>NC_082663.1:47366785-48695357 GCF_025265405.1 Mesoplodon densirostris
AGTGGTTAAGAATCCTCCTGCCAATGCAGGGGACACGGGTTCGAGCCCTGGTCTGGGAAGATCCCACATGCCTCGGAGCAACTAAGCCCGTGCGCCACAACTACTGAGCCTGCACTCTAGAGCCCTCGAGCCACAACTACTGAGTCCGTGTGCCACAACTACTGAAGCCCACATGCCTAGCGCCCGTGCTTTGCAACGAGAGAAGCAACCACAATGAGAAGCCTGTGTGCCACAACGAAGAGTAGCCCCCGCTCGCCACAACTAGAGAATGCCAGCACGCAGCAACAAAGACCCAACGCAGACAAAAAAAAAAAAAAAAAAAAATTGACGAAAGATCTACCATGTAATAGATGTCACACCAAGTGCCAGGAAACAAGGATAAAAGATACGGAGGCATCTAGAGATCATATGAAAAAGATGACTCTGGCTACAGAAATATTTTAAAAGCCTAACTGGTAAAGACCACCCTAAACAAAGTTGAATTAGAATAAGGAAAACAGGGCTTCCCTGGTGGCGCAGTGGTTGAGAGTCCGCCTACTGATGCAGGGGACACGGGTTTGTGCCCCGGTCCGGGAAGATCCCACATGCAGTGGAGCAGCTGGGCCTGTAAGCCATGGCCGCTGAGCCTGTGCATCCGGAGCCTGTGCTCCGCAATGGGAAAGGCCACAACAGTGAGAGGCCCGTGTACCGCAAAAAAAAAAAAAAAAAAAAAGAATAAGGGAAACAAAATGTTTGCATACAAGGCTCATTTTCTTAACAAAACATTAACATGTTGATAAAAAAATATATACAAAACTCCTAAAAGGATAACTGTTTTAAAGAATCTTTTACATTCATTTTAAAAAGTGGAAATAAGATGACCAATAAACATATGAAAATGTGACCAACCTCATTTATGATTAAATTAGACTGGCAAAATATTCTGTTTGTGAATTCCAGAGTCAGTGGGTGTGGGAATACAACAATTTCTTGCGCTGATCATGGGATTTTAACTTGAAGTAGTTTTTTTGGAAGACAGCCTGGCAATATCCATGAAATTTTTAGATGCAATTTCACTGCTAAACACTTATTCAATGAACATACAAAAGGACACATAAATGTTCAGGTAGAAGGAAGCTCGCAGTGTTATTTGTAGTAGCAAAAAACTGGAAATGATCTATAGGTCTATCAATAGCGTTAAATGGATTATTTTCACATACATAGGGAAACACCATGTGTCAGGAAATAAGAATAAGATGTAGATCATTATTTATATAAACACATACAGAAGAGCCGGAAGATATACTGTTAAATTTAAAAGAGCATGGTGCAGAATAGTATGCGTAGTACTCTCTGAAAGGATATGCAAGAAACTAGTAACACTTTAGACTGTCATGACCCATCAATTAGAATTGGTACAAGGGACACCTATATGCTTTCCTCCTCTCTCACGTGATAACGTTTACTGTAAGTGGGCTTTCTCTGAAGGATGTGCTGGTCCAAAATCTTTGAAGATTTGCATACAGCTTGAATCAGTAAAAATGAAGATCAATACATGCTTGCAAAGGAATGAGGACTTAAAGAAGGCCGAGAGAGAGAGACAGACAGAGAAGCATAGTAACCAAGGGTAGATAGGGGAATCAACTCATCCCAATTCGCCCAGGACTTTCCTAGTTTTAGTCCTGAATGTCCCACATGCCGGAAGCTCTTCAGTCCCAGTCCATGTGGAACTACTGGTCTCCCGAGCCAACCCTGAAGTTACTACAGAGACTTATGCATTTACTGAAGGCAGAGGAGAACTGACATACTTTCTTTCCTGCCCACATTCCAGCTTCCCTGTATCTCTACCTATGTCAAAGGGTCCACACAATTTTCCCTATCCCAGAATTCCACTTCTATCCTTTGGTGCAAGGATTTCGAGTTTGCTTTGGTGATGTCACCTTTAGGATTAGGATCTAAAACAGGGGGTTTTCTGGAGTTTGTATACAGTTTTCCAGCAAAAAAGAAGCTATTGTGAAAGAACTGGGAGGGACGGAATTTGGATCTGAGGGGAAAAAAAAGTTACTTGTAGGTCTGGGAATAATAAATCCAAAGAAGTTTTCAAGGTGACAAAAAACTTCATGGTATGGATAGGAAGGGATAAACCCATATTCATCAGAAAAAGTGAACTGATATCTATGAAATTAAGTGAAATAAAAATGGGGGGCATCTTAGGGGAAAACTCTCCAAACAAAACACACCAACCTTTAGGAACCACTGGATGTAATTAACAATGTAGATGCTTCTTCTGACACTGTCTATATGACCCAGGACACTCTGGAGGGAGTAACTAACAGCAGAAGACTTAAATTATCCCCAGTGGCAGGTGCCGTGGCGTGTGCACGTGATCGCCCTCATCAACCCTAACAAGGGTTAAGGAGAAGTCCCTGGGGAATTTCATTGTTTACAGTGTCCATGGCAAGAGGGAAGCTAAACATTGGGGACACATGTTACTTCCCTTTGGTCCCTGAAAGCGGGTAATGTTTCCGATTTAGGAACAAGGGCATCAGAAGCATAGCTATTCAGTGCATGTGTTTCTCATGACGATGTTGGTATTCCTCTCGTGTATGTCCCGTCCCCGCAGTAACCATTTACTGAAGGAAAGCTGAAGCCCTTTCAGCTTGGTTGCATTTTCTAAGATTTCCCACAGAAAAAAATGCTCACTGTGATTTACAAGCTATCTAGTCTCCAGCCTTCAACACTTTTGCCCTTTAGTGGGTGGGTGTGTTGCTTTTTGCATTGATATATCAGCAGCCTCTGCCACTTCTTCAAAGCCATGCAATCCTGTAACTAATATTTGCTAGGGGGTGGGCGCTGGGATTTCACAGATGAGGAAGACACAGATTTCAGTCCCAGGAGGTAATGGTACATGAGGGAAAAAAGACAAGACAACTAATACTAGGACATTGTAAGATGAAAGAGGTGTGTGCTTGATTTTATGGACATATATATAAGAGGAAAGCTTAAACTCAGGAAGAAGTCAGAAATCGCCATTTTAAGGGGAAAGGAGGGACCCTCCAGTTTCTGTAAGAGATGAGGGTGGGGAGGACTTCCAAGGGTGGCAGAACAGTATAAGCAGAAGCTACAGAGGTGTGGGAGAGCAGAGCTTGATCAGGAAACTACAAACTGTGGACTGGAATCCAGGGGGGCACAGGATGGAAGGAAGGAACTTGAACTGGTTTAAGTGAGAGCAGACAGTGGGGGGAAGGTGGAAGAAAGGGCACTCATTAACTGAGAATTCATTTTGTACCAGACGTTTTATATTTGGTATCTCGTGTGATTATTCCAATAACCTCCTAACGTCTGTTACTCCATCATGCAGATGAGGAAACAGAAGATGAGAAAGGTTATACACCTGGGCTGACCCACAATTTGAGGTCAGGTGTATTTAATACCAAAGCCCCTGGTCATTTTATTACAGGACACTGAAAGGTAAAGAAGCCTAAACTTTCCTCTGAAGGCACTGAGGACTCTGAAGGGTATCAGCAGGAGAGAGATATGATCAGAACTGCATTTTAGAAAAAAATTACTCTGACAGTTACATTCAGGAGGGGGAACTGAAGCCAGGGAAAACTGGGAGGGAGCTTTCCCAGGAGGAGAGAGAAACATTTTTTTTTTCTTTCTTTCTTTCTTTTTTTTGCAACAAAGGTCAGCATCTCGTGGCTCGTACAGAAAAGTTGAGGATTTCTTAGGACTTGATTTGGTCATTCTTGCATTTATGTTTCGAAACATGCAAGTGTGAAATGTAAGTTACAAAACTGATGAAGTTGGATCCTGGAAACTCTGGTCCATCTTAGAGGGGAGCGGGCTTGGGGGAGGCATTAGAGGGCTAAATAATGATAAGTTTCCAAAATTGA
This sequence comes from Mesoplodon densirostris, assembly GCF_025265405.1. NCBI lineage: Eukaryota > Metazoa > Chordata > Mammalia > Artiodactyla > Ziphiidae > Mesoplodon > Mesoplodon densirostris. The sequence continues at coordinate 47,370,661 of NC_082663.1, forward strand.
GAAACACAAAATGCATACAGATACAGTCCCATATAGATGGTCAGGCTGGCAGAAGACATCCATTCTTCTTAAGGGCAACAGATGGAGACACTGGGAAAAGATGAAGCAGTTGCAACTTGCACTGATGTAATTAATGCCAAGGGTTATTATACTCCTGTTAAGTGATCCTACTACTTTAAAAGTTTAAGGTGATGGCTGGCCTAAGAGCTTTCTTTAGCAGTATGTCTCAGTGTAGCTATAAATTTCCATCAAGTCATGTCCTACCAATTAGGTCTAGTTAAAGAGCTCAGGAATAGGAGAGGGGAGTGGATTGGGATCTACACTCAGGGCTGGCAAAGTTAATTTACTTCATGAATTAAAAATTTGACAGTATTATAATGCCTCTTTGGATTGGAAATATATCTTTTTCAGATATACATTCATTTTGCACAAATGAAGGAGGTAAACCAAAAATCAGAGTGTTGTTCTTAAAGACTGCTTTCTCATAAGCTCTAGTCCAGAAGGCTAGAAGTTGTTTCTGAAAGAATTAGAAAAACATTTTTCAGTGAAAATTTTGCGGCTTGATCTTGTTCAGAAATATAGGTTCTGTTGTATACATATAAGATGTACACAGACATCTGTACTTTATAGTAGGTAAAAGTGTTTGCACCAGAGGATCAAGATTTTGAGATGGCAAGCAAATATTCTTATCATCAAGATACGGTTACAGGAACTAAAGAAGTAGTAATATTCCTTGACGTGATTCTGTCATAAAAGGTTAAAACCTTTACCAGATTTACATCTCAGAGTCAAGGAGATAGTCATTCTTTGAAGGTTGCAAAAGTCTGGCTAGATTCAGGAATAATCAGTGTTCCTTTGAAGGGAAACTTTGTTCCTTTGAAGGTAAAAATTATACCTACGCATACGTATTCTACTTGTAAAATTAGAAAGAATCCTCCATCTATAAAGTGTAAGTAGTTTATACATACTGTAAGTGGATATTTTACTTGTGTGGCAGAAAGAAAGTTCCAGAGGTTTCAGGATCTACAGGTAGTAAAAAAAATGCAATATAACTGGTAAAAAGGCAACCAGACTGGTGATCTTTAAACTCCTAATAAAAAACATTTCCTACAAACACTGTTATTTGAAAACTCACAATTAGATAATCATTTCTTTGCACCCACAAAACAGAAATATCCCTCAAAGTAAAGTATACCACAGTCTAAATAATCTTTCAGTTCCTTTTCTGCAACTAACCTGCTTGCCCAAATTAGTTTGACAGCAATTTTCAGGAAGTTCACACCTAAAACCATCTTTAAAAAGTAGTTTCGGCTACACCTGTAATTTACTGATGAGGCCCGGAGAGGTAAAACAATTTTTTCAGGGTCACAAAGCCATAATCTGTCATTAACAAAATCAAGACTATGGACAACTTCGGGATCTTGTTTTTTGATGTTTTGTTGGTCCTGAGGCAGTTCCTGAGGGCCCTGTCCTGGAAAGTAAATGAGGTAAAGAGGCAACCAGGTGGGTCTTGTGGCCCCTGGCCGCACTTCACCTCAAGCAGGTCTGCTGTGTTACACAGAGTTATATACCGGGCTTCTTTCTGAATAACACTGATTTGAAAGAAGACATCTTCTGCTAAATGAAATTTTTAAATGAGTACATGCAGGACCTTGCTGATAGATTGGGCATGTGGAAGAGAAGATGTCCCGACATCTATGGGCACTCTACATGTTCCAGAAGGCCAGAACTCTGTCCTACTCATCTTGGATTTTTCCCCAGAATCTAACTTGGTGTCTTGGGGCCTCATTGTTATAGGGTCTGGAGGTTCTTGTAGTTATACCTCCAGGGGATCCCTTCTGACCTCAGATGATTTTCTAATTATCTCCTTGTTTTCTTCCACGGACCCGTGGGATGTGGTTAGCTTGTGTCTCTTAAGGCCAGCCCTGACTTTTTTGTGACACACCTACCTTCAGGTTAGGGACACAGTCTTCTAATCTGGACCCACCTTTTTGTTTCTGCACAAGCCTTGAAACTCATGTGACTGACTGACTGACTGAATATTGGATTGATAATAACTTCAGGGAAAGAGATAAGAGGTAGCAAATGTAACAATGATGAAATGACAAGGTCATAGCATTCCTGATGTGTTAGGAAGGTAAATGAGTTCCACCTCATTTTCCACTAGTCTTCTTAGAAATTTTTATGATTGCTTTCTCTCTTCTTTTGTTTACTATTTTGTTCCTGAGCTACATTTCATCTTTTCCTACCTATAAGGAGAGTCTAAATTTAGTTTTCTTTCTCCCAACCTCCAAGCTCTCCAACCTCACTTTCCTTCCTCTTTCAATTCTAATTGCAAATTAGGTCAAGAAGGCTTACAACAGTCCCAGACATTATGTAGTATTTCCATCTCAAAGCAAACTCCAGGTTGTAATCTTCAAATTTAAAGTCCTTTTCACAGTTTTATTGCGGGGTGGGGGGGATACCTGACCTCAGGCAATTAGTGACTAAGTGACTTGTTTTCTTGCTAAGTTTTGCCTAAAGGTGGGCCCTTTTTAGAAGCACACAAAGGGTAGAAGCCACACCAATTAGTGGCTCTCAAGCTGCGTGGGGGTCTGAGAAAAGTTTTCTATTAATACTTTTCTAATGTGTATTTTCACTTCAATAAGTATCTTTAAAAATTATGCTTCTCCCATCATGAAGACCAAAATCTCTTTCCCAGAGATCATTGCAATTAAAAGATCTTCCATAGAATCAGACTTTTTAAAGTTAGTGTCTCCATTATTCAGAAGTCTTTCCTGAAGGTATTTGCTTGGGGAATATGAAAAAAAATTTTCCTACTAAAATGGGATTTAATAACGATTATAAAGAATGATCTGTATAATGGATTATTTGGGGGTTACATGGGAATACAAAGTAGGATTGGGAAACGTGTCCTAAAATTTATATTCATAAAAAACACTTAGTGCCTAAAGAGGCACTAAGTTACTTTTCCTTCTTTTTCTTTTCCCTCACCCCTTCCTTTCTTCCCCTTCCCACCCTCCCTCTTTTTCTCCATCTCTCATCCTTCCTAGAACACTTAAATGCTCAGTCATCTCCAAACATTTATCCAAATTCAAACTCCAGTCAATTTGATTTGCTTTTACAGTAAGGGTAAAAGGGTTCCACTTTGAAGAAAACTAAATTTCAATGTCACCATCAATAAATCAACTAAAGCATCAAGGAGATTTATAGCATGGGCAGAGAAATTGATTTAGCACAGAGATTAAGAGGTTATTGAGTCAGCCAGATGCAGTCTGGACTCCAGCTCCACCATGTATGTCCTTGAGAGAGTTAAACTACACATCCTCCTACAAACAATGGGGATAACACTATCCATCTCCAAGTGTAATTGTGAAGATTAAATGATAATGAGTTCATAAAAAGCTTAGATATGCCTGGAACATAGTAAGTACTCAACAAATATAATTAACATAGTGTTAACATTATAATATCCTATACTATTCATATCATTGCAAAGTAATAAAGCAAAGGACACTCCAGTATTCCACCTAATTATGCAAATGAGTATGCAATAATTTAGTTCATATGCTTTTACTGTGTTTTACAATTATCTCACTCAAGTGAGATAATTTTGTAAGAACTATTGGATGCTCCTGCCAAGTTAGATCTTAGTATCAATAATGAATTGGGAGCAGAAGCAAGAAGAACTACAATCCTGCAGCCTGTGAAACAAAAGCCACATTCACAGAAAGATAGACAAGATGAAAAGGTAGAGGACTATGTACCAGATGATGGAACAAGATAGAACCCCAGAAAAACAACTAAATGAAGTGGAGATAGGCAACCTCCCAGAAAAAGAATTCAGAATAATGATAGTGAAGATGATCTAGGACCTCGGAAAAAGAATGGAGGCAAAGATCAAGATGATGCAAGAAATGTGTAACAAAGACCTAGAAGAATTAAAGACCAAACAAACAGAGAGGAACAATGCAATAACTGAAATGAAAAATACACTAGAAGGAATCAATAGCAGAATAACTGAGGCAGAAGAACGGATAAGTGACCTGGCAGACAGAATGGTGGAATTCACTGCTGCGGAACAGAATAAAGAAGAAAGAATGAAAAGAAATGAAGACAGCCTAAGAGACCTCTGGGATAACATTAAATGCAACAGCATTAACATTATAGGGGTCCCAGAAGGAGAAGAGAGAGAGAAAGACCCAAGTAAATACTTGAAGAGATTATAGTCGAAAATTTCCCTAACATGGGAAAGGAAACAGCCACTCAAGTCCAGGAAGCGCAGCAAGTCCCATACAGGATAAACCCAAGGAGAAACACGCTGAGACACAGAGTAATCAAATTGGCAAAAATTAAACACAAAGAAAAATTATTGAAAGCAGCAAGGGAAAAACAACAAATAACATATAAGAGAACTCCCATAAGATTAACAGCTGCTTTCTCAGCAGAAACTCTACAAGCCAGAAGGCAGTGCCATAATATACTTAAAGTGGTGAAAGGGAAGATCCTACAACCAAGATTACTCTACCAGGGAAGGATCTCATTCAGATTCGATGGAGAAATCAAAAGCTTTACAGACAAGCAAAAGCTAAGAGAATTCAGCACCACCAAATCCAGCTCTACAACAAATGCTAAAGGAACTTCTCTAAGTGGGAAACACAAGAGAAGAAAAGGACCTATAAAAACAAGCTCAAAACAATTAAGAAAATGGTAATAGGAACATACATATCGATAACTGCCTTCAATGTAAATGGGTTAAATGCTTCAACCAAAAGACACAGGCTTGCTGAATGGATAGAAAAACAAGACCCAAATATATGCTGTCTACAGGAGACCCACTTCAGACCTAGGGACACATACAGACTGAAAGTGAGGGTACGGAAAAAGATATTCCATGCAAATGGAAATCAAAAGAAAGCTGGAGTAGCAATACTCATATCAGATAAAATAGAGCTTAAAATAAAGAATGTTACAAGAGACAAGGAAGGACACTACATAATGATTAAGGGATCAATCCAAGAAGAAGATATAACAGTTATAAATATACATGTACCCAACATAGGAGCACCTCAATACATAAGGCAACCACTAACAGCTATAAAAGAGGAAATTGACAGTAACACAATAATAGTGGGGGACTTTAACACCTCACTTACGCCAATGGACAGATCATCCAAACAGAAAATTAATAAGTAAACACAAGTTTTAAATGACACAATAGACCAGATAGATTTAATTGATATTTATAGGACATTCCATCCAAAAACAGCAGATTACACTTTCTTCTCAAGTGCACATGGAACATTCTCCAGGATAGATCACATCTTGGGTCACAAATCAAGCCTCAGTAAATTTAAGAAAATTTAAATCACATCAAGCATCTTTTCTGACCACAATGCTATGAGATTAGAAATCAATTACAGGGGAAAAAACGTAAAAAACACAAACACATTGAGGCTAAAGAATACATTACTAAATAACTGAGAGATCACTGAAGAAATAAAAGAGGAAATCAAAAAGTACCTAGAGACAAATGACAATGAAAACACGATGATCCAAAACCTATGGGATGCAGCAAAAGCAGCTCTAAGAGGGAAGTTTATAGCAATACAAGCCTACCTCAAGAAACAAGAAAAATCTCAAATAAACAATCTAAACTTACACCTAAAGAAACTAGAGAAAGAAGAACAAACAAAACCCAAAGTTAGCAGAAGGAAAGAAATCATAACAATCAGAGCAGAAATAAATAAAATAGAAACAAAGAAAACAATAGCAAAGATCAATAAAACTCAAAGAACTAAACTGGTTCTTTGAGAAGATAAACAAAATTGATAAACCTTCAGCCAGACTCATCAAGAAAAAGAGGGAGAGGATTCAAATCAATAAAATTAGAAATGAAAAAGGAGAAGTTACAACAGATACCACAGAAATACAGGGCATCCTGGGAGACTACTACAATCAACTCTATGCCAGTGGAATGGACAGCCTGGAAGAGATGGAAAGATTCTTGGAGGGGTGTAGCCTTCTGAGACTGAAACAGGAGGAAGTGGAAAGTGTGAACAGACCGATCACAAGTGGTGGGGTTGAAACTGTGACTGAAGATCTTCCAACGGACAGTGGTCCAGGACTGGGTGGCTTCACAGGTGAATTCTGTCGTTTGGAGAGGAGCTAGCACCCATCCTTCTCAGACTCTTCCAGAGGGTTGCAGAAGAGGGAATACTCCCAAACTCATTCTATGAGGCCACCATCACCCTGATACCAAAACCAGACAAAGATACTACAAAAAAAGAGAATTGCAGACCAATGTCACTCATGAATATGGATGCAGGAATCCTCAACAAAATATTTGCAAACAAAATGCAACAACACATTAAAAGGATCATGCACCATGATGGGGAGGGATTTGTCCCAGGGATGCAAGGATTCTTCAATATATGCAAATCAATCAATGTGATGCACCATATTGACAAACTGAAGACTGGAAATCATATGGTCATCTCAATGGATGCAGAGAGGGCTTTTGAAAAAATTCAACACCCATTTATGATGGAGGCTCTCCGGAGAGTGGGCATGGAGGGAACCTGCCTCAACATAATGTAGGCCATGTGTGACACGCCCACAGCAAGCATCATTCTCAATGGTGAAGGGCGGGGGGCATTTCCTCTGGGGTCGGGAGCAGGGAGGGGATGTCCACTCTCACTACTATTATTCAACATGGTTTTGGGGGTCCTGGCCACAGCAATCGGAGAGGAAGGAGGGATAAAAGGAATACAAATTGGAAAAGAAGAGGTGGGACTGTCACTGTTTGCAGATGACATGATACTGTGCATGGAGAGTCCTAGGCATGCCACTGGAGAACTACTAGAGCTAGTCAATGAATTTGGTGGAGTTGCAGGATGCAAAATTGATGCACAGAGATCTCTTGCATTCCTACACACTAATGATGAAGGATCTGAAAAAGAAGTTAGGGAGGCACTCCCATTTGCCATTGCAACAGAGGGAGTGAAATACCTAGGAATGGACCTACCTAGGGAGACAAAAGACCTATATGCAGAAAACTATAAGACACTGATGAAAGAAATTAAAGATGATACCAATAGATGGAGAGATATACCATGTTCTTAGATTGGAAGAATCAATATTGTGAAAATGACTATACTACCCAAAGCAATCTACAGATTCATTTCAATCCCTATCAAATTACCAATGGCATTTTTTACAGAACTAGAACAAAACATCTTAAAATTTGTATGCAGACACAAATGGCCCTGAATGGCCAAAGCAGTCTTGAAGGAAAAGAACAGAGCTGGAGGAATCAGACTCCCTGACTTTGACTATACTACAAAGCTACAGTAATAAAGACAATATGGTACTGACACAAAAACAGATATATAGATCAATGGAACAGGATAGAAAGCCCAGAGATAAAACCACACACCTATGGTCAACTAATCTATGAGAAAGGAGGCAAGGATATACAATGGAGAAAAGACAGTCTCTTCAATAAGTGGTGCTGGGAAAACTGGACAGCTACATGTAAAAGAATGAAATTAGAACACTCCTTAACACCATACACAAAAATAAACTCATAATGGATTAGAGACCTAAATGTAAGATTGGGCACTATAAAACTCTTAGAGGAAAACATAGGAAGAACGCTCTTTGACATAAATCATAGCAAGATATTCTTTGAACCACCTCCTAGAGTAATGGAAATAAAAACAAAAATAAACAAATGGGACCTAATGAAACTTAAAAGCTTTTGCAAAGCAAAGGAAACAATAAACAAGATGAAAAGACAACCCTCAGAATGGGAGAAAATATTTGCAAGTGAATCAACAGACAAAAAAGGATTAACCTCCAAAATATATACAGCTCAATATAAAAAAAAAAAAACCCCAATCCAAAAATGCACAGAAGACCTAAATAGACATTTCTCCAAAGAAGACATACAGATGGCCAAGAAGTACATGAAAAGCTGCTCAACATCACTAATTATTAGAGAAATGCAAATCAAAACTACAATGAGGTATCATCTCACACCGGTTAGAATGGGCATCACCAGAAAATCTACAAACAACAAATGCTGGAGAGGGTGTGGAGAAAAGGGAACCCTCTTGCACTGTTGATGGGAATGTAAATTGACACAGCCACTATGGAGAACAGTATGGAGGTGCCCTAAAAAACTAAAAATAGAATGACCATATGATCCAGCAATCCCACTACTGGGCATATACCCAGAGAAAACCGTAATTCAAAAGGACACATGCACCCCAATTTCATTGCAGCACTACTTACAATAGCCAGGTCATGGAAGCAACCTAAATGCCCATCGACAGACAAATGGATAAAGAAGATGTGGTACATATATATGATGGAATATTACTCAGCCATAAAAAGGAACAAAATTGGGTCATTTGTGGAGATGTGGATTAATCTAGAGACTGTCATACAGGGTGAAGTAAGTCAGAGAGAGATAAAGAAATATCATATATTAACGTATATTTGTGGAACCTAGAAAAATGGTACAGATGAACCAGTTTGCAGGGCAGAAATTGAGACACAGATGTAGAGAACAAACATATGGACACCAAGGGGGGATCATGGTGGGAGTGGGGGTGGGTGGTGGGATGAATTGGGAGGTTGGGATTGACATGTATACAGTAATATGTATAAAATGGATAACTAATAAGAACCTGCTGTATAAAAAAACAAATAAAATAAAATTCAAAAGAAATGAATTGGTAGGCTTTGAACTTGGGAAGGTGCAACTCAGTCTCAAGAATTGTACAGGGTTAATGTTGGTTCACTGCTTGTCACAATGTGTGCTTCCATCCCTGAAGCTGGCTAGCAAAGGAGAATTAGGCAAAGGTACTTCAATTTCCTCATGATCATGTGCTTTCACTTTAATCCAATTATAGAGTTTCGTTGCATGTTTTGAAGATCACAAATCCAAAAAAAGGAACCACTAAGAATTTCTCTATGGTTTATAAAAAGGAAACATCTTTTTAATGACTTCATTAGTCTAATTTTATTTTGGTAAAGAGAAAATAATTCTTCTCTTATTCTTAACCAAGATGGCCAGTTGTGTGGAAATCCAAGTGTGCTGTGGGTCAAGAAATGTGAGTTTTGGCCACTGACCAGCTATGACCACTGACTAATGAGATGAGTCACTTGCCTTGTCTCTAAGCTGGACCTTGCATTGATGATCAGTGAGGTCCTTCCCTGCCCTAACAGCCCATTATTTCACACTAAGTGACTTTTCCAGATGAACTAGAAAGCTGTAAATGGTATACTCATAGAAGATAGAATGAGACCAAAAAATAAAAATAAAAAATCAGTGAACGCTATTCATTAGATTGTTCTATGAGAAAAAAAGATGAGTGGTGTTTTGAATGTTAATCTTCACAATATTTCAGCTGTTAAAATTAGCTTCAAAATTAATTGGTTGCATATAACAGGAATTTGTGTGTCTTAAGCAAGCATTTTTGAGCACTGACAGTGTATAAAGTTTATATCTAGGTGTCTTGGACTTTGATAAAATTTGGCTTCAATAAATTCTATCCTGCAGCAGCATGCAATCAAGTAGGCAGGTAAGAAAAATGCAGATTTAATATAAATTCTTTAAAAGGTGACATATAAATCACATCAAAACAAATGATCAGGGCCTCCCTGGTGGCGCAAGTGGTTGAGAGTCCGCCTGCCGATGCAGGGGATACGGGTTCGTGCCCCGGTCTGGGAGGATCCCATATGCCGCGGAGCGGCTGGGCCCGTGAGCCATGGCCGCTGAGCCTGCGCGTCCGGAGCCTGCGCGTCCGGAGCCTGTGCTCCGCAACGGGGGAGGCCACAACAGTGAGAGGCCCGCATACCGCAAAAAAAAAAAAAAAACAAATGATCAGCCTAGTTAGACTGACTAACTTAGGGTTATGACATAAAAGTTTATATGTTTAACACAGTTCTTCAGATTTCCCTGCTAGAGACTCTCCCCCTTTAACAATTAAAGATTCCTATCCAGAAGTTACTTTTTGTTATTTTATAGATGTCCTTGCTCTTTTAAAGAGATGTTAAAATGTGTGGTTTTTTATTAGAAAATACATATATCATGAAAGATAGGAAGTTGGAAAATGCAGGAAAAAATATATTTTAATCTTAAAGAAAACAAAGGGTGGATTTAATCAAATGACCATTTTCAAGTACAAAGTTGTCTTAGGCATTCTCCATATGGTCTCATTTAATCTTTGTAATAACACATGGTATTATCACCATACTATGTGACAGATGATAGAAATGAGGCTCATGGACGGCCAGTGATTTTCCTGAATTCACGCAGTAAATAAATCGGGGAGGTGGAATTAAACCCAGGTTTGGCAGGCTCCCAAATTCATGCTCTTCCTACTCTTTCATGCTTCCTTTCATTCTTAGTGCTTGTCTGGAATTGGGCTTAGGGCGAGGTAGGCGGGGGCAGAGTGGGGAGTCCCAGTTCACATCTTACGGACAGAGATTATGAGAAAATAATACTATGAGATTTACTGACCAGCTTGGGTTACTAAAAATGTACATCCACCTTCCCAGTATGATTTTTAGAAAATCAGATTACCAATGAATGAATTTCAAATGTAATTTTACATTCTCCAGCAAAGAATGTACTAGGTATGGGCTTCCCTGGTGGTGCAGTGGTTGAGAATCTGCCTGCCAATGCATGGGACATGGATTCGAGCCCTGGTTTGGGAAGATCCCACATGCTGTGGAGCAACTAAGCCCGTGCACCACAACTACTGAAGCCCATGAGCCTAGAGCCCGTGCTCTGCAACAAGAGAAGCCACCATAATGAGAAGCCTGTGCACTGCAACAGAGCCCCCACTCTCTGCAACTAGAGAAAGCCCGTGTGCAGCAATGAAGACTCAACACAGCCAAAAATAAATAAATAAATAAACAAACAAATAAATAAATTTATTTATTTTAAAAAAGAAAAGAATGTACTAGGTACAAGCCATTCCTAGAGGTCTAAGAAATCTACTGAATTAAGCAAGAAAAACATTATGCCAGAGATGCAAAGGGTGAAAGAAAGATATCTTCTGTCTAATGATATTAAGCCCTAAATGAAAATTGCTGATTGCATTCACACAATTCCATGTCCAGGCAAATTATGCAGAGTGTCCAATGAATATAAATATATTTACAAATATATTTTAAGAAAAACTTAAAATATGTGTCTGAAGACAATTTTAATAGGTTTTTTAAAAAAAGCAAAATCCTGTTCTTATTTAAAAAATTAATTCTGAAAAAAAAAAGCTGCAGGAAGTTTTTTTTCCCTTAATGATACCTTTCAAAATATTAACTTAATAAGGTTAAACACGTTCCTATTATGTTTTTAAAAGGTTTCTAGAAAATATGTAACTTTTACTTGTATATGCATAAAATGTATTTATATAATACACAAGATACTGTTAACATTTGATCCTTGCTAGAACACGTTTTGAATTTTGAAGCATGAGCATCTATTATCTATTTTCAGTTATTAAAAAAAAACAGTTCTAACTGTGAGGGGTAATTACTACAGGGGGTGTAGGATAGAAATGTAACATGTTCAAAGCCACTGAAGAGAGTCATTTCTTTAAAGCAAGTAAATGAGTTAGTTGTTTCATCAAGAAATGGAAATGGGGACTTCCCTGGTGGCTCAATGGTTAAGAATCCACCTGCCAATGCAGCGGACACTGGTTTGAGCCCTGGTCTGGGAAGACCCCACATGCTGCGAAGCAACTGAGCCCGTGCCCACAACTACTGAGCCTGAGCTCTAGAGCCCTTGAGCCACAACTACTGAGCCCACATGAAGCCCACATGAAGCCCACATACCTAGAGCCTGTGCTCCGAAACAAAGAGAAGCCACCACGATGAGAAGCCCACGCACTGCAACGGAGAGTAGCCCCCGCTTGCCGCAACTAGAGAAAGCCCACGTGCAACAGTGAAGACCCAACATAGCCAAAAATAAATTTTAAAAAAAGAAATGGAAATGGTTTGACTCACTTTCTTCCAAATCAAATAAGATCAAATAATTCAGTCCAGCACAAACTGTTGAATTTTGATACTTTTATTTCCAAACTGGATTTGGAGAGTTTCTCCTTATCCAGATTCTGTCGAGAGCACAGCAGTAGGACTTAAATTGATAATATAATTAGATAAGGCTTTCTACAGGAAAACTGCAGAAAACAATTGCCTACAGCTTTATTTCCTGAGTAAAAAAGTTACCTTAATAAAATAAATAGAAATGTTGTAAAGGATATACTCGGGTTAGAATTATATTTCCCTTGAACAATGCTTTCACATCTCTGGCCATCATGTCAACAGTTCCATGTAAAATTTAAAAAATCGAGTGTCTTTGATACTTCTGTTTTAAATATTCCTTACAACACAACAAAAGATAAATTCTTATGGTACGGTTGAGACTAGAGGACAAAAATTATTTTGAGCAGTAGAAAAGAAATACTTATCAAGAGTTTTCAGTTGGACTGGGGGAGACTTTTAAAAACTCAAATATTGTCTAAATCTTCAAGTTATTCCTAAGATGGAGTCAGTTTTGAATACTGATAAAATTAATTGCTTGTCCAAGCTGCCTACATTTTTCAATGAGTTGGGCAGTGCTATGAAGACCAAATTGGCTAAATTGGAACACACTGTTACTGGTCTACAATCTCACCTTGAGTGTGACCCCTGAAGATCACAAGTTTTGACACTGTTTAAATCTCTAGTCCTTTAATGATTCTCTAAATAAATGGCGTTTAGAATTTCTTTAAGTCCTGTTTTTGTCTCCACAATTCTAGTTGGCTCTATAAATTTTTATAAACTAAACTCAAGAGCTTTAACTTAGTAACTCTATTTCTTATCATTGGTTTCTTTTTGCCAAAATTTCTATGCTTCTGTCCAACAATGTCCAGTGAGATGTGGTATTTATTTTTTCCCATAAAATTCTATTATTTGAAGAGATTTTTCTTGGCCTTCCCATTCTCTAGTCTCCGTAATCTTTCAAATAAGAGAGCCAGTTACGAATATCGCCCACTAAATTACATTAGGCCACCAATGTGTAATTTATTGGCATGAGGGGATTTTCGAATGTCTTCCTAACTCAGCAGTCACTTGCATCATTCGTATCTGAGTTATTTCCTGTTTTTCTTAGCAGAGAGATGATTTGGTACTCAAGCCAATAATCTTAACTTGGTAATTTAGTCATGTCAAATGGAGGTATCCTCAATTAGAAAAAAAAATGTATTTTCCTAAATTGCTGACTTTTACTTTGTTGGGATTTTGGTGGCAGTGACTTTAGAGCCCTGGTCCTACAATGTACAGGCCGTGTGCCCTTATTTCAATTGAGGGGAGAGGAGAAAAATTATATATGACAAGTGGGGCAAGAAGCACATTTACAAAAACTGAAGGAGACTTTTCTGTTTTCTTTTTACTGTAACTCCTCAAATACTGTCTAAACCCTCAGGTTATTCCTCTTCTCTAAGCTTCTGTGTCTCATTTGTATCATGGAGATAATAACGACAGACCTGAACCTCACATGGATGAAAGTGAGAATTAACAACGCAGGTAGAGAGCTTAGCCCGGCACGTGCATAGGAAGCTCAGAATACAAGTTATTTGTCATTATTTTAATTAGGTATTCGTTGTATTTTACATGTAACCTGTTCTCCTTGGAATAAATCCATCCCCAATGAAGACTTTTTAAAAGGAACTCCATAGATAATAGGTTATTCAGTGGACCTATAGTAAAGATCTACTGGAAATAAAACAATTTACCAAAATACATATGCACATGTATATTATAATGTATAGAAATATATAGTATATAAAGTATATGTATATATATATATGTGTGTTTTTTTAAAGTTGGTTTGTTCTAAATAGTAGGAAAAGTATTTCTATTACTCTAAAACCACACGCCATCCAAACGCACCAATGATGTCTAACTATTGTTCAAAAGAAAAGTTGCCCAACATCAGGCTGTGAAATCCTGTAATGCTTTTGCTCAGCATGGACCTGGGCATCAAGATTATGTGTAAGAAATGCGAGACCTGGGCTTCCCTGGTGGCGCAGTGGTTGAGAGTCCGCCTGCCGATGCAGGGGACACGGGTTTGTGCCCCGATCCCGGAAGATCCCACATGCCACGGAGTGGCTGGGCCCGCGAGCCATGGCCGCAGAGCCTGTGTGTCCGGAGCCTGTGCTCCGCAACGGGAGAGGCCACAGCAGTGAGAGGCCCGCGTACAGAAAAAAAAAAAAAAAAAGAAAAAGAAATGCGAGACCTATTTGAGTAGTAATGGCAGTAATCATTGCCTAAGCTGGGCCATCATCAGCTCACAGAACTTGGTGCTTTGAGCAAAGGTGTGAATTATTGCCCTCCCCCTTTTCTGTAAGGGTACCCCTTAGTTTAAGAATACCACTTTCTCTTTAACACACATCTTCAGGCTTAACTAGGCAGAAAAGCAAACAGAAGAACTAGATGCACAACTGATCAGTGAATCTAAGTGAATGGTCTGCTTTTGAGTCCAAAGCCAATTCCAAATTCAGTTCGATCAATAGTAAGTACTTCCTCTTAATCATTTAGGGGTCAACAGAAACTGCTAAGCCCTCCTTTCTGTAGTATTAAGTCCTTTCACTAAGCGACTGGGTTCTTTCAGGTGCTACCTTATTTGGAATTTAATTTGTCCTAACATTCCTCCAAGAGCTATCAGAGCACACCAAATCAGTGCGTTCCATTTAACTCCCAAACCATGGAGAAGCTGGCTGCAGCATCAAACCACACTATTAAAATTACCAGGGAACCCTAGAGTAGGAATTCCAGGCACAAGTTACAGTTTAGAGACAAATAAAGGTTTTAAGACCTTGAGAGATATTGGGATGGGGATTTAGGAGAATTTCAGAGTCTGACAAAACAGACCTTAAGATTTTCATGTCAGGTGCCTACGGCTGGTTCTCTGTGGCTGTACTGGTTAGTTAAAAGACAAAAGTAAACTTCGTCCTTCCCCAGCTCCTTGAATTTTTCTTGTCAATAGATTTGGGATCAAGCATGACTACAACTCAGAATGGCTTTGGCAGAGTTGTCCAAAAGGAAGCCCATCCCTCCCCCATCATTGCATCTTGCAAAACAAACCCAACAGACTCATTCGTATATAAATTTTTTTTTTTAACCTGGATATCTTTTTGGTGCCATCTAAGCAATTACTTGGAAGTCTTTAGGTGAAATCCTGACTCTAAGGGTTTAAAATGCAAGTGCAGAAAGTAGCACAGCCAGGGCTACCCAAGAGGCCCCAGGCATTCCAAATCTGAATGAATGTTTTGGAAATCTAGTAGGCTTAAGGGATTAGTCTAGAGTCCTACCACGTGGGAGGTCCAAATTCAGAGCCTTTGAGCTGAAAGGAAGATGTTCCAGTTTTTTGTTTTTTGGTTTTTTTTTTTTGCGGTACGCGGGCCTCTCACTGTTGTGGCCTCTCCCGTCGCAGAGCAGAGTCTCCAGATGCGCAGGCTCAGCGGCCATGGCTCACGGGCCCAGCCACTCCGCGGCATGTGGGATCTTCCCGGACCAGGGCACGAACCTGTGTCCCCTGCATCGGCAGGCAGACTCTCAACCGCTGTGCCACCAGGGAAGCCCGTTCCAGTTGTTTTGATGGAGGAAGAGAAGCCAGTGCCCGCCTTTCCAAGAAAGAGACCTTTTCTGGGTGGGACAGCCAGGAGTGAAGCTCTGAACTAGGATCATCACAAACAGAAGAAACGGCTTTTGGGCTAAATTTGCTCATTCTTCTTGACTGGGTGACATGCCTCTGGAATCTTCTCAGAACACTCAGTTTGCTGGACGTAAGAATTTATTTTTGCAGGAGATGCCAGGAGCACGGGCAGACTGGGCTTCTTCTAGCCTGCCACTCTCATAGAAATTTTCCTTCATATCACATACTTTAGTTTGGAATTTTATATTCAGTACTGTGATTATTTGATTAATACTGGCCCTTCTCCTGGCCCCCAATTATAGGGACTAAGACCAAGGATAAAGCCTCTTTGGGTCATCATTGGATCCCAAGAGGCTTGCTTAGGTCTGGCACATGGGAGACTATCAAGAAATTATTTGTTAAGAGAATGTTGTCCAAATTGTTGAATAGACCAGGTCTGGAGATCTAACTCAAAGGCAGGCAATTCATGGGCTCACTAGGAACCAGTGGCCTATAATATACAAGGAGAATGAAAAATTGTCCTATTGTATTTGTAAATTTGTAGGTTCTGTTTACTTGTAACTATAAATGAGAAATTGCAAGTAAGGTAATTGGTGTTAGGAGGTGTCAAAAAAATGCATCTGTAGGTGGTCTGAAGTAAAACTGGGGCTGGAGAAGCTTTGGCAAGCCATGTGCAAGCTGGGACAACAAAAAAGCAGAGGATGAAGAGTGGAAGTGAGTCCACAAAAAGAAAACACACTGGATGTGCAAGCAAACAAACAAACGCAGAGTCTCAAGAAAGATACTATATGACGTACAAGCAAAGGAGAAAGTTGAAGGTCTCTAGAATGTGATGATTCCTCAAAAATTTAACACCCTCATTCATTTAAGAATGACTTTTATTTTGACCTAGTTATTTCTGATAACCAAGCCAATCTGATCGTAATGTTACCATATGCTGATGAGGGACTTTTGTGAATTACTGTGTGAAGAGAAGATGCCTGCTCTTTGCCAGCAGCTTGGGAATCTGGAGTCCTTTCTTGGAACTCTTAGAGTATTTCCAGGAAAAGTCACCAAACAGCTTTGATTCAAGGAAATGAAACTCTTCTGTCCTGTACTGATTGGTTGAAAATACGGTCACTTGAGTAAAATATAATTTTGTTCAAAGTACTACATCACGGTGTTCCCCTCAGCGTTTACTGAAGTTGAATTATACATAGGAATTTTAGTCGTCTCGGATCTCACAGTTCTGGGGTTGGTTTCTATCTGTTGCCTGGAGCTCACTTCCTGGTGGTGATCAGAGAGAGAGGCATTCTAGTCACTAGAGACCATCTGGAGTTCAACAAAAACCTAATTCGTGAGATCTCTGGCAGGAATGAAATTCCTTTTTATAATCACTTGATAGTCACAGACAGTACTCCTTGTGTATGGGAGCAGAGGGACACAGGCTCTGGAACATAACCATGCTTTGTCTTGTGCTTAAAACTGGGCACCGCTTCTAACTTAGAGAGAGAGATGTTAGGAAAGCAGAGGTGGAAAAATGACAGATGGGGCGGGGTCTGGACCTGGGAGAGACTGCAGTGAGGAATGAGGGGACATCTTGAGGGGGGTGTGATGCAGGATTAGGGAGTTGAGAAGAAGGTAAGGAAAGAGATGTTAGATAAGGAATAGGAGGTCCCAGAGAAACAGGGGGGAAAGTGAGAGATAAGACTGGAAAAAGAAGAAGCAGAGGATATAATGAAAGGGAAATGGGAAGAGAGTATAGTGCAAAAGATAACAGAAGAGGAGAATGTGGAGAAAACTAAAGTGAACTTCAATGAAATGAGAGGGACAGTAGAATTTTGTTCAGGGTGTGGAATCTGAAATATAACTGCCAAGGTTTGAATCCCAGCTCTACAACTTTCCAGAATTTCCAACTGAGGGAAATATCCTTAAAGTCCCTGAGCCTCAGTTTCCTTTTCTGTAGAATGATGTAATCCTTCTACCTACCTCAGTGGGTTGTTGTGAGAATTAAATGTGATCACGTATGTCAACTCTTAACACCATGCTTGGCACAGAGTTTGTGTCACCATTACCGAGGTTTAAAGAGGAAGAACAGAAGAACAAAGGAAAGAATGAAATGAAGGAAGTAGGAAGGACAGATATTCAGACAGTGGAAGAATGAAAAAGATGTAAATTTATGCTAATGATTTTACCCTTACTTTCCCCATATTATCATCCAAGTTTCTATGCCCACTATCTCATTTCTACCTGTTTTAACGATCCTCAGGAAAACCACATGTGTGTTGAATACGAATACCTTTTAAAATGTATTTTTGTATTGAACTAACCTGTGGTAGTCTGCATTTCCTTGAGTTAAAATTATTCCCTGGAAGTGAGTAAGATTAAAGCTACACAAAGCTTAAACCAGTCATCCAAAAAACCCATTTGTTTATTTTCCCTTCCTCTTGACTGTATTGACTAGCCATTTCATGGAATTAGCTAAATTGACTGGTTATTTTGAAATGTGTTAACCCAGTGGTAGACAGTAGGGAAAACAGAGCCCCTCGTGTTCTTGGTGGTGTATCTTTCCAAGTTTCTCTCCACAACACAAACCACTTCCTTTTACTTGAGGTCATTTTCTCATTAGTCTCACAGTCCAGGGGCTAGTGTTGAGTGCTGAGGCAGCTCTAAGTCCAAGACCATAAAACAACTCAACAGAACTGGCCCAAAGCACAAAAGGAAGGCTCTACGGAGTTGGCCCTCTCAAGAAAAGGAGAAGGAAAAGTGGAGGGGTAGGGTAGCCAAAGTATGAAAAGAGGTATCAAAGAGGTCTAGTCTTACACTGGGGAGGAGGGATGAAACTACAGACCAAATCAGAAGGAAAAAACTCATTACGCTCATCACAGAAATGCTCCAAGGTGCACTTGGCACGGAGCTGCACGCTGGCAGATCACAGACATTCCGCGTTAGCATTTCCACAAAGCTGAATAAATAGTGCGCTCATAGACTCACCAGTGACTAGGGTGTGAGAGCCCAACCCTCACTGACCATGAGTAAGGCTACTCTTAAATGCCACTCAGAATAAAGCAAAAGGAGTTCTATTTTTTTCACAAAAACCTGTCCTTTTACGGAACCACCTGAGTTATTTAACATATTGGCCAATGAAACAACAGGCCAGTAACGCCATGGCTTCTCACATTCTGATTCAGAAGTGTGACACCATGGAGAAGACCCTCCTTCATCCACTTCTTTCAAGGTATTCCCTTCTATCAAAGGGTTCAAGAAGCACAGTTTCATCCCACTTTTCCTTGCTGTGCAGGAGAAAAAAAAGTTTTCATTGTTGGCGTCTACTGCCCTATGTTTTGCTTCTGTAGTCTCCTTAATTATCATTTTAGGAAGTTCTGAGAAGAAATATAAGGTGAGGACTTTCCGGAGTTCAGGTCTACTGGACACACACAAGTTGAGCACAGTGGTGTCCTAGTACCACACACTGTACGGTGAAGACAGCAAAGAATTGATGTTGCATTGGGCAGGCTGTTTGAGAATACAGAGGCATAGACTACAATTTTAGAACAATTTCATTAGAGTTACGCTAGAGGTAGGTACAGGACCATGGAAACACAGAGGACAAGGGCCTGACCCAACCTGAGGAAGGGAATAGGACTTAGATTTCAGGTGTCACCTCACCCAAAGAATGAGGTGAAGTGAACCAGGCAATTAAGAGATAAAAGTGAGTTCTAGATGGGAAGGAGAGAACAAGCAAATGCAGTGAGTTGTGAGGCAGTGTGTGGGTGGAAAGTGTCAGGTGGCAGGGACTGCCTGGAGAGGAGGGATGGTGTACAGCTGGGCAGGGGCCTCACGTACCAATGCCAAGGAGATTAGATTTCATCTTGTGACTAATAAGTGTTTTATGACGTTTTCAGAATGTCTCATTTTCCAGCTACATCAGTTTGGTTGCACTGAGGAAGGCAGAGCTGAGGAGAGTATATCAGAGACAGACTATTTAAGAAAGTGGTTCTCAAATTTTTTTGATTTATAGTAAGAAATACATTTTCATGGCAAAATGGCTGTGTGTGTGTGTGTGTGTGTATCTCAACATTTTCATAAAACAATACTTATCCTTGATATTACAGATGTGGTTTGCTATTCCATTATTTTCAATTCAATTCTATATAGTATTTTTTTTATAAAATGTTACATGCAACCAACAGTTATAAAAACACTATTTGGGGCACTCCTACTGTAATCCAGGGGAGAGCTGGTGAGTCCTGGACTTGAGAAGTATTAGTGAGTTGGAGAGGAGAGGACAGATTTGAGAGATATTTAGAAAGTAAAATAAAAATATAGTTCATAGATGGGTGTATGGTTTCCAAGTTTCACTCCAGGATAAAAGTGCTTCTGATGGAGACAGGAGAAACTGATCTGCAAAGAAATGGATGAATCCAGTTTTAAAAATATTAGAACACCATCGGGCATTGGGCTTTTGTATTGTATATAGGAGTCTGAAAATCAGGGAAGAGGTCTGAGTAGAGATAGAGTTTTGGGAATCACCTTCACAGGACGGGCAATAAAACTACTGAAGTACGTGAAAACATCTAGAGAATGCACAGACTGAGAAAAGCAATGAGTCACATCCAGAAGACTCATGTTTAAGGTGGGGGGGGGGACAAGGGGAGGAAGATCAATCATGGAGGATGGTGAGAAAGAGTAGCAGAGCAGCAAGAAGAGAGTGGCATCACCTGGGAGAGAATGGCTCCCATAAAAAGGTGTCGAATAAATATTTACTGAGTAAATGAATGAGGAGAGAGTTTCAGAGGAAGGCCTCTAAGACAAGCAAGAATGCAAAGCAGTTGAAGCAGAGTGTGTGTGAGAAAGTCCTACTACAATGGGTTGAGGAATTCATGGGTGGTGAGGATGTGGAGCCACCTGACTGCCGAGAACTTGATAAAGGATCAAAAAAGGGTCTGTTCCTAGACTTTGCTATTGTTTGGTTTTGTATTGTTTTTAAGATTGAGAGAGACACGAATAGGGAAAGAGCCAGAAGAAAAGGAGAAATTGAAGATGCGAGAAAAAGAAAGGACATAGATGGAGCAAGGACCTGAAGGTGCTGGGAGGAGAGAAAATCAGGAGCATGGAAGCAGGGGCTGACTTAAAGCGGGAAAAGGGACACATCATCTGCTGAGACCAGGAGGAGGGAGGCAAGGATTGGTCCGGATGGCAGGAAGAGGATGTAAGAACTGAGGAAGTTCCTGTCTTGACAATGAGCAACGAATAAAATAGTTTGCTGGGCTTCCCTGATGGCACAGTGGTTGAGAGTCCGCCTGCCGATGCAGGGGACACGGGTTCGTGCCCCAGTCCGGGAAGATCCCACATGCTGTGGAGCGGCTGGGCCCGTGAGCCATGGCCACTGAGCCTGCGCATCCAGAGCCTGTGCTTCGCAACGGGAGAGGCCACAGCGGTGAGAGGTCTGCGTACCGCAAAAAAAAAAAAAAAAAAAAAAAAAGTCAAGTGGGGACTTCCCTGGCGGTCCAGTGGTTAAGATTCTATGCTTCCATGCCATGGGGCGCGGGTTTGATCCCTGGTTGGGGAAGTTCCGCGTGCCGCGCAGCACGGCCAAAAAAAACCAAAAACCAAAAAAAAATGTCAAGTGAATCTCAGGATCCAGCTGAGGTGAGCGCTCTTGACTTAATTGGAATTCCAGTTTAAAGTATTGTGACATGGGATTTCCGCCCCCCCGCCCCCCCCCCCCAGGAGTTCTAAGGAAGTGAAGAAGGCAGATTGTGAAACTGACAAAGGGATAGGTTTCTCCCAAGAGGTATAAGAAGAACAGGATGGCAAGGTAGATGAGAGAGACTGGGTAGACAAGAAGGAGAGGTTGGGTGAGGGCTCAGGTACTCGAGGGAGATTGAGATCCTCAAATTAGGGGATTGCCAGAAAAAAAATACTTTATTTCCCAGTCTCCTTTGCAGCTAGATGTGGCATGCGATGGAATTTGAGTCGAGGAGATGTAAATAGAAGCATTACATGGGATGTCTGGGAAGTCTCTTCAAAAGGAAGGTGTGTGCTGTTCTTCCCCCATCTTGCTGCTAGCAATTTAGATGTGATGGCTAAAGCTCTGGAAATCATTCTGGACCATGGATGTAAAGTCCATAATCTAGGGACGATGGAGGAATTATCTGAAAGAACCATAGGTCCCTGACAGTCTTAGAACATCTATACCAGCTCTGGACTCCCCACTCTGGGTCTCTTTTATAGGAAAGAGATATAAACTTCTGTTTTGATTAAAGCATAATTTTTCAGGTCTCTTTCACTCTAGCTGAACAAAATTCTAGCTAAAATAGTGTGTATATATAGCAACTGGAGCACATATAAGGCCAGCTTAGAAGAGAATGTTAATGCTCCACAATGTAATTCCTAAGCAGGGAAGTGAGTAAAGAAGTGTAGCTCTTTTTAGAAGATTATAGACTGCTCTTGATTTGGATGGAGAGGAAACGAAGTTGAAACTTGGACTTCATTACATTTTTATAAAATAAAGCAAAATAAAGCCACATGGATATTACTGGGGTTTTTTTGCTTGTAACACTAAGCAGTCTTCTTTGCACTCTTTGTAAAGAGAGGTGTTAAAATGAATGACAATATTAACACCCAGAATGGCACATTTCCATTGTCTTTTACTTTTTTTATCCCCTCCCTGAAGGGTCAGAATTCCCTTCAGTCAGCATAAAATGGTTTAAGCCCAAGCCTAGTAAATCACTTGTATTGCGTTGTTTTTAAAGTCACTAGCAGCTGTAGTTTTTAAGGTCAGCCGAATCATCTGCCTGGGTCACATGTGTTTCACATGTCAAGTAACGTATATGGGTTCTACTCCACGCAGGATTGTACGGAAAAAGACATTTGCAAACAACTGATCCGAAGTCATGTTTCCAAACAGCTGCTATGGTTATTCGGGTTAAGGGTTACTATTGTAAACCGTTTGAATTTAGGACTATGTTTCCAATCACTCAAAAAGAATATTCATTACAAATCACAAGGTCCAAACCAAGAAGTCCAGTTTCTGATCATAATGACAATAAGTATTCAACCAGGATAAAAAGTAATAGTTGATAATTGTGATTATTATCATAATGAACTTGTTCAAGTGCAAGTGGGAAGAATGTGTACTGGGTAGAGAAACACCACCAACCAAACACATAATTAAAATGAAACCTAGTTAAGCAGCTAAAGAGAAAGGACTTCAAATACAGAGACTTGGCTAATCCTCCTCTAATTCTTGCTCCAGGCAACATTGACTAGAAGCAAAAGACTGGACTCTCGGGGCTTCCCTGGTGGCGCAGTGGTTGACAGTCCGCCTGCCGATGCAGGGGACATGGGTTCGTGCTCCAGTCTGGGAAGATCCCACATGCCGCGGAGCGGCTGGGCCCGTGAGCCATGGCCGCTGAGCCTGCGCGTCCGGAGCCTGTGCTCCGCAATGGGAGAGGCCACAAGAGTGAGAGGCCCGCATACCACAAAAGAGAAAAAAAAAAGAAAAAAAACTGGACTCCCGGATGCTAATAACTCCCTCAACAAGCTTGAGTAATTGGTTATCATGGAGACAGACTGATGGAACAGAGAGGGGATGACCTCAGATTTAAGGAGTGTAGGAGCAGAAAACCTTTTTTAAAATTCACATTTTAGTTCAGAGCATAGTCAGAGATGTCTGGCTCCAACAGAGGGAAGGAAAAGGGTATTGAATTTTCAGGAGTAGCTCCTCCACTGGGTTCTCCTAACAAATGGAATCTAAAAAAACAAAAAAATGGTTCTGAAGAACCTAGGGGCAGGACAGGAATAAAGACACAGACATAGAGAATGGACTTGAGGACACAGGGAGGGGGAAGGGTAAGCTGGGACGAAGTGAGAGAGTGGCATGGACATATATACACTACGAAATGTAAAATAGATAGCTAGTGGGAAGCAGCCGCATAGCACAGGGAGATCAGCTCGGTGCTTTGTGACCACCTAGAGGGGTGGGATAGGGAGGGTGGGAGGGAGGGAGACGCAAGAGGGAAGGGATATGGGGACATATGTATATGTATAACTGATTCACTTTGTTATACAGCAGAAACTAACACAACACTGTAAAGCAATTACATTCCAATAAAGATGTTAAAAAAAGAAAAAGATAATTGGCTTTGAAAAGTGGCTCTGACAGTGAATTTTTATTGAGTTCTCATAATGTTCTTGGTATGTGCTCTTCAAAAGCCCGATTGGTCTCCTCATCTTGTGTATACTCACTCGTCCTAATGACCTTTCATGTGTGAGACATGCTGAATGAAGAAGATTGCCTTCTGACCCTATAACTCCTCTCTGCAGGTTTCAAGGCTGGTGTCTATATTTTAGTAAGCAAAATTATAGTCACCTCTAAGTCAGAAGAGTAGTGCAGACAGGCGTAGACAAATACCCACTCTAGCTAAGTATGGGCTCCCTTCAAGCTGGGAAAGGTCTCTCGGCTCTGAGTCACTTATACAATCGAGTCCCTGAACATGTTTCTGTCCCTAATATTTTGTTGCTCTAGGCAACCATCAAGTCTGCATGAAGACTTTTGCCAACTGGAGAGGATGACTAGCCAGGGGAGCCAGAATTTTCTTTTAACTGTTTGTTGAAAACTCAAAACAGAAAATGGGGTCAAGGATAGCCTCTATCTATTGGGAAAAGCAGAATTCATACATTGATTTAGTGCATCTTGTATTCACGTCTGAGGGAAATAGAACTAAAGAAAATAAAGGCAATTAATCAGAAGCATGCATTTTTTAAAATAGTAAAACACTACAAAAAGAGCTAGTTGGGTCCTTAGATATTATCTAACCTAATATTCTCATTTTATTGAAGAATAACCAGGTTGAATTACTGACCAAATGTTAACCAGGAAGCTGGTGACGGAGCTGGGGTTATAGCTCTGCTCCCTGAACCCTGAGGTCATTGATCTTTCCACAAGTTTCACGAGCCCAGTGTCAGATGCAAAATGAAGGAATGTTAATAAATCACAAGCCATCACCTCTCTTTTGTAATAGCAAATGGTCCTGGGTGAAAAGGGCTGTTTTGCTGGGATGCTGGAAGCAGTCCTAAATCTCTGTGGTTAGGTGGTGATCATCCGTTAACACTCCCATTATAAACGTCTGGCCAGGTGGGACATTTCACTAATTCTGAAGTATTTGGGAAATGTTCAAGGTCCATCATTGCTTATTGTCTGAATTTGATCTTTGGCTCTTCTGAATCCTTTTTTTTTTTTTTTCTTTTGAATTCTTATGACACTTACTCTCTGTGGAATCCTGGGACTAAGATTCATGGTACCTTTTCATGTACTTATGTACAATTATATCTTGCCAAGTCCTTGGGGGTGGTGGGACTACATCTTATTCATTTCTGTTTCCCTGAAGCCCAGAGCACAGAATTAAACATGTTTTGTGGACTGGTTAAAGATAAACCAGTGTTAATTTTATTAGTTCTAGGAGTAGGGTAACAATTTACTTGTCCAGAGATAAATTATCCAGAAATTTATACTATTCAACTCCAATTAAGTAGGTGAAATGAACTCCAGAATACTAGTTAAGTGAAGTTAAAGACATATTTGTTATATGCATTAAATATCCTAAAGCCTTTCCTCTGAAATGGACTGCCCCCAAACCCCATTTTTATTTTGAGTTAATTTGCTCTTATTTTAGGCTCAATGCAACAGCTTGGTAAACTGGTTTGTCAAGGAGAAAGGAGCAGCAGATCAGAAAAGATGGCATTAAGGCCAGTTCAGTACCGACATCAAGAAATGGCCATTGGGGGCCTCCCTGGTGGCGCAGTGGTTGACAGTCCGCCTGCCGATGCAGGGGACACGGGTTCGTGCCCCAGTCCGGGAGGATCCCACATGCTGCGGAGAGGCTGGGCCCGTGAGCCATGGCTGCTGAGCCTGCACGTCCAGAGCCTGTGCTCCGCAGCGGGAGAGGCCACAACAGTGAGAGGCCCACATACAGCAAAAAAAAAAAAAAAAGAAAGAAATGGCCATTGGGAGCAGGAGATGAGAAATTAAAGTGCAGCCAAGTTTGGGGGCCTCTGCAGTCGGGGGAAACGTCCACAGATCATTAAGGGCATCTGCGAATGACAGAGAAGTATAAAAGCAGATGTGCATAATGATGACCAGAGCCACTAAAAATGATTTAAGTACACTCAGTACACGCCTTTAAGGGATTAAGAAGGAACATAACACCTTTTAAAGATTTTTATTCCAAATAGTTAATATAAGATTATGATCCTTGGTTTTCTAGAATATTTGACATATAGAACATTTTCTCCTAAATGAAATGTAGGTAATCTAGGCACTGAGATAAATCAGGCTTCAGTTCTACATTGGAATCCAAGTATCAACCTATTTTTATCCTATATATAATCCTATATATCCCATATATAAGATTATAAATCTTCATATGTTTCAGAACCATTTTACGTCCACTCAATAAAATCATACAATTGGTAGTTACTAAATCCTACACATGGTCCTTCTTTCATCTTTTACAACTATCTCTTCCTCTTCCTTTATATTCCCAATATCCAGCTACTTTGCTGGTGTAGGGCCTTTATTGGACTTTATTCTTGAACAGTGTCATTGTCCTCCAACTGGTCTCCAAACCTTTGATATTTTCTTCCTTCACTTTTTGGAACTTTTAAAAGATTCCCAGGTGATTCTAATAAAGATAAGTTTGTGAACCACTATCCTAAATGTGTAGCACACCATTCATTTGACTCTTAATTACACCTTACAGTAGAACTAACTCCTTTAACGACAGACATTAGATGTCTCTGATTTCTGAGCTTAGCTGCTCTTATAAAATAGTTGCCTTTTAATAAATATTCACTGTTCGTGAAAGGTGCGGACTCCTCCATTTTCACCTTCTCCTTCTATTTATTTACCAACTACTTGCAAATTCTTAGGTGCCCTTTCTTCCAGAAGACCTGTATCTTGCTTTGGATCTCCAGCAGAGAGGTACTCATGTTTTCTCTGCTCTTCTTTTTAGAGATGTCATTTGATGCCTAAGCACAAAGACACAAAGATGGTGGGTGGGAGTGGCTCTCTTAGCTTTAACTTTTCCTTGTAGGGAAGCACCTCAGGGGATCTGTCACAGGTATAAATCTACCCTTCTTTGAAGGTCTGATTTGAAAGCAAATTGGGCTACATTCTGCACAAAAGGCATTTTAAACGTGCAGGTGTGACTGCCCAAAATAACCGCAATACTTTGAACATTTATAGAACGTTTCCTTGAATGATATCAAAACAATTCAGCTCATAAAGCCTCAGGAAGATGGTGGACAAAATATCCAACTAATATATAAATAGGGATTGACTGCATTAACTCTGCTGGTTTTTTGTTTCAAGTCCCGCAACAACAGGAAATGTAAGTAGCGAAAACTAATATTTTTTGCAAGCTGCCTTCAAATGGCATTTTGAGACTCTTCTAGAAAATCTAATCCTTTTTAAAGGTTTGCTGAATTTTTGTTACCAATTCACAGACACTTATTTGTGTTCAGAACCTAACAATTTTTTTTTTGGCCTTTAATTTGACCAAGTGTTAGCTTCTATTTGATGTTCTAAAGTAAGGAAACCTATTGAACAAATTAACAAAAATGGACTCCACCTGTGGTGAAGGAGAAATTAGTTATCTAATTGATTTTTTTAAAAATTCAAGTATAGTTGATTTACAATGTTGTGTTAGTTTCAGGTGTACAGCAACAAAGAGTCATATAAATCTGTCTGATTCTTCTGGTTAATATTATTGAAATGTGTATCTTTGTACCATGTTTCTCCAAAAAGCCTGAGAAATCTAATGTTTTCCTGTTTTCCCCTTTCCTGGCTTCTTCTACCCTTTTTCCTCACATTCATTGCTGTGAGCTCAAGACTTCCAAGATTCAGAATGGGAACTGGGGTGCATTCCCATTTTCCTGTATTTGAAATCTGTTGTAAAGTAAATATTTGTTATGAGTGGAATATGTCTGAGGACTGTTTATCATACTATGGTTTTTATTTGGCTTTGTCCTAGCATATTAGTTAAAAAAATTTTTTTTTGCCCCATTTCAATCGTTTCTTTGAAGTCTTGTTTTGACCAGCTGCTGAGCTTTTTGTGGCTGTCCATTTACATCACTTTAAAAAATGGTACATAAATGAAATTTGAACAAAATGAACAGTACTTTCACATTGTTTCAAAATCAAACATGTTCTTAAGGAATCTGATTTGTGGCAGATGGAGAACAAAACCTTCCAGGGGGAAGGCTGTTAAATGAGTCTTAATTGCTTGCACGTGAAAATACAGTGACTAAGATTGTGTGCACAATTAGGAATTTAAACACATAGAAAAGGAAACAGGCAGACATTTTTGCAGGCATAGCTGGTTTCTTATGAACACAGACAACAGAAGAAAAGTTAGTAAGGGAAAATGCTTTTAAGAGAAATTCAGTTGTTTTCTTTACTTCATTCTTCCTTGTGTCAAGCTTCCAGATCTAAAGAGGATTCATTTGCCTCTGAAACTCACTGATGGAAGTGTCACAGTACACTCAAGAAAAAAGAAAAGTTTATTCAAGAATTAGCATTTCATTTTGAGTTTCTCTTATGTGCCAGATACTAGGCTTGGTGCTTATACATCTCATTTAATCCTCATTGTAACCCTCTGAGGTAGGTTTGTTATTACCTACATTTTATAGATTAGAAAGTTGAGGCTTACAGAATAACTTGCCCAAAGTCAAATGGCTAAGAAGTGGCATAGCTAGAATTCTCTGTATTGATTCAAGGAATCCAAAGCCCACCCTCTTACAATGCCTACTAGCTACACCCCTGGAAAAAGATATATACCTTTGTAAGAAACTAACACTCAGGGTGGCTCCATTTCCGGTTTCAATTCTGTCATGCCTTTCTGGTGTTGGGTGACATGGTGTGGTGAGGTTGGAGGAGAGGCCAGAGTTGGTCAGGTCTGGGGAAGGCTGGATGCTGGAAAAGGTATAGTGGGAAGGCATGACTGGTCCTGGGTGAGGGGTAATGGAGACGGCGGTCAGGGCTGAGATGCTAGAGACAGAGGCCAGGGCCTGCTGCTGGCTGGGTGGTTTCAGAAGCTCAGTCAGAGTGTGAGGTAGAGGGGTGTGGCGGGCAGGTGGCAGCATGTAGTCAGAGGTCAGCACCTCCATGGCTTTGGAGGCAGCAGCCATGGGGCAGTGAGGTGTGGCCTGACTGATTCTGTCCTGGCGCATGACACTCTGTCTATCTAGCTTCCCAAAGCCTGGGCTTGGGCTCTCCTCTTCACAATAACTCTGAATTTCCAAGTGGGTAGGCTGTGCAGTGTTCCACAGTGACCTTCCATCGGCCTTCAGAGATTTCAGCCCGTCTCATCCCACTGATGGATCTAAACGCCTTTTCTCGGGGACCTCAAATTCTCCTTCAGATTCTCTCTCCTTGGAAAACCTGCACTTTCCTGGAATGGAGATACATAGGCTGGTTCTAAGGGGCCTTTGATGAGTGCCAGTGTGCGGATACTCTTTTCTAAAGTTCAAACAATGAACCTTCGGATGAATTTAGAATGCCAGCTCCTTCATACACTGGGGCCTACTTCAATGTTGTTCTCAGGAAGTGGAGAGGCTTAAAAAATAATCCTTCTCTCTCTATAATCCTGTATCCCTTAAAGTAAACCTAATTAGGTGGTGACTTATTAGACAACAGTCCATTTAGATGACTATTAAACAAAGATCAGAGGAAGGCAAATTACTCCTTACTTTGATTCCTACACTTGTGAGCAAACCAGAAGCCACAGGCCATGGCATCCTGTCTAGATCTAAGCATAAGGGAGGCATCAATAAATGGGTGTGGATCAAATGATCAGGAAGTCACATGATTTTTGTGCCTTCAGAGGAACTGAGTTCCCAGGGATACATTAACGAACAGGTACCATCCTGCATCTCTAAGAACCTTAATATAATAAAGAGCAGGTTACTGAGAAATATATTAGTAAAATAAATCGTGGATTGAGGCCAACCCTCTTATTCCCCTATAATCAATAATTATTTTTGGCCCACCAGCACTTATTTATTTCCCCTTTCTAACAGCACCCTAATTTCTTTCAGGAAATTACTTGGCATTTCCATTAGATAATCCTAACTAGAAAACAGTCCACAAGGATCAAGTACTCACTATGTGCCCATGCATTGTGCTTAGTTTTTCTTTAATGTCATCTCAAATAATTTTCACGAACTCCCTAGGAGATAATTACTATTATTCTGCCCACTTCAAAAATGAGGAATTTGAGGCTTTGGGAGGTTAAATGAATCGTTTGAGGAGAAACATCTGAAAGTGGCAGAAGTAGAACACGAATCCACGTAATCTGGCCCCATCACTTAGGCTCTCACCCCTACATCCTATTACGTGGTCTGGTGAAATAGCCTGATGCCCTGTTCTCCTTTAGCCAAGACCCAAGACCCAAACTAGACCCACTGGACCCCTTCACTGGAATTTGACTCTTAAACAGAGTAACAAAGAAACTAAAAGCAGTTGCAGGGATCTCACTTGATTGATCCTGCCATGAGAGTTTTCCCTTACCTTTTGGCTTTCTACTACTCTGAAGATGTACTGATTTCTTCAACTCTGATCCTCTAGCCTCCCCACTAATTCTTAGGGAATCGGAAATTCTCCCAAGATTCTTCCACTAAATCCCATTTTGCTTAACTGAGCAGAGTTGGTTTTTATCTTGCAACCAGAGGGTCACTGCTGATACACCGTTATCGAAGGCGGGGTTATAAACCAGCCTAGGAGAGAATTGTATGGAATCCTCAAAGAACAGGATGCTGAAGCTCTATAGGTGCCCGATAATAACTGAATAGAGGCAGTGAGAAATAATAGTGTGACAAGTGCCAGGCTCATGTCCTCTGCTGCCCGTTCTATGGAAAGGATGAGGGGTGAAGCTCTCCCTGGCCAGTGGGCTGGGACACACCAGCCCTCTCCTTTATCTATGGCACCTTCAGCAGTTTCCAGTGAATGGAACCTGGCTGTGAGGATCTGGAGAAACACAGACTCTATGAGGTGTGGCTGAAAAGTGAAAAGGAGTCCTAGAGATGAGACCATTTCCACCCCATAGAATTCAGAGGAAGTTATCTCTTTCAAAGTATCAACTGGGAAAACATATGTGTGTGTGTGTGTGTGTGTGTGTGTGTGCGTGTGCTTATTCCATATATTGCCATCACTCTAACGATGTGACACTCTGTCTTGGAACTGCTTTCAGAGTCCACATTATACTTCTCTCAAATGCCTCAAAATTGTCTCATCCCTTGGAGTGGCTACATTTTTAGAATTAGCCTCATCCAGGCTAATCTGATATCTTATTTGGTGACTAAGGTTGGTAATCATATTGGAACTAATATTTTTGGTCAAAAGTGAAGCATGACGGTAAACCAATAAGATGGCTTTTTCTTGTATGGCCTGTAAACTGTCTCTAAAGCCATTCCCCCAATGCTTTTATCAATGGCAGCAGGGAGAAAAAAGTGTACGGTGTACAAAGATGACGACTTTGAGGATCAGCATGAATGACACAACCAGACACTGTGACAAAATATTTACATGGATTGTCCTGTATGTTCCTCAAAATCAGGAAAGTATTATCACAATTATTATTGTTGTTGTTGTTATTATTATTATTCAACACTTTTAACAGAAAAGACTCATGGCGTTTGAGTAACTTTTCTCAGGTCACAAAGTGGGTGAGCAGGAGAGCCAGCAATGAAACCCAGACCTCCCGACCTCTGAGCCCTGCACTTATTCCTCTATGTACATTCTGACTTGTACATCAAACAAGCAAACAAAACATACAACATTTTGAAATTTTTTACAAAATTAAAACCTGCTGGAAGAGAAAACCTAGATCTCTTTCTACATAAACAATTTAAAAGAGCACAGTCAGTGACAGAAGAAGCATCTTAGAGACCGTCCGTCACATCTTCCTCAACTGAGGTCTCAGTTCCCCGACCCATCGTTTGCTATTTTCCTCCTTGGTGATTCAGAAAACCTTTCTTTTACTACTCTTACTCCTCTACATTCTTGTGTTGCTAAGTTTCCCCTAAGTTCCTCAAGTGGTTTCCCAGACTTTTTCCAGTCTCTAAGCTAAATCACACTGTAGACAGCCTCCTGGCTCTCTCAGAAAACGATCTCAGCCTGATCAATTTCCTCCTTCCTCCCTTTCTTCCTACTTTCCTTATTTTATCAACTCATTTATCCACTCATTTACAAACCCTCTGTTTTCTATTTACTTAATGCTCTCTGTCATTCAACAGAACACATTTTATCTTTCTAAATTCCACAGACCTCTAGGATAATGGTCGTAAAGCTCGGTGGAGGTATCTTATACCTCATTGGGTCCTGAGAGCCCAAGCACAGTCTTTTATTTATTTATTTATTTTTTTTTTCATTATTAGAGGTTTCTTTTATTTTTTTATTTTCTTTTTTATTAGTTTGTGCTTTATAACAAAGTTAATCAGTTATACATATACATCTGTTCCCACATCCCCTCCCTCCTGCGTCTCCCTCCCTCCCACCCTCCCCATCCCACCCCTCCAGGTGGTCACAAAGCACCGAGCTGATCTCCCTGTGCCATGCAGCTGCTTCCCACTAGCTATCTATTTTACATTTGGTAGTGTATATATGTCCATGCCACTCTCTCGCTTTGTCACAGCTTACCCTTCCCCCTCCCCATATCCTCAAGTCCATTCTCAAGTAGGTCTGCAAGCACAGTCTTTTACATCCAAGTGACTGAATGAGTGAAGGAGCAAACCCATTAATGAAGTTCTCCACGTGGACAATTCAGTGTGCAATATGCAAATACCAGAAACATACCCAGAAAAAAAAAAAAAAAAGACGTGAACATCCATTTGTTTTGCTAGGCAGGTAGAAGAAAACAGTCCAGTGAATTAGAAATGCTTTCAGCGTGCCAACAGGGCCAAAAAAGAACCACAAAAGAGAAGATAGCACACTAAAAAGCACTGGATATGTAGACATCAGAAATATCTAGAGGAAGTGTGTTTGTGGCACAGAGAGCTGGGGAATGTCATGGCTAGAACTGGTACCCAAGCAAATGATAATGGAGATGAAGAGCCTACGGTGAGTCTACACACAAAGAGAAGATGAATATCACCCCATGGTAGAAACTGTTATCTCAGGGATTAACAGTGACCGGTCCTAGAAGCAAGGTGAGTGCAGAGGCTCAAGCACTGCCCTATGCCGAACCTTCTGACATCCTCACTGCTCACACACACTGTGGGGTCCTTTCCTTGTTGATGCTCCTGCCCTGGGCGCTATCACACAGGCACTTCAGTGGAGTCAGGAAGAGAACTGTGAGAATTGAAGGCTTGAGGAATTCTACCCCACAAGCAAAAATCCTTTCCTTAGCTTATAAAACTCATTCCTTAGGGTTTCCCAAAGGGTTGCTCTGTATCCACAGATCTAATCCATCCTCCATCCTACCCTCCATTCATACATGTTCCGTAATAGACAACGTAGGTTCATTTTCTGCTGTCTCTTCTTTAAAAGAAAGAAATAAAGTAAGAAAGAAAGAAAGAAAGAAAGAAAGAAAGAAAGAAAGAAAGGAAGGAAGAAAGAAAGAAAGAAAGAAAGAAAAAGAAGAAAGAAAGGAAAGAATAACTTTGGGGAGAAGATGACAGCAGGTTGTGTGTGTTTCTGCACATGGATCAATACATTTTAAGGGAGGGAAGCCTCTAGTTTCTGCCTTTGAGTCATACTTAATCTACACTTTGTCATTTGAAGCTATATATTGAATTATCATAAGATTTAAAAGAGATTATGCATGTAGAGTCTTTAATAGATATCAAATGTCAGAAAATGTTAATTTTTATTAATATTAGTATTAATAATAGATCCAATTTTTAAAAAAGCATTTTCTGAGATAGTGAAAGAAAGAATGCTGAGTGAAATCCTCATTTATTCATAGAGTTAAATAACTCAGTGTAACACTCAACTAGGAAAATTTGGGAAATTAGACCCAAAGGAATTTTCATTGTTTTGCCCTACCACAGTCTTGTATTTGAGTGTGCCCAGGGGAATACTTTTTAAGGCATACATGGGTGGGAAGCCCTTTGTGGATAAAGGGAGTGACTTAAGAATGCAGCTTTTGTTGTTTCTTTCTCTTTCTTTCTTTCTTTCTTTTTTTTAAAGGAGACTTGGTACAGTGTGTGAGAAGACAAAAAGAATACAGTTACTAAACATAACATTTCCCAAACTCACTCCCACCCTCATACGCAAACATGGACATGATACTTCATTTTCTTCTAGGCGAGGGGCAAGCTGGCCTAATTAAAATTTGTATACATTTGGAGAGATAACAGGGATGATGACAAGGATGGCACAGATAATAATGTCACCTTGTATTTCCTTTGCTAATCGCAAAGCACCTCACACATATTATCTTGTTTATCCTAGGCTGTGTTGTTTGTTGGATGGGGGGTGTGGGTGTCACTATATACCTTTTCCAGAAAGACAATGATTTTCCAACAACTTTCCAGCAATGAAACGTCAACACTGTCCAGAGCAGCACTCTTGCCTACTTCATTCAGTATCCGATTATTCTCCCAAATTTGTCTGATTCGTTAATTTGGAGCATTTGTTAAGAATATAGATGCTGAGCCCTATCCCAAAGATATTGTTCTGCACTGTCTTGGAATCTGTTTTTTCACGTTTATTTTCAAGGATCCCTTGGGGGTTCCTTAGATCAGGCAGGTTTGGGAAATGTTGCATTTTTCTAACTCGAGGTGGTGAGGAAGGGATACAGGCTAAAGGGGACTTTGGTGACTTTAATGCCTCTATTTTCATGGTAGCTTTTCTGATCGACTGGAGGATAATAGAACTGTCTTGTCATAAGCTCAATAACCACCATGAGTGCTGCCCTATCTAAGGCATATTATTATCTGAAAATACAGTGAATGCTCACTGGGGCACAATAATATTGAAAGGTCATTTGGCAGTGTCTCGTTAGTACCTTTTCTAGTGAGGAGAGGCAAACAGAAAACTGATCTGAGAGATACTTACAAGTTTGTCACCAGATTCTATGTAAAATGGTCCTTTGCTAGTTACCAGTCAACATCCAAAAATGTCATAAATTAAATACAATATACATAATTAAAATACATGAAATGTGTGCCTATTGCTTACTTAGAACTTTAACATATATTCTTTAAATTAGGTGCATTTTTCTACATTATAAAATTTTTCTCATGAATAAGTTATTTAAATTTTTTATTATGGAATTTTTGATACTTAAATAGAACTCACATATTATTTAGCACTTGGGTTGTTTTCAGTCTCTTGTACAAATGCACAATGCTGTGATGAACACCTGTGTGTATGACTTCATTTTTCTCTTCTTTACCCTCACTTCTCAATCTAATCACTCACCAACTCTCTGAAAAGACTTGTGAATCCATTTCCTCATCTCCACCCCCAACACCACCACCCCAGTTCAGATCCACATGATCTTCAGGGGATACTTGGCCTGTAACGGCCTTTGGATGAGTATGAGGCTGCTGCTAGTCTCTCTTCTTTTCAATCTGTTTTCTATGCAGCTTCCAACATTGTCATTCTAACATATGTACTTGTTCCTCTGCTTAGAAATGACTGATGATTTTCCATTGCCCGTAAAATATAGTCCACTGTTATTTACACTGACTTCTAATGCTTTTCATGCTACTGCCTTAATCTACTCTTGGAGATCATGTTCTGTTGCTCCCATACACTTTCAACTCTTTTTGTTCTTTACTGTCCCCAGTCCCCTGAGCTGAACCAGCACTCACTGTTGTTGGTCCCTTGGCATGAGGTGTTCTCCTTCTAACCATATGGAGAACTCCACCTTCTTCTAAGTTCAGCAGGGAGCTTCCCCTAGGTAGAATCACTTGCCCTCTCCTTCAAATACATATATGTATTTGAATTTGCTTCAGTCGTGGCACTTAGCTTGTTAATTATTCATGGTTCCCTTTGGTGTCCCCATGTGACTTCCTTGAAGCCAGTAGTCACCTTTTACTCATCTCTTTATTTCCAACACCTACCTTATTGCATGCCACATATAAGGTACACAGAAAATATTTGTTGACCAAATGTATAATAATGGTAATAGTAATAATAATAATAAAATTGAAGCAATAATGATAGTTAATATTTGTTGAGTACATTCTGGGTACCAAGCACTATGCTAATCACTGACTTAGAATTTACTGATTAGAAAATGAAAGCTTAGAGAATATAAGTAAATTGACCAAGATTACATAGCTAGTAAGAGGAAAGTTGGGTTTTCAATCTATATGGTTTCACTCATAACCTTTTTGTTATTCTGACTCAATGAATATGCAGTTTTGTTTAATTGTTTCAATTAAAGTTATAACAAAATACCCAGAGCAGATATTCAGGCAGTACAGTTACAAATAAATTATATTTTCCCATGATTGTGACATTCACTTGTTTTCTTACTGTTTAGAAAACCAAATATAACTTTAATCAATTCCTGGTCAAAAAGTGATTGGAAGACCTGGTCTTTTTACAAATTAATAGAGATAACTCTACTTATTTAGTGAAAGTATAAGAAGGCAAAACAAGTTAGCCTATAAGGAAGAAATCAGGCTTTGACCCCTCTAAAAGATCATAAATTTAAGTAACAAGTAGTCATACTCCATGCACTTAAGCAAATCTTTTAGTTCAATGTTTTTCCCGGAGAGGTCTTTTTAATATGGGGATTTTTGTAAAAGTAAACTCCTCTGGCTCAGAAAATTTAGAATACTC
This sequence comes from Mesoplodon densirostris, assembly GCF_025265405.1. Taxonomy (NCBI): domain Eukaryota; kingdom Metazoa; phylum Chordata; class Mammalia; order Artiodactyla; family Ziphiidae; genus Mesoplodon; species Mesoplodon densirostris. The sequence continues at coordinate 47,407,158 of NC_082663.1, forward strand.
CACATGCATCAGATGTATTAAATATAAAAGTAAAACAAGCAAAAAATTCCCCGCAAAAGCCAATGTCTAACACTCACATACACAATTTTTATTTTTTTATTAAAGCTATTAAAGTATAATGTGTACTCAGCATTCTTCAATCACATTCCTAAAAGAGCTTACTGCGCACTCATTCTCTGTAATCATTAAAGCGTTGCCACAATCTTTGCTCTTGTTAAAAGAAAGGAGAAAAAGAGCTGCATGATGAAGCTAGTGCCTGCTAGTGGCTGAGGAGGAGGGTGAGACTTCCAGGGCAACGGCTGGGTCCTCATCCTCCTCCCACACTCGCTGCCCTAACATTCATTTTTAGTTCGATGTCCCCTCAGCCCTTACGTATTGCTCTCACTGAGGTCTCTTTTGCCTTCTTTAGCAGCTCGTGCTTCCAACTACTATATGTTTTATATATATATATATATATATATATATATATATATATATATATATATATATATATATATATATATTTCTTTTCACGTTATGTACACTAGTTGTTTTTATTACACACACACTCACACACACGCGTGTGCACGTGCATGCACGTGCAGATTTAAAAGGCAAACCTACATAAGTCACTAGCATTGCTATTGTCACATAAAGTAGTTGTTTAGTTTCCTTTCTTTAGTGGCACAAAGTGTTAAATGATTAGTCCTGGTAATAACAAAATAACTGTTCCAGTTAAAAATCTTTGCTTTTTTTTTTCTTCAATGGATTTTATAAACTGCTTTGTGCTTTAGAAGAACAATAAACAAACAAGAGTAACTGTCTTCTTGTATTCTGACTAACTAGTATATTTGGATAGTTTACTTTTTAAATCCTCTGCTTAACAGATTAAATTCTATTGAAAATGCACTCTTTTATTTTATTTTTTTTAAGGAGTTAGGAATATTCAGGGCAAAAAATGTGAGTGGAGATATACCAAAATTTTTTTTGGACTAAAACTACTTTTGCGTTATTTTACGCTTGTCCCTGCACTCCCTCTACAGGTAAAGAGTAGGCAATTGTACTAGTTTTGTTGCATGGATAGAAGTTGTATTTTCTCCTTAGTCTGCCAATCTTTACTTATCTGAGGGCCTCTAAGATATAGGCTGTGGATATTTAAAAAATAGCTCTAAATACAAAGACCTGTCCAGTGAGAAATTGGGACAGGATATTTTCAAATTTTGGGGGCCATATACAAAGAAAATCCAATGCTATAATTATTACCCAGAAATCAATATCCTGTAAGATTTCTTTTACTTTCTCCAAAACATATACTTCCATGGTGGGTCTGAAGGCTACCCTAATTTGATGGATAATTTTATAGGGTTATGTATAAGAAGGATCCTAGGCTTGGCAAAAATGAGTCCTGCATTTATTCCTGGCTCTGCCTCTAAGTAGCATTTTCTCTCATTAGGTCTCAGTTTTCTCATCTTTAACATAGAGAAGTTTAAATAAATTTTCTCTCAGTTACATTCTCACATGAAAATCCTCAGTTTAAATACGATTAAATAAAGGGACAGAAAATATGGAAATAACAAACATTGTAAAGTGATATCGTGGAGACGTGACAAGGTCTCATGAGATGGCCACAGAACTCTTTCCTTGAGTGAATAGCATTTGAAAATGAAATGCTCAAGAGAACCAATTGTGCCCCAAAAGACATGGCTCTACACCAAGACCAGGGCTCAGTGTCACAACGCAGGTATGGCTTGGGCAGCTCTGACCCTTTGCTGCCCTCTCATGTTTCAACACACTCTTTAGTTCTGCTCTTCACCATCCGCTAAGGACCTATGCACGTGAGCCTTGCACTAAGTATAGGGATTCCTAAAAATGCCCCATCATTACTGTCTGCAAACAAAATCATAAATGAAGTGCACGAGTAAGGCTGCCACATCATCAAGGTCCTCCTCCCCTACGCTACCCGTTTTTAAAATAGCTTTAGGAACAACAACAAAATGTCAGGCATGGAGGAGGGCTGTAGGAAGAAACACTTGGTGAGTTACTCATGACAGGCTTCTGTTCCTCATCTAACGTACCTCCTTGAATTCCTGCAACAGCACTGAGAGGAACTCCTATCTCCGTTCTTCAAACGAGGGAATAAGCGTATGAGAGAGACAGGGTTTGCACTCAGGTCCCAAATGCCACACACCAGTCTTTTTGTTATATCGCACTAAAGGACAAAGAGCCATTTAGCGGGAAGGCTCTTTTCTAAATGCACAATTGGAAACTTTATTTTTTAAAAAATTGTTAAATCGTTGTAGAGCTAGGTATTTACCTATTATGTATAGATATAAAATCTGGCAACTAACTAACATGCTTTAACCCTAATGATATAAAATCAAACTTTCCTGGCTTTAACACATGTCAAAGGGAATAACCTCTAAGGGGGAAAAGAGTAGTCTAGGTTCTATGGGAGCCAGTTTTAGAGGTGTAGTCTGACAGAGAGAGAGAGTTAAAGTTCTCAACTCTTCTTTTATAAAACTCAAGGAGTTGACTTACAGAGAGTTAATTTTCTGTCTTCAAAGTTCTGTGACTCAAAAATAAGTTCTTCAACTTTGAAAATAATCCTGAACAACAGTTTATCATCCACACCACAAAGGCACTGGTGCCTGTGGCTGTGATGAGAGGTCGGGATACAGTGCTGGGAGCAATTAGAGGCCCCACTTATAACAGGCACAAAGGAAGTGTGTGCATTTTGACCATTTTTGTGGGGGGGGATCCGTAACTTTTACTCCTATGACCTTCCCAGTTGGTCTTTCGCTCTTCCCTTTCTTTTTCTCATCTCTCTGGCCTGTCCTTTCTATCGCCCCTAGTTACGTACAGCATGAATCCTAAAAACAAAAACCAATAAAAACAACAACAAAGAAGAATAAAATGATGCACTGAGTGCTTACTCTATGCTAAGAGCATTGTACAAATGAACTCATTTATTTAGCAATAACTGTATGAAGTATGATCGCTGTTTTGTAAATGGGAAAACAGGCAGGGATAGGCTATGTAACCTGCCCAGAGCCACACAGCTATCATGATAGAATATGGCTTGGATTCTGGACATGCAGAGCAGCTTCCCGCTGCCTGCCCCCCAATTCCAGGAGCGCCCTGTCAGTGCTGTTCTATGGAGCTGCCCTCCAGAGGCGCCTGGCGCTGTCCACCACAGCGGCCTTTTGGACCAAACATAAACTTACCTGCATGCTACACTGTTCCTCTAGAACCTAAGAACAATTTCTAAGAAGGCCAAGTTCCTCTTCAAGCATGCCCCACTGACTCTTTTTAACACTCTTCTCCACTGCACTCACTTGCCAGGGAGCAACTTGGAGTTAAGTCCTGAGCAGTCAGCTGCTGAGGGCAGGAATTCACAAGCACCACCTTTTCTGTATGTCTGAAGTCTTCCATCGAAGTCTCAACCACTACTGTTTTCATGATTTATGGTCTTCAGGGCATACTTTTTCAGAATGAGCTCAGAGAGAGGAATGTCCCTTGCTGTTGCCCTCATTCTCTCACCCCCCATCTGACTTTTTCACCTTGGTTTGCTATTCTTGGGCAAGGAAAAAGGCTTCCATTCACAAGTCGTTTAATTTCCTGTTGTGCTTTGGGATGAACACAGCCGCACAAAGCCCTTAATGACAGTTAATTAGTTTCCCTTCCTAAATAAGATATTTCTAGAGCCTCACGGTCCCCAGGCCTCAGGTCAAGATCATGTGGGTACAAATGAGGCCACATTAGCCCAGAGTTCTGTGTCTCACAGTCCCCTCTGGTATTGCTTCCAGGCCTCAGCACTACATGAAATTTCTGGAAGCTTCGACGGGGCCTCTCCTATGTGTTCAAGGCCAAGTCTGTGCCCTCTGAGTGCAGCTACTCCTTCTTTAATCAGTGCCAGACGTTGGCCAGGGTGGCCGGACAGCTGCCCTGACCACAGAGCACCCACCACCTCTTGGTGGACACAGCAGCCTCCACTGGTACCTGCAGCTGCTCTTCTGGTAGGATGCTCTGTGGGGCTGGCTCATATGTGACCTCAAGCTACAAGCTTTCAGGGACCAAAAGAGCACTGAGTTCTGCACAAACTGTGATGTCAGAGGAGTCTTACTTATTGCAAAGATAAAGGGGGTGACAGTCTCCCTCTTTATATGGGTCAGGTCTAGTGCTGGGAACAGGGCTGGGGACCAAGTTCCATAAGGTCTCTCTCATTAGAGGCCCCAGGTAGATTTGGGCTCTTTCATATTAAATTGGGGTTTCTGAAGAAGAAATCTGTTACTCAAAGAACTTACTTTAATCTGTAGGAATTTCAATTATTGTTCATCTCTTGACCAATGCCAAGAAGAAAATGGGTAAACCAGACATAAGACTAGGAAATGCCAGTTGAAAATCATCATCAATAAGATCTTGAAAGATACACATGGAAGATAACCAATAATGTAACAGTCAGTGGAATACAAGTCCCATTTGAAAGGCATTCAGGAAAGACCAACATTAACTACTGTCCCAGAATCACTTTGATGTGGTGACCACAAAGGAGCCCAGTTGAAAGGTCCTGACTGGACATGATGAAGTTAACTTTCAAGCAAAGTAGAGTCACTAATAATGTAATAATGAGCTCCTCTGCATACTATGAGCTGGAGTCCCAGGAAGACACTTGAATCAAGTGAAGTATTGGTCTAGTTTGGAGAATATGTTAATTGTCTTCTGGTAATAATTTTAGAAAACATGGGTTTTCTTCTCCAGGCAATTATTTTAATGAATCAATTGGGGTTTCAAGAAATGATCAAATGAGTTCAATTTGGTTTCAGGTTTAGCAAAATGAGATCATCTGTTCTGTTTTTGGCTCAGCTGAGGTCAAGCTCCATGTCTAAAATAGACTAATAGGAATCAGAGTAATTTTATTCTTCTGACCTCTATGCCCCTCATCCTTCCATCCAATTCTCTTCCCCAAACATCTGTTCTTTTGATCTCATTGAACTTTTCTGTATTGTAAAAGTACTTCTTCTCTCCTCTCCCAGACTGAATTTAATCTCAACTCTCTGGGTCCAAATCAGGAGTACTGGAATGGTGTTCCTTCCTACACACAACTGGGAAATTCATTAACCAAGAAGGTACCTTTTATTTATGCTTTGACTTTCATTAAACCAAGCTACTGTATATTAACATCATGCTGATAACACAAGCTCGGAAACATGGTCGGCATTTTGAAGGTAATGCTATCTCTCAACATACAAATGCCCAGAGCAACACTCAACCAAGTAAGAGCAAAAATTTAACTTGTTTTAAAAAAATGGCACATCAGTTAAATTTTTCCAATAGGTTAAATGGACAGCTTGTGAGATCAGTGAGAAAAATGATAATATAGAGAAGAAAGGATTAATTTCTTAAAGATTTTAGAATTGCAGAAAAAATTGGTGCTAATAAGGTTGAATCTTGGAAAATATACTTTTTTCCTAGATGTGAGAAGAATAATCTCTCAGGTCCTTCTTACCTGTTAGGGTGGCTTTGTTGATGGATGGTTGGTTGCACATGGGTGATCTTCTGACAAAGAGAGAAAAATACAGAGCTGTAAATATATGATACTTTGTTGGTCTGAGGACTCTCTGAGTCATTTCAGATATGCCATTTAAATTTAAGGATTATTTTTAAGTTAGGACATGCAAATGAAGATTTCTTTCAGACTAGCCAGTCAAGTTCCTAGGTACCCTTTGTACTATAGTTCAGATCACGTGTCAAAAAAAAAAGCTAAATCACATGGTGATAGACTTTGGGGTAAATAAAGCTGATGTAAATGTCACAGAGACAAGAGAGAAGAGGAAGTCCTTATTGATTGACCATATTCAATTAAGCCAGGGCTTACAGAGCAAACACAGACTTTCTGAACTTGAAAAAGCAGTCAGGCTACAATTGGTTTCTCTAATACAGTGTTAAGAAACGTTTCTTTTTGGCATAAATTCTCATGATTGCCTATACGTTATCAGAAGTGAATGACTCCTTGTAAACTATATTGCACTTTGAGAAGCTATTGTACTTCAACTTTTTCCTTTCTATTTTCTTATATTAAGAAACAACCCTGATCCATTTGTTAGAGAGGTATATTAATGATGGGTCCAAATAGATGCTACAGAAACTTTAGAAACACTATAAACTAAAGGTACTTAAATCAATTCTATTTTGTATTCTCTAATTTTTCAGATGTTGGTGAAGTTTCACACGATGATTATAAACCCCTTGGGGTAAAAAAAAAAAAAAAAAAAACACCCCATGCTATTTGATTAACTTGTATTCCCTGCAGAGCCCAGCACAATGTATCCACTGCTTAATCAATTATGTTGAATAAAATATCATTTATGGAATCTCCATTAATTTTTTTTTTTTTTTGGTACACGGGCCTCTCACTGTTGTGGCCTCTCCCACTGCAGAGCACAGGCTCCAGACGTGCAGGCTCAGCGGCCATGGCTCACAGGCCCAGCCACTCTGCGGCATGTGGGATCCTCCCGGACCGGGGCACGAACCCATGTCCCCTGCATTGGCAGGCGGACTCTCAACCACTGTGCCACCAGGGAAGCCCTGCATTAAATTTTTTTGAAATGTAACCTTAAAAAGTTGTTACTTACAATTGAAAGCTCTTAAAATTAGTGATCTTTAAGAAAATTTTAGAAAATAGATACATTCAAGGGTGTCTGAAAAATGTTTGTTTTCATTTCTGGGGGTTGTTTGTTTTGGTACTTCTAGTAGTGGCTAACACTTAATAAGGACTTATTGTGTGTCCCACGCGGTGCTAAATGAGCACTTTAGATGAATTATCTCATTTAATCCCTCATAACAAAGCTTAAGGCAGGCAGACTCATGGTTCTCATTTTACCAATGAGGAAAACACAAGCTTTGGAAATTTAAATCACTTCTTCAAAGTAAGAAAGCTGAGATTTGAACTAAAGCAATGTGATTCTAGGGCCTGCACTCTGCTATGTTGCCTTATTTTTAGGCTGCTTTCGTGGAACCTGTGCAGATGGCAGGTTCCTGCAGAGCCCTGGTCCAATCTGCCTTCCTAAGATGATGAATCTCTTAGCAGGGCTGGAAGATACATGGGGAAAGCAGTCTGGTACTTTTTAAATTCCCACTGCCTTGGTTCCTGTCAGCATCTGGCTCTGTCTTATTGCTCTTAAATTTACTGATATCAGTTTGGGATTGAAAATTTGCATTTGATTGAAAATGCACCAAAATTTACTTCTGAGTTATTTTAGTTTTTATTATGAAATAAAATGGGGGAATTTGAAACTTAACTAATGCTTTATAAAAAAGAAAGGTTAATGTTTAAAACTGCTACTCTGAAATAGTTTTGGTCTATATACTAATAGATATCTACTTGCTGAGAGTTTATCATTCAAATCATTTATATAATGATTGCTCCTTTTTAGTCCTTGCTCTGTGAAAATTTAGAAAGCATTTATTTTGTCTAGGAAAGGCATCAAAGAAATATTTTTAAACTTTTCTACAGTTTTGAAAACCACATCATGGACTTGTTTCTTATTATCTTCTTTTGATTTCAATCCTACAACGGGCACTTGGGAACTTGATATTTCAACAAGTAACGACAAGCAGAAAATATCAATCACTTGATCCATGGCTACGGTGATAAATCAGATAATGAAGAATGAGCCAGAACTCACTTCTGGAATGGAAAATCTCAAGGGCAAGGAAGAGCAAGGGGACAGGAACCAGCAGAAAGTTAGCAAAAGTCAGCCACGTGCAAGTGAGGACCTTCAGGGCTCAGGGTTTCAGATGCATCCTTCTAGGCTCCTTTCTTTTCTTTTTCTTTTTTTTTTAACATGTGAAAATAAAATATTTATTTTCATACTTATTATATAATATGGCCTTTTGTGACTGGTTTCTTTCATGTAGTGTAATGTTACAGTTCATCTGTGTTGTAGCATGTATCAGTACTCTATTCAAACAATATTTTATTTATCCATTTGTCAGTTAATGGACATTTGTGTTGTTTCCATCTTTTAGCTATTGTGAATAGTCCTGCTAAGAATGTTTATGTACAAGTTTTTGTTGAGCACCTTTTCACTTCTTTTGGGTGTATACCCAGGAATGAAATTACGAGGTCATATGGTAATTTTACGTTAATTTACTAAGGAACTGCCAGACCTACTATAGAATGGACTTGAGGACACAGGGAGGGGGAAGGGTAAGCTGTGACAAAGTGAGAGAGTGGCACTGACATACGTACACTACCAAACGTAAAATAGATAGCTAGTGGGAAGCAACCGCATAGCACACCGATCAGCTCGGTGCTTTGTGGCCACCTAGAGGGGTAGGATAGGGAGGGTGGGAGGGAGGGAGATGCAAGAGGGAGGAGATATGGGGATATGTGTATATGTATAACTGATTCACTTTGTTATAAAGCAGAAACTAACACACCATTGTGGGCTCCTTTCTTGTAGTAAATAGTAAAGATGGATCATGCAAGCTAGCATATGCCTTCCACAAAATCCAGCGGTGAGCTTGGGAGTGTTCTAGTGGCACCGTGAGTACCCTGTGGGGGAATTCTGGCTCCCTGGGGTCATCATGTGATGCACCATTTTGCTATCCATATCCATTTTGCTATCACTGAACGGAACAGAGTTTATCTGTGTGTAGATTGAGTCCTACTATTCTGATACCTGAAACGGCTGATTGCGTTTGAATCAGTAAAGGAGGTACAAATCTGTACCGACTAAAAGAGAGACCACAAACACCTTTACTTAGGGTCTGCCAGATAATACTGTTTGGTTAGACTTCACCCAGGGCATTATAAAGCAGGTCAAGTTCAGGCATAAAGTATGATTTTCTACCCTCCTCTAGATGCTCTTTTCCATTTTAATCTGTTTTGTCCCTGCAAGTCAGCTGAAAACCTGTCTCATATAGAATGGGCCTCAGATCATCTCTTTGGGGACAGAAAGGCCAGCCTGATGCCTTCACACCTGTTGAACAAGTATGTATCTGCCACAGGTAGAGATGCTGCTACGCAAGTGACCAAGTCTGAAGGAAGCATAAAAGGAATTCGTTATAAAAGTTTTGTTCACCTTTCAAAGACAAAAATCTCAATTTCCTGGACAAAAGTTGAGGCTAAAAAAGTTTGTAAGGGACACCAGTAATTTCATTTCTCTTGCAGGGTTGAGACTTTCCAAAGAGGAGGTGACTATACCTAGGAGCTACCAAATGCCAAAAGCCCCAAAGGGGCGAGTGAACATGGAAGATGTGTTTGGTAATGAACAAACAGCTTGAAGCCCACCCTCAGGTTTCCCATTCTGCATCCTGGCATCACCCCTCTAGCCCGTTTGCTGCACGTGCAGAGTGATGACGCTGTGCTGGGTATTACACTAGGCACCGGGAATGCAAATGTGGACTGGATACGACCTCTGCTCTCTGGGAACTGACATTCTTAAGACAAGCAAACAGGCAACTGGACACTGAGAGAAACATGCTAAAGCAGGGGTTAAGGACAGGATGCAATCAGATGGCAATGGAAAAGCATACCACCCAGGTTGGGGCCTGTGGGTGTGCATGCATGTTGGGTGTTAGTCAGAGACAGTGCCCCACATGAAATTATATTTAAGCTGTAACCTAAAGGATGAATTACAACTAGCCCAGTGGATGAGGAGGGGAAGAAGAAAGTGAGAAATGCTCAGGCTAAGGGAACAGGACTGCAAAATTTCATTACCTGCAACACACGACAGTCAACTGACACCTCTGGGTTCCATTCCAATTATTTGCATTGTGTCATTTATATTGATTTTTTTTTTTTAAAAAACCTTGTTCTATCACAAGAAGTATGTGCATAATGGCCAGAGCTTTTTTTAATCATGGAAAATGTGAATTTGGGAGGTAGATTCTATTATTATGGGATGGAAAGTTTAGATTTTGTCATGTGTTCTTTAAGAAGTAGTAATTACAACAAAATTTTATATGCTTAGATAAGTTCAAATAAATTTCTATTCACTGTCCTCTTAATATTGATTTAAAGAAATGGTTTTTTTTTCTGGAAAATTCTTCAGAGTTGATATTTTAAAGATAATATTGTATTATTCATAATAGACTGTCAAAATTATGGCATTTGAATAATCAGTTTTCCATTTAATCTTAGAAAATTAATTTTCTTTTTTTTCATTTTCCATCTTTATTAGGACCCCCAAATTATAGTTATTTTCCATCTTAGCTTTCTCTCTCAAATGCTTCCCCTGTTGTCCCATAAATCCCCATCTTGTTAACTCTTCCATGCTGCTGCCTATCTGAGTCAGTAACAGCAAGAGAATTAGAGATCTTCCCTATGATATGACGCTTCTCCAAGTAATGGTTGTCTTAGAAGTAAGAGGATAACTTTGGGTTGACTTCAAAGCTTGATGACGTTATTTGCCCATGGTAAATTTATGAATTAAGCCAAACCTATCAAGTTACCCTGAGTGCAAATAACTGGGCAGAGGACTGATCCTGACAGGTGATTTCTGACAGATGGAATCACCATATTTATTTACCATCCTGATTCATTTCTGATATGAGAACCATCACTACAAAGTGTTTACAGAAAATTAACAGGACTTCATATGACTTAGTGTAAATGGTTAGACAGCATGGCAATGATTCAGAGAAATCTAATATACTGCCTTGAGTTCAATCAAATGGAAAAAACACTATAAAAAGTTCAGCCAGAAGGAGGGGGGAAAAATGAATAACTTACTTGCTAGGTGCTCGGTCTTGCAAATTAGTCAATGCAGCAAAGTTGTTCCGTACAGTTCGCAGGCTGGCCAAGACCTACAACAAAAATGATTCTTTAAACTTCTTGAAATAAGGCCCTGTTTAATGCAATATGAAGTGGTTTGGTGATTTTTAAAAATGGTTTGTTAAGTGAAAATTTGATATTGCTTGCAACTTAGTTTCATATAGTACTGAAGAATCTCCCAGCACCTGGTAAAGTTTACATGGATCCACTTGAAAGCCAGAGAGGCCAGACTTAAGGATTTTCCAGATATTTCTCCTCATCGTCTATGAATATGGTGACAATAGCAGCAGCTTCCACAGTATTCCTGGATTCCCCAGCCACTAAAACAGTATCCCAGGCAATATGGATAGCGTGCTGTTGCATTTTATGCATATTTGAAATAGCATAATATAAAATATTAATAAAGTCTCACTTTAGGGGCAAAAGGTCAAACAAAATTTCACCCAGGTTCTCTTCAAACGTTCACCAATGATGCCATAATCTTGAAATTGGCAAACAAAGTAAATTTTAAATTGTTTTTTCACCCTTGCCACATGGTTATTCTAGCTGGTAAACAGATTCTTTTCTTCATTAAGGTTATCTGAATCATGAATTATATAGTCTCAAATAAAGTAAGACTGTCCTGTATGTGCACAGGGCCTGGCCCACAGAAGACACTCAAGAAAAATTTGTTGAATAAATGAATACATAGACACAACATATCCACATACACAAGGCTGGACCAATAGGTCCCACTATCTCTGAGAGCCCCTCCTTTTTCTAATTCTAGTGAAACTATAAAGTGGCAAAAGAATTGAAAGACTAGGAGAGAAAAGTGACAAGAGCACTATCTCCTTCTACCCCCCTCACTTTCTCCTAGAATGGACAAGTCTCCCCCAGGGTGGAGCCTATATTAGGTGAGGTTATGGGTCATCTGGGTGACAACCACAATGTGTACCTAAAACATAGATTTCAGATGTCTTATTAGGTACCAATAACACCCCAGACTGCCTAGTTCTGTTATATAGTCAATGTGTGAACTTAGACACGTTGCATCATCTCTCTGACCCTTAGTTTCTCATCTGTACACCAGGATAGTGACATCTACCTCACAGGGTTGCTGTGAAAACGAGATGAAATGACAGTTTAGGTGCCAAGAACAGTGCCTGGCAAACAGAAGGCACTCAGTGAATATTACCCCATCATGGCAACATTCCATTTAATGATTTGGCATGTGCACAGGGAATTCACTTAATGCCTATAACTGACAATATGCCGGTGGCAGTGGGAGCAGGGAAAATTTTTTTATAATTGCTCCAAGGGTTCCAGAGCTGTTTCCAGAATTTTGTCATTTGGCGCTGACCTAAAGTCAGTCTAAATTTTGTTTTAAGACAAAATATCTCAGACAGTTTTGAAACTGGCATTAATTCTTCTAAGTCACTGGGATACTGTTTATGCCCTGGGACAGTGACCTACAGCATTATCCCCTGAAGGAGTTAATGGTGTTTCCTAAGGTGCCAACTGTGATTAACTCAGTCACTGGAAAAATCTGGCTCATTATCACATATAAACAACTCACATTGCCGAAAGGTCACGCTGCCTATGATGGAGTATTCAAATAGCCAACTGCTGACATCAAACCACGATGTCTTTCATTAGTCATGAAATCTTGAGTGATGCAGAAAGAAACCTGACAAATCATGCAGGCTGAATTTATGCTTTAAGAATTGAATATCAAATACACTAATAAAGCATTTTAAATAGGATTATTGTACCCCCGATCGATCCTTATTCTAGGCAAAAATTTAACCTCAGAATTCAGAGAACTTTATTTTAATAAATTGTAGTAAGTGCACCGCATCTGACAGCTGGGCAAATAGAAATAGTAGCGCAGGTAATTCATGTTCTATGCTCATTTGAAAGGAAGCATTACTTCATGAAAGATCTACTCCACTTGATTTTCTGTATACAGGTTTTTGCCTCTGTTATAATAAAGATATTAAATTAGATGATTTTATTTTGGTTTTTAAGTTTAATTTTTAAATTTTATATTTATTTTTGCATAATCTCTATCCCCACATGGTACAGAATTTAAGAAAAAGTAGACTGTCTCTTTCTCAATAACAAAGACAAAAGCAAAATTATTGTTATTTCTGAGAGGAGGCAGATAGATGAAATCAGGGAAGGACACTCAGGGCATTAAAATCTTGGCACTGTTCTATTTCTTAAACTGTTGATTTTAGTACTATTCTTTATATTTTAGAAAGTCACTATATAGCTTCTCTTATATGGATGAAATATTTCAAAATAGAAAGTGAAGAAAGAAATTTCCCTTTCAGTTCCTTCTCCATTCAGCTGCCTGTGCCCTCTCCTCACTGACTTTTAGATTGTCTCCTAAATTTCACTTTTACAAACACTGCTGCAGTAAATAACCTTGCAGCTACGTCATTCCCTATGTGTGCAAGTATTACATTGTTGTTTTTGTGGCAGGACAAATAATATTTTATACATGTTAAGTATTAACTTTTCTCGCCTGCACTATGACACATGATACTGGCAAGAAGTGTAAATAAAAGTCTCAACCAAATGTTATAAGGGGGTGTTGCCCTAGGCCGAGTTGAGTGATCCTGGGTGACCACATCCCAAAGGCACTGTGTTAGTCTTTTCTGTTCTCACCTGCATTGCAGGACACAAAGTGTGAGGCATCTACTACTACAGGCTGTGGGGAAGAACTAGAAATAGTTTTACACAAGCCCCTAAGTTAGGGTTCAATCTTTCTTCGCTTTTGTTACAGGGCAGCTCTCACCCTTCTTGAATTCAGCCCTCTAAGAGCTATAGTCAGGGCTCTGACGCTCCTATAATTTTCTTCATTCTTTAATGCTTGCTACCCAAAAAGGTCCCTGAGGTTTACTCCCACACAGCTCAACGGTTGGAAAATTAAGGTCATTTCTTTCTCTTCTTCCCCTCCAAGCAAAAGTATAATCAGTCAAGGTCAAAATACATTGGGAATGAGGAGAAATAATACACTTTAGGAAAGAAATGATGACAGTGTTATGGAAAACTTTTGCACAGAGTTGTACTGGTCTGTGAGAGGGATTAAATGCTGTTTGCACACACTAATCTCAGACTTCCTTAGGTATTTCTAAACATTTATTAACCAATAAGATTCACTGAAAATGGCAGGAAAATGTGGATTTCATTAAAAAGTTAAACATCTGAACACACTAGCCTAAAAGAAATGTGTACTTATATAAAAATAATTTCTTATACAGATTTGAAGAGATTGCTTTAAAAAAAAAGATGTGGCAATAACATCTGTGTTAAAAAAAACTCCTGCTTAAAAAATAACCAAAAAAACCAAAACAAAGAAACAAAAAATTGTTTTGAGCATTGTTTTTGAGTCCAAATACACTTTATGCCACTAGATGGCACTAAAACACAGACCATGAGTTGCCACAGGCCTTGGGTTGGGTGGGGTGGGAGGGGCTGAGGAGGGAGAAAGAACTCCTTGCCTTGGTTTTACCTCCAGAAAAACCTGGAGCCAAATTAGGATTATTTACAAGACAAAGAGGTCATTTTGATAGAAAACCTCTTTCCAAGTTACATTTTGGTTAAATCATATGAACTTGCTGTTTTTGTATGTCAGCAAAGGTTGAATATTGATAGTTTCATATAGTTCAACCCCAAAAGTACTTAGATTCCTAGAACATGATACTGAAATTTATTTTAATGAAGGATAAAAAAACCTAACAGGTATAAGCAACTGAAATGTGATGATTTTCTTCTTTCTTAGCCCGGCAGGGAGAGCCTGTTGGATTCAATGATGAGACCACAAGATTACTGTTTCTGGGTGAAATGGGGAAGAGACACGCAAGGGCATTTTTATAAAATTGACAATGTCCAATTACCAAGGAACAGTAATGTTCTACAGGGTTAATAACCACTGCATTTTTCCTAAAATTATCCCACGTGCTGTATTTTGGTAAGAGTAAAGGTGAAATGACTTGCTTGTTCCTACCCTGTATTTTTAAATCAGGCATATCTGCTCAGTCTGAATGACGTGAAGGTCTCTCCAAGGATCCAGGATAATACTTGGATATTTCCTATCTTTTCCTTAACCAAAGATTCCACTTCTTTTAATATTGCACACCTCCAGAGGAGGATTCTAGTTGACTTAGAGTTTTACAAGGTAGTCACAAATGATGCAACACAAATAATGGGACAGGTGGGGCTTAAGGCAACTGACTACAAAGCAGGGTTCCCTACATTTCATCAGTGTTGTGCCTCCTTGGTGTTCCTCGGTCCCCTCAAGAACTCTGGCCAAATTGTGACTACACCCTTGGAAGGAAAAGGCCACCTGCCGACTGGCATCAGGTGACACGGCATCATTCCTGTCAACACTTACCCTAAGGGAATACCCAAACCAAAAGATTTTGACCCAAACACAGGAGAATAGTTCAAAATGGAAACCAATAAAATATTTATTTTCCTGGGGATCAAAAGGATTCTGAGCTTATAGGGGAAAACATAAGAAATTGGAAGTGGAAAAGTGTTTAGGTTGAACACCAGCAAGAATTTCTAACCCTGACAGTGTTTTAGACTTGGGAATAGAATATGGAGGGGTATTGTAGGATCTTGTATTGTAGGATCTTTGCTGAAGATTACGTCTGTGCACGATGCTTCAGCCCTATCCACCAAAGTGGAATATGACCTTGCACGTCTTCCTAAATTCTCTCGTAACTTAAGATTTTATTCTCTTAGCTTCACAGTAAACTGTGACTGAGAAACAACAGGGAGGGATCTTTCCGTGTTTTGGAGATGAAGGCAAGCATAAAGAAATGAGTTCACAAGAGGAGGCAGAAGATAAGATGGGCTTGGGAAGAGGCTTTGACCAGTTTAGAGTGGGAGGCCCATTTTAAAGAATTATGGGAAGGAAATTGGGCATAGAAAAATAAACCAAAAGGGATAGAAAGTAAAATGTCAATAGTAGTTATTTTGGGGTTTGGAATTATAGGAAATTTTCTTTTTCTTCCTTTTGCTTATATTTCTTTTCTATGCAAAAGATTTTATTTTGAAAGCAGTATGGCTTTTTCACCAGAATAATCTAGTGTGAAGTTCCAAACCCCAAAGCATGCTGGGGAAAGGGGGGAATTCTTTGGCCTATTTGAACACTTCCCTGAGTGACCTGTCTAATGTCCACTGTCTTCTGTCCATTGGTATATCTGACCAAATAATGTTGGTATCAATTCAAGTGACATAAACATCTTACAGCTTAAGCATTATAATATTTAGCATTAAATGGTGAATACTCCAGCCTGTATTAAAAATTTGAGGAGTTATTGGTTAGGTCAATGAAATAAGTTAGTGGTGCCCAATCAGGCTGAAGAGAAGGCCATAGACAACTGCCACTAACTGGGCCTTCTTTCTTACCTGCTTCCCCAAAGATGCTCTATCCAAATTGTTCAGGGTTAAACAGGCTTTTAAAAAAATTCTAGTAGAGGTTTCTAGATCATATACTCTAGTAAAAGGCCATTTGTGAAAACTGTGATGGAGCCACTGAAAAAGAATCTGCAGCTTCTGGGGCAATAACCCCCTTCTATAAGGTGTCATGGGTCATTAAGTTAATCATAAGCAAACTTTCCTAAATAGATTCCAGGATTATTTTCAGGCATCGTATATGCTTACAAATTACACAGAGCTGGTTTTCTTCAAAGTTCCAATTTCAAGGGCATTAAGTATATACCTTATTTATTTAAACAGTTCACTAACACAGACTAAATGATATTTTACATATATATATTTCTCAGTATACTGAAATTCTATTAGTTTTTTGGAGATTGTAAGTACACTAAAAAAAATGTCTAATTATGTAAAACACTAGATTTCCTTAGAATTTAAGGGTGCTAATAGCAAGGTTCAAGTCAAATTTATTGACCAGTTAGTTGGAGATTCATACATACTACCTGAAGTAAGATGATAAGGTATCATATACAGATTATTTTTTTCCATATTTTACTATATATTTATGTATATTTTTCTTACAACAATACCTAGAGATTTTAGTTAGAAGCAAGAATAATAATCTAAATAAACTCAAGTTGGAATGACTGTTTCTACATTTGGTGATGGTTATATATATTATTTTGCCTGATTTATTCTGTCTACTGAGAGCTCTATATCTAAGAGCTCTGAGCTCTTAGATATAAAGTTATGGGTCCTCAATAGCAACCAATGAAAAGTCCTTAGCTTTGTAAGATTTGCTATCACAAAATATGATGAAAACATATGATTGTAAATGTTTTGAACATAGAAATATAGATATTAGAAAGACCTAATGATATCCAGCAAAACTTGAAGCAAATGAGACATTAACCTTATAAAAGGATGGTGGTTGCATTCTATCTTTAATTGTCTGCATCAATGAAAAAGATCACTATATATTTTGCTATTTACTGACTCATTAAATTTTTAGTCTAAATTATAGCAATTATAAAATTTCAGGAAATTTGAAAAAGTGGAAGAATCATACATAATACTGCTATCCAAACACTGCCATTATGCATTTTTTAAAAACAATGCGTATTATGACGTCTTGGAGATGAAAGAACCCTTACTGATAACAACACAAAATTCAGTAAGTATTTTATTTTCTAGAAATTGTGCTGAGCATTTTACAAGCTTGGTACTATTTCAATCTCTTGACAACATTATGAGGTGAGTAGTCTTGTAAGTGTCATTTCACGGGGGAGGAAACCAGGCTTGCCCAAGTTCAGTCAGTTGCCCAAGTTCATTCATTTAGCAAGAGTAGATGATGGGCTTTGACTGGGCCCTGACTATCTTAATCCAGCTGAGTCTCCAATTTTACCAATTGGAAAAAAGAAGTCTTAGGCAAGTTAAGTGAGTTGCCCAAGGCAGTAGAGCTAGTGTTGATGTAGCCTTGATTATGATTTTTATAACCCTCTAGATCCCTTGTATTCCAATATTTAACATTTCCTATTAACAGTCAGTGTTGGCTTTAAACATGCTTCATGCCCCAGGTTTTATCCCATTCTATCCATAGTCTGTCCATCCCAGTGGGTCTCAACTTTTCCTGAGAAAATACCGGGGCCTTTAAAAATTACAGGTGTTTAGGTCCAACCCCCAGATTTTTGGATTCAGTTGATCAGAGGTGCAGCATGGGATAAAAAGCTTTCTAGCTGATTCTAATGCGTAGCTTGAGTTGAGAAGCACTGGTCTATACAAAGAATATCGGGTTATCGACCACTTTATATATATTCCAAAATTCTTTAGATGGTTTTTTCACCTTCTAGCATTTCTGTCATGTGGTTAAAGTATGTTCATGATTTGTATACCTAAAAGGAACAAATAAACATAAATATGTCACTCAGTTAAATCTTTGGACAAATAACGTGTTTAAAAAAAGAGTAAATAAAGCATCAGGTTGAAGTGGAATATGGAATTTCAAGCACTGCTCATGCACCTAATTATACTAAATGTAACTTAATCCATGATATAGCTTTCCTCTTTTAGTGCTTATGTCAGTTAAGGAAATGTGGTCCCATTTAAGTATGTCACTTGGGTAATTTGTAATTTGAAGCAAAGATACTCATTGGGTCTATGGGTTTATAGGAAACAGACCAATATGGCCAAAGTCACATTCTCTAGCATGGCTTTTAAATTACTGGAATGAACCACAGAATTTGTATTTGTACTTGTGTTTGACTTAGAATGAAATTAAGAACCCGAACTAACCCCCGCCATTAAATTTTCAGATGAGTGAGAAACCTGTCCATTCAGCAAGCTGGGCTTACCTGTGCAAAGGGAGTCACAATCAGGTCATCTCCATGTCTGAAAAACAAACCAAAGGCCACGTTAGATGGCGCTGATCACTCTAGGACCACTTTCAAGCAATATTAAATAGTAAGTTTCTCATTCATAAATCCCCACAGAGAATTACAGTAATTCCATCCTTACTCTTCAACACATGTTCTTCTCAATCATGGGCGTGAAGATGTGTCTTCTGGGATGTTAACCATTGTCCAGTTCCCTGGGTGAAAAGAGGGGCTTCTTGATCATAACCAAGGTCACTGGCACTTATTAAGCGCACAGGATATATAACAGTAGAAACGGAGTTCCAGCAGTGGGGCCTGAGTTTTACTCATTG
Organism: Mesoplodon densirostris; assembly: GCF_025265405.1. Taxonomy (NCBI): domain Eukaryota; kingdom Metazoa; phylum Chordata; class Mammalia; order Artiodactyla; family Ziphiidae; genus Mesoplodon; species Mesoplodon densirostris. Next base: position 47,426,060 of record NC_082663.1, read on the forward strand.
CTGCTAATGGTAAGTATTACTGAAGGGCGCTGTGGAAGGAGCCAGCAACGGCAATGGCTCTGGTGAGAGGTCCCTGGACCATCTAACGTTGGAAGGTGATGAGCATCAGGTACTCTGCATCATCATGTGTGAGCCCTGGATGGGCTCGGAACTGTGGATGACATAAGACTGCATCATACTCTAATAAAAACCAGTGAAACTTTTCAACTGACTCACATCCTAGCCGCCGTAGTTACGGGGGCATGTTACCCCGTGTGTGCTGTTGTTACAGCAACCTCAGTGACACTGTGCCGAGGACGCAGGAGCAAGGTCTCAGCATGACGTGTCTTGGAGGGACAGGGAGAGGCAAGGAAAGTTGTGAACATTCTGCTTGGAAGAAAGTAAGAAACCCAGGCCCAGAGTTCTTTCGTGGTGTTTCTTAGTATGAATAGTTCATGAGAAGGATTTCCAAAATCTCCACGGGATATTTCTTGATCTAGCTAGCTGGAACTCTTTAATCAAAAGGGAATGGAATTATTCTACACAGAAAGCTTCCGGACATGACCCTAACTGAGAACACTGCAACTAAATGTTTCACTCACTCATGAACAATTCTGGAAAGGGCTTGAGTGACCTAAAACAGCACTCATGAGATATGCTTCGGCACAAGCAGCATATGGATGACGTTAGTAAATGGACTGCTGCCAATAATTAGACCAGTTGCTACGGTCATCATCAAATTACACAGAGATCTTGAAATTCAAAGTGTGGGAAAAATAAAGCAGAAAGGGGGTGGAACACACTCTAAGGAAACGTGTGTTATCTTGCACCCTCTTCGTTCCACAGTTACATGTTTGAGGGGCACTGCTCTTTGGAGAGATTATTCAGAGAGCCAAAATTTAACTAATACAAAAATCTAGATATTTTCCCGAGGTACAGTCTTTTCTTCCATTTTATTCTTTATAATTTCCCGACTACAAAGTTTATTTTCTAAGAACTTAGTCAACTTGGCCAAGGCACAGTAACATTCTGCAATCAATCCCTGGAAATAAGTCTTTTAATTTTTCACATGAATTACACTGGATTTGAATCACTCTAAACTGAAAAGCATGTGCATGTGTATTAAAACACTTAATTCTATCTTTGATTGTATTTCATTCCCAAGCACTATAAAACATTTATTTAGAATATACAATATTTAGGGTAATTTATCAGTCTTGCTTTCTTTCCGTGTCAAAGCATAAAGAAAATTAGTTATCATTTTAGTGATGGAAATATTTCACTCTTGACTTGCCCAGAAATTGTTTTTGCCAAATATCTCAAGACCGTCTCATTTTAGTCACAGTAGAATTGTTTCTAGCAATTCAGTGGCAAATGTCCTCAATAAATAGCCTACCCTTACTTTTCAAAATTATGTAAGGTTTAAATTATCTCTGAATAGGGACTTCCCTGGTGGCACAGAGGTTAAGAATCCACCTGCCAAAGCAGGGGACACAGGTTCGAGCCCTGGTCCGGAAAGATCCCACATGCCATGGAGCAGCTAAGCCCGTGCATCACAACTACGGAGGCCGCGAGCCACAAATACTAGCCCGCACGCCTAGAGCCTGTGCCATGAGAAGCCCGCGCACCGCAACTAGAGAAAGCCCGCACACAGCCACGAAGACCCGACGCGGCCAAACATACATACATAAATAAACAAATTTATCAAAAAAATACATTATCTTTGAATATATACCGAATGTATAACGACAGAATCTTTGTCCAAGTCTTTGTCCGTAGCCTGCCCTCGAGACCATGGGCTGAACTGGAACCACCCACTCTGGCCCCTGGGGCAGGAGCAGGCTCTCCCCTCCCTCAAAGAGAAGCTTGCTGAGTTCTGAGCCTGCTCTGCTGGCCACTGGAAGTGGGGATAGGAGGCCCAGCAGCACACCACTGAACTTCCTGTTCTTCCAGGGAGGGATGACAATAGAGCCAAGAACTACTCCCTATGCCTCCGGCCATCCTTCCGCTACTTTTGTATTATTTACTACAGTGCTTTCATTTCTACCCTCATTCTTTCTATAATAAGAAGCCAGAAACACTGGCAAGAAACTGAAAGAGAGAAATCAAAAAGCAAACCCTCACAGACACCTCACTGGGATCCAGAAACTGTTTAAGCACTTAAATGGGAAAAAAAAGCCTCTTGCCCTCTTGCAAAATAAACTCCACCAACAGCAGCACCTGAAAATACAGTTTTGTAACCTAGTTCATTTCAAGATTGTGTTTGAAACACATGAGGCAACGACCTTTCCACGCTTTTTTACCAAACCAGCAGTTAATTAGAAGAAAGTTTATACTTTATTGAGAGAAGATTTCTAATCCTATGAAGCTGTGAAAAGCATTAGAGGCCACAAAGTATCTGCTGCTTCTAAATATCATGTATTGCAAATTTCAGGATGGTAAATGGCTGGGTGAACTAGTGCTTTGAAGAGGGGCCATGGTCTGAGCCTTACTTCCTGAATGTTGTGCAAACTTTTTGATCTTCTGTGCTTCACTCTCTCTGGCTATAAAACCAGAAAGACATTCTCCTCTGGAGTTCGTCAGTAGGATTAGGGAAATGATAAACATACAGATGGTGGTATTTTGAAATCCTGGTGTCTTTCTTCCCTTAGACTCAAAACTATCACCCATTCATCACCATCTTTGATCCACCTCTTTTAAAATTAGAGAGTCATTAGCGAACAAGTATGTTCTTATTGTTAATAGGCACATAAAAATGCTACTGGGAGCCCAACATAAAAAATGCATTTAGAAGCATAAAAATGGTTCTGGGAGCCCTGTTTGACAACACCCAGGAATTAGCCACAGGAGGAACTTTTCTACTCACCACTCTTTACTCCCATGTTCACAGAAGTACAGACATAGAAAATAAACAAACAAATACATACACAATGTACTTGATCTTGTAAAAGCTAACATTTATACATATACTGAATATAAAACATATTAATTGTAGAAAACTTTGGGAAATACAGAAAAACTTTAAGAGCCATCCAAAGATAACTGCTGTAATGATTTGGTTTTTCCAAAAAAATATATATAATGTGGGCTCTGAGAAAATGTAAATGTCACATTTAAGAATATAATGAACCTTTTTTTTTTTTTAAATTTTATTTATTTATGGCTGTGTTGGGTCTTCGGTTCTGTGCGAGGGCTTTCTCTAGTTGTGGCAAGCGGGGTCCACTCTTCATCGCGGTGAGCGGGCCTCTCACCATCGCGGCCTCTCTTGTTGCGGAGCACAGGCTCCAGACGCGCAGGCTCAGTAATTGTGGCTCACGGGCCTAGTTGCTCCACGGCATGTGGGATCTTCCCAGACCAGGGCTCGAACCCGTGTCCCCTGCATTGGCAGGCAGATTCTCAACCACTGCGCCACCAGGGAAGCCCTATAATGAACCTTTTAAAATTACTTTTGAAGGAGGTATTATGATTTCCATAAACTTCTAGTAGACAAAATACTACTAAAACAAACAAAAACAAATGAAAAACTCTGCTTCATTGGTAGCGGATTCAACTGAGGATATGGCTTCTCTGCATTGCTTGGCCTTTTAGTTTAGAACTAGCTCTACTGTAAGTAAAAAATTAACTAGTCCCTCGGCTTATGGAACCCCAAGGACTGAAGTTCCTATAACACAAAGCCAACCTCAGCCATACCTGAAAGTGATCTTCCTCTTTGATGCTACTGCCACTTAGAATTAAAGTAATCCCTTTAACACAAAAGCTTGGTCCTGTGGTCAAAATCACAAATACAGAAACTTGAATTTTGGAAAGAATGTCCAGCAACATTCTACTGAGAACTAAAAATAATGTAAATTAATATAAGATCAAAATTAAAGCAGTTCAGTATTGTGTACAGTAGTATCTTTCAATTTGAAATTTTTCAATGTCAAATTCCAAGCCATTTGTGCATGTCTGTATACACAACTCTGATGGTTTTTCGATAATGCTAACTATAGTTATCAGTCATCAAGTTGAAATGATTACCCTCACTTGAAGATCACCTTTGTGTTTATATTCCATATCAGCACCAAAAGAACAAACCAAATTACAGCCCTTTCCCCAGTTTTAACAGACAAATAAACTAATACTTATTCTACAAAAACAGGTGACTGAGGTCATCCAAGTTCTTAACTTTATGAGGAAACAGCTTTCTTTGTCCTTGAATTGTAATTTCCTAATAGACTTGAGTGGTAATTTATCCTGGCATCCCTTTCACTGATGCCCAGGAAAGTCACTCAATGTTTTGTTGATTTCAGCTCTGGGGGCCCTTTTAATATGTTCCCAGTATTTTTTATTTCTTAAATGGGCTTTCAATATAATTATTTTAAAAAATCAGAGTACAAATATCCAACAAACTGATAAATAATAATGGTATTACTTTCAAACAGTTATAATTTTTATAAAACAATAATGATAACCAATATTTATCAAATGATTACTCTGTGCCAGGAACTGTGCAAAGCACATTTCACTGATTATCTCCTATTAATTTTTTTTTGTACATGAGGAATGGAAGCCCCAAGAAGGACAAAAGAAATCACTATGCCCATGGTGTGATGGCGTCAGGATTCAAAGGCAGGCAATATGACTCTGGCGGGTCTGTGCTTAAACACTGTGCAATTCTGCACCAGTAATGGCATTTATCAATGCCAAAAGCACATCCCAAACAATGCCTAATCTCTAGGCATCTTCCATTTCATAAAGATGATATGTACCATAAAGACAACAAATGGAAGAGTTAACATATAAATGCAAAAAAAATCAAAACAAAAAAATTACTAAAATGACTTACAAAACAAAACAATCTTTATCCACCTGCTGACTTTCATGTCCTTCTACCCTAAGCTAAAATAATAAAATGAAATAAAATAATTTTTGGTTTACTACTGAGGTGATAATTCTGGCTGAGAGTTTAATATCATATGTCCATATTCAGAGTGTAGCAAGATTACATGCATATCATATGTAACAAAGGCCTCTGGAGATGGCATTTATGTGCACATATATATGTATATGTAAACATCTACATATAAATGTATTTATGTATATATTGTGTGTGCATGTGAGTTGTAATCCTAGGGACAGCATTTTGATTTTCTGCCTCTGTATTTCAAAAGGGGTGGGGGGGAGATAAAGGTACTGTATCTGCCACCATACTTATCCGCATAAAGAAAATTTACTATATTATTTTGCCTGTACTACTCAATATAAAAACCCTTCAAAGACCAACTGCTCTGCAAATATTACATTTTAAGGTATACTTCCTAAGATTAAAAACGTATCATGGGGGGACTTCCCTGGTGGTCCAGTGGTTAAGACTTCGCCTTCCAATGCAGGGGGTGCGGGTTCGGTCCCTGGTAGGGGAGATAGGATACCTCATGCCTCGCGGCCAAAAAACCAAAACATAAAACGGAACCAATATTGTAACAAATTCAATAAAGATTTTTAAAATGGTCCACATCAAAAAAAAATCTAAAAAAAAAATATCATGTGTCAACGCAAGTTCATCAATTATAACGGATGAACCACTCTGCTTTGGGGGCAGAAAGTATATGGGAAATCTCTATACCATCCTCTTAATTTTGCTGTGAAACTAGAAATGCTGTCTGAAGTCTTAAAAAATTAAAAAGACAAAAATATATCATATAACTTTAGAAAGGGATGTGACCTTGGAAGTTATTTAGTCTTCTGAAATTTAAATCATTTGCTCACTTCTTATTCACAGTTTTAAGAATTAAGGCCTTGGCCTGATATTTGACCAAAAACACTCTAAAAGCAAAACCCTCAGTTTTTGGCCCACGTGTGCTCGTATCACATGCACTGATGAGAAAGTAAATGAAATTGGAGCTAATGCAACATAAGCAAAAATTCTCTAGTCTGAAGTGTAATCTCTTCTTTATTTGTCATCAAACAAAAATTTAGGCTTTGTTAGAGAACGTACATGATGCCAATAAATGGCCTCAAATTTGTTAGTTAAATGATGGCATGAGAGACCATCTGTTTTCAGAATTATTCAGCAAAAGATTTTCCAGTTGTAAGAAGTTAAGTGTTTTGCACATGTAGAGACACACTCGCTAAGCCTATTTATTTTGTTTAATAAAAGCTAATACAATAAAAGGGTCCTTCTAGGCGTGTCGATGGCACAAATTGCTGTCACGGAACTTTGATGACTGACCTCCATGGGCGGGGGGAGGGGGAAGGAGGACGGGGAAAGGACCGAGTACACAGCAATCTTTCACAAGTGCCCTCACTCTGTTGTAGGAACAGGTTCTTCTTTTCTAGTTTATCTTATTTGACAGGCCTGTTCTTAACGTCAGTGGCTCTGCCTTCTTGGTTTTTCTCTAGGATGGGTTCCCAGGGAAAAGATTTATGGGTAGCTAGAAAAACAATTTTTTAAGATCTGCGTGAGGTAAAATGATTCAGGAGATTAAAAGGAAGGGTGTGACCAAATGGGGAGAGGAGTGAGAGCAGTATGTTTTCTGCATGCCTACTATTACCAGACCCTGCTCTGCTAACACACGGTATTTAATTCTGATGCCTCTGCACTAAATGGATGCTCATATTCCCGTCCTAAGATAAGGAACTGGTTTCTGAGAACTTAAGTAACTCATCGGTGGTCATGCCCTTAGCAAGTGGCAGAGTTCAGTGGTTTCCAAATGCCAGGCTGAGACCTGGTACTGGCCCAAGAGAATGTTCATTGGTCCTTGTGAAGGTGAGAATAAACATGAATCATGGAGTAAGGTTTTTTAAAAAGTCATATTAAAAAACAAAAGCTAACCATATTCCTTTGGAAAACTCTCCTTTATTCTGAGAATATGTGCCACTCCCTTTGTAAAAAATTCTAGTGAAATGCCTTTGGAAAATAAAATGATTGTGTATATCGATGGGAATTTCCTTGTTAAATAAATAAAGTCATTTATCTGACAAAGTAAGCACTTAGTAACCCTGGGTCAGTCCCCCAGATGGTTTTTGAAGTCTTAGTGAGTCATGAAATCCCAAGGCATGAAAATGAGCAGTGGAGCTGGATTTAAACCCAGGCTTTAAATACCGTTTCGCTTCTACTGCATCATGTTGCTTTCTGCATGCACAAACGGATTCAGACTATTCTGAAGCCCCATAAAAGTACATATTCTAGACTCTAGAACATCACAGTCAAACAAAAGTTTTTGCTGTGATGGAAATGTTCTCTCTCTGTGCTCTCTAATGCAGTATCCACTAGCCACGGTTACTAGTTAGCACTGAAAATGTGGCTAGTGCAAGTGAGGAACTGAATGCCACTTTTATTTAATTTTAATTAATTTAAATTAAGAGAAAGTCACCTGGGGTAGTGGTTATCATCTTGACCAGTGCAGCTCTTGAGCAATCTTTACAAAACTTCAGTTTTAAATTTTCCAAGGGAAGACAATGTTTTATATAACTGAAAAAAAAAATCTACTCTAAGCTTGGGGGCAAAAGAGCATTGATATATTAACGTAACAAAAATACTTGATTGTTCGGCAAAGACCCTAAATGGAAAGATTTGCCCAAATGGCCATCAAGATTCTCCAACCCTGAAAGGGAAATAAAGATTTTAGTTTAATTGCTTTGCTTATTATATTCTCACCTAGAGGCTACTGTGCCTGCCAGAAAATGCCAAAAGGTATGGTCTAGCAGCAGCTGCTGATTGAAATCACTATATTCAGGGTCAAGATACCTGGATTCTAATTCATGGCATGCATGTGTGTGCACATGCAAGACACATTTTTGAGCAGAATTTTGTGATTTCAGAAACTGAGTTAATATTTTCCATTGTTTCCTTACATGATTGTTTTGAGGATCAACTATTAAACTTCAGAGGAGAATTCTATGTCAGCTATAAAGATTATACAGACGTCAGGCAATTTTAAGAATATATTCCTTTCTATATACATCACTTCCCAAAGAGTGTACCGAAACTTAGAGCCACAAAGGGCAAAACAAGGTGGACCTTGTAAATATCCTGAACTTGAACTGATGTCTTTGAGGTTTGTTCATGAAGCTTTAAGACATCCTTTCACCACTTTCAAAGTGCTTCGGTGTTTGGAGTGCTGGGTTATAGACAAGCTGTCTGTCTGGGAAACATCAGGTTCCTTTCCTGGATAAATATAGTACAAGATGGCTACCTTTAAACAAATGTAAAACAAACAAACAAACAAACAAAAACCACCAAGAAATAGTGAAACATGTAGGAAATTTTATCTAATCTCTATAGTAGGTGGGAGAAATGAATGGAAACTCAATATATTGAAGATAAATAATGAGCATGAAAAGACGTAAAACAAAAGTGTGCTGTCAGCACATGGAATTAACTCCGTGATTTGATGCAAAAGAGTTCTTTTTACCAACTGCCTTCTTTTTTAGCTTCTGTAAAAATGTACTCATAATTGAAAATAACAGTGATTGAGTGAAAGTTTTATTGAACTTTTAAAAAAATCACCACAGGAACCTTTAGGTAACACATAAATCATAATGTTTGTTTTCTGATTTTCCTGGCAAAAAAAACAAAAAATCAAACAAAGGAACAAAAAATAACCAGCCAAACAAACAAAACTGGCCCTGGTGGATAGAACAAATTCAGTCTGGAGTTCTCTAAGTCCCAAAGGAGGAATCGATGTTGAGACACGGAAACATGAAATCTGCATGCAGCCCTGTTCTCCCTGGAAGGAAAACTAGGAGCTAAAAGGGCTTTGGGTCTTGGGATCATTCATAACATTTACTAGCAGGTGACATCATGCACTGAACTGCTTAAATGATTTTCTGTCACAGTGTAGACTCCCACATTTGCAGAGATGTAAACAGATGTCCTTTCTTTTTCTGCTTTTTTCAAAATTAATTCTTATTGGAGTATAGTTGGTTTACAATGTTGTGTTAGTTTCTGCTGTACCGCAAAGTGAATCAGTTATACGTATACGTATATCCCCTCTTTTTTTAGATTTCCTTCCCATTTAGGTCACCAAAGAGCATTGACAGAGTTCCCTGTGCTATACAGTAGGTTCTCATTAGTTACCTATTTTATACATAGTACTGTATATATGTCAATCCCAATCTCCCCATTCATCCCACCCCCTCAGTACCCATAAGTTTGTTGTCTACATCTGTGTCTCTATTTCTGCTTTGCAAATAAGTTTATCTGTACCATTTTTCTGGATTCCACATATAAGCGATATTATACGATATTTATTTTTCTCTTTCTGACTTACTTCACTCTATATGACAGTCTCTAGGTCTATCCACGTCTCTGCAAATGGCACTATTTTCTTCATATTTATGGCTGAGTAACATTCCATTGCATATATGTACCACATCTTCTTTATCTATTCCTCTGTTGACGGACATCTAGGTTGCTTCCATGTCTTGGCTATTGTAAATACTGCTGCAATGAACATTGGGGTGCATGTATCTTTTTGAATTATGGATTTCTCCAGGTATAAGCCTAGGAGTGGGATTGCTGGATCATATGGTAGTTCTACTTTTAGTTTTTTGAGGAACCTCCATACTGTTCTCCATAGTGGTTGTATCAATTTACATTCCCACCAACAGAGTAGGAGGGTTCCTTTTTCTCCAAACCCTCTTTAGCATTTATTGTTTGTAGATTTTTTGATGATGGCCATTCTGACTGGTGTGAGGTGATATCTCATTGTAGTTTTCATTTGCATTTCTCCAATAATTAGTGATGTTGAGCATCTTTTTCATGTGTTTATTGTCCATCTGTATGTCTTCTTTGGAGAAATGTCTATTTAGATGTTCCCCCCAATTTTTGATTGGCTTCTTTGTTTTTTTTTTAAATACCTAGGAATAAACCTACCTAAGGAGGCAAACACCTGTACTCAGAAAACTATAAGATACTGATGAAAGAAATCAAAGACAACACAGATGGAGAGATATACCATGTTCCTGGATTGGAAGAATCAATATTGTGGAAATGACTATATTCCCAAAGCAATCTACAGATTCAATGCAATCCGTATCAAATTACCAATGGCATTTTTCACAGAATTAGAACAAAAATTTTTACAGTTTGTATGGAAACACAAAAGACCCTGAATAGCCAAAGCAATCGTGAGAAAGAAAAATGGAGCTGGAGGAATCACGTTCTCTGACTTCTGACTATACTACAAAGCTACAGTAATCAGGACAGTATGGGACTGGCACAAAAAGATCAATGGAACAGGATAGAAAGCCCAGAGATAAACCCACACACCTATGGTCACCTAATCTATGACAAAGGAGGCAAGAATATACAATGGAGAAAAGACAGTCTCTTCAACAAGTGGTGCTGGGAAAACTGGACAGCTACATGTAAAAGAATGAAATTACAACACTCCCTAACACCATACACAAAAATAAACTCAAAATGGATCAAAGACCTAAATGTAAGGCTGGGCACTATAAAACTCTTAGAGGAAAATAGAGGCAGAACACTCTTTGACATACATTGCAGCAAGATCTTTTTTGATCCACCACCCAGGGTAATGAAAATTAAAACAAAAATAAACAAATGGGATCTCATTAAACTTAAAAGCTTTTGCATGGCAAAGGAAACCATAAACAAAACAAAAAGACAACCCTCAGAATGGGAGAAAATGTTTGCAAACAAAGCTACAGACAAGGGATTAATCTCCAAAATATACAAACAGCTCATGCAGCTCTTTTTCTGCTTTTAACTCCTCTACTTCCATTGACAGGTTGTAGGAGTTAAGGTCTTACATATGTCTAGACATAACTATCCAGTAGTCAATGACAACAAATTTTTCTTCATCCAAGATTAAGAAAACCCTGAAGTCTCAAGACAATGAATGGGAAGCTGACACAAAGCTTGAGAGAAACCGCAATAGGCAGATGGAATAATTGGGGATATTTCTTCAGTGAATCTCACCTCAACCATGCCACAAAGTGCCAGGAATCTGATAGCAAAGCCCAGTGTTCGATATTCTTGACCTGTCTGAAGACAAGTTTTTCTTTTTTTCTGAAGAAAAACCACAGGCATGGTTGAAGGCTCTCTTTCTTCATATTTGTAATAGCATATCTTTAAATTTTCATCTTACAGGGATTTAGTGAGGATGATTTACTAACAATCCCTGGTATATCTTATCTCAAGAAGCACATCACATAAATGTTCCAGTAGTGTGATTATTTTTCCTTATATGGCTCATACAACTGTACAGGAGGCACTGAGAAAAATTCACTAAGGATCTAAGACTGTCAAACAAAATCAATAGCTAAAGTGATTGATGTATTAGTGGAAAGGGGGATTTACATAGGAATATCAATATTGACTGGGTAAATGTCCTTTTCTATCTGGGTAAGTATCTAGAATTTTTTTTAAATGACAGGAATGCATCATCCAAACAAAATTTTTGTCTTGTTTCCATGGGTCTATGGTGTCGTCGAATGATACCCAGACATGAAGTAGGTACTGTCAATATTTGCTGAGTGAAAGCATGACACTCTCATTCAAAAATGCAGCCAATCGGGCCTCCCTGGTGGTGCAGTGGTTGAGAGTCCGCCTGCCGATGCAGGGGACACGGGTTCGTGCCCTGGTCCGGGAAGATCCCACATGCCGCGGAGCGGCTGGGCCCGTGAACCATGGCCGCTGAGCCTGCACATCCGGAGCCTGTGCTCCGCAGCGGGAGAGGCCACAGCAGTGAGAGGTCCGCGTACCGCAAAAAAAAAAAAAAAAGAAAAGAAAAGCAGCCAGTCAACACACTTATTTAGAATGTGGGAGAAGACACAGATTACCTCCATTGGAAATCAGCTTTCTCCTTTCTCCTGACCTGTCACCATTTGCTCCATTCCCACCACCCACTATCAAGATTTAAAGTTCAGAAAATTTTCATTTTATAACACTAGAGCATGGTTTTGACTTTAGTCTTCTTTAGTACATGGAGGAAAGAGCGTTGGGATAAAAAAGCAAGTGAGAGTCCCCAGGCACAGTATCTATAACTGACAGAACTAGATCCTCTTGTGTAATGGCCATTTGTCCATTACAAGAAGCAGGAAAAGCTCATAATTTTCAACTTGGTTCATTCATCTAGGGCCACACTGCACTGAGAGCACTATGCAGGTTACTGTGCTTTTTTCATTGAAGATGGTTTTCAAATGTTCCTAATTTTAGTTGCATAGTTAATTTTATTCATACTTTGCTCTTAGAGATTATGTTCTTTGTATACACTGCATAATAAGCCAGCTCTTCCTTGACCAAGTTTGATATGAGTTTGCTCTCTAGCAGGGATTTGATCTCATAAAATTATGTAGTAATCACTTTTATTATTAAGCTACCATTCTCTCACATTTTTTAAAAAAGTAGATGTTACCCTGTGTAAAGTATTAAGTCTGAGGTAAAAGCATAACTGCATAGTCAATCATTTACAAGTTTAAATAGTTTATCTTCACAGTGCCTTTTTTTCTAAAGTTATGGGAGTTGAGGAACACTCAGGTAACTATTTTTCTGTTTTTTTTTTTTTTTTTTTTCACAATTAAAACTAGAGTCCAAACACTGAGGAGCATACTGGGTATGAAGGAAATTCAGAAAAGAAAATTGGATGCTAAATATTAGGGCAAACTCTCCTAAAGACATAATAGCATTTTAATAACCTTAGCATGGAAATAATGAATTACTGGCAAGTTTTGTCAATCTCAATTTCTTTTTCCGTCTGCCTTAAGAACTTTTCATAACTAATATTTATCTCTTCATGTCCCCTAAGACCTCAGGATATATCACTTTGGCAGTGATAAGCAAGGGATATTAGAACACATAATTAATTTGTTGTTTTAAAAGACTGGAGCATAGCACAATGATACTAAACAAATGCTGTGGTAATGCATTAAAATCGACTGTTTTTACCTTGTGTCATTAACAAACATGGTCATTCAAAATGTCAGAATATTAGAGCTTCCTTTTTATGATTTTTAAAGTACAAGATTAGAAATATAAAATGTGTATTCAGCTGCTATTGTTAATTCCTTAATTCAAAAATTGAATAAGCATGTTTACCTAATTTATAAGTATTATTTTACCATTTATGGGCCTCCTGTTTTTTGAGCTAGAAATAAAACGACCCCAGGGACTGAACAGAGAAGTGGAATTTTTAAAACAACAGAAAGATGAAAAAAGGTAGCACAACTAGTAGTAGTACTCTAGTAGCCAATGACCTTAGAATATTCTGTCAATACACTTCTTGGGATTTAATGGCTAGTGTAAGTTTAGTGTCTGTATCAATACTTAATAATAATAATAATAGTAGTAGCCAACCCTCAAGGAGTGGAAGAAAAATCCTAGTTTATCTGGCTCACTACCAAAATGATATCACTCTTGATAATAATGAATTATTTGTCTACCTGGGGTCCTAACAGAATTAAGGATAGGATAAATTCTCAATTCTAGAGCTCATCTGGAAGTTCATGGCTTTGACAATCTGCTGAATTTTTTCTTTCTCTTAACAAAATTTCTCTTCACACAAAGATTTGATTTAGCTCCACTCCTAAGGACACAAATAAACACCCTAATCCAGAGGTTCTCAAAACTTCTTCAATTCATGATACCCTTAGCACCTCAGTAGTTTTTTACAGCACCCCACTGGCCAAAAGAAATAACTACCAGTGGCAATTCTTAAGAATTTAGTTCAAACGATTTAATAAGGTTTTGCCTCCACAACTGAGCGCTCGTTGAGTCCTGCACAACTTCTCACTCCGGAATGAGCCTGGATGTTCTGCCTCCCTCACTTCCTGGTCCACGCTGATTTTTGTGCATTGCTTGCTTCTTATCACAGCAATTGTCAATAACCCAGTTTTGCAAAGATATGATGTCATGGAAAGAAAAGGAATGACCTAAAGGTGAAACTGGGAACTATTTCAAGCTGTTAGTTCTCCAGGTGACTGACAGATGTTTCTGCGTTTCCCTTGAAAATTTAAAATACCTCTGGAACCCGTGTGAGTTCCCTGTGGTGGTCCAGGGTACCTCAGCACATGTCCTGGCCCTAGTTTCATTACTCTTAAACCATTGAGTGAGGGGTGAGGACACTCCCTCAGTTGGGAAAACTCAGGAATTGAGGAAGGAATTATTTGACCACAGCACCTTTCTGTGTTTACATGATGGTAGAGGACTTTCAAATGGCAGATCAAGGTTAGAAAAGAGACAGATGCTCATCGGTGCTAATAAGATCTAAAAATATAGTTAGGTGGGGTTAACAGACTTTTCATGTAGATCCAGTGAGGACTAGAACCTTTGTAGTGCAACATTTATTTTTATTTTTATTTATTTTTATTTTTTTTATTTTTTGGGGGTAGGCGGGCCTCTCACTGTTGTGGCCTCTCCCGTTGCGGAGCACAGGCTCCAGACACGCAGGCTCAGCGGCCATGGCTCATGAGCCCAGCCGCTCCGCGGCATGTGGGATCCTCCCAGACCAGGGCACGAACCCGTGTCCCCTGCATCGGCAGTCGGACTCTCAACCACTGCACCACCAGGGAAGTCCTCTTTTTATTTTTATTTTCAGAGATACCTTAGTAAGACTAATGAAGAATAATGTAACCTGTAATAGAATTGATGAATAGGTATATAAGCGATCATTCTTCCTTTTTCAAACTCAGGACTAGAGGCAATACCACCTTCTACCCCATAGTCATAGGAAGAGGCCAGGAACAGCTACAACTGGAAACTCACAAAGACTCAAGAGGTGGTGAGGTACTTCGTAAGTGCTAAAGAAAGGGTAGAAATTTGAGTTGGGGATGGGGATAGTGTTTCCTAGCTGAAAGAATGCCCACATGGGGCACCCCAAAGCCTTGATAAATGAGGTCCTATACTTCTGTAGGGTGATGGGGACTAATTAGCTAGACTGCCAAGTGTGCCCCAGCTTTTTACGGTACATTGAGTCCGCTCACTTCCCCTTCATTGCCCCTCCCACACCCTCCCCGGTATGTGTCAGTATGTAGATATGAGTAAAGAGCAACTTGGATCATCTTTGGATTCTCTGTGTTAGTGTTTATTCAGCAGAAGATGGGGACTAGAGGTCCATTATCCAGATGAATTGAAACGTGTTTTTAACTGATGTGGTTTGACAGGCAGTTTGTATTCAATAAACTCATAGTTTTATGATTAAATTCTATTTGTTTTGTTACTGATAATTCTCCTGTTAATTTTTCCAGGGACTCGTATCTATGTATTTGTAAATACAAATAACATATCATTGAATGAAGTGCAGCAACAGAAGTAACTGTTATCCAGAAGTTAAAATAGTTTTAAATGCATTCTGAAGAATTTAAGAGGGGAAAAAAAAAACTGCACATATTTAATGTAATTATCCATCTAATCTGTAATTTTCTTCATGTTTCTTCATGACAGCACTTGGGCAACCTTCTGTTATCTAGTTGTTTCTACTCTTATAAAATACTTTTTGACTCTTAATGATAGTTTTTCTTTTTAATAATAATTCTTTTTTATAAATTTACTTATTTATTTTTGGCTGTGTTGGGTCTTCGTTTCTGTGCGAGGGCTTTCTCTAGTTGTGGCAGGCGGGGACCACTCTTCATCACGGTGCGTGGGCCTCTCACTATCGCGGCCTCTCTTGCTGCAGAGCACAGGATCCAGACGCGCAGGCTCAGTGGTTGTGGCTCACGGGCCCAGTTGCTCCGTGGCATGTGGGATCTTCCCAGACCAGGGCTCGAACCCGTGTCCCCTGCATTGGCAGGCAGATTCTCAACCACTGCACCACCAGGGAAGCCCTTAATGATAGTTTAAGTTTACTTTTCATGTATTTATTTCTTTACTGTACTCATGCTAATCATTAAAATATTTTCCTATTTCTTATTATTCTTAAGAATTAAGTTGCTACTCGGGATTACATTTAACAAACTATGTGACAGCCTTCTGAGCAGAGGCTGCCAGGAACTTCTCTTCTGCCTTGTATAAGCTAATTTTTTTAGATGCTGAGTTTAGCCTAGTTCTATAGACTTGAGTCAGTTGCATAGTTTGCAAGAGTCAGTTGCATATTTTCTTTATTACTTCTCTGACCAATTTGAGCTTGTATCTTCTTTTATTCTTAAACTATAAATCGAAACTAAATTTTCATAGCGCCAAGTCATTCATTTGATCAATTGGATTTGGTGAACAGGTACTCCTGTTTCTCAGCAGTTTTGCCACAATAGTTCACAGCACTTTATGGCATTTGCAAATAATGTTCTCGTAGAAATGATCGAAATGTGTGTTGTGTTTTTCAAGAAGTTTAAGCTCTCAGGACCTTGGGTCTGTAAAACAGCATTATAATGTCCCTCTGCAGAGGACTATGGAAAGTATCAAATGAGATTACAGATGTGAAACACTTAGAAGAATGAAGAGTGATGTACACATGCAACGTACGCTGTGATTATTATTACTACCATTATTAGTCTTATTTTCTTCTTATGCCTCAGCTATTTAATCAGTATCTATTTATAGAAGATAAGATAATGCCATCCTGTCTTATAGGAGGTAATTATCTTCCTTCTCTCTTTACCAACAAATTAAACAATAATATTTCAACTTAAAGAGCAGTTAATGGTTTTCCAAAACACTTCATTCAAATAGATAATAACAGACTTTCATTGCTACTGTTTGTATTTGAAATTTCTAAGGGATTTTCTCAATAGGAAAGCTTAACTAGAACAGTTAAGTATAAAATCATCAAAAGTGATTAAAATATATAATAATGTCATTCTCTATAAAGTGCCATTGAATTAAAGACACTGAACAATCTTCCCAGCATTATCATGAACTAGGTAAGAAAATGGAGGTTTACATATGGCCACATGTGAAGTCAAATGAAGAGAAAGGATAACACTTTATCTGTAGATGGAATGTATAGTAACAGATTGAAGACTGAAATGGTAGTTATTTATTCTATTCACCTTGCTTCTCATAGAAACATCTCCCTAGTAGAAAGTATGCTTTTCAGGAGTCAGTTAGTGTCAAAGGAAAACGTTGTAGCTGCAATATAAATACCCAGGGGGAATGAGAAAGCTGAACATGTCAAGACATTATTTTTCAACAAAATATAGAGTTGCATCACGGTCTAATCAGATTTGTCACTCTTATGTGAGTCCAATCAGATAAAGGAACTCTTGAATAGGTACAGGGAAAAATGAGGTCATCCTCGTAAGTTTACTTTGGAAAGAAAAGCACTATTTAGCTGTTAAATATTGTAGCCTTTTCATAAAATGCACAAATACACACTGGTATCCAAAAATCAATTTGCTATAATTTTAGAAAATATCAATAGAATACATAACTATGTAAAACAGAGTCTACTAAGTCACTGTGAGTTTGTCCCTGGCCTCTATCAAAAGCCCAGTTATTTCACCTTTGATGAAGTTGGAGGAGATGACTTTCAACCTGGTCATTCATCTATTCAACATTATATATAATTATCTATAGGGCTTTTCAGCATTTTTCTTTTCTACTCACCCCTATTCTGTTCTCTTTTTATAATTGCAGTGTGGGTCTTTTAAGCTTTTTCCCCGTTCTCAAGCTGCCCCATCACTTTTTCCTTTAGTCATCGATGGCTATACTTTCTTTTTCTTTTTTTTTGCTTTAATTGAAGTGTAGTTGATTTACAATGCTGTGCCAATGTCTTCTGTACACCAAAGTGACTCAGTTATCCACATATATACATTCTTTTTTTATATACTTTCTACTTGCATGAAAAAGTAGAGATCATAAGCCATCAATTCTCTAAACATTTCAGCCATCCATCTCCAAATTTATATCTCCCCCTTTCACTTTTTTTCATTGTTCTAAAGAATGCAGTACTTGTCTCTACTACTTTTTCAAGGTTAGTCCCTTTACTTAGGCTCATGATCATATTTTTATCAGCAGCTACAACTCCATACTTAACCTCTATGTCCCTCAGCTTAAGTGTTCTGAATTCAAAAAAATTTCCCTTGAACCTAATTCTCCCTCAAGCAGCTTTAGTTTTTCTTTTCCTCTTTAACTTACTAATCTTTTAAAGAGATGGCTGCACTTGCTGCTATCTCCACTTTCAATTCACTCCTTCACTAATTCTTCTATTACCCCACTAAGATGCTTCTCCCACTGGTCCTCCCAAATCTAGTCATTACAGAAGGGAATTGGTTCTTCTAATTTCCCCTCACCCTCCACACTGTTGTTTCTGCTCTCTGTCCTTGTCCTTTAATTGTTGCCTTGTTTCTCCTAGAGTTCTGGCCTCAAAGTGTAAAAGCCAAATTCATTATGTCATTATGTTGGCCACTCTATCCTGTGTTCCCATGTCAACATCACCATTCATTTACTTGTTCGGGGTCAAAACGTCAAGATTCTCTCTGATTCTCCTTGCCCACTGGCTGTCTCCTAACATGCACACGCGTGCACACACACACACACACACACACACACACACATACCATTCTGTAAGCCTATTGCTTCTTGCATCTGGACTAACCTCATCCTATCCCCCTCCCTTGACCTGGGCCTCCATCATATTTAACCTGCTTTGCTTCTATGAATTTCAACAAGATCTATTTCCCTGTAATCATTTCATTCTATACAATCATTCAACAATAGAGTAATCAGAAGCAATAAAAACAAGAATGCTATCACGTGATCCCAGCTAAAAACCTGTGGCTCTGAGGTCCCATACACTGTATTCCAACCTTCTGTTTCTTCTGCCACACTTCCCTACTCACACCAAGCAGTCATCCCTTAATTGAGCCATGATTTCCCTCACCCCACATTATCTAAATGTTGCCCCCTTCACCTGACTATCCCTGGCTGGCAAACTCTCCTTCTCTTCTTTTCTCTCATAAATGCCTCAAGGATGGTGCTCACCAGATTTTATTCCAAAGGTCTAAAGTGTCAGCCCTTTTGCCCTGCCTCTCCCCCTACCCCCATGCAGATGGGGAGCTTTAAACACACCATAGCTTTTCAGTAAGTATTTTTATTACGTATGAATGAATAAACAAATGTCTTAATTTTCAAACCTAAGAAAATGGGATAAAAATAACCTAGAAATAAAGCCGATGGGAAAAAGAAGTTGTTTTGTAGTGAAGGAGAGTGGACGCCATCAATACAATGAATTAATGCTGAATATGTACTAATTAGTGAGTGTGAAGGAACAGTTGAACAGGAAAGTCTCAATTTCCAGAAGGCAATTAGGGGCTATAGATCTGGAGCTCAACTGAGGTTGCAGGGCCAGAGATACTGAGCAGTAAGTCATCTGATGAAGGCTGATAGTCGGACACATATACAAACGAGTTTTCTAAAGCAGAGCCCAGAGGGCCAGGGGCTACACTTTGGGGAAATATGTGAAGGGGTGATAAGAGAAGCTGGTGAAGAAGAGGTCTGTGAACAGTAGGGAAGAGAGCACACGAGAGTGACGGCAGCTAGGAGATGAAATGCACCTTGTATTTCCTTTAATAACCGGCGTCATGCCTTCTGCTTTATGGGTGACCAATAAACATTACTTGAATTAATGGATTTTCAGAGGTCAGTATGATTCGAAGATAGATTTCAGAATATTAAGGCAACAACAACATATAAGGAAATACAGAGGATAGATGTAGATCTTGGGGTGGGGTTGGAAGGATGGGCAGAGATATGATTATGGAGAAGTTTTACTGCCAAAAACAACAGATAAAAAAAGAGAGCAGATTGGATAGTTTTTGAAAGATGGTGGAGACCTGTGCATAGAGGCAGGTGATGAGATGCTTTTACCTGTAGACCACAAGGACAGAAATTAGGACTTACATACTGTCTTTTTCACTAATTATTTGATCTAAAACCTGTCATTTCATAAGATTATTAGTTATCTGAGACAAGAACTCTGTCTTAGAGTTTTCTTCTATCTCCTGCAGTTCTCAAAGACAGTTACACAATGTGAATTTCATAATTCAGAATTTGAACCAAAGTGATTGTACTTTAGTTGCCCATTCCTAGGGAGAAGAGAGTGTTGTCATTTTACAACCATTAATAAATGGCAACCAAAAGCCATAGGTTGGGAAGTGAGTAAAGCACAATTTCATGTCTAGAATCCCATAGAGACCTATTAAGATACCTTGAGGATCTGTTAGAATACCAAGAATAACACTAGACCCTCGGGAACCCCATACAGTTCCTATAAGATGTACTGCAACCTGTGCTGAGTTTTTGAGATGGTGTCATAAGAAGATGGTGATGTTATCAGACAAATGCCTAGATGCAGAGGAGGAAAGTAGACACTAACTCTACACAGAGGCAGAGTGACCACCAATGACAGTGCAGGTATTGAGTGAGAGTTAGATCCTATTTAGAAGCCTCCAGAAACTAGGAAAGTAATGAACACTACAGTAAGCACAAGACAATGAGCTAATGATGGTATATGATCTGCAAATCTGCTTATCAGTTTTAATTAATTTCCAAGCTGTGGCATGTCTAAAATGATATTCAAGTCTGTCTAATGTTTTCTGTACTTGCCTCCCGTGATTAATATTCCAAAAATGGTTTAATTTAGGCAAACCTTCACAAAGATTTCAAATGAACTGGCAAACCAGGGCTAACATCTGCACAGTACATCAATGGAGATATATTCAAAGGGCTATACATGCTAATATCACAGGGACTTGCAAACTGAGTTTAAAGCCTGTCAAAATATTCGAAAACATTCACATGGTGGGTAGCTAAACTCAGGTCCTACATGAATATAAGCTAAAGTTTTAAGTGAAATGTCTCCATTGCAAATTTAATTCTCTCTTTTCCCAGACAATGTATTCTCTGGGAAAAATAAGTTTCTTCTCAAGAGTGACAGATTCAATCTACCATTTATCTTCAACTTGTATAATTTTAGCCACCATCCTTTTTAAATTAGAGAATGATGCAGTTGAACAAATATCATTGGTTTTATCAACTCTAGAGGGAAATGTACTTGAGTTTTCTCTAAGCACGCCCTCTTCTCTTTGCTCCCCCGCACACTTACATGTCACTGGCAATGGAGGAGTTCCGGGACATGGACTTTGGTGAGAGGTCATAATCGCTGTCAGATCGATACAGAAAGGACTCCCGGCGTTGACTGTGGACAAAGTTTGCTTGGAGAATTAGCCCAGATCCCGGGCTGGTCATGGGATCCAAGGGACTCCGTCCAGAAGATGTGCCATTGTCCACATCAAAGCTGTCAATTAAGGAGAAAGAATGACATTGCTGTGAATTGTATGTTAATAGTTTAGTACAGGGAGACTTCAGTTTAGGAACTGACAATAGGAAAACTTACAGCTGACTCCTGCTGTCAAAAAAAATGGTAATACCAAAACACACAAAAGAAAAAAAACACACTGACTTCATATACTTGTCTTCCTACACCTTGGAGTACCTCTGTTAACTGACCAAATACAAAATATATGGGTCTTTCTGAACTCAATTTCAGTTTAAAAGGAGCCATTCTGCAAAGACTAGCTCTCCTAAGTACAGAATTCCTTTTACATAGCAATTCACTAAATATTTGGTTTCAGTTCAACAAGTGCCCATTACATGCCTAATATCCTTGATTCCCCAAACCTGGGCTTCTCCACTCCCACCTACACCTACCCAATCACTAATTTCTATTGTGGCCACTTCCCTCCATCCCCACTGCCAATATACTAAGTTCAGGATTCCGTCAACTGTCACCTACATTATTATAAGTGCCTTTAAATTAGTCTCTTGAATCCATTTTCCACCTTGTACGATTCTCCTTAAAATCTAAACCTTACTGTGTAATTCATCAGTTAAAATCTTACAGTGGCTCACTGTTGTCCTCAAGATAAAGTTCACATTTCTTGGCTGAATTGACAGAGTCTTAAGCATCTGTTCTCCATGACAATGAACGCTTTTCCCAACCTCGATATGCAACACTCTTCCATCGGGAACTTCATGCTCCCCTCTTATTGGACCACCCCCTACTTGTATCAGGCTCTCACTACCTAACCTTCTGCTCCCCAATTTCTCAACCCTCCAATCTCCTGCCTAATTATTATTTATCCTTGAGGACTTAGCCTTCATCTGAAATGCTGCCCTGGTACCCCAGAGCTTCATGAGATGCCCTTTCTCTGTGTTCCCAAGACTCTTTCCCACTCCCCACTTTTAGCGTTTACAGTGAGCTGGAAATAATTACCACTTGATCTCCATTCCTAGACTGCAAGCTCTCTGAGAATGGAGATTCTGGGTGTTCTAAGCGCTTCATGGTGGCACTTCAGAAAATTTATACTATAGGGGGAAGACGGCGGAAGAATAAGATGCGGAGATCACCTTCCTCCCCACAGATACATCAGAAATACAGCTACACGTGGAACAGCTCCTACAGAACACCCACTGAACGCTGGCAGAAGACCTCAGACCTCCCAAAAGGCAAGAAACTCCCCACGTACCTGGGTAGGGCAAAAGAATAAAGAATAAACAGAGACAAAAGGATAGGGACGGGACCTGCACCAGTGGGAGGGAGCCGTGAAGGAGGAAAGGTTTCCACACACTAGAAGCCACTTTGTGGGCGGAGACTGCGGGTGGCGGAGGGGGAAAGCTTCCGAGCCGCGGAGGAGAGCGCAGCCACAGGGGTGCGGAGGGCAAAGCGGAGAGATTCCCACACAGAGGATCGGTGCCGACCAGCACTCATCAGCCCGAGAGGCTTGTCTGCTGACCCGCCGGGGCGGGTGGGGCTGGGAGCTGAGGCTCGGGCTTCGGTCGGAGCGCAGGGAGAGGACTGGGGTTGGCGGCGTGAACACAGCCTGAAGGGGTTAGTGCACCACGGCTGGCCGGGAGGGAGTCCGGGAAAAAGTCTGGACCTGCCGAAGAGGCAAGAGACTTTTTCTTCCCTCTTTGTTTCCTGGTGCGCAAGGAGAGGGGATTAAGAGCGCTGCTTAAAGGAGCTCCAGAGACAGGCGCGAGCCGCGGCTAAAAGTGCGGACCCCAGAGACGGGCATAAGACGCTAAGGCTGCTGCTGCCGCCACCAAGAAGCCTGTGTGTGAGCACAGGTCACTATCCACACCCCCCTTCCGGGGAGCCTCTGCAGCCCGCCACTGCCAGGGTCCCGGGATCCAGGGACAACTTCCCCGGGAGAACACACGGCGCGCCTCCAGCTGGTGCAACGTCACACCGGCCTCTGATGCCACAGGCTCGCCCCGCACTCTGTACCCCTCCCTCCCCACGGCCTGAGTGAGCCAGAGTCCCTGAAGCAGCTGCTCCTTTAACACCATCCTGTCTGGGCGAAGAACAGACGCCCTCCAGCGACCTACACGCAGAGGCGGGGCCAAATCCAAAGCTGAGCCCCGGGAGCTGTGAGAACAGAGGAAGGGAAATCTCTCCCAGCAGCCTCAGAAACAGTGGATTAAAGCTCCACAATCAACTTGATGTACCCTGCATCTGTGGAATACCTGAATAGACAATGAATCATACCAAATTGAGGAGGTGGACTTTGAGAGCAAGATTTACGATTTTTCCCCTTTTCCTCTTTTTGTGAGTGTGTATGTGTATGCTTCTGAGTGAGATTTTGTCTGTATAGCTTTGCTTCCACCATTTGTCCTAGGGTTCTGTCCATCCTTTTTTTTTTTTTTTTGGTTTCTTAATTGTTTTTTATTTTAATAACTTTATTTTACTTTATCTTCTTTCTTTCAATCTTTTTTCCCTTCCTTCCTTCCTCCCTCCCTCCCTCCTTTCTTTCTTTCTTTCTTTCTTTCTTTCTTTCTTTCTTTCTTTCTTTCTACTTCTACTAATTCTTTCTTTCTACTTTTTCTCCCTTTTATTCTGAGCTATGTGGATGAAAGGCTCTTGGTTGCTGCAGCCAGGAGTCAGTGCTGTGCCTCTGAGGTGGGAGAGCCAACTTCAGGACACTGGTCCACAAGAGACCTCCCAGCTCCACGTAATATCAAACAGTGAAAATCTCCCAGAGATCTCCATCTCAACACCAGCACCCAGCTTCACTCAACAACCAGCAAGCTACAGTGCTGGACACCCTATGCCAAACAACTAGTAAGACAGGAACACAACCCCACCCATTAGCAGAGAGGCTGCCTCAAATCATAATAAGTCCACAGACACCCCAAAACACACCACCAGACGTGGACCTGCCCACCAGAAAGACAAGATCCAGCCTCATCCACCAGAACACAGGCTCTAGTCCCCTCCACCAGGAAGCCTACACAACCCACTGAACCAACCTTAGCCACTGGGGACAGACACCAAAAACAATGGGAACTATGAACCTGCAGCCTGCAAAAAGGAGACCCCAAACACAGTAAGATAAGCAAAATGGGAAGACAGAAAAACACACAGCAGATGAAGGAGCAAGATACAAAACCCACCAGACCTAACAAATGAAGAGGAAATAGGCAGTCTACCTGAAAAAGAATTCAGAATAATGATAGTAAAGATGATCCAAAATCTTGGAAATTGAATAGACAAAATGCAAGAAACATTTAACAAGGACCTAGAAGAACTAAACATGAAACAAGCAATGATGAACAACACAATAAATGAAATTAAAAATACTCTAGATGGGACCAATAGCAGAATAACTGAGGCAGAAGAAAGGATAAGTGACCTGGAAGACAAAATAGTGGAAATAACTACTGCAGAGCAGAATAAACAAAAAAGTATGAAAAGAACTGAGGACAGTCTCAGAGACCTCTGGGACAACATTAAACACACCAACATTCGAATTATAGGGGCTCCAGAAGAAGAAGAGAAAAAAAACGGACTGAGAAAATATTTGAAGAGATTATAGTTGAAAACTTCCCTAATATGGGAAAGGAAATAGTTAATCAAGTCCAGGAAGCACAGAGAGTCCCATACAGGATAAATCCAAGGAGAAATATGCCAAGACACATGTTAATCTAACTGTCAAAAATTAAACACAAAGAAAACATATTAAAAGCAGCAAGGGAAAAACAACAAATAACACACAAGGGAATCCCCATCAGGATAACAGCTGATCTCTCAGCAGAAACTCTGCAAGCCAGAAGGGAGTGGCAGGACATATTTAAAGTGATGAAGGAGAAAAACCTGCAACCAAGATTACTCTACCCAGCAAGGATCTCATTCAGATTTGATCAAGAAAATAAAACATTTACAGACAAGCAAAAGCTAAGAGAATTCAGCACCACCAAACCAGCTTTACAACAAATGCTAAAGGAACATCTCTAGGCAAGAAACACAAGAGAAAGAAAAGACCTACAATAACGAACACAAAACAATTAAGAAAATGGGAATAGGAACATACATATCGATAATTACCTTAAATGTAAATGGACTAAATGCTTCCACCAAAAGACACAGATTAGCTGAATGGATACAAAAACAAGAACCATATGTATGCTGTCCACAAGAGAACAACTTCAGACCTAGAGACACATACAGACTGAAAGTAAGGGGATGGAAAAAGATATTCCATGCAAATGGAAACCAAAAGAAAGCTGGAGTAGCAATTCTCATATCAGACAAAATAGACTTTAAAATAAAGACTACTAGAAGAGACAAAGAAGGACACTACATAATGATCAAGGGATCGATCCAAGAAGAAGATATAACAATTGTAAATATTTATGCACCCAACATAGGAGCACCTCAATACATAAGGCAAATACTAACAGCCATAAAAAGGGAAATCAACAGTAACACATTCATAGTAGGGGATTTTAACACCCCACTTTCACCAATGGACAGATCATCCAACATGAAAATAAATAAGGAAGCAGAAGCTTTAAATGATACATTAAACAAGATGGACTTAATTGATATTTATAGGACATTCCATCCAAAAACAACAGAATACACATTTTTCTCAAGTGCTCATGGAACATTCTCCAGGATAGATCATATCATGGGTCACAAATCAAGCCTTGGTAAATTTAAGAAAATTGAAATTGAATCAAGTATCTTTGCCAACCATAACAATATGAGACTAGATATCAATTATAGGAAAAGATATGTAAAAAATACAAACACATGGAGGCTAAACAATACACTACTTAATAACAAAGTGATCACTGAAGAAATCAAAGAGGAAATAAAAAATACCTAGAGACAAATGACAATGGAGACATGACGACCGAAAACCTATGGGATGCAGCAAAAGCAGTTCTAAGAGGGAAGTTTATAGCAATACAATCCTACCTTAAGAAACAGGAAACATCTCGAATAAAGAACCTAACCTTGCACCTAAAGCAATTAGAGAAAGAAGCACAAAAAAACCCCAAAGTTAGCAGAAGGAAAGAAATCATAAAAATCAGAAAGAAAATAAATAAAAAAGAAATGAAGGAAATGATATTAAAGATCAATAAAACTAAAAGCTTGTTTTTTTGAGAAGATAAACAAAATTGATAAACCATTAGCCAGACTCATCAAGAAAAAAAGGGAGAAGACACAAATCAGTAGAATTAGAAATGAAAAAGGAGAAGTAACAACTGACACTGCAGAAATACAAAAGATCATGAGAGATGACTACAAGCAACTCTATGCCAATAAAATGGACAACCTGGAAGAAATGGACAAATTCTTAGAAATGCACAACTTGTCAAGACTGAATCAGGAAGAAATAGAAAATAGGAACAGACCAATCACAAGCACTGAAATTGAAACTGTGATTAAAAATCTTCCAACAAACAAAAGCCCAGGACCAGATGGCTTCACAGGCGAATTCTATCAAGCATTTAGAGAAGAGCTAACACCTATCCTTCTCAAACTCTTCCAAAGTATAGCAGAGGGAGGAACACTTCCAAACTCATTCTACGAGGCCACCATCACCTTGATACCAAAACCAGACAAGGATGTCACAAAGAAAGAAAACTACAGGCCAATATCACTGATGAACATAGATGCAAAAATCCTCAACAAAATACTAGCAAACAGAATCCAACAGCACATTAAAAGGATCATACACCATGATCGAGTGGGGTTTATTCCAGGAATGCAAGGATTCTTCAATATACCCAAATCAATCAACGTGATACACCATATTAACAAACTGAAGGAGAAAAACCATATGATCATCTCAATAGATACAGAGAAAGGTTTCAACAAAATTCAACACCCATTTATGATAAAAATTCTCGAGAAAGTAGGCATGGAGGGAACTTTTCTCAACATAATAAAAGCCATATATGACAAACCCACCGCCAACATCGTCCTCAATGATGAACAAATGAAAGCATTTCCACTAAGATCAGGAACAAGACAAGGTTGCCCAATCTCACCACTCTTATTCAACATAGTTTTGGAAGTTTTAGCCACAGCAATCAGAGAAGAAAAGGAATTAAAAGGAATCCAAATCAGAAAAGAAGAAGTAAAGCTGTCACTGTTTGCAGGTGACATGGTACTATACATAGAGAATCCTAAAGATGCTATCAGAAAACTACTAGATCTAATCAATGAATTTGATAAAGTAGCAGGATACAAAATTAATGCACAGAAATCTCTGGCATTCCTATACACTAAGGATGAAAAATCTGAAAGTGAAATCAAGAAAACACTCCCATTTACCACTGCAACAAAAAGAATAAAATATCTAGGAATAAACCTACCTAAGGAGACAAAAGACCTGTATACAGAAAATTATAAGACACTGATGATAGAAATTAAAAATGATACAAATAGATGGAGAAATATACCATGTTCTTGGATTGGAAGAATCAACATTGTGGAAATGACTCTACTACCCAAAGCAATGTGCAGATTCAATGCAATCCCTATCAAACTACCACTGGCATTTTTCACAGAACTAGAACAAAAAATTTCACAATTTGTGTGGAAACAGAAAAGACCCCGAACAGCCAAAGCAATCTTGAGAAAGAGAAACGGAGCTGGAGGAATCAGGCTCCCTGACTTCAGACTATATTACAAAGCTACAGTAATCAAGACAGTATGGTACTGGCACAAAAACAGAAAGATAGATCAGTGGAGGAGCATAGAAAGCCCAGAGATAAACCCATGCACCTATGGTTACCTTATCTTTGATAAAGGAGACAGGAATGTACAGTGGAGAAAGGACAGTCTCTTCAATAAGTGGTGCTGGGAAAACTGGACGGGTATGTGTAAAAGTATGAGGTTAGATCACTCCCTGACACCATACACAAAAATAAGGTCAAAATGGATTAAAGATCTAAATGTAAGGACAGAAACTATCAAACTCTTAGAGGAAAACATAGGCAGAACACTTATGACATAAACCACAGCAAGATCCTTTTTGACCCACCTCCTAGAGAAATGGAAATAAAAATAAAAATAAACAAATGGGACCTAGTGAAACTGCAAAGCTTTTGCACAGCAAAGGAAAGCATAAACAAGACCAAAAAGACAACCCTCAGAATGGGAGAAAATATTTGCAAATGAAGCAACTGACAAAGGATTAATCTCCAAAATTTATAAGCAGCTCATGCAGCTCAATAAAAAAAAAAACCCAATCCAAAAATGGGCAGAAGACCTAAATAGACATTTCTCCAAAGAAGTTATAGATTGCCAACAAAGCACATGAAAGAATGCTCAACATCATTAATCATTAGAGAAATGCAAATCAAAACTACAATGAGATATCATCTCACACCAGTCAGAATGGCCATCATCAAAAAATCTAGAAACAATAAATGCTGGAGAGGGTGTGGAGAAAAGGGAACCCTCTTGCACTGCTGGTGGGAATGTGAATTGGTACAGCCACTATGGAGAACAGTATGGAGGTTCCTTAAAAAACTACAAATAGAACTACCATATGACCCAGCAATCCCACTACTGGGCATATACTCTGAGAAAACCATAATTCAAAAAGAGTCATGTACCAAAATGTTCATTGCAGCTCTATTTACAATAGCCCGGATATGGAAACAACCTAAGTGTCCATCATCGGATGAATGGATAAAGAAGATGTGGCACATATATACAATGGAATATTACTCAGCCATAAAAAGAAACGAAATTGAGCTATTTGTAATGAGGTGGATAGACCTAGAGTCTGTAATACAGAGTGAAGTAAGTGAGAAAGAGAAAGACAAATACCGTATGCTAACACATATATATGGAATTTAAGAAAAAAATAATGTCACAAAGGACCTAGGGGTAAGACAGGAATAAAGACACAGACCTACTAGAGAATGGACTTGAGGATATGGGGAGGGGGAAGGGTAAGCTGTGACAAAGCGAGAGATAGGCATGGACATATATACACTACCAAACGTAAAATAGATAGCTAGTGGGAAGCAGCCGCATAGCACAGGGAGATCAGCTCAGTGCTTTGTGACCACCTAGAGGGGTGGGATAGGGAGGGTGGGAGGGAGGGAGACGCATTTGGGAAGAGATATGGGAACATATGTATATGTATAACTGATTCATTTTGTTATAAAGCAGAAACTAACACACCATTGTAAAGCAATTATACTCCAATAAAGATGTAAAAAAAAAATAGTGTTATGACCCAAAGATTGGAGGCCAAACTGGAAGAATAATCCAGGGGCTTGATGTTTCATGAGTCACCTATGAATCTATGACCAAAGTAGAACATTGACTCCAAATCAATCTGTCTAGTAAAAAAAAAAAATGGAAAAACTCATAATCTAGCTTAGCCAGTCGTAAACATCTTTTTCAATTTAAAATTTTCTTAGAATTTTGTCACTTTACAGATATATTCATTTGTTCCTTACAGGACATTGAGAGATTATCTACTTGAACAGATTCATTTTACAGACAAGGATACCAGCTCCTAGAAAGGTTAATTGACCAAAGTTATTGATCTAACTGGATTTAATTATCTACTACTCCTGAAGTTCTCCCAGCTGTAATGCATAATCCTGTAAACCACAAAAGTGTGTTAGCAACTATGACACCCAAACAGGGACATCTGTTTCTTGCGGACAGACACTTCATGCATCTGGGACTTTAACAGTCCTGAGAAAGGCCAAAGGGAAGGGACCTCTAATCATTAAAGAGACATTCAGGATCTCTGGCAGGCTCTTCTTGGATATGCTTAACTCAATAAGCATTTATTAAGTACCTACCATAAGCACATTGAGGTACAAAAATAAAGGAGATGAGATTCATCCAAGCTGGGATATCTGAGAAATCTTCATGGAAAAGTAGTATTTAAAGAGGGCTTTTGAAGGCATTCAGTATACAGTTGAAAGACATAAAAGACCTCTGTATAGGGAGAGGATAGGGGTGATTTCTGCTCTAAGGAGATAGTCATGGCTGCTCTTCAGCATGAGGAGGTCTTAATGTGAACACATAAAAAACGTTTATGTTGATTCCCCTCCAATATCAAAATGTTCTTACTGTTTTAAAAAACAAAATATGGTATCCTTTTCATGCTATGCAGAAACAGAAATATAGGAGATACAGGAGTACGATTTTTGGCTTACGTTTTCTCAGTTCAATTGAGGAAATACCAATATTACCCCCAAATCAGAAATTTGCATTTTTTTATTATTATAGTTTTTCCAATTAAATTAAGCAAGTCTTGACTTAACAAAAAAAAATTCTCCACTATCAGTTTTGGAACAAATACTGATAAGTATCTTAAAATATTTAACAGTTTTTGCGGTAGTATTACCTATTAAAACCAAACGTTTATTAGTAGGTCATAAAATGCTTGATATGGGAGTATATGGGCTTTGATACTTTTCTTTGCAGGTTGTAATATAACAGTTTGGCCATTGGATGGAGATCATTTTCTTGAGGAAAATCTACTGTAAATAAAGGCCAAAACAATCTATTTCTTAAAGACTCATGAAAACAACCTCTTAAATATTATCCAAAAAATAAAACCTCAAAATTTACAGGAAGTGATTACCAAATATTGATGAAAATATATTAGCCTAAGAAATATTAGTATTAGCTTTACAAACAGATTGAGAATGATCTAAAAAAATGGTCACTGATTTGTTATTAGACATTTACGCTTACTTAAAAAAATGAGCTCTTTTGTTCAAATATTAGAACTAAGGATCTTTACTTGGGAGAGATGAGATTGGGAACACATCAAGGCAGTACTTCATTCAGTGGATAGTATAGTAACTGAGACTTTATTTAGCCTGAAAATATGGATGGCTTCAAATAAGCTGATTTATTTCTGAAACGGAACTTTATAAACAGTCAATGTCATGGTATTATTAACAAGACAAGAAGGTGATGAGGGGTAACCTTAACCTTAGATGTTGGTACCAAAGAGATCAGTTGTGAATTTGCCAAAAACATTCTTTGGCAAACACTTTGATATAATGAATCCTCTTTTGACTCACTGCCAATTAGATGAAGCCCAAGTATAAGATTAGCAGAAGTTTGGGAAAGTAAGTATAGATTTGGGGAGAGTAAGAATGTCTGAGTCTAATGATAATGGTGAGAATAATAATCATAATGATGATAATAATGATAATAAAGCATTTGAAACACTCTCCAAGCACTAGGAATTGTGCTGTGTGCTTTAGGTACGTTATCTCATTAAATCCCCACAATAACCCTTTGAAGTAGCCACTATATTTTCCATTTGACCAATGAGGAATCTGAGTCATAAAGAAGTGGCTCTATGTTAAGTCACATGTTCAAGGCCATACAGTTTGTCAGTGGGTTTTAAACTCAAACTGTCTGATTCCAGAGCCTGGGAGAATGGCCCCTGTGTTTCTCTCTATTGCAAAGCCTCCTCTTATTCATTATAAAAAGAGAGAAACATCTCTTAGCTTCCTCACCAGGACAGAACTTCAAATGTTAACATTCTGAACAATTTATGGATCAGGTTTGCCAAGGCTAATTCTGGGCCTTGGTCTTTATATGACCCCAAATTTTGGAATTTTCCAAATCCTCTGTTTTTTCAGTTTTGAATACAACAGTAAGGTGCAAAAGAGTCTCTGCTGAAACCCTTTTGGTGGGTTTCATTACAGAGTTTTAGAGTTCATTTGGAATAAGGAGGGATGGTGAGTCTGCAGAAGGTCTTAGCAAATGAAACTAAGCGAGATGCTCCATGTTTGCTGTCCTTAATGCGGTTCAATGATGTATGTGTTCCCTGACAGAGTTGGCTTTTACCAAGAAGACATTAGTGGAAAAGCAGCAATGCAGCTGTGCATGGTCCCCAGTGGGGGGCGGTAAAGAGTAATGGCCCCACCAGCCTGTTGCAATTAGAACTACTGAAGGCTGTGTGCATCTAGCACTACTCAGGACCATTCATTCCACTCAGGACCCTTTAAAAACCAAAGAGAAAACAAGCAAACTGACCAACCAACCAAACTGCTCCCCAGCTCTCTACACTGTTCCAAATCAGCAGAATTACTGGACTACCTGTCATGATCCACCTTCCATTCAGCCTCCTCCACTGCTCCCACACTTTGTGTCTACTGACCTTGTAATCATCTGTCCGCCTAGGATCATTTCTCAGTTTTTTGGCCTGATGCTAGACCCTGATTCTCTGGTTTACATATTTTGCATCCCTTCTTGCCCATGATGTGGACTCTCTCCTGAGCCGTGGTCCTGCTATTATCCTGGGTGAACAGCTCATCTCATGTAAGCTGGCCATCAGGACCACACTCAACATTGACCCCCAGTGTGGAGTCTGATGAAGGTGAGACACAGGAGGACTCCAGTGGAGCAGCTGCGGGAAGCCCTGATCAACAGAGGTCCCATTATCAAAGCATCTGTGAAGAGCTCCCACGGGGAAGACCCTGGAGAGAACGAGCAGCTGCTGAACGCTAGAGGGGACCCTGGAAGGCTCTATTCACGTCAGGAGCATCTGAGAGCTGCTTCTGTTGCTGTGTATTAACAATGGTGCATTGACAAGAGGTCTTCCCATTGGGAGATGGGGAGGTACCAAAAATATTCCAAAGACATTCACTTGGGAATTAGGAAACATGGTCTAAATTTCATATCTTGGTTCTGCCACCTTCTAGTTGCATGCTCTTGGGCAGTTACTGTACTGTTCTAAGCCCCCATTCCCTGATAAGGACAATTACAGTATCTAGTTCTAGGGCAATTATAAGGCCCTATATAATATTTGGAAAGCATTTAGCACACTGCCTGGCAGCTAACACATTCCATATACTTAGCAGCTATTGTTGTTTTTACTATTATTACCCCTTTTTCTTTGAGGGGGAATTTCTATCCTGATTGTTCCTGAGCACATTGCCTTGGGAAGAACCTACAGGGAGAGATGGGAGAGAGAGGGAACTGAGGGCTGGTCAGCCAAACCACCAGGATCAACCTTGGCAATCAATGAGGTGACAGGTGCTGGAGCCAGATTGCTCTTACGGCTTGAGCTGCTTTTACAACTTAGTTGCTGTCTCCACTCCACTCCATCCAGTGTGATAACATCCAGGGAGAGAGTAGACTGTTGATTTTTCTCTGGATATTCCTCACTGAGGAGAAAGAACAATTTCCTGCTAGGAACATGGAAGGCATGGAGATCCCAACAACCTGGGTGGGGCTCCGGCGGAACAGAAGGAGCAGAAACAGTCCTTCCGACCTCAGGCCTCCAGCCACTGAGTCTAGCTTGGTACCTGTACTTGAGACACAACTACAGTGCTGTTTATTCTCCTATACCTGACTCTTCTGTATATATGGTAGCCCATGCTGTTGGCTGTATGATGGAATCCATTTTGGTGCTTTACCACTTAGGACGAGGGGGATGGTTCACCCTCAAGCTTAATGAAGTGTAAGCAAGTTGGAAAATTATTTCAAAAATATTTTTTCTCTCTATAATCAGTATTTTACCATTGTTATCAATACCACGAGGCTATGAAACCTGTTTCTAATCAACGCCAGTGATATTTAACATTCAAGGTTTTCCTGCAAGATCAAATACCTTCTCTGGAGTAAAGAAAATAAATACTGCTTCTTCCAATTCCCCATTTTAATATTTACTTTGTTCAGATTATCTATAGAGATGAGACTGTAGAAAAATGCATTTTACAGGGATATGCATAAATGACGATTTTTCCCAATCAATCCCAAAACTGCATCTCAAATTTGAATAGGACACCGTGAAAGGGCATGGTTTTTAGCACATTAGTGCATTATAGAGGTAAGTGACAGTGTGCATGTTATCTTGCATAATACGTATATTTGCATGGAGAATGTAATTTTACCCTTTGTTTTCACAGATGGTTTTTATAAACAAAAGCCTGGCACAAAGGGTATAGGCATATGCTTATTTATGAGTAAAAATATCAGCTGATCTCAGGGAACACACAACATTTGTTTCTGACATGTCCATGCCACTCTCAAGTCACAGAGGTCAATAAAGAGATTCAAGATGAAATCGATGGTGTGAGTTTGATGTTTGGACTGGAGGCCAGAAGGAACAAGTTGGACTTGATTAGTAGGTTTTGCCAAACAAGATGGCAAAAGGCTGATTTTTCTAAAAGATTCGATCTAAAATTTAAAGTGCTCAAACTCAGAATTGTTTTACTTGCGGTTTATAGATTATTTCTTTTTAAAATTTATTTTTATTGAAGTATAGTTGATTTACGATGTGTTAATTTCTGCTGTACAGCAAAGTGATTCAGTTATACATATATACATTCTTTTTAAAAATACTTTTCCATTATGGTTTATCATAGAATACTGAATATAGTTCCCTGTTCTATACAGTAAGACCTTGTTGCTTATCCATTCTATACATAAAAGCTTACATCTGCTAACCCCAACTTCCCACTCCATCCCTCTCCCAACCCCCCCCCCCACCTTGGCAACCACAAGTCTGTTCTCTATGTCCATGATTCTGTTTCTGTTTCATAGATAGGTTCATTTGTGTCACTTTTTAGATTCCACTTATAAGTGACATCATATGGTATTTGTCTTTCTCTTTGAGACTTACTTCACTTAGTATGATAATCTCTAGTGGCATCCATTTGCTGCAAATGGCATTATTTCATTCTTTTTTATGGCTGAAAATTTGTTAACAACGGTTCTCAAACAGGTCCTAACACGGGGCTGCAGTGTTGGGAGTTAGAGGCAAAGCCTGCAGTGGCAAAGTGAGGTCCATACTTGCAGTAAGTCTCTAAAAATAATGAACGGGTCAAGTCATATATTTAACCTGTATATATGTTGACAATGAAAGTGTCTATTTTCGTAATTGTTGGTAGACCTTAATATTTCTGAAAATCTCGTCCAGGCTTCACTGTGATTGAGAATAAAATAAGTAAGCACGTGTTCCTTTCCTTGACATCCAGTTTTCAGGTGCTGATCTCAAACTAAGAGTATAGAGGGGACGGGAAGAGTAAAGCACAGGTCTCCTGGCTGGGCTGGACGTGAGCATCAGATGCAGTCCTGCAAGGTTTCCCCTGGTTTTACTTTTTTTGTGTGCAAGGAAAATACCAACCTTACCACCAGCCTTTTGCTCTCTGAGACCATGTCTGAGCTCTTTTATTTCCAAAATGCAGTTTTCATCAAACCTTGGCTTC
Organism: Mesoplodon densirostris; assembly: GCF_025265405.1. NCBI lineage: Eukaryota > Metazoa > Chordata > Mammalia > Artiodactyla > Ziphiidae > Mesoplodon > Mesoplodon densirostris. The sequence goes on from NC_082663.1 coordinate 47,461,437, forward strand.
ATCAAGCTAAAGCCCAAGACAGGAAGAGCGTCTTGTTAACAAGGTGGAGGTGAGGATGTTTCTGTGTATATTTATTTCTTCTGTGACACAGAGCAACTAAGATTGCTCTGATAAGCCCACACTGGAACACTGGTAATTAATGGTGTGCCCCCGACTTCTTTATTCTTTATATCGCAGACTGAGTGATCCCACTAAAATGTTAATCAGATCCCTAGGAGCCCCGGCTCAGCATCCTCCAATGCTTTCTATTGCACTCAGAATAAATACTCTGTCCTCACTGGGGCTTAAGGTCCTCCTCAGTGGATTTGGGCCCCTGAGGCCTCTCTGATCCCACCCTGTACCTCTTGCTCTCTGGCTCACTGTGCCTCGGACTCTTCGTTCCCTGGCTGTTCCTTGAACACATGTGAGCGTTTCCTCCTCGGGGCCTTTGCATTTGTAGTTCCCTCTGCTGGAATATTCTTTACCCAGGTATCAGCTCAATGTCACGTTCACGGTGAGATATTCCCAGGCTACTCTATTTAAAATTGCCACCCTAATCTCCTAGCCTTTCCTAGCTTCCTAGTGAGAGAAACTCTTGTACATTGTTGGTGGGAATGTAAATTGGTACAGCCACTATGGAAAGCAGTGTGGAGGTTCCTCAAGAAATTAAGAAAAAAACTACCATATGATCCAGCAATTCCACTTCTGGGTATATAATATCCAAAGGAAATGAAATCACTATCTGGAAGAGGTATCTGTACCCGCATGTTCATTGCAGCATTATTTACAATAGCCAAGACATGGAAACAGCCTAAGTGTCCACTGACCAATGAATGGATAAAGAAAATATGGTATATATATATATATATACACACACACACACACACACACACACACACACACACACACATATGGAATGGATATTATTCAGCTATAAAAAAGAAGGAAAGGGCTTCCCTGGTTGTGCAGTGGTTGAGAGTCCGCCTGCTGACGCAGGGGACGCGGGTTTGTGCCCTGGTCTGGGAAGATCCCACGTGCCACGAAGCGGCTGGGCCCGTGAGCCATGGTCACTGAGCCTGAGCGTTCGGAGCCTGTGCTCCGCAATGGAAGAGGCCACAACAGTGAGAGGCCCGTGTACGCCAAAAAAAAAAAAAAAAAAAAGGAAATCCTGCTGCTTGTAATAACATGGATGAACCTCGAGGGCAATCACACTAAGTTCAATAAGTCAGAAAGAGAAAGACAAATACTGTATGATCTCACGTATATATGAAATCTAAAAAAAAACACAAAAAATACCTCATAGATACAGAGAATAGATCAGTGGTTGCCAGGGGTTGGGGAGTAGGGGGTGAGAGAAACAGGTAAAGGTGGTTACAGGGTAGAAACTTCCAGTTATAAGATGAATAAGTTCAGGGATATAACATACAACATGGTGACTACAGTTAACAATACCGTATATTTGAACATTGCTAAGAGAGTATATATATATATATATATATATATATATATATATATATATATATATATATATATATATATATTTAAGGATATTTATTTATTTATTCATTTATTTATGGCTGCTTTGGGTCTTCGTTGCTGTGCACAGACTTTCTCAGTTGCATCGAGTGGGGGCTACTCTTCCTTGCGGTGCTCGGGCTTCTCATTGTGCTGGCTTCTCTTGTTGCAGAGCATGGGCTTCAGGCATGCGGGCTTCAGTTTTTGTGGCACATGGGCTCAGTAGTTGTGGCTCATGGGCTGTAGAGGGCAGGCTCAGTAGTTGTGGCGCACGGGCTTAGTTGCTCTGTGGCATGTGGGATCTTCCCAGACCAGGGCTCAAACCCATGTCCCCTGCATTGGCAGCTGGATTCTTAACCACTGTGCCACCAGGGAAGCCCCCAAGAGAGTACATTTTTAAAGTTCTCACCACACACACACAGATAGCTGTCATTATGTGAGGTGATGGATGTGTTAAAACCTTATTGTGGTAATCATTTTGCAATATTTACATACATAAAATCATTACACTGTATATCTTAAACTTATACAATGTTTTATGTCAATGACATCTCAGTAAAGCTGGAAAAAAATAAAGTTTCAATAAAAAATAACTAAAATAAAATTTCCGCCCTAGTTTCCTAGCCTTTTCTAGCCTCCTTTTCTTTTTATTTTTCTCCATAGCATTCATTTACTTATTTTGTTTATTGTACTCTGCTCATTAGTATGTATCTCTATAAGCATAGGGATTTTTATCCACTTTGTTCATTAACATATGCTCAGCACCTAGACTAGTGCCTGGTACACAGTACTCAATAAATACTTGTATTATGAATACATTAACATCTTTATATGCAGCACTACTTACTATAGCCTGGTTATTATTTACCATGGTTACCTGTGTGGTTCTACTTCAAATGAACTCCATTATTATTATTATTTTATTTCAGCCAGGAATCAGTCACTTTTTTAAAGAAAGAACTAATGAAGTTTGATTAGTTCATTTAAAGAAATCATCTGGAAAAGCGCATAGAATGCTGGACTGTTAAAAGACATTTTAATAGAATTTATCTTGAACATCCTCCTATCTGCCCTCCAGTCAGCCATGGAATCAGGGGTGGGATCCTGGTTTCATGGCACATGAAGGTTATATAAGTTTGAGAGTCTGTTTTGAGAAAAATAATACCCCTCAAATTCCTATTTTTGCAAATTTTACAAAACCTATAACTATGTACAGCAGTTAGTAAGCCTCCTTTCTAGAACTTAGAATGGGCCCCAGACAATGGAAGGCTCTAAGGTTGATCATCATTAGTTTCACAATAAATTTGCATTTGAGGCTGTGATAGAACAGGAAAGGACAGAAAAATAATGGAATGGCTGAAAATGGGAATGTGGTACCGTATTTTTTCCTAAAAGGTACCTTAATATTTCAGATTAGTTTCTTCCTCATTCTTTTTTTTCTTTATTTTTTTTTGATAGCCCAAATGTCCAAAGCATACTTATATTTGTCATAACTTTTCTTGCTATTTGCACATGCTTATTCTTCCAGATGAGTGATTCCACCAGGTAGGATACTAGAATCACTTGAAGGTCTGAGAGGGATATGCTTTAAACCATATGTCTCCACAGAGATTATGATTTTCTGTTTGAGAGATGGGCTTTTAAATGTGGTTCTCAATCTCATTCCTGGCTATTCATGTATTTAGACTTATTAAGAATTAATTTTCAAATGGCTTAATTGGATGAATGAGAATTATCAAATAATAAATCCTTTGTGGAAATACCATTTAAATATCATATATTAAGTAGATTAAAGTCTAGATAAGTTTAAAATAACTGAAAACAAAAACTGTAATAGTTCTACCAAAATTACCTTTAAAAATATAACCTAGGGTACAGAAATAGAAAGTGACAATGAGAAGATGGTAGAGTAGAAGGATGTGTTCTCACACCCTCTTGTGAGAACACCAGAATCACAACTAGCTGCTGGACAATCATCGACAGGAAGACACTGAAACTCACCAAAAAGATACCCCACATCCAAAGACAAAGGAGAAGCCACAATGAGACAGTAGGAGGGGCGCAATCACAGTAACAGCAAATCCCATAACTGCTGGGTGGGTGACTCACAGACTGGAGAACACTTATACCACAGAAGTCCGCCCACAGGAGTGAAGGTTTTGAGCCCCATGTCAGGCTTCCCAACCTGGGGGTCCAGCAACAGGAGGAGGAATTCCTAGAGAATAAGACTTTGAAGCCTAGTGGGATTTCATTGCAGGACTTCGACAGGACTGGGGGAAATAGAGAATACACTCTTGGAGGGCACACACAGAGTAGTGTGCTCATCGGAACCCAGGGGAAGGAGCAGTGACCCCAGGGGAGACTGAACCAGACCCACCTGCTAGTGTTGGAGGGTCTCCTGCAGAGACGGGGGGGGGTGGCTGTGGCTCACCATGGGGACAAGGACACTGGCAGCAGAAGTTCTAGAAAGTACTCCTTGGCGTGAGCCTTCCCAGAGTCTGTCATTAGCCCCACCAAAGAGCCCAGGTAGGCTGCAGTGTTGGGTTGCCTCAGGCCAAACAACCAACAGGGAGGGAACCCAGACCCACCCATCAGCAGTCAAGTGGATTAAAGTTTTACTGAGCTCTGTCCACCAGAGCAACAGTCAGCTCTACCCACGACCAGTCCCTCCCATCAGGAAACATACACAAGCCTCTTAGATATAGCCTCATCCACCAGAGGGCAGACAGCACAACCAAGAAAAACTACAATCCTACAGCCTGTGCAACAAAAACCATATTCACAGAAAGATAGACAAGATGAAAAGGCAGAGGGCTATGCACCAGATGAAGGAACAAGATAAAACCCCAGAAAAACAACTAAATGAAGTGGAGATATGAAACCTTCCAGAAAAAGAATTCATTATAATGATAGTGAAGATGATCCAGGACCTCAGAAAAAGAATGGAGACAAAGATCTAGAAGATGCAAGAAACGTTTAACAAAGACCTAGAAGAACTAAAGAACAAACAAATAGAGATGAACAATACAATAACTAAAATGAAAACTACACTAGAAGGAATCAATAGCAGAATAACTGAGGAAGAAGAATGGATAAGAGACCTGGAACACAGAATGGTGGAATTCACTGCTGCAGAACAGAAAAAAGAAAGAAAGAAAAAAAAAAAAAGAATGAGGGCTTCCCTGGTGGCACAGTGGTTGAGAGTCCGCCTGCCAATGCAGGGCACATGGGTTCGTGCCCCGGTCCGGGAAGATCTCACATGCCGTGGAGCAGCTGGGCCCGTGAGCCATGGCCACTGAGACTGAGAATCCAGAGCCTGTGCTCCACAACGGGAGAGGCCACACATGCCGCAAAAAAAAAAAAAAAAAAAAAAAAGAAAGAAAGAAAGAAAGAAAGAAAAGAAATGAAGACAGCCTAAGAGACCTCTGGGACAAAATTAAATGCAACAATATTCACATTATAGGGGTCACAGAAGGAGAAGAGAGAGAGGAAGGACCAGAGAAAATATCTGAAGAGATTATAGTCGTAAACTTCCTGACATGGGAAAGGAAATAGCCACCCAAGTCCAGGAAGCGTAGTCCCATACAGGATAAACCCAAGTAGAAACACACCAAGGCACATAGTAATCAAACTAGTAAAACTTAAAGACAAAGAAAAATTATTGAAAGCAGCAAGGGAAAAATGACAAATAACATACAAGGGAACTCCCATAAGGTTAACAGCTGATTTCCCAGCAGAAACACTACAAGCCAGAAAGGAGTGGCATGATATACTTAAAGTGATGAAAGCAAAGAAACTACAACCAAGATTACTCTACCCAGCAAGGATTTCATTCACATTTGATGGAGAAATCAAAGCTTTACAGACAAGCAAAAGCTAAAAGAATTCAGCACCACAAACGCAGCTCTACAACAAATGCTAAAGGAATTTCTCTAAGTGGGAAACACAAGAGAAGAAAAGGACCTGCAAAAACAACCCAAAACAATTCAGAAAATGGTCATAGGAACATACATATAGATAATTACCTTAAACGTGAATGGATTAAATGCTCCAACCAAAAGACACAGGCTTGCTGAATGGATACAAAAACAAGACCCATATATATGCTGTCTAAAAGAGACTCACTTCAGACCTAGGGACACATACAGATGGAAAGTGAGGGGATGGAAAAAGATATTCCATGCAAATGGAAATCAAAATAAAGCTGGAGTAGCATACTCATATCAGATAAAATAGACTTTAAAATAAAGAAAGTTACAAGAGACAAGGAAGAACACTACATAATGATCAAGGGATCAATCCAAGAAGAAGATATAACAATTATAAATATATATGCACCCAACATAGGAGCACCTCAATACATAAGGCAACTGCTAACAGCTATAAAAGAGGAAATCGACAGTAAAAAAATAACAGTGGGGGACTTTAACACCTCACTTACACCAATAGAGAGATCATCCAAAATGAAAATAAATAAGGAAAAAGAAGCTTTAAATGACACAATGGACCACATAGATTTAATTGATATTTATAGGACATTCCATCCAAAAACAACACATTACACTTTCTTCTCAAGTGCACATGGAACATTCTCCAGGATAGATCACATCTTGGGTCACAAATCAAGACTCAGTAAATCTAAGAAAACTGAAATCATATCAAGCTTCTTTTCTGACCACGTTATGAAATTAGAAATGAATTGTAGGGAAAAAAACGTAAAAAACACAAACACTAAACAGGCTAAACAATGCATTATTAAATAACCAAGAGATCACTGAAGAAATCAAAGAAGAAATCAAAAAATACCTAGAGATGAATGATAATGTAAACCTGATCATCCAAAACCTATGGGATGCAGCAAAAGCAGTTGTAAGCGGGAAGTTTATAGTTATACAAGCCTACCTCAAGAAACAAGAAAAATCTCAAATAAACAATCTAAACTTACACCTAAAGGAACTAGAGAAAAGAATAAACAAAACCCAAAGTTAGCAGAAGGAAAGAAATCATAAAGATCAGAGCAGAAATAAATGAAATAGAAACAAAGAAAACAATAGCAAAGATCAATAAATCTAAAAGCTGGTTCTTTGAGAAGATAAACAAAATTGATAAACCATTAGCCAGAACCATCAAGAAAAAGAGGGAGGGGACTTAAATCAATAAAATTAGAAATGAAAAAGGAAAAGTTACAACAGACACCGCAGAAATACAAAGCATCCTAAGAGACTACAGCTCTATGCCAATAAAATGGACAACCTGGAAGAAATGGACAAATCCTTAGAAAGGTATAACTTTCCAAGACTGAACCAGGAAGAAATAGAAAATATGAAAAGAACAATCACAAGTAATGAAATTGAAACTGTGATTAATAAGCTTCCAAAAAACAAAAGTCCATGACCAGATGGCTTCACAGGTGAATTCTATCAAACATTTAGAGAAGAGCTAACACCCATCCTTCTCAAACTCTTCCAAAAAATTGCAGAGGAAGGAACACTCCCAAACTCATTCTATGAGGCCACCATCACCCTGATACCAAAATCAGACAAAGATACTACAAAAAAAGAAAATTACAGATCAGTATCACTGGTGAATATTGATGCAAAAATCCTCAACAAAATACTAGCAAACAGAATCCAACAACACATTAAAAGGATCATACACCATGATCAAGTGGGATTTATCCCAGGAATGAAAGGATTCTTCAATATATGCAAATCTATCAATGTGATACACAATATTAACAAACTGAAGAATAAAATCCATATGATAATCTCAATAGATGCAGAAAAACCTTCTGACAAAATTCAACACCCATTTATGATAAAAACTCTCCAGAAAGTGGGCAGAGAGGGAAGCTACCTCAACATAATAAAGGTCATATACGACAAAACCCACAGCACACATCATTCTCAATGGTAAAAAACTGAAAGCATTTCCTCTAAGATCAGGAACAAGACAAGGATGTCCACACTCACCACTATTATTCAACATAGTTTTGGAAGTCCTAGATATAGCAATCAGAGAAGAAAAAGAAATAAAAGGAATACAAAGTGGAAAAGAAGAAGTAAAACTGTCACTGTTTGCAGATGACATGATACTATACATAGAGAATCCTAAAAATGCTACCAGAAAACTGCTAGAGCTAATCAATGAATGTGGTAAAGTTGCAGGATACAAAATCAATGCACAGAAATCTCTTGCATTCCTATACACTAACAACGAAAGATCAGAAAGAGAAATTAAGGAAACAATCCCATTCACCATAGCAACAAGAAGAATAAAATACCAGGATTATACCTACCTAAGGAGGTAAAAGACCTGTGCTCAGAAAACTGTAAGACACTGATGAAAAAAATCAAAGACGATACAGATGGAGAGATATACCATGTTCTCGGATTGGAAGAATCAATATTGTGAAAATGACTATACTACCCAAAGCAATCTACAGATTCAATGCAATCCCTATCAAATTACCAATGGCATTTTTTACAGAGCTAGAAAAAAAAATCTTAAAATTTGTATGTAGACACAAAAGACCCCGAATAGCCAAAGCAGTCTTGAAGGAAAAAAACGGAGCTGGAGGAATCAGACTCCCTGACTTCAGACTATACTACAAAGCTACAGTAATCAAGACAATATGGTACTGGCACAAAAACAGAAATATGGATCAATGCAACAAGACAGAAAGCCCAGAGGTAAACCCATGCACCTATGGTCAACTAATTTACGACAAAGGAGGGAAGGATATACAGTGGAGAAAAGACAGTCTCTTCAATAAGTGGTGCTGGGAAAACTGGACAGCTACATGTAAAAGAATGAAATTACAACATTCCCTAACACCATACACAAAAATAAACTCAAAATGGATTCGAGACCTAAATGTAAGACCGGACACTGTAAAACTCTTAGAGGAGAACATCGGAAGAACAAACTTTCACATAAATCAAAGCAAGATCTTTTTCGATCCACCTCCTAGAGTAATGGAAATAAAAACAAAAATAAACAAATAGGACCTAATGAAACTTAGAAGGTTTTGCACAGCAAAGGAAACAAGACGAAAAGACAACCCTCAGAATGGGAGAAAATATTTGCAAATGAATCAACGGACAAAGGATTAATCTCCAAAATATATAAACAGCTCATGCAGCTCAATATTAAAAAAACAAACAACCCAATCCAAAAATCGGCAGAAGACCTAAATAGACATTTCTCCAAAGAAGACATACAGAGGGCCAAGAAGTACATGAAAAGCTGCTCAACATCACTAATTATTAGAGAAATGCAAATCAACACTAGAATGAGGTATCACCTCAACACCAGTTAGAATGGGCATCATCAGAAAACCTACAAACAACAAATGCTGGAGAGGCTGTGGAGAAAAGGGAACCCTCATGCACTGTTGGTGTGAATGTAAACTGATACAGCCACTATGGAGAATAGTATGGAGGTTCCTTAAAAAACTAAAAATAGAATTACCATATGATCCAGCAATCCCACTATTGGGCATATACCCAGAGAAAACCATAATTCAAAAAGACACACGCACCCCAATGTTCACTGCAGCACTATTTACAATAGCCAGGTCATGGAAGCAACCTAAATGTCCATCGACAGACAAATGGATAAAGAAGTTGTGGTACATATATACAATGGAATGTTACTCAGCCATAAAAAGGAACAAAATTGGGTCATTTGTTGATACGTGGATGGATCTAGAGGTTGTCATACAGAGTGAAGTAAGTCAGAAAGAAAAAATCAAATATCGTATATTAACACATGTATATGGAACCTAGAAAAATGGTACAGATGAACTGGTTTGCAGGGCAGAAGTTGAGACAAAGATGTAGAGAACAAAGGTATGGACACCAAGGGGGGAAAGCTGTGAGGGGGTGGGGATGGTGGTGTGATTAACTGGGCGATTGGGATTGACATGTATACACAGATGTATATAAAATTGATGACTAATAAGACCCTGTTGTATAAAAACTAAATAAAATTAAATTAAAAAAATATATATATATAACCTAGGACTTCCCTGGTGGCGCAGTGGTTAAGAATCTGCTTGCCAATGCAGGGGACATGGGTTCGAGCCCTGGTCCGGGAAGATCCCACATGCCGCGGAGCAACTAAGCCCGTGCACCACAACTACTGAGCCTGCACTCTAGATCCAGCGTGCCACAACTACTGAAGTCTGCGTGCCTAAAGCCTGTGCTCCACAGCAAGCGAATCACAATGAGAAGCCCTTGCACTGCAACGAAGAGTAGCCCCTGCTCGCCGCAACTAGAGAAAGCTCGCGTGCAGCAGTGAAGACCCAACACAGCCAACGATAAATAAATAAATAAATAAATTTAAAAAAGTATATAATCTAAATCTGATTCTTTTCCACTACTGAATATGAAAACTTATACACCATGTTTTTCCTCTAGGTGTGGACTCTCCCTCAAACAGGTCAGGAAATAATTTACCAAGCCATACTATTAAATCTATTTTGGAGAAATGATATCACTCAGTTTCCAACCTCAGTGATCCAAACAGATGGATTTTTCCATTTTAATGGAAGTGGAACAAACAGAGAAGGGCTTCAGAGAGCAGTGTGGCCTGAATTAGATACCATTTCTTCAATTCTACCAGGGTAAAGCAATTGTAGGAATATTGTCCTACGATGGTCATAAACAATCACACTCTTTCACAATTATTTAAAAATATATCACAGAGAATAAAAAGAAAGATGTAAACGCCCACACTGCCTACGTATCATTGTGTTACAGGACCATTGATATTTGCTTTCCTTTGTGATTTCTTACACTGGATGTGCTTGCAAATGATCCTTCAAATGTTTTAAGACATTGGGATGGACTGTCGAAGAGCTGTGGGGTAGATCCACTTCAGTAACGATTTTGAAGAGTAAAGATATTTTTTGTATTTCCTTGAAATGGTTTTATATGTAATCCTGATTAAAGACAAAACAATCTTGGAAAAGCATAGAATTCAATAATCAGGACCGTGAATGTGGCAACTTATGCTTGCCGTCTGCCAAATTCCATTCTCTGCTTACTCCTAGGCAGACAAGAAGGGCTGGTTTCTAGATTTCTCTTGCAATTAGATTTGGTCACGTAACTGGATGTGAGCAGAAATCCCGCATGCCACTTCCAGGACTGGCTCATAACTCCTCCCACATGCCTGGCTGTGTGCTCTTTCTCCTTCTGCCAGCTGGATGCCAAAGGTTCTGCAGCCACGAAGAATGGTGGGAACACAGGATGGAAGGATCCTGGTCCCCAGATGACAACAAGGAGGAGAGCTGCCCTGTCTTCCTGAACACCACCCTAGATAAGTTACTTGATGAAAAATGAGCTCACTTTTTAAAAAACACTCAGTTTTGGGGGGTTTATTTGTTTTCACAATAACATCTAATGCACTACATTACACCAAACTAAGTTGGCAGTACTGAAAGCGTATTAAACTGTCAACATTCACATGCAATCTACCTCTGGACTAAAAAAAAAAAAAAAAAAAAAAAGTGCCCCATAGAGGCCCAAGTGAAACCCACTGCCTCTTTAATTCTACCGTCTTCACACTTGGTTGAGATTCCCCCCACACCCCAGCATCTTCCTTGATCGCACTTATTTTCATGAAGACATTTCTTATCATCCAGTGCTGAAGAAGTGTTAGAGAATAAGTTTACAACCATTACACACAGTGGTGGCTGTTCTGTAAAGAGCGAAAGCCAGCCTGGTTCTGTTCTTCCTTGATGACAATCAGGAAAGCTAGAAAGGACCAGCTGAACATGAGTTTGTCTCTGGATCACAGAAGAGATACAGGACAAGGAGTTGCCTTTCCCCCGGATTTGGATCCATGCTCCACTGGAGTCAGTGAGGTCTCAGAAACACCGGATCAAACTAGGCTTGCCTTGCTTAGAATGGGATTCCAGACCAAAATGACATTCTGAATGTGTACATTTTGAAGAGTACAGCCAGAGACTACAAAAAAATTCTAGAAATATTTCATAGCTTAGCCAAATCTAGAATAGAACCACTCTTCACTGTTTTCTACCTCATTTGAAATAGAATCAGATCTGAGTTGATTCTTCAGACTGGGAATGATGATGTAAGTTGAATCAGATGCCTAAAGCCATCCTTCCTGTTCTGAACTCATAGACTAAATGCCCTTCTAGAGCCAGATAGGTTTTTCTAGAAAGAGGAAGGGAAGTTACCTGGGACATTCTCTGGGCTGTATGTCTTCTAAAATAATGGAGTACTGTCTAGTTTGGGCTTCTTTCCCTTCACTGAGTGTCAATGTATTTCTGGTATGAAAAATACTTCATTGTCACCCTAGAGATCAAACTCAAATGATCAATACATACCGAAGGTGATGAGGTAGGTACAGAAATGAGTCTATCGATTCTGCAGATATTCATCAACCGCCTAGTACTGCCAGATACCATGGAAGAAATGGAGTGCTCTGAGAAGGCACAAGGACTGTAGTAGTTGCACTGAATTTCTGCTCCTAAATTAAAATGAGACTTTTTTCCTTCAGGACAACCAAACTCCTGGTGAAGACTATTCATAAGTCCTATTGACTTGCCAAGTCCATAGTTAAGAAAAATGCATGGCTGTCACTGCTGACCTCCTTTGCTTTGACATTAACTATGTTTTTTAAAAAGTCAAGTTTTATTTCTTTAGCCATAAAAATTCCTTTAATTTTTATGCAATGTTAGATCCCAAATATTTAGATATAATCATCTATTTGTGCCAACTGGCCTCTTTTCTGGATGGATTCTGATATTCAACTGTGTATATTTAGTCTTTCTTTTTTCTTTTTGGTAGAATTTATATTCCTTTAAAAAAATGATTTATGCTTTTTTAATGAGGAGTCCAAAGTGGTACATGGAGCTCTAAGTACAGTGTAAACAAGGCCATTTGTAATGGGACAACCTTTCAATCTAGCAAAAATTTCTCTAACTGGCTATAGATGGTCATGCCAGAATCCTCAGATATATTATTTCCTAATAGGAACTGTAATTGTTTTGATTCCTGGCATGTAAAATATTTAGTGCTTCATTGTACCACCATAGTGTAAATATGTTAATAAACCTTAATCTCCTGCCTGCCTATACAAAATCAGTACCACTGGTAGATAATCTAATTTAAAATGTATTTACCTTCACAGAATAGATATCTTATAAAATAAATCCTATTCTTTTGCATACATTAAGCTACTAAGAGAGTCTAAAATAGAATAGATTTCAGTTGTTTAAACTGATGTTAGAAGAAAAAAACCCAAACGTGATTACATACTTTGCTGATCTTTAAAATTTAATTTTGACCAAATTTTGAAAATAGGCCTAGAGATGCCTATACTTCTCGAAATCCAAATCGGAGTTTTTATAAGCATTCATTCAGTTGAGGGTTTTTTGTTTTTTTATTTTATTATTATTATTTTTTTGCTTTTTTCCCTAGCTTTAGAACTTAAAAAAATCTTAACGTGATTTTTTTTTACACTTCTTTTTCTTTTCCTGTAAAGTTTAGACCTAGAAATCAAATTTGAGAAGAGGAAAAAAATCCACACCACATCTATGCTTATTCTGTTCTTGGTTTCCTTGTACACACCTGTCCTTTAAACTTGCAATGTAATTATGAGCTTGAATACTACGTTTGCCACTAATCCCACTAACATACTTGGGTCCCCAGGCCACATGGAAATAATCTCTCAGGATGCCATGGGTGCTTTAGCCATTTGCCATGTCCCTGAGCTCCATCTGTGGCTCTTAATGACCTGTGCTATGATGAGCCTTCCTGGGGAAACAAAAGAATTTCCCCCAAAGGCCCCTCCTTAACTGTGCCTCTCCTCTGTAGTCCCACATCATTTTCTAAGGCGCTTTCATTGTCACGGTTCAGTGGAATTCACACAGTGACCCCGGGCAATGGCAGTGGGGGTGAGGGCTGTGGATGTTTATCCTCATTTGCGAAAAGAAAACTGAGGCTCAGGAAGGAGGGCAATGGTTTATTCGGAGTCTCATTGATTTAAGTGACTGGATTATGACTTAAAACAAAATACTCTGATCTTTGGACTAAAGATTTAAATGGAGGATTGTACCACTGGATTCGTTTTAATTTCATAAAGCTTGAAACATAGACAAATTCTTATTTTATTGTCCCCTATTTGAGATATTATCTAGCTGTCTTGAGCATAACCTTCAAAATCTTTGTGTAGAACATGACATTTTGCTGAAATGAATGGATATGTTTACATGTCTCTAAATAATAGTATGACAAAAACTTGAAAAATTAAAGTAAGGGTCCTCCACTTTGGTAACTTTGCTAATCACCCTGACCACACTGTAATGCCTTGAATGTTTGGTAAATGTTTAATAATAATTGGGGGAAGAAGTAGCCAACAACCATGTGGTAAAAATTACTTAAATACAATACAGACAAGTTCTGCAAGACAAAGGGGTTCTAATTTCATACTAGCAGGAGTATATGACAAAAAAGAAATGTATTTCTCTCTAGCATAAAGGTAAGAACTGACCCTGGGCTATAGTACTGAGTTGGGAATTGGGAACACCAAGTTTGAGTTCTAACACTGTTACTGACTAGTTGTGACATTGGCAAACCGCTTGAATTTTCTGGGATTTAGTAATTTTATCAATAAAATAAAAAGGTTGACTACCAGTCACTCTCAATTATTGGTCTGCATACCACTTCAGAAAAACTTTGAATAATACAGATTCTTAGGTCTCCTTCTGGATACTCTGAGTCAGTAGATCTAGGGTTGGACCCAGAAATATGTATTTTTAAAAAGCTGTCCAGGCGATTTGATGTCTTGGCAAGTTAGGAAGACCAGATTTGTCTCCAAGACCTCTTCCAGCCTTAACACTCCTGATTTCAGCTGCACAGCACCGAACTCAGCTTGTATTCCTGGACTCCACCCTCACTCATGAGGCAGGGTATCCAGAGCCAGTGCTGCTCTCAACCCAACTGTCATATCAGCTTCCTAGGTGGTGTCCTGCCCACTGGTCTGCTGTGTTACTCCATTCTCTACACTGCTGTTGGGATTTTGTGCATAGTTGAATGGAAGGAAGAAAGAAGGGAAGAAGGGAAGAGGGGTAGAGGAGGAAGGAGGGAGGGAAAGACAGGGGCCAGAGATAACGTGGTGTGGTGGGAAAATGTGATTATGTTACTTCCTTGGATAACCACTCTTGCCTATAAAACTAGATTAAAATTCTTTGTCATGGTATTTGAATTATTTTAAAATCTGGTCCCAACTCCCTCCCAAACCTCATCTCTGGCCCCTCCAAAGATACTTTTCGGCATGCTGTACTCAATATCCAGAGTACATTTTACTGATGATGAAGTTTTATGGGAGCCCCACCTATTTCTACCCATGCAATCCTTCTTATTCTTCAAAGCTCCACATGGATTAAACAATGTCTAATATGCCTCCAATTCTTGCTCCTGCAATTCCAAACAACTTACTCAGGTCCTCAATAAAGCATTATTTTGGAGTACTGCAACAGGCTTCAGAAACATCTCTCCACTTATCAGCTGCCCCGCCCCAGCTATTTGAGGTTGGGAGGCTACCTACATACCACTTCCTTTAATTACCATAATAAAAATAAGATTTACATGGTGCTTTATTTTTTACCAAATGCTTTTTATATCTATTATTTCATTTGCTCTTGATAACACTTCTATGAGATACATATTATTGTCACTCCCTATTTTATAGATGATGAAACTGCAGCTCAGAAAAATTTAATAACTTGCTGATTAATGACGGAGCTGAGATTTGAATCTAGATCCTGTGAACTTAAATCTTGTGCTTCCCTTATACTGCCTACCAAGGCATTAGCAAATAGCAGGTGCTCAATAAACGCATATTAAATGATTGAGTGCAAGAATGACAGGGGAGAGGAGGTATCATGGCACTGTGGGAAAATAATGGTCTTTGATGACAGAGAAACCTGTTTGCATCTTGAATTCACCACTTGCTGGTTGGACAACGTTGAACAACTTAATCTGCCTGAGGTTCTCTTTCCTCATGTATCGCATGAAGAAATAATACTCTGTGTGTGTGTGTGTGTGAGTTCCATTGTATAAAATTTGTAAATGCAAACACTAACACTGCATGCACAGACTGCAGTGCATGCACAGAGTGCACAGAGCAAGTACTCATTATATGCTGGCTTTTTACTCTGCGTGAGAGGCAGTCATTCTGTTGATTGTGCCTGAGTTCTGTGCACATGCCTACCTGTGGTGGGTATGTTTGTTCCTGAGAATTTAACCTCTCATCTTCAGGGAAAAACATTAAAAGGCACTACATCCTGGTGGTTAAGAACACATGTGGCATATATATACACAATGGAATATTAGTCAACTATAAAAAAGAATGAAATAATACCACTTGCAGCAACATGGATGGACCTAGAGATTAATTATCATACTAAGTGAAGTAAGCCAGACAAAGACAAATATAATATGATATCACTTATATGAGGAATCTAAACATATGATACACATGAACTTATATACAAAACAGACATAAACCCACAGACATAGAAAACAAGCTTATAGTTACCAAAGGGGAAATGGAGGGGGGAAGGATAAATTAGGAGTTTGGGATTAACAGATAAATACTACTACATATCAAATAGATAACCAACAAGGACCTACTATATAGCACAGGTAACTCTACTCAGTATTTTGTAATAACCTATAAGGGAAAAGAATCTGATTCAGAAAAAAGAATCTGAGTCACTTTGCTGTACACTTGAAAGTAGCACAACATTGTAAATCAAATATACTTCAATAAAAAAATAATTTAATTTAATTTAATTTAATTTTAAAAAAAAGAATGCATGATCTAGGCTGTCTGGGTTCAAAACCTGACTCTCTCTCTTATTAGCCATGCGAGCTTGGCTGTTATTCAACCTCTCCATGCCTCACTTTCCTCTTCCATGAAATGGAAAAAATAGCATTTAGCATGGTAGCTGGCATGTGCTCAGTACTATGTAATTGCTGGCTCTTTCCTGTGCTGGGAGGCACTATGCTTATCACAAGGAGAGAATACTTGGCCTTTGTGCTTCTCAACCAAATGTATTGGTAACTCTTGTAAAACAGGAACAAAAGGAACACTGTAACCCTGTCATTTCTATTTGGACTAGTGGATAATGGTAATTAGACGAGCATCTGGACAACACGTGAGAACACATGTATCTATAGAAAAAAGAAATGGGAGTGTGCATTTTGTATTTAAACACAATGAGATATCCATTCTCATGGATTTATGAATGGAGTAGGAAAAAAAGTCCTTTGACCTTCGTGGAACAGCTCCAGTTACTGCCTTTGATGCTCTCATCTGACATGACTGAATCTACCTCTTTTTTCCCTGCTCCACCACCAAACAGAGAGAACTGAAAGGAGAAAAAGAGTGCCATGCTTTAGAAAGTGTTTTCCGGAATCAGAGTTATTCCCTTTGAACACTATGTCACAGCCTCTATTTCACCTGAAAAATCTCAGACGTGTTTCACCATAGTTAAAAATTGTAATAATAAGAGTACATGCTACTGGTAATGCCAAAATATATCAAGAAAAATATAATCATCTCTTCCATTCTCCAGCCTTGTATATAGTGGGAAGGAAGAGCAAAGATATTTTTGACTATAAGATGGTAAGTAATGTGAGATCTGTGTCCTTGGGAATCACAAGAAACCTGCGCTATTTATTGCACAGAGATAATCTTTGGAACGGTGAATATTAAGTTGCTTCTGGAAGGCCAGGTATTCCTGTTACCAAAATAAACACTGCTTAAGCAACAGCAAACAAGAGAGAGGAACCACAGAAGTAGGGTTTTCCCATCCTTGCTGGAGTTCTGTTTGGTAAAGTAAAATAGGCAAACAATTTTGGGAGCCCAGTATTAAATCTACCATCAGTGCTGTAACTGTTGTGTTGCTATACTGATACTTTCTCCTGGGTGCTTCAAACTTTGGCTGATGTCCCTAGAAGACAGTGTGGACTTCAACATCTTTCAAAGCTGATAACACTGATTACTCTGATGACATGTCTCCCACACTGGAGACCTGACTATCTGTCAAGCTTTCCTTAACCCTGTTCTCTGCCACTGCATCCCTGACAGAATTAGATCTGATATCCTAGCAGCTCCCAAAGGCAAGCCCTCCCAGACAATCCTCAAGTAGGAGATTCACTGTCCATGGGGACCTTACTTCCCCTGTTCTATAGGCCTTTTAAGGATAACACAATAATAACAATAGACAATAACAATAGAGAATAGAGTATTCTCAGCATTTTAGATCCATTGTCTCATTTGATTTTTATTACTATGCTGGATAAAGAAATGGTGCTCAGAGAAGTAACTTGGCTGAAGTTCAAGTTTTTATCTATTATACATCATTGCTTCTCTAGGATCCAGCATTAAAAAATACTGATGCAGTTAATGAAAACTAGGTCCCCCAATGCTATTTAGCTCCCCCAAGTATCATATCTTAGTAGAAACAACATGGACTTTGGAATCAGATCTGGATTTGAAGAGGCTCTGTTCCCTGCCAGCTCTGGGACCTTAAGCAAAGCTCTCTAAGCCCGAGCTTCCACGCTTGTTGAAAAGGGGTTATAAAGCACTCACGTGTAGAAAAGCAAAATGGGCTAATGAACATTAAAGCACCCAAGACAGTGTTTTCAAGGTGGTAAGTGTTCAATAAATGTTAATTCCCTTTTTAAGATGGTTGTAATTTGACTCACTGCATGCATATTGAGGCCAGCGAAACACAAATGAAATTATTATTTGCAACCTTTCCAGTGACTGAAACTAATGGCCAACATATAGCCTCCTCGGTTCAGGGGGTCCAATTATATTTTTAAAAGAGGTGTTGGTATACTTACAGTTTCTATCATAACAAAATCTTGTTATTACTTGGACTCTAAGACTTTCCTTTTATGTGGCTGTGCTTTGTTAGAGCAGAGAAAGGATGTGACTTTAATCCTGGTTCCAAGAAAAGCAAATCTCACTACAATAAACTAGTTGAAAATTCTTTACTGTTGAATAGCATATTCCAATCCACGCCTAGGTTAACATGCCAGTTTTAGCAAGATATGATAAAGCTAAATGGAAGGTTATAAATTTATGATTTATTTGCCCCTGAGCTCACCTGCTTCTTAGTTTCCTGCAGCTTTCCTAGTTTTCCAGATACCTCATGAGTGGCATAGGTTTTATTTCGAAATAAAACCCGGTGTTGTGCTCCAAGGAGAGATGTGGTCAGAGGGCAGAAGGAAGGAATGATGCAGGTCGGGAAGTGCTGGGCTCTCAACTCAAAACCTGCAGACCTTCCTGGTGAATGAATCAAGTGGTTCAACTGATAACACAAGTATAAACTCCCCAAAGGTATGGAACAGATTGTTTCCACTCAGATCATTCTAATAAATGTTCATACATATTAGCAACTCTGTAGCAGAGGGTTTCAAATTTTAGAGCTCAGAGGTAGCAACAAGGACCTACTGTATAGCACCCGGTACTATACTCGATATTTTGTAATAACCTATATGGGAAAAGAATCTGAAAATGAATATCTATGCCTTTATCTATATCTATACCTGAAACACTGTGCTGTACACCTGAAACTAACAAGACATTGTAAATTAACGATAGTTCAATTAAAAAAAGAGAGATCTCTTTAAGAATCAAATGACTTGAAAATCTTCAGAAATGTAAGCCTTCAGAATAAAAATCTCTCTCTCTCTCTCTCACACACACACACACACACATACACACACCCCTTTGGATATAATTCCAGAAAGTTTAGTATGGCCTAGTGGTTAGGCCTACGAGTTTTAGCCTGGATCCAGATAGCCTGAATTAAAACCCTTACTCTGCTGCTATATAGTTATAGACTTTCTGCAAGATATTTAACCTCTTTTCATTTTCCTCATGTTCAAAATGGAAATAAAAATGACAGGGCCATGATGAGGTTTAAATAAGATAAATAATGTGAAGTGGGACATTGAATGCTTTGTAAATTTTTATTGTTATTATTTTAAGGGAGTTACAGGTCCTTAAAGCCTCTTTGTGGATTCCAGGTTCAGAATTTCTGCTATGAAATGGAGAAAGAGTTAAAACCAGCTAAGGACAATCCACCTACCATGAAAGCAACAAGGCCCTATTAAAGTAAAAATATCAATAAAAGGGCATTAAACAGCTAGGTCTGCTACCCTGCCTGGCCCTGAGCAGGCAGGACAATGGGTCCAGCCACAGCCCCCTGTTCTTTCCAAGAAGCACCAGCCTGTACCAGCCACAAGATCTTGGCAGCAATGGCTTCTCTGAACTTGAGCAAAACAGCTTCTTGGCTGCCTGAACCTTACAATGCTATTGTTCTGTTCCTGACATAGTCTTTACAAGGTCCCAGGTATAAGAAAGGGCTGTTAGAAGGTTTTAATGAGAGGACACGCAAGTACCCACTTTAAGGACTGACATACAATAACCTCTCAATAAATGTTGTCTCTTTCCATGGATCAGGAGAGAGAGTAACTTGGCTTGACCAATTCACAGTGCCAGGAGAAATTCTACTGACACTCAGGGGAATGTCTAAGTTATGTAGTTTAACTAAATATGACCTGAAATAAATAGGCTTTGAGAGGACATTTCTTTAGGGATTATACAGAGATTTTGCTGGTGCGATGTTATTTTCTCTTAAGACTTTGACTTGTGCTTTAAGGTGTCCTATTTTCGTCCAAGTAGACTCTTCAGCTAAATTAGTACCATTTGAAATGCTTGGAATATCTAGCAGCCAGTCATTTCAGATAAATTCACCTTTAGTAGGAAGTAGCCATGAATTGAATAGTGCCTGAGGGTTCTGTATCATACTGTTTTGTTCAGAAAGATGATCCCAGAAAACAACGGAATTAAATTACTTTAATATATTCATTTCTGTATCCCCAGAACCAAACACAGTTCTGACGTCATGTGTAGGAAATTAATAACTATTTATTGAATGTGTATGCTATACCTAGACTTCAACAATCACTTAAAGGAATCTCTCTGTTTAACACAGGTTTTATTGCTGGACCAGCTGAGGGGGAATTAACTATGCAAACACATGCCATGGCTGATATGATGCACAAATTATAGCTCAACAGCATTCAGGAGAACTGAACACTGGGGTGTCTCAGCAGATGAGCAGCAGAATTACTATTTTATCTGCAGCAAGACTCACTGATACTTTTTCAACTGGTCCTACCAGACTCTCTGGGTAGGTCTTGCTACCTGTGACCTCAATTCAGTTTCAACCATAGTGGCATGTATGGATGGAGACAAGAGAAAAAAAAAAAGGGAAAAATCTAAGTAAACAGAATTTAGCCATGTCAGAAGGGACAACAGGACAAATCACAATAAATAATTCACCAACAATACCAACCATTTAAAAGTATCCATTTCAATTTGCCAGTGCAGGAATAATGACATAGACATGATGCCAATGAAAACAATGGCAATAAATTAGTGTTTACTGAGGATTTTTTATTGAGAATTGTGCTAAATCCTTTTGCATGGCTTATTTTACTAAATCCTCACAACAATCCTAGATGGAAAAAACTAGTATTTCTCTCCCCTCTTTATAGATAAGAAAACTGAGGCAGAGAGAGGTTAAGTCAATTACAGACAGATTAGAGCTACAGTCAAAGCACCAAGGTCAAACAGACTTCTTCATCATCATACCAGTATTTCTCACAGTGTGACCTTAGACCATCTGCCCCAGAATTAACTGGTTGCTTGCTAAAAAAAATAGTTCTAAGTCTTATTCAGAGCTACTGAATCAGTCTTAAGGATGAAAACCAAGACTCCGCATTTAAAAACACAAACGCACAGTATTTCTTATGCACACCATATTTTTCTATGCAGCACGGATTTCACAGAATACTCTTGCTACATGAACCAGATTGAATAAAATGATTCTCATTTTACCATAGAGGCCCTACTTATAAGAGTCAAAACACATCACCACACTTAAAGGAAATACTGAAATATTCCCTCCCACCAAAAATCGTCTCAACCATTGAAACCCAAACTGTTTCTCTACTGAATTGATAACACAAATGTAACTGCTTTTGACCAGGCTTGGAAGATAGATTTTTGTGCTACTCTGTCTTCTGTATGGAACTTGAGCCTTAATTTCCCATCTGTAAAACAAAAGTGTCTGACTAGATAAAATATTATGAAAATTTAGATTTTATTAAATACCAATTACAAATGATTGTCCTTAAAAAAAGAGAATTCACTATAATATTTTTGAAAAAGCAATTTTCTTTAAGTAGGGTTGAAATATGTTTCTTAAAATACCTGGCAATAAAAAAATCAAGGAAAAAAAGAAAAGAAAAAAAATAACCTGGCAATATAGTGTGTATTGACGGATTAATAAATATTTAAGCTCTTTGGTCCAGTAATGGTATTTCCAAGAATTTTGCCTAATTAATCAGATACAGATTAAGATGTCTATAACAAAGATGTTCAATGAACCATTATTTATAATAGAGAAAAAGGCAGAAAGCTTAAATACCCAACAATTGAAAGAATAGCTAAATAAATCATTTTATTTTATGTAAAATGGATTCTATGCCACCATCAGAATATCAGGTTTTCCTAGAATACTAAATGATATGGGAAAATACTTATTTAAAAGGAGAGTGAGAAATGCAGAATGAAAAACATGATATATATTGTCCTGACAGTCATTTGGTACACGACAGTAAGATTTATATAGCAATAAACATGTTTCAAATGTTCAATCTCTGTGACCTAAATTTTTTGTCCATTTCTCTATTTACATATACATACATGAGTGTGTGTTAGAAGATGTTTGTGTATCTGTGTGTGTGTGTGTATGTGTGTGTGTATGTATACTTTAAAAAGTTATGAAGGTGAGAGATTATTACCAGCAATTATATGTCAATAAAATGGACAACCTGGAAGAAATGGACAAATTCTTAGAAAAGCACAACCTTCTGAGACTGAACCAGGAAGAAATAGAAAATATAAACAGACCAATCACAAGCACTGAAATTGAAACTGTGATTTAAAATCTTCCAACAAACAAAAGCCCAGGAACAGATGGCTTCACAGGAGAATTCTATGAAACATTTAGAGAACAGGTAACACCTATCCTTCTCAAACTCTTCCAAAATAGAGCAGAGGGAGGAACATTCCCAAACTCATTCTACAAGGCCACCATCACCCTGATAACAAAAGCAGACAAAGATGTCACAAAGAAAGAAAACTATAGGCCAATATCACTGATGAACACAGATGCAAAAATCCTCAACAAAATACTAGCCAACAGAATCCAACAGCACATTAAAAGGATCATACACTGTGATCAAGTGGGGTTTATCCCTGGAATGCAAGGATTCTTCAGTATATGCAAATCAATCAAAGTGATACACCATATTAACAAATTGAAGGAGAAAAACCATGATCATCTCAATAGATGCAGAAAAAGCTTTTGACAAAATTCAACACCTATTTATGATAAAAACCCTCCAGAAAGTAGGCATAGAGGGAACTTTCCTCAACATAATAAAGGCCATATATGACAAACCCACAGCCAACATCATCCCCAGTGGTGAAAAACTGAAAACTAAGATCAGGAAGAAGACAAGGTTGCCCACTTTCATCACTGTTATTCAACATTGTTTTGGAAGTTTTAGCCACGGCAGTCAGAGAAGAAAAAGAAATAACAGGAATCCAAATCGGAAAAGAAGAAGTAAAACTGTCACTATTTGCAGATAACATGATACTATACATACAGAATCCTAAAGATGCTATCAGAAAACTACTAGAGCTAATCAATGAATTTGGTAAAGTTGCAGGATACAAAATTAATGCACAAAAATCTCTTCCATTCCTATACACTAATGATGAAAAATCTGAAAGTGAAATTAAGAAAACACTCCCATTTACCATGGCAACAAAAAGAATAAAATACCTAGGAATAAACCTACCTAAGGAGACAAAAGACCTGTATGCAGAAAACTATAAGACACTGATGAAAGAAATTAAAGTGATACAAACAGATGGAGAGATATACCATGTTCTTGGATTGGAAGAATCAAAATCGTGGAAGTTACTATACTACCTAAAGCAATCTACAGATTCAATGCAATCCCTATCAAACTACCACTGGCATTTTTCACAGACCTAGAACAAAAAATTTCACAATTTGTATGGAAACACAAAAGACCCTGAATAGCCAAAGCAATCTTGAGAAAGAAAAATGGAGCTGGAGAAATCAGGCTCCCTGAGTTCAGACTATACTACAAAGCTACAGTAGTCAAGACAATATGGTACTGGCACAAAAACAGAAATATAGATCAATGGAACAGGATAGAAAGCCCAGAGATAAACCCACGCACATATGGTCACCTTATTTTTGATAAAGGAGGCAAGAATATACAATGGAGAAAAGACAGCCTCTTCAATAAGTGGTGCTGGGAAACTGGACAGCTCCATGTAAAAGAATGAAATTAGAACACTCCCTAACACCATACAGAAAAATAAGCTCAAAATGGATTAAAGACCTAAATGTAAGGCCAGACACTATAAAACTCTTAGAGGAAAACATAGATAGAACACTCTATTACATAAATCACAGCAAGATCCTTTTAGACCCACCTCCTAGAGAAATGGAAATAAAAACAAAAATAAACAAATGGGACCTAATGAAACTTAAAAGCTTTTGCACAGCAAAGGAAACTATAAACAAGATGAAAAGACAACACTCAGGATGGGAGAAAATATTTGCAAATGAAGCAAGTGACAAAGGATTAATCTCCAAAATTTACAAGCAGCTCATGCAGCTCAATATCAAAAAAACACACAACCCAATCCAAAAATGGGCAGAAGAGCTAAATAGACATTTCTCCAAAGAAGACATACAGATTGCCAACAAACACATGAAAGAATGCTCAACATCATTAATCATTAGAGAAATGCAAATCAAAACTACAATGAAATACTACCTCACACCAGTCAGAATGGACATCATCAAAAAATCTACAAACAGGGCTTCCCTGGTGGCGCAGTGGTTGAGAGTCTGCCTGCCGATGCAGGGGACATGGTTTCGTGCCCCGGTCTGGGAAGATCCCACATGCTGCGGAGTGGCTGGGCCCGTGAGCCATGGCTGCTGAGCCTGCGTGTCCGGAGCCTGTGCTCCACAATGGGAGAGGCTACAACAGTGAGAGGCCCGTGTACCACAAAAAAAAAAAAATTCTACAAACAATAAATGCTGGAGAGGGCGTGGAGAAAAGGGAACCCTCTTGCATCGTTGGTGGGAATGTAAATTGATACAGCCACTATGGAGAACAGTATGGAGGTTCCTTAAAAAACTAAAAATAGAACTACCATATGACCCAGTAATCCCACTACTGGGCATATACCCTGAGAAAACCATAATTCAAAAAAGAGTCGTGTACCACAATATCATTGCAGCTCTATTTACAATAGCCAGGACATGGAAGCAACCTCAGTGTCCATCGACAGATGAATAGGTAAAGAAGATGTGGCACATATATACAATGGAATATTACTCAGCCATAAAAAGAAACGAAATTGAGTTATTTGTAGTGAGGTGGATGGACCTAGAGTCTGTCATACAGAGTGAAGTAAGTCAGAAGGAGAAAAACATATACCATATGCTAACACATATATAGAGGATCTAAGAAAAAACAAATGGTCATGAAGAACCTAGGGGCAGGATGGGAATAAACATGCAGACCTACTAGAGAATGGACTTGAGGACACGGGGAGGGGGAAGTGTAAGCTGGGACAAAATGAGAGAGTGGCATGGATATATATGCACTACCAAATGTAAAATCGATAGCTAGTGGGAAGCAGCCATATAGCACAGGGAGATGAGCTCGGTGCTTTGTGACCACCTAGAGGGGTGGGATGGGGGGGTGGGAGGAGGGAGACATAAGAGGGAGGAGATATGGAGATATATGTATATGTATAGCTGATTCACTTTGTTATAAAGCAGAAACTAACACACCATTGTAAAGCAATTACACTCCAATAAAGATGTTTAAAAAAAAGTTATTCAGGAAATAAACCAACCTGTTTGTATATGATGCCTATCCCTGCATGCTGCTGTTGCAGGTGATTTATATATTATAACATGTGTTTTCTGTAGTTCTCAATTTTTCCACAAGGAATATGTGTTTATTTTGTACTTAGAAAATATGCTATTACAAAATAATTCAATGAGAAACTCCTTTTGGAAATAACTTCATGATGCAAAATGAAGCATGTCTGCATGTTCCTGGCTAACAAAGAGGCCTCTGAGGTGGGCCTCACCAATGTTCCCAACGGTGGTGAATTTGGTGGTAATTGTGCTGTCAGGGGAGCTCTGAACTCAAATGTCACAATTATGAGCTTGGGCACACAAGGACATATTGGAAGTGGTAGGCAATGTCAGCTTCCGCCAGAAGAATGGTCAAGTGAATGTGTGCTTTTGCCCAAAAAGGAAAGTAACGTGGCCGTAACTGGATATTGTAAATAAGTGATCAAAGGATCCCTAAATAAGCAACATCACATAAGCCTCCTTGCAGCATATTTTTCCTTCTGGGATCTGTGTCAGGCTCACAGACATGAAGGCAGCCAGGAAACTGTTATCTGTTTACCTCTAATTTATTTTTATAACTGCACATGCCAGCAATGGGAGAAAACCCTTCTTTAAGAGAGAGTAAAACTGGCAATAAACCCTCTGAGTTCTTGAAAGATCTTAACAAGCCTAAACTTCTTATCATGGAGTTGTCACACTTAGCCTCATTAACACTTTAGTTTCAACTGAGTTTGAGTTCATACTTAGGTACATGTGTATTAGAACCTTGACTTGGCCTCAAATCCTGGCTCTGCCAATAGCTTTGGGCAGATTTCTTAGCCTCTCTGCATCTTGGTTTTGTCATCTGTAAATATAGACAGTCTGATGCCACACAGGGTCCTGGGAGGTTGGGTGAAAAAATGAGAATCAAGGATGGAGCACAAAGCCAGGCACACAGCAAAGACCGAATACAAGTGAACTTGAACCCAGTCTCCTCTCGGTGACTGAAAGATGATTTCAGGCCTCTCAAAGCATTTCAAGGAATAAAGGAATGTAGTCAAACGTGTGTGTGTGTGTGTGTGTGTGTGTGTGTGTGTGTGATGAGACATACAGATAGAGATAGAGATGTAGATATATATTTTAGATATCTGTAAGACTGGAATAATAACTAATATCTGCTTAAATAACAACTAAATCTTTGAAAATCCTTTATTGTCCCTAGTGAGTTCTGTTCAGGTGACAATGCTCACTGGTCAAAGGCAAAACAATCCATCTCTCTTCTACAGAGTCAGCTTTGTTTGAGCAACACAATGGCATCTATTCAGAAAGGTACCCATTTTTTTCCTTTTAAATATTGAGACAAACTTTTCAGAGGTTTCTTTAAAAGCCAATGGCAATGAATATGTTTCAACCTCTGTTTTGCTTCACTGTAGGCTCTGTGTGTGCTTAGGTTATGCAATAAAAATGCTTGACATTACAGATATTATTTAAAAACAAACAAAAACTACACGGAATGATGTTGATAATTCTGTACTCATTATTCATTTTCTTAATAAAAACACATAAATGTCTGAAAAGAAATAGACAATTATCCATTAGGCCTTCTATCTTATATTAAATAACAGTGGTTAATGTCATAACCCTAGTCAAAACCAACTCTGATCTTAATAAATCCGATTTTAAAATGTATCACCAGATGGGGACTATATTAACATTATGTGATATTTTCAACCATGGTGACTAAACGTTCTATAATTTGTATATGGCTGGTCTTATTGAGAGAAGAGAGACCATTTATGGAAGTATTCTACATGTTTGTTCCCCTTTGAAAGGAAGGCTGGATCTACATGAAGTCAACATACAAATAAAAGCAATGAAATTAGCCAAAAATCTGGAATGCTCATTTTTATAGTTCCAGATGCTGATCTTCACCCAGATAAAGTGTGACTATTTTATTTCTTTGTCAGGACTCCCAAAATTAAATATTTATATCATTCAAATACATAGATAAATACTCTATCACAGTGTGTGTGTGTGTGTGTGTGTGTGTGTACATGTGCATACACGTATGCATATGTTATGGGATGAGAATCCAATTAAATTTGTAAACTTTATTTCAGTTACAAGTCATAATGCTTATATTACACATTTTGCCTGTAAAACCACCTACACTCACATACATACACATCCATGCACCATTATAATATGGCTTTTTACGTTACTTTTTTTTTGCACACCTTCAACTAATAATATAGTGTTAGATGTCAATTATACCTCAATTTTATTTTTTTGAATTTTTGAATTTTATTTATTTTTTATACAGCAGGTTCTTATTAGTTATGTATTTTACACATATCAGTGTATACATGTCAATCCCACTCTCCCAATTCACCCCACCACTACCACCACCCCTGCCACTTTCCCCCTTTGGTGTCTCTACTTTTCACATTATTGTGTATACTTGACCTCATTTGATCATAACAGGAACCACAGTCTAATTGAAATACATGCCTCTGCCATGAAACTAAGTCAGTTAATTAGTGACTGTAAGAGCAGTTGATTTACGGGACTATTTACCCCACAGCCATGCGAGCTGAGCTAATTAATGACATGTGTCCTGCAACCCTTGTTAAATTAGTGAATGCTCTTCCATTAAAAGGCACACAGTAAACAATCCCTTAAAAGGGCAACATCGTGATAGGTTAAATATTCCACTCAGATACATAATTTAGATGACCAGATCATCTCTCCTACTTTTAAACGGAACACAGGTCACATTAGCACACAGCATTTGTTCAACAAATAGTTTTAATGAATAAAGACATGAACGTATAAATACCTTCTTATAGTAAAATGTTTATGTGGCTAAAATCTAGGAAAAGCAAAGACTAATGTTCATTTATTCACTATTTTAGCTAAAAATATTAATTTTCCCTTTATGGTTATGCAAAGCAAAAGCAATTTTCAAAGTGTGAAAATTATGGGTTTTATACTTTGTCACAGAGTTCTCTTAAAGAGCTGTTCTCATGATCTGTACACTATGCATGTATACTGTGGTGACTCTAGGTTGAATCATGGGCTACTTCAAGAGAGAAATTAGAATACTTTAGAGTGAAGGCTGAAGTGTCCATCTACTTCCTACTAACAATTAATTTGCAATAATGATCAATTATTTTGGAAGTTAAACTCTAAGTAAGCAGGAAATGTAATTCTTTATTTTAAAGATGATTTATACCTTATTTTTTCTGTAATATATTATTGTACAGCTTAAAGTCTACCCTTAATTGATACAAGATCAAAATGGGAAAAAACAAAGTCCCTCAACCAACAGCTAAACAAGCACCCTAGAGTGTATACTCTCCCTGATGGTTATCTTCTAAAAGATAGGTCCTGCCCATATTCACTCACTTGGAAGGGCAATCTCAGCTTCCCAGAGCCTCCACAATGGACACTCCCGGAAGACCAGGGTGGGGTAGTTTGCCCAGACTGAATACAATGGCTTTTCACATGCATGAAATCTGCTGTGCAACATTTGACTGATGGATGTTTTTTAAATAGAAATGGAATGTAGCCCTAGCTACATTACTGGTCAAAGATACCCTCTATTATATATTAGAAACTTGCTTGAAAAATGGAAACATGCTGAAAGGTGACCTGGATCGCAGGTTCTGCAACCTGAGGTCACTTGAACCTCACCTGTTGCTCTGCTCCTACCCGTTCTCTAGGAATAATTTTGATTTTAAGCAGGAGCAAATTTAGGAGCCCCTCAGCATCACTCTGGGAGATGGCATCACACTTGCCATGGTCACTTCGAATATATGCCTCATCTCATTACTGGCTTCCTCCTTGGTTCCGTGTGCCTGTCTTCCTTTTCTGAGAATTCAGTTCATATGATGTCCAGAGATAGGCTTGGCTGTTCTGTTCCTATTCTATCCCTGAAACGTAAGCTGGTTTATAGACCTCCCTGGGGTCACATGATCTAGACCAGTGATCTCCAATCGTATGGGAGAGCACATTTCTAAATGCAAGCACCTCCATTTGGTGTTTATTTTTAATAAGTTATGTTATATTCTTGCATTACTATACCAAAATATTATCTACTTTATGAAATATACTACAAAGATAAATTCTGAGAGGATGAGAAAAAAATATACCATTTTCTTTCCACATTCCAGTAAGTTGTTTTGTCCACACTCTGGGCATATATTTCTAAGAATCACCTGCTTTGAGCCACTTGTTAGGACACTAGTATATTTTGTCCCCAAACAGCAGTTGGTAGATGATATTGCCATCATGCCTGCCAGATGGAATTCCCCAGCCCCTCTGGGTGGTCCAGTGCTCTTGCTTTCATCTACCTCCTCCACCCACCTACCACCAGGTCCCACCAATCTCTGCTTTATCCTAATGAAAGGGCTCATTCTAGCTTCCAATCTCTCTCATTTTGCCTTATACTAATATTATTAACTTATCAAGTCTGTGAGATAAGAAAGGATAAAGGTTTCTACAAAGGTGAGCAAATGGGCACAAGCAATAAAAAGTCCTTGAAGGTAAATGTAAAAACAGACAATTATAATAGTTTAACATAGTATGTTTCTATCAATGAACTGCATAGGCTTTTAAAATTATTACTGGTTTCTTTTAAGTTGTTAATTGTAAAATGTAATTTTATAACTGACAAGTGTACACATGATAGATGACACATAAAAGTTTATATGTGATACAAAATAATAAGTAAAGTAGGAGGTATTTAACAAATGGTCCTGGAACATATGCTTAACTATTTGGAAATAAGGTAAACTTGGATCCTTATGTTAAAATAAATTCCAAACTGATTAAAGAATTAGGTAAAAAATGAATTCACAAAGAAAACATGGTTAAATATTTATCTGCTCTTAGTAGAGGATAAAACAGTCATACTGTTAAAGCAAAGAAAGAAGTTATAAAAGAAAAAAAAAACAATAGATTTGACTATATAAAACACCATAAACAAAAGTAAAAAAGAACTAAAAACTGGAATATATAATTACCACAAATGTGGGATGAAAAAGACTCATATATCTAATATGTAAAGAACTTTTACAACCAACAAGAACAACTATATGACCACAAGAGAAAAACAACTAATAGGCAAATAGAAAATTCAAAGAATGGCTAATATTTTTAATTTGGGGAAAAATTAGAAACTGCTTAAATGTCCAACAATAGGCAAATATTTAAATTATGAAATATATTAAGGTAGAATATGTGCATGCATATAAATAGTGTTTCAAATAATATTAAATGATATGGGAAAATGCTCATGATAAAATGTTAAAGTTTTAATAAACCTGAAGTAAAAGTACATGAGTCATATGACTGCTATTAGTACCATGTTTGCTTAGAAAAATACTGGAAGAAAATACCTAAGAATTCACAATGGTCATTTTGGGGAGTGGTGAGTTTATGAGTAATTTGTATTTGCATTTTTCTATATTTTCAAAAGATCCTAGAGCACACATGAATTGCTTTTATAATAAAATTTAGTTTAATAAAAGAAAATATGTGAGGGTTAGTGTGCCTTGATTGTAAATATTTTGCAGATTATAGGCAAGAAAATTTAAATTAGTAATGTTTTCCTATTTGAGTAAAATATAAAGGAGTCCTGAACAACTGAACATGGTTAGAATCTGTGAAATATTACACCTTTCATATTTGACTTGGGGGCAAGCCACGACTGTGCTATGCTTTATTTTTACAAGTTGTATTAAGGCAGTTTCCCATAAGGCAAGTTGAAAGATAGTAGAGCAGAGTGCTCAAGGGTGTGGGCTTGGGTGTCTGGCAGCCTAGGTGGGAGTTTTCACTCCACCACGCAGGGCACAGGGACAGTACACAGGTGACCCTACCTCTGCAAGCTTCACCTGACTAACCAGATACTATCACTGTTTCCCCTATACAGATGCCTTATCAACCCCATTTTCTAATAACTGAATGATGGCTTCATATGATTATTCATGTCATCTAAACTGTAAATGGAGAAGTAACAGTACGGAATGGATAGAAAGAGATCCATAAATAAATAAATAACCAGTGATACCCTCACCATGGCTTTCTTCACTCGGTGCTTGCAAAACTATGTATATAACCCAGTGCCAGCTCAGCCTCGGTCCTTAGCAATTGCAATTAGATCATGATCAACAGTAGAGTCACATTCTCTTGTCACATTACACATAAAAATGTGAAAGAATCTTGCTTTTTTTTAATATGAGAGAGAAAAGTAGGCAACTGTGAGGTTTTTATGATACAAAATTCTTTGTTAACTCTGTTGACATTTGGTAAATGAATTACTAGTTGCCTCATGGCAGAAAAATCCCTATTTATTTCTGAAAAAACACTGTGATTAATCAGCATCTTCTCTAAAAATAAACAATAGTCTTGCCAAAGGCAAAATGCATCATGACTTGAAAGGAATAAATTTTGCGAAATAAGATAGCTCGATATTTAAATTAAATGAAATATGATAAGACTTCTCTTTAGTTACAGTCATCTTCAAAAATGAACTATTCAGAAATAGATTGTTAATAGGCAAGTCAACTGGATGTAATGTCTGTTCTGGTGGCGTCTTTGTTAATTCCGTCACTCAACCCCCCTCCATCCCCAGACACAGCATTTTCCTCATCCCCACAGCAGGATGTAGACAATGATTGAAGAAAAATGTATTCATTTATTTACCCATGGTTTTATTCCTTTGAAAAAGGCTTTTTAGCCCTAAGGAACATCTGTTTTATAAATTTCTGATAAAATCAAATTATTTTACATTATTCCTAAAGACTTATTTTTATAGAATCTCTTCTTTCTTTCTTGACGTATTTTTAAGCTAATCAAAACTGATCACTGCCATGATCTTTTTCATTTTATAGAACTAAGTGAACCAAAGTCATGTAGTTTTCAAAATTAGGTTTTGTTAGTATATGTAAAAAAAAGGTAGTTAAGGATTTTGACCATTAAAGGATGTGAAATTATTCTTCTCCAGCTGCAAATCATGCCTTCCCAGCACCACAGAAGGAACCATTGCTCACTAAGGTGCCGTGTCACAGCAGTGCTGAAGAAATAAATGCTTAATGAATAAGTGAGTGAACTCAAGAATGAACAAATCAACAAGCAAATGCAGACAGGCATGTTTCTATCATTCAATAAGACAAGCTCATTTAACCAAAGACAGAAACCAGAATCCACTGTGTTTAACCACCAGTAGATTAAATAGAAAAAAACACTATAGGTTCTATTAGAAAAACTCCACACTAAAAAAAATCTGATATTCAAGCACAGATGAAAGCAAGCAAAGAACCGTTTCAGAGCTACATGATGGATGCTGTGCAGGAAGTAAGGATTCCCTCTTTCAGTCACCAACACACAATACTTGGATAGACTGTACAGGAAACTGAAGGACTTCAGACTAACCAGCCCTGCTTTCGGCACCTACCACACCTTTCATGTTTATTTCACCCACCTTCCTCTTGTTTCTCAATCCCGGGGTTCACCCAGATGCTCACCCTAGCTTTTTTTTTTTTTTTTTTTTTTTGCCTTTGACGTGGATTGGTTTGTATAAAACACTTCGGGAACACTATTTTAGAGTAAGAGCTAAACAATATCTGATTTTTGAAATGATACCTTGGCTTTTAAAGATAGAACAGCAGACATTAATTTTTTGCCCTAACAACTAAAACTGACACCAGACTGGGCAGAAAACGGGTTGTGTAGCACTGACACCTCATAGTGCAGGAAGACTGATGCAAGCAGATAAAGAAGTCTCTAGCCTGACCAACATTTGTTAGAAGAGTACCAAGAAAATATATCTCTTCTTTTTACATAATGAATCACATTTTCATTTGAAAAATTAATCCGTGCACATAGTAAAAATCCCTCTAATTCAAAATGGTGAGTACTCAGCCCCCTTCCACCTCAGATGCCCAGAGCAGCCATCTCCTCTCTAAAGCTTGCAACTATTGCCATTGCCTTGAGTACACATGCAGAAATACGCTGGCGGGTGAAAACATATTCATGTGGGCTGAGAGTCTTTGTATATTTACAAAACTGGGAACATTGTACTTTGCCCTTTTTCATTTAAAAACGTACCTAGACAATTAAATTAATAATGATGCAGTTATTCCATAGCATAACTCTGCTGTAAAAAAAAGAGTGAGAATAGAGCCGCTTTGGAAAATAGTAAAAAAAAAAAAAAAAAAGTTAAACATAGACATATCATTGGACCCAGCATTCTTCTACTAGCTACATACCCATGAGAAGTAAACATATTTTTCCACAAGAAAACTTTTACATAAATGTTCATAGCAGCATAGCTCATGATAACCAAAAGGTGAAAACAACCCACATCTCTATCAACTGATGAATGAATAAACTAAAGGTTGTATATCTATACAATGGAATATTATTTGTCCATAAAAAGAAATGAAATACTGATTGATACACACTACAACACAGGTGAGCCTTGAAAATGTTATGCTAAGTGAAAGAAGTCAGTCAGGAAAGACTATATATTACATAATTCTATTTAAATGAAAGATTCAGAACAGGCAAATCTATAGAGCCAAAAAGTAGATTAATAGTTGCTTAGGGCTTGGAATAGAACAGGTGACATGAGAATTGGAAGGTGGCAGCTACAGGGTACTGGGTTTCTTCCAGGGAGATAAAATGTACTGAAATTGATTGTGGTATGGTTGCACAACTGGGTGAATATACTAATAATTAAATAACTGTATACTTTCAATGAGTGAATAATATGGTATGTGAATTATATCTCAATAAATCTCCTAAAAAAAAAAAAGCAAGAAGCCTCTTCACATACCAACACATTGTCAAGTGAAAAATGGAAGTTGCACGACAGTGAAAGTATAGACTATGCTTCTTTTTGTGTAAAAAGGGGGAGTGAATAGAACCTAGTCTCATTGTTTGCTTTTACATAAACGCTAAGGGATACACAAAGAAAACTAACGAGAGTGCAGACCTCTGAATATAAGTACCATCTTTCCAAATAATCACAGTAATAATAACAATAAACATTGTCTGAAGATAGCTCCGTACCAGTACATAAGAGACCTTCCTCACAGCTACACAGTATTTCATTACTGTTGTACAAAATTGTTGAATTAGCCCTATACTGATTGACAGTTAGGCTGTTCCTAGTTTTCTATTATAAAAACTGCTGCAGAACATTTTTATACATGGATTTTTGCAGTTACAAACAAGCATATGGATAGAGAAAAATTTTAAAAAGTGGAGTTGCTACATTAAAGATACACAATATAAAGAAATCCTTAAATAATGTAACCAAAGAATACCTCTTAAATTTGTTGACAGCTGTAGCAGCTGTAAAAACTCAGAGTTTAACCATAATCGCTGAGCAAAATGCATTTTTCTGAAAGAGATTAAATGAAAATTTAGAATTTTCCCATTTTCTGTATTGATAGCATTAAAGAAGAAGCATGATAAGCTCCTTTGAAAATAAATTCAGATAAAACCCAAATGGTTTATTCTACATAAGCTCTGGAACTTGAGCAAGAGAGGCCTCCTTTTTTTTAAAAATTAATTAATTATTATTATTATTTTTTGCGGTACGCGGGCCTCTCACTCTCGTGGCCTCTCCCGTTGCGGAGCACAGGCTCCGGACGCACAGGCTCAGCGGCCATGGCTCACGGGCCCAGCCGCTCCGTGGCATGTGGGACCTTCCCGGACCGGGGCACGAACCCGTGTCCCCTGCATCAGCAGGCGGACTCTCAACCACTGGGCCACCAGGGAAGCCCCCGAAAGGCCTCCTTTTAATAGGCATGAATTTATTTGAATTCGTTATGTGTTTTCCCAAATGCTGTGCACATTTCAAGTGACCTTTCAGCCTCAAAGTAGGAGTCTCAGAGCAAAAGGATGAAGAAAATCTCAGTTTCAATTAAGATAAACATCAACTGTCAAGATCCGATTAGACTATGTGAATTCCAAGAAGGCAAAACCGTCATCAAAAAAATGGAAAGCATCAGGGCAGCAGAAAACGTGGTAAAATTTAAGTGTGTGAAGTTTTGATGGTGCAAAGAGATATTACTGAGTGTCCATGGAACTCAGGGCTATGTTTGGATGCATTCT
The DNA here is from genome assembly GCF_025265405.1 of Mesoplodon densirostris. NCBI lineage: Eukaryota > Metazoa > Chordata > Mammalia > Artiodactyla > Ziphiidae > Mesoplodon > Mesoplodon densirostris. The sequence continues at coordinate 47,497,150 of NC_082663.1, forward strand.
CCCCTTTTTTTCCTTCCACTCTCTCTGGCTCATTTTGGAGTTGTTTTTGAGTGGTTCTTCTTAGCTGCATTATCATCTCTACTTATATAGACATAGCTGAGCAAAGGAAACTTATTCACCATGGTCAAGGAATAGTAGATACTAACTAACAAACTCTTATGGTTGACAGAGTAACAGAGTTATACATATACCTTTAACATTAGGTTGTCAAAAGAATTAGAATGCAATATGCTATATTTTACACTAAAACCTTAGTTTACTTATTTTTGGTTATTGTTGTCTTTGTCATTATTTTGTTGTTTTTTTTGATCCAGAAAGTACTTGAAAACTTGGAGGATGAGCACAGGATGATGACTGTGGTGATGATTTTTGATGGTTTTCAGTGTACTCGCTGTCTGAAACTGATAGAATCCATTCATGAAGTACTTAAGGGTGGCAGGGAAAAGAACACGACTTATGTCTCAAGCAGTCTTACCAGTTAGAACTTCTGTCTTTTGCACTATTCATGTTGTCACGGTAGACACACCCTCCTATCAGCTGAAGGCCAACATTATATCCTCTGGGAAAATTACTCTAACCAGTTGCTAGAACCATGTTTTTACACACATATATCCATTTACCAATTACGATTTGAATTCAAACTTTAAATTTAGCCCATAGAGGTATTAGAACACTGAAATCTACATACTCACAGAAAGAGAAAATTCAACAGTGACTTGTTACCTAAAATAGAGGTAAATCTGCCATAAGGAAACACAGATGCCAGTGCTATGTTTTAAGTGTGATCACAGGGCTAAGTAGTTCTTAGTGATTTCTGGAAGGTCTATAGTTTCCTTGGCTGGGAGAGGCACTGCAAGGCCATGAAAATCTTAAGCCTAATAAAAAATGCTTTCCAATCCTAGCAAGTCAACTCTTGGGAGGCTCTTAAACTTTGTATTAAGAGGAGAAATGTGTAGCTGCATATCATCCTGGGGGCACCTTTACTCCAGAAGGCTCTCCTTCCATCCCTAAGTGATGTTCACTTTCTCTGACCTCAGCCCACCAGGACTCTCAAGAACATTCTAGCACCTGAGGTTAGGCTGGTGCTAGAAAACGACCCAGCCAAAGACCAAAACCAAGGATTGACAGTGGGGAACCCATCATTTCAAGATTTCCAACTTTCACTGGAAATCTGAATGTGAGGCCCATATAAATGAGGTAATCCTCTTCTCCCCTTGTTTTACTTGACGGGTTCCTTCAGTTCTCAGCTTCCCCAACCACCCAACTAAAGTACATCTCCAGGACACACACACACACACAAACATTAATTTAGTCCTCTGTAGTATTCTCTTCACTGCACTTACCATATTGGGAATCATTTTATTTGTTAATTAGACATAATTAAAAATAATTATTTTTACTCAGTAAGATCCATGAAGGGAGGGAGGTACCAATGCATCCCCAGAGCCTGGCACATATAACAGATCAAATATGTATTTGTCTGTATAGAAATATATAGAAACTACCCTACACAAAACTACAGCAAACTGTCCTAAACAAAAAGCCTGGTTGAACTACTTCTCATAAAAAAGCATTTTATATCTCTATCTTCTTGTGGCATCATTGTAGACTACTATTAAAATGTAACTTATATGTGTTTAAGCACAGAACAAAGTAACATATTTCTAAATACTGTAATATTTAGAAAATAATATCTATTTTTAAGAGGGCTATGTCAAAGAAGGCTTCAGGCTAGATTTAGCTGGAAGTGAGGTTGATTTACTCCATATTCATGTAAATTTATTTAATAGAATAATAAGTTTAGATCAAGCCAAGATTTACATGTATTAATCTTCATATTAAACAATTATTAGATTTTACCTAGAGCTGTTATGACATTTTTTACAGTAAAATTTCCATTATCATTTCACTTGTGAAAGATCATATACATGCCATACCTTATACCATTTTGTTAAATGGCCAAATCTTACATCCTCAAATAATAACTCGTATCAAAGAGTAACTTGAGTCTATACTAACATGAAAACTAAGATTAAAACATAAACAAGAAAACATTATTAGGAGTTTTTCCCTCCTAATCATAATAAGCTGGCTAACACTTATTTGGTTTATTGTGTGCCCAGCTTTGTGCCAAGCAAGCACTTTCCATGAAGTCTTTCATTCAGCCTTTCTAGGAACTCCAAGGATTGTTTTTCCCTGGGTCCAAGATCACCCAGCTTGTAATTGGAGGAGCCTAGCTTTGAACTTGACCTGACTTCAGGACCCTCCCCATCTCCCCATGACCTATTGTTGGCAATTCCAAACTTCCTCGAGTTTCAGCTCTGTGATGCCATATCCTGTGTTTTCCTAGGGTCTAAAGAAATAGAAATACTTTGAATGAAGTATTCATGCAAATACTGAGCTACTGAGCCCTCTACTGAGCACACTACTGAGCCCTCACACTCTGGAGCTCTGGAACCCGCATGCCACAACTAGAGAGAAGCCTGTGACGCAGCCAAAAATAATAAATGAACGAATAAATAAATAAATAAATATTTTAAGAAAGAATACAGAAAGTCAAAGAAGACTTTAAAAGCAATTTTTATTCAGAAATATTTCAGAAAACAATAGGTATTCATTTGGTATTCAATTAAGTCTTGCTTTGAAGGCTAGAGGTTCTTTATGTGAATTTGAAATTTACAGGGTTGGTTATACCTATGCAATTTTCAGGAAGCAACTGAGCAAACGTGAAATGACTTGAGCGATTGGCACCAAGGGAATTTAGCACTTTAAAGATTTGGGGAAGTCCAGGCTTGCATGTATAGGTCTGTATTCGTACTTTACCTATCTCTTGTGTATACATTCACTAACATAAAAATGGCATGAATCATGGAAGCAAACAGGTTTGGTGCTTTGAACAAATTTTCTAGTTTATTGAAGTAAATTATCTAAAATGTTTCTCTGTGTATTGGAAATTGATGACTATTAGGGTACGACACATGGGTGAAATTTAAAAGGATGAACGTCTGTGCTTTATACATGAAATTACCAACAGTTTACAAAGGAAGTCAAATCACCAACAGAACAAAACTAGAAGTAGAAAAAAAAAATTTCAAAACTAGTCATTTAAGAAGGGGTGAACAAAGGTATAATGCTGGGAGAAGTAGGAGATTCAAGTGAGAAATTTATTTGTAATTTAATTAAAATCTTATAAATAAACTTTATAAAGTTTATAAACAAAATCTTATAGTTTTTCTGACTACTGGCTAAAGTTTATAAAAGTTATTTATGGAATTGCCCACAATATGTACTGAAAAGTTACAGTATACTAAATGGGGTAGGTTCTAATGTCAGACTGATTTCAAAGCTAGTTAATATACAGCCGGAGCTGTTATAATTGCACAAAAATACCAGTAGTCCAGATTTTTGATGGGAATCATGTAATAGTATGGTTCACCGTGAAAGTCTGATAATAATTTGATATTTTGTTGGCAAACAGGTTTTCCATTGTTGTGTGGTCCCCTTGTATGGCAGCTGTAATCACTAAGGGCAAATCCTTTACACTGAACTACAGTGGGACACGAATGGCATTTTCTTCTGATTGCTACATGGAATCTGGTCTTTGACAGTTCTTTCCAAAGCTCCTATTAGATCCCTATTTGATGACATGACCTTAGTTAGATTAATGCAGTTGAAGCCACGGATTATGCAAGATGTTTAAAGGAATATAACTGCACTCAACCATGGTAACAGTAAAATGAGTTTATTTACAGAGCTGGCAAAGAAGCTAGTGGCAGTCATTTGTGGAAAGGATAAGTTTATTTCCCATATTAGTGAAATAGAGCCCTCAAACATTTTTCAAAACTTAACTAGGGGGCTTCCCTGGTGGCTCAGTGGTTGAGAGTGTCCTCCTGCTGATGTAGGGGACACTGGTTCGTGCCCCGGTCCGGGAGGATCCCACGTGCCACGGAGCGGCTGGGCCCGTGAGCCATGGCCGCTGAGCCTGCGTGTCCAGAGCCTGTGCTCCGCAACGGGAGAGGCCACAACAGTGAGAGGCCCGCGTATTGCAAAAAACAAACAAACAAAACAAACAAGCAAACAAAAACTTAACTAGGACCTATAAAAACTAAAGTCTCCTGGAGATTATCTGTGAAGACACACATTTTGGCAATAAATTAAACTATGTCAAATGTCAACCTGAGTTATTTTTGTTTAAACTTCATTTCTTCCTATTTTTCTGATGCTCCCTTCTCATGTTCTCTTCCTTTATACATTAAAATTCCCTAGTTTACATATTTTCTGTTTGAAAAATTAAAAGCTAAATTCATCTAAATATGAAAGAAATCTGTTGGTTTTAAAACTTATTTAAATATAATGAGCTTAAATATTTAATTTGGCTGACATGGCCTTGTTAGGAGGTGAGTGAATAAACAATTTACCTAGAATGAAAATATCCCTCTAGCCCAGGGAAAATATTTGGTTTTAAAAAAAATCAAATATTCCCGATTTATTTCATATAATCCCACCCCAAATTTAAGCAGTGAGGTTTTTAAATTATTCTGTTCACCATGGGATTTTTGATAGCAACTGAGCCGCTTTTAAACTATAAATGTACTTTTATCATGAAAGTAAGAAATATACCAGGGATATAGAAAAATGTTAAAGTAGAAATCCTCTGCCCCACAGGAATAGTTTAGAAAGTCATTGGATTGGAAATTTGATGAAGGTGAGGGCTAATACTTCATCAGTGTCTTTCTAAGAGCCATCAGGGTGCCTGGGGTAGAACTGAGTTAATAAACATTGTTAAGTGAAGCAATGAAAAATGCACGATGGACTGCCTTGGTGCGTAGTGGTTAAGAATCCACCTCCCAATGCAGGGGACATGGGTTTGAGCCCTGGTCCGGGAAGACCTCACATGCTGCGGAGCAACTAAGCCCATGCATCACAAATACTGAGCCTGAGCTCTAGAGCCCGCGAGCCACAACTACTGACTGAAGCCCATGCACCTAGAGCCCGTGCTCCGCAACAAGAGAGGCCATTGCAATGAGAAGCCCATGCACCACAATGAAGAGTAGCCCCTGCTCGCTGCAACTAGAGAAAGCCCATGTGCAGCAACAAAGACCCAACGCAGCCCCCAAAAATAAAATTAATTAATTAAAAAAAATAAAGTATTAAAAAAATGCATGTTTACTTTTGCAACTAATAAAAGAGCTACGGAAACAAAACTCTTCTTTAAGGACTATATATTTTAAGTTAGAGAATCAGATTACATGGTCGAGTGGCTAGAAGATGATCTTGTCTGACACTAAAAACAAATCACTTTCTCAGTTACTAACGATTAGGCCTTAATTTCTTAGCATTCTAAAAAATTTAAATCTAGAAGTGTGGTAAAGCTAAAAGCAACTTAATAGTGGGAAAAGTGCATAATCCAGGCAGGAACACTAACCCTGACTTTGGAGGTCAGAGTTCAACTCCATTTGTTAGGGCTCTAGGCCACACTTGGGTCTCTGACTCAACATCCCAGCTACGGAGTCTGTCTGATGGGACAGCTGTGTTTGGTTTCAAAAGGTTGACAATGAAGCTGGGGTGAGCCTGAAGTGGTGGTCATGGTCCTCACCCCCAGCAGGTCTCTCAGATGGAGAGACCACTACATTGATAGAGTTAGAGAAGGTCAGCCACGTCAACTGGCTGATTAACGTGTGCAACACACATCAGCATCTGTACGAGCCATGCATGACTAGTTGATGGTCCTGAGATGAGTCACTCAGGCAAGGAGATGTTGAGGAAAACTGGGAAGTGTAGATTCTAGAACAGGAGACTCATGAGGGAATGAGTTAAAGTGTTGAGGCTGGAATTACTAGTGAAGGTGGGAAACTAAGGGTGAAGCCCACAGGAAACAGGCAAACATCCTCCCTGATCTAATACTAAACAATTCCTTGCCCCAGAGAGTAAACTCTGTCTCCACAACTCACTCAGTACAATCCCTAGCAGAGTGCCATCTATTAAAAGAAAAGTAAACATAAAAACAGATTGGAACGTTTTCTTGGTGATGTAAAACCACTCTCTGTTCTCTCTGCATGCACCAGACAGATGTGGAATGCTGCTGATGGGACAAGCACTGTGCTGGGCGCACAGGTACAAAGATGAGTAAACCCAGTCTACCCTACAACCCATTCACAGTCCCAGAGGACAGGAAGGCAAGAAAGCTGACCATTGTTGCAATGCTTCAAGAGCTGTGCTAGAGAAATGGACCCAGTCTCCTGAGAACACATAGAAGGGCATTTTCATTCTGAATGGGGAGGCTAGGAAGGCTTCCCAGAAGAAACGTCCATTGAGGGTGAATCTAAGCAACAGAGTTTTGCACATGAAACCGTATTCAAATGATTACAGTAAATTGAAAACAGTTTTAAATGCTCATATAGTCCTATATACCAAACTGTGATCTAAGCAATTAGCATAAGTAATTTTTGCCCTGAATTTATATTTCAAACAAAAGTTTGCTTAATTAACTATACATTAGTGAGAATGAATGAACTACATACAACTACATCAACATGGGATAAACTCTCAAACATCTATTTGCAGGGGAAAAAACCCAACCAGCCACAAAAATTATATTACAAACTGTATTACTCCTTTTATGTAACATTCAAAAGTAGAAAATAGTATTCTGTGCTTTTTGATATCAGGATAGTTGTTATACCTGGTGCTGGTAGGCAGTGGCTGAAAGAGGCACAGAGGTGGCTGTAGGGTTACTGGTAGCATTATTTTTAATCTGGACGGTGATTATAAGGGTAGCCACTGATAATTAGAATTACTAATTTTTCTTTCTTTCTTTTTCTGGTTTGCAACATCCAAAAAGAGTAGTTATGGTTTATGATATGCACACATGTTTTTCATAGGTGACAAATGACCAAAAACATGTCAAAAATTTCTAAAAAGTATACACGCACATTTGTACAGATGTACAAATACTGCTTTTGATACAACTTCACTTGCATGCAAATTTAATGGCAGAGTTTAGATATAAAGAATTCTGAGATCACCAGGGCCACTTAAATGGCAAACAGCCACACTATGCTCCTCGTCTCTCTGGGGGCATCACCAATCGATGGCAGCACTTTTTCTGAATCCCAGTGCAGCTCCCAGTACTTTATTCCATGTGGCTACTACTTACTGACCACAGATGAAAGCGATAAGCCACCTTGCTTTTAAACAATGAGGACTGTCTAATTCTTTTGTTATTTACGTGAGAAAGACCTTACAGTTAAGGACAAATTTCAATGTATTTCTAGGTCAGGGTAAAATTTCACCCGTATGTATGTAAAATGATTTTCCCAATTATAATCACACCTTTATAAAGGCATGTTTGCTATCAGCAAGTTTGCTGCTTTCTGTCTTTTACATTACCATGGAAACACCGATTCATATACAATTAGATGCAATTTTAACAAAAGGACTCAGATAAATAATTGGGCATATTTTTTTCCAAGCAGAGATTCAGGGAATCTTTAGTGACCCAGTGTTTTCCCTCAAGGTGGTTAACTCCACCCTCAATCACACTTTTTAACCCAATGTACAGTTGTTAATTATAACAAAGAAATACTTTTACACATTTTTATTGGTAACTACTCATAATAAAATAAGTAGATACCAGAGACAATGGAATACTAATTAACTGCTCTCATGAAACCACTGGATTCACTACATTTCTAGCCTCCATGCTCTTCAGCTCATCCTGAAGTAATCCTACTCTGGGCCACAGAAACAGATCTTCTAAACAGATCCCCTTTTTTGCCTGTTGTCTTTCTAGAAACAGATGGAGAAAGAGGCTTAAGACCTTTTTTGCTATGCTAGGATGGCAGGATAAACGAAATAGGAGTCCTACCCAGTCTGGGATCTGCTTAAGAAGGAGTTTAAGCAGGCTACAGAGATAACAACCTGTGAATTAGGAGATAACAATCTATGAATTACACCACCCAGAATGCATGTCAGGACAAGAGGAGCAGGGGATCTAGAGAGGTAGGGAAGGCCTGGCAGTGAGATAGAGTAACACAGAACCACCAGGAGGCCCCAAGTAGGAAGGTTACATGGAGAAAGTCTTTACACAGATGCATCTATGGATAAAGTCCAGGCTCCCAGCCATTCCTGTGAGATTAACCCCCTGCCTGGACTGCTGCCCTAGAGGATTCTGACCAATTTTTAAATAACTAGATCAGAGGCATTTTAGCTTTCAACTGATGACTTCTTCTTCTGCCACCTTCTCTATGTAGTTTACTGCTTTGATCCACCCACCTGAATAGAAGTAAATCTTCTTTGAATCACAGTGTGAATGTGATTTATCCAGAACATCTAGCTTCTGTATAAGTGCTCCGTTTGAGGTGTGCCCAAGAAGACTGCCTTATGGAAAAGAAGCCCTTATAGACTGAATCAGTTTCACACTTATAGTTCTTGACTATTTAAAAAGTACCACTAATATACAAACTTGAAAAATGCATAATACAAGCTAACATTTCCTGGTACCCATGAGGAATCAGCTACAGTGCTAAGGATTTTAATTAATTTTAATTGAGTTAATTAACTCATTTGACATATTAACATATATATCATTACTAAAGATAACATTTAATAATTTTAAAAAGCATGTGAATCCATGAAATTCTCTTATTTGCCACGCAACATTGGGCAAGCAAGTTTGCCTCACTAACCTATAAAATGAGGAATGATAAGAATGGGTGCCTCACAGGATTTAGGTTGGGGACTTCATGGGATAATTCTTGTCAGATGCATAGCCTGGCACCTGCCACACAGAAGCACTTAGTAAATAACAATTACCACGATTTTTATTTCTGTGAAGACTATATTAGGAGAACAGAGAGGAGTGAAGTTACAATTTCAAGACATGGATTTTAGCAACCTAATTAGCTATGTGACTTCCAAAAAATGTAGTGATCAGAGTTCAGTTATCTGGGCAGGACTTTGGTCAAAGCACTGTCTTAAATTTCCTTCAGGAGATCGCTGAGGTCTCATGTGCCATACCTCTCCGTACATATTCCTCCAATCCAATTTTTTGAGAAGTTATGACAGAATTATCATGGTGTTAGCTAACTTCACAAATATAAGTTTAAGAATTACATTAAAATCCCATACAACTTACAAATAGAAATGATTTCAAACATTTGGCTGACAAAATTTTAGCTATTTCACCTCGAACTTCATGTTTGTTTTTAGAAAATATTTCTCCAACAGAATCTGTTGCCACAAAATCACTGACATTGTTTCTAACCATTTTTCTTGACCCTACTTGACTAGAAATGTTAAGCAAAACTTGTCCACTTCCGAAATATGGTCAGGGGTGGGGAGAATTAGATTATAGGTTATTCTCTGTAGTCCCATTCATTTCCAAGATTTTATGGGTTCTACTCACTGGTCAAATGCCAGAGAGGAAGAAGACAGTACAATTTATAGTGTGACCAGGGGGAGAGGGTCAATAAATTGAACGCATCAGGAACTAGCGAGATCTCTAGAGAACGAATCTGGGTCAAAGTCCACTTTCTACTTCTCCATCCATCTCTATGGTCCATGGTGGAAGGCTTGTGTGCAAATCTTGAGAAAGAAGGCAGACAAATACAAAAGATATTTGTTCTTGAGTTGCACATGGTTAAAAGGAGAAACTTGAACCATCTAGGACAGGAAGCAAAGGTATAAAGCAGCAGCCTACTGACCACTTTTGGAATGCCAGGAGGCAGAACCGTGGGCGGCCCAAGCAGTGGAGATAGTGGGGAAAAGCAAATAAAACAAGAACAACAACAATGACAGATGTGGGATTTAGAATTAGACCATGTTTCCTTCAGCACTGCGAGTTAAATACAAGTTTTATCTCATATAGTTGTTATGAAGACATCATGAGCTACATCATGTACAGCACCAAGTCCAGTGTCTCACAAACAGTAGGGGCTCAATATTGTACAGCTGTCCTCATTACAACAGTCACCACTCCGATTACCACTATAGACTGAGCTGCTGTCCTAGCTAGCTGGTGATCTAGCTGCCAATCAGCTACCTGCTGTTCCATGACAAAGCTGTATCAGATGAAACATTACAGCAGTGACTGTCTGTAGGCCAGAATGGCATTGGTTAAAAGTTGACACATTCTTCAGGGGGCTTCCCTGGTAGCACAGTTGTTGAGAGTCCGCCTGCCAATGCAGGGGACACAGGTTCGTGCCCCGGTCCAGGAAGATCCCACATGCCGCGGAGCGGCTGGGCCCGTGAGCCATGGCCGCTGAGCCTGCACGTCCGGAGCCTGTGCTCCGCAATGGGAGAGGCCACAACAGTGAGAGGTCTGCTTACCGCAAAAAAAAAAAAAAAAGTTGACACATTCTGCAGGAATTTATCCTAACTAAAATAGTATTGGTCATATAAATCCCTTGACACAAAAAAGAAATTCTGTACCACACTGCAGTGGAATGAAATCATGGATGTTAGGGATTATTATTTTCTGTATTGAATATATACATGAATATTTCATACATATTCATTTTAGAAAGTTGAATTTCTTATCTTGAATGTATTTTAAACAGGATAGAGAATGTGGCACAATGGGAACACTCTTCTATGTGAGGCTTGAAAACAATGACGTATTGAAACTGTGTTTTATGAAACCTTTTAACAAGTCACACTGGTCCATCTCTACAATTCAGAATGAATATTTTGCAATATAAAATGAAAAAAGACCATGAAGTCACTTACTAGCAGTTTTCAAATATCATAAAGGAGAATCTACTGATTCACCACCCCTGATAACTAGGAAGAAATAGGTTAAAATTTAAGCAAGGGAGATTAGTATTAGATATAAACAAAACGTCTGAACTGTGCAGGTTGTAAAACATCAGCACTTTTCCAGTAAGGAAGCTTTGGAAGCTGTAATCCTGGTGTGCATATATTCTACGCCTAGTTTCTAGTTTTTTAATTTCTTATTTTCCCTCACCTACCAGAGAAATGGAAAGACTTGAAGTTGACTTTCTTTATCCTTTGGCAGAAGTTCTTAGTGCTGACATGAGGGGGAGAAAAAAACCAAAAAACCAACCAAACAAAAAACCCCACTACCATATTCGAGTTCATTATCGGAGCTTTTGCCAAAAGGTGGCAGTGTAATTAAACAGGGCAGGGTGCCAGATGGTGGATGTCTGGTTCAAAACGGGCTGGAGTTCTTCCGGGCTCCCCTCTGACCGTCCCTCTTACTTCTCTAACCATTTCTTCAGCTCTTTCCCACAATCTTTCCCTCATTGTTTCTCACTTTTTTCTGAAGAGCAACTTAGCTTAGCTTCCCCAATTCACACCCTCACGCATCACCCAGGATGCTCCTAGGAGAGCCAACCCCCACGGAAGGCTGAAGGTAGATAATAAACATATATCATTCATACCTCCCTGTTATGCTAAGAGCTGCATCCATAGGTTCTGGACTTCTACCTATTCTCCATCCTTCTGAAGGACTTCCGAGTTTAGGCCAAACTTGACCACAGAGCAAGGCATTTAGAGAGCTGAGACACATCACAGGCATGCCCTCCCATTAGTTATGTTTATGTGGTTACACTTAATAGTACCTTATCCAGGCTCACTGTCTTTGGTCTTTGTGCCTCTGTGATACCCCAGGCTTCCTGGAGGCTCAGATCCCTGGAGAGACTGGGTGCTTTTAGCTAGAGCATCCTTTACTTCTACTATCCATTTTCTAATATATCTTCTCAAGAGATGAAAACACCTCTGTTTTATCTCTTGAGAAGTTGGATAATCTCTGGAGGAGCTCCTTTAAAAATCTACGTTGGCTTTTCATTAAGACTGTGCTTTCTTTCTGACTATATTCTTCACCAACCTAGTTAATAGCAACCAGGTCCCATTCTTCTTACCTTTATCCAGGCTTTTGCAATTCTATCTGTTTAGTATTACTATTATTCAGAATGTTTATACATATCTCTCAGGCATCTTTCCCTAAGGAAAATCTCCTTGAATCTCTTCAGCTTCATCTTAGAATCTACTTTTCTCAATCTTGCTAGTAACAGTTGGATGGATCCATGACTAACTACTCCTATACCCATGATTACGTTCATATCTTCACTCCTTCTGATAAAATTCACTACATGATTGGAATGACTGACAGAGGGACTAATAGGACCTTATTAGGTAAAAACCTATGCTGAAAGGCAGGTTTTAGTGATGGGGCCAACACCATGGTGTTGGGGAAGAAAAGAGTAGAGTTACAGGTCGGAGTAAGTGTTGCTGCACACATAACCACAGCCAGTTCTGTTCATGTGGAGTCTATAGATTGCAGTGTAGCTAAGGAGAGTGCTGCACAGGGCAATTTAACCTACGACCTTTAGTCACCAGTGACATGATAGAAAAAGTGGTTGAAAACCCCATTTTGTCAATACCCAAACTAAAGAAACACCTTTCTTCTAAAGAATTCAATACCAATTCAGCATTTCTTTATCAACTGCCATGCTGTACTCCTGACGTCCACTATCTGTATATGTAATAAACAATGATTTTCCCACCCAAAACAAGTTTAAAATAAATTTGTAGAAACTAAGAAGATGATAAATAAAATGAATGGTTCTTAACTAGAACTCTTCTGTGATTTCCCAGAAATGAGAATTTTCCCCTAATGTTAAAGTCTTTCAAGTCTTTGAACTGTTGTTATTTGAACTTCCCAGGAAGTTTAATTACCAGCAAGTTTATCCCAGTCCACAAAGGGATACGGAAAACACAAATGACTCTCCAGTGGCAGTGTAGCACTACAGAAAGTAGAACTATAAAGGATCATCATAGTTTATTAGCAAAGTGGTTTTCAAAAAAGCTCTTTAAAGGTACTGCAAGGGTGGACAGTAAAGGTGCTAGCTCAGTGGCTGTTTTATGTATGTTTATAGATATTTACTTATATATACCATACCTATATACTTTTAAAAAAATTTATCTCTATATACCAAATATAAACATATAATTTTAAATGTTTTGTACACATTTCCTTATTTATATTAGCATATCATTTGTAAAAAGTGTTTATTGAAAATACATGTTTGAAATTCACTGATCTAGCTCATTCCCTTTATTTGACAGGTGAGTAAACCTGGCTATAGAGGGACTAGGTGGCTTCTCCAGGGACACAAAGCAAGTTAGACATAGAGTGGACAAGTGGCTTTCTCCACAATTCATGACTTTAAAGAGTAAACCTATCTGTGATCCACTCTGTGCTTGCCTGGCATTAACACATTTTTTATGTTTTAAATAATATTCAAGATATCTTAACCACTTCTCTTCAAAGCTGTTTATCTCTAGGTGTATTATATACCAGATATGATACAAACTTAGGTAATAGGATCAAAAAAGTTTATTGCAGGTTCAAAACTCTGAACCAATCTTGAAAATAGTCACTTCCCTAAGCCAAGTCAGTGTATTCTGAACAGGCAGAAAGTATGCAAATTCCATTTGTTTTCCCATTTACAAAAACCTGTAAGATAAAAGATGTAAAAAGGAAGATTGTGTATCTTTTTAAAAGCTGGCTTAAAACAGTATGAAACTTCATACGAAGTCTGAGACATAGTACTTGCTTCTTACCTGAAGCCTTACAGAGCTTGCAGAGAACAAAGTAAAACTTGATAATGTAATTGGAAAGATGATCTATTTATTCAGAACTGAGAAGCACTGACTTTTGCTTCTTATTTCTCTTTAATAGGGAACAGAGAACCTTATTTGCTACCAGTAGAAAATAATTACAAAAGTTTTTCAAATAGTCATTTTTCAATGCCCAACATCAGCCTTAAACTTTGTAGGCTATCACACCTATAAAAAGACAACTTCCAATTTATTTCTTCAATAGCCCAATATCTAACCAAATATTTTAGTGCATTTAGATATAGTCATAAGATGAATAATTTTACAGTCATTAAAAATGGTAGTTAGATAGACAGCAGAGGGAGGCAAATCCTGAAATAAAAAGAGCACTGCTTCTGAAGTAGACTGACTTGGGTTTGATCCCAGCCCTCCCTGGCAGTTAAAAGGCCTTGTTCAAGTTATTTTATCTCTTAGGTTCATTTCTTCATCTGTAAAATATGGGTTAACAACTCCTTCCTTTCAATTTTGTTATAAGGACTAAACAAGATACTGTATGTAAAATTCTCTACAGAGTCCACATGCACAAGAGATACTCAATAAAATGAAAGCTAGAAGTATTATTATTACAAAAGTACACGCTGACATGTAAATGAAAGAGCAGAGCACAGAATTTACAACTGTTCAAGATATGTAAGTTAAGTGAAAAATGAGAAGAGTTGAGGATGGGATAGTGGGGGTTATAAGTAATTTTCCCTCCAAAATATTTTTGTTGTTACATCTTTTTATTCTCAGTTAGAAAACTAGTAGTTTTAGTCTACTCAAATACTCTTACTATGGTCATGAGGCCAAAATAAGAATTCTCAGCCAGCCCGAACTTTTATAACCTTAGGAGGAGAGAGTTAATAGAAAAGAGAAATCATTTATTGATCTAAGAAGCAATGTTATTCAGAAAATCACATCTGTACAGTATTGAAATGCTTATCTGCCATACTTTAGACACTGAGCAAATTGTTGTTTACCAGATATACAGACATCTACACATATAAAGATGTGTTACAGGGAGATCAGCTTGGTGCTTTGTGACCACCTAGAGGGGTGGGATAGGGAGGGTGGGAGGGAGATGCAAGAGGGAGGAGATATGGGGATATATGTATATGTATAGCTGATTCACTTTGTTGTACAGCAGCAACTAACACACCATTCTAAAGCAATTACACTCCAATAAAGGTGTTAAAAAAAAAAAACGTGCTAAAAGCTACCTAGTATATATTCTTGTTATCTAATACTTTAAATTTATATATATTTACAATATTATATAATCAGGAAACAGATTAATTTCAAGATTATTTTAATCTTATTTTTGGAAATTAATAGAATTTTAACTATAAGTAAGGCATGTTTTTTAAGTAGATGAATTAAGAGGAAGGGTATATAATATCATTAGGAGTTTGCCATGTAATCTCCTAATCAGATGTATACGTATACACATACACATGTATATTTCCTCTATACACCTGACGTATAATCTATGTAGATTCTACTATTTAAAAATATAAATATAAATAAATAAATGTGTGCATAGAATTTGAATGATAAAAGGGATAATAAAACAGTTAAACTAATTACAGCAATTACAATCTCAGGTCAAATGATTTAGAGGTAGCAGTGATATACCTAAACAGTTATATTATTAATAAGACAGATGTCAGATTAATAACTGGGAGTTTCCGTAGTGTGCCATTAGGAATCATCAGCATAAAGAGAGACATTTATTTCTTACATAAACACCATTCTGACCCAAACACTACGCAAACTATTTAAAACTAAATGGAACAATATACACATTCATAAATCAATATTTTTAAAAATATACTTTGAATTGTGGCCCTATTTATCTATGATGATACCTTTTATAATTTAGAATAATAAAATAGAATAGTTGTGGATAAAAACAGACCATGACACTCTCAGAAGAGTAAAGGATGTCAATGTTACTAGACTCCTGAAATGAACTAACTGTTGCTGATTGATTGAACCCTGAATTTGGAAATGTCTCTCAGCATTTTAGGCAAAAATAAGAAATAGGTTGGTTAAATACTGTTTATTCACATATAAGAGGATAGAAATTCACAAGTGAATTTTATAAATTCTGATCATCTATTTATATTAGAGATTTATATTAGCTATGGTAACTAATAGAGGTTTCTAACTATTTCCCAGTATTTATTACTTGGCATAAAAGAGCCATACAAATTTGTTTGCAGATGCAACCTTTTCTTTAAATAAACTCAAGGAGGAATTTATTGCACATATTTATTTAAAAAATCACAAGTGGGCCTCCCTGGTGGCGCAGTGGTTGAGAGTCCGCCTGCCGATGCGGGGGATACGGGTTCGTGCCCCGGTCTGGGAGGATCCCATATGCCGCGGAGCGGCTGGGCCCGTGAGCCATGGCCGCTGGGCCTGCGCGTCCGGAGCCTGTGCTCCCCAACAGGAGAGGCCACAACAGTGAGAGGCCCGCATACCGCAAAAAGAAAAAAAAAAAAATAAATAAATAAAAAATCACAAGTGATATGAGATGAAATCTGCATCTATAGTTTATTAAAACTCACAGAAATACCACTGAAGGGACAACTCTTGATTCTAGTTCCCTATAAAACACTAGTACAATAACAGCAAATGATAACCCAATCACATAAATGTGGGCTGAATTCCTTATGCAAATAATGTAAGTATTTATTTGTGTATTTGCCTGCTCACATAATTATATGTAATACATTTTACCTGCCTGCTTCCATCCTATCCCCAACACCTGCCTTCAATCATTGCTTTTAATTCTCCTGTCTGAAGGATTATTTCCATTTCAAAAAGGTGAGCTTATTTATTTATTTGCAATCAATCACTAAGATAAACAAAGGAAAATTAACCTCTGAAACAGACATAAAAATATTTTTGTAAATAACTATTTGAGACACAAAAATTACTTTATTGAGAAACTATTCCTTAAGGACCATGTGTGTATGACTACATCAAACAATAATGAGGAAATAGTAGAATTAAATATTGCAATAAATTGAAATTAACATACTTTTTGTTAGGATGAAAACACTAAAATTACCAAAAATCATAATTATCAGGGAACACTATATTAACAAAATAAAACGTAGGAGATTCCTGAATGATAAGCAACTTGATATACATTTAGTCATAGTTAAATTCAAGTTGGTTCATATGATTAAAATATATGACGTTATTAATTACGCTAACACACATGTGCTAAAAGCCAAGGTACTACTTTTAAAGACCATGGCAAAGACTGTCAACTACCAGCCTGCTTGCATCAGGCAAGAAACATAAGAAAACACACAGCCTGATCAGGCAGTGAAAAATGACAAGTTTTCATTTTCTAAACTCCCAACGTTTTTTGCAAGTTTCCTTCCTCTTCTAAAAACTGTCACCAGATGAATTGCTATGGTCCACGTGGAGTTAAAAAAAAAAAGCGTGAGTACCACTGTTTTTAAAACAGACAAAATCAGGCACAAAATAGAGAATGAAAGTGTCACCAACAGTGTGCTCTTACAAAGCTTTAACATCACACTTAACTCTTGAACCTCCAAGTCAGCAATTACTAAATACTCCACTATTACGTCAATCTTAAAAGGAAAGAAGGTGAGAAGCAGGAGAGAAAAGCACGTTACCACACTCCCTCCGAAGTCCTCAGGGAACTTGTAGACCGGGATCTTGGCTTCATAATAATGCTCATTTTGGAGGAAAAAAAAAAAGAAAGAAAAAATCTTCAAGTATTCTGATTAATACATTTCAGCTGTGTTTTGACAAAGATGGCTTGAAATATATTCCATTTCCAAAGGAGGTTGTTTGAAGAAATCCAAATTTCCCGGAGTCCAGCTCCTGTCCCCAGTCCAGAACAGAGGAAGGCTTCTAAGACATAGGAGCTTTTTCCTCTTTCATATTGAATTTACGCCAGCACCGGGCTGGTCTTAAGTGACAGTTTGTTTTCTGTTTTGCATTGCCAAGGGAGGAACTGGATTTTGAATCTATTCTTCATCTGGTCACAAGGGCAACCAACACAGTGAAAGAGCCACTTGATCGCATCCTTTTTGCAATTCCGCAAAAAAAGGTTTAAAGGTTTCTGACACTCTAAAAGTGCTCAGGTAGAGAGAAAGGAAACGAAAATGACCGCGAGGTACAGTAACACCACAGAGCTGTCAGTGAAGTTCCATTTCAGGGCGACCACAGGAAAACACTCTTCTCCCGGGGGAGCCAATAAGTCATGGAGGGAACAAAGCTCTCCACACTTGAGTTGGGCTCGCTGCTGTACCTGTGAACGTAATTTCCGTTGTGTCCCCTGCTTAGAATCTGACTCCAAGCCTTTGTGAATGAGAACTATCATTCAGTCTCACCAGGCAGAAACTATTCCTCAAGGGCTGTATGACGTCTGTAGGAAGGCAGTTCAAAACATCGCAGGGAAGTGAGAGGGGGAAAAAAAAAAAAAGACCTGGCGCCCAGCCAGCCTCGTCAATTGCTGAAACTTATAAAGCTTCGCTGCAGATCTGCACCAGAGACCTGGAGTGTAAAGCAGCCAAGCAGGCAGAAGACATCTCAAAATTTATAAAACCATTTCCTCCTCTGCGAAATGAGGTGTCTGTGTTATTCAGGGTAAGACTCCTTGAGCACCTTCATAAGGGACACACCCCTTTTCCACAGACTTGTTTTTCCTCCCTCAAAAAAAAAAAAAATCATTTTCTCAAAGTCTGGCACTGAAAACTAAAAATTTCTAGTCAAAAACAAAGTTGAGAGGACTTGGGGAACTTAGCAGCTGTTCATTTTGAGCACATTTAATGAAATGTCACGCTTTGGGTTTGGTTGTAGAGACACAAACTGCCTCTTAAAAATCCAACAGAATGTAGCAGGCAACGTTGCATTAGGTCATGCTGTGATGTTTAAACTGAAAAATCTAATGAATTTTTGCTAGGCAAGTGGCTGCATGTACTGAGGCTGTTTCCTTGCACAATGTTTTCTAAGCCTTATTTCATTTTGCAAATCATATGCAAATTTCATTGATTTATATATACCAAGACTCTGGGTTTGCAAATTCCTAACAGTTCTTCAGTAAGGAATGAAGCTTATATCATATCACCTCAACATCCCTTATTGTGAAGACCAACCCCTGCCCCACCTCCTACATCTGAAATAAAAACTTTTCTATTATAGTAAACATAATTAAACCTACCCATTTTGAAAACAAACTTATGGTTACCAAAGGGGAAACGTTGGGGGGAGGGATAAATTAGGAGCTTGGGATTAACATATACACACTACTGTATATAAATAGATAACCAACAAGGACCTATTGTATAGCACAGGGAACTCTACTCAATATTCTGTAATAATTTATATGGGATAAGAATCTGAAAAAGAATAAATATGTATATGTATAACTGAATCACTTTTCTGTACACCTGAAACTAGCATGACATTGCAAATCAACTATACTCCAATAAAATTTTAAAAAACACACAAAAAACAAACAAACAAAACAATTCAAATTGCTTCTAAGAGGAGAGGATTTGACCTCCCTCCCCATCCCTCTAAACATTTACACCGAGGATATATATTTCTCTGGGTGTGCCAACTTCAATTATTTTGGATGTGAACTATCAAATGAAAAATAATTTAAGCATTCTGACTTCTTAAATGACATTAGTTAGTACGTTGGTTCTCTAGTCTGACGTGAACTTGGTATTTATTTAGCATTTGCAGGCAGGATGTCTTAGCGCAATTGTGACCCACCCAAAGGACTTGGAAAATTAATGTAGTAAGGCATCCAGCCAGACCTCTGGCTGCTCATTACAACAAACACTTCAGCTCCTCCCCTGGTCACACTTCAAGGTGCATTTATTATTTAGTCTCCTCTGAGTGACCCTCAGGCCTCTTCAGGTAAATACCAATAAATTGCTTGACATATAGTTATCTCCTTAAGCTTTTCAGTTTTCCTATGACTATTCAGGGACCTTCATGGATTCTTGGCTCTGTTCCATGTTTAACATGTTGCTGCCACTTTAAGGCAGGTTAACCAATCACATACTTTCAGAAATTCAAAAGAAAGTTGAGGGACCTACTCATTTTTCAGAGGGAGGGGGCTTACAAAAAGAGGTTTATCTTTTTTTCTTGGAATTTTAATGTGGGGGAAAAAAAAAAACAGACTGAGTAAAAGTAACCAACTACTATTACTTATTTGAAGCACTGTTCTCTATCATGCAAGGTCCAGCAAATATCTTCTAATTGTCATTTCAGAAAGAAAATGACAGTGATCACAAAATGTAATGTCTGAATGTTGTGTGTTAAACTCTCCTGAAATAGTCAGTCTTGTGTTCCACCATCCCCCAGAAGGCTCTCTGTCCCAGTGAGATCACTTAGCTCACCGGCACTCCCTTCCCTGTCACAAACATGTCTTTAACCTCTTTAGGTTAGTGCTGTCCTGTGCGCTGCTCAATGTTACACGTATTCCAAGAATCTATCTCTTAAAATCCTAGCCCACTTGTTGGGTATCTCCTAAACACTGTGTAACAGTCCCATAATGACTAATATATCATCCCTGTGCCCAAAGAAACTGAGTTTAAGTAGTGGGGATCTGACAACATATGAGACTAACCAGAAAATTCAAAGCTTCCTGGATCCGTACTTCAAGGTTGCCATTACAGAAAAAGACAGATACACAATAGTACCAGGCCATGGAGATTGAAATTTTTACTTTTGCTCTTACCCCTAATATTTAAGGTAGTGACAAGGGACTTCTCTGGTGGTCCAGTGGTAGAGATTCTGCCTTCCAATGCAGGAGACACAGGTTCGATCCCTGGTTGGGGAAATAAGATCCCACATGCCAAGGGGCAACTAAACTCGTGTGCCACAACTACTGTGCCTGCGTGCCTCAACTAGAGAGCCCGTGTGCCACAAACTACAGAAACCACGTGCTCTGGCACCACAACTAGAGAGAAGCCCGTCCGCTGCAACGAAGAACCCGAGTACCACAACAAAAGAGCCCACATGCCTCAACGAAGATCCTGCATGTGGCAACTAAGACCTGACACAGCCAAAAACAAATAAATAAATAAATTTAATAAATATTAAAAAAGTGCTAAAAAAGGTAGTGACAAAATAATAATAATTTTTAAAAACCCTAATAATACTTGCTCAATATTACGTGTTTTCTCCATCCTAAGGCAATTTTTTCACAGGAAAATTTTTTTTTTTTTTTTCGGTACGCAGGCCTCTCACTGTTGTGGCCTCTCCCGTTGCAGAGCACAGGCTCCGGACACGTAGGCTCAGCGGCCATGGCTCACGGGCCCAGCCACTCCGCGGCATGTGGGATCCTCCTGGACCGGGGCACGAACCTGTGTCCCCTGCGTCGGCAGGTGGACTCTCAACCACTGCGCCATCAGGGAAGCCCGGGAAATTTCTTAAATTATATATTGAGTATTACATAATTTTCCTCTGAAAAGCTTCTCAGAATGGAGGGATATAGCTCTGCCCCCAATGCCAAACATTCCTGTTAGTATACAAATATATGATAGTGTATAAGATGGCTAACGTGGATGCCTGAATCTGAGGAGAGTGGACTTTAGGAACCATGCGGCACTTGTCTGGATGGCTTTGAAGAGCATGCATTTAATCTAGAAGCTGCTATGATTTCTAGCATTTCGCCGATGCACTAAATTGTATATAGTGTTGTATAAACCTCTGTTTGACTATTGTCACCACAACATTTCAAAGGACTGTACCACAAATGTTTATGTTCACTGAGGTCATCCAACCATATACATTTGGTTGAATCTAACCACTGTGCAGTATGATGTTTCCTAAACTTCAGGCATCTGGACACAACCTCTACAACTCTGCCATACTGGCATCTATCCCATCTATACCATTACTTACTAGATATTTTTCTTCATTGACTCACTTTTTTTAACTTAACATAAATTTAAATGATAACTTTATTTGATAAATGGGTTTGATATGCTGATTACATTTTCCCCCCAATACAAGTATTAATAGAAAAAAAAAGGTCCAACTATCACTGAAAATCTCTCATACTAATTGGTGTCACAAGGCAATACAGGCAACACTCCTGTGGAAAGCAACAGTTGCATGCAACTAGATTGGGTGCACCCTAAACATGATTCCCCTCCTCTTATCCAATGGTGAGCACGACTTATGGGACTAAGGACATTTACCAAAAGCAAAGAGTTAAACATAAAACAATAACTGAAACCAACTGAATGAATGGTTAAAGAATGATTTTACTACACAATCCAAGTTTTTTCAGATATTATTACTTTGAAATACTCTGTCCACTTTCAAATCTTCTCTGAGTAAACTCTTATTTTCAGATTACAACAGATCTGTCATGAGCAGATTTTTGAGAACCATGCTATGATCTAACAAAATATGTAGGCCTGTTAAATGTGCTTAAATTCAGGACTGTATATATGTCAACTAACTTTTTAGGAAAAAATGACCATGGATCTGCAGGGTTTTGTTTTTGATTACAGTTTCCTGGCATTCTACATTGTACTCTAATATTATAAAAACAAGACATTTTGAACTCTTGCAGCATTTCCTTCTTATTGAGGAATAATGTGGTATTTCCTTTATCTGGAGGGGAATCTGGAGCGGATTTTGAGCTGTTTCTATTATCTGACTACACTCACTAAGTATACATTTGGATTCAAGGACTTTTCTATAAGCATAAATGTTTTTGGAGCTAAATTCCTTAACTCCCGAGGAAAAGCTCAAAGTATTACATTTTGAAGGCTTCTGACCTTCAGGTTTCCTACCTCTTTTGTAAAATGTCAGGTTAGAACAATAATTATCATGATTTGATGTAATCCCACTTGTTTTATTTTGCTTTTGTTGCCTGTGCTTTTGGTGTCCTATCTAAAAAATCATTGCCAAGACCAATGTCAAGGAGTTTTTCCCTATTTTCTTCTAGGAATTTTACAGTTTCAGGTCTTCTATTTAAGTCTTTAATCTATTTCAAGTAAAGTTTTGTGAATGGTGTAAGATAGGGGTCCAGTTTCATTCTTTTGCATGTGGTTATCCAGTTTTCCCAACACCATTTATTGAAGAGATTATCCTTTCCCTAATGTATGTTCTTGGCTCCTTTATTGAAAATTAATTGACCAAAAACGCATGGGTAAATTTCTGGGCTCTCTATTCTGTTCCACTGATCTATGGGTCTGTTTTTATGTCAGTATCATACTGTTTTGATTACTATAGCTTTGCAGTATAGCCTGAAATCAGGAAATGTGATGCCTCCAGCTTTGTCCTTCTGTTTCAAAATTGTTTTGGCTATTAACGGTCTTTTGTAGTTCCATGTGAATGGTAGAATTATCTTTTTTATTTATGTGAAAAATGCCATTGGAATTTTGATGGGTATTGCATTGAATCTTTACATCAAGCTAAAATGCTTCTGCACAGCAAATGAAATAATCAACAAAATTCTTTTGGGTTCTGCACCCAATTGTAAAGTGTGTGAGTGTGGGGAAGGCTTTCCCATACCAACAAGCAATTCTTTGACACCAGCAGAGTGTCTGAGAATTCAACTCAATACTGACACCATCCACCTGGAGATAATATCAGATTCCACAGGTTAAGGGCTCAGTCCCACAAGACAGCCTCCTGCCCTCTACAGATGTCAGTTGCAAGCACAGGTTGTTACTTGTGCTTCTGAAAAACTGGTTATAAATCAGAGGTTCCCATGACCCCCTCCTTGGATCTGATTAATTTGCTAGAGCTGCTAACAAGAGTTTAGGAAACTCATTTACTCACTAGATTACTGGTTTATTATAAAAGGATATAACTCAGGAACAGGCAGATGGAAAAGATGCATACATGGTACAGGGAAAGGAAACAAAGCTTCCACACTCTTTCTTCTAGAGCACCACTTGGCCCTCTTCTCCCCATATTCACCAATCCCGAAGCTCTCTGAACCCCATTCTTTCCAGTTTTTATGGAGGCTTCTTTGTTACAGGTAAGGCTAATTAAATCACTGGCCTTTGAGGATTGATTCAACCTCTAGCCCCTCTCCTTCCCAGAGGTCTGGGTGAAACTGAAAGTTCCAACCTTCTAAAGGGTTGGAACTTAAGTTACCTTCCTTAAGTTACCTCATTAACAAAACAAAAGACACCTTTATGGCCCTTACCACAGGAAATTCCAGCGGTTTTAAGAGGTGTGAACCAGGAAGGAGTGGAAAAAGGCCTAATATATATTAGAAAGAGATTTTGGTCAGCTGAATGACCAAATATATATTTCCTATAAATCACAATATCACAAAAGTGAAAATGTAACCTATGGAATGGGAGAAGATATTTGCAAACCACATATCTGATAAAATGTTAATATTTTAAATACATATGAAACTCATACAACTCAATAGCAAAAGAACCCAAATAATATGATTAATAAATGGGCAAAGGGCCTGAGCAGACATACAAATGGCTAATAGGTACATAAAAAGATGTTCAACATAATTAATCATTAGGAATTGCAAATCAAAACCACAATAACATAGCACCTCACACCTATTAAGACTTTTTTAATCAAAAAGACAAGCGATAACAAATGCTAGTAAAGATGTGAAGAAAAGGGAACCCTTGTACACTCTTGGTAGGAATGTAAATCGGTGCAGCCATTATGAAAAACAGAATGGAGCTCCTCAAAAAAATCAAAAACAGAACTACCATGTGATCCAGAAATTCCACTTCTAGGTATTTATCCAAAGGAAAGAAACCAGTTTCTCAAGGAGAGATCTGCACTCCATGTTCATTGCAGCATTATTCACAATAGCCAAGATTTGGAAGCAACCTGAGTGTCCCCCAATGTGTCCCTTCCTGATCAATTTGCAAGTAAAGATTATATGATATATATGTATATCATAGATCATATAGTATATATATCATATATATGTAGTGTGTATATATATATATATTTATATATTTATAGATATGTAAAATGAAATATTAATCAGCCACGAGAAAGAAGGAAATCCTGCCATTTGTGACAACATGGATGAACACAGAGGACCTTATGCTAAGTGAATAAGCCAGAGAAAGACAAATACTGTATGATCTAATTTATATGTGGAATCTAAAAGAAAAAAAAAAGTCAAAATCATAGAAACAGAGTGTAGAATGGTAATATGGGTGAGGGGAGAATGGAGAGATGCTGGTCAAAGTGTACAAACCTTCAGTTATAAGAAGAATAAGTTCAGTGAATGTAACATACCACACAGTGACTATAGTTAATACTGTATTGTAAACTTGCAGTTTTCTAAAAGAGTAGGTCTTAAGTATTATCACCACAAAAAATGGTAACTACGTAAGGTGATAGACGTGTTCATTAACCTGATTGTGGTAATCATTTCACAATATATACAAATATTAAATCATCATGTTGTACACTTTAAATACACATAATTTTATTTGCCAATTATACCTCAATAGAGCTGGGGGGTAAAAAGAAAAGAAGAAAGATTGACAATATTTTATAAAATATAATATCAAGAAGCTAGAAAGATAACAGCTAATTATACTTTAACAGTAGAATAAAAGAAAAATAAAATTAAAAAG
Source organism: Mesoplodon densirostris (assembly GCF_025265405.1). Classification (NCBI taxonomy): domain Eukaryota; kingdom Metazoa; phylum Chordata; class Mammalia; order Artiodactyla; family Ziphiidae; genus Mesoplodon; species Mesoplodon densirostris. The sequence continues at coordinate 47,522,379 of NC_082663.1, forward strand.
ATAAGAGTATAAAACAATGACATAAAAAAGAAAATCATTGAAGCCGAAAGCTGGTTCCTTGTAAAGAATAATAAATTGATGAACACCTAGTAATGCTGATAAAGAACTGATCTGAGAAAACATGAATTATCAGTGTCAGTTCTATAGATATAAAATATTAATGAAAATGTATTATGAACAGCTTTATGCCAATAAATTTGAAAATTTAAGCAACATGGAAAAATTCCTTGAAAAACACAACCAACAAAATTGACGAAACAAATGTAAAAACTAAATGATTCTACACTGATTAGAGATTGAGTCTGCATTGAAAAATTAATTTAAAACAATAAAGCTGTCATAAATTAAAAAATAATAATAATTATTATTTACTAATTACCTAATAAGGACATTATATACTTTCTTATTTATCCATCACAGCTACCCTGCAAATTAGGGGTGATAATTTTATGAATAAAGAAAGCTAGTGATTTGTTCAAAGTCACATCACTGGCGGTAGAAAAAGTAATTTGATCCAGATGTATCTGCTGTGTGCGTGCGTGCGCGTGCGTGTGTGCGTGTGCATGTGTGTGTGTGTGCGTGTGTTTGCTTATGAAAAAGGGGAGTGGGTTGGTGAGGGAGAAGAGAGGGAGATTAAAAGTTGCTATTATGTTTTTGGGAATTGTTTTTAAGACATCCATCCTCTTCAGCTGGACAGCAGCAATGAATAAATATCCATTGTAAATGGTGTATGTGTGCATGTTACTGGTATAACAATGGACATATTTAACAGCCAGTAAATTCTAGATTTTCAAGATATCCAGGATTAAACAATCTAAGTTCACTGTCCTTTTTTCTAATTTTTAGATTCATAATGAGGGTATATATGAGAAGATCATGAGCCTGTTAGCTGTAAAGTGGGATAAGGTTTTTAGTCATACTCCTAGCATGGGTAAGCGTGGTTTGCTGTTACCTACACAACACATGGCATTTTGATTGCCTCATTAAGTAATACTGGCTAACAAATGATCATTTTAAAAGGTAACAATATGTGCGACCTCTGATAAGGTATAGATTTCAACATTTGTCAACAAATTATATTGCCAGTTAAAAGGTGCAGAAAACTAGTTTTTAAAACTAGTATCAACATTTTTGCCTGGGATCAGTAATGTTGACAGTATATGCACTTTATAATTGGCTTTGAGAACTTTGCACTAATTCAAAATACTGGATCAAAAAAACCCCAAACCCACATTGTATGGATCAAGTAAGTTGTTTAAAGTTTCATAAGTGCTATTGTATTTCCTTTATATTCTAATCCCCTCTTCTCCTTTCACTCTTCATGGTCTTCTTAATTCTCAAATTACATGTATCTTTGTAAATGTAACCTCATTTTAATTAAATATTTAAATGGTATTAAAGAGATGCATTCAAATAGCTCATCAGACAGTGGTGAGAGTAGGATCCTTAAACTCCTGCCTGGATCCCTGACTCTGGTTCATAGATGAGGCTGAGGCCTAGAAGGATGATGGTGGTTGTGGGTACCTGGGTAGGGCTTGTGCACTGGGGGGGTGGCTATAGTGTGGTCAGTGCCCAGCAGGTATTTTATTTGACCACCCTAAATGTCACTGTAAGACTGTTTCCTCTGAGGTAGTTTGCGTTTTCTAGGGATGGGTGTAAATCTGCCTGCTAGCGTTCCGACGTGGGCAACAGAAGGGAAGGGGAGGTCTTCCTGATCAATTTGCAGATTTTTGTTTCATCCTCCTGTTTGCACAGCTATTCCTCCTGCTCTCTCTGCCTGTTATTCCAGAATCTCTGTCTTCCAAGGGGAGGGTACGCTGACTATACTGAGAGTGTGGGCTTGTGGATGGATGTACACTATACACACCTCTGTACGTTCCCTATTTTCAGAGTTCACTCATGTTATTGATTTGGGTGATGTTTTTAGAGAAAAGTGGGGTAGGGAGGTCGTCTGTCCACCATTTTGAAGCTAGAAATCTATAGATTTTACTTGAAAATGAAGGAATTAGCTATTCTCTTTATCAAATGGCTAACTATATTTGGTCCCTCTATAAGCATACGTCAAGATTAAGTTTTTTTTTTTTTTACTGTGGTAAAACAGACATAACATGAAATTTACCACTTTAACCCTTTTTAGTGTACAGCTCAATGGCATTAAGTACATTCATATTGTTGGGCAACCATCACCACCATCCGTCTCCGAACTTTTTCACTTTCTCAAAGTGTAACTATGTAATACCCGTTAAACAATAACACCCATTCCCCTCTCCTCCTGAACCCAGACAACCACCATTCTGCTTTCTGTCTCCATGAATTTAAGTACTGATGTAAGTGGAATCAAAAAGATTAAATTTTAATGGTACATTCAGGAACTGATAGCCAGTCTTGTTCTAGATGTCTCGTTCTTAAAGAGCAAAGCAAAGCATTAGAAATAAAAGGTTTAAGACATGGATTCTCACCTTGAGAAATCAATGTACTTGCTTTATTCATCACTGACTCTATTTTATAAAGTGTTGCTTGCTGTTACACAGACACAGTCAAGAGCAAAAATATTGCCTTGACCAACGTCTGTTTTCCTTTAAATCATCTCTTTAGCTGGTACTTTGTTTAAATGTACATAAATGTTATCAGCATGTATCCAAATTATAGGTCATATTACATCTTTAGTTCTGCTTTCAGATTCATACCAGACCCTATGTTTAATCAAGTGGTTCCTGATGCTATTCACCTATCTCAAGAGACAATGCTATATTCTAAAATTGAATTAAATTAGTAAAAATAATTTTTAAAAGATTTTTTGAAAGACATCATACAACTGGAAAAATCACATTGCCAACTGAAGCCCTTGTTTCTAACATTGTGAGACAACTGGAGGTTTTCATTAAAATAGGATTTGGAAAAAAATGTTTCAAAAATAAATGCACATAGAATGTCCTTTAATGATAATTTAACACCTGATGCAATAGATAATGAAGGAAATTGATTTACTAGAAAGCAAAGTTTCAGTGGACTCATTTAATTTACATTTGTTTGATAACAATTTTTCCTTGCCCATGTTAAAAGTAATGGTAAAATAATCCAGGCAACTCAAGTAATTTCCCCTTGACCACAATTGCAAATAAGTTCTATTTAATGTAAAAAGTCTGCTTTTTGAGACAATGTCTGTTAATTAAAGAGGGTTAAAAAGTAGCCTTTGAGGTCAGATTGCCTGGGTGCAAATCCAAACACCACTAGTGACTAGTTGTTTGAACTTGAACAAGTTACTTACCTTCTCTAAGCCAGATTCCTAGGCTATAAAATGGAGATAAAATAGGGTTTGTGAGGATTAAATGAGACACATAAAATCTTGCCAAAGTACTTGGCATATAGTAAGGGCTCAATACATGATATCTTCTCTCAAAAATAAGTTTTAAAAGAGAATTCAATAAATATGAGGGAGAGTGGTTTTAAAACTTTAAAGTATATGATGTTACTATTATAATACTTTGATTTAAAATCATTTTATCGGGCCTCCCTGGTGGCGCAAGTGGTTGAGAGTCCGCCTGCCGATGCAGGGGATACGGGTTCGTGCCCCGGTCTGGGAGGATCCCATATGCCGCGGAGCGGCTGGGCCCGTGAGCCATGGCCGCTGAGCCTGCGCGTCCGGAGCCTGTGCTCCGCAACGGGAGAGGCCACAACAGTGAGAGGCCCGCATACCGCAAAAAAAATAAATAAATAAATAAATAAATAAATAAATAAAATCATTTTATCATATGATATCGCCTATATGTGGAATCTAAAAAAATGATACAAATGAACTTATGTACAAAACAGAAATAGACCCACAGACATAGAACACCAACTTATGGTTACCAAAGGGGAAGGGGTGGGTGGTGGAGGGATGAATTGGGTTTGGGATTAACGGATACACAGATACTAGATATGAAGTAGATACCCAACAAAGACCTACTGTAGAGCACAGGGGACTCTACTCAATATTTTTCAATATTTTGTAATAACCTATGAGAGAAAAGAATATATATATACACACACATACAACTGAATCACTTTGCTGTACACCTGAAACTAAAACATTGTGAATCAACTATACTTCAATAAAAAAATTTTAAAAAAGATAAAATCATTGTTTTATGTTTCCATCTTAGTTTTGACCCTGATCCCCTGACTTCCTTTACATAAAATAGACTGTGAATAGTTCTCTTGCCTCCCATCTTACACATCTAAGGTTTAGTCTCTATATCGTCTTTGGGTTATCTTTCAAAGATGAAACTTAAAATGTGAAATTCCCTGCTTAAAAACCTTCAATAGCCTCCTCTTCCCTACCGAATCAATTACAGCCTTCTCCTAGGATGACAGCCATACACATGGTACACGCCTTGCCCCAAACCTGCCCATGCCATTCCCCCTGCCCGGTAAGCCTTTCACTTTCTCCCCCATCGCCCTTCAAGATCTAACACAAGCAGCAGTAAAGGCCAGCTAACTCCAAGACAAACTCAGAAGTTCAGTCTCCTTGGCTTCGTTCAATTTTGTAAACATCTTGGGTTAATTTTGACTACTACTATTATATATGTATATTTTTTACTTGTTTGTAATGTATTTTCAATGCTCAGCAGCATGCAATAGCAATTATAGGGACAGCAGAGTTCCACAGCTACTGTTCAGCCAACTGATTTTGACTGTGATCTTTGAAAACAACTTAATCTCCTAAAATTCCACTTTTCTTCTATGAGATAACACACTTATCTTCTTCCCAGGGTTGTTCTGGGATGGAAGGAGAAAACATGTTGCCCACCTGCAAGGTTTCCTTCTCTACCACTTTCAGATCTTTGCACAGGCTTCTCTGGCAGCATTATGGTTCTTCCCTTTTATCTCTCTCGCTCTCTCTCTCTTTTTTTTTTGGTCAGGAATTAACTCAGGGGTCAGCCCCTCTAGTCCCACTGCTTTTCAGTCTGCCCTGGGCTAAGCAAATTCCAGATTCCGGTGCTAATTCCAACCGGAGTGCTTACAAACACAGTGTGATCCTCTCCTTATCTGGTGAAGGGGAAAGGATCGTGGCTTCCCATCCCTGTATCCCCAGTGTCTGGCCCTAAACAGACATGTGGGCTTTCCCACAAAGTTGTGAGCCCCTTGAAAGCAGGAATGTGGTTTATTCATCTCTGTATTCCCAGTACCTAGCACAATATCTGGCTCACAGGATGTCAGCTTAACAACCGAGTACATTTTTGGTTAACCATGCAGACAAGCATTTTACAGATTTTCTTCCTGTGCCCTTTTGTGGCATTTGCTTCATGGCTGGAATTAGAATTCAAAAATTGATCTTGCCTGAATTCTTTTTCATAACCCTCTATCTCTGAAAGCTACTTTTGACACCTTCTTTGCCAAAACAGAGTTCCCACATCCTTACAGTAAAAATTTTTTCCCAAAGAAAAAGGAACTGGGTAAGAAACACACTGGGAGAAGGCTTGGGCAGTCAGTGAGCTGACCCCAGCATCATTTTTAAGGAGGAAAAGATTCTTTCTTAAGTGTTTAGGAGAAGCTATTATGTCATGTGCTATAAATCCAGATAAACTACTTCAATTCTAACAGGGATATTTTCAAGTTCAACTCAAAGAAATGACTTTTCCGGGAAGAGTTTCACCACATATTGAAAGGAAAATGAGAAGGTGCTTGTGGAGACCCACAAAATCTGCCAAAGCCAACCACCCATCGGCCTGTGAATGAGAGAGCCGTGCCTCTGGATGGGAAGTCTGCTCTGGCCAGAGCTCGAAGAACCTGTTTGGAGTCACTGAGTGTTTGATGTTATTAACACACTTAACTTCTACATCAGCCACGTGAAGCCTTTACGTACCCATTTATCAGGTGAGGGAACTAAAGTCCAGAGAGTGCTTCCCCAGAGAGTTGAGTGGAAGAAGTGGCTAGAACTCAGGCTCACCATGTGCCAGGCACCGGGCAAGGTGCTCTCACATGTCATCTCATTAATATTTAAAATAAACTCATATAAACGACAGGGTCCTACTGTACAGTACAGGGAACTTGATATATTCAACATCCTGAGATAAACCATAATGGAAAAGAATAGGAAAAAGGTTCGTGGCCCAGTCCAGGAGGATCCCACATGCCGCGGAGCAGCTGGGCCCGTGAGCCATGGCTGCTGAGCCTGCGCGTCCGGAGCCTGTGCTCCGCAACTGGAGAGGCCACAGCAGTGAGAGGCCCGCGTACCGCAAAAAAAAAAAAAAAAAGAATATATATGTATAACTGAATCACTTTGCTGGACAGCAAGATTTAACACAACATTGTGAATCAACTATACTTGAATAAAATAAATTTAAAAAAGAAAAAAAGAAAACACACAAACTCATGAGCTAAATACTACAGTTTCCTCCTCAAACGGTTGAGGAAACTGAGGTCTGGAGGAGCCTAAGAGGCATTCTCAGGCCTTAGGGTAGGACTTAGACCTCAAGAACTAAACAAATAGCATCGCAAATAGCATCTCAGCAGGAGAGTTTTTTATTTTTTAACTTTTTAAAGCAATCCTAAGATAAAGATGATGGGATGGATAAACTTTCACTACTGGTCAGTTATTTTTCCATACACAACATCAAAATCGTTAGAAATTAACCATTATTTTCATTCTAGGAATTAAAACTTACAAATATTTCAAGTATTTAGATACCAGATTACAGGTGTATATATAAATGTAGTAGTCAACAATCACTTTTGGAAAAGATAAATACACACTTTTATTTTATTATGTTGATTCTTTTTCAAAATGAAGACTAATTTTCTTTTTGAACTCAAGAACAATTTCTATATGTATATTACATTTACAGTTAAATTTTGCTTTTAGAACAGATAATTCCTGTATAAGGGATAGGAAAGCAGATTTAGATACTGTTTAACTTGACCTTGTGTATCAGTCTGTGCTCTTCCGGGGAGAAAGACAGCCTGTTCATTCCAGGCAGGCAGTGAACTCTAAACAAATAGTTTTACACAGCAGAGAACTGTGATTTTCAGAGGAACTACTTTAGCGTGTGCTCTGTGTTCTTAAAGAGAGTACTTTGACAATTTTGCAAAAAAGTTGAGTCTTAAAGATGGTAATTGGCAGAAGTTGCTTTATGGAAAGTCGAAGGCAAAGGCTAGAAGAGATAATGCAAAATACTCTCCACTTTCAGAGCAGATTCTTACTCCACATGGGAAGAGAATGTGAAAAAGCTCTCCCTCCAAGTTCATGAAATTTAAGCCTTCATTCAGCTGACAGTCCTTCCGTGAGTTAGTTTCCCTCAGGACTAAGTTAGTCCCTGGTTAACATTCAGACTTCTCTGCAGATAGTTAAACTTTTTCTTAAGAGTTACCTTATAGGAACTCCAAATGACCATGACAGCTTGGTTTTATTTTATAATAATAATAAATAAAAATAAATAAATAATAAATAAAAAAATAATAATAAAAAATAATAAATAAATAAATAATAAATAAAATAATAAATAAAAAAACAAGTTATTTAAAAAATAATCTTGCAAATGGACAGTAGTTTAAGCCCTACTACACATTACATCCAGTACATTAAAATGGATCCACTTCCCACATTATATAATATTTTTGTTATGAAAATCTAGAAAGGATCTTTATAATTTTGCTTTTGAAATTATTTGCTACTAAACTCACTTAGCTTACGACTAACCCTGATTTCTCTGCAATCATCCAACACACTTTAGAATTCTTGTGAAATGAAAAAAAAAAAACTCAGCCCACAAGTTTTTTTTTTCCCAAATATAATAAGCTTTTTATAAATACTTAGTTGGCAATTATCGAAGTTGACATAATGCTACACTTTTGAACACTTAATTAAACTTCAATCAGGATTTTGCAGTTTTCTTTTTGTATTTTGGAGTCAATTACTTTACTTTTCAGTTCTCAAATATTTTCAAAGGCCCATAAAAAGTTCACAGGCTCTAGACACTGAGGACTAGGGTATGTGCCATGGACAACAGAACCCTGGTGCTGGGATCTGGGAGGAAAGAGAATTCTGGTAAGAAGTGATTCATGCAAGGAGACATATTTAACCTCCAGATAGTATGCTATTTCCTGCACTACATTGATAATTATGAGTTATACTTTACTTTGCTAAGAGGTGAAGTAAGGCATCCAGCCTTCACGACTTACTCATTCTAGATCCCATGGACGATAAAAAAGCACAAGATTTGGTTGCTGCCCTGGAGGACCTAATAGTTTAGTTGGGAAGAAAAAATACTATTCTCCTTAAGGTTAGAATTTCTCTTTAATAACTGAACACATGTGCTTGTGAGATAATGAATTCAGGGTTTGGGTACTTGAGTGACCAAACTAAAACAGTAATATTATTGTCTCGTTGTACCAAAATCATTGGTTAACTTGTCCTTTAAAACACCTGCCTAGTGACTTAGGCACTAAGATAATTGCTGGGGACCCAGCCTTCCACCATAGTGCAAGAAGACAGATGAGAGTCCTTATGAGGCCAACTTTATTTTTATTCAGGCCCAGGGGATAGTGTTTTGAAATGGGGTTAGGTTTCCACTCCAATTAGAGAAACTAGAAACAAGAGAAGATTTAAGCCCACAGTGAAACAGGCATATCTGAGTTAACTCTGACTCTTATTCTGCTCCATTGCTCAGTGAGTACCATTGATATTTTTCCTCTGAAATGAACTTTTTGTTTTTTAAGGATAAATGGCATGTGTCCTTTTGAAATAGCACAAGATATTCAACAGGGGCCTCAATAACCAAATGCTTTTTCTTCATTGCTGTTGCTGTTACCTAAATAGGTCCTACAATGAAAATGATATGGCTTCAGTAATGCTGAGGAATTCTTGCCCTTTCATAACTGGCAGGTAGGTCATGAGGTCAAATTTTAATGCTTGAGCAACTCTCCTGACTCAATGGGAGTCACATACCACGGGGCACAATCTGGCTGCAGGGTTACCGCATGTTCTGTGGAAGGATGGTGAGTCACCACTGCATACCAAGCTCTGCAACAGCACAGAAGAGTCAACACCACGCTTGCTTATCCTGGGGAAATAACCTGTGAGCAAACCGGCTCCAACTCCTTAGAGATTATTTCTGAGAACATATGTCTTCAACTACTGCTTGACATGACCGGAAGCAGAAGAAAACAGCTACAGAGAATTTCAATTCACCCTAAAGAACTGCCTGGCAGTCTTTAGATTATGTGAAAGAACTAATTGTGGAAACAATGGTGATCTTTGATTCCTAGCATGAGGAGAGACCTAAGTAGAAGCTGTCTGGGGGGCGGCTCACTAAAAATCTTTAACGGAACAAAGAGTAAAAATCCCCTTTTGTGGGCAGGATCCTGTTAGCAGGGCCACTGCATATGTCTGTGCAAACTGTACTTTGCACAACTCCAGGGGGTACCATTTACACAACCCATGATGTGAATTGTGTCTTTTGAGTCCTGCAACATGGCAGTCCTATCTTTCTGTTTCTCAAATGATGAGACAATACAACTGTGTTTTTCATCTTTAAATAGATCCCAAAGGTTCCAGTTGAAGCACTGAGGCTAACACACCGGGCAATACAGAGAAAGTGGTATCACACAGTGGTTAGGAAGACCGTGAGTCAGAGTGACAACGTATAAATCCCAACCTGGCTCCTTACCCGAGCCATGTGGCTTTACCTTTCTATGCCTTAGTCTGTTCTACTGTAAAATGTGTGTAATTGAGGTGATTGGGAGAAGTATATTAGATGATGTAGGTAAAATGCTTAGAATGGTGCTCAGCACATAGTCAGAGACTCAATAAATGTTAACTCTTACTATTAAAGAAGATAGTATCTCCCTTTTTATCAATTGTTAAGATTCTGGAATGAATGAAAAAATAATCATAGCTGTATTATAATAATAATTTGGCCTCAAGAGTATTTATGGCTCCAGAGGAAACATTTTCTATGTGCCCTTTAAAGTAGAGTACTAGGAACAGTTTAACAGGATGCTTTTGGAGGAAATGAAAAGACGATGACCAAAGGTCATTGAACCATTTGAAGATTTTTATTGAGGTAATCAGATGTCCATAAAAAGCCACTCTTTCCTAAAGAATGGCTCATCGACCAGGAATGAGACCCCAATGTGACCAACGTTTGTTGCTTATAAACAGAAATTTGGAATTATATGAGAGACCTTTCCTTTTAAAATAGTGGTGCTAACTCAAAATTTATAAAATACTGTCTGGCCAACACTGTAAAGCCAAACAAAATAAATGTGATGTGGGGAGTGCTGGCTGTGTTACCAGATTTCTTTTTAACCATCGTTTAGGATTTACTGACTTACCGTTTTACTAATCTCAGAGAAACTCCTTTACGTAGACTGGTTAATGCAACAGTGGGTTAATATCAGTTATTTATATTTTAAGAGTAAGTATAGTAAATAACAATAACTTAACCCAGTGGAATTAATTTCCAATGGTAAACATTTCAGGCCTTTAACAAAAAATTTTTGGAGAATTAATTGTGATGAAACGGCAAGTGCTTATTCCATCCATACATGAAACCAGTCCTAGTAGACTCAATTAATAAAATAAAAATCTTCACTGTTACTCTTTAGCTAATCATTAACCAAAGTCTGAGTGACTAGCTGAATGAGTAATTTAGTAACTCAGAGAAGGTAGAGGAAACTAGTATTTGTTTAACACCTACTATCCACTTGGTTCTTTATCTATGTTTTTTCTTCCAATATTCAAAACAACCCCTTAAGGAGTTGCAATTATTCATTATTTTGTAGCTGTAAGTTGACGTTTGGAAAGGTCATGCCTAACTCCTTTGGACCATGCACTTCTTTTATGCTATGAATGTTGATGTTGCTAAGTACTAATTCAGGATCTGGTACTACTGGCAATCAGTAAAACACACACACACACACACACACACACACACACCAAAAACAAGGTTAAGTTCACGAGGTTAGACACGGTCAGCTGCTGTATGATAATTCAAAGGGAATAATTCTGTGCTGATTCATAGAACTGTTTCATCTTAATTTGAGTCATCATATTTCATTGTTAGGCACTGTATACAATGTATACATTAACTGGGATCTCATAGTTCCTTATATTCATCACAAAAATCAAAACAGGGTTGGGCGTGTAATTAAATGTAAGTAAGTGACTTAACCTTTCAGATTTTTCTAAAGGAGAAGTGGGGGCCTGATGGGGTTGGAGTGGGAGGGGTCAACAGAAGTTAGGGGAAAGCTAAGGGATAGCAAAATCTGTCTTGATTTCATAGGAAGTCAAGGGTAGAGAGTTGAAAGTGAAACTAGTTCATACATTTCTAGGACAGCTTCAGAGTTAACATCGTGTAAGGGAACCTACCAACATTCTGACATCTGTTAAGGCTTCCACAAGTGTCAAATGTGTTTCTCCAAGCAGCATCAACTCTAATTAAGACATTACCTACTTAATCCAACTTCACATAAATCCCAAATGATTAAACACTATCTATTTAGAATAGTATCACATACTTATAAAGATGAGTCAGTATTTTGGGTTCACTATAATAAATACAAATAAATATAAAGAGGTAGGATTTGCTTCAGGGAGTTTACAATAAAAAGAGGGGATGGTTGGTAAGAGACACACACCCGTGAAAAGCACCACATTATTGTATTTTATTCACTTCCTAGGTCTTATCATATGTGAAATTGTTGTGTTCTTCATTGTGGATCTCACCTCCTAGAACAGAACTTCTATGAGCACAGGAATTGCCTGCTTTACATCCTCCTATATCTCCAGTAACTGGAACGGTGCCTGGACCATAGGAAGCACTCAACAAACATTGGGCAAATCAACAAATGAATGAATGACACAGATCAGTAATGTTATGATAAGAAGGTAGAGCAGGAAAAAATCCTTGTGGGATGGATAGTCAGAGAAGATGTCAAGGAAAGAGGATCCTGGATTGGGTCTTGAAAGCTGGTAGAAAAGAGAAGACCATTCCTCTGTGAGGAATGACAGAGACAAAAAGGACGGGCAAGACCTGAGAGATGCCTACAGCGATGTAAAGTGTTATCCCACCAGGAAATCTTGATGAAGAGACTTGGAATTACATAAAGAAGAACGTTTTAACAAAAATAGAATAGGCTCCCTTGGGGTTGCTGGAAGAGGCGATTTCTGTGAGGAGACATATTGGAACTTTGGGTAGAAGAAAAACACAGCGAAAATGTGAGAATGGGCAGTCAGGCCCTGAGGAGTAGGTAGAACTTTTAAAGGTTCCCTCGAACCCTGGGATTCCAAGCCTCTGTTTTTGCTTTGTTGCTCAAAATAATTTAAGAGAACTTCTTAAATTCCTTGAGTGAATCATAACTAAAATGTTGCCTTTATCTTCCTAAATCAAGAGAAAACTCAATTAACCACCGGAGTTATTTCCTCTTGTATTTGGCGAAACCACATTTCAGCTGGTGGGGAAACAATTGTTTTACCTTCACTCTAGAAGTGGTATTTGAGAATGACATTTAAGAAACATTTTCTATGGCTTTCAGAAGACGAGTAATCATTTTGTTTTGAAGGTTTATGATATGATACAGTATTTTTAAAGCCCATTCTAATAAAACAGCTTGTAGAAAAATGTCTTTAAATCACACCCTATGGAAGCCCTTCTTTCAAATGGTAGTCTACAGAGAACTTCAAGTAAATATATATGGCCGTACATCTGATGGTGTGAGAAATTAAATGGATTTGCTTTATATTTATTAAATCATCTCTGGTGTCATATATTCAAATGCCAAGACACTAATATAAAAACAATAATAGTTTTGTTTAAATTTTCCAAACACACAGAATAAAGAGAAGCCTTAATTGAAAATACTTGTATAAACATGCAGATGAAATTAACTCAGTGTCTATGACCTACATAGAGGCAGGTATTGGGGCCTATATCCTCTGAACACCTACCTCTCAAAGCTGAATCCTCCAAAAATCTGCAGCTCCCCACCTGAAGGTTTTTCGTTTGTTTGTTTGCTTGTTTTGTTTTGTTTCTTAAATACCTGCGAGTCTTTGTCTAAGGGCTATTTTTCTGGCCATAGTTAACATGCTTGACCCATGGATAAGTAAACCAGAGTAGTGGGTTGTTAATAACCCCCAGAAACAGGTGATGGATGGGGGAGTTGGTGGATAAGGACTCCAGCTTCCTCATCCCATGGATGGCGTAACTCTGAGGAGTATCCCACACACACTGTCTTGCGAGTGTGCCCAGTGGGACTCGGCTTCACTTACCCACTGGGGTAACTGGCTTGATGATGCATTTGTGTCCTTCCATTCCCTGTCTGACTTCCTCACTCCCTTACTTATGTTTTGTGGACTTTCTAGATAAACTAGTGGTACTTCTTGTCTCAGGGTTTACTTCTGGGGAAACCTAGCCCAGTACACGCCTCTTCCATTATTTTGTGACACCAAAGAAGAGTTTTGATTGGGACTTGGAAACTATAAATAAAAGGGGATTAAAGTGAGATTGTTATGTTTGTTTGTTCTTTCTCAAACACTGAAATGTTACCATTTTACTTTAATACAACCTTTCTCAAGTTCCTCCTGTTTTTCTTTACGTCCTTGCTTTTCTTTGACATTTGGCTCCTTCAGCCCCTGGCACATACACACATGAAGTGGGATGCCACTGGGGTAGGTCAATAAGAAACATTGAAATTAAAAACAAAATGCTTACAGCTTCAGAGTGTTTACTACATGAACCAAAACATACTTTACCATTTGTGTGTGTGCTAGGGACTCATTATGAATAAATCATATGTTGCCAGGCAAATGTTATTTTTAGAAGAAATGGCAATGTGAATTTATTTGCCTGGACCTAAATCAATGTTACTCTGAAATCAGTATATTTTCTGATGGTGTGAACCAACACACATATATACACACATACATGTGTGTGCACTTGACATATCCCCTTATAAAATGAGCACACTAAAGATACTGAAAATCAATCAATGATAAACCTTAACAAGGTTTAACTGTCTTAAGAAAAAAACAACAAAAAAACAAAACAAAACAAAAATGACAAGCCTGGAGCCACCATAGATTCATGTTAGTCACAGATGTGTCAGAATGGCCCCCAAATCTCCAACTATTTATAGCAAGTATTTTAACTTGGGGAGAGAAAAAGGACAGATTTTCTTCAGATGTCTGAGGCCAGTAGAGGACCTTTTCGACTCTTTCCCTCCACAAATGCTTAGGAAGGAGAAAGTCCACTGTGAAATGGTGAGGCAGCGGCGGGAGGTGGGGTGGGGAATAGACATTTCAGTGTGATTTTGATCTCCATTTTGCTGAGTAGGAATAGGAAGGAATTTAGAGGTGTTCTAAATGTTAAAAAGAGAGAGAAAGAGAGAAAGAAAGAATGAGAAAGAAATGAGACAACAAAGAAGGGTAAAAAGTTTCCAGACTTTTCACAATCATTTAAATATTTGATCAAAAGATAAATAAAAATAATTGCCCAAACTTCCACATTATGAATGCTTGTAGCTTCAGAGCTATAGGGTGTTGCAATCATAAAGACATATTGGAGATCTGGAGCCAGCATAATCACAAAGTTTATGAAAGCAACTTTTTTCTTCACATGTTTCTGTAAAACTATTTCTTTTAAAAGATATTACCTGGACTCCTTCTTTGAACATTAAATGTATTTTTTTTATGTTATAGAGATAGCTTAAGTATCTGATGATAGGGAAAAATCTTCTTGACATTGGTCCTGGCAATGATTTTTTGGATATGGCATTCAAAGTATAGGCAACAAAAGCAAAAATAGATAAGTGAGACTACATCAAACTAAAAAGCTTCTGCACAGCAAAGGAAACCATCAACAAAATGAAAAGGCAACCTACAGAATGAGAGAAAATATTTGCAAACCACATATCTGATAAGGGATTAATATCCAAAATATTTAATATAAGGAGCTCAGGCAACTTAATAGCAAAATAACCCAAAAAACAAAAGAAAGGACCCAAATAATCTGATTAAAAATAGGGCAGAGAACCTAAACAGACATTTCTCCAAAGAAGACATACATAAATAGGTACATAAAGAGGTATTCAACATCACTAATCATCAGGGAAATGCAAATCAAAACCACAATGAGATATCACTTCACACCTGTTAGCATGACGTTTATCAAAAAGTAAAAAAAAAAAAGTGTTGGCAAGGGTTTGGAGAAAAGGAAACCTTTGTGTACTGTTGGTGGGAATGTAAATTGGTACTGCCACTATGGAAAACAGTGTGGAGGTTCCTCAAAAAGTAGAACCATCATATGACTCAGCAATCCCACTACTGGGTATATATCCAAAGGAAATGAAATCACTATCTTGAAGATATATCTGCACTCCCACATTCATTGGAGCATTAATCACAATAGCTAAGGTATGGAAACAACCTAAGTGTCCATCAACTGATGAATGGATAAAGAAAATGGCGTACATATACACAAGGGAATATTATTCAGCCATAAGAAAGAAGAAAATCCTGCCCTTTGAGACAATGTTGATGAACCTGGAGGGCATTATGGGAAGTGAAATAAACAAGAGAGAGAAAGACAAATAGTGTGTAGTCGTGCCTATATGTGGAATCTAAAAAAGCCAAACTCATAGAAGCAGAAAGTAGAACTGTAGTTACCAGGGGCTGGGGAGTGGGGAACATGAGGAGATGTTGGTCAAAGGGTACAAACTTTCAGTTATAAGATAAATGAGCTCTGGAGATCTAATGTACAGCATGGTGACTACTGAAAATGCTGTATTGTATATAGACATTTGCTGAGAGAATAGATTTTAATTGATCTTACCACACACACCAAGAAACTGGTAACTATGAGGTGATAGAAGTGCACCTTAACTTGACTGTGGCAATCATTTCAGAATGTATATGTATATCAAGCTAATTTGTTGTAACCTTAAATATATACAATGTTGGTTTGTCAATATACCTCCAAATAGATGATCACCTTCTAGAGCAAGCAAGTGCAGGTGTGTTTTGGGTTAGAAATGGGGAAGAAGGAAATGTATAAAGAATTAGATACTTCAGCAGGTTAAAACCCCATAAAGCTCAGAGTAAATTTCCACCTTGCCTCTGATTTGTATACAAACTATACTCAGATGGGCAGAGGAGAAGGGGAGAAATCAGCTTGACTTTCGTGGAAGAGGAAAGGTTATACCCAGTTAATTTTTTAAACTACCTATTAACTTATCCACAGAACAGCTCTGCATAATGAATTCTAGAATGTGGTTAGTGTCGTTTCAGTTGTGGATGGAGGAGGTAATCTTCACCAAACTTAACTGATGATGGCTGTGAACTTGGCATGGTGATTGGTCTGAGATAAACAGATACCATAATAAATACCCGTCTTTCTCACCTCTATGAAAATATTTGCTGCCTTACACATACGCCGAGGTAGAGGAACGAGAAAGCCCATTTTTAGACACAACTCCAAAACCTGATGCCAGGTTCAAGTGCTGCCTTCCGGTCTCAGTGGAATATTTCCAAGGCTACTTTAGGGATTGAGACTGTGGTCACTCCACAAACATTGGTCATGGCCTCAGTGCCAGAGGACAGGCATGCACCACCTGCTCAGCTGTCAAAGCAGGCTGATAATTTGAGACCAAGGAGCTGGTGACATTCCCTCTTCACATACTGGCTGCCTTTAGCAGGCCAGTACACATCTCAGTCAACCAAGATGTTTCTGGCACTTGCCTAGACTTTGAGAGCACCCACTGGCTTGGTAGGGAGTAATTGGCATGAAGGAAGAACCTCAGCCAAGGAAGGTTTTGAGAAGACCCCATCCTGGCCCTCCAGAAGCAGCTGCATTCATACCTCTCCCTAGAGGGGCCAAACAGGGCAAGTGCGCATGTGTTATCTGCCTGCATCAGTCAGTGGGAGGGAGGCCAGTTAATGATTTTTTTTTCAGCTCTTCATTGAAATCAATCACTGCATTGCCTCAGCACCCAGTGAGGGGACCAGCAGGCTTTCCCAACAGCCTTTTCATTAAGAAGACATATTTTAGGTCCATCCCACTTTCAGTCTCTGCAGCGTAACATGACACCCCAAATTACCAGTCACCATCCCAGCAGGCACAGTCAACTTCAGGCTGACTTAATCTGTTTTTTATATTCATAAACATCTTAAGGCTCTGGATCACCAGGTCCAGGCAGTGAATGAGCAGGAAGACGTGATGTGAGGATAACGGGGATGCGGGTGAGAGAATGGCGGAAGATGCATTGCTCATAGGAAATGCAAGGCTCTCCAACTCAAAGCATTTCCTTCATTTTTTCCATGTATTTCCCTTGAGGTTATGCAGCTGGATATTCTCAGAGCTGAGAGCAGACAGGCTCACTGTAAACTATTCATTCTACCTTCTGATGTTTCCAGTCACTCTGTGATGACAGTGGACTGGGTACCCAGTTATTCCTCAGACCAAAGCAGATGTGTCTGATCTTAACCTCTCAGAAGGCAGCAAGATTAAAGCACACATGGAATTTTGGTTGTCACCCATCTTACTTCCTCCTTGACAGACGGTTCTCCTTTTTATGTAAAATAAGCCAGGAGTAATAGAGCTTTGACAAATGACAGAGAATAGGATGCATTTCTAAATTAACTAATGGCAGGTACCTTGAGAAAGAATGCCTAATCAACATTTGAGTCTAAGTCCCAGTTTCTTCTGGTGTGGGATACACTGAAGGCATTTAAATAACTGTCACATAGTTTATTACAAACCTAGTGAATTGTTTTGAATGTATCTTTTCTGTTGAATTACAGGAAGTTTTAGACTAAAAATAATACTAACAAAAACAAATATAGCATTTAGTCCTACTCTGTATGCTATCGTCATTTACAGATGAGAAAACTGAGGTGCAGCACAGTTGAATAACTTGCTTAGGCCACACAGCTAGGGACACATACCTCTTCAGGGGTAAGAATGTGAGACTACATTTTTTGACAAGAAGTAATTAATTAAAATCATAAAATTCTCTGCATTCTCCTTGATATTTGAAAGAAAACCCTGTGTATTCCCTGAGGGGCAGCTGCTTACAGAATAGAAGGTTCCCAACTTACAAGGTATGACTTAAGATTTTTTGACCTTACAGTGGTGCAAAAGCAATACACATTCCGTAGAAACTGTACTTGGAATTTTGAATTTTGATCTTTTTCCTGAGCTAGCAATATGTGGTATGATCCTCTCTCACGATGCTGGGCCATGGTTCCCAGGCACCCATCTGATCACGAGGATAAACAGCCAGTACACTTACAACCATTCTGTACCCACACAACCTTTCTGGTTTTCAATCTCAGTACAGTATTCAATAAATTACATGTGACATTCAACACTTTATTATAAAATAGGCTTCGTGTTAGATGATTTTGCCCAACTGTATGCTAATGTAAATATTCTAATAGTGTGTAACGTAGGCTAGGCTAAGCTGTGATCTTCCGTAGGTTAGCTGTATTCAATGCATTTTTGATTTCCGATATTTTCAACTTATGATGGGTTTATTGGGCCATAACCCCATCCTAAGTGGAGAAAGATCTGTACATGCGATAAGTTAAGCTGAAATTGCTTCAAACACACCAAAGAAGTCATTAAAAAGGAAAATAAAGGTTCCGAAAGAGGGAAAACTATTCTCTTGTAGTCAGTGAAGCAGAGCAGAAAAGTACATTTACAGATTGACTGCAATTTATGGAAAGAGAAAATATGTAAAGAAATATGAAAAAATGTTAAAATATAATTGTGTTATTGTGGTAGAGTATTAGGTGAGATTTTTTTACTTCTTGTTCCACAACTTCTGGATGTATTATTTTTTTGCAATTAACAGCAATGTGTTAAAGAGATAAATTATGGAAGCCCAGCCTCTTTCTGCACAAGATGGCTGCTGATGTCATAGCAGTTTAGCTCCATCTACATGCAGATTAATTTTTAAGATCTTTTATCTCCAATCATAGAGTTGGAAAATTTTTCTTTCAGCAGGAAGAACACAGCCTTTATGTTTATTTAGTGCAGTCATTAGTTAAGAAAAGAAAAAAAAAAGGTTATCAATTACGAAGGGTATTTATTTAAACAACAAAGTCCCTGCTTTCAAAGTGGTTAGAATCTAATGAAAGACAAGTTAAACTCAACCATAGAGTTGGTGCTCAGTATCTTTTTTTTTTTTTTTTGATTTTTTTTTGATTTTTTTTTTATTTTACAAATTTAATCAGTTATACATATGCATATGTTCCCATATCCCCTCCCTTTTGCGTCTCCCTCCCACCCTCCCTATCCCACCCCTCCAGGCAGTCACAAAGAACCGAGCTGATCTCCCTGTGCTATGCGGCTGCTTCCCACTAGCTATCTACCTTATGTTTGGTAGTGTATATATGTCCATGCCGCTATTTCACTTTGTCACAGCTTACCCTTCCCCCTCCCCATATCCTCAAGTCCATTCTCTAGTAGGTCTGTGTCTTTATTCCTGTCTTACTCCTATGTTCTTGATGACATTTTTTTTCTTAAATTCCATATATATGTGTCAGCATACAGTATTTGTCTTTCTCTTTCTGACTTACTTCACTCTGTATGACAGACTCTAGGTCCATCCACCTCATTACAAATAGCTCAATTTCATTTCTTTTTATGGCTGAGTAATATTCCATTGTATATATGTGCCACATCTTCTTTACCCATTCATCCGATGATGGACACTTAGGTTGTTTCCATCTCCGGGCTATTGTAAATAGGGCTGCTATGAACATTTTGGTACATGTCTCTTTTTGAATTATGGTTTTCTCAGGGTATATGCCCAGTAGTGGGATTGCTGGGTCATATGGTAGTTCTATTTGTAGTTTTTTAAGGAACCTCCATACCGTTCTGGTGCTCAGTATCTTTAGACTGCATGTTAATTTCAAATATGGGAGAACATACATACATATTTCTTTCAGAAGTCTTTCATCCCAATTTTAAAAAAGTACTATTTTGCCAAGGGAAAATAAACAGAAGGAAATGGTTTGGGGTTGACTCAAAACAGTGAATATTTGAATTCTAATTTGGTTTTAAAGTCAGAAAAAAAAACCCTACTCTCCTGGTATAATACTTTTAAAGCAAATGGAATTAATCATGCATGAAAAACTAATCTCTGACCTTTAATAGTAATTTTACAGATTGAAAAAAGTTTCAAACACTCAGTTGTGCAAAGAAAACAGACATTTGCTCACAGTCTGTAGACCCCAGCTCAGCTGACAGTAATTTTCCATTGATGGGGAGAAAATCATGGAAATTATACATGGCTGTGGCTGGCTTTAGACTGGCCCTATATAAGCTACAGCCATGATTCTACATTTTTTCCTTTGCGTGAGTGGGTAAAATACCAAAAAAGTCTGCATAAAAAGATGTCACCAATATTTTCAAGGTGACCTATAGTTGCAATATCTGATATAGTTTTGCTTCTTAGATTTATTGACTATGTACTTTTTGCATTATATACAACTAAAATTCTGCTGGGAAAAGCAATAAAGTACTCTGCCATGAAATTGTTTCAACAAATGCTATCGCACAAGTTTTTCAATGACTTTAAAATTTCCATTACCAGGAAAAGTTTTCAAAATGTATTTTTCCAAATGCAGGTGGGAGGATACCTTCTAAACCTTGAGCCAGTTCTACAGGAACCAAGAGAAACACCAAAAAGTAAAATAAAACTCTCCACACAACTTCTAAAGCAAGGAAGCGAAACCACAGCCAAGGGTGAGTGCAGCAGCCACCCGTCCACACCCATAAATTCTAGGGTAGTGCTGGTCACATCCCCAGCTACACTTTCCTGAGTCTCTGTGGCCAATCTTGTGCTCTCATGTTCTAGAACTCCATGAGAGCCAGAATTCCAACTGCAAAGATGTGTGTGTGTGTGGGGGGGCAAACTCACTTGCTAGTTGTGAGGTGGTGATAAGGTGAGAAAAATACTAACGAAGCAGAGTCTAAATGAATCAATACATGTAAATCACTTAGAATAGTGCCTGGAACTTAGTCTGGAAACATGGGTGACAACACATAATATCAAAAAGGATATCTTTGGCCTATTAAAATATAAAACATTATATTTCCAGACTTTATGGACACTCTATAAGTATAAGCTACTATTTATAAGAAGCCTTTATACAGGGAGAAAATAGAGTAAAATGTTTTTAACCATAACAACTTACTGAATTTAAACTTAGAAGCATTGACTTGTAATTTTACTTATTTGATACTATTTGTTATCCATATTTTGTCTCCAGCAAAAAAACTCTGAGCTGCTAACATTGTTAATCATCTCTTTAAAAATCAAAAAAACCGTTTTATGAACATACTACATTGAGATATGACAGATCTGAGTTGTGAAGACTGGAAAAAGAGGAGTATAAGATTAATTGAGAGGGTACATAATTTATTAATAATAAACACTGGCTTTTAAAACTAGTGAAATTAGAGGACATATCTCCCTCGCTGATCTCCCTCCTTCACTTCCTTTCCTCCCTCTTTCATTTGCCTCTTTTTCTCCTTTTTTTCTTCCCTTCTCTTCTTCCTTCCATACATTCTTTCCTCCCTCTCTCCCTTAATTTTTGTTCATTCTTTAAACCCATCCAGCCAAACAACAATGATTTGTTGAAGGCTTTTATTGTTTTTTTTCATTAAGGCAAACCAGTTAAGTAGTCTACTATTTTTTCAATTGGTAAACGTATTTGTAGCCAATAGATAATTAAGAGTTATTCAATTTCCAAAGTCTGTTGCTTTAAGGACTCACCCCGGCAGGAAAGTACTTAACCCAGGGATAGAACACAGGGTCTCACAATATTCATATTAAACTTGACCTGACTCTATCTGTACCTTGTTCAGTCTCAGTTTATTATGTCTATTGGGCTTTCAAGCCTCTGCTCTCTGACTTTGCTTCTACTCTTATTCCTCCAGCTTGGCACCCTCATGGGTTCTCACAATGCACCTGCTGTGGTACCTAGACTATGTCTTCCTTGCTCCCTGAGAGGCCACTCCTTGAAACTGGCCTTGATTGAGACCTAACTCCAATGACAGGTGCAGTAATGAATCCTCAGATGGACAGTTCTGCCTGGATAAGATACTTATGCTCAGGGTTGGAATCAGATTTTCAAGCACAACCCCAGTATCCCTGTGACAATTAATATTTAAGCCTTGGTAGGATTTAATTTGTAAAGGATTAAACACAAATATATTTCCTAAATCTGGCCTCTCACTCATCTTTTTGTCTTCATGCTCCCCCTGCTCTTCTTTCCTCTCTCTCAAAGGCCTACTTCAGCATTAAAGAGAGGCTGCAGTGGAAAAGTAATAATAAAAGAGAAGCCAGAGCTTTGCTCTGAAATGTGTATGGGATGGAGAGAAGAGGAGCAGTAATTCATTTGCATCTTGATGGTGGGAAAAGGAACCTCATGGAACAACTGTGCCTGGAAAGGAAATCATTTTTCACTGTATGCAGCCTTCTTGAGTCACTGGTCATTGCTTAGCAGCACAGAAGCCACAGAATGAAATGAGAAAAGTGCTGAGTAGAATTTGGGAAGTATAGAGAAGCAGGAAGTGAGCTCCCCTGGCATATTATCTGACCATATCACCAGTATTCATATTAAAAGATCTTCTAAAAACAGAACACACACACACAAACACTATAGGTTCTACTCAAGCACCATGGGACTATTTGGGCTTGAGAATTTATAGATCAATTAATGCAATTGTCCTATATCTTCAATTCAGGAACTCAAAAACTTTAAAATCTCTTGCTTATGCAGCAGTTAAGTAGAGATTTGGAGATAACACAGTTTGAGGATGTCTTCAAGTCTTAGGTATACAATGCAGCTCTGCAATGATGGGAAAATTATGTCACTCCCATGGGCTGCATATTTTCTTAGAGATAGTTAAGATACATTATTGGATAATAACCAGCATGATGCCTTAGCTCGCTTTCATAAATGTTCTGGATTTTTGGAAGAAGTACAAAAAATACATGTTAAGGAAAATAATATAATCATTTTTTTATTGCTTTAGTTCTTATCACTCACTCATTAATGTGGTGAGGGAGGTAATATCAACCTCTAACTAGTCCTAGAAAAAGGGACTGATACTGTTACATGAGACCAAAGGAAACTCATCATGACCAAGGAGGGTCACGAGCAGCTGGCTCTGATTCTGACCAATGAGCAGCTCATGAGCCCATGATATTTCTTTGCAAAGCAGAAGCACAGGGCAAAGAAGGAGGTCGCTCAAACTGGGTTGCTCTCCTGCGTTTGTTTAAGAAGCCCATTGGGCACTCCACAGTTGAGAACCTTGGTTTTCCAGCAGTTTTGTGGCTGATGGGTCAAATTCCATGATATCTCAGGTTTCTGTTTACCTGTGTGTCATAAATTAGGTTATTATTTGTCGAATATTCACTGCCTTCCTTGTCCTTGTCCTTTTACCCCTGAATGATACTGAGCTTGGCTATATTATGTGGGTTGACCAACAGAATGTGGGCTCAAATGATATATGCCTCTTCCAAGTGGAGACCTTACAAGTTACAAAGTGATTCCTGGGAGTTGTCAACAATGCCATGACAAGAACAGGTCCAAGAAACTGACTGGTCCAAGAAGAAGAAGAAACATGAGAACAAACAAGAAGCCAATCTGCAGCATGAAGCAGCACCATCCCAGCCCACCTATGAGCAGCCTGATGAGCAAGTAACAAACACCTATTGTTATAGGCTACTGGTATTTTGTGGTTGGTTGCTATGTAGCATTACTGTATCAACAGCTAACTACCACACCTTGCAATGAAAGACCAATATAGTTAATATGTATAATTATTTTCTCTTGGGATTCCAAGAGCTCTGGCCAATTCAGTCCACAAACTTTATTGCCCTAGAAATCCAGCCAATACCATTTCTCAAATCTGCCTGGCTTCCCTGGTGGCGCAGTGGTTGAGAGTCTGCCTGCCGATGCAGGGGACACAGACGGGTTCGTGCCCTGGTCCGGGAAGATCCCACATGCCGCGGAGCAGCTGGGCCCGTGAGCCATGGCCGCTGAGCCTGCGCGTCCGGAGCCTGTGCTCCACAACGGGAGAGGCCACAACAGTGAGAGTCCCGTGTACCACACATACACACACACACACACACACACACACACACAAAAAGAATACAATGCTCCCATCCCTCTACAATTTCCATTTGTCTAATTTTTACACATAAAATTCAACTAAAATTTTTATCTTTCGTAAAAAATTTCAGATTCTTCCATTCTTTTATCTCAGGAAGAAGCACTTCCTTCTCTAAACTGTATCCCTCTCTTCTTTTGCATATCACCTTCTGCAACAAATTATAGTACCTCTAGTATTCTCCTGTATCACTTATTGGTTAATATATCCTTTAGCATCTAAAAGAACTTTAAGAACAGGAATATTTCTCTCGAATTTCAAAAGGAATAGGCCCCTCAAATAATCAGGTACAATTTAAATCAATCCACTTCCCCTTCATATCTGCTTCTCCTTTATAGACCCTAACTCAATACATGTCTTCTCCATTTTCCTAGTTGCCCAAGCCAGAAATCTGAGTGATAATTGATCTCTACTCCTTTCACCTATTAACCAAGTCCTGCTTCATCAAAACTCCTATTTAGGATTTTTGGATCTCAATCATATCTATCCACTTCTCTGCTGCCCCATCACCATTTCCCCACAGGATTATTGTATCAATTCTCACCTGCGCCACCTATCTCCAATCTTAACCATTTGCAAACCAATTTCCCATAGCAGCCAAAGAGATTTTTTAAAGTTCGTATCTGGTTATGTCATTTGATCTTAAAATCTTTGATTGGCTCCCCACTGCAGCAGGATGAAGTGCAAATTTCTATTTGACTTATTAGACCTTTTATTATCTACCTCAGTATAGTTCTGTAGCCTATTTCTGATTAATGCCCACCTTGTGTTCTCTACCTTAGGCAAAGTGAATTTTCTGCATCTCCCAAAACCCATTATGTTCTCTCTTATTCCCAGTCATTTACACATGTTGTTCTGTCCATCGGATACCCTCTTTCTCCTCTCACGACCCTTCCCTTGGTTCTCTCTTCTTGTCCTTTTTGTCTTAGGTCAGATAACACTTTCTTTAGAAGACCAATCTGACTCTTTCCTTTCCCCCTTGCTCTGATAGGCCTGGAAAGTGCCCCTCTTGTGTGTTTCTACAGCATCTTGGACTTACATGCTTCCCTATAGCACTTATTATCCTACACTGCAATTTCTAATTAGTTTGCAGCTGACTCTATAGCTGGCCTAACCAAGAGCCATTTCATCTTCCAGCTAGAACCTTAGTGTAATTCATATATCTACACATCTTTGTAGCCACGCACCTATGGGAAGGTGGGTCTCAGCCTCAGCTCCCATGAAGGTAGCCTGATTGTCTCAGTTAATGATGAAGGTACTACTTCTGCAATAGTGATTAAGACATTGGCATGTGATGCAATTCTGACCAATGAGACATTGAAGAGAAGTTACGGGAGTCTGTTGGGGAAGAATTTTTCTCTCTCTTAAAAGAAGACAAAGAAAAGATCCTTCTTTTTTCACTAGTCATGGATATATGCCCTTGATAGCTAGAACTGTGACAGACATCTTAGGATCATGGGGGAACAACCCAGAAAAACCACCAACACTTGAGGAAGGCAAAAAATAAAGATGGAAAAGACTCTCAAGTCTTTGATTACGTCACTGAGTTACTGAGTGACTTGAGCTGTGCCCCGCCTCCCCGTCCAGGACTGCTTATGGTCTAAGTCAGTTGAGTTCAAGTTTTCTGTTACAGCTACAAGCATTCTGACTTACACACTTGTCTATCTTCCTTACTGTACTGATATGAATAAGAATTTATGTTTGCAAATAGGAACTGTAAAAGGACTAAGAATTTAAAGAAAACATCTTAGAAGGCTGCATGGCTTTACGGTAATCAATAAGGAAAATTATTATTAATGTGGTACTGTAGAGAGAATCAGAATCAGCTTTTATAGAAAATGCTGTAGAAATCTACTGATTTATTCTCTGGGCCAGAGAATAAAATGAACCTGTAATAGTCCTTTAAAAAGCTGGGTATAGGGCCTCCCTGGTGGCGCAAGTGGTTGAGAGTCCGCCTGCCGATGCAGGGGATACGGGTTCGTGCCCCGGTCTGGGAGGATCCCATATGCCGCGGAGCGGCTGGGCCCGTGAGCCATGGCCGCTGAGCCTGTGCGTCCGGAGCCTGCGCGTCCGGAGCCTGTGCTCCGCAACGGGGGAGGCCGCAGCAGTGAGAGGCCCGCATACCGCAAAAAAAAAAAAAAAAAAAAAAAAGCTGGGTATAAAGTGATCACAGGGATTGTACCAAATTCAGAAGCCTCCAGAAATGTGACCTAATTTTATTTAGCCCCTTGCCTTCCTCTTTCTTTCTCATGCCAGCCCTGGTTTTACTTCAAAAGCTGAAGAACCTAAAAGGGGAAAATCCCACCAACATATTCACCTAGGCTCTGAACAAAGATCCAAGAAAAGGTCAAGGTGATATTCAAACCCACAGTCACATTAACCTTTTGTGGATGTGAACATTGAACAATGCAGTAGTCTTTCTGCTTCGGCAGAATCTCTTGTTAGAAACAGGAATGTGGAGAATAACAAGAAAGAAAAATCCTCTATTTTTGGCCTAAAATAATTTGGTGAGGGCTTCCCTGGTGGTGCAGTGGTTGAGAGTCCGCCTGCCAATGCAGGGGACGCGGGTTCGTGCCCCGGTCCGGGAAGATCCCACATGCCGTGGAGCAGTTGGGCCCGTGAGCCATGGCCGCTGAGCCTGTGCGTCCAGAGCCTGTGCTCCACGACAGGAGAGGCCACAGCAGTGAGAGGCCCGCGTACCACAAAAAAAAAAAAAAAAAAAAAAAAAATTGCTGAGCTTAGATTCCTATGATAGGAAGTTCCTTCCTACCTTCATTTTTATGCATTTAATATTAAGTAGATGGCAGGGAGGACAGAGGCAGCTGGTTATTAAACAGCAGCTCCCTGCCATCTATCAAAATAGAACCAATCTTCATTTTCATAAGGTAATGAATTTGGATATTGCTCCATATTATTGGAACAAGATTATTGTTTGATCATATTTTTCAAAAACTGGTTAACAATTTA
Organism: Mesoplodon densirostris; assembly: GCF_025265405.1. Lineage (NCBI taxonomy): Eukaryota > Metazoa > Chordata > Mammalia > Artiodactyla > Ziphiidae > Mesoplodon > Mesoplodon densirostris. The sequence goes on from NC_082663.1 coordinate 47,549,516, forward strand.
AGTTTCTATTAGTGCTGCAAATAGAACTGATTGTATACTTGTGGACAGTTACTTGTAAAACAAGACAAGCTGTATAAGGTAGAAGTTACAGCCTCCTCGAAATTTTGGTAGAAGTATGAAACTATCTGAGTCAATTTTTTTTTTTTTTGTGGTACACGGGCCTCTCACTGCTGTGGCCTCTCCCATTGCGGAGCACAGGCTCCGGACGCACAGGCTCAGCGGCCATGGCTCATGGGCCTAGCCACTCTGCGGCATGTGGGATCTTCCCGGACCGGGGCACGAACCCGTGTCCCCTGCATCGGCAGGCAGACTCTCAACCACTGCACCACCAGGGAAGCCCCCTGAGTCAATATTTTTGATGGTTTGTTTACTCATTTTGGGAGATATTAAAATTGTAACTATTGACTCAATTCTCTAATGTTTATAAGTCAATTCCAGTTTGTTTATATCTCATTGAGTTAGTTTGGGTTGTTTTATTTTTGTGGGTTTACATCAAAATCAAACTGCAAAAATAAGCAATGATAAAAATACTACAGCTTTAAAAATGCATAATTATTTTCCCCGGATGATTCTAGAGCTATACTATCCAATAGAGTAGCCCCAAGCCACATGTAGCTATTAAGTACTTAAAATATGGCTAGTCCAAATTGAGATGTGTCAAAAGTATAATAGACACTCTGGATTTTGAAGATTTAGTATGAAAAAAGAATATAAGATAACTCATTAATAATTTTTATATTGATTACATATTGAGCTTATATTTTGGATATATTGAATTAAAATATATTCTTAAAATTAAGTTTTAAAGAAATTTAAATATGGCTATTAAAATTTTTTAAATTACATATGTGGTATGCATGATATTTCCATTAGGTAGCACTGTTCAAGAACATTCATCAGGTCCTCTCACAGGATGCCCTGCATTGTACACACTGACATATGTATAATCTCTGAAACACATTATGATGAAAAAAGGATACTCCTTCTAAATAGATGTGAGTTCTTGGAAAATTCATAGAAACTGTCTGAGTCTTGATTGCTTCACCTCTAAAATAAAAGGGCTGCTTGAGATGATTCCTGAATTCCTTTCCAATTCTCAAATATTTAATGATTTCATAATTTCCCGAATAGGTTCCAAGTTCATGGGATAGCTCATTTCAGTTTAACTAATATTTCTGGAGCATCTATCATGTGTTAGGTCCTGTGATAAGGTAATTGGACATCTAAATATCTCCCACTGTATTTAGTACTACTCTTTACTCTTGGCAAGTCTTCAAGAAATATTTATGGGATTAATGAATATTATTCTTCCTTGTCTTACATGTTGATTCAGAAAGAAAAAAATTCTCTCTCTGTCTCTGTCTCTCTCTCTGTCTCTCTCTGTCTCTCTCTCTCTCACACACACACACACACATATACACCAATAACCTGCCTGTGAATGAAATACCAAAAAAAGTGGGTTTTTTTGAAAAACTGAGTTGCAGTTCTTTAGCAGAAACTCGTGTCCATAAAACTGAATGGTCTCTGAACCCTACAGCTAAAAATGCCTTGCTCTTTCTGAAAAATGTAAATTGCATTGTGCTTCTATGTCAAGAGCTCTCCAATTTTAGCTGCCTTTGTCCTTTTTGAGGCTTTCCTGGGTCAATAATTAGCAACACAGCTTCTGGGATTGAGTGAAGAAAGAGCATGATGAACAAATACAAATGAGCTGCCTTAAAAAAGCAGTAGCATAAAGCAAGAGAGCACTTGAGACTCGTCCTGTCAAAATGTTCACACAGGGCAGGCTGAGAAATGAGACACTGAAAATTACTAAGCTGGAACCCAGCTGTATGCACTTACTTAACCAAGTTCACTGTTCACAGGATGCATTTTCACCTTCTGCTTTAGTGAGGGGTATTCTCAAATTATTCTAAATGTTTCTAAAAAGTGCTTTTCCAATTTTGCTGGGACTCTTAAACTTCTTTTCAGTTTTTTTCCAAACTCGAAGAGAAAGAAATGAGGAAACAGTCTGATATATTGGGAAGAGTGCTGGAGACCAACAGTTAGTAAGTTTGATTTCTGAGAGCTACTATGCACTTGTGATGTGAAATTGAACAAACTGTTTAATCTTTCTGACCTGTTTCTTCATCTGAAAAATAAGGATAAAGTTCTATGTATTTAAAGGTTAGTGAGGGGATCAAATGAGATACTGGTAAGGGAAAATATTTAACAATGTATAAATGTTCTACAAATGTAAACTATTTCATACATAATCATCACAGACGTCTCTTATGAGCTAAAATCTGGTCATATAACATGTGATCCTAGATCCAAAGGAGAAGACAAAGAAGAAATGTATATAACAAAAATATTATGTCTCCTATTAGAAATAGCACAATATTCATAAAACTAATATTTAAAAGAATATGATGTAATGGTTAATTGTACAGACTCTGGAGACAAACTAGTAGGATCTGAGTTCTGACTCTATCATATACTAGCTGTATGATTTGAAACAGATCACTTTATCTGTCTATTCTTTACTTTTCACATCTGTAGAATGGGGATAATAATAATACACAGGCTTATTGTGAGGAATGAAGTACTTAATATATATAAAACATTAGAATGGGGCTGGCACATATAAGCATTGTATTAGTGTAGCTGTTGTTTAGGTGTTCATTCTATGATGCTTTCTTTAAACTCTAGGCTAACTCTTGGCTAGCATTTGTTTTACATTGCTTGAAAAATATCATAGATTTCTCACATGCACATTTTGGAAGTACCCCAAACACATGCTAGAAGAACAAAGAGAAGCAACTTGAGTACATAATTCACAAAATGACAGCCTAGATGAGCCCACACTTTTTAGAGGGCTGAAATATATAGTGAAACAAAGTACACTCACATGGGACCTTGGTAAAATTTTTTTTGTGTGTGTGTGGTACGCAGGCCTCTCACTGTTGTGGCCTCTCCCGCTGCAGAGCACAGGCTCCGGACACGCAGGCTCAGCGGCCATGGCTCACGGGCCCAGCCGCTCCGCGGCATGTGGGATCTTCCCGGACCGGGGTACGAACCCGTGTCCCCTGTATCGGCAGGCGGACCCTCAACCACTGTGCCACCAGGGAAGCCCCTTGGTAAAATTTGAGTCCCTCTTTATTTTTACTTTTTTTTTTTTTCAGGTACTGAAATAACGCCCAGAAGTGTCTTGTATTTGCACTGTGATTTTAAAAATCACTTTCACATCCATTACCTCATTAAAAGTTCAGGACTATGAAAGGTCAACAATGAACTTACTTTCACTCTCACATATCTCTTTGAGGAATCAAGTCAACTGAATACTTGCACTTGAGAAAAAAAAGTTGGGCTCTTTGCCAAATACTTTTTGGCAGCTTTTAAGCCTGGGTTTTTCATCTGAGCTAACTGCAAGCCTAGAAGGAGCCAGAGGGGCAATTCATCAGCTCAGCAGACCGCTCAAGCCCTGGACTGCGGCCGGGTCATGTCTTCCACAAACAGCTATCTGTCAGTAAGTAAATCATTGACTGCATCTTCCTTGAGAGGAAAGTCATTTTGGTTGCTTCACCAAGTCCAAGAATGTGAGGAAGGAAAGGAGACGGCTAGTTGGGGACTTCCACTAGGATTTTCCCATAGGCTATGACTAGCTGCATCATTCTATTTGTTGGACTCAGTAGTCATTTTCCATGAGACTACACCTACTGGACAGGAATGTCTTGACCTGTTTCTTATCTAATTTGACCATCTGCTACATCAGCATTGTTGATTTAGACACCCAAGATTGGCAAATGTGGCAGAGAAGAGAGTTCCATGCAAATGTTTTTAGGGAGGCATTTGCTAGGAAAACCCCCTAGAGAAAAGCATTGACATATACCATTTGTAAGACCCCAGTTAAATCTAATCAGTATGCCTGCTTCAGAAAGAAATCCTCCTCAGAAATTACATTGCCTGATCAAGTTGCTCTTTTTCGTCTAAATACTTATTGAAATCCTTAAATATATCATGACAATGGAATATACCAAACACAGGTTAAGCTTTTATTATTAAGGTTAGTGTAATATCCGAAGGTCATGATTTGGATTAACAACCATGATAAGACTTTAGGTATTAAATGTATAAAATTGAGCACATCTGTATTCACTCTAGGATAAAACAAGATGATTTAAAAAATTCTCTCATCTTTTGTTCTCCTACAATTTGAACTTAAACTTTAAGAGTTGAACAAGAATGTAGAAGAATATAAAACAAGTAATGGGGCTTCCCTGGTGGCGCAGTGGTTGAGAGTCCGCCTGCCTATGCAGGGGACATGGGTTCGTGCCCCGGTCTGGGAAGATCCCACATGCCGCGGAGCGGCTGGGCCCCTGAGCCATGGCCGCTGAGCCTGTGCGTCCGGAGCCTGTGCTCCGCAGTGGGAGAGGCCACAACAGTGAGAGGCCCGTGTACTGCAAAAAAAAAAAAAAAAAAAAAGTAATGGCAGGCTCTGCTTATGCAACATCATCGCCCAACACCTGCAGCATTGCCTGAAACATTGTAGATATTCAAAATAGTTATGAAATAAATGAGTATCTGCAAAGTTTGGGTCATTTTAACCACACTAATATTCACATTTATCTATAGACATAATAGTCTTGAACACATTAAGAGAAATTGATCAATACTAAACAACAACAACAAAAATGTTTTCCTCTGTGGAAACATAATGCTAAATTATAATTGTGCAAAGTCAAAAATTAATCTACAAATGAATTACAGAGCATTATTCAATGAGTCAAAGCCATTCTATAAATAAATAATGCAGTACTTGGCTAAAGGTTGTTGCTATTATGTGCACGACTTCAGGATGAAAAACTTTTTAATATGTTTTTAATATGTTTTTAATATGTTCGTCACATTAAGTAATGTTTTTAATATGTTCGTCACATTAAGTAATGAACAATATAAACAATTCATGCAAGCATGTCAGCCAAGCATTACTCTTGAGGACCAGCAGGACATTTCAGGAACAAGAGCTAAAAGCAGGGAGTACTCTCTTGATTTGGAAAACTGATTCTAAATTTCTTGATTTTCCCAGAGGGTAGCATTGAAGCAAAATCTGGCACAGAAGTGGAATGCATAATTGAAGCCAACTTTCCCTTGGTAGGGAAAATACGAGCCTTCCTTTCACTATTCGGAGATGCTTTGGATGCTGTCTGCAAACTGGCCCCAGGTGACCTGTTCTTTGTGGCACTCATATCACTTCCACCCACAAAATGCTCTCCTGTGAGGGAGGGGGTGGGAAGCATGTCTTGAGATTCTCCCACTCCCCACTAGTGCCAAGAAAATTCTGTTCTTGGGAAAGAATCTAATCTCAGATATTCATACTTGTATGAATTCAAACCATTATTTTACCTTTCTATGAGGTACTTACCTTTTTGGCCTTACCTCTCTGTAAAAAGGCCAAAACACAAAAACGTTTTTTTTTTTCCTTTTCAAAAGAAATTGTAAGCATTGGGCATCAGGAAGATGTGGTTTTTTAGTCTGATTGTTTGGTTTTAAGATAAAAGAAATGTGCCTGTTACTGAAAGTACATATACAAACTAAATTGACAAATTTGTTCATGCTGTTTCAGCAACTTAAAAAGAACTGCACAGTTGATTCATTGGTTGTTCAGGTTGTGGTGCTTCTCTGTTTACACTCAACATTGGCTTTCTCAGCCATCTCATCAGTGTCTTCATGTCTCACACACATTTCTGACTTCTTGACGGATGCCTCTACTATGAGGACCCAGCCCCCCTCAATGAGAACATAGCTGAGACCATATTCATCCTTTTCTTCTACCAACCCATTGTCCTTCTAGACTTTCCCATTTCCCAGTCTTCAGAGTTCAGTCATGACTGACTTTTCATCTCCACACCCCACTGCATTCGTTGCAAATTTCAATGATGTTACACCTATACAATGTTTCCAGAAACTACCTTCTTTCTATTTCCACATACATGAATTTAGTTTATTGTCTCATCGCTCTTTTTTTTTAACAAAAATAATATTTACTCATTATATTAGTTTGCTAGGACTGCCATAACAAATACCACACACTGGGGGGGGGTGTTAAATACCAGAAATTTATTTTCTCACAGTTCTGGAGGCTAGAAATCCAAGATCAAGGTGTGGGCAGGATTGGTTTCTTCTGGAGACCTCTCTGCTTGACTTGTAGGTGGCCACCTTCTCCCTCTGTCTTCACATGGTCTTTCTGTGCCTGTCTGTGTCCCAATTTCCTCTTTTTATTGGGGCATCAGTCAGACTGGATTGGGGTCCACCTATATGACCTCATTTTACCTTAGTCACCTGTTTAAAGGCCCCATTTCCAAGTACATTCTGAGGTACTGAAGTTAGGACTTCAACATAGGAATTTTGGTAGGACACAATTCAGTCTACAGCACTCATGTTTTTCCTATGGCACACACTCTCATCTCAGAATGTCATAATATTTTTCCCCAGAATTATTTTGATCGTCTTTAGAAAAGCTGTGTTCCACAGCCACAGACACTTCCTTAAACAAACGTGCTTTCTTCAGAATCCAAAGCCCCACTGTGCCATGTTAGTTTCCTCATTCTCTCATTCAAGCCACTCTATAATCCACATTTCCATTTTCAAGTTTCCTTTCCTATGATTCTAATAAAACATAGTCACTCTGGATTACTCAAACGCAGACCTCTATATTGTTCTTCCGTTGTTTCCATTTATATTTTTCTAAGAATGGCATCATCTTTCAAAGCGCTAAGCAAATGTTAGTTTACTTTAGCATCACCTTTCTTCAATCTCTTCTACATCCTTCCAAACAACTGTGGTTCCTGGGTCCCGAGCCATAGCCCATTTACCTGAACCTCTCTTATTTTATCTTTCTCTGCCGGTTTCCTCACTCCCTAAATCCTAAGTACCCCTTTAACAGAGGGCTCATGGCATCATGGGTACTGAATAAACCATTTATTGAGTTGATTAAAGCCAGTCTACTTGACATCAATTGCTTCAGGTGTCAATATGATTAAAATATCTCACACAATTATCAATTATTATTTATTCTTTTGTTCAGCTTATAGACACAGCATAAACCACGGCTTGATGACTACAAGAGTCAATAATGATTATTATTATTATTATTATTATTATTTTTTCCGTACGCGGGCCTCTCACTGCTGTGGCCTCTCCCGTTGCGGAGCACAGGCTCCGGACACGCAGGCTCAGCGGCCATGGCTCACGGGCCCAGCCGCTCCGCGGCATATGGGATCCTCCCAGACCGGGGCACGAACCCGTATCCCCTGCATCGGCAGGCGGACTCTCAACCACTGCACCACCAGGGAGGCCCAATAATGATTATTTTGGTTGATTATTTTTCTCCCCCAAATAACAATTTTTTTTTATTTTAAACAATTATAGATTGCTAATCTTATACATATACATATACACACACTTTTTTTTAACCAAAATTTTTTGGTGACTTTTGTGAAAACTAGTAGAAATGTTCTTATTATCTACATTATGAGTTAAAGAACCTTGGGGTTTATTTTTAGTGATTGGTTTGCCAAAAATTTTGTAAGCTCTGTCTTCAAGGCACTTTTAGGTCAATTATAATTTATTTTCCCTGCTACTTTACTCTTTCCAAGGTTTACTCTGCATTTGGCACAAAGATCTTAGTTCTCACCTATCCTCTTGTCCTACAGAAACCTTAATAAGTTGCCTTAAGTCTCTGAAAACAATAAATTAATATAGGCCATAAGTGGCCAAATTTTTCATAGTCTAGTTCATAGCTTTTTCCAACTCCCTTCATCTTTGCTGAATGTATTATGGAGCCTAGAAAGCAAATATTAACTTTCTAATCTCCTTCCCACTAGAGATGGCCATAAGGCATAGTACTGGCTAATGAGCTATAAGCAGAAGTCTTTTGAAGGCTTTGGGGAAGGCTTTTGTGTTTCTGGTAACTGGGTAGATATGACTAGAGCTGCTCCCCCTCCATCTCTCCCCTCCCCTCTGCCCCTCACTGCAGGTAACACAGATGTGATGTCTAAAGCTGCAGCAGCCATCTTGCCATCAGGAGGGAAAGGCCAAGAAAATTGTATAGATGCTGGCCTTCTGCAAATGGTGATAACGTCATATAGCAGCTCAAATGGCTCTAGTGGCCACTTATTTCAAAGTAACCCATATTTGTTCAAGCCATTTTTGGTCCAGGTTTCTTGTTATTTATAGCTGAAAGCATTTAAAACTAATACACCAGAGTTGACAGTTTGAGTTTTCCACAAAGAAGATCTTTTCTTTGGCCCCTATGGCCCCTAGAATGTGCTCCCTAATCAAAATCTAGTTACAAACCCACAAATCCAGTTCCCTAGGTCAAAAGGAAGCAAGGGGTCAGCAAGGACCTACTGTATAGCACAGGGAACTATACTCAGTATTTGTAGTAACCTATAAGGGAAAAGAATCTGAAAAAGAATACATATATGTGTGTATATATATACACACACACACACACACATATATAACTGAATCACTATGCTGTACACCTGAAACAACCATAACATTGTAAATCAACTATACTTCAATGAAAAATATTTATAAAATAAAAAACACATTAATTTTAAAAAAGGAAGCAAGGGAGAGTGAGTTGGCCGTTTTCACATAAATCACTCATCAGTAAGAGAATCTCTGTTGCCCTCTTTCTTTTCCCTCAGGGATTATTATTAACAATTTCTCAAGGAAGGGAAAATGTTAAATTAAAAATTAGATGGAAAGGAGGGACCTAAGTGAGAAATCCACCGATAGCCTTCACATAAACATTACTGTAATCTCCTTCTCCATGAGTGAAGAAGGCATGGAATGGCATAGAATGCTTGTTGTCCACCATTTTTTTTTTTTTTTTTTTTTTTTTTTGCGGTACACGGGCCTCTCACTGTTGTGGCCTCTCCCGTTGCAGAGCACAGGCTCTGGACGTGCAGGCTCAGTGGCCATGGCTCATGAGCCCAGCCGCTCCGCGGCATGTGGGATCTTCCCGGACCGGGGCACGAACCTGTGTCCCCTGCATCAGCAGGCGGACTCTCAACCACTGCGCCACCAGGGAAGCCTTGTTTTTTTTTTTTTTTTTTTTTTTTTTTTTTCTTTTTGCGGTATGTGGGCCTCTCACTGTTGTGGCCTCTCCCTCTGCGGAGCACAGGCTCCGGACGCGCAGGCCCAGCGGCCATGGCTCATGGGCCCAGCCGCTCCGCGGCATATGGGATCCTCCCAGACCGGGGCACGAACCCGTATCCCCTGCATCGGCAGGCAGACTCTTAACCACTGCGCCACCAGGGAGGCCCAAGCCTTGTTTTTTAATTTAAAAAAATTTGTTTTACATTCCTTGTGCAGAATACCTCATAACTGTGATCCCCAGTTGGCAAGAACCCCGTTTATTTCTAACATAAATTCAGGAAGCTAATTGTACCTCTCTCCAGCTTATTATCAGAGCAATTAAAATCAGCTGGTGCAATGCTGTAATGTTGTAGGGCTTCAGGTTTTATAAGTGACATAGCCCGAGGCATTAGTCATTTTTACGGAGGGATTTTGGTTCCAGTTCAGCCAAGTCCTAAAGAGTTCTAATTAAAGTCTCCTTGGGGAGTTCCCCTTGATCTGCTAGATTCAAGATTCTTCAGTAAATAACCAGCTAGGATTATTTCTGGTGGGGACAATTTATATTTGATTTTAATGCCTTAATTGTATTTTATACACATCCTGAAACCCCAGGACAGTAATCTCATGAAGCACATACAAAATTGTATAATACAGGCAATATATGCAAGTTTTTAAACCTGAAGGTTTTGTTTATGTTGATCCAAAGCTGCAAAGTCTTTAAATAGAATAATATTACTGCTTGTCTGAACAACAGGTACCCTTACTTGTTTATTAATGCTAAGTTATAGGGCTCTCTTTTAGATACAAAGGTTACACACAAAATGCACAGGATCATTACACCTCTAAGAAGTGCCAAATTAATAGTGTCATTTTTGCACAGGTCTGATAGCCTTTGTAGGATTGACAAAAGCAGCTCAATGGGAAAGAATTAGGGGAAACAAACTGGAGGAGGTGACCTGGAGGACTTCTCTTGACGATGTATTTGCTCGGTAAGCACACTGGTTACATGAGATTTAGATTTTATGTTAGTTGGGAGTATGCTAAGAAAACGAATGCCTCCCAACCACCCCTTGGTACCACTATTGTTTTACTGAGGTTTACAGGCAAAGCAGAACTATATGAACATGGGCACATAACATTAACCAGGCCTTCTCCTTACCTCCCCATTCCTGGAAATAAATTTCTTCTTACAGCCGAGTAATTAATTACACTGTATACACATCATCCACAGAAGAGATAAACCAATTAGTCAGTCACTCATTAGGAAAAATGATATAAGTCATCTGGCTTTCCCCACCTCTTTTTGAAATGTTACTGGTATGTATTTTTCCCTCATCTAAATATTCTAATTTATTGGTACGTATTTTTCCCTCATCTAAATATTCTATCTCTGTTTTGCACTTGACTAATTCCTGTTCACGCTTCATTTCTCAGCTTACATATTTCATCCCAGAAGCTTTGATTTCCCACCCCCAAATTAATCGGTTCTCCCCTGTATAATATGTTCTTGGAATCTGTACTTCTCCTTCAGTGCACTTCATCTAATTATGCATTTCATTTGGGGATGACTCGTTTCAGGTTTGTCAGACTCTCCAGGACAGGAACCATGTCTGTTTTATTCACCTCTGTTTCCTCAGAGCGGAGCACAGTCTAGTACAGGATAATATATGAGCTCAATAAATGTATCGGGCAGTAGAGCTCACATTGCCTTCCTGGTTTCAGAGCATGGGAATCAGGCCCTGAAGAACAGCAACAGTAGGAGTTTCCATTCTGCAAAATGTCCATTTTGCAGAGGAGAGTGCTGCAAAGATTGGGAAGTGCTCAGACTCTGGAAAAAAAGGAAGGTGGCGAAAAAGAACTGCATCTGTTTCACAGTGTTGCCAAGGGTCATGGTGGTGGCTATTAATCTTTGCTACCGAAAAAAAAATATTTTGCCCCTGTTAGAAGGGGGGTTGGTACTTAGTTATTGTAATGGATTTAGAACATTCATCTTTTTTTTTTCATTCATCATTTTTACTCGAGGATCAACTTAAAAAAAAAGACACAAGTAAAATAAAGATTTTTTTTTAAGAGATTCTGCGGTACCGTTACAAGTGTCTCCCTCTCAGCAATGAAAGAAGCACTGCTTTTTAAAAAAATATCTTTCTGTAAAACCCTGGGGGGAAACTCCTGAAGATGGAAACAGAAAAAGCTAGGTGGCAGTAGACTGCCTTGGTTTTATCACAACTTCCCAAGGCCTTATCAATGACTAGATATGAGCATGCTTACAACCAATGGAGTGTTCATATAAATAATATAAATAGTTCAAAAGATTACAGAAATAACTTCTTAAGCCACTCCCCACCATTTGGAACAAGTACGGTTTGGAATTTTCCCCATCTTTGTAATTCTGAGAAAAATGCTTTAGACTAGATGTCTATGGCTATATTCAGATGATTCCTATTCATAAAATGAGAATACAGAATAGACTAACTTCTGTAACAGTGACACCACTGAGAGAACAAATTAGCTCAAGAAACAATAAAAAAAGCTGAGAAGGCACTTTAAAGGAATCAATTTAATTGTATCTCTTTTTGCCGTGACTCTGAAGAAAGCTAATTTAGTCTCTGAAAGTAGTATCTTGCTGCCTGGAATTGGTACCCACAAGCTTCAAATAAACTATTCCACAAACTTCAAGCTGCCCTTGACAGAAAGAAGGGCACGCTCAGCTCCAAGCCATCAGGGAAGGTATAATTTCACAAGGCCAGACAGCCAGGGAAAGTGATCCTCAGAGGAAACCCTGTAGAAAAGAATTTGCATTTATTTCCTTTTTCCTATCCATCCGTGACCTCAACTGAACTATTCTTGTGTGACATTTATTTATTCCTATTTATGACTATTATCATATATTTGGAAAGGTACTTTTGGTTATTGATGTTAGAAGCAGGTATAGTTTTAAAAAAAGTTTAGCTGCTGAGCTAGGCAGCCCAGGGTTCAAACCTCAGTGTACTAGCTACTTACTAGCAATATGACCTTCAGCAGGCCACTGCCCACAGGACTTCTGTTTTCACAGCTATTGACAAAAGTGGGCGTGTGTGTAATGATAATGCCCACCTTTTGGAGGTGGTGAGGCTTAACCAAATGACCACTGAAAATGGCCAGCACAAGGTCAGGCCTATAATCTGGACTTAATGTATCAAAATCTCATTCCTTTCCTCTTTCCTGGCCTTTTCTTCTTCCTTCTCTTCTCCATCTTCAGTGTATGAGCCTTCCTAGCAGATGACCACCTGGACTGCCTGATAAGTCTGCTGCCCACTGGGAAGCTCTGTGTGGCTGACACAGGATGTAGCCCCATTAAGGATTCAGTCTGTTTACTCAATGCTCAGTTCATGTGAGAATGCAGAAGTTCCCAAGGGGAAAAAAAGCATTAATTCATGTCTAATTATTTAGTTACACTTCTTCACTTTTTACAATTTACTGTGAGCAGATTCTATTAAGGAGAATACAGAATGAGCAAGGGCTTTGTCTTTGAGAAGAAAGGGGGACACAGAAAGAGAAGGATGAAGGAAGATCTCAAAAGACAAGCTACCTGCCCTCAGTCACTCTATTGAACTAGCTCACCCTGACTTTGCCCAGTTCTTTGGTGAATCAAGCCTGTGTGCCTCTTACATTGTGTACTCCTAGCTTTTCATGTTTTACAGCCAAAATATTTAGGTCTAATATTTGTTTTCACAGGGATGTTTTACAAACAATGAACCCCAAATTAATCATCATCTTGCCTGTCATAGTAATCTGACCTATTATTCAAAGCTCTTATTTATGGGATTCTTTGAAACTTCAATTCACAGATGGGTGTTTTTACATTGTATTTGGTCTATGGGCAGCTATATTAAAAATTAAAAATGTGAAATGGGGGCAGTAAGTTGGATATTTCAAATACATAGCTATAAGTAAAACAGTAAGTATCTTATTTTTAAATATCCAGCAGCTTATACAAAGTGGGAGTCTAGAATGCCCTACACTGAGATATTACTCAGAAAAATGCTGCTAATGTGCAATGTTTTCCCTTTTGTTAAAATAAAAGCATATTAATTGATAGTTACCTCTCGTATCATTAGAGTAAGTTATTGAAACCACGCAGGACCCTGCGGGATCCTCCTGGGTACAAAAACCCCTCTGTGTCCCCTGTTTCTTGTTTGTACAAAAAGGCTTTAGTTTCCTAGGCCTTCCCTGAGTTCCACAGAGTAGATTCAAGCAGTTACTAGTTAGGGCTGTGAGGGAATGCCGAAACAAAGGAAAAGCAGTCAAGAAACATTAGTTCAGTGATAAAACAGAGTCCTAGCCCGGCAAGGGATACACATAACAATCTGATGCGTATCTTTGAGTTGTTCTGCAGGAACTAAGACCCCCCACTCAGGTGGAGGATGATGACTACCTGCTGAGTACCAACAGGTAGACCCCAGGCCATGTGGAGCCTGAAGGTTTATGATTAAGATTCCCGAAACACCACCCTGGTACCTTACCACCAACCAATCAGAAGAAAGTCGTGCACCCTACAGCCCTCACGTTAAATGTTGCCTTTAAAAACCCTTCCTTGAAAGCCATTGGGGAATTCAGGTCTTTTGAGCATGAGCCACCTGTTCTTCTTGATTGTCCCTGCAATAACCTTTCTCTGCTCCAAACTCTGACATTTTGGTTGGTTTGGTCTCACTGTGCACTGGGCACACAGGCAACATTACACCTATATGTGGCCAAGCAGATCAATGATTTCTTGATTTGTTGAGGTTTACAGATTCTAAGAACCTCATTTTCACCATCATTAAAATGTAGCTAATCTTTGTTATATATTTGAACTGGGCATATAATCTATGTTAAGTTTTGCATTACTTATGCTGAATATTCTTCTGATATGGACTGACTATATTTAATATATTCTATAGGAATTTTATTTCTTAAAACTAAGTATTCAAACAATTGTGTTATTAAACAAAACGTTTAAAAATTTTTAAAGCTTAAAATGCCATTAAAAGTGAACTTTTAATCATCAAGAAAATTAATCTTAGTATTCTGAGAAGTAAGGAGGAAAGCATGAATTTCATTTGTTCATAGATGTGTATTGAGAACGACTCCAGAGGTTATGGTTCATCACTATTCTTTGAATAAAAAGAAAACATAAAAGAGATTTAAGACCTTCAGAATCTACATTACTCTCTTCAAGTACAATCACATACTTGGGAATTAGTTATCCTGAGTTTAGCTAAAGCTAATTGTTTTGTTTCCTAAACAGTATCTTGAAAAGCTAACATCTATATAAACTTCTCTTAACCCCAAATACAGCAGTGTTTGCTTGCCAAAGAAAGGGGTCATAGCATTTATGCATCGTATATTCATTTTTTAAAACAAAGAACCACTTAAACAAGTTGCAGTTTTGCCAGAACAGAATTTGGTAGCCAGGAAGCTATTGTAGTTTGCCATTATTATCCCTTTTGTATTCTCTCAATGGCACTATTAGTATATTTTTAAAGGCATGAGTGCATGTGAAAGGCATTCATAAATACCCCTCTTTGATGACGATGGTTGCAAATAGCAGCAGCTGCAGCAGCAACAGTAGTAAACATCTAACATTTATGGGGTACTTACCAAGTGCCAGGTACTATACTAAGCACTTTACAAGATTATTTTACTAATTCCCACAGAAACCTTGTGATTTGGATACTATTATTATTTCCACTTACAGATGAGGACGCTGGGGCACAGAGAGGGAACACAACTGGTAAGTGTTAGAATCAGCTAGGAGGCAGCAGACTGACCTGGTCTGACTTCAGAGACCAGGACTTTGCCTCCCTTGGATGAGCAGTTGAACTCAAGAGGACTTGCACACAGTTCCACTAAAACATTCAGAATGTCAATTTTTCTGCCTCCAACGTATTCTTGGGGAATTTTGAGGGGGCATGGAGAAATTTTAAGAGGTCATAGGGACATTAGCTCAAAGCTAGGCATGGCATGGGGATCCTTCTCCATCTTGTGGACCCTCTTTCCAACCACCTTCATTCCCATCTTCATTCATGTTACAAAACACATGGTAGTAGGGAGGGATGTTGTGGGAAGAGACACGGGAAAGTTCATAGGTTAAAAATCACAAGAACCACTGGTCTCATATATGATTTCATGTGAATCTTTCAGACAAGATTAAGCAAGGATTAATCTTAATTAAGGATTATCTTAATTAATTAAGGATTATCTTAAGGATTATCT
Source organism: Mesoplodon densirostris (assembly GCF_025265405.1). Classification (NCBI taxonomy): domain Eukaryota; kingdom Metazoa; phylum Chordata; class Mammalia; order Artiodactyla; family Ziphiidae; genus Mesoplodon; species Mesoplodon densirostris. The sequence continues at coordinate 47,564,876 of NC_082663.1, forward strand.
TAATTAATTAAGATAAAGCAAGGATTCTATAAGGTTCCATTCATCTACGATGCCCACCAGCAAATGTTGCATCCCGTGATGATACTACATATCCCTATGTTATTTCGCAAGCATGATCTAATTTGAACCACATAGCACACTTGTGAGATGAGCAGGAAAGAGAAAAACAGCCCTATGTTACAGACACAAAGATAGGGATCTAAGGTATGTGGCACAGTCAAAACAGAACCTAAAGCTAGCATCTAGGTCCACAATTCCCATCAGTAGTAACTCTCATCAGTGCAAAGGTCTTCTGTTATACTCTTAGCATATGACTTGGTGAAAACAGTCTTCTCAGTGAACTAAATTCTGCACAAGGAAATCAAGGCCCAACAATCTCATATCTTTGTTTATTTTAGGATTCATTCAAGTGTCAAACCTAAACAAGCTGGTTATCTCAACAGTGTCTGGCAAAGCAGGGCTGAGAGAATGCACACCATTAGCTCTTGAAACTTGTTACCATGGAGCTCATGTTCCTAAATTGTTTCTTTCTGTATAGAAGGTAGAGGGTCATATTTTGAATCCAAGATAATCAGAGTATGGTGGACATCAAAGTAGTATGATTACGATACTACTTGGAAACGCCAGTATAAGTATGCAGTGTCCAAGGCACCAGGGGACAAATTGAGGGCAGAGGTGCCCCTGAGAAATGCTTAATTTCAGCATACAGAATAGCTAAATAACAACAAGGTTTTATTTTTGACTTAAACTCTTACAAATGTATCACTGCTATAGCAACTATTAATGACAGTCTATTTTCATGATCCCTGATGGCGTTTTTAGCACGATTTATAGAAAAAATAAGCCAGAAAATTAAAAAATAATGTAAAATAAGAGATACACTATGAAACTTCTGTCCAGCATGTAACCAACACCAGTTGTGCAACAGTTTACATTTTTGATGGTGATGATGTATTTGTTATCTTGCCAATGCTTTTCCAAATCCCAAGAAGTTCTTACTCAGAAGTGTAGCTTCATTGCATGTAAGTCCTACAGTTTGTCTAGTGCAAACAGACTCCTAGACAGGTGATCAGTCTAAAGAGAGCTTTCTTTCAGTCTCTCTAGATCACACACTATGGATGTAAGAATAACCAAGAAATATGTCTAAGTATATTTTAAATCTTAGGTTTGATTCTCTGATCAAGTTAGAAGTGAGCCATCAGAACATTAAAGTATATATTTTCCTGACTATTTTAGATCTTCTCATTTTCCCTAGTAATCAATAATGAAAGATGATAGGAGGCAGCTGAATATATTTTAGCATTTCCAAATAGTGTTCTCTAAGTTAGTTCTAGAATACATAGGTGATATATGATATACAGATGCATATGAAGGGGAACAGAAGTTATGTGATAAAATAAGTTTGAGAAAAAAATACAGCAAAGTTTTTCAGTACTTACCAATACCTTTACTATGCTAATGAATGGATAATGTTTGAGAAGGAAACAGAATAGGCAGCTTTTCTTAAAACTATTTGAGCATACGAGCATTATTTTGCAGAGTGGTTCCAGAAACCAAGATCTCATGGGTACACTTCATCACATGAGCTTGGGAGTCACTCAGGTCTGAGTTCCTGTTACAGCTCAGAATTGCTGTGCAGCCTTGAAAGAGTTGCTGAACTGCTCTAAGCCTCGATGTCTTGAGGTTAACAAAAGATCATTAAATTTAAAAATACTGGGGAAAACTGCATTGTATCCTTGACATTCAAATGCATCTTCACAAACCTCCAAATTTACTAATATCACTATAGGGTATAATTTTCCCTTAGAAAATTTAGTAAAATCAATAAATACTCTCATTGGTGCTTTTACCACTTGTTACTTTATGGAAATGTTTTCAGCCTTCTTGCCTTTCCTAGAATCTCACTTCCATTAACAGCACTGGTTTGCTAAAGTTTTAATTCTCCCTGGATGAGCAATTTTACACTGACTGGAATGCTCTATGAAAAATCCCCCAGTATTTTTTTTTTTTTCTGAAAACAAACATATGGTGGACTATGGGGGACTGGTTCATAGAATGTGCTCTCATTAATCATTTTAAATTTCATAATTTGTATCATTTTTCTAAGAATTATCATTTTCTTAGCTGTTTTCTTTCTTGTCACTTCTGTCTAGATCAGGGCTGTCCATTAGAAATACAATATAAACCACAAAAGACAGCCGTACATATAATTTTAAATGTTCTAAAAGTCACATTACAAAAAAGATTTTTGAAAAACCAGGCAAAGTTAATTTTTTTTTTTTTTTTTTTTTTTTTTTTTTTTTTTTTTTGCGGTATGCGGGCCTCTCACTGTTGTGGCCTCCCCCGTTGCGGAGCACAGGCTCCGGACGCGCAGGCTCCGGACGCGCAGGCTCAGCGGCCATGGCTCACGGGCCCAGCCGCTCCGCGGCATATGGGATCCTCCCAGACCGGGGCACGAACCCGTATCCCCTGCATCGGCAGGCGGACTCTCAACCACTTGCGCCACCAGGGAGGCCCGGCAAAGTTAATTTTAACAATATATTTTATTTAACCCAAAATGTGCAAAATTTACTATTTATACCTGTAATCAATATAAAAATTACTAGTGAGAGAGTTTTCACTTGTGTTCATACTAAGTATGTGAAATCTTCTGTGCGTTTTACACTTACAGCACCTCTCCCTTGGGTTAGCCACAGTTCAAGGGTTCTGTGGCTACTGGCTACCTTGTTGGACAGCCCAGGTCTAGATCAACAGCCAGCTTTCTTCTGGGGGCCATTTTTCAACAGACACAATGTGTTTATCACTTCACAGTTATTGCATTTGCAAGGAAGAATGGAGAATGAGGAAACCATATTGTGAGGTGGACACTGGTTCATTCCATAGTTAAGTAACTTAAATCCACAGAAGAGCTTGGTTGTACTAGGGATCAAATTACTACCTGTCATGAAGCCCCAGAGTTCCACGTAATAGCCCGCATCACAAAAGCCAACGGGTTATTGTAACTGTTTTACAAGTAGAAAAAGCAATAATAGTGATCTGAAATTTTTTAAAAAGTTAAATTCTGCAAATATATTTGAATACCAATTGCATACACGACACTTGGCTGGGTCTCAACAGATATTTTGGAATAGTTACTAGATATGAAGACATTTCAGAATAGTTACTTGATACTAGAAATCCAATTTTCCTGGCAGTGGTATGTATGTATGTACACACACAAACACACACATATATATATATCCAAATATACGCATATATGCACTTATGCATGTACACATGTATAGCATAAATTCCACCCATTCTAAAAGGGTCACTGGTTGGTGATTGTTATTTCGTCTTCTTTTTTTTTTTTTTTTTAATAATGGGCACCATAGATAAAAAAACAGAGAATCAGTCTTGTTTTATAAACAGACTTCCTATTCACACTTAAATTTACCTTTGATGGAAAGAAATCTGTAGCCTACTCTTGTGAATAATGATAACTAGCACAAGCTGATTGCTTACTATATGCCAAGCACTGGTCTAAGGGCTATACATCCCTTATCTCTCTTAATACTCACGGCAGTTAATGACGTAGGTGCAGAGGCAACTGAAACAGAGTATATTTAAGAAATTTAAGAAATGTCATACACTTGCAAATGGGAAAGCCACAATTTGAATGAAGGAATCTCTGTTCAACCATAAAGCTAAACTACTCACTTTAAATGCGTGATGTTCTACAAACTCTCTTTCTAGATAACAGTTTGTTGTCTAACAGGTACTTGAAAACAATATGGATATTTCTTATGAATTTAAATATTTCTGAAGATCTTAGTGGGAAAGAATTTTGTAAATACATAGTTTTATACTTAGCATTACCTCTCATTTTATTTTATCAAGATCCATCCAGGAAAAGGCTCAGCTTCATTCCTTATCTCTGAAGAATTCCAAAATCTAAAACATATGGCGTCTCTTATCTGTGTCATTTCTCCCAGTGCTTGCATTCATCGTTAATGTTGACATTTTGTGGTCTAGTGGCTCCTGAGAAATGACAAATACCTTTCTCCTTTGAATTGTAAATTACCATATTTGGACTTGCTTCTTCATATAATTTTTACTAAGCCTTTTTATTTCTCTCATTTATTAAATTGAAACTTTAGAATGAACAAGTTTACCTTAGTAGTACCTACATTTCTATTTTGACAATGTGGCAGTGTTTAAATGGCTAATAGTTGCACATAAACTAGTTGAACCAACTGGGCAAGTAAATAGCTCATTAATTTCACATGAATCCATTTGAGAGTAGACATTAGGGAGGTATCTTTCTTGGAACCCCAGAACACACATCATAAGGTAAGAATTAGTCTTCATCTTCATATCCATCTTCCTGCTTATACTTACTTCCTGCTTATACTATACATACTTCCTGCTTATACTCAGAAGAATAATTCTTCTCCTTCTGAGTAGTAGCTATTATTAATAGTTATTATTATTCAGAAGAGTAATGTTAACAACAGAGTCATTTTTGAAAGTCTGCCAACCCCCAATTTAAACAACAGATATCAGAGTTGAAAGCATGCATTTTGAGACTTCATACATGTAGCAGATTATACGTTCTCAATAGACATTTGTTCAATGAATGATGGAATTGAACATAAGTTCAGAAGGACATTGAACTGCTCTTTGATCTTTCCCAGGCTTGGTGTTGATTTAATGAATGAATGCTTGATGTATGGAGAAATATTTGGGCATATATCCAGGGTCATTTATAGTTTTCTTACACCTCCATAATGTTATTTCTATAAACTTAGAGGGACATAGTAATTATACAGTCTATATACTCAGTTTCACATGAGAAGGCTGAGACCCAGAGAAGTAACTTGCCTGATATATAATGAGCCAAGATAAGAATGGAAATCTAGTTCAGCTGGTTGCCAGTCTTCCATGCAAAAACTGATATAGCTCATATTTTGATCATCATATAAATGTAACCTAAAGAAACATTGTGTGTTGGGACTTCATCACAATGATAATAAAGAAAATTTATAGTAAAAATAAGAAATTATATTTTGCATGGTGAAATAGATAATAAATGGTAGATAATTGAAGTCTGAGATTGGATTTGAGTATTAAACACTGTATTATGTCTTCATACAATATACAGAATGGGTTATGGGAAGGACTTTTTTGCTGCGGGTGTTATAATAAAAAAATAACTTTCTACTTATTCAGTCACTACTTAGTTTTCATTGCCAAACAAGGAAAACTAAAAGAGGCACTGGCCCATGCCTTCCCTTCACCTCTTAGTTCACTGACTGTCACCAATAGTAAAGGGTAAATAAAATGCTTGAAAAGTGGCCAGTGATCATTAAGTTTGTAACAGAGACGTCCTGATATTTCTAATGGCATAGGATGACAGCATTCTCAGAAGCATGACAAATTTATCTCAGAGAATGGAAATGATACGGGTGGATGGGGCCAGATTTCTCAGCCTCTCTAATTCTCACTTTAGATATGTCTCGGGACTCTTTTTCAGTGGCTTAAATCAGTCACGGAGAATGAAGATTCATCAACTAACTTTTTGATGCAAAATCAGATGCCTTGACAACCTCATTCTGAACATTAAAAAAAAATAGTTTACATTCTCCATGTTTCCTCTCAATAGTGTCATTTTAAGACTGCTTCTGTCAAGCAGGAGTAAATCATTAGACGCTGTAGATATGTATTTATTTTAAGTATTTACAGAAGTCCCCATGATTTATTTCCGTGTCTAAATATTTTGTTTGTGCATCAGTTTATTATATTATGAAATCTCTCTTACGCTAATAAGAATTAGGATTACTTTTGGATTCTACTAAAAGCATGACTATTTTATACTGATTTCACATGGAGCAAGATATTTTTTTTTTTTTTTTCTGTACGCGGGCCTCTCACTGCTGCGGCCTCTCCCGTTGCGGAGCACAGGCTCCGGACACACAGGCTCCGCGGCCATGGCTCGCGGGCCCAGCCGCTCCGCGGCATGTGGGATCTTCCGGGACCGGGGCACGAACCCGTGTCCCCTGCATCGGCAGGCGGACTCTCAACCACTGCGCCACCAGGGAAGCCCCAAGATATTTGTATTTTATGTGCAAAATTTACTTCATCTGAAAATGATTTACTCTAACATCTACATCCTAAAAACCCTTTCTACTCAAACTGGATTAGCAGCATCGACACCATCCTGGAGCTTGTCAGAGATGCAGTGTCAGGCCCTACCCTAGACCTACTCAGCCAGAACCGGCATTTTAACAAGATCCCCAGGAATTAAGTGTGTGCATTCAGTTTTGAGAGACCCTGGCCTAAGCCACAGAATTTAGTATTTGATTATAAGTTGCCTTGTTCTTTTCAGCAAAAGCCTAAGTCCCCCTGCAGTTTCTGGTGCTGGGCCTAAGCTAGCTATTTATTCAAATATAGTAAAATAATTGGAAAAAAAAGAAAGAAAAAACATTTCCAAGGTGAAAATAAGCCCTGAAAAACAGACCACGTCCTTTGTTTATTGTCCCAGGTTTATTTTGCTGTCAGATTCCTCCATAAGGCACCTTCTCAGAATAAGTTCCTCCAATGGAGGTTGAATTCCATCATGCCAGGTGGATCAATCTGTATTCAATGAATATGGGGCTGATTATCTACTTAGAGGATGATCCTTGTCCCTAGCGATCCTCTTTCTGTCTGAATTTGGATATTTTGTGCCTTGTTATCACCCTGGAAGTAGACAGGACAACAGGGAGTTGAAAACCAAGATTAGTCATTTTGTTTTTCTTTAGTAGTTTGGCTGAAATGTGTGATAGGTTGAAATATTGGGTCAAATAAATCCTGTGGACTTTATCATGCCACATAATAAATTTTAATTTATCACTGATCAAACAATTAGCCATTTGAAGAAGCTATTTGGTTTGTATTGGAAACGATATCTTAGTGAACTGAAAAAATTAATACAACTTCTAGCCAGACCCAGGGAGTTACTTAGGCACTGAGAAAAATTGGTTCTGAGGATTATATTTTTAGGAAAACCTCATTTCTGAGGAATCTAAAAGTAAATTTCAGGGCCTCCCTGGTGGCGCAAGTGGTTGAGAGTCCGCCTGCCGATGCAGGGGATACGGGTTCGTGCCCGGGTCTGGGAGGATCCCATATGCCGCGGAGCGGCTGGGCCCGTGAGCCATGGCCGCTGAGCCTGCGCGTCCGGAGCCTGCGCGTCCGGAGCCTGTGCTCCGCAACGGGGGAGGCCACAACAGTGAGAGGCCCGCATACCGCAAAAAAAAAAAAAAAAAAAAAAAAAAAAAAAAAAAAAAAAAGTAAATTTCAAATATAACAACATCCAGAAGCCACTAAGGCAGAGACTAAATTTTAAAAGAGAACATTATAAATCCTTAATTCCTTTCCCAATTTCTGACACTAACTTTTCAAAATTCATGATTTCAAGTATCTGTCTGGTAATAAAGTATATATTATTTCATGTCATGAAACCCCTAGGATACATTTATACTGCCATAACTTTCCTTTTTATTCTACCTAGTATGCCACCAATTAGAGGACGTTAGGACTGGATTTTGAAAGTTTCAAGAAATAGGACCCACAGTTATTACACATGCTACATTTCTCCAATCACCCTTGAGAAATTAATGATTACAATTTGACATGGTACAAACTGAACCTGGGTCAGCTTGCTTACTTGATAAACTAGAAGTAAGACTGATATCATCAATCAGTTTATGATGAACTTTAGAGTCAATGACATACAAAACAGGATTTTATATGTCAGCAGAATCTTGACATTAAAAAAAATAATAATGACAAACAAAGAGGAAAGAGAGCAAAAGAAAAAAACTGCTTTAAGTGCATGAGTTGAAAAAAATCTTTGAAAAAAGCAATATACATTTATTGTATCTTGACTTACATTGCCTATGTACTAGTATGTTTAAACAGGTTAAGTTGACTTAGGAAACGTCCAAGACAATTTTTCCAAGAAATAATTTATGGGAGAGAAAACCTGACTTAAACTCAGCACAAGATACATAACTAGAAATAAAAAATAGGAGACAGAAAATTTAAAATAGAATAAAAGATCACTAATTGATTTTGATAACAATGATTATTATTGGGTTGACAAATGAATATGGATTAAATGTAAGAATAAGATCATAGACTTAAACTAAATATGGGTCAAAGAGAGGGAAAGTTCTATTTCTGCACAACAGGCCAAATAGTCAGTTATTTCACAGTTATGTGTTATTCTTCATGAGGAGAAATACAGTGTGAATATCTCACTATTACCCATATTATTCCTGGAAAAACGGGTCCAATCAATCAGAAGATCCATCTCTGTAAATAAAAGGTATTAGACAACATTGCTATTACTAAGTAATCATTTATTAAGATGCTGTCATTGAAAGTGGAATACCTCATTGGTGATGATGTGGAAAACTGGAACACTGCTTTGGGGATTCTATAAAGGGTACAGTCACTTTGGAAATCTATTTGGCAATATCTGAAAACATACCCATAACCTACAACCCAAAAATTCTGCTCCTTGAGATATACCGAACTTATGTGTATGCACACAAACTTACACATACCACATGCAAATTTGTTTAACAAGTGACATATCCTAAAATGTTCAGAGCAGCTCTATTCATAGTTGCCTCAAACTGGAATATCCAAGTTTCCACCAACAATAGTAATTTGCAGTAAATTTACTCAATGGAATACTATCACAATGAGAATGAACAATCTATAACCACACAAAAGAATATGGAAGAATCTCACTATCACATTGTTGACCAAAAGAAGCCAAAACAGAAGAGTTTGTATTGTATAATTCCATTCATAAAAGCACAAAACTGTCAAAACAAATCTATGCCCTTGGAAGTCAATACAGTGGTTATCTTTGGGATTAGAGTGACTGGAGGGAAGCATGAAGGGGTATCCTTGGGAGCTTGTATCCTTGGCAGCTGACTACTGGTTATATGAGTAAAACTGGTTAAGCATTTTTTTTTCTCACCTAGTAGCACATTCACACCTATAATAACCAATTAGAATCTCACAGAGTGCTAAGGGTTACATAGAAATAACTGGACATAGAAAGAGAGCCTCTCCCTTTTTAACCAACACTGGGAAGGCAAGATACTTTTTTTGTTGTTTTTTTTTTGCGGTATGCGGGCCTCTCACTGTTGTGGCCTCTCCCATTGTGGAGCACAGTCTCCAGATGCGCAGGCTCAGCGGCCATGGCTTACGGGCCCAGCCGCTCCGCGGCATGTGGGATCCTCCCTGACCGGGGCACGAACCCGTGTCCCCTGAATGGGCAGGAGGACTCTCAACCACTGCGCCACCAGGGAAGCCCAAGATATTTTTTTTTTTTTTTAAGTCATAGAGGGCTAACATAAACATTAAGCCTTTTAAGTTCATTCCAAAACACAAGATATTGTCTCCCCAGCCAATAACTTCTTCTTCCCCTTTCTTGGCATTTCTGCAAGTCATATGTTCCTGATGTTTCTGTTGCCTCAGCTCACATGGATTTCTTTAGCAGGACAAACCTGATGTTTCTTGTCCCTAAGTATCTCAGCCAAGGCTTAGGAAAGCAGCACATACAACAGAAGTTGTAAGGGTCATTCTTATCCTTGACAAGGGAAGACAGGGCAAAACCATGCCCAGTGGCAGCAGTACCACTGGCAACAGGCAACCACCTTTGCTCAAGACATTTTGAAGTTTATGACAAAGACCTAAGGAAAGCTATGGCAGGGAAATATCTAGTCATTTTCTAGGAAACAGTAATATTATAAAAATAAAATGGTAATGTGAGTGATAAAATGTTTTCCTCTTGTAGTTCATCTGATATCAGGGCAGTGATACTTTGTGGAACCCACAGACGAGAGCTTTTTGTAAAGTACAACCCAAAGATGGCAGAAGGATTTTCTTGTTGTGTTTTTCTCTCCCCTAAAGTGACCACCCTTTCACTAGAGAATGTATTTATGTCATCAAGCTAATGTGATTCTTAAAAAGGACATCAATCTGCCCTTTGGATGAGAACACTAATCAGATTCAGCTAGTTTTTCATTCTCTATCTAAACACTGCCATATGTAAAAAGAAAAATCTCTGAAAACCGAGGATACTTTACAGAGTTAAACCACTCCTCCCAGCCAATCTACTTTGTTACCCTATATAAACAAATTCTGCCATTACATTCTGTTACTCATAACAATTTTCAGTAGATAATCCACAAATCAATTAAAGACAAGTTAATTGCCAAAAGGGATCAAGCAACAAGCATTAGAAGCCTAACACTTAAAGATACCATCCAAAAAATGTATGTGTTAGAGAAAAGTTTGGTTTGGCTAGCTTTCCTTCTAATCCAAGATTTTACATTTGTATGATTAGTTTTGAAGATCAAAAATTAATCACACTGAGACTTCCCTGGTGGTCGAGTGGTTAAGAATCTGCCTTCCAGTGCAGGGGACCTGGGTTCAATCCCTGGTTGGGGAACTAAGATCTCACATGCCACAGGGCAACTAAGCACGCACGCCTCAACTAGAGAGCTTACATGTCAGAAACTACAGAGCCCATGTGCTTTGGAGCCCGCACACCACAACTAGAGAGCCTCCGCCTCAATGAAGAGCCCACACACCTCAAGGAAGAGCCTGCGTGCCCCAACGAAGATCCTGCATGCTGCAATTAAGATCCAATGCAGCCAAAAATAAATAAATAAATAAAATAAACAAATATTAAAAAAAAATTCATCACATAATTACTCTTAGCTTATGACGTCCATGTTTTGGGGACAGACGTGGATAGCCATATCAAGAAAAAAAGTATTTGTATATGACCTACTATTGTTATTTATTTATTTATTTATTTTCGATACGCAGGCCTCTCACTGCTGTGGCCTCTCCCGTTGTGGAGCACAGGCTCCGGACGCGCAGGCTCAGCGGCCATGGCTCATGGGCCCAGCCGCTCCGCAGCATGTGGGATCTTCCTGGACCGGGGCACGAACCTGTGTCCTCTGCATTGGCAGGCAGACTCTCAACCACTGTGCCTCCAGGGAAGCCCTGTTATCAATTTTTAACTTGCAATTTTTTTGCTTTAATATTTTCTACATATGAAACTTTTTGAGGATTAGATGAAAAAATGTAATTCGAAATACACTCTTGGGCTTCCCTGGTGGTGCAGTGGTTGACAGACCACCTGCCGATGCAGGGGACACGGGTTCATGCCCCGGTCCCAGAAGATCCCACGTGCTGTGGAGCGTCTGCGCCAGTGAGCCATGGCCGCTGAGCCTGTGCATCTGGAGCCTGTGCTCCACAACAGAAGAGGACACAGCAGTGAGAGGTCCGCGTACTGCAAAAAAAAAAACAAACCCAAAAACACTCTCTCCATTCAGCCACTTAATGTCTTTTGATTGGGCATTTAGTCCATTTACGTTTAAAGTGGTTATTGAATGCATGTTCTTATTGCCATTTTGTAAATTGTTTGGGGGTTGTTTTTGTAGGGTTTTTTTGTTCCTTTCTTCTTCTTTTGTTTTCTTGTGATTTGATGACTATCTTTGTTGTTAGGTTTGGATTCCTTTTTCTTTTTTGTGTGTGAATCTAGTATAGCTTCTTGGATTGTGTAAATCGCTCCTTCTCTTCCATCTCCTTTTTATATTTCCATGTATTTTTACAAAAAAGGTGAAGCAAAGGCAAATTCACTCAAGAGATTGGAGTCTGATCTGACCAAGAACGCAGTCAGTAATGAGGTCAATACCCATATAGTTTCATCAACTTGATGAAATCTAAGTTATGCTTTGTCTGCCTAGGACTGCAAATGTACCCATGGATGTATGGAATGAAAATGTTTCAACTTACATATTGACATTTTCTCCATGAACGCTCCCTTGAGTTCCCCAAGCAGAATCTCCCTTTGCAGTCCCTATTTTATTTCATTTTGTTGTTTATTTTCTGCCTTCCTCCACTAGAAAGTAAGCTTTATGAGAGCAAAGACCTATCCCCCAACCACTTTCCTCTTCATTTTATCCCCAATATAAGGTAAATATTTTTACATGGCTAATAAAGCACCAGGCACAGGCCTGTGCTGGAACCATCCACACTAGTTGGCAATAGCGAACTGTTAAATTTTCAGGAGTATTTCTAAGTCAGTTGTTATACCTAGTGACTATAAAAATTAAATTATTTAAATTTACAATTAAATAAATTATGTTGAAAAGAATGGTATTAAATATTCAAAACTCATCACTTAATAATTTGACTACACTTTACTATTATCTATGTTCTTGAGGTCATTTACGTCATTGTACCTATATGTGCCATTCTGCATCTCTCGCCAACTGCATATTTAGTGACCTCTGTGGCTTGAAGTGGGCTGGTGGGTGAATTTTTGCCACAGAAATCAGCAAATAATACAAATAAGCTTTTTTGGTGTCTTCACAGAGAACTGGCTGTTAACATTTACCAGCATGCCACTGACCAGGCTTATCACTGGCATTTAACAAACAGTCTCTGAATGAATGCATTCGAGTGTTTTATTCATGGTCACGTTAGTTCTTACAGAGTGTGTTCCTCTAGCCCAGCACAAAGTTCCTCTTTCTCAGGTTCACTCCCAGGCTTTCTTTTTGGAATGTTGCTTACACATTTGTTGCTCTTGGAATGTTTGTCTTTTGCATTAGATTGACTTGACCTACTTAAGAGCTAGAGTGGTCTTCAGGCTTTTCAATGCTGGGTGATGGGTTTGAGCTGACGAACTCTGACGTCTCTTCAGCTTTAACTCTCTGTGCCATGATACGGGGAAAGAAAACAGAGTGTCCTTACTCTTGTCAGGGGCCTAAAAATATTGGCTGATCAGTTCATTCATTCAATACATATACATCAAGCATCTACTATATGTCACACACCCTTCCCTGCACTGGCAATGCAGAGGTGGAAAAAAAGACAAAAATTGCTGCCACATGGAGCTTACATTCTAGTATGTATTACTACTAAGTAACATTAATTTTAGTGTTGTCTACATGCCAGGCATGACCTATGACTAACACACTTAATCCTCACACCCTCCCATTTAACAGATGAGAAAACTAAGGCAGTCTGAAGTGAAGTAGCTTGACCAATGTCTCGGAGCTGTAAAAGTGTTGACATTTCAACCTAAGCAGTGCAGCTGGCAAGCCAACCAACTCTTAATCACTATACCCAGCATCTTGTCAAGGTGAGGCTGTTTTTCTATGTGCAAGTTGCTTATAAGATAATTGTTTATAGGCGAGCTGTATTGTGCTATTCTGTAACCAAGAGTGGTTCCAATGATAACAGTTAACCACTATGTAATTTACAAGAGAAGCATCACAGAATTGGTGAAACCCTAAGGGAAGTGTAGAAAATGCTATTAAAGAGATGGTAGGCAGGCCAACTTTTATGTACATATTTCATTTAAGGGCACACTGGCCCTTTAAAGCAGACATTTTTATTTTCCACTTACAGACTGGGAATCTGCTAATGGAGGTTGGGGAATTACCCAGTTAAGAAAGCAGCAGAGCTGGCATTCAAGCTTGGTCTGCTTGGTTCTAAAGCCAAAGTCTCCCTCCTATACCCTGCCCCCTCCCACAATGTGGAATGGTTGTTAACCATGACGTTATTCTCATAATGACTGCTGTGTTGCCTATAAGGAAACTACTTTACTCATCTTCAATTTAGCTAATATTACTCACGATTTGGAATATCATTAAGAATGATGTTTCTACATTCAAGATAATGTCAATGGAATAAATAGGCATGAGACGGGATGAAGTTGACCTCTGTAGCTCAGAGAATCTTCTGGCTCCTCTGAGCAGCTGGCCAAGGAGCAACATTTTGGCAGTAAAATACGACCATGACCAGTGTTTCTGGCCACAGGAAATAGGCCAGATGGAAGCTGATGAAGCAAAACCCAGGGAGAGGAGAGAAGCACATAAAACCACTGATTAGTTTCCTTTTTTTTCCCATAAGAAACACATATTTTGATGTGTTCGCTTAACACTACTTTAAGCCAATCCCAATTAGGTTAGAAGACTGTTCAGATATTATTATTTTTTAATATTTTTATACAGCAGGTTATTATTAGTCATCAATTTTATACACATCAGTGTACACATTTCAATTCCAATCGCCCAATTCACCACACCACCACCACCACCCCCTCGCGGCTTTCCCCAACTTGGTGTCCATATGTTTGTTCTCTACATCTGTGTCTCAATTTCTGCCCTGCAAACTGGTTCATCTGTACCATTTTTCTAGGTTCCACATATATGTGTTAATATACATTTGTTTTTCTCTTTCTGACTTACACTTACTTCACTCTGTATGACAGTCTCTAGACCCATCCACGTATCAACAAATGACCCAATTTTGTTCCTTTTTATGGCTGAGTAATATTCTATCGTATATATGTACTACAACTTCTTTATCCATTCTTCTCTCAATGGGCATTTAGGTTGCTTCCATGACCTGGCTATTGTAAATAGTGCTGCAATGAATATTGGGGTGCATGTGTCTTTTTGAATTGTGGTTTTCTCTGGGTATAGGCCCAGTAGTGGGATTGCTAAATCATATGGTAATTCTATTTTTAGTTTTTTAAGGAACCTCCATACTGTTCTCTGTAGTGGCTGTATCAGTTTACATTCACACCAACAGTGCTAGAGGGTTCCCTTTTCTCCACACCCTCTCCGGCATTTGTTGTTTGTAGATTTTCTGATGAAGCCATTCTAACTGGTGTGAGGTGATACCTCACTGTGTTTTGATTTGCATTTCTCTAATAATTAGTGATGTTGAGCAGCTTTTCATGAGCTTCTTGGCCATCTGTATGTCTTCTTTGGAGAAATGTCTATTAAGGTCTTCTGCCCATTTTTGGATTGGGTTGTTTCTTTTTTTAATATTGAGCTGCATGACCTGTTTATATATTCTGGAGATTAATCCTTTGTCCATTGATTCATTTGCAAATATTTTCTCCCATTTTGAGGGCTGTCTTTTCGTCTTGTTGATGGTTTCCTTTACTGTGCAAAAGACTTTAAGTTTCATTAGGTCCCATTTGTTTATTTCTGTTTTTATTTCCATTACTCTAGAAGGTGGATTAAAAAAGATCTTGCTGTGATTTATGTCAAAGAGTGTTCTTCCTATGTTTTCCTCTAAGAGTTTTATAGTGTCCGATCTTACATTTAGGTCTCGAATCCATTTTGAGTTTATTTTTGTGTATGGTGTTAGGGAGTGTTCTAATTTCATTCTTTTACGTGTAGCTGTCCAGTTTTCCCAGCACCACTTAATAAAGAGACTGTCTTTTCTCCATTGTATATCCTTGCTTCCTTTGTCATAGATTAGTTGACCATAGGTGTGTGGGTTTCCCTCTGGGCTTTCTATCTTGTTCCATTGATCTATGTTTTTGTTTCTTGATTACTGTAGCTTTGTAGTAGAGTCTGAAGTCAGGGAGTATGATACCTCCAGCTCCGTATTTTTCCCTCAAGACTGCTTTGGCTATTCAGGGTCTTTTGTGTCTCCATACAAATTTTAAGATTTTTTGTTCTAGTTCCATAAAAAATGCCATTGGTAATTTGATAGGGATTGTATTGAATCTGTAGATTGCTTTGGGAAGTATAGTCATTTTCACAATATTGATTCTTCCAATCCAAGCACATGGTATATCTCTCCATCTATTGGTATCATCTTTAATTTCTTCCATCAGTGTCTTATAGTTTTCTGCATACAGGACTTTTGTCTCCCTAGGTAGGTATATTCCAGGGTATTTTTTTCTTTTTGTTGCAGTGATAAATGGGAGTGTTTTCTTAATTTCACTTTCAGGTTTTTCATCATTAGCGTATAGGAATGCAAGAGATTTCTGTGCATTAATTTTGTATCTTGCAACTTTACCAAATTCATTGATTAGCTCTCATAGTTTTCTGATAGCATCTTTAGGATTCTGTATGTATGGTATCATGTCATCTGCAAACAGTGACAGTTTTACTTCTTCTTCTCCAATTTGTATTCCTTTTATTTCTTTTTCTTCTCTGATTGCCGAGGCTAGGACTTCCAAAACTATGTTGGATAACAGTGGTGAGAGTGGACATCCTTGTCTTGTTCCTGATCTTAGAGGAAATGCTTTCAGTTTTTCACCATTGAGAATGGTGTTTGCTGTGGGTTTGTTGTATATAGCCTTTATTATGTTGAGGTAGGTTCCCTCTATGCCCACTTTCTGGAGAGTTTTTATCATAAATGGGTGTTGAATTTTGTCAAAAGCTTTTTCTGAATCTATTGAGATGATCATATGGTTTTTTTTTTTTTTTTCTTTTTGCGGTATGTGGGCCTCTCACTGTTGTGGCCTCTCCCGTTGCGGAGCACAGGCTCCGGACGCGCAGGCCCAGCGGCCATGGCTCACGGGCCCAGCCGCTCCGCGGCATATGGGATCCTCCCAGACCGGGGCACGAACCCGTATCCCCTGCATCGGCAGGCGGACTCTTAACCACTGCGCCACCAGGGAGGCCCGATCATATGGTTTTTATTCTTCAATTTGTTAATATGGTGTATCACGTTGATTGATTTGCATATATTTAAGAATCCTTGCATCCCCTGGGATAAATCCCACTTGATCATGGTGTATGATCCTTTTAATGTGTTATTGGATTCTGTTTGCTAGTATTTTGTTGAGGATTTTTGCATCTATATTCATCAGTGATATTGGTCTGTAATTTTCTTTTTTTGTAGTATCTTTTTCTGGTTTTGGTATCGGGGTGATGGTGGCCTCAGAGAATGAGTTTGGGAGTGTTCATTCCTCTGCAATTTTTTGGCAGAGTTTGAGAAGGATGGGTGTTAGCTCTTGTCTAAATGTTTGATTGAGTTCACCTGTGAAGCCATCTTGTCTTGGACTTTTGTCTGTTGGAAGGTTTTTAATCACAGTTTCAATTTCATTACTTGTGATTGTTCTGTTCATATTCTCTATTTCTTCCGGGTTCAGTCTTAGAAGGTTATACCTTTCTAAGAATTTGTCCATTTCTTCCAGGTTGTCCATTTTATTGCCATAGCGTTGCTTGTAGTGGTCTGTTAGGATGCTTTGTATCTCTGCAGTGTCTGTTTAACTTCTCCTTTTTCATTTCTAATTTTATGGATTTGAGTCCTCCCCCTCTTTTTCTTGATGAGTCTGGCTAATGGTTTATCAATTTTGTTTATCTTCTCAAGGAACCAGCTTCTAGTTTTATTGATCTTTGCTTCTGTTTTCTTTGTTTCTATTTCATTTATTTCTGCTCTGATCTTTATGATTTCTTTCCTTCTGCTAACTTTGGGTTTTGTTGTTCTTCTTTATCTAGTTCCTTTAGCTGTAAGGTTAGATTGTTTGAGATTTTTCTTGTTTCTTGAGGTAGGCTTGTATAACTATAAACTTCCCTCTTAGAACTGCTTTTGCTGCATCCCATAGGTTTTGGATTGTCATGTTTTGTCATTTGTCTCTAGGTATTTTTTGATTTCCTCTTCGATTTTTTCAGTGATCTCTTGGTTATTTAGCAACGTAGTTTTTAGCCTCCATGTGTTTGTGTTTTTTATGGTTTTTTCCCCTGTAATTCATTTCTAATCTCATAGCATTGTGGTCAGAAAAGATGCTTGACATGATTTCAGTTTCCTTAAATTTATTGAGGTTTGATTTGTGACTCAAGATATGCTGTTTCCTGGAGAATGTTCTGTGTGCACTTCAGAAGAAAGTGTAACCTGCTGTTTTAGGATGGAATGTCCTATAAATATCAATTAAATCTATCTGGTCTATTGTGTCATTTAAAGCGTCTGTTGCCTTATTTATTTTCATTTTGGATGATCTCTCCATTGGTGTAAGTGAGGTGTTAAAGTCCCCCACTATCATTGTGTTACTGTAGATTTCCTCTTTTATAGGTGTTAGTAGTTGCCTCATGTATTGAGGTGCTCCTATGTTGGGTGCATATATATTTATAATTGTTATATCTTCTTCTTGGATTGATCCCTTGATCATTATGTAGTGTCCTTCCTTGTCTCTTGTAAATTTATTTATTTTAAACTCTATTTTTTCTGATATGAGTATTGCTACTCCAGCTTTCTTTTGATTTCCATTTGCATGGAATATCTTTTTCCATCCCCTCACTTTCAGTCTGTATGTGTCCCTAGGTCTGACATGGGTCTCTTGTAGACAGCATATGTATGGGTCTTGTTTTTGTATCCATTCAGCAAGCCTGTGTCTTTTGGTTGGAGCATTTAATCCATTGATGTTTAAGGTAATTATCGATATGTATGTTCCTATGACCATTTTCTTAATTGTTTTGGGTTGTTTTTGTAGGTCTTTTTTTTCTCTTGTGTTTCCCACTTAGAGAAGTTCCTTTAGCATTTGTTGTAGAGTTGGTTTGGTGGTGCCGAATTCTCTTAGCTTTTGCTTGTCTGTAAAGCTTTGATTTCTCCATCGAATCTGAGTGAGATCCTTGCTGGGTAGAGTAATCTTGGTTGTAGAAGCTTCGCTTTCATCACTTTAAGTATATCATGCCACTCCCTTCTGGCTTGTAGCATTTCTGCTGGAAAGTCACCTGTTAACCTTATGGGAGTTCCCTTGTATGTTATTTGTCTTTTTTCCCTTGCTGTTTTCAGTAATTTTTCTTTTTCTTTAATTTTTGCCAATTTGATTACTATGTGTCTTGGTGTGTTTCTCCTTGGGTTTATCCTGTATGGGACTTGCTGCACTTCCTGGACTTGGGTGGCTATTTCCTTTTCCATGTCAGGGAAGTTTTCGACTATAAGCTCTTCAAATATTTTCTCGGATCCTTTCTCTCTCTCTTCTCCTTCTGGGACCCCTATAACATGAACGTTGTGGCATTTAATGTTGTCCCAGAGGTCTCTTAGGCTGTCTTCATATCTTTTCATTCTTTTTTCTTTTTCCTGTTCTGCAGCAGTGAATTCCACCATTCTGTCTTCCAGGTCACTTATCCGTTCTTCTGCCTCAGTTATTCTGCTATTGATTCCTTCTAGTGTCGTTTTCATTTCAGTTATTGTATTGTTCATCTCTGTTTGTTTGTTCTTTAATTCTTCTAGGTCTTTGTTAAACATTCTTGCATCTTCTCGATCTTTGCCTCCATTGTTTTCCCGAGATCCTGGATCATCTTCACTATCATTATTCTGAATTCTTTTTCTGGAAGGTTGCCTATCTCCACTTCATTTAGTTGTTTTTCTGGGGTTTTATCTTGTCCCTTCATCTGGTACATAGCCCTCTGCCTTTTCATCTCTCTATCTTTCTGTGAATGTGGTTTTTGTTCCACAGGCTGCAGGATTGTAGTTCTTCTTGCTTCTGCTATCTGCCCTCTGGTGGATGAGGCTATCTGTTCTGATATTATTTGATAACTTTATATTTTGATCGATCACTAAGCCCTGTTCTACGCCAAATTTACAAGTGTTCTTTCTTCAGAGGAAGATCCTGAGTTGAGTTCAATGAGCTTAGTTAAGTCTATTGGAATGACACCTCTCATTTTGGAACTTCTCTTTGTGCGGTGATGTGAAGATGTGATCAGGAAATGAGAGGTGGCAAAGTGACTAGAAGTCTAGCCTCTAGGATAGCCTGCCAAGGTTCAGACTTGGGCAAGTTTCTTAAACTCTCTCTGCCCAGTTTCGTTATCTGTAAGAAAAAGGCAATGCCAGTCCCCCTTGTGCGGTTGTTTTGTGGGATGAAATGAGATAATATATGTAGAGCCTTGGGAACACTGTCTGGCACATAATAAGTTCCCAATACAATTTCAAACTTATTACTCTTACTCTGGACTTCTGACCACATGTGTGTTGTGTAGCCTCTGATCCCTGAACCTGCAATTCTTCTCTTATTTGGTGGTAATTACACCCATCCTCTTCACTTACCCTAAAAAATTGAATGAGATGAGCTACGGAACAGAACACTAAAAAGAGCAGTTATTAACATCTGTTACATCTGAAAAAGCTTTACAAAAAAATTTTTTTTTAATGCGTACAACAGGAGGTGCTAATGTGATACTTAGAAAGTTACATCCTAGCTTACTGATTTGTGGGTGGCACTCCTTTCTCTTTCTAAGACTTGGGCTCTAGTCAGCATTTTCTAGTGGGCAAACTGAGGTTTAATTTGACAGCCATTGATGTACTACACTTCGGTTTCAGTAGGAACAAAGAGTAGCTAAGAGACAGTATTTTCCAATTGTCCTTGCAAATAACTGCTACTTAAAAATCTCCAGAACAAAGTTGTGGATTTGAACATAACTGTCCCAGATTTGCACAGGAGGTGATTTAAGTTTATCTAGGGTTGTTTGTTTCTGCAAATAGTCAATAATGTAGTATATTCCATGATGCTTATTAGTGTAAGGGGCAGGAAAACTAGAGCATACTTTGTTTCTGGCCTGTGGGATGTTAGTGAAATCAACTCTACCCTGCACGTCAAGGTACCTTGGATGGTGTTCTCCTCTATTTGTACAATACACACTCCACAGTCCCCATATAATATGTTCCTCTTAACATTCCTTTTTGAGAAGACAGAAAGCAGAAAGTTTTGTGATTTGTTCTGGTTGGAAGACAAGACCATCCCTAGAAGAGTAACTTGCTATTTCAAGTTTCCTTGACTGTCACTATAACTTTAAACAATAACATCTTTAAAAAACAAAATGTCCTAGTGTTCCCTTGGGGAATAGTCAGAGCCCACCAATCTGCTAAGTACTAGCTCCTTGTTCGTTCTTCACTTCCCATATCATTTTCTTCCCAATTTTTTCAGGTACTATATTCAAACCTTCAACGTGAGTTCACTCAAATCTAACATAAGTACATCATTCCCCTCTCTCTCTCCTCTAAGACAGACATGAGAGGTGTGGCTCTAAAGTAATGATTGATTCTTATTCCAGGTCCACAGAGGAAAATTAGCCTCCTTAGGATGTAATCCTCTTTCTCTCTCTGTCTGTCTCTGACTCTCTCTGTTTCTGCATCAAGTCAAATTTAGCTTAATAAGCTACATATTAATTATATTTGGCTTTCTCTGTAAGTACATTTTACCCATAAAAGGCAAAAACTCACCACCGCTGAAAAACGACTTTCAAATCTACTTTAAGCATAACTACCTAAGGTTGTATTTCTCAGGGATCAACACTCATTAAATACATATGATTTACTGTTACTTTAAAAAATCAGACTCTTTACAGACTTGGCTTTCCTTCATCCTGAATGCCACCAGGGAGTGAAAACAATGCCAGAGACAAATATTCAGCTTAAACCCAAGTGTATCATCAGTATCATGTGTAATATCCATTCAATCTTCAAAGAAAGAAATAATACTCTACTAGACACGTGTGGGGATTTTACAAAATACAAAATTATTTTTATTAAACAAACAAACTTATAAAGGATAAACTCAACAAAGAAATGTTGGTTAACACCTAGTTATTTCAGTTGCTTCAATAGTGGAATTATGTCTAAAGTCTCTCAAAGGTCAAGATAAGCTTAAGTTACTTCCATGTTTTAAAGATCTCCTATATTAAAAAAGAAATGAAGAAATACAAAAACTGGGTTGCAAAATTGTGGGATAGTTTAAATGTTTACATCAAATAGCTTAACACTTTTGACTCCAGGAATGCTGTGAAATGAAATCGTGCCATTCAGAACTAAATGTAGATGTGTGCATGCGTGCGTGCGTGTGTGTGTGTACACATACATAAATACTTTGACTCATGGTGCATTTGAGGTGGTGTGGTCTGTTAAAAGTTTAAAGCTGTACAATAAGCATCTTTTTTTCATTATTGTCAGTATATTGCTGTGACTGAATGCATACTCTTTTTTTTAAGCACTGAGAGATCTCTGAAAATGTGACATGAGAGTGTCCAACTGCTGTCCTAGCTTCTTAACCTTCCACTGGACTCCTGGCCTATGATAGGCCCCGATCATATCAGCAAGTTGATTTTACAAATAAAAGGGTGACACCAACTAAGAGCCAGTAGCAAGATGCTTCACTGAACACGCATTAATGGCATTCTCCTCCCATGTAAGGGAGCCTCTGGCCTCAAGGAATTTATAGTCCAAAGGGAGAGAGAAAATAGGATCCACAGAACAATGAAGACAGTACATACAAAAATTAATTATTTTATGGGCAATTAATATTCAAATTAAAAGCAAATATATGAGGGACAAAGTCTCTCAGATTTCAAAGGAGATTGGCCCATGATGGCTATTCTGGATGTCACCCTCACCTCTTAAACTCATTATGAAAGAAACTTGTTAGAACTACAAACACAGGGCATTTAAATACATAGAAAACTCATCCTTAGACATTCCAGTGCTTGTTGTATTTCTGAAAGGATCGAATTGACCAAGGAAAAGGAAAATACTTTTGACATACCAAGAAGGCAAATTTCATAATATATCTACAAATCATACAGTAGAGCTTAAACTCTGCATTTCCTGAGATTTCTGAAATTCTTTAGTCCAACACGCTATTGTTTTCACCTTACCCAGCAGTTTGATATTTATGATATTTAGAAACTTGTTATCAGATCTCAACAATAAGAAGTGTCTAGAAACTACCATCTATTGGAAATATGCACAGTAATGCTTACAAATCTTTGATGAGCATACATCTTAGCACATAATAAGCATGAGATGCAAATAATAAACATGAGAAGTGCATTCAATAGAAAGTAAAGCATAGAGTAGGCATATAATTTCTAATGTTGAAGCAGAGTCTTAACTGTAACAAATTAACATAATTAATAAAAATAAATGGTATTTATTTTGTTTTGAAGTAGAAGTAGATGTACATCTAGTAGTAAGAAAATACTACTTACACCTTTAACTGCCAACTTTTATTTACCCCTTTCAAAGTCTGCTTATGCATTTTTACTAGGGAATTTTGTAATTTGATTCCTCTGATTTTATAGCTCCCTAAAATATTCCAAGGGTACTATCTTTCACACTGTCTAAAACAAATAAATAATTCTTGTGAATTATTTTAATCTAAACTTTGAATATTTTCTATGTGAGTAAATCAGAACACATTTTAATCCAAATTTAACACACACTTTTATAAAGGCCTGGTAGTTTCTACATATGTTACATTTGGTCTAAAGAAGGAAGACCTGTTCTTGAGATTTTGCAGACAATTTCACCTCCATTTGCTATTGGTGAAATAGCTTGCAGTGCTACAGACTAACCACTCAGAAACAAAAACTGTGTGAAGAATCAATCTTTTTCTTGTAAATATCTAAAACACTAGAGCAAAGAAGGAAATCAAAGATTTTTCTGCGTCTTCTGTTTTACCTAGTTATTTGATCAAAATAAGCTAACTTGGATGTAAAGCAAAGCTGTAACTGACAATTTATTGAGGTCATGAGGTCAAGATTTTTCATATGATTTCTATAGAAATCTTTAGACATAACAGATTAATAACATATTTACTTCAATTTCATAGTTTCTATTTCTCCTGGGCAACATTAAAACTCTGAACTACAACCTAGACCACAGAGATAGTTTCCACTTTTCCATGTGAATGTGACCTGAAACCCTTATAAACAACACAGCAGTGCTTTGTTGTTGTTGCTTGTTTGCTTGCTGAATCAAACTAGAGCCCTTTCCTTACATTTAAAGGATTAACTGAAGGTTAGTATGACCAATTCTGGCTACATTAAGTCCATTCGGCTGGCTAACACACTTGTTTTCCAGATGCCAGTCACAGGAATGCTTTTATAAGTTCACCATTTAACTCTCAAAATCAGCTTTTAGAATTAGTCAATTTCCTTCTACTCCTGTGGGTTCCCAAATACCCCTGATTATGTTAAGGTTCACATCTTCTTAGCTCCTATTCTGTATACTACTAATTCATCCTGCCAATTTAATGCAGTATAGGAAATAGAAATTAAACAGATCAACACAGGGCAAAGACTTCTTTGCAGGGGGCCTAAAGCTACAGAGGCTGATGAAAAAAGAAAACTCTTCCCAGCCACAAAAAGAAAGAGCAATACCTGTAGGACTTTGAGAAACGCAATCTTGATTTGACTCTTGTGGAGGGTCCTGGCACTGTGACTCCCCGAAGATCCCAAACAAAAGCCATGTGTAAAGAAGTTGGCAGGATTGCTGGCAAGTCAGAGTGGATGCAGGGCCCTAGGGCCGGATGGCCCCTGGAGGACCAGGAGGCACTTGTGGCCAAGGGAGGGCATTTCCTCTGTGCAGTGCTCTGTGCTGCCAGGAAGGTGGCGGGTGGCTGAAGCAGGACTGGAAGAGGTGGGAGGTGGCTGGGACTTCCTGCTGCGTGACACTCGCCCTTTGCGACAGAGCTTGCTTCACTCTGACTTTATCTCGTTAATAACGTGAGAAACGCTCCCTTGCAAATTTGTTTTTAAATATAGCCCTGATTAAACAGCACAGTCACATGCCACTCCTGGAAAGCACAACATCACACACACACACACATACACACACACACACACACACACACACTGTGAAAGGTATGATTGAAGTGTGAAGTTTAAGAAAAAAAAGTAAACAGAGGGCCTTTGTTTAAAAAAAAAAAAAAAAAGTAAATACATGCCCATGACTGGGAAATTCAACAGAGATTTACTAACTTTCACACAACTGGCCGCCAAATATCATTTTCCTTATTTCAACTTCTCTTAGAAACAGGGAGGAACATAGTTATTCGCAAACCTCACACAAGGATTTAATGGTCTCCAAAGACCAGCGCCCCCTTGCAAGTCAGCTTGAAAAGAAAGCAGGCAGATCACTTTCAGCGCTTTTGGCAGCTTTTCCCTCAAGGAGATACTGTGTCACCTTGGAAAATGAGTTATAATGCGTGACTTTGACAACAGAGATCAATTTTCTTGCTCATTTTCTATTCCTTAGAAACATTTCTTAACTGTCTGATAAGTCTCTTAAAACAAACTTCTTTCAAATTAAATAAATGATGGAAGCCACATAGAGCCCTTCACGTGTCTTACGAGTCCAGCACATCTCAGTGAGGCATCTATTTCAAGAGTATGCTTCAGGAGTCAAAGGACCCCAGTGCTGTCATAGGTCCTCACCACCAAGTGCTATTTAATGTTAACAATGTGGCATAATTCCACCAGTCCCTGTCCAAACACTGCCCCGCCTGTGACCTCAACTATAAACCAAGGCAGAACTCCACTTCTCTGGGATAAGATTAGAGAGGCGTGGAGTGCCCGGCGGTGATTTAACTCCCTCTGGACTGGACAAATACAACCAATAGTTGAGTTTGGTGAGCATCACCACGTCTGCCAAATTTTCAGACCCCCTGTAGCCAAACTATCTCTTCTTATATACCCAAGGGGTCCAGACTATTCCTGTAGTTTCTGTAAAAGCTCAAGTCAGTAAACATGACACTTATTTTCATGACAGCAGCCAGCACACCAGGGGTTCCTGAGAACACTACAGGTTCCATATCAGCCTCGGGAATGAGTAATAGAAAACGTTTTTACGGTTTCACCTCTGTGTTATCTGACAGATGGGCTAAAAGCGGGTGAGTGATAGCTGACTGAACAGCGGCGACCTTGGAGGAGCCAGAAGTTCAAAACTAAACACACTCTCTCCGAATCAACTAGCAATATTTTCATGCTTCACAAACTACACCCTTTTGCTTTTGTATGTGGATCCCCATTTCACAGGAGCAAGATTGGCTTCCTTCCTGGTATTCTTTGAAAGGACAGAGAAAGTGTCCATACCTACCCCAGCCTGCCCTTCTGGTGTATGAAATTCCACCATTAGCACTTTATTCCCGTATTCTATTTAATTCCCACATCAGGACAGCTCTTAGGAAGTGCAAACATTCCTGGCAGAGCTGACACAGAGCTGAACAAGTCGGGGTTGAATAGAATGGTTTCATCTGAGACTGAAGCCAGACAGTGGAAGATAACTAGGAGTCTGGGTGAAGAGGGGGGATGTCTCTGCAAACTGGTAGAGTGGGAGGTGGATTGGCATGAAGGGAGGGAGGGGGGTGGACACAGAACAAGTAAGAGAATAGGAGGGAAGGTACTGGCAAAGAGTTCCTTCCTTCACCTTCCATGCAAGACAAAGCTCTCATTTTATCCAGTGGCATTTCAAATTTTGTAGGACAAATAGCATCACTGGTTTTTAAATATGAAAGCTGCAGTCCATATATACAACATTGGAAGCAGAAAAATATTGTTTGCATTGTTAGCCCAAACGCACTTGTCATGCCAAGATGGACCCTGTCTTCCCAGCCAGGCTAAAGCCAGCAATAGGCATTTTGACCGATACTTGTCTTTGCTCATACCAATTTACATTTTGAAAAGAATGTTCTGTTAATTGATATCTAATTGATGAAGTATAAGGGCATAATAGTAATGCACAATGAAAGTATTATAGAATGTCTACCTTCTTCTAAAAGAAATTGAAGGAGACGCAAAGTTGTCTTTTTCATTATTGCCGAAACGTTTCTTCTTTTCCCCCTCTGCTTCTTGAAAGCAGATACCTAGAACAGTTAAGCAAGATCAAAACAATGGAACTATAAATGTGAAATGACGAGCAGAAACATGGAAACTTTGGCCCTTTTTCCTAATGTGAAATTAGATAAAGATACAAGAAGTATCTGCCAATGTTAATGTTATTTTCTCCTTAAAAATAATTACTCACCACCTCCATCCCATTTCTTCTGTACAGTTAGGCATAATCCCCCTTAGGTGACCAGGTCTCAGCAAGGTCACGGAAATAAACTAGTTATTTCTGAGATTAATTATGAGCAAAGTTAAGCCTTGATTTCAAGTATAAACATTAATATTATTTTGAAGGACTGGCTAGTGCTTCACAGACATGAGAATTTAGGCAATTGGAAACAATAAGAAAATTAAATCAGATGTTTGCTAGGATGAACCTGTGCTGTCATTTGTATTTCAAACAGCTGTTTATAACTTTCACTTCACAGGTACTAAAGGATAGAGAAGGAAATGAAGTAGAATCTTTTGAATGTTTTAACTTGTCATATTAGTAAGCATTTATTTCCCAGAAGTTGTTTTTGGAAAAGCATGACTGAATGTCAGGAGAGATGTTCCACCCCTCAGACAAACTCTTCTTTTACAAGTTGGAAACTAAACTTATATGGCAGAGAAAACCACGTTCTGAAATCTAAACTTTGCATTCACCCAACTGTTATTCACATAATTCCTAACCTCTCCAAAAATCTCAAGAAAATGCCTGCCTCCTGCCAATAACGTAGATCTTATGTTTTGCAGAGCTCTAAATAAGGCATTTTTGCCTCTTGAACATTTCTGGGATTTTGGTTCCAAGATTCCAGATGTTAAAATGCAAGTTTGGGGTTTGATGTTTAACACAGAAAATCAGAATTTCCTTTATAGGAGATGGCTACTATGAATCAAATCTGAAAATCCCAAATTTAAAAGTAGGAGAATTTAAACATAAGGCACATAAGCATTTATTTACACACCAAGCTACTGTCTGATAGGTGGAAGGAGAAGTTTTGAGCTAAACTTCAGAGAAACAGACAGTTAAATTAATGGGCTTGTGTGATGTTGAAATACATTGCCTCAGGAAACCAGAGCAGGCAGAGATATGGGTTCAGGATAATGCAATATTTTGAAATAGCTGCTGGTTGCAGACTCAAAGGCAGCAGAAGTTAAAGTGGAAGCCAGCAATTGCATTTCGTTTTCATGTTATCAGCTACCTCTGATAATCATTTCATCATAACAATTCGATTTTCAGGGTGATCCGTTGCAAAAGAGTGTGCCGAAAGGAAATTCAACAAGCAGACTTGTGCACTTCTGAAACCTTATTCATTCCATGTAAGTAATTGTGGTTTAAACAAGCCCTCTTATTACATTAATACAGTATCATCATCAACTATCAATTATTACTCCAAATGGAAATGCTGCAAAATAATGCTGTTTTCTTTGAATTGCTTTCAAATAGTCATTCTAAACCTTATGTATGTCTACTTGATTTAGAGGTGAATTATTCCATGTTCTGAAATGAAGGAAACTTCGGAAACTGTTTTTTATGAGCTGTAACCCAGGGGAGTGCTAACAGAATTGAAGGTACCCCATAGTCTTAAGAGCATTAGGAAAGCATACTCTGCATATTAATCTGCTTCAAATGCATCCTTTATTCATATATATTCCAGGACACAAACAGGAATAAAATGTAATTAAAGAGCTAAAATTATTATTATTACTATTTTATTTTGTTACAACATTTTTAAAGTTTTTTTTTATTGATGTATAGTTGATTTACAATGTCATGCTAGTTTCTGCTATACAGCAAAGTGACTAAGTTATACATGTGTACTCATATGTATACATTCTTTTTTATATTCTTTTGCATTATGGTTTATCACAGGATACTGAATATAGTTCCCTGTGCTATAGGGTAGGACCTTGTTGTTTATCCATTCTATACATAATAGTTTGCATCTGCTAACCTTAAACTCTCAATCCATCCCTCTCCCACTTCTCCTCCCTCTTGGCAACCACCCGTCTGTTCCCTTTGCCTGTGAGACTATTTCTGTTTTGTAGATAGGTTCATTTGTGTCATATTTTAGATTCCACATATAAGTGATATCATATATTTGTCTTAGTCTATCTGACTTCACTCAGTATGATAATCTCTAGGTCCATCCATGTTGCTGCAAATGGCATTATTTCATTCTTTTTTTATGGCTGAGTAGCATTCCATTGTATATATGTACCACACCTTCTTTATCCATTTATCTTTGGATATTCATGTTGTTTCCATGTCTTGGCTATTGTGAACAGTGCTACTTTGAACACAGGGGTGCATGTATCTTTTTCAATTATAGTTTTGTCTGGATATATGCCCAGGAGTGGAATTGCTGGATCATATGGTAATAACTCTATTTTTAGTTTTTTGAGGAACCCCCATACTGTTTTCCACAGTGGGCTACACCAACTTACATTCCCACCAATAGTGCAGGAGGGTTCCCTTTCTCCTCACCCTCTCCAGCAATTGTTATTTGAAAAGAGCTAAAATTATTAAGACATAGAATACAATAAATGATGAGACATGATTAAATATAAGAATAAAAGATAAAATAAAACTGGATTGTGAATCAAAATTCTTTGTTATACACTCAAGGTTTCTATCTACATGTTTTAGGAATGTTTTAGCAATTTGGAAGATAATTAGGTCAAGCCCTTTCTATCAGTAAGGCACTGAGTTCTATTTAAACACTTGGGTAAATGAGGGTTGTAGGGAAAAAAAACAGGGAGGAAGAAATGAGAGGGAACACAAAGACGTTTTTTGTTTCTTAAGTGTCTAGTGAGTGACTGACAAAGTCCTAGGATATTTTTTTAAGTAGTCAACAGGAAATATTTCTAGAGTCAAATTCTTTAAAATTTGAAATTAGTATAGGCTAGTCACTTGAAATAAAGAACTAAACATGATGTTTTAAAATGTGTGTAAAAGTCTTCTGGGGTCAGTGAGTGTTTGTCTAAATTTCTGCATGTGAAGATTTTAAAAGTCAGAAAAATTTTATTTTCAATATTGTACTCATGACTGAAGACTGAAAAAAAAATCCTCCTTAGTTATTGACTGGTGAGTGAAAGGGTGGATACAGAACTTCCTCTTGAAAGCCACTTCCTCCAGGAAGCCTTCCCTGCTTTCTCAGACCAAGAGATGTCTCCACAGCACTCTGCACTTTAATCTTCGTCACTGTCAGCACATCTGCAATTACTTTTTCAATGTCTGGCTTCCCTGACAGACCTAAACATCATGAGGACATAAACTGTGTCTGCTTTCCTACTGCATTTTCTGTGACTAGCAAAATAAACAAGTCACAATAATTCTGTTTAATGAATCAGTAAACCAGTCATCTCAGGACTTCTTGAAAATAAGATGCATCACCTACATTATATTCTTTTATGTTCCTAAATAGGGGCAAAAAATTTCACCATGGGTAATTTAGGTGGGACTTACCTATTTTCTCTGTCCTTAGATGCACCTTCTGACAAAGCCACAACTGTAGCAATCAATCAATTAAAATAAAATAACAAAACCAGAAAAACCACTGTCATTGTTATGACCAAATGAATACAGGCCTGTCCCCAGAATTGTTTGTTTGTCTGATTTTTGATGAAACACCATTGGGCAAGTATTCAGGGCAGCCCCAGTAAGGGAGATTAGAGCCATAGTTATGCTATGAACATGTCATATGACCTTGAGCACTGTTGCCTGACCTTGCTGAGTTCAGTGTCTTATCCAAAAAAGAACCATTGCAGAGTTTTTGAGATGAATGGAGTACTTTACATAAAAGCATTTAGAGGGCTTCCCTGGTGGCGCAGTGGTTGAGAGTCCGCCTGCCGATTCAGAGGACACGGGTTCGTGCCCTGGTCCGGGAAGGTCCTACATGCCGTGGAGCGGCTGGGCCTGTGAGCCATGGCCGCTGAGCGTGCGCGTCCAGAGCCTGTGCTCCGCAATTGGAGAGGCCACAACAGTGAGAGGCCCGCGTACCGCAAAAAAAAAAAAAAAAAAGAAAAGCATTTAGAAAATGTCACCCCAGATTTTAGGCACTGCTACTAATGTTGATAAGCTTTTTGGAGAACTAGAAAAACTATTATCCATACTGTTAGAAACATTTCTAGTTTTAAGAATTGTCCTCTAAAATGGTCACTTCATGAGCATGGTAAGTTGGCATATCATTTAACCAGTTTCAGAAGGGTAACAGTCTTTAGTTTTGATTGTCCTTTTTCCCCCCATTTGAAATTTTTTATCCTAAGTGTGTAAGGACAGAATATCAAGCTGTTACGTTTAAAGGTTAATCTCATAGCAAAATTTTAATGTTTATTTGCAGATGGAAAACCCTCTACTGGTTCTGTTTAAAAAACTAAAAAAAAAATTAAGTGGCAAGGGATTCTACTAAAGTTAGCTGATGGAATTTTTCTCAATTCTTCAAAATCCTGGGCTTCACCTAAATATAGAAACATTACCATTTATTTATTTATTTTTGCGGTACGCGAGCCTCTCACTGTTGTGGCCTCTCCCGTTGCGGGGCACAGGCTCTGGACGCGCAGGCTCAGAGGCCATGGCTCACAGGCCCAGCCGCTCCGCAGCATGTGGGATCTTTCCGGACCGGGGCACAAACCTGTGTCCCCTGCATCGGCAGGCGGACTCTCAACCACTGTGCCACCAGGGAAGCCCCATTACCATTTATTTTTTGAAAACTTATGGGATCCTGAAGACAAGGTGTTTAATTGGAAAAGCATCTGCAGCGCAGCACTGATTCCAACTCATGCTACTCTCCTTGTTGACCACACACCAAATAAGGGCAGAAATGGCCTCTTTGAGCTTTTTAGAATTATGTTAACAAACAAGAAAAGCAGTGATGGAATTACCAGGCTGAGAAACAAAACTACTCCCTCGGGAGAAAGCAAAAAGTCCCCAAATACTATGAATCTCTAAATAACAACAATCTCATGCTTTCAACTTCGGTGATAGGAATTTTTTCCATGACAGTGTTCAATATATCACTAAATCTGGATATCCATTTATTGGAGCCAATATTCATAAACTTTCCCATTCCTGGGCACTTATTGCTGACCTGACACCCCCAGGATATCTTCCTCACCCTGCCTCTCCCTGTGCACTGACTGATTCTGTGAAGTAAACATCATCATAAGGTCAGGGTATTTTTTTTAATTCCTTATTTTACTATGAAAATATCAACTACTTATTTGGTATTTACAGTGTGATAAGAGCTTAACATAACTTATATTATCCTCACAATAATATACCGATAAGCTTACCTTATATTTATTCTGTTTTCTAGCTAAGAAAATGGAGGCTTAAAAAGTTAGTCATTTGACCCTATGATTACACAGCCAACGAGTGGCAAATCTGAGGTTAAAATTGAGGGCTTGGGCTTCCCTGGTGGCGCAGTGGTTGAGAATCTGCCTGCTAATCCAGGGGACACGGGTTCGAGCCCTGGTCTGGGAGGATCCCACATGCCGCGGAGCAACTAGGCCTGTGAGCCACAACTACTGAGCTTGCGTGTCTGGAGCCTGTGCTACTCAACAAGAGAGGCCGCGATAGTGAGAGGCCCGCGCACCGCGATGAAGAGTGGCCCCCGCTTGCCACAACTGGAGAAAGCCCTCGCACAGAAACGAGACCCAACACAGCTAAAAATAAATAAATTAATTAATAAACTCCTACCCCCAACATCTTAAGAAAAAAAATTGAGGCCTCAACAGTTATAAAACCTAGGCTGTTAACCAGTATATGCCTAGACAATAAGTGAGCTAAGGAATGAATGAGGGAGAGTGGGTGTGGGTCTAAGTCGGTGCTAAGTGGCTAAGGATACAAAAGAAAAATGGTCCCTCTTTATAGAGGATTGTGACTGAGAAAACATCTCACCTCATAAAAACATCTCTGTGACCTAATGGTGGTCAGCACTTCCTCAATAAAATGTATCAATATTGCTCACAACATTAAAACTGACTAACTGTCCCTTGGCATTTTTCTTTTACAGATAAAGGGGGACAAAAAAAGAATGCTGTAAATAGGGCACTCATTTCTGGAATATTCCAGAATGAGTTGAATTACAGATGGCAAAAACACAAACTTGATGAGCCATATAAAACTTGTTTCAGAAAAAAATGTAGAAGATGGTTCTTGCCATATCAAAAAGAGATCTTTTTTCCAAAATACTATTATGAAAATTTTCAAAAATTTAGAAAAGTTGAAAGAATTCTACAGTGAATTCTTACCTAAGCTGTGCAGCCACACTTAGTTTCTGCCTGTAACATTTAAGAGCTTGCTTCTTAACAGGTCATTATCATATTGGACTTGAGCAATGAGAACTATACTGTTATAGTGAGATTCATCTGAACAATATGCATGGCTTGTACATGATGTTGACCTACGTTTAAGTCTCTATGCTTTCATACTGAGTCTATTGTAAAATGTGGACTTTGTATAGGCAAAGACAATGTATTTGTTAAATGTAACGTAAATACCATAGTGTATTTGAAGTCCTAAATCTTACTAACAAAAGCAAATTAATGACTACACAGTAAATGTTAAAGATCTGCTAAAGATTATGAATTATCAAAATCAATATCCATTTAGGTGATAAAAGCTGTCAATCATGAGCTCTTATTCCACATTAGTCATATGTAATACATTTTCTGGATTGTTTCATACAGGGTAATTCTCAGTAAATTATGACTTCAGTCAGGTGATTAGAAAAGGGATGATTGGGCATATTACACAGTTTCTGATATTGTACAAAATACCCTATAAAATCTATGAATCAGGAGCTGTTCCCCAAAAAGGGGAACTTTGATTTTTCTCTGGGTTTTATTTTGTGTTTCCTTTTGTTATATTTTTAAACGAGTATTATATCAGTGTTAGGCCTAGTGTGTCATGGACAAGAAAGAGACTCTGTTTTGTTAAAAAAAAAAAAAAAAACAGTATCACTGAAACTATTTTTAACCTATTTTGTTTTTCATTTTTTTAACATCTTTATTGGAGTATAATTGCTTTACAATGGTGTGTTATTTTCTACTTTATAACAAAGTGAATCTGCTATACATATACATGTATCCCCATATCTCCTCCTTGTTACGTCTCCCTCCCACCCTCCCTATCCCACCTCTCTAGGTGGTCACAAAGCACTGAGCTGATCTCCCTGTGCTATGTGGCTGCTTCCCACAGGCTATCCATTTTACATTTGGTAGTGTATACATGTCCATGCCACTCTCTCACTTCAACCCAGCTTACCCTTCACCCTCCCTGCGTCCTCAAGTCCATTCTCTACGTCTGTGTCTTTATTCCTGTCCTGCCCCTAGGTTCTTCAGAACAGTTTTTTTTTTTTTTTAATGTGTTAGCCTACGGTATTTGTTTTTCTCTTTCTGACTTCACTCTGTTAGACAGACTCTAGGTCCATTACCTCACTACAAATGCTCAATTTGATTTCTCGTTATGGCTGACTAATATTCCATTGTATACATGTGCCACATCCTCTTTATCCATTCATCTGCTGATGGACACTTACGTTGCTTCCATATCCTGGCTATAGAGCTGCAATGAACATTGTGGTACATAACTCTTTTTGAATTATGATTTTCTCAGGGTATAGGCCCAGTGGCGGGATTGCTGGGTGATATAATAGTTCTATTTTTAGTTTTTAAGGAACCTCCATCCTGTTCTCCATAGTGGCTGTATCAATTTACATTCCCACCAACAGTGCGAGATGGTCCCATTCTCTCCACACCCTCTCCAGCACTTACTGTTTGTAGATTTTTTGATGATGGCCATTCTGACTGTTGTGAGGTGATACCTCACTGTAGTTTTGATTTGCATTTCTCTAATGATAAGTGATGTTGAGCATCCATTCATGTTTGTTGGCAATCTGTATATATTCCTTGGAGAAATGTCTGTTTAGGTCTTCTGCCCAGTTTTGGATTGGGTTGTTTTTTTTTAATATTGAGCTGCATGAGCTGCGTGTAAGTTCTGGAGATTAATCCTCTGTCAGTTGCTTCATTTGCAAATATTTTCTCCCATCCTGAGGGTTGTCTTTTCATTGTGTTTATGTTTTCCTTTGCTGTGCAAAAGCTCTGAAGTTTCATTAGGTCCCATCTGTTTATTTTTGTTTTTATTTCCATTTCTCTAGAAGGTGAGTCGAAAAGGATCTTGCTGTGATTTATGTCATACAGTGTTGTGCCTATGTTTTCCTCTAAGAGTTTTATAGTGTCTGGCCTTATATTTAGGTCTTTAATCCATTCTGAGTTTATTTTTGTGTATGGTATTAGGGAGTGCTCTAATTTCATTCTTTTACATGTAGCTGTCCAGTTTTCCCAGCACCACTTATTGAAGAGGCTGTCTTTTCTCCATTGTATATCCTTGCCTCCTTTGTCGTAGATTAGTTGACCATAGGTGCATGGGTTTATCTCTGGGCTTTCTATCTTGTTCTATTGATCTATATTTCTGTTTTTGTGCCAGTACCATAATGTCTTGATTACTGTAGCTTTGTAGTATAGTCTGAAGTTTGGGAGCCTGATTCCTCCAGGTCCGTTTTTCTTTCTCAAGATTGCTTTGGCTATTGGGGGTTTTTTGTGATTCCACACAAATTGTGAAATTTTTTGTTCTAGTTCTGTGAAAAATGCCATTGGTAGTTTGATAGGGATTGCACTGAATCTGTAGATTGCTTTGGGTACTATAGCCATTTTCACAATGTTGATTTTTCCATTCCAAGAACATGGTATATCTCTCCACCTGTTTATATCATCTTTAATTTTGTGCATCAGTGTCTTATAGTTTTCTGCATACAGGTCTTTTGTCTCCTTAGGTAAGTTTATTCCTGGGTATGTTTTTCTTTTTGTTGCAATGGTAAATGGGAGTGTTTCCTTAATTTCTCTTTCAGATTTTTCATTATTACTGTATAGGAATGCAAGAGATTTCTGTGCATTAATTTTGTATCCTGCTAGTTTACCAAATGCATCGATTAGCTCTAGTAGTTTTCTGGTAGCATCTTTAGGATTCTCTTTGTATAGTATCATGTCATCTGCAAACAGTGACAGCTTTAC
This sequence comes from Mesoplodon densirostris, assembly GCF_025265405.1. Taxonomy (NCBI): domain Eukaryota; kingdom Metazoa; phylum Chordata; class Mammalia; order Artiodactyla; family Ziphiidae; genus Mesoplodon; species Mesoplodon densirostris. The sequence continues at coordinate 47,600,407 of NC_082663.1, forward strand.
TTCTTTTTTTCTGATTTGGATTCCTTTTATTTCTTTTTCTTCTCTGATTGCTGTGGCTAAAACTTCCAAAACCATGTTGAATAATAGTGGTGAGAATGGATAACCTTGTTTTGTTCCTGATCTTAGAGGAAATGGTTTCATTTTTTCACCACTGAGAACGATGTTGGCTGTGGGTTTGTCATATATGGCCTTTATTTGGTTGAGTAAGTTCTTTCTATGCCTACTCTCTGGAAGGATTTTATCATAACTGGGTGTTGAATTTTGTTGAAAGCTTTTTCTGCATCTGTTGAGATGATCATATGGTTTTTATTCTTCAATTTATTAATATGGTTTATCACATTGATTGATTTGTATATATTGAAGAAGAATCCTTGCATTCCTGGGATAAACCCCACTTGATCATGGTATAAGATCCTTTTAATGTGCTGTTGGATTCTGTTTGCTAGTATTTTGTTGAGGATTTTTGCATCTATGTTTATCAGTGATATTGGCCTGTTGATCTCTTTCTTTGTGACATCTTTGTCTGGTTTTGATATCAAGGTGATGGTGGTCTCATAGAATGAGTTTGGGACTCTTCCTCCTTCTGCGGTATTTTGGAAGAGTTTGAGAGGGATAGGTGTTAGCTCTTCTCTAAATGTTTGATAGAATTTGCCTGTGAAGCCATCTGGTCCTGGGCTTTTGTTTGCTGGAAGATTTTTTTTTTTTTTTTTTTTTTTTTTTGTGGTACGTGGGCCTCTCACTGTTGTGGCCTCTCCCGTTGTGGAGCACAGGCTCCAGATGTGCAGGCTCAGTGGCCATGGCTCATGGGCCCAGCTGATCTGCAGCATGTGGGACCTTCCCAGACCGGGGCATGAACCCGTCTGTGTCCCCTGCATCAGCAGGTGGACTCTCAACGACTGCGCCACCAGGGAAGCCCGCTGGAAGATTTTTAATCACAGTCTCAATTACAGTGATTGTGACTGATCTGTTTATATTTTCTATTTCTTCCTGTTTCAGTCTCAGAAAGTTGTGCTTTTCTAAGAATTTGTCCATTTCTTCCAGGTTGCCCATTTTATTGGCATACAGTTGCTTGTATTAATCTCTCATGATCCTTTGTATTTCTGCAGTGTCAGGTGTTACTTCTCTTTTTTCATTTCTAATTCTATTGATTTGAGTCTTCTCCCTCTTTTTCTTGATGAGTCTGGCTAATGGTTTATCAACTTTGTTTATCTTCTCAAAGAACCAGCTTTTAGTTTTATTGATCTTTGCTATTGTTTCCTTCATTTCTTTTTCATTTATTTTTGATCTGATCTTTATGATTACTTTCCTTCTGCTAACTTTGGGGTTTTTTTGTTTTTCTTTCTCTAATTGCTTTAGGTGTAAGGTTAGGTTGTGTATTTGAGATGTTTCTTATTTCTTGAGGTAGGACTGTATTGCTATAAACTTTCCTCTTAGAACTGCTTTTGCTGCATCCCACAGGTTTTGGGTCACTGTGTTTACACTGTCATTTGTTTCTAGGTATTTTTTGATTTCCTCTTTGATTTCTTCAGTGATTTCTTGGTTATTTAGTAGTGTATTATTTAGCCTCCATGTGTTTGTAATTTTTTCTTCTTTTTTTGCGGTATGCGGGCCTCTCACTGTTGTGATCTCTCCCGTTGCAGAGCACAGGCTCCAGATGCGCAGGCTCAGCGGCCACGGCTCACGGGCCCAGCCGCTCCGTGGCCTGTGGGATCTTCCTGGACCAGGGCACAAACCCGTGTCCCCTACATCGGCAGGTGGACTCTCAACCACTCTGCCACCAGGGAAGCCCTGTTTGTATTTTTCAGAGAATTTTTCCTGTACTTCATATCTAGTCTCATAGGGTTGCAGTTGGAAAAGATACTTGATACAATTTCAATTTTCTTAAATTTACCAAGCCTTGATTTGTCACCCAAGATATGATCTATTCTGAAGAATGTTCCATGAGCACTTGAGAAGAAAGTGTATTCTGTTGTTTTTGGATGGAATGTCCTATAAATATCAATTAAGTCCATCTTGTTTAATATATCATTTAAAGCTTGTGTTTCCTTATTTATTTCATTTTGGATGACCTGTCCACTGGTGAGAGTGGGATGTTAAAGTCCCCTACTATGATTGTGTTACTGTCAATTTCCCCTTTTATGGCTGTTAGCATTTGCCTTATGTATTGAGGTGCTCCTATGTTGGGTGCATAAATATTTACAATTGTTATATCTTCTTGGACTGATACCTTGATCTGTATGTAGTGTCCTTCTTTGTCTCTTGTAATAGTTTTAATTTTAAAGTTTATTTTGTCTAATATGAGAATTGCTACTCCAGCTTTCTTTTGATTTCCATTTGCATGGAATATCTATCTCCATCCCCTCACTTTCAGTCTGTATGTGTCCCTAGGTCTGAAATGGGTCTCTTGTAGACAGCATATATAAGGGTCTTGTTTTTGTATCCATTTAGCCAGTCTGTGTCTTTTGGTTGGAGCATTTAATCCATTTACATTTAAGGTAGTTATCGATATGTATGTTCCTATTACCATTTTCTTAACTTTTTTGGTTTAGTATTGTAGATCTTTTCCTTCTCTTGTGTTTCTTGCCTAGAGAAGTTCCTTTAGCATTTGTTGTAAAGCTGGTTAGCTTTTGCTTGTTTGTAAAGGTTTTAATTTCTCCATTGAATCTGAATCCTTGCTGGGTAGAGTAATCTTGGTTGTAGATGTTTTCGTTTCATCACTTTAAATATGTCCTGTCACTCCCTTCTGGTTTGCAGAGTTTCTGCTGAAAGATCAGCTGTTAACCTTATGGGGAGTCCCTTGTATACTATTTGTTGTGTTTTCCTTGCTGCTTTTATTATTTTTTCTTTGTATTTAATTTTTGATAATTCAATTAGTATGTGTCTTGGTGTGTTTCTCCTTGGATTTATCCTGTATGGAACTCTCTGCACTTCCTGGGCTTGATTGACTATTTCCTTTCCCATATTAGGGAAGTTTTCAACTATAATCTCTTCAAATATTTTCTTAGTCCCTTTCTTTTACTCTTCCTCTTCTGGGACTCCTATAATTTGAACATTGGTGTGTTTAATGTTGTCCCAGAGGTCTCTGAGACTGTCCTCAATTCTTTTCTTTCTGTTTTCTTTACTCTGCTATGTGGTAGTTATTTCCAGTATTTTATCTTCCAGGTTACTTGTCCATTCTTCTGCCTCAGTTATTCTGCTATTGGTTCCTTCTAGAGAATTTTTAATTTCATTTATTGTATTGTTCATCACTGTATGTTTGCTCTTTAGTTCTTCTAGGTCCTTGTTAAACACTTCTTGTATTTTCTCCATTCTATTTCCAAGATTTTGGATCATCTTCACTATCATTACTCTAAATTCTTTTTCAGGTAGACTGCCTATTTCCTCTTCATTTGTTTGGTCTGGTGGGTTTTTATCTTGCCCCTTCATCTGCTGTGTGTTTCTCTGTCTTCTCATTTTGCTTTACTTTCTGTGTTTGGGGTCTCCTTTTTGCAGGCTGCAGGTTCATAGTTTCCATTGTCTTTGGTGTCTGCCCCCAGTGGCTGAGGTTGGTTCAGTGGGTTGTGTAAGCTTCCTGGTGGAGGGGACTGGGGCCTGTGTTCTGGTGGATGAGGCTGGATCTTGTCTTTCTGGTGGGCAAGACCTCCTCCAGTGGTGTGTTTGGGGTTTCTGAGAACTTATTATGATTTTAGGCAGCCTCTCTGTTAATGGGTGGGGTTGAGTTCCTGTCTTGCTAGTTGTTTGGCATAGGGTGTCCAGCACTGTAGCTTGCTGGTTGTTGAGTGGAGCCGGTTCTTAGCATTGAGATGGAGATCTCTGGGAGAGCTTTCACCATTTGATATTACATGGAGCTGGGAGGTCTCTGGTGGACCAATGTCCTGAACTTGGCACTACCACCTCAGAGCCATAGGCCTGACACCCGGACAGAGCACCAAGTCCCTGTCAGCTACACAGCTCAGAAGAAAAGGGAGAAAAAAGAAAGAAAAAATAAAATAAAATAAAATAATTAAAATAAATAAATTATTAAAAATAAAAAAAAAATAAGTAATAAAAGAAGAAAAAGAAAAAGAAGGAAGGAAAAAAGAGATCAACCAAACCAAAAAACAAATCCACCAATGACAGCAAGCGCTAAAAACTATACTAAAAAAAATAAAATAAAAATTAAAAACGGACAGAACCCTAGGACAAATGGTAAAAGCAAAGCTATACAGACAAAATCACACAAAGAAGCATACACATACACACTCACAAAAAAGAAAAAGGGAAAAATATATATATATCTATATAGAAAAAGAAAAAAAAAGGAAAAGAGCAACCAAATCAATAAACAAATCTACCAATGATAATAAACTCTAAATACTAAACTAAGATAAACATAAAACCAGAAAAAAAATAGATTCAGATAGCAAATCCCAAGTCTACAGTTGCTCCCAAAGTCCACTGCCTTAATTTGGGATGACTTGTTGTCTATTCAGGTATTCCACAGATGCAGGGTACATCAAGTTGATTGTGGAGATTTAATCCACTGCTCCTGAGGCTGCTGGGAGAGATTTCCCTTTCTCTTCTTTGTTCTCACAGCTCCTGGGGTTCAGCTTTGGATTGGCCCCGCTCTGCATTTAGGTCGCCTGAGGGCGTCTGTTCTTTGCCCAGACAGGACAGGGTTAAAAAGGCAGCTGCTTCGGGGGCTCTGGCTCACTCAGGCCGGGGGAGGGAGGGGTACGGAGTGTGGGCGGAGCCTGTGGTGGCAGAGGCCAGCGTGATGTTGCAACAGCATGATGTGCACCATGTGTTCTCCCGGGGAAGTTGTCCCTGGATCACAGGACCCTGGCCGTGGCGGGCTGTATAGGCTCCCAGGAGGGGAGGTGTGGATAGCGAGCTGTGCTTGCACACAGGCTTCTAGGTGGATGCAGCAGCAGCCTTGGTGTCTCACGCCATCTCTGGAACTCGTTTTAGGTGGTGCTCTGAATCCCCTCTCCTCACGCACCCCGAAACAATGGCCTCTTGCCTCTTAGGCAGGTCCAGACTTTTCCCCGGATGACCTCCCAGCTAGCTGTGGCGCACTAGCCCCTTTCAGGCTGTGTTCACACAGCCAACCCCAGTCCTCTCCCTGGGATCTGACCTCCGAAGCTGGAGCTTCAGCTCCTGGCCCCCACCGCCCTGGCGGGTGAGCAGACAAGCCTCTCGGGCTGGAGTGCTTGTCAGCACCGATCCTCTGTGCGGGAATTTCTCTGCTTTGCCCTCCACAACCCTGTGGCTGTGCTCTCCTCCGTGACTCTGAAGCTCCCCCGCTCCGCCACCCCCGTCTCTGCCCGCGAAGGGGCTTCCTAGTGCGTGGAAACCTTTCCTCCTTCACAGCTTCCTCCCAGAGGTGTAGGTCCCATCCCTATTCTTTTGTCTCTCTTTTTTCTTTCTTCTTTTGCCTTACCCAGTTATGTGGGGAGTCTCTTGTCTTTTGGGAGGTCTGAGGTCTTCTGCCAGCGTTCAGTAGGTGTTCTATAGGAGTTGTTCCACATGTAGATGTATTTCTGATGTATTTGTGGGGAGGAAGGTGATCTACACGTCTTACTCCTCCACCATCTTAAAGGTCCCCCCTCACCTACTATTTCTGATGTGCTTAGGGAGAAAGCTTGCTACCTTCTCAGCAATTTGAGCTGCAGGTCAAGGTCAAATGACATTATAAGAGTGACAGAGGAAACCTAATTTTAGTCTCCATGAAACTAAAGAACTCATACAAATAATTACTAAACACTCTCAGCCCATGTTTGGAGTTGGGTACTTGAATCCAATCAAGAAGGAGTAAGTACTGCAGAGTCATCTCAGAAGCCCTGGCCCTCAGGTGCTCCAAGGACTGTGCAGCATCTCAGATTCAGAGGAATGTCTCTTCAGGTACATTGAAGGATGTGTATTTGCAACTCTAGTAGTAACTTATCATAGCAGGTCAGTGAAAATGGCAAATATAGCAAAAAAAAAGCATAGGGTGGCATTTTCAAGATGTTAATGTTAATACCTTGTTAAAAAGTGCATCATAAGGTGTATAAACACACACATATTTATATAAAATACCCACACACATAATGGAATATTATTCACCTGTGAGAAAGAAGGGAATTCTGCCATTGGTGACAACATAGATGGTCCATGAGAATATTCTGCTAAGTCAAATAAGTCAGACAGAGAAAGGCAAATACTGTATGATATCACTCACATGTGGAATCCAAAAAAGTTGAAAATGGAGAGTAAAATGGTGGTTACCAGAAGCTGGGGCAGTGGGGGCTTGGGGAACAGGAAGGATTTTGTTTAAGGGTACAAATTTGCAAGAGATCTAATGCACAGTATAGTGATTATAGACAACAATATTGTATTATAAACATTGAACTTGCTAAGAGACTAGATCTTAACTATTCCCACCACAAAAAAGAAATAATAATTATGTGACATGATAGAGGTGCATTATAAATTACTAAGTAGAATCTAGTTACTCGTGAAAAGTATTTATCAATTAAATCTAATTAATAAAAATATAGGGCCTCCCTGGTGGCGCAAGTGGTTGAGAGTCCGCCTGCCGATGCAGGGGATACGGGTTCGTGCCCCGGTCTGGGAGGATCCCATATGCCGCGGAGCGGCTGGGCCCGTGAGCCATGGCCGCTGAGCCTGCGCATCCGGAGCCTGCGCGTCCGGAGCCTGTGCTCCGCAACGGGGGAGGCCACAACAGTGAGAGGCCCGCATACCGCAAAAAAAAAAAAAAAAAAAAAAAAAAATAAAAATATACACCAAAATATTGATAGTGTTATCTCTGGGTATTAGGATCATAGGGTCTTTTTTGGTTTTGTTTTGTTTTTGTTTTTGCGGTACGCGGGCCTCTCACTGTTGTGGCCTCTCCCGTTGCGGAGCACAGGCTCAGGACACGCAGGCTCAGTGGCCATGTCTCACGGGCCCAGCCGCACTGCAGCATGTGGGATCTTCCCAGACTGGGGCACGAACCCATGTCCCCTGTATCGGCAGGCGGACTCTCAACTACTGCGCCACCAGGGAAGCCCTCATAGGGCCTTTTTAAACATTCTTTTCTGTAATGTTCAAATTTTCTACCACACATAGGGATTATTTCTATAATTAGGTAAAACTAAATATTTGTTACTAAAAACCTTGACCAACCCAATTTCTTTTTACCACTAGGAGTGTTAGGTTTTTAGTTTGATTAAATTTCAACCAAAGGTCATGAACAAAAACTTTTGAATCCATGTTAAATTAAACACGTCTCATAGTTTACACGTTGCTGAGATGTTAAAGGGTCAGAGAGAGAAGTTCAGGGAAGCCAGAAAGCATACACATCATTTAACGTCTAGGAAGATCTGATGTAAAATCAAATTGGAGGCAGCGTGGTGCTATCTGTAGACATTTAAAGTAGAGAAGACAGAGCAGTCTGCCTCCTCGAGGTAAACAAACCATGGCCAGAAAATAAGCAAAAAGAGAGACCAAGCTCTTTGTAGATTTAGAGACCCACTTCAAGCCAGTCTGCGAGGAAATTCTATGAAAAGAGCTAGATGTATGCACAGCTCCCCCTTGTGAAGAGAGGTTTTCAGGACTGTACCTTCACCCAAAGAAAGAGGCCTGAGCTTCAACCAGACCCTAGGGCATTTGCTTAGTCTTCATCATCTGGGAACTGACTTACGGACATTACGGAGGATGCATACGTGGGTATGGGCAATTCCCAGACTTGGTACCCTACTTCTCTGTTATTAAATGCATACATAAATATTCTACATGGTTGTGTTTCTTAATGTTTAATGTTTTAAAAAGAACTTTCCCAGTACAGGAAATCAGCATCCCAGTTTGCCCCCATTACTTCAGAAACTTGCTCTCTTGCTCTGATGAATACTGTCTCTCCATTTGACAAAAGACAAATGAATATTGAAAATTGGACAATATATTAAAAATCAAATATTGTCCGTTCATCTTAAAAACAGAGAACCATTTAATTATAAAATGTTAGCATGGTTATGAGGGCCATTTGGAAATGTATTAGTCACCTGAAACTTTACATGATAACGACTGATAAAAATAAATTACCATTTTAGTCATGTGAGAACTAGGAACATTTTTCTATGCTTGAATTAGCTCTTTAATTAGAAGAAAAATCTTATTCATGTAAATGATTCCACTGGTTTACAATGATCTGGATAACTGCTCAGCAGAAAACATTAAATTCTGGATGCTTCCTGCAAAGGTGAAATTGAAATTACTCTGGAATGTGATACAATGTATGGCAAGGAGAATTGTGTTTTATCTGATATTCTCATTCAAAACAAGAGAAAATGATTTGTTTTCACATTCAGTTGAACAATTGATTGGAAGTCAGACGGTCTTTGCTTTGCCTGTGACTGGTTATCCTACCTAGTTAATGAGCATCTCATTCATCGCTACTCACTTTCCTCCTCAAACTGGCATACAAAACATGCTTCTGAGCCAGGCAAGAGAAATAGTATGGCTGAGCATAAACTAGTAAGAAAAAGTAAAGACAACACCAAAGGGTGGCTTGGCATGGCCTTCTATAATCTCCAGTTTCTTCAAAACCACCCCAACAAACATAGAAGAAAAGTAAAAACGATGGCCTTCCTAGGCAAATGCAGATTTAAGACAAGTTCCCAAGACCGGCTTCTTTCCAATCAAATTGTCATCACTCCTCAGGCTACTACTCTCTAGAAATTCTGCTGTGGCCTCTGCGGAAAGCTCAGACGGTTCATTAGTGAGCACCATTGTATTCACCCGGAAAAATGACCACGGGCAGAGAAGAAAGGAACAAACGTGTACGAACCAACCCGTATTTACACCTTGTGCTTTCACATAGGCTTGTTAAAGACTAACACCTCCCAGCTATACTCCACCCCTGATATTTCCCCTCTTTTCAAAATAGCATATTTTCCTCCTTCTTGAATACTGACATTTGGACGTATAATAGTCTTAGGTTGAATTGCTCCCAGGCAGATGCTGCAAAATCTTGGCGTGGATACTTTATTTGGAGAGGAAGCAGGGAGGTGATTGTAGGAAGTGAGGGGTTGGGGAAGTAGGGCAGGGAGAGACGAGAATCAGTGATGTGTGCATTAATGAGCAGGTAACCACTGTGAGCACATGGAACTCAACCTTCTTGGGGACCCCTTTGAGTGACTGTACACATACGTCTAGGGTTCATCCCACTGAGGCATGTGAAACGTGGGGCGTGTAAGCATACTCTGGTCTTTCAACGTCTGAGGATTGCCCTCTGGGCAGCCCACACCCAGGCTAGCAAGCTCCTTTGAACAGAGAAAGTACCCAGCTGCTCAAATGAGAAGTCTACTGAGCACACAGGATCTGCCCGCCACAGGGGCAGGTGGCATCTGGGGTAAGTCCAGGGGAAATGGGGCGGGGCCTGAAACCTCCGCCACAAATAGGCCTCTCAGACTTAAGGTGCCATGCTGAATTTTAGGTTCATGTTCCAGCACCCTACCACTAAAACTGTGTTTCCCTTGTCTTTCCTCAACTCAGCAAATGAAAACACAAGTTTTTAATATTTTCAGACCCAAAGCCTTGAATCACCTTTGACTCATTTCTGTTTCTCATTCTCCGTGTGAAAATCCATCATCACATACCAGCTCTGTTTTCAAACTGGAGCCAGAATCTGGTCATTCTTCACCATTTCCACTGTCACCACCCTGGTCCAGGTCACCATTGTTTCTTGCCCAGACTACTGAAGTGGCTTCTTAACCATTTTTACTGTTTCCGGCCTCATTCCAAGTCTATTCTTCTCAGAATACTCAGAGTGATCCTTTGCACATGTACATCACTTCTTTGCTCAAAACCCTCTTCTAGTTTCCCACTTCAAAATCCAAACTCCTTACCATGGCTTACAAAAGCCCTTTACTATCTCCTGACCATTTTTCCTTCTCTTCTCCCCTTGCTTACTTGGTTTGACCCATACTGGTCTTTTTCCTGTTCTTTTAACAAAATGTGCCTGCTCCTGCCTCAGGACCTTTGCACTTTGCTGTTTCCTCTTCCGGAAACACTCTTGCTTCAGACATTGGCGCAGTCCTTTCACTCTGTTAAGATCCAAATGTCAGTTTAATAGACAGGGCTACTTATTCTGACTCTATCTAAAATAGCACTGCCGTCACTCTATTTCTTTACTCTGTATTAGTTTTCTTCATAGAACTTATCATCATGACATACTGTATATTTTGTATATGTTTGTGTATTTTACATTGTCTATCTCCCCGCCATGCACAAAAACCGTTTCATTAAAACAGAGACTCTGTTTTGTTCACTGCTGTTTACCATCAACTAGAATAGGGTCTGTTAGTGGTAAGCGTTCAATATATATCTGCTAAGTGGATGAATTCACTGGTCTGATAGCCATATGAGATAAATACTGATAGTTATTAATCAAATATTTACAAAACATTGTGACTGGCATTGTCCTGTGACAAATTTATAAAAGCAGCTTCTGCTCTTCAGAAGCATAATGTATCCAGTGCATGAGGAGACAAGCTGTATCCCATGCATGGTGAACCACTGGAGTTCAGAGGGGAGATTATTATGAACAGTGGTTGTCAGGAAAAGGTAGGAAGGAAAGGTTTAGACTGGACTGTGCAAAACTTTGAATGGTACCTTTGTTCCATTTAAAAGTCAAAAATCATCAAAAGTTTCTGAACAAGGGAGTAAAATAATGAAAGCAGAATTTTAGAACAATTGATGCTTGATTCTATTCCACGAGGATTTGAGCAGGGGAGACTGGAGCCAGGGAGACAAATGTCATGAATTTTTTCCCCTCAAATCCTCATTTATCTCAATATCCAAGACATTAGCATATATAATCAATATGGTTCTAAAAAACAGCTTTATTCAGGTACCATTGATATACAAAACCCTGTATATATTTAGTGTATACAATTTGATGAGCTTGGACATACACATACACCTGTAAAACCATCACCATAATAAGGTAAGAAACATATTACTCACGTCCAAAAGTTTCCTTCTGTCTCTCTGGTTTTTGGATTTGTGTGTGTGTGTGTGTGTGTGTGCGTTAATGACACTTAACATAAGATCTACCCTCTTAACAAAGCTTTAAGTGCACAATACCACATTGTAAACTATAGGCACTATATTATACAGCTGCTATCTAGAACTCATTCATCTTTCCAACACAGTTTTTAGACAACTGTATTATTCCATGTTTTACATGCTCAATTAGGAATCTCTGTGTCCATACTGCTTATGTTAACTAACATACTTTAGCTAGGAAAAGGTCTGTCTTTGGTTTCTCTGGAATGGAACGTGAACCTACTACAGGTGTGAAAAACTCAGATTCATTCTCCTCAGGTTATCTGAGAACTAATAAATAAGGTAGTGAAAAAAGATAAGGTTGGATAGAAATGTGCTGTGAGTTAGCTGGTGAGCTATAGTTATGAGTGCATGGGGATAAACATGTTGAAGGCATCTGTAGTGACTGGAAGGATTCTTCACTTTAATTTGTTTCTTTTCTAGGACATAATGCATATTTCAGGCATCCTTTCTCTGGAACTGTGTTGTCAAGAAAAAGAGTGCTATGTTCTCAGTGTTCTACTCGGCCGTGAACTTCCTGGGGCCACATAACCCTGGGACTGCCCAACACAGTAGGAGCTAAATAAATGTATGTTCAGTGAACCCCTCAAACCTCTTAGAAGTCAGGCTCCAAGGACATTTCGTTATTTTGCTCTAAATTCTACTATTTCTTCTTGTCATGAATATTTAATTCTGCCTTGTTCAAGAAAGGACTAAAGGCTTCTCTATTTCCTTTGGTAATTAGATAAACTAAGTCATCCATTTCCTCACTACCCAGTGGACAACAGCTAGTGCTTAAATGTCCACAGCTTTATTTGACCTTGATATGTTTGAGAACAATAGACATACCATATATATATAAACCAGTATCATTTGAGAATATAAACTAAAAAAGTTCCATATTTAAACTTCAGAATGTCTGACATAACTTTGTGAAAAATTCCAAATGACTGATTCTATCAATTTATGTTACAAGACAATTTGATTCAAAAGTTAAAAATGAAGGGAAAATTATATATAGAGAAAATTAAGTCCTAAGGGTTGTTTGATGGCATTAGGTAGTCTCAATTACACCTTTTCACTCAGTTCATCAAATTATTTGCCAGGTAAACATGTAGACATGGTTCTCAATCTCCTAGGTACTAGGGGTTAAAAGCTCCAAGGAAATTTACAAAATCCACAGAGAATGAAGAAAGCAGTAATTCCATGTAGCTCAACCTGTGTGCCTATGCTCATGCTATATTCACCCTTTCCAGTATTATTAACTAGAGTCACAATGTTACAACCCGCTATCTTTTTATAAAGTAAAAAAAGATAAAACTACATTTTTAGTAAATAATTCATACTACTAGAAATGTCTCGAGGAAAAGCTCAACTGACACTAGCGACAATATTTTGCTTTGTTCCACATGATTGTGGTATTTTTGCCAATATTATTTATGGGATTTCCTTTGATACTCTATGCAGAGTCATTTCCCAGGAATTCTGTGCTCAAGGCAAAGTCCAATTTAGCATCCTTCAGTCTCCCCCATTTCTATCTCTAGCCCCTCTCCATACACACTGTGAAGTTCATTAGCAAGGAAAGGCCAGGGCACCAGACAGATTGTGAAGGGAGGAAGAATGATTTCAAGAGGTGTGTGTGTGCATGCACGTGTGTGTGTGTGTGCGCACACGCACGCAAGCCTGTTGCAAACGTCCTGATTTACCACAGTCTAGGGAGCTTACAGGGGGGTTTTGTGCTAAAACTCAGCACGTCAGGCCTTTCCAGAAGGCTCTTGCTTCACTGGTCTTCCTTCTCCCACCTCTGCGCCCCTCTTACTACTCAACCACATCACAGAAGTCTGTCCTGCAGGCCTAAAAAGGTGACTCTGTTGGTGTGTCTGCCTAACAATCAATAATTCATTTAAATGGGTTTTCTGATGCATAAAATAATAGACTTTTCTTATAACCTTGCTGACTTTTACCAGCATTAACCTAAAAATCACACCTAAAATAAGTGTTGTGAGAATGCTGAAATCGTTTTCTGTTTGAGTAACATTTATTTTTCATGACTATATAAATGATGAATATTCCTTATAGAAAAGTTGGAAAATGCAGAAAAGTAAAAAGAAAAAAAGAAAGAGCAAGTACACAAGAGGTAACGATTGTAAGTCTTGTGGCTCATTTTTTCCTTATTTTTATATGTATATACATATCTCTCTATATATGCATTTAATTTTAACATTCAATTGAGATTTTAGTGAATAAGATTTTGGATTCTGCTTTGCCTTTAATGTTATACTATAAGCAATTTCCCATATCCTAAAGTTATTTGAAAATACTTTTAATGGTTGATAAGATTCTTCTGTCTAATATGAAAATTTATTTAAACATTAGTTTATGTGGCAGAGTTAGAGTATATGTAGGTTTTCAACATTGTAAGCACTTTCGTGGTGAATATCTTTGAACATAAATCTTTTTAATATCTCAGATTACTTTCCTAATCCAAATACCTATAAGTAGAATTACTAGATTAAAGGGTAGGAGTATTTTTTTTTTTTTTTTTTTTTTTTTTTTTTTGCGGTATGTGGGCCTCTCATTGTTGTGGTCTCTCCCGTTGCGAAGCACAGGCTCCGGACGCGCAGGCTCAGCAGCCATGGCTCACGGGCCCAGCCGCTCCACGGCACGTGGGATCTTCCCGGACTGGGGCACGAACCCGCGTCCCCCGCATCGGCAGGCGGACTCCCAACCACTGCGCCACCAGGGAAGCCCAGGGTAGGAGTATTTTTGAGGCTTGAGGCTCCTAATGATTTTTAATCATTTTTATGAAGTAAAACCCTCAAATGAGTTCAAAACTCAAAGTAAAACTATGTTTATATGCATTATTTTATTATGACTTTTCTAAGCATTAGTAAAACAAAAGATAATTGCAAATAACTTGTTATTTACTACAAAGAGACTCTCACCACATGAAAATTAGTCAGAACCTAGAGCAATAAAAAATGATTCTTCTCTTATAAGATGGAAAAAATTCTGCCATATAAATCCTTAATTTGGGCCACATTTTATGAAAAAGCCAAAAGCAAGCAAAAAAAAAAAAAAAAAAGACATATGGCTATTACTATAGCAACACCGAGTTGGTCAACTACTTCAAGTTCTTGTGGCTGGCGAGGTTACTGGAACTGCAGGCCCACATCCCTGACAAATTAAGTACATTGAGGTCACAGCACTTGACTTGAGACAGTGTTTCATAATTGTAGAGTTCTGTTTAGAAAAGGTCCTTGACTTAAAAATATCCTTTTGTGCCCTCTAGTGTTTAAATTCATCCAACCTTTTGAGAAGTTTATAACTTATTTCTAAACTAGAGCTGAACACCATTTCATTCTCACTTATACCAGGGTTTCTCTACAGCAAAAGGTGGCCAACATATACACTGTTCCAAAAATTTTAAAGATTACTTAAAATCCTTCATTTCATTTCATTTCAAACCTACCACAGGGCAAATCCCACCCACCACCTGTTTTTGTAAATAAAGCATTATGGAATATACCATGCTCATTCATTACATTTTGTCTATGGGTAGCTACGTTTGTTCTACAAGGCAGAGTTGTACCACAGAGACCTTATGTCCTACAAAGTCTAAAATATTTACTATCTACCTCTTCACAGAAAAACTTTACTGATTTATCCTTGGGTTAAAGAATCTCTCTGATACTTACATTGGAAGAGGAAAAAAATACATGTACTTTCCTAATGATATCATGACGTTTTACAATGTCCTTTAATTCCATTCCTTTCCATCAAACACTGGAATACTAGTTCAAACAAAGAGTAGTAGCCATGTCAGTTAGCTTTGTGGTTCAAGTACCAAATTTGTATTTTCTCAGTGAAAATGTTTACACGCCTACTCAGGGTGATAATATTGACTCCTTCTCGAAGACTTTGGTATTGATATGATTATATCAGTGAGAATAGAACAAGATTAAAGTTCTTTACCCACCAAGACCAAGGGCCCAAGAACTCTCTTGCCTCCTGAGCTACATCATCTTTTACTGATTAGGTAGAACTCAGACTAGCAAGTTCTCTATTTTTATACATTTAATAAATACTAAAGCTTGCAATTGCTTTTACAAACTCATACAGTCTTTCTAGAATAAAGTAAACATATCATTTATAATTAACATGGAGCTTACTTCAGTTTCATGCTTGATTCAAATCTCAGACAATCACTTCTTTCATATATGAATGAAAGTATAATGTACAATAATAAGGCCATAGTCCTATGTGGGCAACTTAACAGCCTACCTTCCTTCCCTAGGACAAATCCCACTTCTTCCTAAGCTCCTCTGATATCTCATCTTCTCATTTGTGTATCTAGAAGATTTACTGAAACTTCCTTCTTCTATCGGAAATGGTTAATTGTAGTTCATTAGAGTTTTTCTTTTTTTTTTTTTCCATATGGTTTTCAGGGAGTGGACCTATTTTACTGTTTTATAACTTAAAATCTGACTTCTGATTCACAATGGTTATAGCCATTCCTTTTTCAAAGATATACATCAACAATACCCTGGCCGGAAATTTTGTACAATAACAGAAGAAAACACAAAACCACGGGTTTGGAAAAGTGAATGAAAACAGTCTCTGGTTGATTACCTATGCTAATGAAAAAGCATCTTAGTTTTGTGATACGCATTCATGGTCGTCATAGATTACACACCTGGAACTGAAGCTTGCTGCCCCTCTCAGCCGTACAGTTACTCACTGGTTTCATATTATCTACTCTTCTTGTATTTCCCTCACCCTCCTACTACAATCTCCATCCTTGTATCTGACACAGAAATCATGTAAACACAAACCCAAATACAAACCCTGCATAGACTTACTTTATGGAATCACATACTGAAAACTCTGAATCAAATAAACCCGCAATGTTACCTTTCAAGTACTGACCAACAACAGCAGCAACAAAATGCACGGTGAAACATATCATCTGTCATGCCCAATGTTAAAAGCAATTAAAATTTTTAAAAAGTGACACCATACCTCTATTCCATAAGCAAAATAAATTATTTCCAAACTTACCTGCAAGAGAAAAGAAAAAGATCAGTAAATCTCAAATCAGAGTACATTTTAATTCTTCTTTCTTCAGTAAATTAGACAAAAGTGTCATCATAAGCATAGCTAATCCTTAATTATCACTGTGTGGATTATTCTCTATAAATAATGCTTTCTAGTTCTTGTAGATGCCAGTAGGGCTGGCAGTGAGATTCTCCAAAGGCCAATTTTCTCTATGAATAGAGTCCTTTTCCATATATAGTCTGAACCTAGTAGATGAGTTTTAGACCGAAAACTTAAATGATTCCCTGGACCCAGGAAATCTGTGAATTAAAAAACATATTTTGGGGAGTCAAATATAAACAATGGGGAAGATATTGGCTTGACAATTTTGAAGAAAAACATTTTTTTCATTTCAGGACTTCTAAGAGCTTTGGATATAATAATTGGAATGAGGCTATTCTAGAAGGTGGAGAACTTTTGCAGAAAAATTAAACCATTCCCCCCAGACATCAGTTAATATCAGAGTAAGTCATCTTTTAGAATATTACTTGGGAATTGCTGCACAAGGCATCTTAAACTGAGTTTTATATGAATCATAGTGTTTCTATTATTCCTACAAGAATTGTTTTAACTTAACTGGAAAGGTAAAATGAATTGCTAATCACTTGAAAAACAGTATGACTGTACTGAGGAACAAAACACAGTAGCTCACTTTCAGGGGAGTGCTTTTATCTATTAGATCAAATTGCCTGCTAAATTAAAATTAGCTATAATATTTGAATTATGATCATTTAATGTAAAATTTCCTTGCCCAGACTACTCTACACTATAAGTCAGTTTCTCACCATCCTGAAATTTGTTCAAGAAGTCCCTGTGTATTTTTAAATCTATCTTTGTATTTCTAGTTTAGCTTGGGCCAAAATGTTCTCTGTGGAGCACCAAACCCATTAGATACTCTGAAAATAAAGAAACAAAAAAGTTCCATATTTAATAAAGTTTGGAATATTCTGTAAATGGTATCTCTTTCCTGGAGATTTAAAACATTTATTTAGTCTGTTAAAGACTTTAGGAGTCTTACAGTTATACATCCGTTTAATTTTGTGAATCACAGCTTATTTGACCATTGAGTCGTTTTGCTTGTAGCACCTATTGATATTATATGGAACTAGTATTCCACAGAACTTACTTAGGGACATACTGACTTAGGCTAGTAGAGTTCTTAATAGCAAGAGATGAAGAAAACATAAACTATCATAAGTATTGTATTAAAAGGAAAAAAAGGGGGGCTTCCCTGGTGGCGCAGTGGTTGAGAGCCCGCCTGCCGATGCAGGGGACACGGGTTTGTGCCCCAGTCCGGGAAGATCCCACATGCCGCGGAGAGGCTAGGCCCGTGAGCCATGGCCACTGAGCCTGTGCGTCCGGAGCCTGTGCTCCGCAACGAGAGAGGCCACGGCAGTGAGAGGCCCGCGTACCGGAAAAAGAAAAAAAAAAAAAGAAAAAAAAGGGCTCCAACAGTCCTGACCAAAAGAGGTGATTTTTGTGAATGTACCTGGTTTCTCAGTGAGAAAGGAAGAGGAAACAGAGAACAGTCTGATTGTATGTATACGTGTAGGGTAGCATATGGTTCAGGACCTTCTGCTCAAATGTATCAACCTCATACTGCCAGGACTTCATTTACCCATGAATGTGGGTTCAAGGCTAAGATGTAATTCCAAAATATATCTTGTATTTTAGAGAAAAGAAACATCAAAGATTTTGACACACCATGAATGACACGACCTAATATTAAAACACTGTCTTTGTTGATGTCTGGAACTTTAAGAAACTAAACACTATAAATATTAAGATTTAGCTGAGAGACACAAACAATATGGCAAAAATATTTCATCATGATTTTATTCAGCTGATGTATGACCATGAGCTTCTGGGCATGAAGAAATAATGGGATCAAATCTTTCTTTTCACCCAAATCTGCTAGACCTTCCTCTGTATTATGTAAAACACAGGATTTTAAAATATGAAGTCTGTGAACAGGTTCATGAGTAAACTGCTGAAGAACCTGAAATTATATGCAAAATTGTATGCATATTTGCATTTCTCAAGGGAGCAGAATCACAGATTTAATCAAATTTTCAAAGCACCCTTAAACCTCCAAAAAGTGATAGATCATTTGAGGAGATAATCTCTAAGGATGCTCTTTATCTTCTGATCACACTTTATGTTTTATGGAAAGTGTCATAAGTCATATTTATGATATTTAGTAATTTCTTTGCTGGGACCTTTATTTTTAGATATTTAAGAAATTTAAAAAAACACTGTAAAGACTACAAGTAGTTTATGGGAACTGGTTAAAATATACTTAATTATATAAAGTTTATACATATAAACTTTATATAAAGATCTTATTTGAGTGAGAAACTGAATTGCCCACAAGATGGCTCTCTATAATCTTGGATATACGAGTTTACCAAACCAGCTTCTTAAAAGCTATTTCTAACATCTTTTCTTCACCTAAAAATCTCATATTCATAATAAATGGTTCTCCAACATTGTTTTATTTCTGTGCTTGAATATCTAGCAAATGCCTGACAAAGTGTTAATGTTTTTCTAGTGAATGGATTAATGAACAGATATTGCAGACATTTAGATTAGGTACTACATTATTACCACATTGTTATTTGTCTCCTACATACACAGCCCTGTACTATGCATGCTGATGAATTTTTTTAAAAAGGAGTTAAAGTTTAAAAAGCAAATCATGGTTTTTATCCTTCAGGGAAGACAAAATTTCCATACCAAAACATTTCATAGTATATTTACATGAAAAATGATTGGTATAGACAAATTATAGGTGTACAAAGAAGAGGAGACATCAATGTGGGATTCAATTAGATAAAAGACCTTGTGAGGTTGGTTTGACCTATAAAGAACTGCAAGGTTTGTATGAGAGGAAGGTAAGGGGAAATATTCCAGAAAGGGCAAATATCACAAGAAAAAGCTTGGCATGATGTGGTCATGGCATGCAAGAAAATGGCTTCCCTGCAGTTAAGGCTGGGTGAGTTATAGAGTGTTGAAAGCCATTCCACGGGGAAGGAAAGGTAATTAATGTTTATTGAGGACACAGTATGATTCATGCTGTGATTAGATAACCCCTCTAACTTCATGATATATGCATGTGCCTCTTATTAAAGTATTGGAACTGTGGTGCTATATCTGGATATTTTGAGGGTAGGTGGTTCTTTCCTAAATGTTGTACTAAATCCCAGTATACAATCACCAAAGGAAGAGAAAGGTCCTTGGATAGAAATGAATGAAGGAGGTGAGCTGTAAGCGTTAAGAGGAGATAAAGCTTCTCTGTCATGCTTCTCTCTCTTGAGAGAAGAATTTATCTTTGTGGTAAGGCCTCTGCTGCCTGGTGTGGAGTGAGCCAGAGGGAAGGCTTTTCATAAGGGGCTGAATTTGAGTAAAATAGCTCCTATAATAAGTCAAATTATCTAGTCTCATGCTGTTTTGAGTTTACATGTCTCCTTTCATCAGTAAAGTCTTGTTTAAAAATGTCTACTTTGTCTCAGTTGTTGACACCGAAAAACAGAGGGCTTTTTTGTTTTTTCCCCATATTTGGATAAACTGGGTTTAGAGGAGCAGTCTCTGCCTCATCAAAAGATGATGATACTGAAAACAAAAATCACAAAGACCTCAGGGAAAAGGGTTCATCTTAGGAGAAACAGAGCTGAGGCATGTGGTCTAGCTGTCTCTCTCCAAATTCAGAATTTTCCTCCATTTCAACCTTGAACCCCAAATTTACAAGTCAGACTGTCTACTCAAGATCCCCTTATAAACATTTCAATTTAATATGTTCATAACAGAGCTTCTAATCTTCCCTCTCCAAGCCTTATTTTTTTCTGATGTCTTGTCCCATCTCAGTTTTTGGCAACTCCATCCTTCCAGTTGTTCAGCCCAGAACCGTGGTCAACCACCATCATTTCTCATGATGAATGTCCCCCCTAGACTCTCTGCTTCTTCCCTTAACCTCCTAAAGTTTATTTGAAATTAGTAGTCAGAGTGATCTTGTTAAAACCTGTTCAAAGCTCCCTGCTGGCTTATTGTTTCACTCAGAATTAAGACCAAAGTCACTAGGAAGGTCCACAAAGGTCTTCAAGAATTGCCACTTATCTGCCCCCACCCTTACCCCCTTTACCCACTTGTGTTTCATCTCCAACTTTGTCTCCTCTTGTGCTCCACTTTGCTACTTCACCCCAGCCCTCAGGGCTTCCTGACTGTTCCTCAATCATGGCAGCAAGACTCCTTATTTTCCTTCTGCCTAAGACACTCTTCCCTCATATACCCACCTCCTTCATGTGTGTGCTGAAATTCCACCTTTTCAATAAGATCTTTCCTAATCATCCTACTGAAAATTCCACCACACACACACACATACACACACACACTCATTAACTTCTTTCCTGATACATTTTTCTTCATAGCATTGATCACAAAAATCACTCGCTCTCTCCCTCTCTCTTTCTCTCTCTCTATTATTTTCTTATCTTTTCCCCCAACAAGAATATAACCATCAAGAGGGTACAATTTTTGTTCATTGCTGTATCTCCTCCAACACATAGAATAAAGCTTGGAACTTAGTATGCCTACAATAGATATCTATTGAATAAACATTTTTTTAAAGTCTTGATTTATTCGTTCTCCTGAAAAATCAGAAATTCTGCCAACACTGGCTTGTGCTTTCACATGCAACAACTGTTAGGAGCTTAGAAGTAGCTGTGCAGGCAGAGGAGGGTGCACTTTCCCTTGGGTCAGAATCATCACCTGCCTTCTCCAACTGCCTGACCCCCGTTGATGTGTGACCTCTGCTGAGAGAGCCCTGAATGGAGAGTGAGAGGATCAAATAAGAACTTTCACCACGTCACCTGGGAGTAGTGAGTAGGACGGATGTAACAATACTAGATGCAGACATTCCAGTATCTTTTGTCCAAGTCCAGGTACAAACAACGAGGACTGTGGCAGGTTCACATGCTGAGGAAGCAGAGCTTGAAGGAAGGATTAATAGAACTTAAGAATGGGTTGGATATTGGAAACAAAGGAAAAGAAAGAGTAATGATGACTGATATTTCTATAATGGTTGATTAAGAGAATGGTAATTCCCCATGTTCTAAGAGAACTTGGGAAAGAGTCAACTTAAGAGATCAGAAGACCTACATGTGGAAAGAAATATACTGATCTTGATGAATATAAGTTGAGTTTGAAGACACAGATTCAAAGGTATTCGATAATGAAAAAGGACTTTGAGATCAATGTCAGAGATGAGGATTCAATTTGGCCTCGTGTTTATATACCACCTATGAAAAGGCACATTATGATGAAGACCATCTCAAGAACAGAATATATAGAACAAGAGATAAAAATAGGGTATGGAAGAGAAGATTCCCAACTATAGGTCAAGTGGTTGGAATGAGATGTGAAGACAAAACTCCTCTCTCCCCCCATCCGAAGGACACACACCTACTCAAACACAAGTGCTCATGATGCAGTGTGTTGAAACTGGCTGCTTCCACACTCCATGTGTGTCCCTTCCCTCTCCATTCTGAATCTAAGATAATCTCATTCTAGTGAACACAAATTATAAATGGCACCATGAATATTTGAATAGGTTCCCTCCTTTTCCTTTCCTGACTTTCTATGTCCAGACCATATATATACTCTGTGGAAATCTCTGAGTAAAGAGAAAGTAGTTCTATCTGCTGGCTTATAGAATATTAATTTTAAAAAAGACTGGCTATTTTTAATTCAAATGCTGTATAAAATTCATCTTCTTCAACATAGGGCAGCACCAAGGACAGCACTAAGAATATAATAGGTGGTCTCTTTTCTTTGCCCTTCCTCTAAAACTTGATTAAAACCAAAGTTTTGTCATTCTAGAAAACAGGTACTTTCATTTAAACTGGAAGATACATTGATAAAAGTTTTCTCCAGACTCTTTAAAACAAGTTCAGTCTATAAAGTTGGAAGTATTCTTTTTTATTCTGTTATTAAGAGGCCATTGCCTTTGGAGTCTAATGTTTCAAATTTTGGATACTCATTTCTTTGGATTGAAGGGATCATAAGGTGTTTTCCACCTGCAATACTCTGAGGGGGTTTCCTTTGAGTTGCTAGAAGATAGTCTGTTAGCCCCACAGATGCCTGCTCTCTGTACTGGCAGATAAACGACAACAGGTGGAATCAAGCATGCATCCTGTCTCCTCTGCGAGCCTGCAGCCTCAGAGAAGGGATGTGCCCCTGAAGCATTATGCAGGTTGTTCCACTAGCATCAGTGTCACTGTCGTAGCAGTTGAGAGGGAAATTGGCAAATCACTATTCATAGCAGGCAAAATGCCACCCTCACAATTCCTCTAGGCATACTTGCCTCACTCACATCTTATTGTTTTGCTGACAGCAGAATTCTGGACCAAGATGTTTTGCCGTCCTGGAATTTTTTTTCCCAGAATGTAGAAAGATAATTAATATTACCGTTAGAACATGTGTTGCCATTCAGCATGGAATGCCATTTCATTCCATTAGTGCTATCAGTGTACCAGGAAATGAACACCAAAGTGAGTTAACAACTTATTGAGCATATGGTGTCTTACATGTTTACTATATAATCATCTTTTTTTAGTATTACCAGTAAAATTAACAAAAGTAAACACTTTTATAGTGCTCACCATCAACAAGGAACAGTTCCAAGACCTTAAAATACATTAACTTTAAACTCTTTTCCACAACCTTATAAGCTTAGCATTACCAAACTCATTTTAGATATAAGAGAAAACTATAATAATAGCTATTACTCATAGTAATACTAACAGCAATAAAAACTAACATGAGTGGTTATTATGTGTTAGTTACTATTATACATATATATGTGTATGTGTGCATATATGTATATGTATGTATATACACATATACATATGTATGAATATATATGCATATACAGATAGATAGTATATACATATATATAAATATATATTCATATAAACTATTTTAATTCTCACAACAGCCCTATAAGATTGGCATTATTATTTTTATTGATTTCATTTAGAAATGAGGAAATTAATAACAGTAATAATGGATAATGCCAGTAATAGTAATAACAGCTAACACTGTGAGTTTAATATGTGTCAGCATATTAATATCTGCAATGCAGATATCATTTCATTTAGCAGAGGATAACATTACCATCTTGGTTTTAGAGATGATGAAACTCTAAGAACCCAAGGACAAACAGCTAATAAGAGAGGGCTTGGGCTTTTAACTTAGATACTGAGTCCAAAGCCTGGCCCCTTCACCAGTGTGCTAGGCCATAGACAGTGCATTCTGGAAACACAGGTGTAAGTGAGACAGGTTGTGACCACAAGGAATTAACACTGAGGGAATTGTGTTTTACAACATATGATGTCCATTGGAGAAAGCATTTAACATCTGTTTTTTGAGGGCTCACTATGTGCAAAGCTGTACACTAAGTAGTGGGTGAAATGCAAGGTGGAGGTAATATACAGGCCCCACCTTCACAGGAACTTGTGATCCCATGGTGGAGAGAGATGTGTACATGAATAATGCCAGCATGCAAGTGAGGGGGGCAAGTGAGAGATGAGCTCCAGAACACCAGGCCTACAGTGTGGAACTCTGTGACATCATGTTGAAATACACAAGCTTCTCCTGGGCTCTTTGTCTCTCTCTATTGACTCCACTTACATTTAGCTCTGCTGATGTCATTCTTGCAGCTACTGGGTTTCCAAGTTAACAGAAAAGAGGGAGGGAACAGTGTGACGGCATTGGTCGTTGCCTTTCAGCAACAGAATTGTGCTGTTCTAGAGGGAAAAGTCTGACATTGTGGGATTCTGTCTACTCTTCTTCCAACACACCAGTCTTTCAGGGAGCCTGGCAGTCCAACAAGCCAAATGAATGCATGCTGGAAAGCACAGGACTTTTCTGTCAAATCAAGGAGCCCTCGCAGCATATGTTCTGCCAACCATGGTGAAGGTCAAACAATTTTTTCTAGATGCTTTTGAGGCAAAGGGAATTCCAAGCCTGCAAGGAACAGCTTGGGTCATGGTAATTCTGAGAGTGAAAGTGTGACTGTAAACAAGTCAGATGTATTCTGCAAAGCCCTGCACAGAAAACCAACTTGCTTATGCTTATTTCACTCTTTGTAAGGAGGATAACCTCCTCTAAGTGTGAATGCAATAACTCATAGTGATATAGCGACTTCTTTTTATCCCGATTATTTTACATGAGAAGTGAAAAGACTGGAAATGGAAAGCATCATTTATAAATCATCTTTAGAGAGCTGTAGTAGTGAAACTGAGCTAGAACCCTGTGGGGTTCCTGGGCAAGGAAGGCTTTCTGTCCCCCATTTCTTTACTCCAGTCTTCATGAACTTCCCTGAGTTCCAAAAGGCAGATTCAAACAGTCGCTAATCTGGGAAGCAATGCAAAGACAAGGGAGGGGCAGCCAAGAAACAGTGGTGCAGCCTTGGGGCAGGGTCCTGGTTCTGCCTCAAGGGATATACATAACAATGTCTTTAAGCTATTTATAGAATTAAAACCCAACAAATGGAAGATGTCAGCATTCTTCATACCAGAGAAGACCACCTGAAGCCAGGAACCAGAGAAGCTCATCAAGAAGATTACCTGAGACCAGATCAGAGGAGTGCAGGCCCTGCATACACCCTCATCTTATCAGCAACTCCACCCTTGAACAGTTGCTATAAAACTCCCCATCAAATCTTCCTGAATCGGGACACACAGTTTTCGAGGGCAGGAGCCCACTGTGTCCCGCTTTGCCTGGCAAAGCAATAAAGCTATTCTTTTCTACTTCACCTGAATCTGTCTCTGAGATTTGATTTGGCACTGGTGCACAGAGGCCAAGCTACCAGCGTCAGTAAGATAATTGAACACCTGAACAACACACTGCCTTCAATGTGTGAAACCTCACTCATCAACCAGCACTGAATCTGCTAGTCTGACTGGTTCATGACTTCTCTCTCCTGAAAGGTTAGGGGAAGCCAGCCTCAATTCTGCCAATAAAGAGCACCATCAGTCCCTTCTCTACAATTAAACCTACCAAGTATTAAAGGGGAAATGGAATAGCCCACTCCAATATTGTACAACCCCAACCCAAGACATTTAACTGTGATCATGCCAATAAACATAGGACATTTATCATATTTGGAAATTTGGTTGCTTTGGTTCCTTTTAAATTTTCAAAAGAATTATTTAACCCATTTCCCCCCAAAATTGTACTCTACTAGCTTAGAACTAGAAACAGGTGTTCTTTGTGCCATCCCTCTCACTCTCTCTGAAACTCTTTTAGTCCTTTCTTCTGCTATGTAACTCCATACCTCTGGCTTCCCATTAGAGACAAAGAGCATTTCACACTTTTACCATCTCAATTCCTCACTTAGTTTCTTCTATCCTCCCAATGTAGTTACATAACAATTGATAGTTAAATGTATATTCAGGTTTTATCTTTTTATCCCTCGGAAGTAATGTTTACTGATAAGCCAAATAGTGTACCATGACTATGTTTCATTTATTGAATAACCTTTTGTTTTTCCTGGAGTTATAAATTGCCTACTTTTTATTTGCTTAATTTTATGTGGCATTATCACTAATTATTCCAGAACTCTCCAAAGTAATTTTCAAAAGTTCTTTGTAATATATTTTCTGCCTGGGTAAATCATATCAATTATTTTATCAGTTCCCTCACACTTGATTGACGATTTAGCTGGGTTTAGAATTCCAGGTTGCAAATTATTTTCATGTAGAATTTAGAATGCATTGCTCCATTGTCTCCTAGGCATCAATGTGCTTTTTAGAGGATAAAATCAATATTTCATGAACCCCTATCAGAAATGGCAAGATATATCTTTTGCATGGGTCTGTTTCCTTCATTGTTCTAGGCACTTATGGGCCTTTCAAATGAAAAAAAAATATGTTCTTCAATTTGAAGAAATTTTTGTGTTATTTCTTTGATGAGCTCATTTCCTTTGTTTTTTTTCACTTTGTTTTTCTTTCTCAAACTCCTAGTAGTTAGAACTTAGTCACAGAATTGTTTTTCCAATTTTCTTAACTTCTGTTGTCCATCTTTTTGCCTTTTTATTGGTAGGTTTCTAAAACTTTATTTTTCAGCTCTTCCGTTAAATTTTTAATCTTATCTATCATTGTCTTAAATTTTAATAACTCTTTTTTACTCTTGTTAATTTTGTATGTTATCATCTTGTTTAATGAATGTAATATGTTTTTGCCTCTTGAGAATATCATACTTTTTCCTGAAACTTCTATTTGTTTCTTAAATTGTCTATTGCTTTATTATTTTCATTTGTTTTATACTTTATTTTGGGGGAGTTTCATTAAAGGTTTGTGGAGCCTTGGCAGTCCATTCATTTTAAAGAGGGAGGCACTAAAATGCTGACTAGAAGCTCTGCATGTCTTAAGTGGGCTTAAGATTCTTGGGATTCACTGTAGGTTAACTGGGAAATAAAGAACTTTGCCTTTTTCACTGGCAACAGTGTAATCCCAGTATCTGTAGGTCTTTTCTGTGAGTGGTGATTCCACTTTTCTAGAGAAGGATTCTTCAATCTCCTGCCATGGCATTTTAAGACTAACTGGCAGACTTCTTGTCCTAAAATGCTACTAGGGAAGCCAGGGCTTTGGTATGCATTTGATAGACTTTTATTTAATCTCCCACCTTCCACTGAATCTGGTATCTCCAAATCTGAACCCCTCTTGTTTTATTTTTTCATAGAATAAATTTCCAATGTTCTGATGAGAATGGAATGGAATTGGTCCCTTAGCTATGCAGGGTGAGAGGAGGGCTGTGGAAACATCCACTTCGTATACAGATTTTCCAACAATCTTCACCTATTTTTAAGCACACTTGGTTCCTCAAGTCCAAAGTCTTTCCAGATTTCCACAAAGGGAGTTGCTTGCCTCTCCTGATACCCTCCTCTGTGGGCATTTTGTAATTAGCATTCTCAACCTTGCTAATTCCAGTTCTCAATTTTCCACTTCTAAAATACTCCTCTCTTATGTCCAGTTATCTCCTTCCTCATCCCTCTATTCTTGGGGATTTATACTCTTCTATTCCCTTAGCATCATTTTAAGAGAGGATTTTCAAAGTTTGCTGCTTAAGACGGTTGTATAGTTTCCTCCTGCTGTCATAGCATACACCACAGACTGGGTGGTTTATACAACAGAGATTTATTTTCTCACTGTTCTGGAGGCTAGAAGTCCAAGATCAAAGTGTCAGCAGGTTTGGTTTCTTCTGAGGCCTCTCTCCTTGACTTACAGATGGCTGCCTTCTTGCTGTGTGTTCACCTGGTCTTCCCTCTGTGTGTCCATATCTCTGGTGTTTCTCTTTGTGTTTTCAAATTTTCTCTTCTTATAAGGACACAAGTCATATTGGATTAGGGCTCACTCTAAACTTTTAGCTTAATCACCTTTAAAGTAATTATTTAACTTAATCATCTTTAAAGATCTTACCTCCAAATACAGTTACTTTTTGAGGTGCTGGGATTAGGACTTCAACATATGAAATGTGAGGGGACAAAATTCAGCCCATAACAAAGGTATGTTTAAAAACTTTTTAAAAAATTCTTAACACTACTCCAAGCATCTTGAAAATATCCTGTATCCTAAACAGAAACAGACTCACAGACATAGAAAACAAACTTATGGGTATCAAAGGGGAAAGGGGAGAGGGATTAATTAAGAGTATGGGATTAACAGATACACACTACCATATATAAAATAAACAACAAGGATTTGCTGTATAGCACAGGGAACTCTATTCAATATCTTGCTATAACCTACAATGGAAAAGAATAGAAAAAAGAATATATTTATTCATTAATTCATTCACTCACTTATTAAATAACAATTAATGGGCATCTATTTTCGTAAGGTTTCTGGTTTAGCAGCACAAGGGATACAAAGGTAAGTCAGACCCAATCTATGAATACAAGAGGGTTTCACTGAGAGGGATAAGAGCAAGAGGCTTTATATTTCTGGGATGCATCTTTATAGAATGCTTTAAAATTTAAAATATTTATTAACTCCTTAATGGTGATTCTTTTGAAAAAAATTTGACAGAATGTTTCCAAGGGGATACTAACATAGCTCATCTTTTACATAAAATGTAATGTTTCACATTTTAGAAAAATCACTTTTGTTACTCAGAAGTCACACACTTAAAAGGGTTGTCTTATCTTACTTTTCCTTACACCATTTCATTCCAGGTAATATAACAACTCAACTTTCAATTGAAGAGGAAAGTTAAGAACTGAGCAGCATTAAAAGGACTCTCCCCCCCCCCAATAGTTACACACCCACATCTACCCTCTCAGGGCAGGCTGAGGAGGACTGGGGCAGGGGAAGAACCATTCACAAAGAGCTAAGAAGAGCATGTGACAAATGGCTTTTCACACTTGGCAAACACATGGAGTTGAAGAGCATGGCTACATCTCTTGCTTCTAAGGGGTATTGATCCATGGAAAAATATTAATGATTAACCTGAACTTAAGCAATGAGAGGTTGTTACTTTGCACTGCTGATCTTTGCCTTGACCATCTATACAACGTGTGTGCAGAATGATTATAAGGCGATACATAAATGATCATTTCACTTACTAGTGAACTATCCCAGTCGTTTACTAAAATATGAGGACCGATTTTGGTTTAACCTGGGATTTCTCAATGAGAAATCATCACCTGTTAACTCTAGAGTATTCTGTGCATATATCTCCCTCCCCCTCCATTGGCTATAGGGGATTTTCTATGTGTGTAAGATTAACCTTAAGATGATAATTTATACAGGGTCTTCTTTATTTTGTATCTTTCATAGAAAATTTTCTATTTTGGCATGCCTGGTGCTGCATCATGGTTCAGGTGTGAAATTAAGCCAACCTTAAACTTTGCTGATACTAGAGAGCATTTGGATAAAAATAAACTAAATTTTAGGATTTTCCAATCACAAAACCATTGTCTGCAGCAAAGCCTTGTTATATATTATGTATATATGTATTCATTGTATTTACCAATAGACCGTTTTTACTCTTTTTCAGGAAAAAAGGAACTCAGGCATCATTTGTCATTTCTGACAGCAATGCTGAGTGGCCTAATGAAATCTGCCATGGTTGTTTTGTTGAAGGGGTCCTTCATTTGCCTCCCACGCCATGCGGTATCCTTCCTACAGCTATCCACCTCCCTCCACAACCCCTGAACCTGGCTGCAAGTGCACACAGATCAAAATAGACAGTGGATGAGCATATATGTTGATCTAGGCAGAGGACCTCGCAGATGTGAAATGTGGAAAAGAATAAAATCAAATAGATTTGGGAAAGATATGTCAGCATTGTTTGAATTTCCTGCTTCTGTCACCACGATCTGGATTGATTTGGGAGGGACTCAAACTCTCAAAGTCTCAGTTCTTCATGAATAAAATAGGGACATTATCAACTTCCTTGTAAAATGGTGCTTTCTTGGGAAGGTTAAAGTCAATATACATGAAAGTCAATATACATCCTTCTCTCTTTTATTGTCTATAAATATATACACATATATCTGTTCGTGTATGTGTGCCCACAATTCAACTAAGTGCTAGTTTAGCCCAGAAACTTGTAGTCTAGTTGGGAATAAAGCGTGTATTGTAGAGTGATCCAAATGACAGTGAAATCTCATGGTAAAAGAGCTGCATGATTAGATGCCCTAATCATGATTAGATTGTAAAAGCTGCATGATTAGATGCCCTATGATCAAACTGAAAATAAGAGAACTCACATATTCTGTCTGAACCCTCACTGCATGCCAGTATATACATTAGTCATAATATTCAAGACAGCCCTGAAACTTAGGTTTGCAACTCTAATTACATAGAGGAAGAATGTGAGGCTCAGAGAAGGTAGGCAGCTTGGTCAGGAAAACAAATAGATCCACTCGGACCCCAAGCCTGGTCTCTTTCCTTGAGGCCATGCAATCCTGACTCTGAAACATGGTGGAGTGCATGATGCTCTGTGCATGTTACCATGTCAGAAGGATGAGCTGAATCTTGAAAAAAGGGTAGAATTTGGGCTGGTCAAGAGGAGAGAGGGATACTTCAGGAGAGGGGATGGTGAGCCGAGACATGGAGATGGAAACAGAGAAGGCAGATCTGTGAGACAGCTATAAACCAATTTCTTTAGAGATAAATGATGTGGCTGAGAAGCCAGAGATAAGACCAGAATAGTAGACTGGGGCTAATTTTAGAGGCCTTGAATGCCAGACACAGGAGTGTCATTCGATAGCTCATAAAACAAATGAGTTTATTGAGGAACCACTGTGCTGCACTGTGGAAGTATCAAGACGTAAAAGAAACAAACAAACAAACAACCCCAAAAACAAACCTTGCAACTAAATAGGCTTTGTCTTTCTAGGGCTACAGGTCCACTTGCCCCAGTACATGGAATAATGCTCTGGGGCTGTGGCAGAAGTCTGAGTAACAGTCACAGTGACACAGCAAGAGGGTCATCATTTGGGCCCCCTATCATGGGCACAGGAATTGTTGAGAAAGGCTTCATAGAGGAGATGAATTTATTCTGGAAGTGATGGGCAATGAAGAAAGGATTCGAACAGTGGAATTATATGATGAAAATACCATTTTCAGAAGATTAATTCAGTAGCATCCAACGGGCACAATACGATGGTTAGAGACTGGAAACTGAGACTCCAATTCATTAAACAGAAGATCAGTGCAGCTCTCCAGCAAGAGGAAAGGTAGTGGCAGTGGAAATGAAAAGGCAGGGAAGCATGAGTTTTTACACTGAAAATCTTGAAGGACTTGACAATGACTGACTGATGAGGGTCAGATGAGAGAGAGGAGGATTCAGTGATGACTCTAAGGTTTTGAGTTTATGTAAATGGGAAAACAGCATTGTCCTGAGGAGGAATATGTGAGTCTTATTCAGGAGAACTGATTCAAGAAGAAAGGTGAGTTCAGGTTAGCCAGGCTGACACTTGAACAGTAGCATACCTAGGCAGTTAGAGATACAGATCTGGAGCAAAAAGAGCTTACATTTTTGCATTTGGTCACAGCATCTATCTGTTTTACAAACCCCAAAGATGAGACGTTTACTTCTACCAGATACTTAGAATTGATGTTATAAATCATAAGAGCAAATACATGATAACAATAAAAACAATAGTAATAATAAAGGCTAATATTTGTTGAGAGCTCATTACATACCAGGCACTGTGTTAAGTGTTTTATATGTATAATTGGCATTATTTCATTTAATTCTCATAATAACTATCAGATGCAGGTATTATTATTATCTCCATTTGAGAGATGAGGAAACTAAGGCACAAAAAGAGAAATCAACTTTCCCGTGATAACACCGTAAGTCAGTGGCAGAGCCTGAGCTCAAACCTAGACAATCTAAATATGGACTGTCCAATATGGTAGCCACCAGTCACACAGGGCTATAGAGACTTAAAAGGGAGCTAGTGTGATTGAAGAACTAAATTTAATTTTTAGTAATTAATATTTAAATTATAAAACTGATAGCTGATTCAGTTATTGGAAGTCTGAAACTTGAGTAAATGAATCCACATTTCTTTGTAAATTTTATGAAGTCTAAATTTAGATCTAGCAAGATTGATGAAAAGTTAGCATCTAAATCAATATATAAAACACAGACAGGATTTCAAAGGCCCAGAATGAGGAAAGGTTTTAAATATTTCATTAATAATTTTATATATTGCTTACAATAATAATTATTGATTATATATTGATTATAATATTTTGAAATTAATTTTATGTTTCTTTTTATTTTTTAAATGTGGTACCAGAACATTTTAAATTACAAATGTGTTTTGCATAGTATTTCTATTGGCTATTGTAGGTCTAAATACTGAGAAATAAATAAATGAGAGGTCAACTGCATGACAAGACAAATGATATAGTTAAGGGAACACAGTTTATTTCTTTTTCCATTCTGGATAACTATTTTTGACAACATCTGTAGAGAATATAGAAATTGTCTTAATTCAATGGGACGCTGAGCCCTGGATGTGACTGATTGTTAATCTCCCCACTCTTTTATACTGGTCAACTCTTTCACCGTTTTCAGGGAAAACAACAACTTCAACTACCTTTTCTTGGCATGTCTTGTACTTGTTTACCTTTCAAAGGTGAATTACTTTGCTCACAGCTGTTTTCTATCTTTCATCTCAAGCTGTATCTTCATGTCAATCTCAATCTAGAACTGATTTATCAAAGAACCCCAGAGGAGACCCCACCAAGAACTGCTCAGAGCTCTTCTAGGAAAATAGTAACTAGAAAACTAGGAGTTATTCAATAACAAAGTATAGCCTTGTATGCCTGGATTTTTTTTTTAATGGGGGATTATAGTCTGATAGTGAAACCTTGGTGTGTTTGAGAACTATTGATAATAATCCAGACATATGCTCTTCTGAGAGTTATATGTGTAATAGAAGGTAGAATATTTTAATTAATGGAAAAAAAAGTGCAAGGGCTAGGGATTTGTAAATCTTTGGGCATGACAAAAATTAAGGCAATGTCATTTATCAAGAGAAGAAATGTAAAATTCTACCAATTTTCAGGATTCAGTGTATCTAAAGCAATACGTCCCCCAAATTGGAATTATCCAGATGTTTTAAATTGGTCAGAGTAAACATTTGATTCATCCCAGAATGACCAAAGTCAGACGTCGGAAATTCACATCTACTTGCAAGCTAAGGGGAGTAGTATTTTTTCCACTCTCTATGCCAGCTGCCTTGACATACTTAGAATCTACCCACAGAATACTTCAGGTCAGTGAATTCATAGCCAAATGCCATTACAAGAATGTGCGTGTTTCCTGGCCTTTATTCAATTAAGCACTCTGTTCTTAACTTACTACTAAATCCTCCTTTGGTTTTTAGGTTTCATAAAAACTTTCGTGCAGGTTAGAGAATGTTCTTGGTGTAGAAAATGTAGCCCATGTCTTCCCACCCCACAGGATAAAATTATAAAATTATACTTCCACATTTATATGATATCTGTATGAAATATTTCAACCTCCAAGGTATATTCCAATTTTTGAGACTATTGTATATGAAGTCTCAGTGCAAAAGATAAACTCATCTACTTCACTCCTTTTTCATTATTATTTTCCAGTATTGACTATGCATTGTTTATAACAATTCTCTATAAGGAGATCACAAGCAATAAATTCTCTATAAATTTTTACTTACAAGTTATATATGATATATATCATATTAAAAGTATGTATGAAATACCAAAGTGCCATAAACTATAGGTTATAGCAATGAGGTCCTCATACTATAAGGCACATGAAAAGTAACTTCTCTGGCCAAGAGAAAAGAGGGCTTTGGGAAACAGATAAACAAATCCATTAGAGAGGTCATTAAATGCATTTGAAACAGCTTCAATAGAACACCCAAGCTCCTGGGAAAGGACTGTATCTAACTACTGATAAAAGTGCTTTCAGAACTACTAAAAGGGAGTAAGACAAATACCCACATCTGGCCAAACAAGACAAACGTGTGCCTACTGAATTTCCAGTAAGAAATGTTTGCTTAAAAGGAAGAGTCTATTTTAACATTGTTTTTCACAAGCAACACAATAGAAAAGGACAGAACACAGTCTCATAGCTAATTCTCAGTGTGCAGCTATGAACATACTTCTCTCCAGTGACTGGGTCACAGCATGTTATTTTTTGCTGGTTGCTTCTCTGCTGTCCTCTATAATTCCAAAATTATGTAGTTCTATCCGTAGTCAAGACATCCCTAACCATTAGGCCATTTTTGGTTGATTTTTGGCAATTGTGCCACTTCAACATTCTCATTTAATATTTATTTCCGGGAAAATAATAGTAGTAGAACAGATCAGTACTGGATCATCTTGTTAATATTTACTTTGTGAAAGCATTTGTTGGTTACAAAAAGATTCAGGATTCACTATGACAATTTGATTTGAAATTCATGGTCAGTTTAAAAATAAATGCCATTTTACAAAGCCTTACAATCTTACAGTTCAGCCAACATCTGAGTGACCTTAGTAATATAATATTTAGGGACAAAGTCTGATGTATTTTGGATGTTTCTGAAAATTTTTTATCTTCTATTCAAGATGCATTCAGAGGTCTGCACAATATATTGCAGGGTGAAAGTCAGGTTCTGAATTGTAAACGAATAAACAAAAAAGTGATGGACTCTGACAAAAAATTAAGCTTTGCTAAATTTAAGTCTAACTCACAAATGTAGATGTTCCCCAAAGACCTTTGCTTGGCCCTCTTCAGTTTTCATATCTCCAACGCTGACTTCTTTTCACTCTTTGATATTTGTTTGCTCTTCTCCATCTACTTGTCCCGACAAATTCTCAAAATCAGTTTATTCATCAATAAGTCATTATTTTTACTCTCAAACCTGATGCTCCTCTTCTTAGTCCCTATTTCTGCTAACTGTACAATTCTTTTTGCCAGAAATTCAGGAATAGTTGTGATGTCAAGGTATCATCACGGAAATAGCATCCTCTTTTTCTTTCTCACAAAAATTTTCAAGTCTTACTGATCCTTCCTTCCTGTCTCCCGCCTATCAATTTTATTACTACATGTACCACTTCATGTTAGGCCCTAATTATATGCTCTCTTTAAAAGAGACAACCTTACTTTTCCTCATAAATTTTTATACAGTCATTGTAGAAAATGTAAAATATACAAAAAGAATAACATAAATTAATACTTTGATCCATCATCTTGTATGGAGTATTATTATTACCTCTAGAGTAGATTATTGCTATAACCCTTCCCACTGGTCTCCTTACTCTATCTTCTGCTGCTCCAAACTATGTCTTCACTGGTGACATTTGATTCTTCATTAAGCAGAGGCTAAGATCACAGAATTCCCCTGCTCAAAATCTTCAATAGCTCACCTTAGCTTAGAAAAAATTCCTTAGCTTCGTTTTCATGACCCTAAAAATACAGTCTCACTCTTTCCATTATTATTTCCCATGATTGCTTCTCAAGTTCATTAAGTTTTGGCTACACTTATTTTTTCCCTATAAATGTTCACTTACCTTCCCATAACCATACCTTTGCCAGATTCTCAACTCCACAAAACTAAGTGCAAACTTCAAGACCAAATGTCATTTTGCCCATGAAGCATGCTATGGCATCCCTAGTTGGAAGTAAACTCTGCCTTCTCAGAGCTGCCAAAGTGTTTTGCTTCTGCTTTTCCTAGGGGTACACAGTACAAAATGTAAAGAGAGATGACTGGGACTCGAGTACAAATTCTACCATTTAAGTAACTCTATGGCTGTGAGCAAGACCCCTGAACCCTCTGTTTTCTTATCAGTTGATGTGAGAACCAAAGGTGATGATATATGGAAATCTACTTTGTAAACTACAAAGTGCTATATATTGGGAGTTCATTCTCTGCCAGGTGTTCCCTTTTAGGCACTGCCTTTAAAGAGAATGGTTCATCCTTTTTCATGACTTAATTTGTAAGACCTTCTCTGAACAGGTGGTGGTGTTTGGCCCTATGTGTCCCTAGAGGATCATTAAAGTCTTTATGTGGTTATAATTCAGTTTTTCCACTTAATTTTTTGCCAGAGCAGGTAGACTGCGATCTTTTTGAAGGCTGGAAATTTGTCTTACCCAGTTTTACAATCATAGTGGAAAGCTCTGAACTCAATTCCTGTTCAGTAAATGTTCATTGAATGAGTGAATACATGAGTGAACGAATAAATAAATAAATGAATTTACTGATATCTGGATCTTGTGAATCAGTTATTTATGTTTAGTACTTGTGCTCTCTCATTAGACTATAAGCTTCATGAGTAGAGGTTCCTTGGGTGATCCATCTTTGTATCCATATAGTTCCATATGCATGATATAGAACGAATACTTACAGAAAGTTGAATAGAAAAATGTAGCTCAGCTGGACCATGAGTTGAAATGCTCCTTCATATAGAACTTTCCTGTGTGACAGTTTTTTTTTTTCCTGGTGTGCATGCAATCTTAATATCTGTTTAACTCTGCAAATGAGGCTAATTATATTTACTATCAACACTGGAGTTCCTTCTCAAATCGAATACAAGAATGTCTATAAACATAGATACATCTTTTGATGGTACAGTAATACAAACTTCAGTGGGGTGAGATCTTACTTAGGTTACGTTCTAACATCAGCCCTTGGGGCAAAAATTAGTCTAGTCAAAATTGCCATGGAGAATCCCTTAAATCACCCAAATGTAAGTCAAGATGTTCATGCTATGGCAGGCCCAGGGGAACTGAGATGGGGAGAGAGCAGAAGACTCACATCTCCTACCTCACACTTACTAGTGGGCATAGATCCATTCAATGTGGTAGCAGGTGGAGAAAGTGGAATTGCCTATTTAAATTGCTATTTCTCTCTCCTTTCTCTCTCCTGCTTGGCTTAGTATGTATATTTGAATTTGCATTATTAAGTTTTAGGACAATGCACTTCTACTGAATTGCCCTTTTACAGTATCTCCTTAGTCACAGCACAGGAAATTTTTTTCAATAGCCTGTAAAGATGAATGGATCTTTATAAACATCATTAGGTCCTGAGTAACTTAACCCCAATCATCCCTGTAATACCTTACTTCCAAGTCTGACATGGAGAGCCTAGTGTGGTAGGTTAAAAATTGCTAGTGATGTGAAGGCTAACTTTCATTTTCTAACTCTGTTTTGAGGTGATTTTGAACATATACTGAAGTCAGAGACAATGGCAACCCCAGGGCTGGAATGTTCTGGTTTCACAGAGTTTATCATGCTGGATTTCTGACATGTATCAGCCTTAGGATTCAAATGATTTTTCCTCTGGAGGGAAGAAAACTATACTGACAAAAAGAAATATCAAGGAGAAGCAAACTCTCTTACAAGTCAAAATGTCCAAGAATTCCTTTGCTAGCAGAGTATGAATTCTACCAACAAACTACAGAAAGGGAAAATTTGACTGTGTTACTCTTGGTGTTAAAGCCACTGGTTTCCTAAAGTAGGAGAGAGAGAGAGAGGAAATAAAATAGAAACTCAAAGGGAACAGCAAGCTGCTGGTATTCTTGATGTTCTTGTTATTACATGAGGAATTACCATGGTAACGCCAGTACCACTTGACTCATCTTACATCAGATACCAGTATACACTGTTCAGAAATAACAGCACAGACAAGAGCACATATTTTCCATCAAGGTGGCAGGGGCCAGAAGGACAACTGCAAATTTAGAAAAACTGTATGCCTATCACAAGGGCAAGTTGAATAATTTTGACTACTCAACAGACTTGGAGACTTCTGTAGCTATATGTATATATATTTTTCTAACTTTGCCTGGATTAAAAATCAATAACTAAATGCCACTAATCCCTCATGTATTATGATAAACTGAAGGCTACCTGTTTTGTGAGACGGTTTACTGTGAATTCTTGTACAATCATCTGCTCAGATTTCAAGAAATCTTAGAGGAATTTTAAATGTCTTTATCATGCAAATTAGGCATATTCATTGTTTTCTGACTCAGCCATTGTTCAGGAAAAAACACCACAAAGGTAGAATTTTGTATTTTTTATACTTGGGATCATCATAAAGCTTTGGAACTGAGTATCTACCACCAAAGGGTTTTGGTATAATTTACTAGTCTTACAAAAAAGGATATATCACTATAGCAATGAAAACAACCCAACAAACACACACAAAGCCATTCTGGGTGGATTATACAGAAACCAATGATGCAGAAATCATTTAAGAGGTTCTAATAACAGATCACATTAATGGGCAGTGTTAGTAAAGACAGAGTGGAAGTGTCTGACATAAGAATTTAATAGTAGGTAAAAGAGAACCTGGTGATGAGGGAGCAAGTTGAAATAAAGAGAGGTGACTACAGTGACTCGCATATTTCTAGTTTGGGTAACTGGGGAGTAATCCATTAGACCTAATCAAGGAATAGAAGAGCAACACATCTTAAGAGTAAGACAATGAGTTCAATGTTGGCCATGAGAACACTCTGATAATAATTTAAGGCAGTGAGAATGATACAAGTAAATGGGAAGAGCGGTCAGGGCTTGAGATACAAGTTTGGAAGTTGCTAGATTGAATGCAATATGTTTCTCCAAGAGCTACGTGTTTATTTACTGTCTCTGATGACCTTCTTATTCCCAGTTAGAATAATACATTTCATAAGAATTAACTGAATGCCTGTTATGTTCCAGGTCCTGTACAAAGCACTGGACAGACTGTGGTTTAAAACACAGGCTTAGACCTTATTCCCGTGGTCCCATAATTGACTATGGAAGTAGGCTCTGAGGCCAATTAAATACATAAATATGGGATTGCAACTGTGAGAACTGCTAAAACGAAGATAAAGGTGCAATAGGAATATATAAATAGGTACTTAAAAGATTCTGAGTGTTTAGGGAATGTTTCCCTGGGGATGAGGTGGCCTGAAGGATGAGTAACACCATGAGCTACTGAA
Source organism: Mesoplodon densirostris (assembly GCF_025265405.1). Lineage (NCBI taxonomy): Eukaryota > Metazoa > Chordata > Mammalia > Artiodactyla > Ziphiidae > Mesoplodon > Mesoplodon densirostris. The sequence continues at coordinate 47,639,055 of NC_082663.1, forward strand.
AACCACATGAATGAAGCCTTGACCATCTTTTGAAATTTAGAACACATTCCATCTTGTCTGGGAAGCTGATTAGCTTTCCCTTGGACACCTGAAACTTCCTTCTCAACAAACTTCTTTCCAGGATATCACCACTGGCAAAACTATCTTCTTTGCTGGAGCAGCCCTCCTCTTGGGGCTGTAGAAAACATGGCCTTAGGGATCAAGTCCAAAGTCATAAATCTTAAAGTTGACTGCCCATACCTTTTTTTTTTTTTTTTGTCTTTGCTTCTTTCAGACCTTCTACATCAATATATAATCTGCTTGATAGCAAGGTGCTATGCTAAGCCTGGAATGCTTGCCAGAATTCACTATTTCATTTATGCAGTTAACAAAGTAAAATAAAGGTGATAATAAAAGCTTTCTCTTTGTAGCATCAGTTTATCTATGTAATAATCTTGTTTAATGCAAGAGAAAAGTCCAAACGAAAGAAAAACAAAATAAAACAACAAAAAAGGAAAATTACTGAAAGAAGTTTCAAAGGATGGGCAATTTGATGTCTTTTTTTTTAACATCTTTATTGGAGTATAATTGCTTTACAATGGTGTGTTAGTTTCTGCTTTATAACAAAGTAAATCAGCTATATGTGTACATATATCCCCATATCCCCTCCCTCTTGCGTCTCCCTCCCACCCTCCCTATCCCAGCCCTCTAGGTCGTCACAAAGCACTGAGCTGATCTCCCTGTGCTATGCAGCTGTTTCCCACTAGCTATTTTACATTTGGTAGTGTATATATGTCCATGCCACTCTCTCACTTCGTCCCAGCTTACCCTGCCCCCTCCCCGTGTCCTGTGACTAATACATGAAGGTCACTGTGATTGTGTAGAATCTCCTGTACTTCACGGCAGTAAACATTCTAAGTATTCTAAATAGTCTCATTTCACTCTGTTTGGCAAAGGAGAGGCTGTATGGTTAGGTGATGGGTGAACGCTGAACTGGTGCAGAGGGACAAAGGTGAATATTTATAACTGGTTTTATTAATCTCTAGCAGTTGGCAATAGATAGGAAAAGGGACCGTTTTTTTCTAACTTCAGTTGGAAAATATTACCTACTGTTTATTTCAGTGTTTTAAAATCCTCAGTGATAAATAAGACACAAAGGATATGTTTTAAAATTGCATTTCCAATGAAAGAATTACATTAAAAATCATTTAATGTTTCTCTCCAAAAAAGAAATTAAGAATTATTTTGTTCATTTACTTTTTTTTTTTTGCGGTATGTGGGCCTCTCCCGTTGCGGAGCACAGGCTCCGGACGCGCAGGCTCAGCCGCCATGGCTCACGGGCCCAGCCGCTCCGCGGCATGTGGGATCTTCCCGGACCGGGGCACGAACCCGCGTCCCCTGCATCAGCAGGCGGACTCTCAACCACTGCACCACCTGGGAAGCCCTCATTTACTTTTAAGAGCAATCTCCCTCACTTTACTTTTGCCACTCTCCGCCCTCCCTTGTTATAACCCAGACACCTTATCCTTTTAGTTTCTTTACCGTTAATATCAGGGCCTCCCTCATACAGTTCTCTGCAGAACATGTTACTCATCTTCAGGCCTCCTCATCCCCAGGGAAACATTTTCCAAATGCTCAGACTATGTTAGGTATGTATTTATATACTTTTATTGGGCCCTTGTCTCCTTTTTAGCCGTTCTCACAGTTGTAATCACATACTTATGTATTTTGTAATTGTAATGAAATTGTTCCTGCCAGGATTTTACTCTCCTTGCTTCATTCAGGATACGGCTCCAGTCTTTTCCATTTCAGTTTATGCTGCGAGATATTGCCAAATTATTCTTCCTAAAACAGCTGTTCCTATCATGCCACTATTAAATGGCAGGAAAGACAGTATATAAATAACTGAGGTTTATATGATAATGCTGTGATAAACATATAAGAAAAGAAACAACAGCTAGCTAAAGGAGAAACTTCCTTTTGGAACTAGGGAATTAGGAAAGGATTAATGAAAAAATATCTGCAGGATGAGTTGGGGTTCATCACAAAAGGGGGGAGAGGAGAACTACAGGCTAAAAATAGGTATAGTCAGTAGCTCTTTACACCTACAATGCAGAGTATATGTGGGTGATGAGGGGCATTTACAAGGGTAGAGGGTATGGAGGAAGTAGACCAGGAACATTTGGATTCAAGCCTTTTTTGTATGCAATGAAAAGCTACTGGCGTAAGCATGGAAGCATCATGATGAAATTTTAGAGAATGACAATCAGAGAGAGGATGATAGGAGAATAAAGAGAACAATTATGAGGCTAGGAGTCTTTCAGGCAAAAGAAGATGAGGGCTTGAGCTAGGATGGCGTGCTGGGGATGGCAACAAAAGGAAGGAGAAAGAATGCACCTGATGCCAGGTAGTGATGGGGTGGGTAGGCTGAGGGAGAGGAAGCATTTAGGATGACTTCTTGGTAAGTGCCATGGATCACGGAGGAAACGGAAGATGGTGAGAGACCCTGAATAATTTTAATTTCAAATATGTTGAGTTTGAGCTCTCTGGAGAACCCTTAGCTAGCAGACAGTTGTAATACTGCTTTGGATCTGAGGAGAGAATGAGGGGCTGGTAATACACATTCTAGTTCAAACTGTTACCACCAATAATTTCTATCCAGATGAAAGGAGGCTTAGAAGAAATCTTGACGATAATTAGAAGTTTTAGTTAGTGGAAAGAAAGGCCTCTTATCAGAGGAAGTACTTCCTTTTCCCCCAGAATTTTCCCCTTACAAACTCTTCTCTGCTGCTAGGATGAGCTGAGCTGGTTATGATGAAAACCCACATTTGGCTCACACATTCCCAAAACATGTGCCCATGCACATAGGCATGGGGACAGGTGACAAGAGTCCAGCAGAGCTTCACTATACCAGGCCAGTGGGGTGGTCACTCGATATTCATTATCTTCTGTGTAATTTTACCTAGCATTTTTCACTTCACTTTGAAAAGCAGATCAACGTTGAGCACCTAGCCTGGAGCAACAAGAATGTATTAGATCATTTATTCAGCTTTCTGTAATGGAATCTTCGTAGTAGCTCTGCTGAAATGATAACAGGCCCTGACAATGCAATAAAGCTTTTTGAATCACTGAATATTTTAGACCATTTAAAAAGTGTGGCAGTTGTCTATTTTTAACCAGGCTAAGAGAGCATTATCTAGTAGTTACCACGAGAAAAATGAAGGTGTTTTCATGAATAAATAAAAAATATCCCCAAAAAATCAATTATCTGGATACAAATACAGGCCTTCAAAGAGCTTCAAAGTACTCCCCAATCCAATTTGTTTATACAAGACTTTTCCAATCTCAGCACTATTGGGATTTTGGGTCGAATACTTCTTTTTATTTTTAAGATTTTTTTTTTTTTAGGTGAAGTATAGTTGATATACAATGTTGTGTTAGTTTCAGGTGTACAGCAAGGTGATTCAGTTATACATACATATAATTTTTTCACAGTTTTTCCCTTATAAGTTATTACAAAATATTGAGTAGAGTTCCCTGTGCTCTACGGTAGGTCCTTCTTGGTTATCTATTTTATATACAGTAGTATGTATATGTTAATCCCAAACTCCTAATTTATCCCTCCCCTTCTCTCCCCTTTGGTAACCGTAAGTTTGTTTTCTATGTCTGTGAGTCTATTTCTGTTTTGTAAATAAGTTCAATTGTATCATTTTTTTTAAGAATAATTCTTTGCTGTAGGGGCTGCTCTGTGTATACGAGAATGTTTAACAGCATCCTGTTCATCTACCTACTTGATACCATTAGCCACCCCCCAACTTGTGACAATCAAAAATGTCCCTATACATTGCTAAATGTTCCCTGGGGGTAAAACTGCCCCAGTTGAAAACTACTGGCTACACTGACAATAAATTTAATATTCTCTTTCCAAAAAGGGCTGTAGAAGAGCAAATGTTGGCTTGGGCCCTGTCTGAATGATTCTAGACTCCAGGTTAAAGAGGTTATATTTGATAAAGATTGACTGTTCACAACGTGGAATGGTTTTCCTTTGGTACAGAAAGTGAGACGTATTCATCTATACTCTGCAGTGTCTCACTTGTGCAAGTTCAGACTCATTGACTGAACATATTTTTATGAACAGGAGGTCACCAATTATTGAGGAATCATAGTCCAATTCCTATCTCCTTCCACAGTCATTACTAGCAAAGCATTTCTATGAACACAATTTGCTATGCGCTAAACTGTGTCACTTCAAATTTCATATGTTGAAGCCTAAGCCCCAGTACTTCAGAATGTGACTGTATCTGGAGACAGAGTCTTTAAAGAGGTGATGAATGAGCCCCTTATCCAATCTGATTAGTGTTCTTATCAGAAGAAATTTGGACTCACAGAGACACCAGGGGTGCAGGCACAGAGAAAAGACCTTGTGAAGACACAGTGAGAAGCCAGCCATCTGCAGGCCAAGGAGAGAGGCCTCAGGAGAAACCAAACCTGACAACACTTTGATCTTGGACTTCTAGTCTCTGGAACTATGAGAAAATAAATCTCTGTTGTTTAAGCCATTCAGCCTGTAGTATTTTGTTATGATAGCCCTAGTAAACTAATACTAATAAAAATTTACTAAGAATAATAATACTAATGAACTAAAAGTTAAGAATTTGAGTAAATGAAATCTTGATGATTGGTTAGAAATATAAGTGTGCAATTTTGTAATCTTTCCTCAAGGAGGAAACAGGCTGATTAAGGTATACTCAGACTCCTGGTGTTCATTCCTATTTTCTGGCTCTCTTGTGCTGTGCTTTTTTCTGATCCCAGAGATTATAGGGACAATGAGCATACCTATAGGATTTAGGAGAACAGGCTAGAGGCGGGGAGAGAAGAAGGTGGGAAGCAAGAGGGACCTCAGAGGGCTTCCCTGTAACGCAGTGGTTGAGAGTCCGCCTGCCGATGCAGGGGACACGGGTTCGTGCCCCGGTCCGGGAAGATCCCACATGGCCGCGGAGCGGCTGGGCCCATGAGCCATGGCCGCTGAGCCTGCGCATCCGGAGCCTGTGCTCCGCAGCGGGAGAGGCCACAACAGTGAGAGGCCCGCGTACCGCCAAAAGAAAAAAAAAAAAAAGAGGGACCTCAGAGCAGGGCACAGGACAGAGCCCCACCAGCCAGAGACACGGGGCAGAGCCGCTGAGGTGTGTGAGTCCCCAGAGGTGCTGGGAAGAGATGCAGACCTGTGCTGGGTTGTGAGAAGTATTGCCCAGGAGCACAGGTGCTTTCTGTACCTTAGGGTGCTGGTGAGTCCTGACCCTCCCCTTTCACTGCTCCCAATTTTTGTTTTCTATTTTGCTAAAAAAAATGTTTTTCTGAGTTTTACATTATTGCAGGACAAACAAAACTAGGGCTTACAGTTCGCAATTTTTGTAACTTATTTTATAAACTTTTGTGCTGCTATCACATTTCTGACAGTTGCAGTATCTTTTTCCTCTAGGAACCTTCCTCTGTCCCCTCTCACGGTGACTATTTCTTCTCCTTTTTACTATATGGTTATATTTGATGAAGCAAATAATAATAATAATAATAATACATATGCTTTGCTAACCTGATAAAAACAAAAGCCATGATCCCAACCACTTAAGCCAGGAGTCTGAAGTCAATCAGTGCCGTATGCAGATTCTATAGGGAAATGAGGAAGGCAACTCAGCTGACCCAGGAGAAGAGCAGAGGCAAAAGCCTTGCTAAAGGGCCTCCCTGGTGGTGCAAGTGGTTGAGAGTCCGCCTGCCGATGCAGGGGATACGGGTTCGTGCCCCGGTCTGGGAGGATCCCATATGCCGCGGAGCAGCTGGGCCCGTGAGCCATGGCCGCTGAGCCTGCGCGTCCGGAGCCTGTGCTCCGCAACGGGAGAGGCCACAACAGTGAGAGGCCCGCATACCGAAAAAAAAAAAAAAAAAAAAAAAAAAAAAGCCTTGCTAAAGACTCCATATGGTGGCACCCAGAGAAGTGATATATACACCTATGCCAAGATGGGTAACATCACTTTCTCATCAACAAGCATTTATTGTCTGATCTGTGCCTGCCTCTATTCTGGGCACCAAGGATGTAACAATGAGCAAGACATGATTCACACACTCAAAAACCCTGCAGCCTGATGGGGTGAGGACGGAGTAGAAGAACCAGATTAAATCTGGTTACTGTTTTCTCTATGGATTAAAAATGAGACTTCAAAGTATTATGACATTTAAAGGAAGGTATTTTTCTTGCAAGAGTAAATACAGAGTCCTAGGGTTTGTGGAGGCTACAAAATATTAAAGGGAAAATTTTTAAAAATCATGAGTATAGAAAATTATTAGGATCACAGATGATAGGACTGTCATTCTCTTCAACACTGAGATTAGTTAAGATTTAGGACTGTTAGCTGCTTTGTTAATCTCTTCATTGCTGCTTTTGAAATAAGAATTCAGAACTATCAAATGACCATGTGGTCATGCTTCCAATACTGCTAATTTTCAATATGGAAATTATTTCCCCTGTGTTCTAAGATAACATGCTGTTCTTTCAAGAAGTCATTACTTTATAAGGATATACTTGGATTCAAATTGAGCTATATTTTGTTTTATTTATTTATTTTTGGTTGCGTTGGGTCTTCGTTCCTGTGCACGGGCTTTCTCTAGTTGCAGTGAGCGGGGGCTACTCTTTATTGCGGTGCGTGGGTTTCTCATTGCAGTGGCTCTTTGTGTTGCAGAGCACGGGCCCTAGGCATGCGGGCTTCAGTAGTTGTGGCACGCGGGCTCAGTAGTTGTGGCTCGCGGGCTCAGTAGCTGTGGCGCACGGACTTAGCTGCTCCACGGCATGTGGGATCTTCCTGGACCAGGGCTCGAACCCGCGTCTCCTGCATTGCAGGCGGATTCTTAACCACTGCGCCACCAGGGAAGTCGGAGCTATATTTTGCATATTTGATTAGATTTCCTACTTTATTCTCTCCATTTAGTGAAAAGCCAGATCTCTTTTACCACCTCAATATTACTCTTCATTGACTAGGTTAAAACATCAACATACAGCTCCTCTTCTTTAGACGTTTTCCTTGCTTCCTCCCTCCTTCCTTCCCTCCCTCTTAGTAATTATCAAAACAATATCCTTTCTGCCAAAGAGCACAACTGTAACTACATGAAAATAAACTTAAACATGCTGTTTTAGACAAATCTTAGATGAGTCCCAGCAAGCATCCTGGAATTCACCATTTAATTTGGGGTCAAGTTCAGTGCATCTAGGACAAAGACCTACCAGAGTTCCAAATGTATTGTTTTCTCAGCAGATAAAAAGAAGTTCAAATAAAGGAAATTTACAACTTTAAAAAATGATTTACAGAATAAAAAGACATTGTCTACGATTTGTATCTTCCTTCATCCATTCATCCACCCCCTTCAAGCATCGTCATTACAAATTTGTTCCCATAGTTATACTTCTATGGTATATAAGCTCTAGATATAATGACTTAATGACTACATATCTTTTAAACAAAAGGCCATTTACTTGCTATATATAAGCAATGTATTGTACTAAAGGACAAGCTGGACCTGCTATTTTTACAAATTTGAGGTCTATACTACAAAATACTGGTTATCGCCAAACGCCTTGCAAGAATATTTTCTTGCAAAATACACTGTGATGCCCGATGTAAAAACTGATTGGAGGTGAGTCTGAAATTGCCTGAGTATAATACAGTATGCTAAGAGTCCACACTACATGCATATATTCATCAGGTTACATAAACACAGGATTCCACTGACTTACACAGAAAGTTGATTACTTTTAGGTGGAGAAAAAAGTAAGGTAATGTGAATAGGGACATAGCATTGACACATTTGAAGAGCCTACTTCTGTAAATTTAAAATAAAAAAGTAAGGAATCGAACCCTATTTAACTGGTTTCAAGCCAATGCCATAACTACTATGTCTTGCTCAATGAATGAGATATTAGTAAAAATTACCTAACTTTGTCAAAGTTAAATTATAGGCAATAATCCTATCTATCTGTATGGCATATCCATTTCAAGTAGGCTTTCAAGATGCAACATCTTCTATTATGGAAGAATTTTACATTTTCATGACCATACATTAACAATTTGGCAACTTGTGTGCCTTTGTGGTGTCGCATCCCTGATTACAGAAGGGATTTGGGTGACTGATGAACACTGAGCTGTGTAGGGGGTCTCAGGACACATTCTCCTAAATGTACTTGGACATAGTTGCTAGTTGCTGCCAGCCTGTTATGAATTCAAATGGTGTTAGAGGTCGACAGGAAGAGCCGTGATACTTGGAGAAGAGAATCGAATATTTCCGCTCACAAAAATTTTAAAAAGTTCATTCCCATCACACCAATTTTTTTTTTTTTTTTACAGTTGAAAAACTAATCAACTTGGGTCATTTGTTAAGACGTGGATGGATCCAGAGACTGGCATACAGAGTGAAGTAAGTCAGAAAAAGAAAAACAAATATCGTATATTAACACATATATGTGGAACCTAGAAAAATGGTACAGATGAACTGGTTTGCAGGGCAGAAATTGAGACACAGATGTAGAGAAAAACCGTATGGACACCAAGGGGAGAAAGCGGCGGGGCTGGTGGTGGTGGTGGTGTGATGAATTGGGCGATTGGGATTGACATGTATACACTGATGTGGATAAAATTATAAAATTGATGACTAATAAGAACCTGCTGTAAAAAAACAACAAAAAAAAGATTAAGACCAAAATGCTTTCCAAAGTGGTTGCACCATGGCATTACTATTATTTTTGCTTCATAAATAGTATTACTGTAAGTTTAGTAAAATATTTTAAAATACTACAGTTCCTCTGCATATATTTTATTATAAGTTAATATAACCTTGATGACTGATGGATAGTTCTCAGGGAGGTATAACCAAAGTTGCCCTATAATTGGGCATGACTTTATGCCACAGTAAATTAGTAAAGATCTGATGGTGTCATTCTTGTATCTTTGAGTCATACTTCTTCCTGAAATCTCCCTCTAAGAAAATGTAATTAATTTTTTACAGCATTAAACTTTTTTTCTCTGTGGCATTTCCAAATAGGTTTAAATGGATAATTATTCAACTTTCTCAGAATAATTAGCATAATCAGTTCTATATGTTTCCCAATCACCTGAAGTTTGGTAATTTAAGTATAATTTATAATGCTTCAGACATCCGTAGTTTTTATTTTAATTCAGATGTTCTCCTATTTTTTTTTATCATAAGCTTTCTTCATCTTCCAGTGAACCGCCAAAGATGGAATCAAGGATATATTTTAAAGTATACATAGGACTAAAGGTTCTCAGTTTTACATGTGTTTAACAATATTTTTACCTAGCCAAGTAAAATAGAATATTCAATAATCTATTAAAATTATTTTAAGCTTGACAGTTGATTTATTATCATTTCAATAATTTTATATATGCAGCACATATATATGTGTGTGTGCATGTGTGTATTGAATGAATTAAATCACAGTTCAAAGTTTTGATTTTACATTTATGAAAGAGCTATGGATAATTCTCTTGAACAATATATAATCTACTTTTAAAAAAAGTTCATTCCCATCACACCAATTTTTTTTTTTTTTTTTTTTTTTTTTTTTTACAGTTGAAAAACTAATCCCAAGGCATTTCTGAAGTTTGGAAACTTTTAGAAAAAAATCACTTAAATGTCTGAATGTTCCTTTATGTTTACAAATAAGGTCATATCTGGCAAAATGTATGCTTTATGTGTGAGTTTATGCATGTGTAATTAGAAAAGGAAAAGTAGAAGCATAAGATGATAATGATAGCCTTCCAGTAAATTGTTGCTTTTAGAATTTTGGATTTTGATTTCAAGAATTCATAAAATTATGGAGAACTGGCATTTTCACAGAGAACAGAATATCATTGTAAAAAGTTTCTGAAGTTCATTCTGAAAAACTGAATAAAATGACTGTATAAAACCTAAATTGATGGATGAGTTTTTTGGACCCATTAGTCAAACGTATCATCCCTATTCTGACACTGCAATAAAAAGGCTGGAGGATAGAAAGGCTTTCCTTACTGCGCACCCTCTTTTCTTGTTATGAAAACACTGAGCTCAACTTTGAAATTCCTAATTATACAACGTGAGCTTGCCTGGGTAGTGTGTGTGTAGTGTGGGGGCGGGTTGTGGAGACTGTGAGTTCGCAGAATTCTGGAACACTGACCTAGAAATGACATCTTCTTCAGAGGAGAAATATCTAACCCTATTCTGGCCTCCACGAAAATGAATGCTTTTTATAGAATTTTAACATATTTGTTGCACTTTGGCATTAAGGAATGTTATACGTATATTATGAGATACTGGGTATCTGGTAATAAGAGATCTTAATAAATATATCCATTAGTTGGCCAAATCCTCCTTCAAATATTCATCATGGATGATTCTGAAGGTAGTACAAGCACTAGCAATCTCTCAAATTGTTAAAACCTACAGACCCTGAAACCGGATCAGCTTTTGCTAACTAACGAAGTCAAGAATATTTTCCAGATTTCCTCTTGGGTTAATTTTTTTCTAACTATCCTGTATGCTGAATTTTAAAATAACTTCTCACCCTGACCCTCCCAGCTCAGCAGACCTCCAAAGCAGCTACCAAAGGGTAACAAAACACGTTTTTACAGACAAACAACTAGAAGAAAGGAAAGCAGTTACCGTCTCCTCTGTGGCTTAATGTCAATGGGCTTGTTGGTTGCATAAGGTGATCCATGAACATAAGCAGCGCTTCGGTACCTAGCCACCTTCCCCAGTGTTAGGAACTCACAGCTGGTTGGCAAACTCATTTTATCCAAAAGGCAGGAAGTAAAAACAAATCTTAGTAGTCAGACCAGCATTCCTGGGAATGCTGGAAAGAACCTGACAGAGAATGGATTTCAGACATATGCTGCTCTCTGATCGCCGGGTGCTGCTTTGCTTCAAGAGTAAATGCGTGTTTCTCGGAGGCTAAACGCACTCTCTTGTTTTCTTTTCATGGATACGGGAAGCTTGTTGCTTATTTCTAAACAGAGTCGGTGCTCTGACCAATTATTGGCTGAGTAGATGAGGTAGAAATTCTGTAGAGCGCCACAAAAACCTATTTCCACTCAAACATGATCTCTTGACTAGGTAGCAAGGTTTAATCCATAAAAAAAGTCTGATGTCTAAAAGAACATCAACCTAATGTAACAGTGGTTGGGAAATCAGTTATTTACCTATACACCAAACATGCATCTGGTAGGGAGGAAATAATCAAGCATTTGGTATGTTTTCAAAGGGGGAAAACTGTTTGCTAAACTGATTATAGAGCCTTAGAAAATGAGATGGGCACATGGAAATAAATGATTATGGTGGTTTTCCAATTTGCTGGTCAAAAATTGTGGGTTCTCATTCATAAATTACTGTTCACAGTAGAACTGCACTAGCCTCTCAGGAACATAAAAATAGTCAGCAAAGCCCTTTGTATATTAAGTTGGACTTTGAAACTGATTTTTTTTTTCTTATTAGAAATATTCTCTCAGGAGGAACCTCTAGCTGCTCATCGGATGAAGACCTATCGAAAAACTGATAGGAAATTCTTTACTAATTGGAAGTTAACTTTTCATAACAATGAAAGACGAACTGGACAAAGTGTAAATCATTCCAAAATTCTACCTACGGCTGCAGCATCTCAGAGAAAGGTTACAGCTTTCATGAGCCCACAGTTTTTACTAGTCCTCACCTCATTCCCTAGTGTTACAGCAACAAAACCACTGTGGCCCTTGTGTGTAGTCTGAAGACAGGAGTTCAGAGTACTGTGCAGGGTAATTTTTATGTTTGAAAAATGATTTCTTATCCAGGATTTGAAAAAAACACAACCTATTTATTTAAGAGTCCCTGGGACCTGGGCAAACACAAAGTATGCTGAGAGAAAGCTATATTTTATTCTGTAGTGGCCAAATTCAAACACTGTTTGGATTTAAATAACACCATTTAAATTCAGTAATTTTTTAGTTCGAAAGGGAAGATAATTTCCCATTTGACAATAAGCATTTCCTATCTAATGATTCTCCTTTTTGTACCTTTTTATTACAAAATGACACATGGTCATTTTAACATGTCAAATGACACAAAGGTATATAAATAAAACCCTTATTGTCTTTTCCTACACATTAATCTCACCCATTTTCTTTATGCTAATTCTATCAATCTATCAATATACGTACAGATATATACATACACGCACACACTATAATACATATACACACAAACACACACACACTGACACATACACAGGCCTTCTCCATCCTGTTTCTATAAAGTGGGATTATACTATTCATAATCTTCTACAAGTACTTTTGTACTTGAAATAAATCATGGATAATTTTTCAGGCAATGCATAGAAATCCAGTGTGTTCTTTTTAATAGTTACATAAGACTCCATAGAATGAATGGGCTTCTATACACAATAAACACATTTGTTAATATATTCTTACTGGTTGGTGCTTTTATTTCTGAAAGTGGGTTGCTAGATCCCAAATCCTGTGCAGTTTCCCCTTTAATAGCCTATGGCAGTCCATACTCCTAAAATGTCGGAAGAGGTCTATTTACCCATACTCTTGACAACACCCTCTACTGACATTCAAATCTGTTTCCTTATAGCAGAAAAATAAGGTAGCCAGCTCTCCAAAATGCCCAGTGATTGCATACGGTTCCTTGTAAAAATGCAACTGTTATTAAGGTGCCTATGAAGGAAAGGGCAACCTACCTGAACTGAGATATACCAGGCAGAAGTCTGGAACCTCATCAACATGAGAGAACATACCCAAGCGAAGTAGAGGTAGCAAGGAATTTTTTGCTTAATTTGCATAATGAAGGGGAGATAAAATATGGACAGAGTTCCTGCTATGTTTCTACTCTTTGGTATATTTTCCTAAATAATATTTTATAATTGGGGAAACATATAATTTTACAACATGGAGGTAGTGCCTTATGATTACCAACTAATTGTGATGTACAACTGTGTATAATTTATAGTTTTCAAATTTAAGAGGCCCTTTGGACCTACTGCCCATCTTAGAGTCCTAAGAACAAATGCACAATATTTTTATCTGTAAGCTAATTTAGGAGTCTGTCCAGTACTCGAGAATAAGATCTGCTGCCAATAAGAATTTCCTAAAAGAGGTGGAAATAAAAAACTGAAGGGTAAGACATAAACCTCTAAGGGAGGAAATATACAGCCACTGATAGGTAGGTGAAATTCCTTGATTTTCTTAGCAGGGGCATTTTTTTTAAACCTATTTATTGGAGTATAATTGCTTTACATTGTTGTGTTAGTTGCTGCTGTATAACAAAGTGAATCAGCTATATGTGTACATATATCCCCATATCCCCTCCCTGTCCCACCTCTCTAGGTGGTCACAAAGCACAGAGCTGATCTCCCTGTGATATGCAGCTGCTTCCCACTAGCTATGTATTTTACATTTGGTAGTGTGTATATGTCCATGCCACTCTCTCACTTCGTCCCAGCTTACCCTTCCCCCTCGCTGTGTCCTCAAGTCCATTCTCTATGCCTGCGTCTTTATTCCTGTCCTGCCCCTAGGTTTTTGCTTGTCCTCGGCAATGATTTACCATGAGCCTGGCAGGGTTTCCTGAGGATTACTTGTACTTAAATTGAGATGAGAAGGGATTACATCTTAAATCCAACCTGCCAAGAATTTAGAATCTGTGGGAATGATGGCCAATTAGCAGGGGTGGCCTCGGAGGCAAAATCAAACCTTCCTATCTTCCACAATTCCATTTCTCTGAGGCTTGGTAGAGGTGACTAGGGACTCTACATTATGGAAAATACAAACACACTGGGGAACTTAATTTTATAAAATAGGGCTCAAATGTCACTAAGGAATGGCCAGGCTTATCTATTTACATTTTGTTTGTTTTTGCATACTGCCCATGGCGTTCGGGCATGGAAATCTAGCATAAATCTCACTCATCAACCCCACGACTCTAAAACAAGGGCAGAAATCACATTAGGGTATCTAGAAAACCATTTTTATTTTTTCGGTATACTAGAAGTTCAACGCTGGTAATGTTCTTAACAGCAATTAAAAGCAATTGCTAGCAAGTAACAGTTTGAGGCAAGAGCACTCTTCTAATAATTCCACTATTTATTAAAGAAGATTCTTTCAGCTGTTAGCTCTACCCTGGCCTGGGTTTGGCAATTCGCTAAGCTGAAGGAATTCTTTCGGGACACCAGGAAATCATCTGTTTACAACCCTATCAGAACATAAGAATCAGCTGAATCATTTTCCCTTGTGGTTTAGAAGGACTCCCTCTCAGACCCTGTGTTCTCTATCACACCCAGACTGGCAAGCAATGCTTCTGGGGTTCAACCCACCTTCAGCTGTCCAAGCTTTTCTCACTTTCTGACCTACCTATTTCCCAGTGAATGCATCCAATCCAGTGGCGTCAAATACCCATGATGTTCTAAAACAATCCCACATCTTCTTCCAGAGTCCATACCTTTCTGCTCACAAGAAAATTCCATTTGGAAGTTCCACAGCTACCTCATTCCAGCATTTATAATATAATTCACATCAACTCTTTTTCCCTACCCCCCCAAAATACATTTCTTCCTGTTTCCTCTGGCCCTCTCACCATTCAGCCAATCACCTGACAATCACTTCTAATCAGGCCATGAATCCTAAAGACATAAATAATGTTAAATAATATATTACATTAAATATTATTATAACATAATATTATATTATAATTATATTAGATTAGCAATGATAATAATATTAACAATAGATGATAGCTAACCTTGATCAGGTAATTTCTATGCGCTAGACACTGTTATTGGTAGGAATTAGCTCTTTTAATCTTTTTTAAAATTCTATGAATTGGGCACTAGCGTTATGCTCATTTTGTAGAAAGACAAGGCATAGAGGGGTTGAGATAGATGCCCCAGGTCAAACAGAGTATTAAGTGGTGGAATCAGAGTCAGGCAATTAATCTGGCTCCAAAAATCAGACTATGTTATTCCTCTTGGCAGATTTTGTTTTCCTTAATTAATTAAATAACTTTCCATTTTTTCTTCTTTTACCTAGAGTTAATATCTCCAATCTTTTTCACCTTAATTCCATCCTTCACTTGCATGTCATGTGGGTCACTTGAAAAAGGGAATCTGAACGTGTGATTCTTTTGCTTATAGTCATTCAATGACTCCTCATTTCTTTAGTGATGAAGTTCAAAAGCTAAGATCCAAAGCTTAGCACAGAGATCCCCTCTGAGGTTGCTCTGATGTCCTCTCCTTTATCTGCCATGAGTAACCCTGATAATGTCCTGAGAAGGCTGGCTCTTTCACACCACTGGGTCTTCAAAGATGAGAAGCCCTCTGACCAGCAGACTTTTCTCTCCCTTCTCTGGCTGGCTGACTCCTTTAAGTGTCATCTCTTCCAAAACATGGTCTCCATTCCTCAGTTTTATTGAGATGCCGCTCATCTATTTTTCCCACCCACCTATGACTCCAGCACATTGTTTCACAGCTCTTCACACACTTATAACTCTCTTCATGGCACTTATAACTCTCCTCATGGCACTCGAGTTTCTTGAGGGCAGACATTCTGCCTTATTTGACTTGCAACTTGAGTATGTCGAACTATACTTGCTTGTCAAATAAGGCAGCTGAAATTGTAAGGCGCTGGATGTCCCAAAGACTTGCTGATCTTCCTCCTGAATCCCTCGTTCTCAGCAACTCCTCCAGAATAATAATAAAATTATTAACTACTAAAATACATTAGAAGTCGAGCTATTTACTATATTTTATCAAACAGAAATATTTTCCAAAGAGCACCCACTATAATGTGAGGACAAAGTCTCTTCACAGCGAATAAGGAGTATACATGGGTTTTAGCTGGGGGGTGATGGAGATGTGTCTGCCTGGGCCAACAGTTTCCATTCAGTAAGTAAAAATTATCCAAGTAGTTGTTCAACCACCTGATTAATCACAGGATTATGCCTTTATTTAGTCACGCTCTATGTTTTGAGAATACGACCGGCAAATTTCAAATTAATTAATTTATCAGTCTTCTTCTATTAAGCATTAGCTTTTCTGATAATCTGCTTTTGAAACACTCCACATAGGACACTTCGTACAGTCTTGTACAAAATGGTTTCAAACAGAAGGAAACGCCACAAGTCCATATGAATATTAAACTACCATGAAGGTCATCACAGTGTTCTCCCAAATAAGTAAAAGGATGTAAATATCCTTAATGTCCAAATGCTTGAAAAAAAATGGAATATCCAATCAGTACAAATATCATGAACCCATTAAAATGATTGTGTTGAAAAACTTTTCTCAGACTACACTAAGATATGCTTATAGGCATCTTAAACACAGAAACACAGACAAACACATGAATTCCATAGCCACATGCATTTGGGAAATTCTCCATTAAACAAAGTTAGATAGGTGGTTTTGGAGGAGCAAGAGTACTCAGAGTTTTTTTTTTTTTTTTTTTTTTTTTTTTTTGCGGTACGCGGGCCTCTCACTGCTGTGGCCTCTCCCATTGTGGAGCACAGGCTCCGGACGCACAGGCTCAGCAGCCATGGCTCATGGGCCCAGCCCCTCCGCGGCATGTGGAATCTTCCCGGACCGGGGCACGAACCCGTGTCCCCTGCATCGGCAGGCAGACTCTCAACCACTGCGCCACCAGGGAAGACCTCGGAGTTTTTATTATGATAATGTTTGCTCCGAGTTGTGAATAAGAAATGGGTAGAGTATGTGGCACCCTCCATGGGAACCTATGTGACATTGTGGGCATTATGTTTCTGAAATAATACTTAATGACATGGAGGAGAATTCATAAAATATTGTCAGTTAAAAACTAGGTTATAAAACAGTATAACAGTATGATATTGTTTTTAACAAAGGAAAAATATATATTGAAAAACAAGAGAACAAAAAGAATACACATCAAAATATAAAACTATACAAGGATGGGAAGAAATAGATGAGTTTAATTTTCTTCTTTCCCCCTACCTATATTATCTAAGCATTTTAGAATGTCTCTTGTGTTACTATTTTAATAAGTATTATCTTAACAAGTGAAATTTTATTAAAATGTCAAAATCTGGATTCCATCAACTAGAGAGAAATTATTGATTGTAATCAATTAGCAAATTACATAGCAAAAAATAATAGAAATATTGATGACTTTTTTTTTTTTTTTGCACTTGGTGTCTGTAGCATCTTTGGCATGTCTTCAGGTACAGTTGTAGAACTAGCAAAAATTGCTCTGACGAGTAGAGAACAAAAAGAAAATATAGTTCTTATAGATAAGGGAGGCCCTAAAATCTGGGTATCCTTTGGGACCAAAGCTAATAAGATGAGATTCACAGACCATAGAACTGTTTTCAAAAACTTATGCAGTCAAGGTGCTTCCTTATTTATTAGGGAACATATTTCAAGAAAAATGAATCTGTAAACTTCAGCTAAACTATGCTGTAAAATATGCTACAATGAAGGGGGGCAATAGGATTATTATAGATGCAAATAGAGGGGGCATTGGTCATGCTAAGGTTGGAAAAAAATGAATTCATTCATAGTAACAAAGGCATTGAGTATTCTAAAAATAGATAACTTGTTAGTCACATGAAAAAATCCTTAAAGAATAATTTATAAGGTAAAATACAGTGAAAAATAAAAGAGTCAGCTGTCTCCTTAAGAAGCCCCTTAATCTGACTGATATTCACAAACAACTTTCTGATCTAGAATTTGGCTTCTTGATTAGAGTTACCTAGAAAATGGGTGTCATGTGGAATTGGTGTTCTTAGACCAGTCATATCTTCAGTTGTAAGAGATAGTGTTAACATTCTGACTTATACATTAGCCTCTTGGGAAAATTATTAGCATGACTCAATTCCACAGATTGTGAAAACTGATGAGAGACTCAATGGCATGCCTTTTAGAACTTAGAAAAACATAAAGCCCCATAAATCAGTCTGCCTAGTCAGCAGGCCTAACCTTAGAGCGAGGATAACTTTTCTTTAAATTAATCAACTGCTTCATTTTATAAGAAGCCAAGTTTGGAATAAATGAACCAGAGCTTCTCATCTTCTTAGAAAAGTTTTATTCATCTGATGAATTTCTCTTAAAATTTTATGTTATCTGTTAACTGTCACTTCCTCAAAATCCCAGCAGAAACCTGTCAATCACATAAAGTTAATTAAACCTACTGCAGTAAGGGAGAAGACCACTCAGACAGGGTCTTAAGAGTACCCTTTAAGAAGAAGTCAGGGAAAGAAGCAGCTAAGTTGTTTTTGCTTGTTCTCAGTTTTCTTTAACACAGGGATGGGAAAGTAGCCTGATCCCAGTATCATTTAACAGGGGCAGGAAATTCTGTTGGTTTCAGTTTTCACACCTAACAAAGGCCCATGACTACTGATAATTTTATCTCAACAAACCTATTATATATCCAAAGTTTAGTCTGAGTTAAATGAGCAATAAAATCAACTGAATAAAATGATGCTCATTCATTGAAGTCTCAGGTAGGCCCACACAATTTATGTCTCCAAGCTCTTATAAACTGAATGTTAAATGGAGTGACATTTTGCTTTAGAATGTATGAAAATGGAAACAAATGAGTTTAATATACATAATGGGCTTTGACAACATGACTTCTTCAACAGATGTCCTCTACTAACTTCCTACACTTTCGTCCTTAAACAGCACTGTTTACTTGCCAAGACAAACTGTTGCCAGTATTCAGCTGCAAAAGAATTTCCAACAGTAGGAAGCAGTGGAAGGAATTAAAACACTTTTAAGCTTATCTTCCAATAACCAAATGTCTTCTATCATTATAAAATCTGAAGATGAAAAATAAGCTTGCTGTAGGTTCTTACTCTGTCAACTAGTTGGTCAAGCACAAAGGAGGTGTCTTTGGCAAAGATTGTTCTATATTTGGTTGGTTGCTAGATGACTTTTTAAAAAAATATATCAACTCATTCTTCTACCTCAGCCAGTTAGCCAGCCAGCCAGCCAGCTAGTCAGCCAGCATGAGTTGAACATCTTCTATATATACACAAAAGAAGTGAATGCTGTAACTCGTTTAACTAGGAAAAGAAGTCATAAATCCATTTGATGTCCAATTCATGCATCACAGAAGGACTCACTTCAAATGACCATACTGTGAGATAGAAATGAAAAGTTGCCACATCAGTTGATCCTATTTGAAACCTTGTGGTTGGCTGGCATCACATCAAGTTTATATTCAGCTTATGCCATCGTTTACCTCCCTGTATTGAGTTGTTAATGGTCTCTCTCCTCAAGTGGATTACAAACCACAAGGTGGGCAGATACATGCATATTCACCTTTGAGTTATCCACAGAGCCTAGTACATAGGTCTATGTGTTGTAGGTGCTCAGTAAATATTTGTAAAAAAGGACTTGACTCATATGTTATACTCATTCACTTTTTAAACTAGCTATTGTCCCAGTATGATTATTAAATAGTGTCTCCTTTTACTCTCAAAAGTATCATTGTTTGGATTTTAAATTATCTGGCTATCATCTGACTCTGGAACTGCAAATATATAAGGCTGTCTCAGCCACTAGCTTGAAAGCAACTCAAAGGCAAAGACTGAGTCTTACCCAGAATTGCATCTCCAAATCTATCACTGTACCCCGCTTCTTCTAGGGTCTACATCAATGATCCAAGAAACAATAACGGATAATAGAAAAACTCAGGATAGAGTTAATCAAACTGAATAAATTCAGAGAAGAAACAAAATGTAAAGGAGTGATCTGCATAGCAAGGGATTAGGCAGGTAAGTATTGACCTGGATGTTCTCCTAAATTTAGATGATACAAAAATTACCCCCCTGTACACAAATCCATACAGCAGTGAAAATATCTTTGCCATTGTCAAATACCTCTAGATTCCTGGGTTCATTCAGCAAAATTCATGAGTTATTTGTAAATGAGGGAGAGATCAAGAATGAGGATGCTGTTTTGGAGCCAAAGGACTTTGGTTCACAGCTCTGTGCTGCCAAAATGGGTTAGGTAACCCTGGAGGATTAACAACACCCTTCTAGTCTCAGTTTCCAGGACACTTAAGCTTTAATCATTCATTCAACAAATATTTGTCAAGTTACTATTCTAGGTGTTGGGAATCCAGGAGCAAACAAAACAGACAAATGTGTCTGCTTTCATGGAACTGACATTCCAGTAGAAGTAGGTAGATGGACATATAACTAAGCAAAATATATAAGAGAGGTGATAAGTGATAGAAAGAAAAATGCAGCAGGGAAGGGATACAAGAAGCTCAGGAATGGGGTAAGGAGGGGGACTGCCTCACTGCCGTGGAGCCCTTGGTGGTAGACTCTGGGGGATGTGGGGATGTGCAGGGGCTAGTTTTCCTGTGGTGCCTGACTCCTGTGGAGATAGAGGGAAAAGGAGACTATACAGAGATGAGGAGGCAGATGCAGACCCAGGCAGTGTTTGCTACAATATTTATTGAATGAATAAGTGGGTGAATGCATTAATGCCTTCAATAAATATTACCTGCAATCCTGAAAGATAAATATATCACCCAAGAAAAAATCCAATGCAGCTAACGTGACATAGAACATAATTGTTATTAAGATTCTGAAAGTCCCTAAACTGAAACATTCATTTTAATTAATGGAAGAGATCCATGTTTTTGTCATGACTTAATCCTTTGTTGATGGACTATTTGCTATTGTTAGTCACTAGACAATTTAATATAAGGAACTGTGATTTAGCAACTGCTTAAAATTTTCCTATTAAATGTGATGAATGAATCCCAAATCCAGGTAACATAGGATGTAAAGGCAATTACAGGAAACATAAAGTGGTAATAAATTAAGAGTAAATCAGTTACAAGTAGCATAGGCCCTTGTTAAGTACCTTAATTATTTAGCAACAGAGGCTGGCTAAAATTTTAAACAGAGACACCTTCCCTTTACTTATTCCCTTGAGACAAATAATCAGTTACAAAGTCATGGATTAGTCACTACCAATAACAATTACAGCTAATATCTCCTGAGTATTTATCAAGGAGTCTATAAAAGGCACTCTGCTAAGAACTTTTTATGTAATAAGTTATCATAATTGGAAGATTTATTAGAAGCAATTGGAAATGTATTCTTCTCCTAATGCATGAACACTCTCCAGGGAGAAGCAAGTATCTGGTCCTGCTCAGGCCCCTCCTGGGATGAGGATCACCCTGCTTCACGGGGCAACATCTCTGCTTTGAGCAGATCTAGATATTGTAAAGTTCTTTGTACCAAACTAAAGTTTACCTTTCGACATGTATCTCTTGATCCTAGATCTGGAGTCATTCAAAATCAAACCTGATTCTTTTTTATTATGACAACCCTGTGAAGAGAACTTGCCTTTCGCCCTCTCCCTTTTCTAGGCTACAGGTTCAGATCTCTTGACTGTTCCAAATATGTCATAATTTCCAGATGCTTCACCATCCTGGCAACAGACTTCTGGACTTATTCCTGCTTGTTGATTCCTCTTAAAGTGTTGTATCCGAAATTAAACAACACTCCAGGTGTGATATGACTATTATGGGGCAGAGAGAGACAATCATCTGCATTTCTCTGTTCATTATAAAAACTCTAATTTGGGCTTCCCTGGTGGCGCAGTGGTTGAGAGCCCGCCTGCCGATGCAGGGGACACGGGTTCATGCCCCGGTTTGGGAAGATCCCACATGCCGCGGAGCGGCTGGGTCCGTGCGCCATGGCCACTGAGCCTGCGCATCGGGAGCCTGTGCTCCGCAACGGGAGAGGCCACGGCAGCGAGAAGCCCACGTACCACAAAAAAAAAAAAAAACAAACCTAATTTGAAAAGATACATGCACCCCAGTGCTCATAGCAACACTATTCACAATAGCCAAGACATGGAAGCAACCTAAATGTCAGTCAACAGATGAATGGATAAAGAAGATGTGGTACGTATATACAGTGGAATATTACTCAGCCATAAAAAAGAATGAAATAATGCCATTTGCAGCAACATGGATAGACCTGTAGATTATCATACTAAGTGAAGTATACTAGTCAGACAGAGAAAGGCAAATAGAATATGATATCACTTATATGTGGAATCTAAAAAAGATGATACAAATGAACTTATTTATTAAACAGAAATAGACTCACAGACATAGAAAAAAAAACTTATGGTTACCAAAGGGGAAAGGTGAGAGAGGGATAAATTAGGAATTTGGGATTAACAGATACACACTACTATATATAAAACAGATAAACAACAAGAACCTACTGTATAGCACAGGGAACTATATTCAGTATCTTGTAATAAGCTATAATGGAAGAGAATCAGAAAAAGTATATATATATATATATATACATATATATATACATATATATACATATATATGTATATATATGTATATATATATGTATATATATATATGTAAAACTGAATCACTTTGCTATACACCTTAAATGCTGTAAATCAACTATACTTCAATAAAAAACTAAAATAAAAAATAAATATTATATACATGAGGCTTAGGACAGAAATCTCCCCATACTCTTAATCAATGCACTATCTTCCTTAGGATTCCATAATCCAATTCAGATTAACTGTGAACTTGAAATTGTAGTCATTTTTATTAGCAAACATAAATAACTGTTGATCCTGACTGCATTCCAGTGTGTCCCCTGTCACTTTCAAGTCCATTTTTCTGTACATTTGATTGCATAAATAATCTTCTATTTGTTATTCAGTAATCTTCATCTACGTTGTTCAACTAGGAAAAAAAATCTATTTAACTGCATTTTCATCCAGCCCACATATCCATTGTATCTACAGTTATACCACAAGAGACCTTTTCATATGCCTTACCAAAATAAAAATACAGTATTTCTACAGCACTTGTCTGATTTACCAGACAAGTGGCAGTGAGACTACGACTAATTCTATGTGAATTGGCAAATGCAAATGATAACAATGGGCTTTGGGACCAGATATTTTTATCAATCAGACTGAAAGCTTTGTGACACAGAAGTAAAAGAAATAATAGGCAGTATCTTGGAAGATCATTCAGATATTAAGTTGACTTTGTAACATGAAAAAACAATTTAATGGAGACCAAGGCAGCGTAACTTGTGGGGAACACCAACTAGTGAACATGAAAGGGGAATGAAATTCTGGTTCGCCAATACCAAGTATACATAACATGATAATTTAGTGACAAATCAGCAAGTTAACAGCTCAGGACAAAAGCAAGAAGTTCAAATGGGATGACAAAAAGGATTGCAACATCAGGGACTTTGAACTCAATCTGCCTTTTATAGTCTCCTTGATCAAATGAGAGACCTCACTCAGCTTGAAGAGTGATACTCAGAGAACTTTCGTAGGAGAATATACTGGGACTAAGAAAGAATGTTTAAATAAACTGGTACCATTTTGCTTAGAGATGAGAAGACAAGGGTGATTTAATGACATGACTTGGAGACCTTCTGCAAAGAATAATGATGCCTACTGCATTCCATCCTCTTTTAGGAAATAAGATTTGGTTTTAAAGAGAATCACGGGGAATAGAATGCAGCAACTTGGGAAGGTTATCTGACAATAGATGGCTATTAAGCACAGGGTATTTGTTTGGAAGACTTTTGAAATGTCCTCAGGGGCCCTTTCATCCATATTCTACTGTCATAGAGGTTCACACAGGAAGAGCCCAAGCTAAGGACAGACAGTTTATACACCTGAATTAGGTGTGAGTAAAAGAAATCATTGACCCAAGTATCTTGAACATGTGCTACCAGAATCAACTTTTTTTTTTTCTTTTAACCTTTCTCCCTATTTTATAGCATTAAAAAATCAATCATTTACTCATCATTTATTTTGCCCTTGGAAAAGCCCAGCAGAGTGGGAAACTTTGAGAGACACATAAGGACAACCAAATGGCCCCTACCCTTACAAAGCTTACAATATTTTTGGGAAAAAAAAGGCCCAAACACATGGAAAAATTTGCAGTCAGTATAAGACAGTCCATACTGAGGCTCAAACATGAAATGTAAGAGCTCAGGGGAAAAAAAGAAATCAATTTCCACCCTGAAGTAAACTCATTCAGTTTACATAGAGACTCTTGCCCTATTCTAGACAAACAACAGAATCCCTGGATAAAACTGATTGCATAGTTTCTAAAGTATGCATATGACGATCTTATCATTTTTCTTATGAATTTACACAAAACAGTAAATACAGCAAATATTATTCCCAAGCACTTACATAGCGTTACCTTCAAAGATGGCATATGTTTGTACTTTTTTTATTTCCATAAAAGAAACGACAGAATTTCTGAACTGCATGTTCCATTTAGGAAAAAGCATGTACTTAGTTGTTCTTTCCCATATGGGAAAATCAACGGTGTAATTACGTGGAGAAAGAAAAGGCTAGGTCACCTTAATTACATGGAGAAAGAAAAGGCTAGGTCATCTGAATTACCAGTATTATTGCTATTATGAATGATAGAATGCAGTATCTAGAATTCATTTAACATGTGATTATTTTGCTATCATGAACAATGTTAATCCCCAAGAGAGCAGACGGTACAAACATATTTTAAATTATTCAATGAAGTGTGCTTTTTTTTTTTTTTTTTTTTTTTTTTGCGGTATGCGGGCCTCTCACTGTTGTGGCCTCTCCCGTTGCGGAGCACAGGCTCCGGACGCGCAGGCTCAGCGGCCACGGCTCACGGGCCCAGCCGCTCCGCGGCATATGGGATCCTCCCAGACCGGGGCACGAACCCGTATCCCCTGCATCGGCAGGCGGACTCTCAACCACTTGCGCCACCAGGGAGGCCCTGAAGTGTGCTTTTTAAACCACAAATGTGTACTAGCAGAGTGAACACATTTGGCATTTAACCCTTGCTTATGTTTTTGCCCTCAGATGTTCTAAGAGGTAACCTGATTCAACTGAGAAGTACCCTTTTCTTTCACTTGACCTTCTGGGCACAAAGATGACAGAAAACAGGTAATGGGAAAAAAAAATCCCAGGACTTAGCCTGGGGAGGCAAGAAAAAAAGAAAAAGAAAGAAAGAAAGAAAGGAAAAAGCAAGAGAGAAATGAGAAAATACGCGTGGTTTCCTGGGTGATACAGCAGAGTAACATTGAAGAAGCAATCTTTCTTAGCAAGTCACTAAGAATTAAACTAGTTGAGATCAAGTAAGACAGTACCTAATCCCAAACTCTAGTACCTTTCTTTCATGACATCCTGTTCGTACAGAACATACTCCAATTTTAGCAAGTGACCTGGATTCTTAAAGGCTCACAATACCTGGAGTACTTTGTCTTTTTGTTTTGGGCCATTTATCCTTAGAACATGGTGAGAAAAACAGAAGAATCCTTCTGGGGGTTTTCTAAAGATATCAGAAACAAATCCAGGGCTTGGCTACAGACCTTTGGCCTTGCTCATAGCTGTGGACAAACTGGAGTATAAAATTTACAATTCTATGTAAGAGAAACGAAAGGAAACACTGTGGGCAGGAAAGAGATGTAGGATGGAGTAGAAGTGGGTGAACTGGTCATGCTTGGACCACACACAGCTAACAGACCTGAGTTTGACCAATACACTGTTAATTTATTTTCTTTTGATTGAACATTTAAAGCACATGGAAAATGTCTACACTAAAGTTGAGATTTGGACTTCTTTTGAAAAGTTATAAGGTCTAGAACACGGAAGCCCTCTCTTCCTACACGGTGAATTAAAACTAAGGCAGAGTATCAGCTACCTCCTTTACATGGCGCGGGTATTCTTCATTTTGACACAATCCCCAGCCAAGCTACCTAGTTCAGATACATTCCTCCTAGCTTCTATAAGTTTTTGACCTGAACACATTTCAAATGAAACTTTGAGCTGGGAAAGAAGTAAATCTGCTATAAACTGGTCAAATTCTAATCAAACATTAGGACTCAGCTAAAGTAAGTACTGGCCTTCCTAACGTGACTACCATTTCCAGGAACTATTTTCAACTCTTTACAAAGCTTCACAGTAGCTCTGGAATTGCCTCATTAGTATGTAACAGCAACTTACTAGCGTATTGTGAAAAAATGCTTTTGTTTACCAATACAGACCTATATTTAAACTAAGATCAATATAGTCAAATTTGTGAAGGAAGAATCATTCAATAGCACATTTTTCATGTACTCGAGAAACATATCGAGTTTATGCCTGCAAATACTTTCTCAATGGGACTGACATGTATTGCAGTTCTGGTTTATGGTGACATGTCTGAAGTTTCTAATAATTTTGTTCTCAACATTTACATGCCATTAAATTGCAGGCTAAACTGCCTGAATATATAGATTCCTGATGCAATTGTGTGAAACTGTAAAGACAGTCAATTATTTAATGATAATTTAAGAAGACTATCTACATGACCTCAATAATACCAATTGATTTAGTCAAAATTATTTGAGATCATGTAGGCAAAATAATACAATGAACAAATTGTAACTTTTCAAATACTTTCAAACAACACGTAAGCATAGCTTCACTCCAGTCTTTTTTTTTAAGTAATTTTTATTGGAGTATACTTGATTTACAATGTTGTGTTAGTTTCTGCTGTACAGCAAAGTGAATCAGTTATGTTATATATATATTATATATATGTTATATATGTATTTAATATATGTTATATATATTTATATATATATGTAACATGTATATATTTTATATATGTAATATATAAATAAATAAATATATATATATATATATATATATATATATATATATATATATATATATTACCACTCTTTTTTAGATTCTTTTCCCATATAGGTCATTACAGAGCAATGAGTAAAGTTCCCTGTGCTATACAGTAGGTTCTTATTAGTTATCCATTTTATATATAGTTGTGTGTATATGTCAATCCCAATCTCCCAATTTATCCCTCCCCACCCCTTTCCCCCTTGGTAACCATAAGTGTGTTTTCTACATCTGTGACTCTATTTCTATTTTGTAAATAGGATCATTTGTACCTTTTTTTTTAGCTTCCACATGTAAGTGATATCATATGATATTTGTCTTTCTCTGTCTGACTTACTTCACTCAATATGACAATCTCAAGGTCCATCTATGTCACCGCAAATGGCATTATTTCATTCTTTTTATGGCTGAGTAATATTCCATTGTATATATGTACCACATCTTCTTTACCCATTCCTCCACTGATGGACATTTAGGTTGCTTCCATGTCCTGGCTATTGCAAATAGTGCTGCAATGAACACTGGGGTAGATGTATCTTTTCGAATTATGTTTTTCTCCAGATATATGCCCAGGAGTGGGATTGCTGGATCATATGGTAGCTCTATTTCTAGTTTTTTAAGAAACATCCATAGTATTCTCCATAGTGGTTATACCAATTTACATTCCCACCAACAGTGTAGGAGGGTTCCCTTTTCTCCACAACCTCTCCAGCATTTATTGTTTGTAGATTTTTTGATGATGGCCATTCTGAACTGTGTGAAGTGATACCTCATTGCAGTTTTGATTTGCATTTCTCTAATAATTAGTGAAGTTGAGCATCTTTTTGTGTGCCTCTTGGCCATCTGTGCGTCTTCTTAGGAGAAATGTCTATTTAGATCTTCTGCCCATTTTTGATTGGGTTGTTTTTTTGATATTGAGCTGCATGAGCTGTTTATATATTTTGGAGTTTAATCACTTGTCGGTTGCTTCGTCTGCAAATATTTTCTCCCATTCTGTGGGTTGTCTTTCCATTTTGCTTATGGTTTCCTTTGCTGTGCAAAAGCTTTTAAGTTTAATTAGGTCCCATTTGTTTACTCAAGTGCTTCAGATTGATTAGCAGAAAATTTCATAGTTTTGGAATTATACTATTTATCTTGCTTATATATGTGTGTATATTTATTTATTTACATATTTGTGGAAAGACGACATGCATCACTTTAGAAAAATGTATCTCCCTCTGCGTCACAATATAATTTATTTGCAATTGCTAGAAATGTTAAAGAAGAGAAAGTATGATACATAGCACACAATGTATATTTTAAAGTAGCTTTTTGTCACTAACTATCTGATGTGGTAATATACAGCTGAGTGTTGACTAGGTATAAAGGAAGCCCATTAGTTTAAAGATAGAATCCCCAATAATTAAGTAATTTACCCAGTAGTATTTTTCAGTTTGATATTTCTGATATAACAAATGCATTTGCTTAAAAGCATAATGTGGATTTTTAAAAATTGAAAAGAACTGTAAAAGAATAACATAAAATAAACAAGTCACAGGGATGTAATGTACAGCAAATGGAATATAGTCAATGATATTGGAATAACCCTGTATGACGCATAATGCATAAACAATTCACTATGTTGTACACTTGAAACTAATGTAATATTCTAAGCCAACTATACTTCAATAAAAAAGAATAATTTGGGCCTCCCTGGTGGCGCAGTGGTTGGGAGTCCGCCTGCCGATGCAGGGGACGCGGGTTCGTGCCCCGATCCCGGAGGATCCCACATGCCGCGGAGCGGCTGGGCCCGCGAGCCATGGCCGCGGAGCCTGTGTGTCCGGAGCCTGTGCTCCGCAACGGGAGAGGCCACAGCAGTGAGAGGCCCGCGTACAGCAAAAAAAAAAAAAAAAAAAAAAAAAAAAAAAAGAATAATTTGCTCATTGTGCTACATATATATGTGGTATACACGTTATATATAATCCTTTATGTATGTAAATATTATATGGATATCATAATCTATCATTCTATTTATATTCATTTTAAGTAATTACTAAGTCAACTGCCTATAAAGTAATGAGAGTGATTTTTCAAACACATACACCATACGCAAATTCAAATTAGTATTTCCTAAATGACTTATTTCAGTGAATAAATAGAGCTTGCTTGCTGAATGAATGAACGCTACCAGGGCTGAGGGCATTTTTGGCATAACGCTTTGGGAATTATCATTACCAGCAACTCCAGCGTGTATAAGAAAACTGCTTCTCGATTTCATAGTCACTTCCCATTTGACCCAAATAGCGTTAGCTAACTGGATCATCCACTTTAATCATCAAGACTTAATGCCAAAGGACTTTTGGCAGGTTCATAGAATCAGATCCGCCTTCAGCAGATGGATATTTGTCATCAATGAATTTAAAAATCAGTGTAGCACAGACTCTGAAGGAAGGTTCCAAAGGAGAACCCCCAAAACATTTGAATAATGGCAACATCCTCAGAAGAAGTGGATAGCTTCCCACAGGAATCATTTAGGAAGTCTCAATCTCTATTTGGTCAAAGTATAAATGCTAGTATGTTCTTGTCAATCCGTCTCCCTTTTTTCTCTTCATATATGTTTTAAAAATAGTAAAGCAAAATCTGTGTAATTTCCAGAGTCAATGTCAGATGTTATGCTATATTTAGACTTTACGGTAGTGCAGATTTTAATAAGTAAGCAATTAATAAAATGTCACATCGGAAGTCCTGAAAAATAATTATTGATTTATACATTCCTTCAATGATTTTGCATCATCTGTGCAGGTGAATTAAAGATTTTGGTGGGCGGGGGGATCTAATAAGGGTCAGACTTGTCAGACTGGGCCCTACACTGGCAGTTTATTACACCACTGTTATGGGATACATCAGACTTGGCAGTGACCAAGCTTGATGTTGTATGGACTCCTGCATTCAGGATGCAAAATCCGAGAATTTTACCTTCACTCAACAAGACTGCAACTGAATCCATCAACTTCTCTTTCCCTGGGTTTGCCCCCTCATGCTTTTCCATCTAGCGAATGCCTAGCCACTCCTCAAGATTCCACTGTGATCTCTATTCCTTTTACAAGATTGCTTGTTGGAAGGGAGTGAGGTGTAAAGATGGAGAAGGCAAGGCAAACACTCCCTCATTTATCTATTAATTCATTAGCAGTCACTAAATGCTTATTAGGGTTTCTCTTATGTGCCAACCACACACCAGGGACTCACAGATTACTCCTGCTCTCAAAGGCCCACAGTAGAGTAAAGGAGAGAGACAAGGAAACCAAGCACAAGTGTGTTAAGTGCTACTGGACTGTGTGAGTTTGTAAGCATTTGTAAGAAGAAAAAGAATAGTAATTTGTCACCACGAGAAAGTAACATTAGAGATAGCATGAGGGGCAGGACACAGGATATATGTTAAAACTTTAAGTAGATTTTACAATTAACTTGCAAGAATGTGAAATATTACATTATTGCCAAAATATTTACTGACTTTCCAAACCCACTCCTGTGTAAGTGTTATACTTCCTGTTCCTCGATGCCAAGCTTGACCCTGTGACTTACTTTGGTCCATGGCTTGTGAGTGGAAGAGATCTGTGGCATTTCTGAGCTTTTAAAGCCATTACTAAGTGGCCCTGCCATCTCCCAATCTTTTCTTTTCTTTTTTTAAAAAATTAATTAATTTATTTCTGGCATTGTTGGGTCTTCGTTGCTGCATCCATGCTTTCTCTAGTTGTGGCGAGAGGGGGCTACCCTTCGTTGCAGTGCGCAGGCTTCTCATTGCGGGGGCTTCTCTTTGTTGCAGCGCATGGGCTCTAGGCGCACAGGCTTCAGTTGTTGTGGCACACAGGCTCAGTAGTTGTGGCTCACAGGCTCTAGAGCACAGGCTCAGTAGTTGTGATGCACAGGCTTAGTTGCTCCGTGGCGTGTGGGATCTTCCCGGACCAGGGCTCGAATCTGTGTCCCCCGCATTGGCAGGAGGATTCTTAACCACTGCATCACATGGGAAGTCCCTCCCCATCTTTCATGCCATCTCAGGAGGGGCTGGTCTCAGAATGCACTCCGGATTGGCTGTTCCTTAATGAAAAGGGTAAGGAACAGAGCAACGTCGACCAGCTAAGAATACATAACGAGAGCAAGAAATAAAACTGTGGTTGTAGCCACTGAAATATCAGAGTGGTTTGTTACCTCAGCATAGCTAGTCTCAACGGACTGAAACGAAGAATAAGCTCAGAGTTGTCAGGGGTAGATAGCAGGCAGACATTTTTACTTTCTTTATACAAGGTGGGCTGACAAAAGGGAGTCTGAGTTGATAAAGGCAAAGTCATTTGGCAAAATAAAATGGTACCTTCTCTAGTTTGTCCTGATGTTTTTTTTTTTTTTTTTTTTTTTTCGGTATGCGGGCCTCTCACTGTTGTGGCCTCCCCCGTTGCGGAGCACAGGCTCCGGACGCGCAGGCTCAGCGGCCATGGCTCACGGGCCCAGCCGCTCCGCGGCATATGGGATCCTCCCAGACCGGGGCGCGAACCCGTATCCCCTGCATCGGCAGGCGGACTCTCAACCACTGCGCCACCAGGGAGGCCCTGTCCTGATGTTTTTGACAATAAATGCTAATAAGATCTTCTGCTGCCATTTGAGCAAGAATCTCTATGCCACGCTTCAGCACCCAGTCAGACACACTGAGGGGAAGGTTTTTCCTAGTTCCTTTCTCTCTTCTCTGGGCTCTGTTCTCCCAAGTGCCTCAGGCACTTCCTTAGTAAGTAGTGCTTGGTTGAATGGGGAATGAAGTTCCTTGAATTTTCAACATGACAGGGTGTCATTCCCGGTATCGTTATAACAATAATCCATGGAAATTTACAACGGAAGTAACCGCAGCCACAATTCAAAGAATAATCTTTACAGTGGGGATCCTCAAATGTGTTTGTTTTTTTTTCTCCCTGTGCCAACACAGAGAGCAAAGGGAGAGTTGTAGTTTGGGAACAAAAAGAATGATAATAAAAAATAAAAATATCTTTCCCCAGGGGAATCTGTTACAACCCTCCACCTCCCACCCATATGTTGTCTCTGGTCCCTAATTCCAGGTTGAGAGGTTGAGAGGTGCTTGACAGGTGTGAAAGATGGCTGATCATGTAACTATACTTTTGATGCACCAAGTCCTACAAATACTAATTCTATTTGCAGTCACGTACTCAAGTGACTTTTTTTTTTTTTTTTTTTTTTTTTTTTTTTTTTTTTTGTGGTATGTGGGCCTCTCACTATTGTGGCCTCCCCCGTTGCGGAGCACAGGCTCCGGACGCGCAGGCTCAGCGGCCATGGCTCACGGGCCTAGCCGCTCCACGGCATATGGGATCTTCCCGGACCGGGGCATGAACCTGTGTCCCCTGCATCGGCAGGCAGACTCTCAACCACTGCACCACCAGGGAAGCCCTCAAGTAACTTTTAATGCCCTTTCCCCAACAGTGTTCCATTTTGCCTACAGCCTTCCTAGCCTGCCTAAGACAGCCCTGCTTTGCACCTGTTCCTGGGTTTGCTCCTATTCCTGTACAATTATCAATAGCTCCCCTTTTACTCCTAGATAGCAAATTATTTGGTCACTCTAAATCTAGGTTCAGTATCAAGAAGTGTTCAGGCCCAGAAAAGTTTGTGCCAGGAATTTTCCATAGCGTTCTCTCATATTAGGCTTATACAGCTTTCTTCCCAGGTCTCCCCCTCTCCGAATGTGCTAAAAAAGAACTTTAAAAATACCCTCCCTAACAAAATCTTGAACCCACTGTACAAAAGTATCCCTTTCTTAATCTTGGAGACTTTATAATGATTATCCATATAGAACTCCCTTCTGTTACCTCTGTTTTTTTACCTGTCACAAATTCCTTGCAAGAAGAAGGACATACGTCAAATAATTGGGGTTGGGATTCAAAAGAATAACTTTGTTTTCAGTATTTTTAAAATGCCTATATTCTTTACTTGGCTAAATTGTATAGTTTTTTTCTGTCTAACATCTCATGTTGGGGGAATGGTGGTATGCCTAAAAAAATGATAGTGGCAGGAAAAGGCCATCTGCTTCACGGTCATCCCCTTTCCCAATCTTTGTTATGAAGCAGTGAGGAAACTCCACAGAATGACTTGATTTCCTTGTATCACTTCAACTTACAGGGCACTATTAAAAACCTTTAATAAAAACAAAGACCTCTTTAAAAACAAAGATCTGGACTAATATCTGACATTTCAGTCACCCAGGAGCACACATACATTTGCCAAACGGTAGCTGACTGATGGAATTCGGTTTCTATGTGGCGTTTGCCATTTGGCAGTATTTCTTCAGCATTCTGGCTATATGTACCATACTGACATCCAGATCAAGACAATTTCTGCTTTATTTTAAGATAAAATGCTAAGCCAAAAGCTCTATTTTGACTATGCAAATGATTGCCGAGAGCCAACTGATTAGCATTTTTAAGGCAAAGAATTTGAAAGAGATGGTATGTTTTGCATGTTACACTTAGTATGAAGTCAAATCACGTATTTCCTAAGGATTTTGTGGTGCCACAGTCATTCTCTGCCCCATAAGCTATATGTAGAATTGAGGAACGTGTTATTTAAGATTTTTTTAAGGAAAATATTTTTTAAAGAAAAACATCTCAATTCATATCAAGAAGTCAACTTCTCACTTTACCAATTTGTCAGTATTGGCTGGTAACAAAAGAAACATGGCAGGTCAGCATTTCAGCGCAGAGTGCACCATCTAGTGGTCAAAAGAGGGACTGCGGACATAGGTTTAGCAGCATCAACAATAAAATGCAGAGGCAAGGCTGCTAATATTCCTTAAACGACTACAACCCAAGCACCATACATACATTTAAAAATTCTAACAACTATTCATCAGCTCTCTCTCTCATTTTCCCTAAGGACTGTAGCAAATGTCCTTTCTTCTTTCTTCTCAAACACTTGACTCCCCACTTCCCACACACAGCAGATGATTTTCCTCCTCAAAGAGAAAATAGTAACCATCAAAAACGAATGTTCTCCATGTCCAGCCACCCAGCTGACAAACTCATCCACACCCACATTGATGATTTCCATTTTCGCTCCTGTTACCACCTCAGGCAAACGCTAACACCTTTGGTGGCGTCTGTGCTTCAGTCAGATCTCAGTCCCTCTGCCGTCCTCGGAAGCCCAGCTCTATGCATTATCTCCTATTTTCTTCCTTTTTGGAGCACAGGTTCCGGACGCGCAGGCTCAGCGGCCATGGCTCACGAGCCCAGCCGCTCCGCGGCATGTGGGATCTTCCCGGGGCATGAACCCATGTCCCCTGCATTGGCAGCCGGACTCTCAACCACTGCGCCACCAGGGAAGCCCTATTTTCTTCCTTTTGACTAAAGCCTTTCCATAAGAATTCAAATGGAATCAATATTTCCCATCTTAAATAAAACCTCGCTCAATTCCTACTTCATCCAGCTACCTCCATACTTCCTCTTCGTTCGGAGCCAAATTTCTTTTGGTAATTTCCTTTAGACTATTTTGATTCCCCTTTCACACTTTCACCTCAACCCACCTCATTCTGGTTTCTGCTCCCACCACTATGGAAATTTATCTCACCAGGTCACCATCTGACCTACATTTCACTACATCCAATGAACATTCCCAAAACTGTTGGTCACTCCCTCCTTTCTGAAACACTGCTTTTTTTCTTGGCTTTCTTGTTCTCCTAATCTTGCATACCCTCTGGTTGATCTCATCGACTCAAATGCCCTCCATGGCTATCTATGGATGGACAGACCCCAATCAATTTCTCTAGTTCAGATCTGTCTCCTGAGTTCCCGACACATGTATCATACCTGGCTTCTGGGCAGCTAGCTCCACATGGAGATGTCCCACATATACTTCAAGCTCAACCATGCTCAAAATTCTCCCCCAGTATTCCTTCTTGCAGTGAAGATCATGCCCCATTTATTCACCCAGTTACCCCATTTTGAATCCTGGGAACAATACTTCTTCAACTTTGTCTCCAGGGCCTATCAATTACCAAAACACGCAGTCTCCACTCCTTATCTCCATTTCTCAGATTGGCTCATTTTTCTCTGTTGCTGTGCCATCATATACTCTACCATGCCACCCCTGTCTGCAACAGTCTTATAAATGGTTCTTTGTCTCCTTTACAAACAATTCTATACATTGTAGCCACGGACTTTAGAAAAGACAAATGCCCATATCATTCCACTGCAATGTCTACTAATTGGCTTGCACTCAAAATCCTTAAAGCTTGAAAGGCCTTTAATATTCTTTCCCTTCCTCCCTCTCTGTCACACTCCAGTCATCCACGTGCTTTTAGTTCCCGAAATGTGTCTCATTTTCTTTCCCCTCACTACATGATCTAGAACATTTTCCCCCTTCTTCATTGATAGATGCCTACTCCTTCATGAGGTTTTGGTCTAAATTTTACTATCTTAGGTAAACCTTTTTTGACTACTTCTAACATAGGGTCTCCCTTTATCATTCTTATCAAGACTTTATTAAACAGCACTCAACGAAGAAGAGAGAGAAACAGAAGGAGTGAATTTAATTCAGGTGATGAAAGAGGTGAGATGCCAAATATGGACTGTGAGGCAATCTGAAGGTTGTATCAACAGCAAAAGCTATTGCCAACCCTGGTCTGGAGGGAGAAAGGAGGGCTGAAGCCTCCAGGGCTGGGGGTCACCTGGCTGAGGCTGGTGCCCTGGAGGAGACAAGCCACTGCCTGTGACGCTGCCTCAGGCAGAGAGAGGGAAACATCCTGGCTTCTCTCTCTCTCCAAACGCTCATCCAGTGTCTCCAACATACCGAATCCACCTAACAATCAACAGACATGGCAGCCCGGGAACTGCAGGCTTCAGGGGTTAGCCTCCCACAACTAAGGGCACAGGAAGAGAAGAGCAAGAAATGGGTCTGAGAGTAGACAAGCCAAAGGGCAGCACAAAAACATTCACTACATTTTATATCATTACTTACTAAAATTTTTCTTCTGTTACAGACTGCAAGGTCCATGAAGGCAAGGATTCTGCTGGAGCTGGTGTGTCAGGCTTTCCTGCTTTTCTAGTAAAATAATTAATACTCGAGAGGCGTTCAGTAAAAATTGGCTGAATGAACAAATGAATATAATACCATTGTTCATTGTTTTCAGATGAGAAGAATGAGGCCCAGAGAGGAAAAGTAACCATCCAGGGTCCCAAGAGGTGACTCTTTAATTTGAGTCTGGTCTATCTGAGTCCATACTCTTGTTACTATGTCATACTGACTTTGTATGCTGCTTTGCATTATTTTGCTTTCTGATAATGTTTCTCAGAATACACTGATAAAAACCATAATTCAAGAAGAGTCATGTACCACAATGTTCATTGCAGCTCTATTTACAATAGCCAGGACATGGAAGCAACCTAAGTGTCCATCAACAGATGAATGGATAAAGAAGATGTGGCACATATATACAATGGAATATTACTCAGCCATAAAAAGAAACGAAATTGAGTTATTTGTAGTGAGGTGGATGGACCTAGAGTCTGTCATACAGAATGAAGTCAGAAAGAGAAAAACAAATACCGTATACTAACACATATATATGGAATCTAAAAAGAAAAAAAAATGGTTCTGAAGAAACTAGGGGCAGGACAGGAATAAAGACACAGACGTAGAGAATGGACTTGAGGATATGGGGAGGGGGAAAGGTAAGCTGGGATGAAGTGAGAGAGTGGCATGGACATATATACACTACCAAATGTAAAATAGATAGCTAGTGGGAAGCAGCCACATAGCACAGGGAGATCAGCTCTGTTCTTTGTGACCACCTAGAGGGGTGGGATAGGGAGGGTGGGAGGGAGATGCAAGAGGGAGGAGATATGGGGATATATGTATATGTATAACTGACTCACCTTGTTATAAAGCAGAAACTAACACACCGTTGTAAAGCAATTATACTCCAATAAAGATGTTAAAAAAAAAAAAAGAATATACTGATGAGAAAAGCATGCGGCCATTCATTGGTGGTTGGGATTCAGATAACATGATTACTTTTGTCATTCTTTTACTTACTCATTTAGCCACTCAACAAACATGGATTGAGCATCTAGTAAGTTTGGCTAAACTGAAAACTCTGTGAGGAAAGAAATTATCGATTGTATTCATCGCTGTATTACCAAAGCTTTAATGCCTTGCACTTAATAAGCAAAATAGGCCTCCGGTATACATATTTGGTGAATGAGTTATTACATAAGTAATTTTTAAGGTATGCTAGCTGCTTAAGACACAGGAAGGCAGCCCCTGACAGTAAGGAACTCATGCTGAAGCTTCACTGGAAAGAGGTCTACGAATTAACCAACAGATACTGAACATCAAAGGATGTATCACCAGACAAAGTTGGAATTAACTGCCTGATCCTGAACTCAAACTCCCCTTTGCATGTTCTCTGGGCTCGGTCTGTGGCTGGGACCCCTACCCCTTCCATGGTTGCTGAACTGCTTTCCATGCTAAAAAAAAAAAACCCACATTTTGGAAAATAACTACACAACTGATGAATGAATGATTTTAAACCATTATCAAAGTCTAATTATCTCAGAAAGACCCTGAGAGACGGCTGAGCTAACTCTAAACACACAAAAAAATGTAAATCTGTTTGGTAAAGACAATATACTCTTTTGGTGTTCTGATTACTCCTAAAATAATTTGGTTGACATTTTCCGCTTTGTTGGATTTTATTTTTTTCATTGTACCAATGGACTCTTATAGGTTTGAAAATAATAATCAGTTTAATTTTAAAGGTTTATAAAAACTTAAAAATACATTTATAAAATAATAATAATAAAAGAGAGTGTCTTGTGACAGAACCTAAGGTGTCCTATTTCCTGATTGGTAAGATAAGATTGAAAATATCCCATGGAACTGAAGAATAGGCTTAGCTTTAAAAACTGGCATAGCAGTCAAATAGGGGACAGTTAAGCAAGCTGGGGAAAGAAAAGCCAGTCAGATTGGTACTTTGTCAATCTATAACTATTTTTGGACATGGTAAATCCTTAATCTCTCCCCTGCCAAAATAAAATGGCATGCATAAAAAGAATGCAGAAAGTTTAACTGACTTATTTCTGCCTGTTTTAATACTCTTGATCTGCAGGGAAATCTGATTTCTTTCATTTACATGAAACTTCTCATTGAGATCTCAGTGTCCTTCGCCCATCTTATATTTTACTGGTAATGTGAAAAGGCATAATTTGCAAGAGATTCAGAAAGTGGTAAATTAGAAAAATTAACTATAAAGTTGTTTGCTAATATAGTTTATATTTATCTTAATATAAGTAATTAATGTATATTCTCCTTCATGACTAAATTTGTAATGAATGTCATGAATTAGGTCAATGCTTAATTTGTTCTTTTAGAATAAAAACTGTTCTCCAATGACCCTCTATGCTGGATTCTCTAATTTTAGTTTCACTGCTATCAAAGCAGAAAGACTGCTTACTTCATCCTTAAGTAATTTGAGGAGAAAGTTGTGTTAAAGTTTAAACAATGGTGTTTCAGAAGACCAGGTTAATTTTTAAAAGTATTCATTTAGAGGGGGTTTGGTATCATTCTAGTAGGTAAAATATTCTTATGGAGGTGAAATAGAGGAGAGTGCCTGTTTTTTTTTTTTTTTCTTGCTAGTTCCAACAGCACTTAACTGTCTCATGTTCTATTCATTCAGGCTACAGATCCAGTGGTTCTCATCTCTGGCTGCAGACTTGTCCCCTATCCTAACCATTTAATATTGAAGAGAATCAAAAATCTCCTAGGTGGAGACCAGGCAACAGTATCGTTAATGTTACCCAGGTGAAACTAATGTACAGTCAAGGTTTCAATCTAACAGGAATTTGAGACAGCTTGGCTAGTCAGATGATGCTATGATACTGAAACCATACCAAAAGTAGCTACTAAGTTCTAGTAGTCTAAAAATCTAATTAACTTTACAGCCTTTATTAGGGGTCACTTAACTTATTCAGTCTATTCAACTCTTTTAGCTGTGGAAGGAGAGCTGACTCAGCCCTGTGTGGTTTTTAACTACTCATAGATCTCTGATGATCTGATGAAGCTAAGGACACACTCTCCAGAAGGCTGCATATTTGTACAAAATTTTATGTACAATTTCAGCATCCCCAGACCATGTGAAGCCATTGATTCCTCTAAGGCACAAATCTAGGAACAACAGCTGACTTACCATCAGGTAAACTTCAAATCAGTATAAGGAAGACTTTCTAACAATTAGAGCTGCCTTATAATAGTCAATGCTTGAATAAAGAAGGCCTTAAATGGGAAAATGATGACCATGTGAAAATAATATAGAAAAGTATTTAGAAAATTCACTTATGTTTATTTAGAAAATAAATATTTAGAAAATAAACATAAGTGAAAAAATACAGGATAAAATTATATATACCCTTTAATTAAACATGTATGTTATATAGATATGAATTGGAAAGGAATATAAAATATAAAATCCATAAGAAAATTGGATTGACCCAACCTTTGTGGATACTCTCAAACACCTAGGGCTTCTCTTGGGGATTAGCATTTAATGTAAAATTCTTTCAATAAAATTATTACGCATTTCCTATAAAAATATAATAGGCAAATTCTATGCTAATTAAAAGGATGTTTTTTATTCTCTTGCCTTTGTGGAAGACTTGGCAGGATTAAACAACACCAAATTACTTAGAGGAAGGTATTGCAGAAACCAACTGTGTTAGAAAATTAAACAGAGGTTACCAAACCAAGAAGTGATGCCAAGATGTCAGTTTTGTTACTGTTCAAGCCTATCCAGGAATAATGATTTAACCAGGAGAACATCATGAGTGATACGGTCCAAAAATGACTTGATATCTCACACTGGGTTGATTAGACAATGAACTAGCTGTTGGCAACTTCTCCCTTCTCTCATCTGGAGAGGGCTTGCCACACCCAGCATCCCATGAGACTGGCGCTTAACCTTTTCCTGGCTGAAGGGGCTGTGACTTCCCATGCTTCCTTAGGTCTCCAGGGCTGGGCAGCTGGCTTTGCTAGACAACTCCTCTAACGAGCTGGCATCTAAACTGAGATAGTCCAGCAAACTTGAGGCTTGTCAGAACCCCATTGCCAAGGTTCCTCTCTACAGTTGCCCTAAAAATGTGACAGCAAGAAAGAGGGATGATGCAGGGCCAGGGGGATTATAGCCTCTACTGTTCTTATCAACCCTTGATCCACTGGAAGCCTGTTCCTTAACCCATAGTGCCTGCAACTGTGGTCCATGAGCTCTGCCAGGGCACATGGCTACCATGAAGGAACCTACTTGCCCTCAAGGTGGGATGGGGAGGATGTTAGCTTTCTCAGGCAAAACCAGGTGCAAATTGACCCAACCTTTTTGGATACTCTCAAATATCTAGGGCTTTTCTTGGGGAATAAACTGCTTTGTTCTGTGTACAACTTCATAGATACAGCAATGTGTATTGACTTACATAAATAGCTAAGACATTGTATATAAAAAGTTTGTTGAAAAGCATGTAGCAAACTTCCATTTCAGTAAAAAAAATGTATACATATTTACATGCACCAAAAAAATCCAGCTATGCATACAAAAGGTCTTAGAAACAGTTACCTAAGGGGAGGGAAGGCGGCAAACGTGTTTTAATCTAAATCTCATATTTCTGCAATGCTTCAATGCTTCACCAAAAGATTAAAATAGTTTTATAATCAAGAAAAAATAAAATAAACACTAAAAATTAAAACTTCTTGGGCTTCTTTTAGACAGTGTTTTTAAACTTAGTTTCCTAAAGGACAATATAAAATAGAGTCAGTTGGTGATTAAGAAATTACTCTCCAGATCATTCTGGCTGCCTTCTTGGCCAAAATGTTTTCACCATTTTGCCTGCACTCAGTTCAGCTAAGAACAATGCAAAGTGATAAAAACGTGAACAATTTAAAGACTGAACTTTATATTTTTTCCACTGATTGGCCATCTGTCTGATTTTTTCAGCTCTGTCAAAATAAGTATATCTGTGTAGGCCTTAACTAATCCCTGCCTCAGAGAAAACTGAACTTTTCCAAAGGGTTGTTCTTTAGATCCTCAATTTAGTTTTTTGAATATGCCATCTTGTAAACTGGACAGATTTTTCTGGAATCTGGTGATCCTTTCCAGAGGCTCTCAGTAGAATCTTCTACTCATGATCATATTGGGTCCCTACTTCTTGTCCATTTTAAGAGTTCTTAATGGAAAACTAGATTAAGTGTTTGGAACTTAAGGCAAAAATTACCAGTATTTTGTTAAAAAACATACTGGCCTATGTGGTTAGTATTTGCAAGCTGTCATTCTTAAGAGGTTAGCTATACTCTGAAGGTCAGGTTAAGTCATAGAGAAGAATATCATAGCATTCATAAAATGGTTTCGAATGAGCAAATTACCACACTAGTTAAGGCAATTATTTAACAGTCAATTTTTTTTTCTGAAGATAAAATGTAAACACTTCCAAGAAGAGCAGGTAGAACAACTTAAACTAAATTTTCTCCATATCTCCTTCCCAAATTATTTTAGTTTTAGTTGTATTATTATATCATCTGCCAATTGTGTGTGACAAAACAATTTCCTTGGATTCTTCCATGTACCCTGGCAAGATTAGCTAGTGTCTCTAGATGGTCCCAAGACATTCTAAGTGTTTCCTGTTTGGGTGTATACATCAGCCAACAATGTGCAGGCTGTTCCTTTACCTTCCTAAGTAGCGCCTCCTGCACATTAGAATAGTTCTGAGCATCCGGGGGTTTTGTGAGTCAGATGAGTATACTCCTATATTATCTTATCATCATTTTTTTCCACATACACAAAAATCAATCTTTGTTAAACAGATGCATTTTCTTCCTAACCATCAAACATATACAACCAGCAGAACTTCTTTTGCCCATGGTTGACTTGTTTAGGTCAATATCTAGCATGAAATCTACTAAATGGGGCAGAGAGCAAATAAGAGGAATCTGGACTGGTACACCAAGGATATGTCTTTGGATATAAACTTTTCAATGATGTTAGTAGAACAAATTGCATCTTTAGTATGTGGAATTAACATCCTATTTTCTGACATTCCATTGTTGCTAATATGATGCCATAACAGTATTTAAAAACAAAGGAAGCAGTGACTTCTGGAAGGAACTCAGGTGGATTGGTAATCCCGCTTTTCTCAGTTAAACTGGATCAAGCTGGTTTGTGTTGTTTGCACCAAATATTAGAAATAACTTTTTTTCTTTAGCTTGTTTGGTAACTATTAAAAAATACCCCACTGCTACCACCACCAATGACAAAGGAAGCAGGATGAGTAAATGGGGGAAATCACTTTCCATAAGGCGATTGTAAGCAATCTGCAGACACATTTTCCTTTCGTCACTAAGTATTTAAACTTCATACTTAGAAATACCTGTACCCTTTACTCCTGTATGCCTTACGTATAATTGTTTAAGAAGTTGTAATGACTAAAGTCTCTTTCGTTAGTCATGAAATTCAATTAAATTTCTTACATGTCCAGTAGGCATTGTCATAGTTCAAGGTTAACATGAGGGCCTCTTCTTGGAAATTGGATAAAATGTTGTATTATTTAAATTGGGGGTGTGTAGGAAGGACTCAGTTAAAATGATAGGTTGACCATGCATTCACATCATATTGAAACATGAGCTTTGTTGTGAAAACATGTATTATGTGGGAATCCTCCAGTTTTCTACACTTGATATGAATCTTTACTGATTACACTAATCTCTTGTTCCATATGTTTACCATAGAAAGCTTTAAGAAGAAATGGAAAACAAGGTTAAGTTCACATACACAGAATCTCCAAGTAAGATTTCTTGCCAGTGAAACAAAGCAAAAGTTTCTCATTATTAAAATCTGTAACTGGTGCCAACCTGGTTCACAGGATGTTTCCAGAATCAAGAGGGGGTTGTTGTCCCCGTCCCGAATCACATACTCTTTATTATCTTTCTACTAAAACCAGGTGGCCAAGGGTTCATCTCTGACAATAAAGGTGCTCCAAGGGAAATTATGACAATCATTCTACTGTTTGAATTTTCCATTGCTATACCAAGCAACTGCTCAGTGAAATTAGCAGAGAGATATTTTGTCAGAAAATTTTTCTGCTAACTGGGTCAAAATAGCAGCTGTACTTGGAAGTTTAAATCAACATTCCTTTTTAAGTGTCACTGATTCAGAAAATCGAACGTGTTGGGACCTTAAAGACTCTTAGGTCATTCAGGGATCATGTGCAAAATTAATGCAATTAAAACACCGATAAGATGGGAAACTTCCGTGTGTTTGCTGTAAATACACATACTCTGAATTTCTATCTTCTTGCAAAAGCATAGGAGGACAAAAAAATCTTTTCAAAATACAAATTTGAATATGTTTGGGTCTCACCTTCCCACCGACTAATGCCTTTTATTGGCTTCCTATTGTTCTTAGGATAGAAGACAAACTCCTTAACTAGTCTATAAGGCTCTGCTTCAGTTGGGCCCTACCCTCCTCTCAATCTACTGTCTTCCTATTTGCTCTCAGCATCCCAGACTCACTGGCCTTCTTTTGGGAAACTGTACTCTTCGTACAGCTTCCCAGGTCTGGACTGTACACATGTTGCTCCCTGTATACCCGTCTTTTATTTATTGCTATTTCACCCTCCTGCTTCTCCTTTCCATCACCACCACCATTAACACTGCTACCACCATCACCCTAACCACTATTCTTACTGAAATACACACACACACACATACACACACACAGAAACACACATACCTTCAAACTCAGCTCACATGCTATATTCAAAGAGATATATTTCCTGATGTCTTCCACATGCCCTCAGAAAAGGCAGGTCTCCCTGTTACAAAATCTTCTAGCATTGAACAGCACTTATCATTACTTTAATTTTGCATGTATTTTTGGACCTTTTAGTTAATGCCCCTCTCTCTGTGAAAGCTGGGACTCTGTTTCTTCTCATTGTTATTTATCCAACATCTAGCATGAAACCAGGATACAGTGAATCCTAATACTTAAATATTGCTGAAGTGAGAGTATGAGTGAATCAATCAAATCTATCAAATTTGTGTCTCTTTTCTATATAGATGGCTAATCCACTGAGCAAAATTCAACCTGAAGGAGGAATAAAAGAAAGGAACATTTGTTGAACTCAGCTGTTTTACAAGGACTGGGCTAACTGTTTGCATGTATTAATACCAGCAACTACCCAGTAAAGTAGGTATTCTATTCCCTTTTAAGAGATGGAGAACCTCAGACTCACTTGAGGCTTAGTAACTCATCCAACAACACACATCTGGGAAGAGAAAGTAACATGGTTATGCTGAAGTTTGGAGGGTTTTGTATTTTCTTAGGGTTTTCTATGAAATGTGGAGCCATGTTGATAACTGCATTAAATGGGCATTTGCATAATTTGAATTTGGGATGACTTTATTTTAAAGCACTGAAAATACTTTTGAATGCTGGCCCTAGAAATTGTGAAAAATGGAATGTAACAAAAACTGAAGAAAGGTCACAAACTGAACCCACTTTTTTAGTGTTGGAAATTTAATGAGGTAATCGCTTTACATGAAAATTAGAGAGCATACTCTTAGAATTACTAGTAAAGAGCTAAGCAGGATTTCAGAACTTGAAACATGATTTCACCTAATTTACCACCTTGGGGCCATTTATTGTTCACAGTTTTACCCTTCCAAAACCTGCCTCTAGATCTGACGATTCTTATTTGGGTAATTATTTTCCACCAGCCCAAATTGTGTTCTGTGGTATGTGCCTGGGTTCATCGTTGTTTACACTTTCACCTATTTGCAGAGATCAGCATTTTATTCCATGAGATTGCCTCTGCTGACCGGAATGCTGATGGTGCTTCCAGGAATGAAGTAGACAATGCATTTGACCACTGCCTGACCCCAAGACCTATGGTACTGGCTTCTTTCTGG
This sequence comes from Mesoplodon densirostris, assembly GCF_025265405.1. Lineage (NCBI taxonomy): Eukaryota > Metazoa > Chordata > Mammalia > Artiodactyla > Ziphiidae > Mesoplodon > Mesoplodon densirostris. The sequence continues at coordinate 47,683,768 of NC_082663.1, forward strand.
CAAGGTAAGGGAGGTGAAGTCAGCAAGAATTGACAAAAGGACTCTCACTCGGTTCTCTTACCATATTCCTTCCAACGTTTCTAAACAATAAATACATATATTATTTAATATTATGTGCTTGGCCCTCTAGGTACTATGAATAGTCAATAGAACTTAAAATATCATCAGTCCTTATCTGTGAGACTTCTGTTCTAACTGGGGAAGACAGAACTAATTTACGTGGAATGATTAGAAAAATAATTAAGAAACTGTAATATGGACGGTTATGGGCTGAATTGCATTCCATCACAAATTCATATTTTGAAATCCTAACTTCCCAGTATCTCAGAATGTGACTATATTTGAGATAGTATCTTAAGGAGGTAATAAGTTAATTAAGTCTTTATAGTGAGCCCTACTCCAATATAACTGGTGCCCTTTAAAAAGAAGAGATTAGGACACATAGGAGGGAAGATCATGTGAAGACACAGCGAGAACATGGCCATCTACAAAGCCAAGGAGAGAGGCCTCAGAAGAACTCAACCCAGCCAACACCTTGATCTCAAACTTCTAGCTTCCAGAACAATGGGGAAATAAAATTCTATTGTTTAAGCCACCAGTTTGTGGTACTTTGTTATGGCAGCCCTAGCAAACATACAGGGATGCTACTAAAGCATGCATAAGGGTTAGGGTAGGATTAGGGTTGAGGTTATATGTTGGAGTATTTGAGAAGGTTTTGTGCAGGACATAGGTCAGAACTGAACACAGACAAAAACTAAGTGAAGGAGAGCCAGAGAGATGCTATTCTAGGAGAGTGGAAAACTCAATGAGGTAAGCATCCTAATCGATAGAGAAAATAAGTTAGTCATTGGTAGCAGTCTTTAAAGCCTGAACCTTTGCAGTTTGTTTATATTAAATGTTAGTGTATTTCTATTAATGTATTTACTCACTTATATTGGATAGAGAATTTCAATTTACATTAAATGTAATGTGTTATTATTCAAAGGGCTACACCAACATTGGTATGAACATATACTATTTACCATGCATGTTTAAACCTTAAAATTCATAGCCAAATAAAGAATGACTGTAAGTACTGGCAAAATACCATGGAAGCATTAATATTCAACTGAATTTTATATGTTACTTCATAAGTACAGGGGGAGGCACATGTAAAAAGAGAAAGAGAAGATACCTGCAATACATGAAATAAATGATATTTGAGTTGATTGGTATTTCTTTCTCATCATCCAGATTATACATATTTATCAAAAGCTTTAGGATTTTTCTGGATGAAATATGTATATATATATATATATATATATATATTCATGATCAGATGTTACTGAAGCATTTAAGTAGATAGCTTCATACCTATACAAATGAAAATCAAATATGAATTTTTTTTTCTATTTTTACCTCCATTTTACAAACAACCTAACAGACAGACAGGCAAAAAACTCCTCAGTATTGCCCACATCCATTTCCATTTGGGATTTTCAGAAAATGTTTAAACGTTACATTTAGGTGACTAATTTCGAATCTGGGAAATGGCAAACTGGCTTAGAATTATCAGCTGTTCATCTGCCCAATAAGCATGTGTAAATAAATATTTCATGAACATTCCTTGTGATCCTCTCCTTTCTCCCACAGCAACAATCCCACACCCCATCTTCCTTCACTGTTAGTCCCCTTCCTTAGAAAAGAGAGGAGTGTTTAAATGACACTGAACATTCTTACCAGTAGCAGGTAGCAGGTCATTCTTTACTGTTGACGTTATTTTTTATCTTTTGGTTTTTGTGTTTATAAGCCATTTGTTCTACATCAGGCAGATGCATTTTCTTTCTGCATTAAGGAAGAGGAAAACCAAAAGTACTTACCTAAAAACAAAAAAACACAAAAAGAGAAGGATTAAAGTGAATTCGTGGGCAGGCCTGAATGCTTGGCAACGCAGTGAGGCAGGGATAAAAACACCTAAAGCATCTAAATGCGCTGAACCATCCAGCAAAAAAAGCAGGTGAAACAGCAAGGAATGAAAGTATAAGGTGTTCACTCTTCTGAAAGTTAAAAGAGCAAAGGGTTGTCCTTTTTTCTTTTTTTAAGTGAATAGGTTAAGCAAAATTTTGATTTTATTTTCATTTCAATTTTCCAAGCAATTTACATTATCGCTGACTCCATCCTGGGGAGGCTAATTTATAATCTCTCTTTGTACTTAAACAGGTTTTGTTAACTGCCTATAATAACACTTTCATCATTCTAAGCCAGAAGACCTTGATTCTAGACCTTACATCTCTGCTAAACCAGAGCTACAATGTCATGCTTCCCAACAGCATCAGGAAGAGAGGACAGGGACATGCCTGCCACTGGTAGGTTATGAAAGAAACAAAGGCTTTGCTAACAGTTATCCTCATGCCTATAAGGCCTTGGGCTTCCTTTACCATGAGCCATTCTAATGTCAGCAGAAGGGTCCACTTTATGAGAAGTGGGGCATGATTAACATAGATGACATCAAAGCTAACACACATAATCAGATGTAGCCTACAGCAGAGAATAGGAAGGATTATATGCATTTAAGGGAAGTTACACTGAAACCATAAATGGCAAACATCTGTGGTTTTCATCAAGGTGTCAGCTGCATGTAGGTGTGATGTCTTGGAGAGTACGCTGATCACAGAGATGGTAGAAAATGTGCTGGGCATGGCACTAGTGACTGGCAGTACTAGAATGGGTGGTAAAAAGTACAGGGCATACCAAGTAAAGAAATTTGTTCAGTCCCTCAGTTATCAAAAACCAAAGGAACAGTTCCTTCAGAAGAAATGATTTTCCTATTCCATCCTTGACAGGCAAAAGCCAAACAAGAGAAAGAGTCCTGAGATAAAATGGAACTTTTGAGAGAAGAGTAGAAGAGCTCTATTTACAATGAGGAGAGAAGTGCCAAGGGCAGAGGCACCAAAAGACATCATTTTCTGAGCCCACAGTGTGTCACAATCACCTGGGCTGCTAGGTAAAAATCATGACATTCCCAGGACCCACTTAGACCTACTGAATGAGTATCTCTGAAGGCAATTTGGAATTTCCATTTTAAATAAGTACCCCTGATAGCCAAAGCAATCTTGAGGGAAAAAAAAAAATGGAGCTGGAGGAATCAGGCTCCCAGACTTCAGACTACACTACAAAGCTACAGCAATCAAGACAGTATGGTACTGGCACAAAAACAGAGATATACATCAGTGGAACAGGATAGAAAACCCAGAGATAAACCATGCACCTATGGTCACCTTATTTTTGATAAAGGAGGCAAGAATATACAATGGAGAAAAGACAGCCTCTTCAATAAGTGGTGCTGGGAAAACTGGACAGCTCCATGTAAAAGAATGAAATTAGAACACTCCCTAACACCATACACAAAAAGAAACTCAAAATGGATTAAAGACCTAAATGTAAGCCCAGACACTATAAAACTCTTAGAGGAAAACATAGGCAGAACACTTTATGACATAGATCACAGCAAGATCCTTTTTGACCCACCTCCTAGAGAAATGGAAATAAAAACAAAAATAAACAAATGGGACCTAATGAAACTTCAAAGATTTTTCACAGCAAAGGAAACCATAAACAATATGAAAAGACAACCCTCAGAATGGGAGAAAATATTTGCAGATGAAGCAACTGACAATGGATTAATCTCTAAAATTTACAAGCAGTTCATTCAGCACAATATCAAAAAAAAAAAACAGATAACCCAATCCAAAAATGAGCAAAATACCTAAATAGACATTTCTCCAAAGAAGATATACAGATTGCCAACAAACACATGAATGGATGCTCAACATCACTAATCATGAGAGAAATGCAAATCAAAACTACAATGAGGTATCACCTCACACCAGTCAGAATGGCCATCATCAAAAAATCTACAAACAATAAATGCTAGTGAGGGGGTGGAGAAAAGGGAACCCTCTTGCACTGTTGGTAGGAATGTAAATTGATACAGCCACTATGGAGAACAGTATGGAAGTTCCTTCAAAAACTAAAAATAGAACTACCATACGACCCAACAATCCCACTACTGGGCATATACTCTGAGAAAACCATAATTCAAAAAGAGTCATGTACCACAATGTTCACTGAAGCTCTGTTTACAATAGCCAGGACATGGAAGCAACCTAAGTGTCCATCGACAGATGAATGGATAAAGACGATGTGGCACATATATACAATGGAATATTACTCAGCCATAAAAAGAAACAAAATTGAGTTATTTGTAGTGAGGTGGATGGACCTAGAGTCTGTCATACAGAGTGAAGTCAGAAAGAGAAAAACAAATACCATATGCTAACACATATATATGGAATCTAAAAAAAAAGAAAAAACGGTTCTGAAAAACCTGCAGGACAGGAATAAAGATGCAGACGTAGAGAATGGACTTGAGGACACGGGAAGGGGGAAGGGTAAGCTGGAACGAAGTGAGAGAGTGGCATTGACATATACACACTACCAAATGTAAAACAGATAGCTAGTGGGAAGTAGCCACAAAGCACAGGGAGATCAGCTCGGTTCTTTGTGACCACCTAGAGGTGTGAGATAGGGAGGGTGGGAGGGAGATTCAAGAGGGAGGAGATATGGTGATATATGTATACGTATAGCTGATTCACTTTGTTATAAAGCAGAAACTAACACACCATTGTAAAGCAATTATACTCCAATAAAGATGTTAAAAAAAACCCCGAAAGAACCAAAACAAACCAAAACAAACAAACAAACAAACAATAAATAAATAAATAAGTACCCCTGGAGAATTTATGATTATTTTATATCATTTTAGGAACCACACACTAGAAGGTGTGGGTTCTCACTTTTTTAAGTGCTGCTGGTCAGAGGTCATTCTTTGAGGTGACTAAGCTACATCATTATGTCCGAATTTAATAAAAGATCATAATTAAATAAAACATCAGGAATAGAGATAGGGAATATGTCCCCTTTATTTTTATTCAACAAACCACTGATTAAAAAAAATAAACTAGCATAATATGTATTCTTTTAATTGGCCTGTGCCACCACATGCTGTTTTCCATTCCTACAAGACACTGATTCTTGCTAATAAGATGCTTTCTGCACACCCACGCATAGAGGGCACTATTTCGTTGTTAGTTCATTCTGTTGCAGGCAATTGGTAATATAACAAACAAAACAAACCAAGACCCCCCCATAATTTTGTCAATGAATTGATCAAAGGAATAGTTTTGAACATTGCAGAGTATACAGCAAAATCTCTTTAGTGCAAACTCCCGTGAACTTGAGAGGATTTTAATTTAGCATCATTATTCTAGCATCTCTTCACCTAGCAGACCTTCATTTTCATTACTATGCCTTAGCTAGCCCTTGAGCTATTTCTGTCTGAATAATGCAAAATAAGTTGTTTTCTTTTCTTCAGAAAATGTTTTGATTACATTCCAATATTTCTTTGCTTTAGACATTCTGAAATCTTGATTTCACTTCCAGGATGTTGTGGTATATTTAAAAGGATGAGACAGTGCTTTACAAGAGTATATCAAATTTCATACTATATACAGAGCGATGTTTTGTCCAGACTAAGGTGCTCCACTACTAAGTGAAATATAACTTAAAGAAAACTAGTCATAATATCAGCCAACTGTGAACTGACCTCAGTACTAATACTTACACTCATCAGAGGTTAAATGGAAATTCTTTCATGTTTCATATTTGCAGGTGAACCTGTAGTGCCATTTTAAAAGATGTTCTATGTGTCTGTCTTGGCATAGATGCATTCACTTTGCGTTGCTTGACCAAGTGAAAGGATTGTGAAGATTAAATCAAAGAAGGTAATAGGGTTGGCCAGAAGATGGAAGACTTGGGGGGTGAACTGGGAAAGGAGATCAAAAGAATGATTTTTAAAACAGTTCCTCTTAGAACATAAAAATGGAGTAAAGGGCTTCCCTGGTGGCACAGTGGTTGGGAGTCTGCCTGCCGATGCAGGGGACACGGGTTCGTGCCCCAGTCCGGGAAGATCCCACATGCCACGGAGCAGCTGGGCCCGTGAGCCATGGCTGCTGAGCCTGCGCGTCCGGAGCCTGTGCTCCGCAATGGGAGAGGCCACAACAATGAGAGGCCCGCGTACCACATAAAAAAAAAAAAAAAAAAAATGGAGTACAGATGAAATATTAACTGACATGTGGCACAGAGCACCACAAAGCAGCACAAATAGCTTTAAAGGCTTCTGTAAATCTTAAGGATCATCATAAGACTCACATCCCTCTATGATCCTTCAAATCATGTTATTTGTTTCCTTTCCCTTTCCAACTGCACAAGTGACAACAGCTACAAAATGCATCATGCAAAAGGAAGATGGTTTAAAAAGCCTGAAGAATATAAAGTGAGAAGCAGTTTGACTCTGTGTCCTTTCTCTAGCAGCACAGAGAGCATTGTCCCATTTTCTTTATTTTTACAGGGTTATATGGCACATGATAAGTCCACACCTATCACCAAGTAGCCAAGCTTCCAGAAGAGCTACTCTGTGTTCAAGATCATTTGCTTAGAATACAGATTCTATTTTTGTATTAATGAAAAAAAGGTTAAAATCTATAACTTGCTTTATTCCACATTAAAATGGTAGAATATATATCTATATATCTATATCTATAAATCTATATATCTATATATATATATAGATATATAAGAACTAGGGATATGACATAAGGGTCTCTGCCAGGACCAGGTCAGATAACAGGGAGATGAGAAAAACACAGGAAACACAGGAAAAACACAGGAACAGAAAAGGGAAAGGTTATTATTTTTTCCACAAAGGGGAATTGCATATTCTTTTAATTCCGCATACTCTCTTTGAAAGCACAACACTTTATTAGGGCTCAAATTAAGCAGACTTTGTTGGAGGTTAGCCAGTTAATACAAAGAGTAGGTCAATACAAAAGTAACTAAAGTAAATACGCCTATTTCCTGACGTGTCCAATGTCAATCTCATTATTTAAAATCATACAGAGAACACACATGAGTGGAAGGTAAGTTTGGATAGCATTCTTCATAAGCAAAAGTTGATTTTGTGCTGGGAACAGGAAGGGAGGGAGACCCGAAAAGTCAGGAGAGAGATGTGCCACGGTCAACCCAGCTCCTAAACCAAGATGGTTTTCATCGTTTTCAGACACTATGAATCATTTCCCCAAAGGCAACAACCCATTTCACTTGCTGACATTGCTCTTGAACAGCTTGCCTAACAAGCAGCTTTCTCATTAGCTTTCAAAGGCATCCTATCTACTTTGTTCATCTCCTGTAAATGCATAAATATAACCTCCCCATCACCTTGACTTTTAATTTCCCCTTCAAAATAGGAATTTTATGAATTGTTTTGACAGGTCATATAAATCTCTCAGCACAATTCATAAAGTTGTCTTCCGATATGCTTTAAAATTAAGACTTTACACCAGTTCCATACTATCACACTAATGCCTACCTACAGCCGACACTGAAGACTGCTGGCTAGCCATCCTAGGCCTAATTAATGGGCTAATATGGCACAAACTAATTAAAAAGTTACTGGAGACTGAGTACTACTTGCTGACAGCTTAAAAAAAATAACCCTGACCGGAAATGCTTTCAACATACATGGAAAATAAAGACTAGAAGCAGGTTGTAGGAGAAGGATTACTTTCTTTTACATTCAACCCACACACACACCAGACACTGTAAACAGGAGTAAGTCAACTCTCGCAATAAGAGTGTAGATTTTCTTTTTTTTTTAACTTTTTATTTTATATTGGAGTATAGCCAATTAACAATGTTTTGATAGTTTCAGGTGCACAACAAAGCGACTCAGCCATATGTAGATTTTCTTGTTTAAGAGAGTTAGGTTCTTGTTTCTCCACACCGTCCTTAGACTCTTACGGATGGCTCCTGCAGTGCCCACAGGTAACTTGCTAGCAGGGCCTATAGAATGGAGATGTGCACCATGCAGTGAGACTCAATCTTGAAGAGGAGTCATCTCCACAACTCACCCTCCCACACCCTCCTTAGTTCTCTGGTTCTGATCCCGTTCATTGTTAGGGTCCTGCATTATCCTTGATGTCTCTGTTTTTACTGAAAACTGGTCCTGGGTGCCTTGACCGTCTTGCATGCCTGCCCCTGTGGGGCAGAACAGGGTTGTTACTCAGCCTCAGTCATTTCCAGACACTCAGCTACCCCTGGTGCCTAGCCCAGATCCCTTTGACCCATCCTCTCGGAGGGGATACTTCTTGTTGGGTTTTTGTAATCCTTCTACTTGCAAAGAAAAGGCATTCTTTTGCACAAAATGGTGTAGCTCCTTCGGAACACAATCTGGCAGTTTCTTAAATGATTAAACAGAGAATTGTCATATGATCCAGCAACTGTACTCCTAGGTATCCACCCAAGAGAAGTGAAATATGTCAACAGAGAATCTTGTACATGAATGCTTATAGCAGCGTAATTCATAACAGCCAAAAGGTGGAAACAACCCAAAAGTGTGCCATGGATGAACATATAAACAAAACATGGTCTACCATACAGTGGAACATGATTCAGCCACAAAAAAGAATGAAGTACTGATACACGGATGAAGTTTGAAAGCATCATGCTAAGCGACAGAAGCCATCACAAAAGACCACATACTCTGTGATTCTATTTGTTTGAAAATCCAGAATAGGAAAGTTGATAGAGACAGAAAGTAGATTAGTGGTTTATTAGGGCTGGGGGTTGGGGAGATAGGAAGATAGAGGCAATAACTAAAGGGCAAAGGATTTCATCTTGGGATGATACAAATGTTCTAAAATCGAATGTGGTAATGGCTTCACAACCTTTTAAAGGTATTTAAAAAACACTGAATTGTACACCTTAAATGGATGAATTGTATGATCTGTGAATTGTATCTCAATAAAGCTGGTTTTTTTTAAGATTCTAAAAAAAAATCTAGGTTCATGACTTTTAATTTAATTATATCTAGTTTGAATCACTCCATTTTCTCATGAAAAAATTTAAAAAATATAGAAGAAAAGAAATAAAGCATGACCTAGAAGAAAGTCTAGAATATGATATGTGCAGAATAAATTGTATTTGTTATAGTGATTAAGGGCAAAGATAGTTCAAAGTACAAAATGAGCCCAAAATTGCTCTAAAAATAGTCTAAAGGGCAAAACTTTAGTTTTTTCAAGTACGAACCAAATTCTGTAAAGAGCCTGATCACTCCTGCAGTGTTAACGACTGGATCCTGATCAAACAAATCTGTGAAGCAACAGGAAGTTGACTTCACTTTGAAGTACCCCTTATAGGCAACTGGATGCAGTCCCTAATCTGAAATATACATAGACCCCATGCTAAACATTTCCCCCGACAAGTGATTACTTGTCAATCATTTGGAGTTTATTGTTTTAGAACATTTGTCATTTCACTGTTCTTATAGTTTGAAAATACTTCCTTATAACTCATGCTTCCCAAAAGTGTAAGACATGATTCTTCTGTTTCATTATTTTGGGGATCTGTACTTTGAATTCATCTCTGCATCTACTCTATCTCTTGTTGCTCAGCTTAGCTGAGGATATTTTCAAGATTGTTCTAGATCTTTTGTTTTCTTACATGATCTAGCTCAGGGAGCCTATTTACTCTCATAGTTTTAACTATGCTAAAACCTCCCAAATATACAGTTCAGACCTCAATTTCTAATCCAAGCTTTGCTCCTTGATTTCCAGTGACCAGAGGAGAGACATCATATAATTCATCATATTATTACAGCAATAATATATGCAATTCATTCAGGAATTTTTGAATGAAGATTTATATACTAACAATTATATCTAAAGCCTGTAATTAATTGTGATACTTAGAGGACTGTAGCCAATGCCAGACCACTCCAAATAATCCACCAAGGACCCCTTTCCTTCTCATGGAAAATGGTCAAGACGACTTGGTCAGAATTCCTGTTTATTTTGCAAGGACAAGAATTTTGTGCTTGCTGCTGCTACCATCTCAAAATACCTCTGCTTCTACAAAAGCAGCTCTGTAAGGGGGCTTCTCAATGTCCAGATTTCCAGACGTTATTATCCCTGACAATGGATCTGCATTTATTTCACATGTGTTTAAGAAATCTGTGAATCTAGAGTTCATCCATCCTGTCATCATCACCCTCAAGCAAATGGTCAGGCCAAAAGGAAGGTGTCGACCAATAAGGATGCCTTAAAGTAAACTGTTAGAGGAAAATGACCAAGGAGATTTGAGTTTCTCATCACTCAACATGTCATTCCAACTAGGACAACAGGAGTCAGTTCTGCTGAATAAAAAATGGAGCAACACTACCATTGTTCCTTTGACAGTTCCCATATAGAACCCTGGGTTCCAGATTGGCTACAATGGGCAGAGCCTCCTTGCCCATCTATCTTGTATATGTAGGAAGGGTAAGAAATAAACTATTGTTGTATCAAGCTATTGAGAAGCTATTGAGATTTTGGATTAACGAAGAATAGCCTATCCGACTTGTACAATGAGTCATCAAAACAGAAAAATATCAATAACTGAAGTCCTGAAGAGTTTTATGCAAAAAAAAAAAGGTTAATGATGCCCAGTATTTAAGTTCAAAAATGAAAAGCAACTGAGGATTGACTTAATTACTATCTTCAAGTATAGAAACAGGGCTGTGTCTTTTTCTTTCCACTGGAAAGGTATTAACAATTTTTCGAAAGACACAGACTTCTGTTTAATTTTAAAAAACTAACTGGAAGCAAGACGATTTTGGTTTGGAAATAAGATAAAATAAAAAAAGAAAAGAAAATCTTTTAGATCATCAGGAAGGAGGATGAAACTGGGGAAAATAATGAAGGCTGTGCAGTCTCCTTCCCTAGAAAACTATTATTAGGGACACACTTCCATCACTCCCAGATTGTTTCCACTGGTGAACTTTAACTTTCAGAATTTAGAATGAGAACTTTACAATGAGGCTCAAGGATCCCCCAAGGGGCTCATGAATTAGCTTAAGGGGGTCTGCGAACTGACTAATGCAGGTACCTCTGTACAACTTTCAGAGAAGAAGGCCTATCACTTTAATCAGATTCTCAAAGGGGTCTCATATCCAAAATAAGGTTAAGAACCATGGCTAGACATTGGCCCTACTTAAAGGAGAAATTATAAACCATAATCTTAATTTGATTCTACACCAGTCTTGGGGATGGCAAATCTGTAGCCTTGGGCCTCCCTGGTGGCGCAGTGGTTAAGAGTCCGCCTGCCGATGCAGGGGATACGGGTTCGTGCCCCGGTCTGGGAGGATCCCATATGCCGCGGAGCGGCTGGGCCTGTGAGCCATGGCCGCTGGGCCTGCGCATCCGGAGCCTGTGCTCCGCAGCGGGAGAGGCCACAACAGTGAGAGGCCCACATACCGCAAAAAGAAAAAAAAAAAAAAAAAAAAATCTGTAGCCTTACTTTCACCCTCAGATCAATGGGGCCATGGCAAGAATTTTTACTTCTGCCACTTTAAACTGCAAATTAGACTTGCAAAGCAGGAACCCTAACTTGAATTCTAACCAGGAGGTTAACTAGAGCTGATTTCAAAGGATTTGCAGAAAATGTGTTAGAGGGGTCAAGGATTATTGGTTTTCTACCCAGTCCCTAAGTCTACTTGTGTCTCCCTCTAAAAAGATAAAGAATGAAAGTTTGGCTTGGCCTCCTACACAGTGCGTTTTTTTGATACAGTGCCTTTTGGACTGTCAGAATCGAAGATTTCCTGACTCAATTGTTCTGGGGCTGGGTTCGCTGATTGCTGTATACCTCAGTGTCCCCAAGCTCCTCAGGTGTTCCCACTGGCCACCCAAGCCCAAAAGGAAGTTATAGGGTAGGTGGGGTCCTCTAAAGACACTCTTCTCCTTCCAACATTTCTGACTGTTTCCATTTTATCATTAAAACCAAAATAAAATTATACAACACATGATGTGTAAAGAACCAAAACTAGATGTTTTCAAATGCTTTGCCAAGCGTATCACAAAAGACACAAAGCAAGACTCTTAAAGCCTGGTTACATATGTCACAGGGTAGAGAATGAATGAGAAGCAGGACTTTCTTTCCAGCAACCTATCCTTCCTTCCTTCCCTCCATTATATGGAGAGAAAATGGTGAAATTAAAATTTACCTGAGTTCTGCTTCTGATTATGATGAAATAGCTTACAAAAAAGCAGCAGTCTAACCAAGAACACATAAATGTTAAAAAAAAAGACAAAACATAATCTAAACCAAAGGATATCAGTTACCTTTGGTGGGGAGAGGGGTGGTTAGATTATGGTACCAGGGGTTTCTGGGAGACTTGATAATGTTCTATCTTTTGATCTGGATGATGGTTACACAGATATGTTCATTTCCTGGACATTCACCAAGCTCTACACTTATAATTGGATACTTACATGTACATAGGTTTTATTTCAATAACATATTTATTAATAAAAAATGTTAACTGATTGTAATAGGCCTGCTGAATGCCTGGAAATACATCATTTGCAAAATCCAAGCATAACGTACATGTTCCTCTGAGAATCTTAACTTTTAGCCATTTTGAATGCATTCAAATTTACCCCCATTGGAATTATTCTCCTCTGACACTTTTATATAAGTGCTAGACTGAGATGGGATGGTCTGGCTGACAAGTTCACATCCAACACAGTCTTGTACAAAGCCTCAACCATTTAGCATTGCATTTGCTCTGAATATAGTTTGGGGTTACAAATTTTGGAAAACCACATTGCATGCGGTCAAATCTTCCCCCACCCCCATAACTCAACTCAACGTCAACTCAGCATCAATTTCATGAGGGGGGAAAGGAGGAGATTTCATACAGAATCTCTGTAGCTGATAATTACAGAACAAATATCCTGTGCTATGTTTGAAATTGACAAAGCTTTGAAATATTGCACGCAAACTACACTTCCTAAGAGCATTATAACACGTAAGGATAGATCATTTTAGAAGGTAAATAATTTAAAGTTCATAAGTTTTAACAATCTACAGACAAATATTCAGAGGTTGTAATAACACATAAAAAAGAATAATAGGATCATCTGTCTATAAATACAAGCGAGGGAACACAGAAACCACACCATTATCAAATTTAAGAATTTGAATTTCTATTCACAATTTACAGGGGATATTTTAAGCCAGATGTAAAAACCACATACAGAAAAGTAAAATGAGAATATTAATTCTGTTTTAGAAAAAAGGAACCTGATAGCAATATTAAGATAAACATTTCTATAACTTCCTTAGTCCACTGAGCAGCAATGGCTACTAAATTGATTTTACTAATAGTCATATGAAGGAGTTCATATTATTTAATATGTTTTATTTTTTAAAAACAAAAACAAAGGGATAGATTATTAATTTTATAGATATTAAGAAATATGTACACTTATGATTAAAAAATCAGTAAAGGCTAAAACTGTATATAATTTAATGATATGAAAAGAAATAGATTTGGTTAGGTTCAAGTAACAAACTCTTAGAAAACTTAAAAATACCGGATTTGGTTGAGAACATTTAGAAATTGTCATACAGGAATATCCATTTCTTATTCTATTTTAGGCATGAGTAATTTTTGTCAGAGAATTATCTAATTAGAAATGGTAACAATCTATATAAGCATGGACCTAAGGTTTATAACCACACCACTTTTTTACAGATAGATTAAGAACATTTTGAACTAAATTTGGAAATAAGACTGCAGAAGAAATGTTGAAATTATCTAAAAGAACAACCTGTTTTTAAGAACTTCTTAAGTTCTGTTTAAATGTGAAAAATGGATATGCTAACTACAAATCCTTTTATCTTCTTTTAAATTGGGTACAGAAAAATTCTCTATTTGTCAATAATTTAAAACTCTAAATTAGTTTACTAAACATTCAAGACACTGTGGAAAACAATTCAACCATTACATACCACAGAGATTAAAAGCTACAGTGGGAAGCAGCTACATAGCACAGGGAGATCAGCTCAGCGCTTTGTGACCACCTAGAGGGGTGGGATAGGGAGGGTGCAAGAGGGAGGGGATATGGGGATATATCTATACATATAGCTGATTCACTTTGTTATACAGCAGAAATGAACACAAAAAAGATGTTAAAAAAAAACTACAGTGTGTGTGTTTGTAACAATTTTAATTAAAATCCATGTCAAAATTATAGCATTCATTTTTGATTTTGAAAGATAATAGATAAAATATCTGAGGATCATTTAAGTGTATTATTTGAATAAATATAAATATTCAAAACTACCCATTTAATTAATTAGTTTCTCCTAAGCCACACTCAACTACCAAAGTAGTACTTAACATGTACCTGCTCCTGTCAATGGATTCTTTATAAGATTTTTAGTAAACAAATTACAGCTATAATACTTTAGCAATAAGTATCTTAAAATGTAAGGTTTAATGATGTGTATACTTGTTTACTCTAACTAACCTCATTAATTTTGTAACATCTGTTGCTTTTGGATGATGCACATGAAGCATCCCATAAAATATCACATAAAAAAGAATTGTTAGAATGACAAAAGTATTCAGTGCACGAGACAAAAACACGGACTGAGAGTTTTTGGCAAGGATTTTAACCTTAGCAGCATTTTAGAATAACCTGGAGAGCTTCCTAAAAACACTGATGGTCAGGGCCTGTGCTCAGAGATTCTGATTCAATTGGCCTGGACATCCATATGTTTTTAATGATCCCCAGGTGATTCTAAAGCACTGCTAGGATTGGAAGACCCATACCATCACAATTCCTAGGCGGCTACTATACTAAGACCATAGTTTGCCTTTACTAGCCATGGTTAAGTCTAAACAATTCCTGATCAATATCTAACTATATTCTCATTCCCTTTGATCTGTCCTCAGAGGAAAGCAAGGTGAAATAATACAAACATTCTATTTATTAGCCCTTCCATCTTTGATGATATGTACAAATTCCTATTTGCAGTTTTATCTTGGGTCAGTGTATTTCAAACTGTGGGCTCATGACCAATGGGAAGGTTGTGAAACAAATAGCATGGGTTGTGACACATTTTATGACTAATGGAATAGATTAGATTCATCACATGTAGTAAGAGTAAGTAGAACTTTGTGAAACTTTCGTCTCAGTTAAGAATACGTGTGTGAGGGCCTCCCTGGTGGCGCAAGTGGTTAAGAGTCCGCCTGCCGATGCAGGGGATACGGGTTCGTGCCCCGGTCTGGGAGGATCCCATATGCCGCGGAGCGGCTGGGCCCGTGAGCCATGGCCGCTGGGCCTGCGCATCCGGAGCCTGTGCTCCGCAACGGGAGAGGCCACAACAGTGAGAGGCCCACATACCGCAAAAAGAAAAAAAAAAAAAAAAGAATACGTGTGTGTGTGTGAATACATGTGCTAGGTAGTAAAGTAAAATGATTTCTGCAGTAGGTTGTTGGGCTTTTGGCCAGTTTGAGCTCCTTATCTTTTTCTCACTATCAGAAGACTGATAAGCCTCTACAATGTCATGAAAAATAAGAGTTTATCCAGTCATGATATTAATCAAAGTAGCACTAAACTCATAAAAATATCATCTAATAGAATAACCATGGTATATATCCTATAAATGCATATAGGGGTAGGGAGGATGTGCAAATTAATTTCTAATTTCCACTCCTAAGAACTTTCTTGACTATATCTTTAATTGTTTTACTAATATTTTGTGCCATACAAGTTGGTCACCCTACTCACAGGAGACATTTTTGGAAGTTGTATTTTTTTTAATTCTGTTTGCTCAATACTGAAAATTTGTATGAGTGTAAACTCTTCAATAACTTCCTTATTGGAAAATTTCTCCAAGATTTTAGTATTAGGATATTCTAGTACTCGAAAGCTTATGAGCTTTTTTTCTCAACTGTTCAGTGATATTTTAAAATTTGCCAAGTTATCAAAAAGGGTGGAATAATTTACTAAGAGAAAATGATGTTTCCTGTGGCAATATTATTATCTGGGCATATGGAAAGTATGTATTTCTCTTTGAAAAACTATCTTTTAAGGTTGTAGAGTGTAGCAGTGGACATAATGCTCCCCCACATTCTCCGAATGGTCTAAAATTAAAAAAAAAAAAACATTGTCTATAGCACAGGGAACTATACTTAATATTTTGTAATAGCCTATAAGGGAAAAGAATCTGAAAAAAATATATATATGTATGTATAACTGAATCACTTTGCTGTACACCTGAAACTAACACAACATTGTAAATCAACTATACTTCCATTAAAAAAAAGAAAGAAAGAAAAAGGGAATTCCCTGGCAGTCCAGTGGTTAAGACTCCGCACTTTCACTGCTATGGTCGTGGGTTTGATCCCTGGTCAGGGAACCAAGATCCTGAATAAAGATCCCACAAGCCATGCAGCACAGCCAAAAAAAGAAAAAGAAAAAGAGAAAAAGGAAAAAAATTTAAAAACATTGTCTGCCAATGTCACAGATTACCACAGATTACCTCCTTTATCCTATTTCCCACTGTCACCTAACCCCCAGCTTCTGGTCCAGTCCAGGCTACTCAAGAATGTTTCTACTTTTCTTCATTCATGATGGGAACTGTATTTGCATCATCCTGGTGTACAGCCATGCTGGGTCACTGAGCTTCATCAGCAGGGACACTATCAGAACCAGCATGTGAGGATGGGGTACCCTGTGAAGCCAGGCATTATTTTCAGCATGTTTATTCCACTGAAATTATTTTGTGTCCTTCCAATAAATCTCTTTTTACTTGAGCTAATTTTAAGCAGTTTCTGTTCACTCATTCACTGATTGAGTACCTACTGTGTGCCAGACAGTCAATACTAATCAACATGGCAGGGTGGCCCCAGCCTTTATGGGGTCCACTTCCTTATAAGCAAGTTGCCCTGACTAAAATAACTTGTCATTCTCCGCCCTTGAAATGGATTTAAAGTCAAGGCCTATAGGCTTTAGTGTTTGCAGAGTAACCAGGAGAGCATTGGCCAGGCAACACCATGCACATGGTGTGCTTGAACTCAACAACTGCTTGTGTACCAAGGTGTTCGTGGGGCTCTTCCTCTCATTTCACCCGTGGTCCTAAGAAGGTCAAAGACAAAGCAATAAAAGGCAAATAATCCTACAGCCTGGAGTTGCTAGACCATCTCGTAGGACTTGCAAAGGTGCAGCTTTTCTGACCTAGTTGACACCCCACATCCAGCTTTAAAAAGAGGTCAGGAGGACTGAATAAGGAGAGACAGGAAATTTGAGAGAGAATTTATGTTGGGAGAGTTGAAATCATTCTGAGTCTTACCTCTCCACTGGGTTTTAAGGGCAGTGGAGGGAAAGACCAATGCTTTCTGACTGTGCTCCATGAATCCTAGGTATTCAACACGGCAGTTATTCTTTCTAATAGATTGAGAAGGAATATAATGTAGACAAAAACAACAACAAAAAACAACAACCCAAAATAAAACAAACATACACACACAAATATGATTCAGGAAGTCTTGTCTGGGATTGGTACCAACTAGCTGTGTGTCTGAATATATATTAGCCCCTCTAGGACACACCTGCCTCATTTCTAAAATGGGAATTGAATTAGGCCTGTGAATCCACCATTTGGAAATCTCTATAAAATTCCTGGCCCCTTTCCTCTGCTCTGTAGGTACCTCCGGGTGGTAGTGGGGAAAGGCTGTACCCAGGTCACAGCTTGAAAACTCCTCGACCAGAATACTTCCATGGTCTCTCCCAACATTAAGATTTTATGATTTGACTTTTTTGGGAAATAAGGCCTTTTGGTTACTGTGGTGTTCCCATCACTGTCAACTGTTAGCCATGCCATCTTTGTTGAAACCACTCCTCAGCTTGTAGGCATAATTCTCTCTTTACATTCTTTGTGCATATAAAACATACTTCCTTAAGAAAAAGGAAACACACACACTAAAAAAAGTTTTCAAATTTCACATTCTAAGCTCATGCATTAGACTCAAAAGAGTAAACTTCTAGTCTCCAACATACCCTCATTACTCATACTGTCTCCAGGTTGTCAACTAACAAATAACAGACATTCCTTCATGGCTGGACTTAGTTGAAGCTTCGTGTATTCTGTAGTATTGCATGTGTTAATCTTTAAATTTGTGATTTTTAATTACATATTTAAAAAATAATTTTTGGAACATTGCTTCAGTTAATTGAGCGATGATGTGTTTATTGAAACATGCTGGTTCAACCACTGTCTCTCGGCCTCTTCTTTCTAGGGAATGAGTGTCAAGGGCAGGGACAGGAGCCTTTTATTTTGGTATTGTTCTTTAAAATACTGTCTTTAAAATGACCTCTGCTACAGTGATAAGCTCTACAGGAGACCATTTTGCAATGCCATTTCAAATATATTGAGACAAAATCATCCCTGTAGTAATAAGAGACTATGCTTTTAGAAATGCAAAACTTTTCATAAAAAATCCAAATAAGTCAAAGAAATGAAAGAAAAAAAAGTGATTCTCTCTTGCTCTTTTTAAACAGACCCACAGAAGTTACTGTGACGCCCTGTGCATAAATCATTATCATAATAGGGCAAACTTTATTGACTCCTGTTCAATGGTCATCAGCAAAGAGGTCTTTCTAATGACAATCATTCTTATGTTCCTCTCTAATAAAAATCCACGTTTTCTTATATAACATATGAGCTCAATCATTATTTTACATGTGAATATATATACTTGGAAATACATTTTAAAATCTTTAAACAAAAAATACGTGAGCATCTCACATGTATAAACTTGAGTCCATCCCCTTGCTGAAATTCCATAGATAAAAATATTCATAATCTTTAAAATCTTTTCCTATTTCCAAGGGCCTGCCTAGAGCAGACAAACCAATACTCTGTAAAATTTTATTTTTTTCCCCATTTTTCTGAGAGAAGACACAGC
The DNA here is from genome assembly GCF_025265405.1 of Mesoplodon densirostris. Lineage (NCBI taxonomy): Eukaryota > Metazoa > Chordata > Mammalia > Artiodactyla > Ziphiidae > Mesoplodon > Mesoplodon densirostris. The sequence continues at coordinate 47,702,660 of NC_082663.1, forward strand.
GAGTTCTTCCAGGGTTGCTGACGGAATAAGCATCCTGGCCCCTTTGTTTTGAGTAGCTCATTTTGAGGGGCTGGAGGAGGTAGTGGAAAGGGCATTTTGGTTGATGCTGAAATGACCTCATGTAAAGCTCACCTGCAAGTATGACCTGTTAAGGCTGGTGGCCTGGCAACAGTGGCCTCCACCCACACTGGGGTCAGGATGTTTCTGGGTTTTTAGTAACACACTTGCACCTCCTTTTACCTCTAAGACTGGGTCTTACGTTTGCTAGAAAGAAGCCTGCCCTTTTCTTCCTTATTAAGGCTAACGTTAATTATCATTAACTAAGTTGGCAAACACCAGTATAAACACTGAAAGTGAACCAGTGTAGCAAAGAGTATTACGGTTTCTGCTCAAGGGACAACATAACTACATTTCAACAGGAATGATGCAATTTATGGGGAGTTGGGAACAGGCACATCTGGTTTTCACTTGGGCGTCTTCATCTTGTGGGATAATCCTGACTCACAGCTCTGCTGTCTCCCCTGGCTCTGCGCTTCTTCCCAACACCATCAACTGCAGAGGATCCCAATGAAGTAAGACATCTCTGGGGAATTCCACTGGGGAAGGCAAGCCAAGCTGTGGTTCTCCTGGAGCGTCACATCTGCATGCTCCATGCCAAATGGATTTATCCTAATACCAGTAATAACTGACAACTTAGTACCTGATGAATAATGCTTGTGTTTGTATGCCCAACATGTATTGGACTATGGTTGTCTAAAGCCAACCACTTAGCATATCTTTATTTTCCACACTGGCCCTGTAAATATCATACCTAGGAAAATGACCTCCCTGTCATTCAAGACTCTGTGACTATGGTGTTCTGTACTTTGAGAAAGTCTAGGTAATCCTAGACCAGTCAGAGCCTCTGCTAAGGCTTTGGGGAGCCAGATCCTATTTTCTTACTTCCCACACCCCCATTAACATTCCAGAACAAATAAACACAGTAGGCACACTGGTGACGTTCTGTGGCTCTTCCTTCATCCCATCCTCAGTCAACGGCAGGAGCAAACCCACGATACTGTACCCTCATTCCCATGATGGCACTTTTAATCCCATACGCTTCTGTGATTCAGTTACACTAGAAAAAACATCAGATCACAAGTTAGCAGCCTATAGTTTAAGCCTCAGTTTTGATACTAACTAGTTGCTGGCTCTGGTGAAATCATTTAGCCATTTGTTTCACATTATCTCTTCTGTAAAATGTAACTTGAGTCAGCTCTGAATTTCCTTGAGAATTCTAAAATTTTATGATTCTATGATTCATCAACCACTCTTTGACAACCAGTAATATCCACCATGATGCATGAGACTCAAGCTAGTAAACCAGTTGGTTAAGCAACCACCACGGCAAACTCAGCTCTGCTTTTGGAGCACTCTTGAAAAAAATTCCAAGAAACCTGAGTCTCCTATGGAAGCCTAGAGCCTGAGGAAAATAGAAATAAAAGCAAATGGTAGTACCTGTGTTTTTATAATCTGCCTAGTCACTAGCCCAGTGCTTATTTCATAGAAAATACTGTAATTGCTTATTTGATTGACAAATAAATAAAAAGATGATCTGTACTATCTATTAGTATTCAGGAAACTAACGAATGGCTACACAGTGCATCCAATGATTTGTGCAATGTGTTAGCCATCTGGGCTTTATTTTGACTGTATGTCACTGTTATTTATTAAAGAGCATGAATGATTAAGACAGAGACATCTGGCCCTGCTTATATACCCACACTGTGAGTTTTAAAAAAAGATATACTTAGGAAATTAACATTTATATTTGGATATAAAAGTCTGGCTTAATTTTTTTTAAGTCTCTCCCAATAAGGTTTTACAAAATAACCTCTCTTCCCAAGAATGATGTCCTGAAGCAAGACTTCTTCTACCAAACTCTGCAGTTACATATTTTTACATTATATAGGTACATATATTTATTGTATAGCTATATACAACGTTACTGCAGAATAGTTTTTCTGGAAGAAATGCCCTCATTGAAGAGTAAGAAGGTAAAGTTTCTAAATACTTTCATTTTTGCATAACATCAGAGCCAACACTGTCAGAGAATGAAGAACACTCAGACATTCTCACTATTGTTAAAATAGTGCACAAAGAGGAGGAATGCAGGACTGCCTGGAGCATTCCCAGCTCCCTGACGTCAATTTAGATCAAATTCAGATAACTGGCTATGCCAGCTGCTTGATTCTCCCGGTTCTGTGAGAAACCAATTCTCTTTAAAATGAGGCTCCCATCTAAATGCCATCAAAGCTACTTGAGATACTGGCAAACGAGTTTAAGCTCATTTGAATGCCTTTCACCACCCAACAGCAAGCCTGTAGAACATGATCAACGCTTTTCTATTCCCTTCAATTAGGATCACTATCTGGATATAAAATAGTTTGATTTAAAGTAGAGACAATTCATGTACCACAATGTTCATTGCAGCTCTATTTACAATAGCCAGGACAAGGAAGCAACCTAAGTGTCCATCAACACATGAATGGATAAAGAAGATGTGGCACATATATACAATGGAATATTACTCAGCCATAAAAAGAAACGAAATTGAGTTATTTGTAGTGAGGTGGATGGACCTGGAGTGTGTCACACAGAGTGAAGTAAGTCAGAAAGAGAAAAACAAATACCGTATGCTAACACATATATATGGAATCTAAGAAAACAAAAATGGTTCTGAAGAACGTAGGGGCAGGACAGGAATAAAGATGCAGACGTAGAGAATGGACTTGAAGACATGGGGAGGGGGGAAGGGTAAGCTGAAACGAAGTGAGAGAGTGGCATGGACATATATACACTACCAAATGTAAAATAGCTAGTGGGAAGCAGCCACATAGCACAGGGAGAGCAGCTCCGTGCTTTGTGACCACCTAGAGGGCTGGGATAGGGAGGGTGGGAGGGAGACGCAAGAGGGAGGGGATATGGGGATATATGTATATGTATAGCTGATTCACTTTGTTATACAGCAGCAACTAACACACCATTGTAAAGCAATTATACTCCAATAAAGATGTTAAAAAAAAAGCAACTCTGTAAAATGTTAAGAATTAGTGAATGTAGGTAAAGGGTATACAGGAGTTAATTTAAGTGTTCTGTGACTTTGCTATAAATTTGGATTTTAAAAAAATAAAAATGTAAAAAATTAAAAGTAAATAAATAAATAAAGTAGAGACAATTGGCACCCTGTTAAAAATTACCTCCTACAGGCACACGGATGTGACTTGGCTGTAGACTCTGTAATGATCTTCCCACCTCTGGGATTCTGCAAACAGCATTGTCTAGGAAACCTTATGATGGTATTGATTCTTTTGTTCCCCCAGCTCTCATCCCCCATCCTCACCTCCCCTAGAATTTTCTCTAAATCACTATCTAATGCCACAAAACAGATTTTCCATGGCTGTTCTTCGGAAACAGAAAAAGGTTTTCAAATATTTGAAATATCATCCTAATTATTTCTCCACCAACAGCTAAAAACCTTTCATCTTGGTTCCCATAGATGTTTTTCTGTGCCATCTTTAATTTTTTACAAATTAATGATAAATACTAACACTTACAAAATATTTACCATACTCTTACATTCTATGATTTATATTATGTATTATTGAATATTTCTGTCAACCCTCCTCACAGCACCTTTAGGAGATAGTATTATCATTATCCCCCTTTTTATAGGTGAAGGAATATAGGCCCACAGCTGTCAAGTGACTTGTCCAGTGTCACCCAGCTTGCACGTAGCTGAAAGCTTAATCGTATAGTCAGGTTAAAATGCCCATGTTGTTAGCCATTAGTAAGTATATATTGTTTCATTTTCAGAGCATGGAAAGCACATAAAAGAAATGATCTATATACCTTTAAAGAAGTAAATATACAATGCCTTCGCCACTTGCCTAAAAACAGTAGGTTATTATTAAACATTTATTGTAAGCCAACACTTGACACACCTGTGTTGTAGTAGAAAACAAAAAGTAAATAATAAACTGTTTGCCCTACATTGAGAACTTTATAAATATAATTTAGTTTACATAAATAGTTAATACACCTTCTTGTTTTAGTTCCCAACCCAAGAACTGTCTAATTCAGGAATGTTTTGAAGAGGGAGTAAAATAATAAGGATCATATGTCCACCATTTAAAATCTTAAGACCATCTTTCTAGTACCTGTGATTTAAATTAAAAGAAAAGAAGTAAACAAAATCCTAGTCAGTATGGGGACAAGGAAGAAATAAACTTCTATATTGATAATAGAAGACAAAGCAGAGTCTGATAAGTGATGGAGAAATGACATTCTTTCAGGACAAAAGGGGCTTCATGGGAAGGTATTTCCAACTCTTCTCAGAACGGAGTAGAACTACTGGGTGTGAAAAGGGGAGGGGAAGTCAAGCAGAGATAACATTGTTAAACGCAGAGAAATGGAAATGACTGAAAAATCATTTAAAACAGGGCAGTGGGAGATACAAATTATTAGATATAAGATACACTCGAGGATGTATTGTACAACATGGGGAATACAGCCAATATTCTGTAATAACTGTAAATGGAAAGTAAACTTTAAAAATTATATAAAAATTAAAAATTACCTAAGCTAAGCTTTTTTGATAATATTTTAAAATGAAGTATAATTGACTTACAATACATTAGTTTCAGGTATACAACACAGTAATTCAATATTTTTATACATTATGAAATGATCATCATAAGTCTAGTTACCATCTGTCACCACATGACGTTACTACAATATTACTGACCACATTGCTTATGCTGTACGTTACATACCTGTGACTTATTTATTTTGTAACTGGAAGTTTGTACCTCTTAATCCCCTTCACCTAGTCCACCCCACTCTCCAGCTCCTTCTTCTCTGGCAACAACCTGTTTGTTCTCTGTATCCATAAGTCTGTTTCTGTTTTGTTATGTTTGTTAGTTCATTTTGTTTGAGATCCCACATATAAGTGACATCATATGTGTTTGTCTTCCTCTGCCTGACTTACTTCGCTTAGTATAACACCCTCTAGGTCCAACCATGCTGTTGCAAGTGTCAAGATTCCATTCTTTTTGTATGCTGAATAATCCATTGTAAATACACACACACACACACACACACATTCACACACATATATATATCACATCTTCTTTATCCATTCATCTATTGGTGGGCACTTAGGTTGCTTCCATAACTTGACTATTGTAAATAATGCTTCAATGAACACAGTGGGTGCATGTACCTTTTTGAATGAGTGTTTTTGTTTTTTCCAGATAAATACCCAGAAGTAGAATTGTTGATTCATACAGTAATTCTATTTTTAATTTTTTGAGGAACCCCCAAACTATTTTCCATAGTGTCTGCACCAATTTACATTCCCACCAAGAATTCCCAAGAGTTCCCTTTTCTCTACCTTCTCACCAACCCTTGTTACTTGTTGTCTTTTTGATGACAGCCAATCTGACAGGTGTGAGGTGATATCTCCTTGTGGTTTTGATTTGCATTTCCCTGATAATTAGTGATGTTGAGCATCTTTTCACGTGCCTGTTGGCCATCTGCATGCCTTCATTGGAAAAAGGTCTATTCAGATTTTCTACCCATTTTTTAATTGAATTGTTTCTTTGATATTGAGTTGTATGAATTCTTTGTATATTTTTGGATACTAACTCCAAATAACTTAAGGTAACATTTTAAGAAGATCAGGAAGGGGAAGAACATGAAAAAGAGCCCGAATGAGGTTAATACAAAGAGGCCAATCATAAAGAAGTATGCCTTGGCTCTGAACTTGACTCTAAGCTTTAAAGCAACCATTGAACAAGGGAAACCTGGTGAGCTGCACAACTTAAGAAGAGAAAAATCTCCCTCCTAGCATTGTAAGATCAAGGAGATCCTGCAAGTGACAAATATTAATTTCCTCTTGGCTCCTCCCCTCTACACAACAGCACATAGTATAGGAGCTGGAAAGGAAGGGAGCCTATGAAGACTGTCTCTTTAGAGAATTACCACAGCACTTTCTGCCCCTCCACTTCCCCCTGCTCTCTTCTCCGCTCCACCAGACACACAGTGGGGTAAGCACAGTGCGCATCACTCTTCCCACACACTGCCCGGCCCTTCCGTGGGAAGGATTCTTTAGCTAATTACTTAGATTTGACTCTGGTTGCCCCCTGGTTCTCTCAGATTTTAGCCAGATCATCATTAAGCAGTGAACACACAACCCATAGATAGATCTTTCGACATCAGCAAGAGAAAAAAAAAAAAAAAGTTTAACAGCTGAAGCAAAATAAATATACTAGATTCAAAAGTGCTACAATATTTAAGGTCTGTAGGCCACTCAGTCTATAGCTTTCATTTCCTTTTTTATCTCACATTTTCATGCTTTACTTGCAGCAAATAATTTGAGCTATTCAGCTGATGCAAGCTCAGGAAGGAAAAAAAAACCAAACAGCAAAGAGATGTTCATCTTGTAAAACTTGGAATACAGCTATTTAATCTATCAGAAATGAATTGAGAGTAGATAAGCTATTTAAATACACATTTGAAATACCATTACTGGGAACACCTCTTCTTCGTTTTGCTATGCATCGTGGCTTTTTAATAAAATTGGTAATGACGGCATTAGTGTATGCATATTTCTGCACACTGCTTAGCAAACAGTTACTTAATGCCAAGAAATGCATTCATATTAAAAAAATAACTAGGTATATATTCAGTAGAACAATAAACATTTTAATGAAATAGAACCATTGGGACAATTTTTTTTTTTGGAAGGGTCTTCAGAGAGCTTTCAAAGTATGGTTGGAAGATCTATGGTTTCAAGAAATTTGTATGCATTCAAATACAACAGTTGAATTATTAGCATGATAAAATATTTGTGGGTGTTTTAAGATGGATGGTTCAGGTGGTAAATAAAATTTAAGGGTGAGTGGGAGAGAGGCAGATGTAAGGAACATCTGTGCTTTCCAACTGAGATGAGTCAAAAAAGGAGAAAAATGCCAAACTCCTGTGGCAAATAAGCTTTGGGCTGTTTTCCAATCTAAGCCAATTTCTTATTTTAATATTAATAAGAACTGTTTCTACTCCTCACTCTGCAATGCCATATCCTCCTTCTGAGGCTTATACTAACTTCGGCTCTTTTGTTTCTTACAAAACCAAAGGTCTCTAGAAAATATTAATTAGCCTCTCTCTTGATATGTCAGAATTATTCTTTAATTAAATGCTATTGAAGTTGATAAATGGAATTACTTTGTTTTTCAGGCCTCTATATTTCTAGGGAGAATCACATACAATGTTTAAAATTCATATCTTAATGAGCCCATGCTTAGAAAATAGAGATGTTTGGTGTAAGAAACTGAGATATTTGTTATTTTAATGAAAGCAGATATATGGAGTTTCAGTATTCGTTTTTTCTTCACTGCTTCAATACTCCCAACATTTGAATTAATAAGATTCAGGGTGCTTTAGCAATGGGGATGAATTCTTATTCATTTCCTTGTGCCCACATAAAAAAAGAGCTCAAAATGACTCATCAATGAGAACGAAATCTTAAAATAAAAGAATTGTTTCATGGCTGAGTCTCAAGGGAGCCTTGATAATATCATGGAATTTTCAGTTTTCTCCTTATTGCTTTATATTTTAATAACCTATCAACACTTCTTTCCCAATGCAGTTGTTTTCTCACATATATATTAATGATAATATTGTCCAAGACTTCAACTTTTTGAAAGTATGTGTTTAATAAGATCCCTAGTATTTCTCTAGAGAATGAAATTATTATAAGAGCATTGCCTTAATAAAATAACAATAACACTTTAATTGGTATTACTGCCAGTGTAGCAAGAATACCATTTCTCAAATATTTGCTTATCTCTTTGAGTTCTCATAAACCACAAAAATAAAATACGCTTACAAGAAGGTAGATTGATTTTTTTCTCTCTTTTCTCAATCAGCTATGAAGTAAGTATCCTCTTAAAATAGTTCTCTACTTGCCAAATGATTTTTTAAAGAGCAGCTGGTTGAACTCAGTTAAATAAAATTATTTTAAAATATGTAAGATATTAGCTCTTTCCTAACCACACCACCACGTGCAAAATACCGGTTTTCAAGTGACCATGACAAATAAGTATTGAATAGTTCCTGTATGACAATCATTCTGTCAAATGCCTTCATATACATCATCTACATATACAGCATGTTTATATGAGTCCCATGAAAGACATATTATGATCCCCACTTTATAGATAATGAGGGAGAGGAAAATGACAAATGTGGTAAAGAACTAAAACCAACTAAAATTGTTTCTTCTCTTTAAAAAAATTCTATCCCAAAAATATATGCTCAGATACACAATTTAAATCACTTAGAAATGCAGTATTGTTTATTTGCTACACTCTACATTTGTCATTTTTGTGACATTCCATTATATACCTGCATTTGTGCAGCAGAATGACTAACAATATTAAATTGAAGTAAATGAAGCTATTATAACCAAATTATCTTGTTCTCTTGATGTGGTACAGAAAATAACTGAACAGGTGAACATAGAATACTGTATTATGTGCCAATATTAACTGGCAACTGATATGGTACCACAAAAGTAAAAGGTTCGATCATTTCCCCCACTATAAAGCAGCTCTACAAAATATGTCTCTACTGGGGCTGTGAGCCCATCAGGGAGCACAGAGAAGGTCTGCATAGTGGAGGGAAGGAACACGAGATCCAGAGTCCCCCTCACGGAGGATCTAATCTTGGGTCTACATGCTAGCCAAGTGAATTTGGGCAAGTTACTTCATCTCTTTCTGAACTTATCTTTCCTCAGCTTGAATATGAAAGGACTACAAGGTATTTCAAGTGTATCTATAAGATTTTATTTATTTCTATTTTCTGAAGCAAATTTGTCTTATGATGACGTACATTAGTTACTTCTGGGCAATAATTACATATGTGATTTTATATTGCTTTCTGCACTTTTCTCTACGTTTGAAGCATCTCATCTGAAAAAAAGAAAAAGAGTAAAATGGATAAATAAATAACATGACCATTGATAATAGCCACTTCTGGAGGGAGGGCTGAGGTGAACTTTATTTATTTTTTATTTATTTATTTATTTATTTATTTATTTTTGCGGTACGCGGGTCTCTCACTGCTGTGGCCTCTCCCGTTGCGGAGCACAGGCTCAGTGGCCATGGCTCACGGGCCTAGCCACTCCGCAGCATGTGGAATCTTCCCGGACCGGGGCACGAACCCATGTCCCCTGCATCGGCAGGCGGACTCTCAACCGCTGTGCCACCAGGGAAGCCCTGAGGTGAGCTTTAAATCAGATATATATGAAGTAGATAACACATAGTAGGTACCTCTCAAATATTAGCTCCCCCATACTTTTACAGTTATTTTCTTTCCAATATACCATCACCTTCTGGCTCACCAATTTCAGTCACAAGATTGAACTTTGACTTTCTAGGGAAGCAACTTAATAATGTCAGTATTGATTGATATAATATTAATTAAGTAACTACTATACAGGAAAATCACATAACATAGAAAGCAAATTTTACTTAAAAATTTTAGCAAACCTCTGTACTCTCACTTGTATAGTAACTGATTACTAAGCTATGTAAAGTTCACATATTTTTCTCAATATTTCTCTGGAAAGATGAAATAAAAACTTAGAGCACTTTCGATATCCCTGATTAAATGTATGTATATCCATGCAGATCCAAAAAAGAACTCAGATACCTTATTTCTTACTTTATCTGATTATTTTAACAATAAATGAGTACTTAAATATAATAAACAAAATATTTAAAGATTTACTGTCTGGTCCCAAACTATGATTTTTTTTTTACTTCAATAATTTATTTAAAGCATTTTGGCAAAAATTACAAAATATGCATTAGCCACAAAAAAAAAAAAGGCAACTAGGAAAAGAAGAGAAACTTTTTCTTTTGCAGGTGGCTAAAATCCTTTGTAAAGATTTAAAAATTAATGACAAGTTGTTGAAACATGATAAGCCCTCTTATTTCCCTATCTTCTCTCATTCTCAAGTTAAATTGCATTTTAAATGACCAGAATCTCATCCAGTTATAAATAAAAATTCAATAGTTTTTTTCTAATAAAAAACAATTCATGGGCTTCCCTGGTGGCGCAGTGGTTGAGAGTCCGCCTGCCAATGCAGGGGACACGGGTTCGTGCCTCGGTCCGGGAGGATCCCACATGCCGCGGAGCGGCTGGGCCCATGAGCCATGGCCGCTGAGCCTGCGTGTCCGGAGCCTGTGCTCCGCAACGGGAGAGGCCACAACAGTGAGAGACCCGTGTACCGCAAAAAAAAAAAAAAAAAAAAAAAAAAAACCAATTCATGTTACAGACTCCAAATAATAGATGTCCCGGTGATTTAAATATATAATTGTAATGTTTTAGTGTGTAGGTAAATTACTATAACAGCAATGTAATGATTAACTAGAGATGGATGTGGCAAGGTATTGTAGGATCCACCACAGTAGGCAGGAAGACTGATTCTACATATTTGTGAAAACACACGACTGTTTAAGTTAGATTCACGAAGCCACACCATCCCAGAAGGATGTGCACCATATCAGGATATTAAAGCATTATGGAATAAGGTGGAACATATGTATCTGGGCATAAAAACAGTGATCTGATCACATGTGACCAATTACAAAACAGGCCTTTTTCCCCAGTTATAATAAAGACTTCATAAATTAAATGGTTTACTATACAGACAAGGGAAGAAGATTAGAAACAACAAGAGCTTTGTAAACTTGGCTTTGACCCTTGCAACTCCAATTAAGATTAGAGAAGTATTTCCTTAGTAGCCTGCAGCATGATATCGAAGAAGCAGTGCAGCCCAGTGTGACAGACAATGTAATGCTCCAAGTGTTACTACCTAGTGAGTTCAGATCAACAACGGCAGGGAAAATACATCTAAGCTGCCAGAGTTGTCTGTGCTCCATTTATGGACATCACAATGCATCAGGCAGGCAATGAAGGCACTTTCTAGAAGCTATATAGCCATTAAACTTTTGAGGCATTTCCATGTTAGGATACTGATGGATTGTGGATCTCAAAAACAAATACTAGCTAGAATTAGGATACATATTCAGCTCCTGAATATCTGTTAGGGAAGGTCACTGTCCTCATTTGATATGAATACCAGATCTGTAAACCCAAGCTAAAAACCTGGAAACTTCTTTCTTGGTCCATGTTAACAGTTACAAAGTGAGACATCAGCAGAAAGTTGAAATGTTAGTCATAGCTTTCATTTCATTAGGATGCTTTAAATTCTTCTACGCTCCAGCTTTTGCAAATTTTTAAGTGACTTTCATTAATTATTGCAAAGAAATGTGACCAAGGTTGCACAATGGTCTTTTAAATTATTATTAACTACCCCTAATCGCCATCTTCCAAAAGGCCAGGGAAAGTTCCTAATGTCTAGCAACAGGCTCCATGCACCTGCATTAGGACTTTGAAGCAGTCCCACCATCAGTCTGCCTCCCCCAAGCCCAGAAAAAATATCACTCAGTGGGCTTCCCTGGTGGCACGGTGGTTGAGAGTCGCCTGCTGATGCAGGGGACGCGGGTTCGTGCCCTGGTCCAGGAGGATCCCGCATGCCACGGAGCGGCTGGGCCCGTGAGTCATGGCCTCTGAGCCTGTGCGTCTGGAGCCTGTGCTCCACAACGGGAGAGGCCACAACAGTGAGAGGCCCGCGTACCACAAAAAAAAAAAAAAAAAAAAAAATCACTCAGTGATTGAGGAAGATTCGGAGGTGAACTCAAACCTTATTTATCACTTGGAGCCTCACTTGGAATGAATGGACTCATTCTCTACATTTCTGTCATAAATATCTAGTCTCTAACACAGACTCCTGTGTTCAAATCCCGTTCAGAAAACTCTCTGCGATTACAAGCTAAGGCGGAAATCTCTGGCTGTTATTTTTGTCAGTAGGGTCTTTCCGCCTTATCCAGCCCAGTTCAGCTGCACTTCTTCCACCCGCCGTTACCTCCCCATGAGCCTTCTGTGGGTCTTCTCTAGCCTTTGTGATCTAGCCTTTGTGAGCAAACCCACATACATCCTCAGTCAGTTCTGAAGATGACCCGTTCAGCTCCTTGACCACACTGAAATCAAGCTTTCTCCTGGTGACACTGACTTCCAAAGCTTTTTCTATCAGAAGTGGTTTCCTTGTGTGTTATGCTTCTTGCAGTCCATTAACCTATCTCCATTCTTCAACAAGGCTTCCCTTTGGTAAGTTCATCATACTTACTTGTACCCTCACTCCATGTCCAGTATTTATCAACCTCTGGACCCTTTTTCTAACTTTCATGGTGAAATTTATCATCAAACATCTACAAGCCTCATCACAAATCCTCACCTCCATATCTCCATTGCATCCCCATCCTTCAGAAGTACAGACACCTCTCCCACCCTGACTGGTCATTGCATCGCTTCTTATGATGAAGTTCATAAATTCGAACCCTTCCATTTCTCCTTTTGTTCATCCCTTCTGATATTCTCTCCTTCCCCACTATCACTTCCAGTACAGTATTCTTTTCCTATTTTTTCCATATTATAGCCTCAGGTGCTGGACCAACTACTTTCTTCCTTATTTAGCTTAGATTCCAGAATTCCATTTCCCAACCATATTCACATTAGCACTCTTGAATCTCTCATCCATGGCCTCCAAAGTTCCACCTTGTGAAACCCAAACCCTCTTTCCATTATAGTGATCTTCCCAATAATAACAAAGTCATATCTTTGAATACCTGTAATACATATTTTTCTCACTCTGTTTGCCTTCTAATTTTGATAATGTTTGATCATACAGTTAATAGTTTAAAAAACTTGGGGATAGACTAATCTGTCAAATTTTATTGCCCCCACCCCCCCAAAAAAGTCAGTAGTTTATCCTTTACCTGTACTGGGAAAAGGAGATTACATAGATAAATTTGAAGTTCAAATGTGGTCATTTCAACAAATATTTGTTAAACATAAATACACCAGGCAGCATGTCTATGTAAAAGAAGAGCTCCTGACCTTAAGGAACCTGCAATCCTTGGGGGAAAATAAAAACACAAGCAAATTTCAATATTACATAACAAGTGCAATGAGTGATACATATCAGCGTATGGGAACACAAAGGAGGTATTAAATGCCTCTCCAAAGGCAGGAAATTGAGGGGATGTGTCTAGAGGTATATGCATTTGTGGTGAATCTCAAAAAGTCTTTAGAAAGCGGCACCTAGGGAAGAAAGGGGGAAGTAGATGTTCTAGAAAGAGAAAACAGCAGGTTGTGTACAATACACTGAAGCAGCTAGACACTAGCAAAGAGTAGGGTGACCACATGTCCTATCACCTTTTGAACATGCATTCCCAACACAAGAATTGATAGCTCTCTCATTGATTCTCAAAAGGCACCCGTTTCAACAATAAATTAAATCATATTAAGGGTATTCAAAGAAAAAAGCTAAAATAATTAGTTTGAGAAAGCTATGGTAAGCCTTCCTATAGTTTGGGGTTCCTATCTTCTAATTTCTGGAAATCTTAGAAGAGGTGTAAGCAGATATGTTGCCTGGCTCAATTTATGTTTTTGATAGGTTTCTCCAGTAGTTTCTTCATGTCTCTGTGTGAACAATGAATTTAAGTGGAGAGAAAATTAGAGGAAAGGAAACCAGTGAGAAAGCTGTAATAAGGTTCTAGCGAGAGCTGGTAAGGATTTCAGTGAGTGCAGTCATAATAGAATTGATTAAGAAGGGAAGGACTTGAGAAATATTTAGCATATGAAAACAGCATATTTTGGTGAAGGATTGGATGCACTAGCTAACTATACTAGGGAAATACTGGGGCAGCAAGAGGTCAGGGAAGTGATGTGAGTTCAGATTCTGAAAGGTGGAGGTTGAGTTGCTAACTCAAGTGGAATAGACAGGAAAGAGTCTAAATTTTAAAGGAGAGTTTGGGGATGAAGATAAAGCTTGAAGAAACATGAACATGTTCTTGACAGCTAAAATTCTGAAATGACCCGAAGTTTCCCCAGGCAACTTGAAAAGTTTTATAAAATTTAAAAGTGCCTTTGGAGACCTAGAGAAGCTATCTTGTTCTATTGATGTATCTGTCTCTTTGTACTGGTGTTCCCCTCTTTATTAAAACTTCTCTGAGGGTTCAGACTATGCCTTTTTCATTTCTATATCCCTCATACCTCTTAGCATGGTGCGTTACTTTTAGTAGAGAACAATCACTCAGTAAATGTTTACTAAGTTAAAAGGTCCTTAGCAGCACAGAACACCATTTCAGTCCATGGAGGACATCTAACTAATGACTGGATTAAATTTACATGGGATATCTGAGGACAACAAAATGCCTACATGCTTATGTTCCATTAATAGAGAAGTTCATCTGAGACTAGCAAAGAGAAAGAGGTCAGACTTTCATGACATGACTTTTAACACCCACCCAAGTACCTGCCTAAAAGAACAGATATCTGTTTAGTCACCTACAACTTCTGCAAGTCAAGTCTATCTCAAGCAATGTGACTCAGATTCAGAAAACTGTAAACTGTAAACTTGGGCTCTGAGCAATGGGAGTTTCCTCAATATATTTCCACCCAGTTAAAACTTGAAGTGAACAGTGAAAAGACAGAAACATTTTGTTCACTTTGGGAACAAGACAATTAAACACAGATAATTATTTGAACTCAGTTAGGAACATTGAAAGCATCATTATTTTCCACTTAGATAACTTCTTTATTCCTAAAGGTGGGAGGTTTTTTTTTTGGTTGTTTTATTATTATTATTTTACACTGTAAGACATTCTTTAGGAAATATTGCAAGAAATATTTTTCCTTACATTGATGTAGAAACCAAAAAATGGAGAAATTTGAGTGGAAAGGACAAGCTAACATCTGCTTTCACACAATTTCTAATTCTAAGTCATAATATTTTAATGGGATGTTTTATAGGAGAGTAAAAGGCCCTAATTTTTAAATTTTTAAAATTTTTTGCTGAGAGTACTTCTTTTATTTGATTGTTTTTGAAGAGTTGATCTCAGTCATTTAAACTATCATTTAAATATGATATAAGTCCTTTATTAGGAGAAAAGAATCCGGAAGGATCCAAAGACAAGTGTATAACATTTGAAAGTATAATTTAAAGAGGGTTCTGCTGTGGAAGACCTCTCATTTCAGTATCACTCAAAGTAGGAAAACTTGAGGCTAGACTACAATATTCCTGAGTGTTAATTTCATGCTTTGGAGCTCATAGGTAATTTTACAGAGTGTGGCAAAGTGATGAAAGTTCAATAGGTCCTGATATGAAAAAACACTTTCTTTGGGCCAAAACAGTATGTGATGGAACATGAAACAAGGGACAAATAAGGAATAGAAGACTTTCCTCACCACCACAATGTATCTATTCTGTTAAACTGTATTTATTTATAAAGTTCTGTAAGTCTAAAGCAACATATCCAGAATGTTAATTATACTTCTCAACTAGAGACATTATAATATTGCATATCTGTTATTGTTCTGTATTCCTATTTCTGCAGAAGACTGTGGACTTTGTAAGACAAAGACAAAATATTAATTGTGTATACTGAATCTGGGACATGTTAGGGGAACAGTAAAATACATGTCAAATGAACAAAGAAATAATGAATAAAAAATAAGCAACCAATAAATGTAATGACATGTGACAGGTATCACATGTACCAGACTTGGCATCATGCCATGGCACATATAGTTATATAAGCCCCTTTGAACCCCAATACTGGTTTGTCACCTTATTTATTATCCTGTTTACTTAAGAAAGTTACAAACTATATTATTTCATAATATAACTGGACTGAGTACTGGTTATATACATATGCATATTTAGTAACAATCTGTTTTGCATTTATTTGTAAGAAATAGTATCTTAAGCAGTTTCAAGCAAACAGGAGTCTCCCTACTTGTATAACTTATGTATAACAACCCCATTTAATAAAATTTGGTTAAATAATGTGTGTTAATCAATAGAAACACATGCTTTTAAAAAGTGACCCTAGTTCTCAGCCCTGGGCAAAATTGGTTGTGCATCACTGTGGTCCATTGTCCTGTTCTCATACATCTTGGTCTCTGTAATAAGGAGTCTGACTCCATTTTTTTTTTTTTTTTTTTTTTGCGGTACCCGGGCCTCTCACTGCTGTGGCCTCTCCCGTTGCGGAGCACAGGCTCCGGACGTGCAGGCTCAGCGGCCATGGCTCACGGGCCCAGCCGCTCCGCGGCATGTGGGATCCTCCCGGACCGGGGCACAAACCTGCGTCCCCTGCATCGAAAGGCGGACTCTCAACCACTGCGCCACCAGGGAAGCCCCCCGACTCCATTTTTTGATGTTTGATGATGGTTCTTACATCTCACACCTCCCTCTTCACCTCTGCCCACATTTGGGCAAAATGATAAGAAAGCGCAGGTATTCTCTCCTTTGGTGCTGGTAAGAGTTTCAACCCCCGCAAGCCTTTACCAAGCAACCCTCTCAGCTTGGGCCTCACCTCCTAAAAGCCCTAAAATCCCCAAGCCAGTCACCTTGCCCTGCTGGCTCCAGAAAAGTCTCAATTATCTAGGTAATAAATGTTTCATGACCTCCTGGTGCGTGTGTGTGTGTGTGTGTGTGTGATCATTAGTCTCTACATTCAAACCAAATTGGGTGGGAGTTCATCTGAATCCTACACAATGGCTATAATGGTCTAATCACCTAGACTTTGGTTACTTGGTCCTCCACCTCTGCTCCTCTTAAAAAAGCTAACATAAGCCATGTTGCACTCAGAAGCTAGCCAAAGGGAACTGCAGCTTTAATACAGCAAGAACCTAGGGAAGTGATATTATTATTAGCAGAAGTTAAAACCACCCACATGCCTAATTCTCAGTTGGCTCTGGCATCAACAGTCTTTCTAGAATATGTTCAAACAGCTTTATTAGCAGAGAGTGCTGAGAAAAGCAGGAAATTACTCTTTTTATGCTTACATTTGATTGGCCTCTTGCAGTGCATTAATATACGGGTATGTGGCACCATTTCCAAAACTAATGTTCAGGAAATGAACATGGACAGGGGAAAATCAGATTTTCAGGGTTCAAATAGAACATTCTCAAGAGGAAAAAATGCCGATTTAGGGCTTATTCATAACATGTAGCTGTTTAAAATACAGCTTAGAATTTATACGTGCCAAGTTAAGCATTTTACACAGATTACTGCATTTATCATTATAAAAATCCTATAGATTAGATATTATTACTGAGACTTAGTCACATCCAAAGTTCATAACTCATGTACTCATTATATGGCTTCAAATCTACATTGATAAGCCTATGAATTTTCTTGCTTCCTGGTCATTTTTTAAGGTAGAATAGGCCTTTATGAAGCTAACCAACTGGCAAGCTTGAGAAGGAGAACCTTTATTATACTCTAATGTAGGGAGACATTATCTGTCACGGTTGATTGATGAAATACACATAAACACTGTACGGTATGCTTTATTCAATTTAGCTACATTGCCCTAAAGAAATGTACACCATGAATTTGGATGTAGCAAGACAACTGAATAAATGCCTTTAGATTTTTTCAATAGTTAATGACTGAATTACATCCAAGTAAATATTCTGGGAACTGTGAAGAAGGAGAAAGAGGTATAAGTCATGATGTTGACTTCAATGTGTTTATGGAATACCTGAGAAGATAACATATGACTCGGTAGTTTGTCTAGTTTTAAGTAATTTGAAGTGTTAATTCATTACATTAATACAAATGGCTAGATAAGACAAATAACATTTTAAAGTACTAAGTATTACTTTCTAAGTATTACTTCTAAATTTCTTTTGTCTTGAGTTAGTATCTAAATTGATTGACACCCTCTCTTTGGGAAAAGGAAATGTTTTTGTTTAAAATAGCTTATTGTCTAAGAATCCATCATTTTAAAGATAATTATGCCTAATAAACAGGTATATAATTTAAGTGGGAAAACAGAAGAGGGAGCTCAAAGACAGGTTGGCCAAATTAAAGGCTGACTTCAAGAGTACCGAAAAAAATATTTTAAGAGTGTGTTGAAAAGAAGAAAAGGGAAGTTAAGAACAGAGATGCCCAGTGAAACTATTAGACGGCATTTTATACAGACTGAAGTAATTCCCAGCAATATGGTGAACTACCTACAGGGAGGAACACTTTTCAGTAGGGAACACTTCAAAAGGCTGGATAAAAATGGCTGAGACCAAAAAATGTTAACATGCACAAAAATCACTGGACATCGGAAAAATGCAAATTTAAAACTACAACAACATCCACTACATACCCATCAGAGTGGTTAAAATGAAAAAAGACATAACAGGTGCTGGTAAGAATGTGGAGCAAACAGAAAACTGCGACAGTATAGGCTGAAATCTAAATTGGAAAAACTACTTGGGAAAACTGTTGGCAGTATCTTCTAAACTGAAAAAAACGAATGCCTCGCGACCAAGGAATTTCACTTCTGACTATATATCCAACATAAATGTATACTTTATGTGCACAAAAAGATAGATATAATAACATTCATAGCAGCAGGATTTGTAATAACTTCAAACAAAAACACAACAAATGTTTATCAATAAGAAAACAGATAAATAATTTATGGCATATTTGTATAAGGATAAAAGTAAAATACAACTACATATATAAAGGCAGATGAATGTTCCAAATATAATGTTGAGAAAAAGAACCTAAACAGTACATGAGAAGCCAGACACTGAAGGGTACATTATCTTTGGTGAATAATGGCATCTATGATGTTAGAAGTCAAGGCAGCAGCTTCTCCTGGGAGGCAGTATCTGAAAGGAGGCACAAAGGCAGCTTCTGCAATTTGGTAATGTTCTGCTTCTTGATCTAGTTTCTGGTTATATGTGTAAGTTCATTTCATGAAAATTCATCATACTGTACAGTTAGGCTTGTGTGTTTTTCTCTATGATATAATTCACCAAAATCTGCTCTAAATATTATACTAGATGATTGTTTTAAAGTGTTCAATTAGGAGCTCTAATTTGAGGCCTGAAATTAAGAAAGTATAGTTCCACAGAGATAAGCACTAGAGATGATGTCTACCCTGAAGGCATCTGCCAATGCTTCATGTGCCGGGGAAACAATCAAAGCGCTGAGCCTAAATAGAGAAGGAAGTCACATTCAGACTCCATGGCAGTCTTATACCCAAAAGTCAATACCCAAAGAGTATTGCAGAATAAGACTTGCCTTGCTTCCAGATAGCATATTTTTTAAAAAGTTTATTTTGAAAATTTCTAATCACAAGTGCATACTCAAAGGGTTGGATATTTGTCTGGCCCGGAAGTTGAACACTTAAGTTAAAGTAGGTCTATAGTTGATAGATCATGCAGTTTCTTGGTGCAAGCAAATTTTCTCTGGAAAAAATATACAGTAAACACAACTCATTCCCACAGATAAAATATTAAGGAGCATCTCAGAAAAATCACTGAATGCATGAAGAAATAAACTCCCACAAAAAAATCTCGACAGAAATAATGAACTATAGAAATAGACCACAAAGATTATAGATATTGGAATTACCAAATAAATAAAATAAAATATTGAATCTATTTCAATAAATATAAGGAATGATAGAGAATTTAGCAGATGAGCAAGATTAAAAAATGATTTAAAAATTGCCAGGCATATTTAAAATAAAAACAAATAGAACATTTAAAATTGAACATCCAATAATTGAAATTAGAAACCAACTAACAGATTAAGCAACAAATTAGACACAGTTGCAGGTTGGATTAGTAAACCAGAGACATATATGAATGAAACATTCAGAATGTAATAGAGAAATAAAAGAGAAAATATGAAAGAGATTAAGAGAAGTGAACGATAGAGTAAGAAGGTCAACATCAGTCTTATTAGGGTTTCATAGAAAAAATGAAAGAAACAGTAATGAGACAATATTTGAAATGCTAACAGCTAAGAATTGTCCAAACTTAACAAAAGATACAGATATTCATATGGGAAGGCTAATGAATCTTAAGTACGGCAATTTAAAAAAAAAAAAAAATCAACATCTGGACCCATTAGAGTGAAACTGTGCAGCAAAGATAAAAAGAAGAATTTAAGAGCACCACACAGAAGAAACAGATCAAAAGAACACTGCTCAAAGTGAAAGATGATTTCTTAAGAGATGATTTAATAGTATCTTTAAAGTGCTGAGAGAAAGAGGTGTCAACCTAGAAATACTGATACAGCAAGACTAGCTTTCAAGTGTAAGTGCAAAATAAGATTTTAAGAAAATCAAACATTAGAATTCTCTACTATTGGGCACTAGAGGAACTTGTAAATGATGTACTTTAAGAACAAGGAAGGTCTGAGATGCCAAAAAACAGTGGGAGAGAAAAGAAAATAGAAAACTTCCTAGTAAATATTCACAAAAATGGATTGGTCCATTTTTGTGAATATTTACTATTACTGGACTATGATAATAATGTCTAAAATGTGAAGAAAACTAAAATCCATTTTTCTTGTATTGTTGAGGAGGAGGGGAAAATATTGTTTAATTTTAGCCTTTACTATGTTAAATATTCAGGGAAATTTTTCTAGGGTTATTACCCTTTCCTTTGGAAAAAAAATTTAAAGAACTTCTAAGTAGCACTTGGGTCAGAGAAGATATCATAATAGAATAAAAGAAGTATTTTGAATAGGAAATATACTGTGTATCAAATATGTGAGATGCAGCTAAAGCAGTAAAATTAAATGAACATATTGCAAATATAGGAAGCTAAGAATTAATGCACAAAGTGATTTACTTTAAAACATAGAAAAAAGAGAAAAATAAACCCAAAGAAAGTAGAAGAAAGGAAATAATGGTAAGAACAGATACCAATAACGATGAAAAGATAATAGAATTATAGAAAATTTAAAATGAACTACATTGAGGTATCACCTCACACCAGTCAGAATGGCCATCATCAAAAAGTCTACAAATAATAAATACTGGAGAAGGTGTGGAGAAAAGGGAACCCTCCTACACTGTTGGTGGGAATGTAAATTGGTGCAGCCACTATGGAGAACAGTACGGAGGTTCCTTAAAAAACTACAAATAGAGTTACCATATGATCTAGCAATCCCACTCCTGGGATATCTGAAAAAGATAAAAACTCTAATTTGAAAAGACATTGCACTCCAATGTTAATAGCAGCAGTATTTATAATAGCCAAGACACGGAAGCAACCTAAATATCCATCAACAGAGGAATTGGATAAAGAAGATGTGGGATATATATATATATATATATATATATATATATATATATATATATATATATATAATGCAACATTACTCAGCCATAAAAAAGAATGAAATAATGCCATTTTCAGCAACATGGAATGACCTAGAGATTATCATACTAAGTGAAGTAAGTCAGACAGAAAAAGACAAATAGCATATGATATCACATATATGGAATCTAAAAAAATGATACAAATGAACTTATTTACAAAACAGAAACTCGTAGACATAGAAAACAAACTTATGGTTACCAAAGGGGAAAGAAGGGGATGGGGGATAAATTAGGAGTTTAGGATTAACAGATACACACTACTGTTTATAAAAGAGATGAATCACAAAGACAGCACAGGGAACTATAGTCAGTATCTTGTAATAACCTATAATGGAAAAGAATCAGAAAAGATATATATATATATATATATATATATATATATATATATATATATATATATATATGAATAACTTTGCTGTATGCCAGAAATTAACACATTGTAAATCAACTATGCTTCAATTTTTAAAAAATGAAGTATAAACAAAACATAAAATGGATGTGGCTGTCTAAATTTTTTTACTGTACCCAGTATTAAAATCTGGTTTATAAGCTCAACTGCTTATAGCCATATAAAATCTGAAATTTTAATGATTCAGTGTTAAGAGAGAAAAAAAAGAAAAATTAATTTCCGCTATTTAATACCAGGTTGTAAAATACACATCTTAAGGGATTCTAAAAATATTTATAGACAATTCCCTTTTGGATGAGTGGTAATGTATTTCCTGGAAGAAAACAGGCTAGGTCTGATGACCTAAAGATCTCTTGTCTGCCTTTGTCTCCATTAAAGCTATATTCCTCCCTGAGTCAGTAAATCCCACTCTGTGTGTATGTCTATGGCAGAATCACTTATCTATCCAAACACTCTTTTCTGCTGAGTCTCAGAAACCTAATCTTTATAAAAACATATTCCAGGAAGCCACATCAATCAATGAAAATAATTTTTCAACCAGATCTAATTAAGAGATGATGAATAGATGAATGAACATGAAGTAAATGTTTTTGAAATGTCTCTCCAATTTCAAAAACGTTCAACTCCACTGAACAGGTAAAACCAAAATTCTAGATACACAGGTGTAGGCTTCATCTTTATTATAGGGTGTAACATTGGATTTATCATTTTAAAGGGATGGAAGTTGGAAAGATAGTATTCATTCAGAAGCAGTTGATGTAAGTTAAAACAAGGGGCATTTGTACAAAAGAAAAAAGGTTAATGTTCAAGTACAGGTAGGGACATTTTATCTAATAAAATCTTATCACAGAATAGCAATATCACTGGACAAACAGGTATGAAACAGTACGAAAGACAAAGAGAAAAGTTACTTCTATGTTTGGAAAAAATTAGGGATGTCTAGCTTAAAAAGAAAAACATGTCAAAGTATAAAATTCAGACAGTTTATTTGACTGTACAGTCTAGGTTGTTTTTCTCACTGTCATACAAACACACTGTATATAATTTCCAAAGTCTAAATGTGATTTTTAAAAAATCAATGATGACTATGAATGGCCAAGTATTCACCTTAAACAATGAGGTAAAAATATAGAGGTTTCTCATGCCCATATATTTTTTTTAATTTTTAAAAGATAAATTGACTATATTCCCCACACTGTACAATCCATCACTGTGACTCATTTTGTAATTAGAAGTTTGTACCTCTTAATATCCTTTACTCATATATTTTTAATAATCAGAGACTGTATGGCTATTTAGTTACATTTACTTTTTGTTAGGTTTAATTTAATATTATCATTGTATTTTCTCTACTAAATCTATCATTACAAAATTGTCTACAGGAATATGCCCAAGAGAATGATTAAGGTTTGGAACTAATTAGCCACTCTAGACCATATGAATCATATTAATGAGACTTTTTAAAGTGGAGTCAAGGGCCTCCCTGGTGGCGCAGTGGTTGAGAGTCCGCCTGCCGATGCAGGGGATACGGGTTCGTGCCCCGATCTGGGAGGATCCCATATGCCGCGGAGCGGCTGGGCCCGTGAGCCATGGCCGCTGGGCCTGCGCGTCCGGGGCCTGTGCTCCGCAGCGGGAGAGGCCGCGGCAGTGAGAGGCCCGCATACCGCAAAAAGGAAAAAATTAAAAAAATAAAAAAATAAAGTGGAGTCAAGAATATTGACAAAAATCAGTCTACCACATCACCTAGGTGATGGGTTTCTCAACCTCCTAAGAAAATGAAACATGATGATAATTATGCATTTGCATTTTAATGAGAAAACAATGGTAAGGATGAACACAATCCTTTAACATTAGAGCTGGTAGAAAGATGGGAGACTGCCTAGCTCAAACTCCTTTCATGGATGAGGAAACTAAATCTTTAAAATTCAGTTCATACTCTTCATGAACAGGATAATGTCTCCTGCATTTTCTTCTGTATCATAATCTGTATCAAAGAAAAAATTCCTTGAGTTGTTACCAATAGGGCAACAAATAAATATGAATTTAAGAAAGGCCATGTGACAGGGAAACCTGAAGACTCAAACAATGAGTTATAACAAAATAAATGTGCCTTGATGTGTACAAATAGGATTTCATGATATGTTATGACAGACTCTTCCAACTTTCTGAAGTTAGCTCTGAAAAGATAGGTTTAAATCTCAGAAACACTGAGATTCATTTATAAATTATAGAGGGAAATACAATATCCTGAATACATCAATTTTTCTTAAACTGATCTACAGATTCAGTGAATTTCCATCAATACCATGATAGTTTATTTCAAGGGACTTAATAAGCTGTTTTTTTTTTTTTAATTATGGAGGTGATAAAGATGAAGAATAGTCAACACAACTGAAAAAGAACAAGATCAGGCAGAAAGAATTTTTTACCTGGTATTCACTATTGAAATCCTACAGATATTCGCACCATGGGGGTTGGAACATAGAAAGAACAGACAAATGGAACAGAATAGAAACCCCAGAAATAGACCAACGGTACTAAGAAACTCAACGCCTATCAAGGTAGCACTACCAGTCAGCAGGAAATGATGAAGCGGTCAGTTAGTGCTTAGCCATGTGGAAAACATACATAAAACTGGATTACTTCTCACACTGTATACAACATTTAACTCAATATGTAAAAGGACTTAGATGTAAAAGGCAGATCTTGAAAAACTGTTAGCATAAATTCCTGCAAAAAAACCCCACTTCTGTTTCTCAAAAGGCTTCAACAGTTACTGGGAGAAGATACTTCCAATACTCATGATTAACAAGGAATTATAATGACACACAAAAAATTCCTAAAAATCACTGCAAAAAAGACAGCCTAGGAGAAAAATGGGCAAAACACTTGGGCAGATTTTTTATTAGCAGAATGTCTAATAATCATATTTTTAAATGCTCAAATTTGTTAGTTAACAGAGGAATTAACATTAATACCACAATTAGTATCATTTTATTACCACTAGTTTGAAAAAAAGTATCTGTGTGACAAAAAAGAATCACTTAACTTTTACAAACTGCACATGACCACACATCTCACTCATTGAGAATCACTAAATTTTACACACATGCACACACACACAGTCACATGCACACATACACATACACACATACAGAGTCATTCAAGGATAAATGTGGTAAACCTTTTCTAAGTCACTTAAAAATTATTGCCTGTGGATTCTTCATGTAAAATGTTAAACTTTTTTTCAATGTTTAAACTTAACTGTTATTGAGAAATGATAAAAACTAACTTTCTTAGTTTAATATAATTATATTGTTTATACAGAAAAGAAAAAATGTTTGGCCACATGATTTTTTATATTTTAATACTACATCAATTAAAAATGTATTACAGAAAAGGCATTTCACTCCCTTTTGATCAGCCCTTCATTAAAAAATTCTTCAACCTTGTATAAAATGCATTCATACTCCTTGAAAGTCTTTTCTTTGTAAAAGAAGGATATTGGAATTTTAATGTACATTACAGTAAATGTTTTGATTGCAAATGCCACTGAGAAAGACAAGTCAAATTCACTTAATTTTTAAGGATCAAATGCTTACTCTTACAGCCACCTTTCAAACTTCCTATTAGGCCCTGGAACCCATTTGTTGTGGCTTTGTGGCTTTGTCTACTTGGACCACAAAGGTGGTTTTCGTGAAGGACTCAGCAGCATTCAAGGGTCTCACACTTAGGGGTATGGACTTGGTAGGCCACACCCTGCTCAGCTACTTAGTAGCTGTGTGGCCCTGGGTAAGTAACTGTGCATCTCTGAGCTTTGGTTCCTCACTAGTAAAATGAGGCTGAAGGAGCACCTACCTCATTAAATTGTGGCAGTTATGTAAGTTAAAACACAAGGTGCTTAGAGCAGGGCCTAGTACACAGCAAGTGATCTATGAGTGTTAGCTATCATTATTCACATTACTCACACAATAATAGATCATGCTGCAGAAAATATCACCAAAACAATGGTTATTTCAGACAACCTAAATAGCTTTTGCTCTTGATAGTATTTTGATAGTATTTTAAACTTAAAAGTTTCCAGTGAAAATATAATGCTAACACCATTTATATCAGTAAAACAGTGCAACAAAGATTTTCCCTGACACTCAGAATATCAAAATATATTAGTTTAAAAAATTTATTATCTTTTGTTCCCCACTTTCATTAAAATGTGCCAGACTAATATATTTATGAATAGCTTCTATTCTGATCAGCAATTTTAGCAGGTTTTAATTCCCATGCATTCAGGTTGTATGTGCTAGAATTCGGCCCCAATTATTTCATGATTTTGCCCTAGTGGTTAATTTCCCTTCCCAGATTGAATAAATATGAATATTATTTTTTACTAGGGGCAAAACAGTGTTTTCAGTTTTGCAAGCCAAAATAATGGTTGCTATTTACTATCATTCCTTAGTTTTGCAATCATAAGGCCTGCTTAGGTATTTTTGCTGTCTGAACACTCCAACTCCATGCCCAGCCTACACCTTGTGTAGTTGAGTCATGATGAAAATAACAAAGGCAGGTTATTAATTGTCTGTTATGTCAGTGCTAGGATGTGCAATGTGGTTTGTGTAAGAGGAGAGAGAGCAGGACATGATCACTCACATCAAGGAGCTCAAATCAATTTAAAGAGACAAAATTAAAGGACCCAAAGCAACAATGAGCCATACCAAATAGTTTTAGGTCAACCTATGACAGTGTTCAGGTCAAATGAAAAATAAGAGACAAGGAGGTGAGGAAGGCAGTAGTCAGGGAATCTTTTATAGATGAAGTGGGAATCACAATGGATGAAGAAAAGTAGATTTTTTCATAAGTCAGTTACCCCCAATTTCAGGCCTTAAACTACCAGCTCCGTATTTTGCCATATCTACAATTCAACTTCATGACTTTTGTTGTATTTGAATTTCCCCATACCATTATTTATTTAAAAATTCCAAAGTAGAATACTTTTTGGAAACCCTAAATGCTTTTATTTAAAGCGAAACTTTATAACACTCCCATAAAGAGTAAGTCAATACCACTTCCCATAAAAAAGTAGAAGGTATCTGAAAATAAATACTATGTAAACAGAAACAACCACACTAATTTCTATCCAGGGAATGCTACTTTCCAAAGGGTCTGGGCTAGAGGTCAGTTTTGCCTTTCTTTAAAAGAGATATTAAGCAGACATTAAGAAGTGTTAGAGACTTTGTAACACTAAGTAAAACTTAAAAAGTTTAATGTAAGTTGGAGACTTAGTAACACTAACGTGGACTTTTTCATGTCCTTCCTTTCTCTCTACCATCCTCCCTCCTTTTCTCCCTTCCCTTCTTTTTTCCAACCTTCCTCCTTCTCTCCTTCCCTGTTTCTCTCCTTCCTTCCCCCTTTCCCCTTCCTTCCTTCTTCCCTTCCTTTCCTCCTTCCTTCCTTCCTTCTTTCCTTCCGCAGACATTTACTGAGCACATTTACTGAGCATACAGTAGGTACCCTTCTAGACACACAGTAGGTGCCTAGGGGATGCAACTGTGAAGAAGCAGACAAAAGTCCTTGCCCTCACAGGGCTTATATTCTTGTTGGAGGAAGATGGTCCATAGAGACACAAGAAATGGTATAGTAGGTCACAGCGGCTATGAAGAAAAACAGAGCAGGGGGTTTCACGGTGGTGGGAATAGTAAGGACAGAAAAGCATTCACTGATAAGTGACAAATGAGCAGTGATCTGAAGCTCAGGATGGAACCAGTCATGCAGATAGTGAGAAAAAAAGATTCCCTGGCAGTGGGCACAGTAAGTACAAAGGCCACGATGCAGAACAAGCCTGGTTTGTTCAAGGAACAGTAATGAAGACAGAGTGGTGGCTGTGACTGGGTGAGGGGGACAGTGGCTTGAGAAGAGGTCAGATCCCTAGGAGGTAGATGGCAGAGGTCAGATCACACAGACCTTTAAAAGACACAGCAAGAACTTGAACTTTGACTCTAAATGGTATGGGAAGCTACTGGATGGCTTTGAGTGGAAAGCAATGCAATGTAACCTAATTATTGTTTTGGTAGAATAACTCCACGGTGTGGGGAAGAGACTGCGGGGGAGGCAAGAGCACAGGTAAGGAAACTGGGTAGGACGGTGCTGCAACAGTCTAAGTCAGATCAAATATTTAGTCCTGGGGGAAAGCACTGGAAGTAATCAGACAAGTTGGATTTGGAGGGCAAAGGCCCACTCATCTCCCTCCCTCATATATAATCTCTATTTCAGCACTTTTGTCTTTCTAGCTCTATTCTCCTTAAGCCATGGCTGCTGACAGTGACCAGCAATCACACCTTTTTCGTCTGTATTCCTTAGTGCTGACCACGGTGCCTAAGCCTGCTTTCAGACAAAGGTGCGTAAAAGGTTTGTAGAACTGAATCCCAAACAAGGGGGATAATGAAAGGCACAGAGGCAAGAAGGGTCACGGGAGGGATGTGGGACAAGGAGATTCATGTGAGAAGAGAAGGGGCATGAGCGTTGGAGAGAAGTGCCTCTCAGGGAAACGGATGCTCATCTGAGCATGTCTTTTACACGAAAGAAGGAGAACTAAGAGAAGCCAAAGAGGAAAGTAAATTTAAAACGACAGAGGGAGGACAAGTTTCATGGAAACTTTCATTCAAAAAAAGATATAAAAGGGCTCAGGATTTACTTCACAGATTTTATTTTTAAACCAGTAAAAGCCTCTTAAATCCTTAAATTTCAACTACCAATTCACTGAATAATGTCAATACTTTAAGTATTTTGATGCTTTTAAGAGATAAAAAAAGAGCTGTTCATAACCAATGAAATATGAAATTTATGCGAAACTTCCGTTTCAAAGATTGGCATGGACTTGGTCCTTTAGATATGCAAGAAACCCTTATATTCCTGAGGTTTAGAGATATGCCTGCCTCATGAAGGCTCACCACGGTTAACTAGGTGTATTTCAAGGAATCGAAAGGAACAATAAGGGATCGTTCCTAAAAAGATCTCCCCTGCAACATAAAACTAATGGGAAACTAAGGCAGGACAGGGACAGCAATAGTGAATGACGTGCAGCTGAGAACGGGGAGAGAGGACCCGAGGCATGAGGACCAGGATGGAGGAAAGGTGGCTGGAGGGAGCCGAAGGTGTCTTGACTTTACATAAATACATTCTTGATGTCGTATCAGGGAGACTTGGCCCATCTTGCATAAAGCAACCAAGTTAGAATAAAAGTAGAAAGAGATGCATGACTGTCCAATCTCTTGCCCGTAACATGGAGAACCTGACTCTGGCATGGAGGGGAGACAGAGCCAATGATCATTTTACACGTAAAAGATAGAACAGTTTTCGTTTCCTAATCCAGGTCATCCCCATCCCTTGAGTTTGCTATAGATGTGACCTCCTAATTAGCCTTGCGCATCTTCACTTGCCCTTCTGTACTCCATTCTTCACCAGCCAACCACAATGGCCTCTAAACTTTCCTCAAGTAAATACCAAATCTTCTACCATCTGCCTGTACCTCATTTCCCAACAATCCCCACCTTTTTCTACCCCCAAATCCCACATTACATAACTTCCTGGTAAGTTCTAGAAAAGTTACCTATTCTAACACCATCCCCCACCTCTTCCCCACCCACCTCTATAATTATATTTATATCCTCCTCTTATTTATTTAATCTTTTAAATTTTATTTTATTTTATTTATTTTATTTTTGGCTGTGTTGGGTCTTCGTTGCTGCTCATGGGCTTTCTCTAGTTGCGGTGAGCGGGGGCTACTCTTTGTTGCGGTGTGCGGCCTTCTCACTGCAGTGGCTTCTCTTGTTGCGGAGCACGGGCTCTAGGCACATGGGCTTCAGTAGTTGTGGCATGTGGGATCAGTAGTGTGGCTTGCAGGCTTTAGAACGCAGGCTAGTTGTGGTGCATGGGCTTAGTGGCTCTGCGGCATGTGGGATCTTCCTGGACTGGGGCTCGAACCTGTGTCCCCTGCATTGGCAGGCAGATTCTTAGCAACTGCACCATCAGGAAAGCCCTCCTCCTCTTATTTAATCCTGAGGCACCCCTCCCACCTCCCTGTTATAAGATTTGATGCACTTGTAATTCTACATCTGTCTTCCCAGAAGGGAGAAAACTGCATGGTCCATAGTAAGCACTTAAATGTTTGTTAACCATTGAAAGTTGAATGTTGACTACTGAGGAGCTTGAAGATATGAAGACATTAGCTGATCATTTATTGGCAATGTAAAAGGCTTTTATATTAATTTTCATTTCAGATAAGATGCAGCTGGCACTCAGACACCTTAAAAAGAATGTTGAATGAATAGGAATAATCTTTCACTGAGACTAAAAGAAAACTCAGGTTAGAATTATTACAGAACACTGTATAATCTCCCACATTTACAAATTTAAAAAATAAATGCATTACAATTTAACCAAAATTAAGTTCATATAAAGTAAATTTGAGAATCAATTCATCTCCTTAGAGAAAAAAAAATTGAAATATACTTGGCATAGTCATTGAATGGCTAGCACTTAAATATTTTGTTCTTGAACTAAGAATAACCATGTAGAAATGTAGAAAAATTAAATTTAAAAGCAGGTTTATTTGGTGTGTAGTTTTAAAGCAAGTCCTATGAATCAAGGTCAATATATGTGTGCTCATGGAACTGGAGTGCACTTTATTCTCCTATAAACCTAAGTCTTAGATACAGTTGCTAGCCACACACAAACAGCTTCACTGCACTATTGTATGCAAAGGGCAATCAAGGAGCAAGGGAGGGTGATTCCCCACTCCTGAGTTACTTCCGGGTGTGTGTCAGATATTTAATCCACACATTAACTCACTCACTTAGGCTACCAGGGTAACTCTTAATGCACCAAAGCTGTAATTTGAGAAGACCATTTTGTTTCCAAAAGAGCTGGAGAAATTGCCAACAATTTTTAACAGTTGTTCTTATTAAAGTGTGAATTCCAGGCAAAGAATCTTGTGGTTGAAGGAAGTTGCTTATGCCATTTGACGTTAACCATCTACAGGATGTGATTCTGAAATGCCTGCCATCTTCACAGCACTGGAGAACTTCCTCAGTTTACAGAGGGGTTCTACTGCTGCAGGTCTGTATGTCATTAACCTGAGTAAGAATTATTCTTAAAAGGGACAGGGAAGGTCAGGAGCAAAACAGCACTGACTTCCCAACATTTACAAGGCATACAGTTTAGAAACCATGGAACAGAACATCTTCTATCATTGTTAATATAAATATTTATGAAGCACCATCAGTAAGCTTAACTCCATTCCTGCTCAATTCGCTTCTAATTTAATTAGTCATAAATGTAAATTCTCTAAATTGGGGTAGTTGGCTTTTGAAATTGACCAACACCACTGTCAGTGGTTCTCTCTCTTTCTCACTTCTTTTTCCCTTTCCCTTATTCATACATTTCACTCACACACACACACACACACCGCTCCCTCATTTTTTCCCACTGAGAAGATGTAAATCAAAGTGCACCTGCAAAAGCACAAAACCTGTGGTCAACAGAACTTTAAGACCCATACTACTGTTTTACCTGAAGATTATAGACATATCTTGTAAATGTTTATAGATATCTAACATATATTTATATAGTTATCAAATATCAGTTTTGAACCACGAAAACATTCCTAGGATATTTATACAAAATGAGCTCTGAATAGAGTTTTCTGCCTGTTTCCATTTGAATTTTGCATATCTGGGAAAAAGGCTGCCCCTAAGAAAACTACTTACTAACTTTAATAAGCTTCTCTGTAAAAAAAAAACAAAGGAAAGATGACAACAACAACAAAAAGATACACTTCCCTTTATCAAAAACCAACTCTTGCAATCATAAACATTTTCATTTTTTATGTATTATGAGAGACAGTGTAGAGCAAAACTGCGCCACCCCCCTTGCTTTCTGTGCTCTGAGCCTCAGAGTGGAACCAGCTGCACTTCCCGGGGCCACTGGGGGCTCATCTCCAGATCAACATGCTCCAGGAACGTCACGGGGCAAACAGTCCCACGGAAGCCAACTACAAAGCTCTGCAAAAGGAGACGCTGCAGCCTGATACAAAACCACAATGAGGCCATGAGGGGAAACTGACTACCACTTTCAATATCAAAGCATGTTTCTTTGAAGCCAGCCGAATCTCTATCTGGTTCTTGGCATCAATGACAGCAAAGGGACCAGGCAGGGGAGGACAAAGACTGATGTCTGCTACTCACCATTCCATTGGTGGTTTGACTAGAGAACATTAAAACTGAGAAGTATTGTTAAAAAAATTAAGTGTATGTTGCTGCAATGCACTTTTTCTCTTTGCTTTTATTTTAGATAAAGTCAGGGAAAGCAAAACATTTACATGTTATTATTTATAACAATTGCTGTTTCAGGAAGTTAGCTTATCTTGCTATCCAACACCAAAGGAAATCTGTATGTTGATCAACCTTGAAAATGGCCACAAGAATCTTTTCCCATAGCTTAATATTATTTCTTATTTGTCCTTTTTGTTTATGTACCCATTCCCCTATAAATAGATATTTTATTCATTTCCATTTTTCACTACTACACAGAATGCTTTGAGGAAATTTTAAATTTAAAACATTACATTTTTCTTCTTATGCCAAAGTGAAAACTTATAAGTGAAAATACAGGAAAACAAAAATGTGTATATTTAAAAGTATCTACAATCCTACTTTGAAATAATCACTGAATGGTTTGGTGGTGTGTGTGTGTGTGTGTGTGTACAAGTGTGTTCATACGTTTATCTTTTACTCTCTGAGTATAAGCATATATGTAAATTTACAAATTTATATATATGTAAATAAACAAATGCATCAATTTGTAAACATTGGATGGTATTGCACGTACTTTTTATAACATGCTAGATTTTAATCCTGTGAGGCTTTTAAAGTATCCAAAACCATATCCATTTTCCAGCAATATGTTCACAAAGCTTACATTTTTTCAATCACTGAAGAAAAGTACATTACAGCCGGCAAAAAAAAAAGTTTACTTGAAAATTATTCTTCTAAAGTTTGAGAGAAACCAGAACAGATGAGGTGTAGTGTACTTGATTTAAATGAGATAAAGTGAAATCTAATTTCAAATATTCAAGTCTCCTTTACAAAGTAGAATAAGGCCCATTCTTATTCCTTCAAAAATGTGACGTGCTTAAGGAGTTAAGGTGTCTTCAGCTGAAAGGAATAATGTTACAGCCTTGCTTCTAAATTGTATACAATTCCTCCTGTTTTGATTCTGCTGTCACAGATATTTAATTAACAAGAATCACTGCAGCGAGGGATTTGCCCATGATTTGATTGAGTCACCCATTTCTGAGTCATCCACTTCTGATTTGTTTTAAAATCAAATGCAAGGTACTTGGCTAATATACAACCACCATGGGTTAGGGACTGAAAAGAATAAACCTATTATAGCCTTTTGTGATGCATCCCTAGCTTCATTTGGACCTCCTATTTTGCTAACAAAAGTTGGAGTTTTGTTCATTAAAAGGCATTTCCTCAGCATCCTTCTGTTATATCCAAAACACCAAATCCCCAACTCACTCTTCTTTATTAGTTAACCATCAGTCATCATGCAAAGTCAACATTATTTATGTATACTTAAAGCCAAACTGTGAAGACGAAGAAGATTCTTGATAACAGGAGTTTGTAATCTAACTGAAAAACTGTGATTAAGTGGCATTTAAGGACACATACACATGTGCCAGAAAAATTCATACTTAGTAACGTCAGCTACAGGGCTCCTCACAGACATATGATAAAGCTTGTTTGAGAAGGAGTAAGGAAGCAGTGATAGACTATTAAGGAAAGGGGTGTGGTTTGGGGACTTCAAGCCGGGAGGAAGAGCTACTGGAATGGATGATAGAATCAGGATACAAACAGAGCTTAATGGCCCAAATCTAACAAGATGGTATAAAATAGGGACACATTTGAAGTCCCACCCCTTGGTTAGAACAAAAACATCTAACTGAGCAGCTACCGAGGGGAAAGCAGATGGTGGCCAAGCCAAGCATGTTTAGTGAAGTGTGTGTCAGTATGGGACAACAAGAGGATGGGACAGCCAAAGAGTCTATGTGATTCCAAGTCACCTTCATAGACAAAGGCCAGGATGAGGTAAAAAAAAAGTCTCTCCGATGCTCTGGGCTACTTGAATCACCTTTGAAATAACTTGCTCATCCCTCGGCCACATATTTTAAAAAAGAATGTTGTGAGATAGGGATGAGTCTAAAGGAGAGTGACCAGGATATGAAAAGATGGATGCCATAGTATACAGGTAGTCGCCATGAGAAATAGGACAAATAGGGGACAGAGCTAATGGTTAAAGATATGAAAGAGTCTGAAGTGAAAGTGGAATTTCACTTGCCTTGTGTGTCTCGAAGCTTCAGAGGGAGCAGCAATGCTACTTGGAAGCCTCATCGAGGCAGAAGTTGATTCAGTGAAAACAAGAACAAGCCGACAACACTTTACAGTACTATAAGCTGTTGGTTGATAATGATGTTGAGTAAATGGTCCCAAAGAACTCAGGTCTGAATGTACCTAAGGTGTTTGCTTTAGCCTAAGTTTTAAGTTATCTTTTTAAAAAATATGGTATGAATTATATGATAGTGCATTTTTTCATGTACTCCCCTAAAAATAGGAAAAATGAATGATGCTATTTAAACGAGGATGTTTACTTCCTTATAGAAATATCAGAATGTCATCTTTTGAGTTTTGAGCCTTTATCCCAATCACCATACATGGTTGTTGGGGGAAGCTAGGATATTCTGGAATGGTTGTTGTTCTTTTGATGTTCATATTCAGGATCTAGACATGCAGGGTCATCATCCTTGAGTGAGAGACTTTGGCCTCCTGTTCTCTGAAACGTTTTACCCCTCACCTCCTTCAAGTCTTTACCCAAGTCTCAAGGTGGAAGCCAACTCTATCTAAAACTGCATTTCATCTTGATACTCTTGACTTATTTTTCTCTTTAGCACTTATCACTACCCAACATACAATATATTTTACTTATTTTTCTTGATTATTATCCATCTTCCCCTGCATTAGTTTTCCATTGCTGGTGTAACAAATTACAACAAACACAGTGGTTTAACAATGAACATTTATTATTTTACAGTTCTGTAGGTTGGAAGTCTAAAGCAGGTCTCATGGACCTAAAGTCAAGGTAATAGCAGGGCTGCATTCCCTACTGGATGCTCTAGGGGAGAATCTGTTTCCCTTCATTGCCAGCTTCTAGATGTCACTTGCATTCCTTGGCTCATGGCTCCCTTCCTCCAGCCTGAAAGCTAGCAAAGTTTCATCTTTCTGACCCATCTTTTATCATCACTTCTCCCTCTTGTGCAGTCAGGAAAGAGTCTCTGCTTTTAAGGACTCACACGATTAGATTTGGCCCACCTGGATAATCGAAGGCCATCACTACATCTCAAGGTCTCAATCACATCTACAAAATCTCCTTTTCCATTAAGATAGCATACTTATAGGTTCTGTAGATTAGGCAGTGAAATCTTTGTGGGGACCATTATTCTGCCTATCATACATACCCCTCACTGAAATGTAAGCTCCATGAGGTCATGCAATTTCATTTGTTTTGTTGTGTCCTAAGCACTTAGAACAGCATCTGGTGCACAGTATGTACTCAGTAAATATTTTCAATGAATGAATGAAAGTCAGATTTGGTTGATGATGAGCCATATCTGAAGTGCAGGTGCTAGAACACAGGCCTCTACTAGCTGTGTTTGAGGAGTGCATCCCTCTAATTAAATAATCTTTAGTCGTCACTTGAAAAATGAGGTGATCACTTTGTCCACTTTGCAGAGTGGTTTAGTGTGAATATGATTTACCCTAAAATGGTTTGAAAATTCTTAAAGAAATGTAAAATATTAACACTATACTTTTTAAGTTGGTCTGAGAACTCAGACCTCACTGAAGTCTGAGAACTCCTTGGCTGAAGTCACAGTGAATGTACTTTTATTTTCTTACTCTAAAATGTAATGCCTTACTTCTTGTTTGATGTTGCGTATGGAAAAGCACAATTGCTTGTTAAAAGGTGAAAAGTGGAGTCAACAATTAGCTGTTTGGATGAAGTTATATCTAAAAAGTATATGGGCAGATTATTTTGAAAACTGGATATTTGAATCAGCTGAATACAGGATAGAGCCTCCCCTGCAACCAAATATAAAAGTCTAATTTATTCTTCTGCAGTTTACATAAATCACTTGTGCAAAATAAGCATTGTATATCATATGAAGAAATGCTTTCTTGATATTAATAGAAACCTGGAATATTTTATTGGAATTCTTCTCTCATACTTTAGATATATTTTCCAGAGATAGATTTCCTCTCTCAACAAAAATTAAAGAGCCTAGGGGTGGAAACATGTAAAGGCAAAGCCAAACAAATAAACAAAACTCTTTTCTATGCAACTAGATTTTAAAACTTCCAGAGTTAAAAAAAAAAGTGTATTTTCCTTTGTGAGTTAAATATACACAAAACACATCTTATCGTATTGTCTATAGTTTTAATAACTGAAAATATCATTTTACCTACATAATAATTGCTATAGTAAAGGTCATGCCAAAGTTCTGGGAGAGGCTGGAAGATGTGGCAGCTAATTCCTCCTGGAAAACCAGGGTCATTGTCTCAGAAGAGGGACTGTTGAGCTGGGTCTTGGATGGTGAGTTTCCAGGGTACAGAACGGGATTCAAGATTTTTCCCATAAGAGAAACAGTGCACACACAAGAGCACCCCATCATGAAGGGAACTACTGGGATGAACGTGCAGGCCGTGAATCTGCAGGACGCCACACTTCCTGAGTTAAGGGGTTTGAGTTTCTTTGTGGGCAGAAGAGAGCCAATGAGAGTTTCTAGGCTGTGGATTTACAAAACACAATCTCTTGTTAGGAAAATGGGCTCTGGCAAAAGTGGGAGCTCTGGACTGAATCTCACAGAGACTCATGTCAGAGAATTCTGGCAATTTCTAACTTAACGAAAGGTGGGGTCAAAGCAGGGGTGGCAGAGATGCAGGCAAGAACTTGAGAGACACTTAAGGTGGGTTTGAATGTGACGACCAGGGGTGGGAGAAACAAGGCAGAATCTTGAACCTCCTATTAAGCATTTCTTAATATTGGGTGTGATGCTTCTTTTGCATTAGTTACCCATGCATACTGTTTGTTGAAGGCTAAATAAGGCTTTTATGCTTAGATAGGAAGGGGGGGTCTCCTCTCATGTATCCAGATGGTGCAAATGATCACTTTTCAAAATGAAAGGAACAGGTGGAAAGCAGCATCACTGGGAGGCAGAACAGGTGTGGTGGCTGCATTTCTTAACCAGCAGTTCTATGAGGGGAGGTCGGTGAGCCTTTAAATCAATGGAGTCACGGAAGGTGTACAATATACCATCTCCTGGGTACTATTCCCAGGAATTCCAATGTCATTGGTCAAGTGCCTGACCTGGGCACCAGATTTTTAAAAGTTCCCCAAGTGATTCAAGGTGGGTGGAAACGATGGCTTGAAAACATAAGTGAAGGCTTTTTCAGTTTGATAGTGTAGCTTTAAATTTCCATTCTGTTGATTTGCCTAATAATCTGTTGAGATGCTAATGATGCCAAAGCGTGATATACCTAACCCCTAGGGATGATTCAAAACAAATAAGATAATATATGTACATTGAGCTGGTATTTATTTGGGCCCTATTATCAGCACCAGTGCTTCAAATTTTTTCTGTAGGGAGTATATAAACCTTATAAAAAATCATTGGGAAACACACCAAAGTAGCATAATTTCTTCACTTCTATCTTTAACATGGAGGCTATAAACTTTTCATAAGCACTAGCTATCACAACTAATAATAAATATATCCTTTTTATTGACATAAAATGAATGGATATATTTTTTAAAAGGCATCAGAGGGGCTGTAATGCAAACTGATGTCAACACTCATTGGGCGGGTTGACTCTGATTCATAAAATCTTATAGATGACAAGTCCTATAAATCCTAAAATTCCCAAGTTGACTTTGCTTGCACATGCTTAATATTCAAGAAAGATTTTGTAAATGTCTGAATGACATCAGCCCGTGTGTAGTGTTAATATCTTATACTAATGTTACATTGTTTGGGGTTGGGTTGTGCTGAAGAAATTGATCTCTACCAAGCCTTAGGAACAGTGACTGAAACTCAGAAGCAGGAAAATCCGGGCAGAGATGTAACTAGCATGCTCTTAAATAATTAAAATGCCTGAACAAAGGATGAATATATTTCTTTAGGGCACTGACATAAATACAATATTTCAAATTATTAGAAAAAAAGAAAAAATGTTGGGAGTCAAAACTAAGAAATATAAAAAAGAGAAAATATCAAAACAAAGGCCTCAGTGGATTCTATTTTGAAATAATAAAGATACAAAGCAAAAGCATAGATCATAGTAATTTTGGATACACACATGTGGAGTGTAACAATACAGATAAAATTCTACCTGTAGTGTGTGATTAGAGAGGTAGCTTTTACTTATTCTAAAGTTTTTCAACACAAACGTTGGCACTACCCAGGTCAGGGTCCAATTAAGACTTCTCGGCTCTGTGCGCTTTTATAAGATTTAGCTCCTCCCACTTTTCCCGATCTCTTAGATTTCAACTTATGCAGCATATTTCTAAGGCCTTTATTCAACTTCCCCTTGCAGGTTTTTTTAAATGAACTTTCTTTACTCTTTAATATGATGTTTACTGTGTACCTACTGCAGCGAATGACATTATGGAAAAATACAGATAATTCTGCATTTCTGTATTCTTTGTGAATGAGCTAATCTAATTTGTTTACTGCCATAAATCTGGGACATCCTACATAAAGTAGGACCTCAGATCTAAGTATAATACTGTTCCATATATTATGTCCAATAAATAGTCTATGGACCATTTGGTAAGCTGCAGTAAAGATCCACCCCAAATCTAAAAAAAAAAAAAAAGTGGTTCTAATGAACCTAGGGGCAGGACAGGAATAAAGACTCAGAGGTAGAGAATGGACTTGAGGACAGGGGGAGGGGGAAGGGTAAGCTGGGATGAAGTGAGAGAGTGGCATGGACATATATGCACTACCAAATGTAAAATAGATAGCTAGTGGGAAGCTGCCGCATAGCACAGGGAGATCAGCTCTGTGTTTTGTGACCACCTAGAGGGGTGGGATAGGGAGGGTGGGAGGGAGACGCAAGAGGGAGGGGATATGGGGATATATGTATATGTATAGCTGATTCACTTTGTTATATAGCAGAAACTAACACGCCATTGTAAAGCAATTATACTCCAATAAAGATGTTAAAAAATAAATTAAAAAATCCACCCCAAATTTAAACAGGCTTATCCTAAATTTAAAGATTTAACATAATTTATTGGATAGTTAAATATGCTCAGTGTGTATATGAATACACACTCAGCCACTGCTGAATGGCTAAGACAAAGTCATGATTGGATATGAGGATGAACACTGTACTGGCTGGAATAAAGCATTTATTAGAGAGAAGAAGGGTTCTGATGATCTGAATTAGGACAAAGAGCTCAGGAAAAGAAAATGAGACTCTGGAAGACAAGCTTTAACAGTTTTGACCAGCCCCTAACCTGTTCAGATTTCATCTACATTATGTATGAGCAGGAATTTTGTACTTCAAATAGAAGCCTCCCAATTATTCATCGGAAAAAGTTTACATGTAGTGTATCACGCAAGTAGGCTTAACCGTTCACTTAACAGACTAAAGTAATGTGAGTTTAAAAGACTGCATCATCAGAAATATATTATACATGCTTCCTAACTTTTCTAGTTTGGTAACTTGCAAACATTCATGGGATTTCACCATTCTAAATTTTGTTGATGACAATGCTTGGTCTCATTATTCCTGAAGGCTAGTTGAAATTTATGTGTCTGTATATTAATTCCTCTGACAACTTGTACTTTCTTAAAAATAACTTCAAATGTTCCAAAATTATGGAGAGAATGTTGGGTAAAAATGTACAGAGTAGTTCATGATTTATATGAGATTTTTCTTTAGTTTTCAACAACCATCACTTGTGTATGTAATTATTTAGTAAATGGGATGCCCTCAACCTCTTTTTAGATATGACAAAAGAAACTTCTAAAGTTCTAATTTAAATATTTTATTTGAAAATATACTGCTATAACATTACTGTAAAATTAAGGAGAGTTGTGTGATAAACATAATTCTTCTTCCTCAAAATGTGAATACTTAATTTACCCTTTAGCTATTATATTCACCTCTTCATATTTTAGTGTTGTTCTCAGCAAACAACAAATCTATAGTAAATATATTTATATTTTACTGGTACAGGGAAATAATCCCTAATGTAAATGAAGATCAGAGTATTTAAATTGGGGTTAGATCATTCTAGTTCTCTACTTTTTTCCATTGTTGAAATAAAACACCAACTGAAAGATGCTTCGTCAGTGAGTATGTTTCAATGAGGAAATCAAATTGCTTTCTAGGATTTCTCGCAGAAAAATTCGATGACTTTAAGTTTCACTTAGCACTTAAAACTGGCATCAAGAATAGTGCCCAATATAGGGATATCCAATCTCCTGGGATAAACCATAATAGAAAAGAATATGAAAATGGAATGTAGGTATGTGTATAACTGAGTCACTTTGCTGTACAGCAGAAATTAGCACAACATTGTAAATCAACTCTACTTCAATTTAAAAAAAAAGTAGTGCCCAATAGCTATGGGAGTAATCAAGGACCATAAAGAAAGTTCTTTGGCAGTGGTTTCTGCATGATAAAGCATGGAAAACATTTATGAGGGCAGAGTGGCTTAAGAGAAGAGCCCAGATCACTTGTATTCCAGGCCTGTGCTGCATTTCCAACAGTGCATTCGTCATCTCTGCTTGCACAACCACAGAATTCTCAGACTCAGCATGTCCATATGGAACATATCATTTCACCCTGATACCTGCCACCCCTCCTGTGGCAATAGCTCAATGAATGGCACTAGTTGTTCCCACACCTAATGAATCACCAAGTCCCACTGAATCTACTTCCTAAATGTGTATTTTCCAGATCTTTTAATTTCTCTTCATCCCCACCTTGCTGCTGGTCTAAGGGATGAATACTTGTCTGAAATATTGCAACAGGGTCTCCACTGGCCTCCCTTCCTCCAGCACTGTGTTTCTCCAATCCAGTCTCTAGAATGCGGCCAAATCCTACAACCTCAAAGGCTTTCCATTTTCTTGGAATAAAGTCCAGAATCCTTAGCATGGTGGGCAAGGCTTTTTTTTTTTTTTAAATGTTTCCAGCTTCATATCCCATCTCTCTCCAGAACGTGTGCAGCCAAGCTCCTGCCCTCCAAGCTCCACCAGATGGAGCCATGTTCAGTCATATGTTGGTGCCCAAAAGTCACTGCCTCACATGCTCTCCTCTCAGTCTGCCCCTGCTTCATCTGGCTAATTTCTGCTCAGCCTTGCAAGTTCTAGTGCCTTTTCCATGAACCATTTCTGACCACCCATGCCCATACCCTCAAGTCCAGGAGAATTGCCCTCATAGACAACATCCTATATTCTACCTCATCCTGAAAGTTATAGCACTTCATTTGTAGTTGCTTGTTTAATCATTGGACCTATGGCTTCACAAGAACCATGGCTGTGACTGTTTTACTCATTTGTCCAATGCTAATATATTAAGTCCATGGTAGGTATTCCACAAATATTTGTTAAATGAACAAATCCAAATGGAGTTATGTACCACAGAGTTCAGATTTCTGTTTCTGCCCTTAGCTGTCTGGACAAAGTACTACAGGAAATAGTACAGGATAATTTGCTAGCTATAGGTTACTATAAAGTTAACTCCTTACCATACAGTTTCATCACTGCCCCCTCCAAAAAATTCAATCATTTGCTAGTTTTGACCCTACTTCTTTCAGCATTGGTAAGAATTGTAGCAACCATCATTATACTTAAGAAAATTAAATTACTAATATCGGTCTACCCATTTCTCCAAGAAAATGAAATTACTTCTCTACAGAATTAAAACACCATTTCCTTGAACTAGGTGAAGAAGCCAATTTTCTTTTGTGTTTCTTGCCTCTAAAAAGAATATGTGTCTAGACAGATTACTGAAGTTTTTCCATGAGATACCCTTTTCCACTAGAACAAACTCCATTAATCCCACACAATGACATAAATACCTCATCGTTCCTCCCCGTTTACTTCTTTTTTTTTTTTTTTTTTTTTTTTTTTTTTGCTGTACGCGGGCCTCTCACTGCTGTGGCCTCTCCCGTTGCGGAGCACAGGCTCCGGACACACAGGCTCCGCGGCCATGGCTCGCGGGCCCAGCCGCTCCGCGGCATGTGGGATCTTCCGGGATCGGGGCACGAACCCGTGTCCCCTGCATCGGCAGGCGGACTCTCAACCACTGCGCCACCAGGGAAGCCCCCGTTTACTTCTTAATTTCAAAAATAATAAGAAAAAAAGATGAAAGAAATTCTAACCCGTATTTCCAAACACAGAATTCTGATTAAAAGGAAAAAATACCACTATGGATTTACATACCTTTCTTCAAATTTCTCAATATTGTCATAATTCATTTTGCTGAACCAGTTTTGTTCTACATTTGCCTTGTGGTACTTTTTGCATTAGTTGGTCTCAGACTTTATTTAGCACACATCAGAATCTCCTGAAGGGCTTTGAAAATGCAGGTTTCTGGGCCCACCTCCAGAGTTTCTGACTCATTAGGCCTGAAACCAGACCAAAGAATTTGTGTTTCTAAGGAGTTCTCGTGATATCAATAGGGACCACACTTTGAAATGTAACTGATACATGCAACCTATGGTAGAGGAGCACATTCTGCCTCTATGTAGTTATATTGGGTTGGCCAAAAAGTTTGTTCGGGTTTTTGGTACGATGTTATGGAAAAACCCGAACGAGCTTTTTGGCCAATCCAGTAACGTGGCATTTTGACATGTCCTATCCCACTCACCCTTCCTGTTTATTTATTTTTTGTTGTTTCTTTTTTATTTATTTTTATTGTGGTAAAAGCCACATAATATAAAACATACTATTTTAACCATGTTGGTCATTGGTATCTGACTCAGTTTTGCCACCTAATATTTGGAGCATGTACTCAATACTGAAACGTAAGAGCTTACGGGTACATCATTTTCTCAAAAAAAGAGGTCTTCTTCTGCAAGTTTAAAAAATTAAATGGAGAAACAACCCGAAGCTTGCTCTAAGATTGTTACCTTCAATGGTAAACATGTTTTGCCTCAATGGAGATTTCTTTGTTCAGGAGCCAAGCTGGCAGTTAAGCTGGCACCGGAGGAGAAGCCATTTGCCTAACATGATGATAGTGTAGTCCTTTGTAAACCCTGGAACAATGAGGGCCCACAAAGAGGCTCATTCCAAGTTCTACTTCCTTCTCTTTTCTTGTTACGTAACAGTGGCTGCTCATTCTGAATTCTCAGAGCCACAAAGGAAGGGGAAGATGTTCGATCCTGTCACACCCTCCCCCATTTAAACCATTTATAGCCTTAACTTAAAGCAGCAATATGAAGTCATCTTCTTTAAACACTGCAGAACTAACCGTGAAGTCCACCAACAAAGTGACATTCATGGAATTGCTTTGTGCCAAAGCCTTCTGTCCCCTCTAGGTTTGTCTGCCATAGTATTGTGCTCAGAAGAGCAAGGTGAAAACCTTGTCTT
The DNA here is from genome assembly GCF_025265405.1 of Mesoplodon densirostris. NCBI lineage: Eukaryota > Metazoa > Chordata > Mammalia > Artiodactyla > Ziphiidae > Mesoplodon > Mesoplodon densirostris. Next base: position 47,746,149 of record NC_082663.1, read on the forward strand.
GAGTTGGGCTTGGGAGGAGGGTTACTTTGGTCTTGTAGATTTGTTACTTCAATCTTCTTCTTAGAAAGGTACAATGTCTTAGAGAGTTTGAATTCTCATCAGTTCTGGCATCAGCTGAGTCAAGTCTCAGAATTTAAAGTGATTTCTTAGTGATTACTAAGAAAGCCCTTAGTAATCGCTTCTGAAGAAATCAGGCACACCTACTGTGACCATTACAGGTACTATGTAAGCTCCCACTTTTTGAAGGTTCTTTCAGAGTGAGGACTCTGTGTGTCTAATTCATTGCTTTATCTGGTAGAATTTAAATTAGTGCCCCCAAAATAGAAGGCATGCAATATGTAACATTTATTGCCTGACTGGCTCTAACTATAAGCTTTGTAGGTGATGCACAATAAAAATTAAACAAGTGTAACATGATACCAAAGTTCATAAATTAAATGTTACCAAAACAGAGATTGCTTCTACAAATGAAGGAAACAAATCAGAAGATATCTCACTAGAATATAACCTCCTCTAACCCCCAGTCTACAAATATATCCATCACCAGATTTCTGGCAACAACAAAAATATACATTTACATTTCAGGACTTAAATCCCTGGTTTTATACTCAAGAAATGCCGAAACTAGTAAAACATTTTTCAATTAAATTGTCTGCCAGTTTATAAATGGAAAGGAATTCCCCATGAGATACCTCCCTTTATAGAGGGAATATAGAATTGTGTAGAAAGGGCAGGTAATTATTAAGTAGACAAATGTGATTGCCTTTCTTTTTAATACCAATGGTGTCTTCAAAGCATCCTCTCCATTTTGCAGTCATATCAGCTTCTAGAGCTTTATATAGCCCCTTCAACTGAATCTACTCACTGCAGCCTTAGCCCATCTGAATTCACGAAAGAATCCTTCCAGGGAGGGATCCATTACAAGAACATCAGCTGCAACTAGGTCATGCCACTCAGATCTGGATCTAGAGGTCAGCTGTGACTTCTGGCTCCTGCATGATCTACTTGTCTTCCCAGATCACTCAAACCTCTAAGGTCTACTTCATAGACACGAGACCCTGCATCAGATGCTCAAATTAGGAGCACTTCATACCGTGATGCTTTATTTCCAGTTCTAGCTTTGGATCTCCTGTAACCCAAGACAGCCTAATCCAATCCAAGGGCTCTCTGATGCCCTTTGGATACTATTTCTCTAATAAGTCACAAGACCAGCTTCTAGGGACAAGGCAGTTCTCCCAGGTCTCTTAGCACCAGAGTTCTATTCTTTTCTGCCAGGTTCTGATTTCTTTCTCAGTCTCTGTTCCTAAAATCCCACTGAGCCCTTTATTGACACCCTAAGTCCTAAAAGGTACAATTTTGATGTCTTAAGTTCATTTTCAGGGCTCAGGGTATAATAATGACTAGTCCTTCAGCACCCAACAAGCACATTGTACAAAGAACAGAAATTGGGGTGGGGGAGGGCACTGAAGAGGTCCTCGGTGCTGAAACATATTTCTACAGAAGAATATAATTGGTGAATTCTCATATCCAGGGAGCATCAAATTGATATACTATTTTAGCACTCCTGCAAGAATTCTCCTACATCATTTCTGCACAGAATTTTATTTTATGGAAAAGTTCCACGATTTTTCACATATTATATCATCTTCTCACACCAAGTAGTTTCATACTTGAAGAATTACAAAATGCACTCATCAAAAATGTTTGGCACCCCATGTGCTATATATTACATGTTTATATATTTCTAAAATCCTGAACAAATCTCTCTTGAAGTTCTGTTTAAAATACGACCACAAGCACAATCACGTATGATAGAAAAACAGAACATCAACTCACAGAAGACCAGCACCTACCCTACAGGTGATGTAATTTGAAATTTTGTTGAAATGACTTTGAAAATTAGCTCTGCAAGATATAAGAACAAAGGCAGGCTACAATATTTCTGTCCACTGGACAACACTAAAGCTTCAGAAATGAGATGCCCAAACCTCTTCTAGAAATAAAAATCAATTAAGAAGAGCAGCCCAGAAAGCATTAATGTAATCGGTCTGCATGCTGCCAGCTAATTTACAATCCATGAGAAGCTGAGCCAAGTGGGAGTTATTTACGTTTGTTCTTCTGGTATAATAGAAGGGAGGCGAGTGAAAAGGATATGCTGAATCATATTGTGTTTGACTGAGGACTGACAGAGAAGTTTTCTTCAATTAATAGCCAGCTGCATAACTTGAGCTAATGCCAGCTGGGCTTTCGTCATGAAGTGACACCAAAATAAATGATTCTGTACTCAGGTGCTGGTTGTGATGCAGTGAATTTATCCATCCAACGTTGGAGCAGGGAGAGAGGGGCGGGCAATCACACCGGTGACCTGAGTTTTATGAGCATATTTTGGCAACTGTTCTAAGGATACTGAGTTCATGATAATTGTTAAGTGTCTAAAAGGATCCATTTAGGTGCAAAGACTTGTTTGAATTCTTAGAAGGAAAGGACCAAATGGAGTGGAAATGGCCTCATCAAGGCCATGTTGATTTCTTTCACGATTAGTGAAATTCACGTTCATAGTTAAGTCATGTGGTCAAGAGGGGAGCAGGCAAAAAGGGCATCCACATAAGGGAATTCTTGAGGAGGAAAATAATGACGACAATGGCATAAAAGGAATCTAGTATAGATTTAAAGCAGTCCAATGCCTGCCAGTACATTCAGAAGAGATGAACAGGCCCAACTGCTGGGATTTTTCTAGTGAGGTGCCTGTCCCAGTGGCCACAAGTCCATGTGTCTCTGGCTGCCAAGTCACATTCCCGTCTGTCTGGATGGAAGGGTGCCCACCCACAAGCTAGACCTTTTCATTACGGGGAAGTTTCCGAGGTTCCTTGTGTCAGGCAAGCTCCACCTCCCCATCACTTCATGTAAACACCTCTTCTATGGGATTTCTTACAGAAAAACCCACGTGAAAGCATCTAACCAAAGAAATAAAAGTCATAAAACCAGAAGCTCCATAGGAATCTAGGTATGGACAATAACAGGCAGAAAACAAGCCCCTCCAAGGAGGAAGCAGTAGCAGCTTGACCTATGAATTCTTTGCTATCTGTTTGCTCCCTTGACTTTCAAACTGTAGCCCTGGAAATACAAACACACAATTCTAAACATCCACAGGCCTGCGGCAGCAAACTACCACAGGCCAGCTTCACAACTGGGGCATGCAGACCATAAATCCTGTAGTGGCAGGAGCGGGGAGGGTACGAAAATGGACCGTCACCATTCAACACCCTGCATCAAAGGAAACTGGGCACAAGAGGCAGCCAATTACTGGATTCTCTCATTCATGGAAGAAGCTCAAGGATTGAATTACCCAGGTGACGCTAGTTCTACGCATGCCAGGAGGCAAACGCTTACATGACTGCTAAAGGCCACAGTTGCTCTGGATTTAGGCAGAATGTTCTGGTCCCTAGTGTGGACAGAGACGAGAGCTATATAGAGAAGTGCTGGGAAAGGGGCTTCTCACCAGTCTTGGTCATGAGCGTTCCTATTCTGAGTTGGATTTTAGAGAGGGACACAGGAGACAACAATCCCAAGATGTGACTCTTTAAAGCTGTCAGCATGAGAGATAAACCTAACTTGGCTATGTGAAACTGATGAGAAACAGTCTTTGCTGCTGGCCACACAGAAAGGAAAGGACACAAACAAGAAACCCACCACTGTTAGTTATATTCGGAGCAACGGAGAGAGATTCCTACCACCACATGGCAGCCTGTGCTATTAGTGGTTGGTTAGTCTGGGAGATCCTAAGCTATTCAGTAAAAGCTATCTCCACAGTGGGTACTAGGGGAGGTGATCTGTTAGGAAGCTGGGTTAACAAGTGCTTCTTCAAATGTCATCTGTAGTGTCACTGGGTGCCCTAAGTGTAACTCCCATCCAAGTGAGCAACCTATAGACAGAACAGAGGCACAATTTCTAGGTGTGAGTATTGCATGATGATGCCTCCCAAGTATTAGTTTATTTCCTTCAACAAACTGACTCTATATTGCTTATACGTGGAATCTAAGAATAAATAAAAATAAATAAAAAATGTTAGATGATACAACTGAACTTATATGCAAAACAGAAATAGACCCACAGACATAGAAAACAAACTTACAGTTACCAAAGGGGAAAGGAGGGGGATAAATTAGGAGTTGGGGATTAATATACACACTATTATGTATAAAATAGATAACCAACAAGGACCTACTATATGGCACAGGGAACTCTACTCAATATTTTGTAATAGCCTATAAGGGAAAAGAATCTGAAAAAGAATATATATATCTGAATCATTTTGCTGTACACCTGAAACTAACACATTGTAAATCAACTATACTTCAATAAAAAAATAAAATTAAAAAAACATGGACTGATTCCTCTAACATGAAGCATTTCATTTTCTAGCACTCTCTACATCACAACCAAATATATGAATGGAAACAGAAAATTCTGATCATTAATGCTTGAGCTTTGTTTTGTTTTTGTTGTCACTGTTTTGGAACAGACAGAGCCACCTGGGATAAATGATACATATGAATGTATTAACAGACTCTTAGTGAAACACAAATATACATAGTTCATAAAACATGAACAACATATATTCTTTTTTAAAAAAATTATTTATTTTACTTATTTTTGGCCGTGCTGGGGCTTCATTGCTGTGTGCGAGCTTTCTCTAGTTGCAGCTAGCAGGGGCTACTCTGTTATAGTGTGTGGGCTTCTCATTGCCGTGGCTTCTCTTGTTGCGGAGCCTGGGCTCTAGGCGCACAGGCTTCAGTAGTTGTGGCAGGTGGGTTCAGTAGTTGTGGCTCACGGGCTCTAGACCGCAGGCTCAGTAGTTGTGGTGCACGGGCTTAGTTGCTCTGCGGCATGTGGGATCTTCCCGGAGCAGGGCTCGAACCCGTGTCCCCTGCATTGGCAGGTGGATTCTTAGCCACTGCACTACCAGGGAAGCCCTATATTCTTACCTCTTTCATTCAGGGACTGATTATCTAATTGGTGATTTGTCATTTCCTCCATCTTTTCCTTTTCACATCTCTTTATAAGAAAATAAGTAATGATGGAAGTGCAAACTATGGTGCAAAAAGCATGTCCCAGGCTTGATGCTACATGATTTTATACATTTTCATCTTTAACCCTAGCAGGTTACTGTCCAATTACATATAGAGCAAAAGAGGCTCAGTGGTAAAGAGATGCACCAAAACATAACTTCCTCCAAGAAGCTTTGCTTGATGGGATAACCTAGTTTAAGAGATGCTCATATATCTTCCTTTTATCCCTGCATTTTTCATTGTTCTTTTCATAAGCTTTTCACTTGCCTGGCTTCCTTTTAAAATGTGATTTCCCTAAACGTGGGGATTGCATCTTATTCACCTTTTCACCCTCAGTGCCTTAAACAGTGACTGGCATCTGGTGGACAATCAGAAACGTCAAGAATGAATTGAAGCCATACAGCCAGGAGCAACAACACCAGATTTCAATGCAGAAATGTCAAATTTCAACACCTAGCAAGCAAAAAATGTTGGATTTTATTTGATGTTTAGCAGAAGAAGGGGTGTTGGAATTAGTTCACCCATTTCATTCTAGACAGTTAACGACCAAGAGGTTCTCAAGAAATACTCGTTGACAGAATTCATGTATCCAAGTTAGCTCTGTTTCCTAAAAACCAAAAATAAGAGGAAACTAAAGATTCAGATAAAAGTCAGCCTCAATGGGAGGAGAAGAGTTTTTATTAAACACACGAATGAGCATTTACTTTGTTCAACTAGAGGCTGGCTTTTCACCTGGATTACAAGAGAAATATTCCAGCATCAATTTTCCTTCGAAAAAGTGTATTGAGTAAAACCCTAAGTGCTCTCTGCATGAAAAATTCTAGTTTTTCCTTCCTGTACAAACGCATAATGTAAACATCATCATGATGGCATTTCCTTTCACAGCATCGGTCATTTAAAACCACAAACCTTTGTAGAACATGGATATTGACAAACTAAGTAAAATAGCTTTAAATCCTGTGAAAAGAGACAACAGGGCCCAAACCTGAGACTGATTTTCAGGAGTAACTTTGCTGATGGAGCCTAAGAGCAGCTTATTCCAAACCCTCACTCCCCCAGCTCCCACCCCACTTGGAGCAACTAATGTCAATTAGAAAAATACATTTAAACTAAAAAGAACAATAGGCAGAAGACAGTTGTTTGGCTTAAAGTGTAACCAACTGAGCTACAACAGAGGCAGCTTACCTCCTACCACCAGTAGGTACAGCACAGTAGGTACCCTGCCCTGGGCCCAGAATACTTTTAGGAGTCCATGAAAATGTTTTAATTTCTTTTAAAATCAGAAATGAAATGATTATAATCCAGCTTAGATTACATTTCTCTTTATATCAAGGCGGTTGTAAAGTGTAATTTTTAGTATTTTTTTAATGGAAAAAGAGGTCCACAAAGCCCAAAGTGTGTAGGGCCCACAAAAGTCATGGTACAGCCTTGAACTGGGCTATTTTTAATTTTTATAAATTTGCTATGGCATTATTTTTTGTTGGGATGTTAGGGACACATGAATGTTGTGTGCCTTTTATTTCTCCTCTCCCACCACAAAAAGCAATCCCTCAAAAACAAACAAACAAAAAAACATTGAAAATTTTTATCAATTGGATTGGATATTGGTAGCACATCAATGAATATCAATCACAAATCCAATTCAACTGGGCCATGAAAGAAAAGATTTCGTATGAAAGCCTTCCTTTCTGCTTTTACCTGGAAAGCAACAACTGAGAAATAATCACAATTTCAGAGGAATGAAGGAAGATGAACTACTAGAACATTGTGCCTTAAGAAAAACACTAATTTAGAAATACTGACCCACAAAACTTTTTTGCTTTAACACTGAAGTAGCTGATTCAACTGAGTAATTTCCTGAATCTAGGTGGATACTTTGGTAGATAGTCATATTACACTACTGAGTTAGTACTGAATTAGTATTGGTATCAAAGCTAATATCAGGAATGCCCTTCTCATATGGTACAGCATAACTAACAACATTGGTTCACACAGCCGTTGTGTTTTTATGGCAACCAGGGCATGCCTTGATGCCTCAGCCACCCTGCCTCTGAATTAATAGGATGTTGATTTCTGCATACTATCTCATTATTCCTCTAGCTCTAACTAGTCTGTGGAACAGACACAAATGCAATAATGAGGAGTGGAAATCAAATACCTTCAGTTTTGGAGTCTTGGTTAAGTATTTCTTGGTACGGAAAGAGGCAAGAAGTAATGGTTGAAATGAAGTTTTAGCATTATCTATGAATTGTATTTATCCATGAACTTCCGTAAAATTTTTATAGGAAAGAGAGGTACTAGTATATCAACAATCTAAATTCCAGTACTTGGAACTGGAAATTTTAGGGTTTCTAGTACATTCTTTTTTTTTTTCTTTTTTCTTTTTAGTTTTTTACTGAAGTATAGTTGATGTACAATATTGTATAAGTTACAGGGCTAATATAGTGATTCATAATTTTTTTTTTTTTTTCTTTTTGCGGTATGCGGGCCTCTCACTGTTGTGGCCTCTCCCGTTGCGGAGCACAGGCTCCGGATGCGCAGGCCCAGCGGCCATGGCTCACGGGCCCAGCCGCTCCGCGGCATATGGGATCCTCCCAGACCGGGGCACGAACCCGTATCCCCTGCATCGGCAGGCGGACTCTCAACCACTGCGCCACCAGGGAGGCCTGTGATTCATAATTTTTAAAGGTTATACACCATTTATAGTTATTATAAAATATTGGCTATATTCTCCATGTTGTACAATATATCCTTGTAGCTTATTTTATGCCTAATAGTTTGTACCTCTTAACCCCCTACCCCTATATTGCCCCTCCCCTCTTCCCTTTCCCCATTGCTAACCACCAGTTTGTTCTCTATATCTGTGAGTCTGCTTCTTTTTTGTTATATTCACTAGTTTGTTGTAATTTTTAGATTCCACATATAAGTGATATTATACAGTATTTTTCCTTCTCTGTCTGATCTAGTATATTCTAAGTAGTCTCTTTTTAAAACAAATATAGAAAATAATTAGAATATAACATGTTTCCTACATAAAATATGACTAATAAGGCAAAATAAGATAATAAGAATTATTAAATTATATATGAAGAAAATAATAACAACCTTAAATAAACATTTCCTTATAGCACAGCCAAAACTTAGCCTTTTTCCCCCATATTTTTATCTCCTTTTCACTAAGGTAGGAATAATATCTCACTGTCATGTAGGTAAACCAGTAGAGAGGACCTGCCACTGAAAATAAAGCAGAAGTTAATTTTTTCCCTCTAAAAATATAATTTGCACAATTAGGCTATTAAATATATGGTCATTGGATATTATAAAATTAGAACATTGGAAGATTTGGAATTATATTCTGCCTCATTGTAATGAGAAATTCTTTAAATATGACATTGTTCTGGTTACAGTGCATCTCTGCATACTTGTCATGCATCTTTCCTTTCTTATTCTGATAAAATAAAACAAATTTCTTGTTGGAGAACCACCTCTAAAGGATGGTACTGATGATGTCTGTGACTGGGATACACAGAAGCCTGGTTAGTCACATGACTGTTGAAGGCTGGCACTTCATCCAGGTCCACCCATTTGAGTCAGGACTGAGTCTTCATTGGAGCCATTGGGAAATATATGCTCTTATGCCACTGGAATTACTACAGGCAGAGTTATGCCACTTGCTGCCTTAGCTTTCTTTGCCACCACACAGGGAAAGCCAGCAATGCAGAGGCGGATAGAGATTGAGAAAGACAGACCAACGTCCTCATCACATTGCAAGAGCACATGAGCAAGCCTTGTGCCCATGAAAATCAGCTGCACTCCTTGGATTTCCCAGTTTCAAGATTCCACAAGCCACCTTTCTGTTGGTTTAAATATTTAGTTTCTATTACTTGCAACTAATGGGGGAGAACAGTCTGACTGATATACCACTTCACCACATGGAACTTTTCAATGTTAAGAAATATTCTATTGATATAATGCAAGTCCACTTTTGCTTACTTATACCTCTTTTTTTTTTTTTTTTTTTTTTTGCGGTGCGCGGGCCTCTCACCGTTGTGGCCTCTCCTGTTGCGGAGCACAGCCTCCGGACGCGCAGGCTTAGCGGCCATGGCTCACAGGCCCAGCCGCTCCGCGGCATGTGGGATCTTCCCGGACCGGGGCACGAACCCGTGTCGCCTGCATCGGCAGGCGGACTCTCAACCACTGCGCCACCAGGGAAGCCCTACTTATCCTCTCTTTACTGCCTTTGTATTTGATTGACAGTAAGAGAATCCAATTGTTTCTTGCTGCACTACTGCAGCAACTTCATTCATTCATTCGTACATTCATTCATTCAACAAATGCTTACCACAGACCTATTCTGTGCCAGGCACCCGCTGAAGATTCATAATTGAACAAAACTGACAAAACGGTCTACTTTCATAAAATTTATCATCTGTAGGAGGGAGTCAACAATGAATGAATAAAGAGATCATGTAAATATATTGGATAGCAACATGTGCTATAGAGAACACTAATGCAGGAAAGAGAATATACAATGTCTGGGTTGATGATGGGTTTTGTTTTGTTATGTTTTGCTGTTTTTTAAATAGATGGTCAGGGACGGTATTATTACGACAGCAATATTTGAGCAAAGATCTAAAGACAGTGAGTTCCTTATTGAGGAAGGTATGGGTCCTGAAAGAGAGTACAGTCAGGCTCACCGGTAGGGTGCAGGGCAAATTTTCCTGACAGGAGTTCACCTATTTACACAAGGGAGAAACTCCCATTGATGTCCCCCTCCTCCACACTAGAACCTTTTACTGCTGGTTCTCTGAGGGGACTGGCCTATTTGTTTTGTTTCACTAGGCAAACAGAAATATGAGTTAGGGATGGCTGTAGGTTCCATGAATCATTATTATTTTCAGTGTACACTCTCTGGCGTGATGAAGGCTGTGATGTAAATTGCTGACTAATTTTATAAAGCACCTGGGGTTCCTCAGGGCAAAGGCACTATGTCAACACCAACATTAAACAAATATCAATAATTGGCCAAATCCTCTGGGGGTGCAAGGCAAATAAAAAATGTTCCCTCTTGGAGTTTCATGACGTCTGCCAGGTTTACCACTTGACAACCTGGATTCAGAAAGAATGAGGCAAAGCATTTTTCAAAAGCCACTTTGCTACCATTGTATGTGGCCTCCAAACAACCACTGTGAATACTGAGTATTTAACAGCAAATTAAAATTGAGTATGTTTTTGATTTCACTAGCACAATAAGGTTCTGAATAATCACTTGAAATATTAGTCCTTATCATTTTCCAGGCAATTCCACTATTAGTGAGAAATAAGAGTAGAGCAATATGCATTAGATAATAAAAACAATCATTTTTCCAGCAATTTTTAAAGCACACACAAATCTCTCTTTAGCAAAAGGACTTTTTAGAAGCATTGAATCTCTTATAGTTTATCCATGTGAATTTTGATTAAAGAAATTGTCCAAAAACAAGAACGGTTGGAAGGGTTCCAAATGGTAGATGAAACTCTAAAATGTATATTACATATTAACAAGATTTCTTTGTGTTTCTAAGAATTCTATAGGGAAATGTACCTAAGTTTAATGCAACTCTACCCACTCAACCTCACACCACACCAAAAAGACATTCATAAAAGAAAGCACAACATATACACACTCTTTATAAATGGACATTGGGCTTTGAATTTTAACTAAAACAAGGGATAGCTCAGGATAAACCTGGTTTTACTCTACTACTTCCAAAGTTCAATGGAAAAAAAGCATTAACCATTTTCTCAAGATTATTAACTATCTTTAATCCTTAGAATTATGAGACACGTTTGCTGAAAAGACTTTAGGATTAATCTAGTATGACTTTTATTTCACAGGTAAAGAGACTAAGTCTCAGAGAGGTTACTTCACCAAGAATATAAAAATCAACTATAATACCCTGAGCCATAGCTACTGTTAGTATTTTGGAATATCCTTCCAGGTATTTTCCTATGAATTAGTATATACATATAGCTGTATATGCATAGTTCTCATATTTAAAAGCGCGCTCTCATTTTATGCATTGTTTACATACTTTTTAATTTAACATACTGTGACTATCTACCATGTTAAAAATTATCCTTGTACATCAATATTCCATCATATGTATGTATCTTGATATTGCTGCATATTTGACCCATTTCCAGTTTTCAACTATCATAAACAATGATGGTTGTAAGTCTTTTCATATGTCTCTAATTACTTTTTTAGGTTAAATTCTTAGAAGAGAAATTGCTGGTTCACAGAGTTTTTTTTTTTTTTAAGGTGTTTGGTAATTAGTATTCAATTGCCTTCTAGAAAGTCTATTCAAATTTTCACATTTACTACGATTAAATAAGAATGTCCCAACTTGAATCAATATTTGGTATTACTTGGCTTTGCTTTTTAATCTTTAACACTTTGATTAGAGAACATACTGGGTTGGCCAAAAAGTTCGTTCAGGTTTTCTCCATAATATCGTATGGAAAAACCCAAATGAACTTTTTGGCCTACCCAACATTTCTCCACTGTTGTTTAATTTGCTTTTCTTTAAGTTTGGGCTTTTATTCATGTTATTGGCAAATTGTGTTTCGTTTTTTATGAAATGACTGTGTGTTGATTTTTCTGTAAGAAAGGTCACCTTTTTTGTTGACTTCTAAGGATTTTTTAATACATTAAAGATAATGCCCCTTTAGCAATGTTGGAAACAGATTCCTTGGTTTGTCATGTGCCTTTATATTTTATTTATGGTGTTTTTTGGTGTGCCTAAATATTTGATTTTTTAAATGTACACATATTTGTAAAACATTTTCTTAATGTTTTCTAGCTCTGTTGACAGGCTTAGAAATACTTTCCCACTTTGAAATTAAATGAGTATTCACCTATATTTTTATAGTAATTTAATATTTTAGTTGTTACATTAAAAATATATATTAATAACTATTATTTTATTTTCATTAAAACCTTATCTAATATATATTTTTATGTAAGATATAAGGAAGGAATCTAAGTTTATATTATTTTCCCAAATAATTAGCTATTGCCTCAACACCATTTATTGAAAACTAAATGCTAATCACATAAGGGTATATGTGTATATGCATGGATACACGCACACGCACACACACACACACACACACACACACACACACACACGAGTCTTATTTGGAATCTATAGCCTTTTCAAATGATCTTTAATTCTTCATCTAAACCACTGACCTAATTCTTATAGTTTTATAACATGTTATAATTTCTGAAATGGTGAGTTCTCCATCTGTCTACCCTTAACCCATTGTGCTTCTTTTCAAGTTTTTAATTTTTTTGCTTTCTCATATATTTATCCTTTTGGGTAAACTTTTGAAACAATTAATCAAAATAAAAATAATATCTCAGTGGTATTGAGTATAACTGAATAAATTGTGTAGATTTAATTGGCCAGAAATGATATTTTTAAGGTCTTAAATAGGTCTTCCCATACACAGTAAGTGCAGAAATAGTCTGCATAGATTCAAACCCTAGCTTTAGCTCTTACCAGATCTATGATCTTGGACAAGTGGCTTGATTTCTCTGAATCTTAGTTATCAAATTTGTAAAATTAAGATAATAACAACTAGCTACTTCATAGGATTGTATAGAATTAACAGATGATTTAATATGAAATGTGTAAAGTATTTAAATGCATAATTAGGGCTTCCCTGGTGGCGCAGTGGTTGAGGGTCTGCCTGCCGATGCAGGGGACATGGCTTCATGCCCCCGTCCAGGAAGATCCCACATGCCGCGGAGCGGCTGGGACCATGAGCCATGGCCACTGAGCCTGTGCTCCGCAATGGGAGAGGCCACAACAGTGAGAGGCCCGTGTACCGCCAAAAAAAAAAAAAAGGTATTTTAGTTTTTTATTATAATTTATAACTGATATTACTCTTTTATAGAAAAGCCAATGATTTCCATGTATTTTTGTATTTGGTCACCTTACTGAATCTCTGCATTATTTCTAATAATCTTTCAACTAATTTTTTTCCATGTATATACCCAAAGAGTAGTAAATTCACTTTACATTTTATATTTTATGATTCAAATAATTATACTACCTAGAACTTTCCATAATATTAAAATATTAATATTACATGATAAAGCTTATAATTGAGCTTATTTTAATAGAAATGACTCACTTAAAATAGTTTTGGCTGTTGAGATAGACACTGTAATGCTTCTGCTGCTATTGCACTTGAGTTTTGCTTTTTAAAACAATGAATAGGTATTAAATGCTAGTCAAATTCTGACATCTGTCATTGCAAACCTCTTGCTCTCTTTTAACCTATTAATATGATGGATTCTGTGAGCAGACTCCCTCACAATGAACCACATGTTTACGTATAGAATCATTCTTATTTGACATGAGCATGAATCTTTTAACAAAATGCAGGATTCAATTTACTAATACTATACTTAGGATTATATCTCTTTAATGTTAAGATTGGTTAGAGATTTTCTATTGCAGTTAGGTCTAGTTCATTCAATAAATGTAAAGTTGACTTTCTGTTCACAAACTTTAGAAAATTTTAAATAACATACCAGCTCTTTATTCTTCAAAGTTTGTGAAGTGTTTGTAAACACTTTCAAAGAAATTCTCTGATGTCTTTTGCAGAGCTGTTTTTCTGGAAAAGCAACTTTTCCAATTTTTTTCCCAAGAGACATTGCTTTATCAATGTTATATACTTCAACTTATGTCAATTTTACATATATATATACATATATATATATACACACACACGAATATATATTTTTACAGAAAAGCATCATTTAATCAAGAGTTTTAGTAAATAGCATTCTATTATATATAATTAATAAAATACATTTTCTGTCTCTTTATATGTATATATAAAATAGTTACATACATATGTAACTGTTTCACCAACTGTTAGACATGACTGTGTCTCATTTTCTCTCACCATGGAAAACTGGGAAAGACATTTTAGCAGGTGAGAAATAAAGCATCCTCTCTCAAGTTTTCACCATCTCCCAAGAGAAACACCATCGTCTCATAGATGGGTCTCCATGCCAACAGTGCACACTTCTGTGATCATTTTTCCTAATCACCAGGGAGTACTTTTCCACTTCCAGCTTTAAAAGAGTGAGCAAGCATCCCCCCATCCCTCATTATCTAGTTGCTAAGTGATTTAATAGATGTTTCACGAAATTCAAAATCAGCAGTAAGATTTATAACAGAAACACTTCTCAGCTCAGTCTCCATTCTCACTACCTGGCTCTGGATCCAGGGAGTTCTTCAGGTCTAATTTCAGAAAGAGCATGTACTTCCTTTATATTATATAACATTTTGAGCAACATTTAAATGAATGCTTAGTGCGAGTTTTCAAATAGAAATTTAAAATATTTTTTATGCCACTAACTGAGAAAGATTAACAGAGCACAATAAATTATACCTAATATTTCAGGAACCAGTGTTGTAACTACTGATTGAAAAAACGAAAGACAAGGCAAGCATTCCAAAGCAAAACCTGGAGGAAACAAAGCTTCTAAAATAAACTTTCCCTCCAGCAGACCCTCATGGAGCACTCTGTTATTTATCGAGTTGATAACAAATGAAGCAAAGTATGGAATGTAATAATAGCTACAGTTCAGGCTTCCCTGGTGGCGCAGTGGTTGAGAGTCTGCCTGCCGATGCAGGGGACACGGGTTCGTGCCCCGGACCGGGAAGATCCCACGTGCCGTGGAGCGGCTGGGCCCGTGAGCCATGGCCGCTGGGCCTGAGCGTCCGGAGCCTGTGCTCCGTCCGCAGTGGGAGAGGCCACGGCAGTGAGAGGCCCGTGTACCGAAAAAAAATAATAGTAATAATAATAATAATAGCTACAGTTTTTTGAGCACTTGCCACATACTTGGCATAATGCTAGGTGTTATACACACGAGCTCTACCACTTGGGACAACTGACAACCAACCATAAGAAGCAGAGCAGAGGAGAGCTGGCATAGCTTACATTTCCTAGGTGCCAGGCTCCAGGGGCAACAAATTCGTCATAGGAACCATCTCATTACATTCTCATCACCATCCTACAGACCAATTATTATTGTTCCCATTTTGGAGATGAGGAAACTGAGTCTCAGATCCCAAGGTCACAGAACTAGAAAGTAACCATTAATAAGGCCCAAGTTCATGCTCTTTACCTTGTACCACTGTTTCAAGTTTGCCTCAAGCTCTTTCTGAGAATACATAATGGCTAACTTATAAGCTACTTACAACATGCTAAGCACAGTTCTAAGTGCCTTACTTGTATCATCTTCTTGAAACTTCACAACAACCTTATAAAGTAGGGACCATGATTGCCCCAACCCTGACTTAATAGAGAAGGACATTTATGACTTAAGAGAAGTTGTCCCACCCAAGGTCACATAGCTGGCTAGTGACAGGGCCAGAATATGCACCCAGACTATTTAATTCAAACTCTAAGCTTTTAATTACTATATTTTCAGAAATTTCCACTAGGAAAGATGGCTGAACTTGAGGAATAATTTTTATAAAATCTAAAGAAATACGATTAAATTAGCATTTGGAAGTGAAGGCTATGATTTCTAATTCTGTGATGGGCAGTTTTCCTTAGACATCATTTCTTCCGAGTCTCCACTGAGGAAGGAACACAGTGAAACAACTGAAACTGTGTCATGAAGGTTAACCATGAAACAATGTGTACACCTAAGTCAGAAGCAGGTCTCACTTTCCCAAAAGACATCAGCCAAGCTTGACTACAAAGACTGTAGGATCCTGTTTCTATGTTCAACACAGTAATTCAGAATGCTGCCATAAAAATAAGAAAAACAAAGGGTATGTAACATCTGAATAAATGTATTTTCATTCTAAACTTCTGAGGGGGTAAGAGTGTAAGAAGATGAAACACACAAGGTGAAAGTACATTTATTTGTGGAAAAGTATAGGGAAAAGAGCTAAAGGAATACACTTGTCCCCTGGCAACAAGTATAATTCTTTTCTTAAGGTCATCTTGCTCGCTACCCCTCATCCCCAACTTGTTGAAAATCTGTAAGATTACTGACCCTCTGTGGACTCTCTTTCAACCCAAGACTTTGGGGACTGAACCAAAAGGAGTCCACCACTGACATTTTCAGATCCTGAGGTGGGTATGCAAGCAAATGCACGTCTTTTCTGCCACTTACATCCCAACTTGGAATACCAATGAGGGTATTCCAAGACAAATGAGAATACCCCATGATCCTCACTCCTTGTGTCAAGGGATGAAACACCCTGACCTTGTTTCCAGCTAGTGATGGGAGAGCAGGAGCTTCATCAGATGGGACAATCTGTGCTCCATGGGACCCTGGTCACCTCAAGTTGTTTGCTGGAGGAGGTGGAATGGTCCCACTTCAGGTGAATATACAGTTCAGGTTTCCTTAGTTCTTGTAAACTTATTTCAATGTTTTATGTTCTTTCTGGCTGCTTTCCAGAGTTTATGAACCCTGTCCTTGATGATATTTTTTTAATAAGCTTCCACAGAATCCAATGTAAACGCTATTTCTTCACTTTTCTGACTACGCTGAGCTCCCCTGAGGGGCAGTGAGCATCACATGACACTAGCAGAGGCCTGCACACCTGAGATAGAGCACCTCGCAGACTTGGGATTGAATTCCTAACCCATGTCATAATGTTTTGATTTTGACTTTGTATAAAAATTCTCTCTCATACTTTATATATTTATTTCACGCTAGGTGTCCACTGGATGAAGAGCCCCTCCTGTAACTAGCACAACAATCCTACGAGGGAGATACTTGTGGTTTCCAAATATGAGAGCGGAGAGCTCCGAGGTGGAGAGAGGTTACTTGCACAGAGCCATCTCCGTGGCTTGGGAATTCTTCTCTGCTGTGAAATGGTGTTAAAGACACAAGCTATTATAGCACTCACTGTTCTTTATCCAAATAGTATGCCCCAAGGAAGTACAGTTCAGGATTTGGTACAAGGAAAACTCTGTCTTCCCTGAGAAATGGATGTTGTGTTCTTCTCATCTAACATTTTTTCTTGTTTTACTGTTAAGACTGGCCACCATGTATCTATGACATAGATTTCTGAGCTCCTTTAGAGAAAACACGGTGACCCTTATTACTGGAATATTCACTTTCTCTCCATCCAATTTTCCATTTTTAAAGTTCTTAATTTAAGAAAAGACTTTATTGACTTTATACTTTTTGAAAGATACTGCAAGTCCTTTTTATAAATAGGCAGGGAAAAAATAAAGGAAGGAAGGAAGGAAGGAGTCAAGGAGGTAAACATATAGAATGACTGTCACTTATATTTTTAAACACTGGGAGGTTTGTTTTCTAATAAATAAAACCTTAATGAAATGCTATACAGAACACTATCTTCAGAAATCCTTTATATAAAGATTTGTCAAGTAAGACAATGAAGAAGAGCAGAATGCTGAAATACATAAACTTTTTCAGGCAGAGAAGTCTTTGATCTAATGTTCCTTGCTCACTACATCACAAGATTCCCCAAGAGTAAACCGAAACCAAAAGGTTTTTTGCTAAACCTAGTCTTACAATATGGACTATTGTAAAATGAAACTTGGTATGGCTGTGATTTACACTTTCATCCATAAGATCTTTTATGCCATTCTAAGAAATGTAGTAACTACTGAAAATATCACGTGCTCTGATTTTATACCCATTTGCAATTTATGTTATCCATCCTCAACCCCTACACTGGTAGATACTTGTTGCAATGATATCACAACATGAATATGATTTCCTGGTCCTGTTGGCATCTTGGGATTGAGAATCTTTACGTGCCAGTCCTGTCATCTTTGATAATTGGCTAGGTGTCTTAAAAGCCATAGAGAGGGGCTTCCCTGGTGGCGCAGTGGTTGAGAGTCCGCCTGTTGATGCGGGGGACATGGGTTTGTGCCCCGGTCTGGGAAGATCCCACATGCCGCGGAGCAGATGGGCCCGTGAGCCATGGCCGCTGAGCCTGCGCGTCCGGAGCCTGTGCTCTGCAGTGGGAGAGGCCACAACAGTGAGAGGCCCGCGAACTGTAAAAAAAAAAAAAAAAAAAAGCCATAGAGACACTGAGCAGAGTTGAAGACTGTGGCCAGCTTTTGTCATTTTGTCAGATGTTTACAGTGCAATGATGGTTTATAGAATATAGTTCTAAAATAATTTCATCAGTAGGTTTATGTCCATTTATGTATGTCTTATGAGCTAATATAAGCATTTTACACTAACCATTATGGTTGGTGTACCCTTCTTTTAGTTGCTGACATCCTGAGAGAACAAGGCATTCTATTTAACTAAAGAAGGAGCTAAAATAGCAAAGTGGACATAAAGAAAATAAACACTGAAGCCACACAGTGCTGAGCACAGATCAGCATTGCTATATTTGCAAATGAAATCAGCTAAAGGGAGGAAAGTGTAAACTGACAAGGCAAGGAATGGGAACTTATGGAAGGAAGGAACCCAGCAGTACCTCACTTCAGCTCAGTTGGAAAGAGCTAGAGACAGGGTGAACCGTCACTATAGTTCTACCTCTTTATAAAATAATGTACATTTAATATGGAATGTTATTGGTGGCTCTACAGGGAATATACTTGGTTGTGAAGGAACCATAAACTTCAAGAATACTTCTAAACAATGACTGTTTGCAGATATACAGCAAGGGAAATTCATCTGTTTTATTCCTACAAATCTGAATTGAGCATCTGCTATATATTAAGGGTTGTTCTAGGCTCCGAGGATATAACAGGAAACAAAACAGAACAACTTTTCTTATGCAGTTAACATTTTAGTTGGAGGGATAGGGACATTAAGATGAAGAGATAAATTATGAAGTACATTAGATTGTGTAAGTAAGATACGGAAAAATATAGCAATGCTGGGAGTTGAAGTCTAGCTCTCACGCTGTTGTCTAGCAAATGCTACATGAGGTGACTTCTGAGTGAAGACTTGAAGGGAACAAGCCATGTAAATACCTGGTGGAAAGCAAACCACTACCTCATTTGAATCTAAATGTGCTGGGGGGAAAGCATTTTCTATACTGTATGACTGTGCCTCTCAAGCAGTGATATGCAGATGATGGAATAGTAAAAGCAGTCAAATCCAAAAATTTGGAGAAAAAGAACCTATTTTTATGTTGAAGAAAAAAACAGAGAAAGGTAAAGGGCCAGAACACATAGATTTTAAAAATAAAACTGGAGGCATTAAAAAAATTTGTATTTGACACCATAACTTCAGGCTGCTCGTCCAGATTACCAGGCAGATAGGTTCAATTTCTTCTGGCGTGAAAAATACTGGTGGAAGATTAGAGACATTCTCGTCTCTGCTGGGAGAGTCATGTTAGGGTGACAAGCGAGTTCAGGAGATTCAAGGCTACTTACTAACGTCCACTGTGCTTATATTTCATACTATAGGCAAAGATGTCATGAACACAACATGTGTGCTGCCCCCAATCTCAGAAGCAGTACCCAAAACACATGGATTTTCCATAGATCTAAGACACACTAAATAGGTGGGGAAAATCAACGAGTGGAGTGGAAGGGTTGTGAACCTCATAACTGCAAGCTAGTCACCTTTTTCTAAAAAAAAAAAAAATAAGTGTGGCCTTGACGGATGCCAATAGGGGGAAAGAGAAAGCGTGAGCCCACAATACCCCGTATTCAAATAGAATAATAGCTCTGTCCTCTGGGTCACGAGGGAACTGCTTAACTTCAGTTACTTCCTTCACTAAATGTTAATAAATACTAACAATAATACATGTAAAACTCCTAACGTGGCACCTGTCACCCTTCATCTTATGAGACTATGTAATGGTTTCTATCTTTTAAGGAAAGATATTCATTGAGAAAAAAGTCTGAATATATGTGCCCTTTATGCTATTTATTATTAGAGTTTTAAAATAAAAAGAAAATCTTAAAATAATGTAATTCTTACTTCTTATGAGCCATGTTATGATTTCCAGTAATTCTGGACCCATTGATATGTGTGATTCATTACCATATCATTCAAAAGAGATGATTTCATTTACTGCATGAGCTTTAAGGAAATTAATAGAAAAAAATTTAAATGTTTGTTCTGGAGAAGTTTCATGCTATTAACTTCAAAGCATCTAATCCTCTAATGGCCCTGTTGGACGTAAATTGTAGATAGGAGTGTAACTGACTCTGTTCTACATGAAACTTCCTGGTGTGAAAACATTTCACGAAGTCATTCTCAAAGTTAACCTGTGATATCAAAGGTCACCTATACCTCATAGCTCATGAACAGAACATATTTCCATAATACTGAACACATTGCTAAAATATGCTTTAAAGACTTTCTGATTAGGAAAGGTAAAAAAAAATGTAAACCTTTCCTAGGATTATACTGGATATTTTGAAAAGTTGCATACAGCACTTAAGAAGAGTTTTTGTCTGTTTGCTCTTATTTTCTGGAATGATGTTCTCCTGGTTCGATCACATTCTTTAAGGGCTAAGTACATTTCCACAATTTCCATTTTTGTATCCAAAGCACATGGGAATAATTTACATACACATGAAGAAACATGCCATCCTTTCAAAATAACATTTTTTTTGACATACAGTCCAGTGAATTGCTGCAATTGTAAGTCTTTAATAGATTCAACATTAAGGGAATGACATGTTATTTGAAAGAGTTTCCAAAGCACAAGGGCAGCCTTGTTTTGCAGACAATGTTTCTTAAATATTTGGTTTAAGATATGACACCAGAGGCCTTGGCAGTGGATACTCTGATTAAATGTGAAGTTTAATAAATCCATGAAAATGAGTCCCAGATGTGGTTTATGGGTGACTCCATGTTTTTAAACATAGTCTAGCGTATAACATCTAAATGTAATAGAGATCAGAAATCAATTCCTAGTGATAGAACTCAAAGTAAATGAGGTAAACTCAATTCATTTAAACATTTTTTGTGTACTACTCTATGAAATGCCTGTCTGTACAAAGACATAAGAAAAACATACTGCCCTGAAGAATATGAACATTCAGCTGGAGTAAGGCAGGTAAAACCCATTCATTCATTCATTCATTTATTGAACAAGTAGATATTAAGCCCCTCTGCTGGGTTAGATGCTCTTTTGGTGATATCAAGGTCTGTGGGATCTGGTTCTTGTTCTCTAGTACTTTTAATCTTCAGTAGGGAGGAGAGACAGGTAAACAGCTTATTATAACCCAGTAAGAATTATGTTAAAGTTTGCCCAGGATGCTGATGAAACTCAGAGGAGGAGCCACAGCAACAATCTCATCCTCAGGCCTGGGGCCTGGAGGAGGTAGGTGGCATTGTGGAAGAAGAATTGTCAAAGGAGATGGACGGTAAGGCTAGTTAGGGAAGGGTGATCCCAGCAGATGAAGCAGACTGTGCAAAGGTAGGAAAAGTAAGCAGGAAACAGTGAACAATACGTTTATTGTTCCTAGAGAGAGTCTTACAGGACATGACAAATAGGACATGGAGAGAGAGGCAGGTGCTGGGTTGCTGACAGCCAAAAAGGCCCAGCTAAGGACTTTGTGTTTTATCTTCAGGGCTCTGGGAAGTCACTAAAAAATTTTAAGCAAGTGATTTTGCAAAACATGACAGTGTAAAATAATACTATGATCCTCATTTGTAAACTAAGGCAGACATTTTCACATATTCACCAATTTCCAGTTTTCTTCTCCTTCTGGCCCCACAGGAGAATTGTACACCCCTGCCTCCTTGAAATTAACAAAGTTGTGTTGCTTTGAAAATGAAATAGGATTCCTTTTTTTTTTTTTTTTCTTTTTGCGGTATGCGGGCCTCTCACTGTTGTGGCCTCTCCCGTTGCGGAGCACAGGCTCCGGATGCGCAGGCCCAGCGGCCATGGCTCACGGGCCCAGCCGCTCCGCGGCATATGGGATCCTCCCAGACCGGGGCACGAACCCGTATCCCCTGCATCGGCAGGCGGACTCTCAACCACTGCGCCACCAGGGAGGCCCAGGATTCCTTTTTATGTGGGTGGAAGAATTTAATTGCTACTGTTTGGATCTCTAACTCTTTCTTCTGGTGTGGGGAGTGTAGATGCCTGTGGTTGATATGGAGGTGTTGCGCTAAGTGATCATGTGAAGATTGCTGGCCTGAAGGGTCACCTGGATTCCCAGTGGGATTGTCTGTTACTGTAGTATAACTTCGTCTACGCTGACTAATACACCTACCCAAGTAAGGGTGATAATCTTTTAATTAACAAGCTATTAGCCCTGATTTGTAATTTGTTCAATGAAAACAAGTATGTTCCTTCTTAGAGCTGCTTACCTGTCCAAAGTAAGTTTCTTTTACTGGTCAATCAAATCACTCCTTCCAGATCTTAGAAGTGGCAACTAATAGAGCTTTTGCTTGTTTATTTACTTACAATTAGTTTGTGGTTTTGGAAATTTGAAAAATGTAGAGGACAAAGAAGAAAGTGTGCATTTACTTTAATAACTTTCAGAAAGAAGTAGTACATCAGTAATATGGTATCGGTATTACAATATCTTAAAAGAATAGGTTAGCTCCAAAAAGTGAATATGGTACCTGTTTACATGCCTTTTATTCTTTGTACTTTCTGCTGGCTTACTGCCTGCTTCCCAGCACCAATTTGTCTCTATCCCACATGTCAACAAGTGTTAAGAAATGTTGGAGAATGCAGAGGAAGCCAGAAGTCTTCTTTCTCAGAGATGCATCTAAACATCTCCTTAAAAAAAAAAAAAGTGGAGAATTCATTGATAGGCCCTTCTTTGGAAATGCTTTTAAATCTCCTGTACCAGTAAGAATTTAAAATTAGTATCAAAAGGAAAACTGCTTATTCTTATGGTTAGAAAATCAAATAATTTATCTCATCTAAAATTTTACATGGAGTAAGTCTCATGAAAGGACTATACTATGTCCATATATTATAAAAATCAGATATTTCTTAGAATATGGTAGTGAAGGAAACATTTCCTGAAATACCTCCTGAAATGACAAGATATAAATTTGCCTGTAAAATCAGAATGCCTCAGCTGATCCACTGAGATTTGGTCAGGATGATCCCCTGGGTAAGGAACCTAACCCTTTCAAACTGCATGAAAATCAGAAGACAAATGAAGATGTTATGGATGGAAATTCATTTCCAAATAAACCACTGGGGTGGAAATCATTAGAATATTAGCTTTTCTTTTTTTAAAAAAAGAAACCATGTTTATTTTTCTCTCTGTCACTCATAGTTATGTCAAATGGGTGAACCTTGAAATAAAGTTTATTTATCTACTTAGGTTTGAGTCTTTTTTTAGAAAAACCCCTTAGAGTTTATTTTATTTTATTTCACAAAAACAATACTACTTTAACCAAAGCAAAATCCTAACAAGCAGCTGATGTTGGTGACCAAGAAAAGCGTCCTATTTTCTGTGTACTACAGAGAGAGAGAAAATCTATTTCTCACTCTCTCACGTGGTAACTGGATCTCAGTAGAGCTGAATCTTCAGGACAACAGGGCATGTTATTGTGAGATATTTTACACACGGCTTCGTCATTTTGTAAAATCAGAGATAGGGATTAACCGGGAGGCTCTTTCTCATCTTTCAATGATATTTAACTATCGATAAATATGAAAGTGCATGTGATTCTGTTGCCTAATTTGGAGAAAGGAGTTTGCTGATTCCAAACTGTGTTACCAGAGGGCTCCAAGCGGGCATAGCCCCTCTGGGCATGGCCAGGTTGTTCAGAATGTGGCGAGGATGGGTGAGGGGGTGACAGCAGGTGCTGGACACACTGCTGAGTGAACGATCGCCGTAGGGCTGAGGACAGGAGAGAGGGGCTGCCACATGAAGCCCTCAGCAGTGACCCTGGAGGAATCTTGGAGTCTGAGAAATCTGAGCAAAAAAAAGCTTTCACAACATTTCCTTTCCCCAGGATTGGAGCAGCAGGGCTCCTTGACAGAGAGAGAAGAAAATCAAAGCCCACGGTAGTGAACAGAACTCTCCAACAAAAATGCAGTCCCCGGCAGCCACAGCTGCCAGCAAGAAGACATCCTGTACCAGTCACTCAACTGAGACGGAGGGACATCACCTGGGTGCAGAGGACCCCGCAGGCTGTGAGGGAATGTCATTATGTGCCAGGCGTGGTTGTAAGTGCTCTGGGGGCATTAACCCAGTCCATCTTCACAGTCACTCTCAGAAGTAAGGATCACGACTTGCCTCATGGCACAGATGCAGAAACAGGCTTAAAAAGTGAAGGAACTTGCCCAAGGAGAGCCGGAATAAAGAAGCCCACCTCCCTCACAACCCAAGCTCTACCATCTCTCCGGGAGGAAATGACAATGCAATCTCCTCTTTGCTTCCAAGAGGAGACAAGCTATATGTATGAAACGATATGAACACAAGAATACAGAAAATGATAGGTGCTGAGTGCCAAGAAGTACACAGTTGTTGAAACAGATCCACAGAAAAAAGAGAAGAATAAAGGAACAACAACAACAAAACAAACAAAGAAAAAACCTTGAGAAATGGATCCTGAATTGGATGTGACCACGTAGGAGTGGGGAGAGTGTAGCATGGAAGGAGACTGCACGCCTGGGCTCACCTCAGAGAGGCCTGGGTTCAAATCCCAGCTCTGCCACTTACAAGCTGTGCAAGCTTGGCTAACTTACCTAGTTCATCATGCTTTAGTTTCCCTATGTGCAAGGATAGCAAAACTTATTTTAAAGGAGATTCATGAAGATGAGCAAAATTTGTTACATACAGTTCTTGGCCTGGCACAAGGTAAACACTGAATATTTTTATTGTTAGCCAGCTCGGGGGAGATGGAAACAGGATTTCAGGTGAAGGGGAAAGCACATGAAAATGAATCTGTAAAAGCCCAAAATACAACTTCTGGCGGCTCAGTTCAAGAAGACTGGATGGGTTAAGTGTCTGATTTGAGCTTGGAAGTGAGAGGCTCCCTTGGACGGTCACTAGGAGATTTCAAAGCTATGAAGAGTTGCCATGTGGTCATTCCAACCAATAAGTATTATGTACTTTTTGCAAACCCATGAGTGTATGAAAGAGTTAGAGACACCTGAGTAAGGAACACCCATTCTATTTGTGGTGAAACTGGCGGGCCTGGAGGATACTCACCAGTTAGAGCTCTACTTGTCCAAATGAGCATAGAGAACTTGAGACTATTGACCAGAAGGGCAGAAAATAGGGATTGATTCATTAATCAAAGAAGCATCTGTCGGATACCAAGCAGGTGCCATGTACCATGTCGTGTGTGAGTAAGGTATACAATGACAGAGGTAGAAATGACAGGAGCCCCCAGGAAACTCATTCTCATGAGGGAGACAGACAAGAAAAGAGGAGGCACAATTCTATTCGAGAGGTGGTATTAAAAACCCAACCAAAAAGCAATGCACAGGCTGCAGGGGAAGCATGGAAATTTGGGATGCAACACAGGGGGAGGGGGTGCGAAAGACTTCTAAGAAGAGAGGAACCTTCGGATGAGTTCCAAAGGGAGGGGGCCAGGCAGACTGGGGTGGGTGGAGGGAAGACCTGAGCAGAAGGAATCACATGGTCAAAGGCTGACAAATGAAATAAGAGGATATGTTTAAGGTGTTGCAGGACACTCCCCACGAACAGCGTGCAGTTGGGGTGGGGAACCCAAGGCTGAGAAATCAGGTACTAAAGATTCTGGAGGCTCATGGAAGAATGTGCAGGAGAGGGATGGGCTTAGCTTTGCCCTTTAGAGAGATCCCTGTGGAGGAAGAGGCAAGGAGAGTGGGGCAGGTGGCGAGACTGAGGCCTGTACACTGTTTAGAAAGTTACTGCATGGAGCAAAAAATGACAAAGGGAGAGGGACTCAGTGAATGGACTATGGCCTCAACTTCATGAGGATGAGTGAAGCACCAGACTCTCCTTAGCTTCAAGTAAAGATGGCAAAACAATTTGGAAGGTGAGGCCCTGGATGCTCAGGATTGAACTCCAGTTCACCATCCCCTATCGTCTTCTCTCTCCTGTCCTCTCCTATCCTGTCTCCTTTCTCTGCCCTCCAAAATATGGACCATATTCTGACATTCAGAGGAACAGAGATGAGAAGTGCATTCTTGATCTTGAAATGCAGTTGTTGCCCCTTGCTTTCAGGGTACCAAAAGCACCTTTAGCGTGCCTACCAAGCCTGGCTGGGCTGGCCCCTGCCCACTGCTTAGTCTCATCTCCCCGCTCTGGGCTGACCTCCCTTCTGGCTCTTATTCACCACCTGCCACTTGTCGATTCACCACAGAAGTTCTCTCTCTTGTCTTTCTTCTCCTGGTTCATTCCCAGTGATCCTTCAAATCACAGTGTAAACAACCCTCCCTCAGGGAAGCCATTCCTGATCTCTGGACTAGGTCAAATACCTCTTCGTAGATTCTCTGAACTCTTGTTACTCTTTGACATGTCCCATCATTGTGGGATTTTTGTTGTCTTAGCATTTTCGTAGCATGTGCCTCTCTCCTGTAGCATCTGCCCCAGATGCGGTTTCAGGCACGTGTGTGTGTGTGTGTGTGATAATCCAATTAATGCTTCCTTGCCTCCACTTGACTATGATTGCATGTGGACAGGAACAGTGTCTGATTTTGCTCTCCATGTTACCCTCAATGTCTACAAATGAAGGGTGAATGGAAAAAGTATGTGTGCGCATGCAGAGATATCAGGGTGTGGGAAGAGGTTGAGGGACCTGAAGCTGAAAACAGGTGTCAAAATCAACTTACTCTATTGACCACTTTCCTATCTTAAGTATTAGGTCCACATTTGATTTCTTCTTTCTGGACTGAGTGGGAAAATATGGCTATTTAAAATCTTATTTAGGTTTTTTTTTTTTTTTTTTTAGTTCCCTAAAATCTCAGACTACAACAAACAAAAGCACTGCTGGGGAGTATACTTCTGTTAGAGTTCAAGGAGAAGCAAGTGTTCTTGAGTTCCATAATTTTTATATGATAGCTTTCAACCTAACACAAAATTAAATGCAAATTGGAGGCATGTTAACTATTTTATGCAAGATCTTAACATTATTTTCCTTAGGACACTCATTGAAAGTATGGCTTATTATTGAAAATCCATTCTTCAGTGTGTTTCTAATCATCTAGCCACTCAAAAAGACTTGATTTAATGTCTGAAGTCAAATCCCTGCTTTCCTTTGTGATTACAAGGACTCTTGGTAAATCAGAGGGGGCCTACGTTCAGTTGCTAATGGTGGATCCTACAAGTTTCTTCTCTCCTTGAGCTACCTGCAGGAGATGGCCAACATACAGGTCTTGGGCATCTCCCCAGGAAGAGCAGAGATGTTTATGTAAAAAAGGTAAAATTCAAATTAGTCAATTTTCTTATTATAGACATAGTTATCATATAGGAAGTATGCTTGTTAGAAAAGAAGGTTAAAGTAATAGATAAATTTAAACTGTGGAAATATCTGAGAATTTACATGATCTATAACCCAAATTACTGTGAACAATATAAAGTTGACTCTGTCAATCTTTACATACAGAAAAATGTCTGGAACCCAGACACTATTTTAAAGTCATGAGTTTTGGGGGTAAAAAAAGTTTTTTTGGAAAAAGGTAATACTGAATTTTTATAAGGCTTTTAGAAAAATACAACTTTTATTTATGTATTTCAACTTCAGCCAGGATAACTGGAACAACTCCACTGGAAATGAACAATGGTAGATGGTGGGAGTGAGGTTTCTTACTGTTGGAATGGAAGGTTACACAGAAGCAAGGGGAAGAAGCTAGAATGATCCATGTGGCAACCCCAGTATGAAGTCATGCTTTTTTACTTACCTATCTCTCTGTTTAACCATATATACAGATAGTTACACAGGTCAGTATACACACATGTATTTCTTTGCTTTGTCAGCCAAGAGGACCAAGAAGCAATGATACCCAACAGCAACGAGAATACTTAGCACCAAATCTAGCACCAAATCTTGGTTTTAAATACCAAACTCCAATGAAAGAAACCAGGGATCCTTGGAAAAATGGCTGAATCTACGACTGGGGAAGGAAATGTACAAGATGAGCCTGCATCTTGTAATGACAGAAAGTAAGAAAATTCTAAGAAAACAAAAATCCCACCATGATGGGACATGTCAAAGAATAACAAGAGCCAATTGAAAGAACTCCCAATGGCTACAGCTGGAACAATCTGAGCCACAACACAGTAATTAAATTATAACCTAAAGTAGAAAATAATATTCATGAGCCCATACCAATGTACACAAATGATTGGATAAACAATTAAATAAATGGAGGAGAACAGACACATCTCCTATGGAGAAGAATTCCAAATACCTTATGTAGATATTGTGCCTACAAGGAGGTTGAGAATAAGTTCCTCCCCCTTAAGTGTGGGCTGTGCATAGTGACTTCCTTTCAAAGATAACAGTATGAAAATAAGGTTAAAAAACATAAGTATACAGTGAAAAAAAAACACGACAAAACCATCTCGGCCAGGTGATCAAGGTTAACATGAATAGCAGTAAGTCATTTTGACAGTGTGATAAAAATGGCACTTTAACCTCTGTGGTCTTCTTCCTCAAAACACATAACCCTAGTATAATCATGAGAAAAAGATCAGAAAATCCCAATTGAGGGGAAGTCTACAAAATACCTGACCAGTACCCTCCAAACCACCAAGGTCATTTTCAAAACAAAGCAAATCTGAGAAACTGTCTCAGCCAAGAGGAGTCTCAGGAAACATGACAACTAAATGTAATGTGCTATTCTGGATGGGACCCTAGAATAGAAAAAAGAATATTAGGTAAAGCTAAGGAAATATGAATAAACTAGGGACTTTAGCTAATAATACTCTTTTAGTATTGGTTCATTAATTATAACAAAAATATCATATTCATATAAGATGTTAATAGATGAAAGTGGGTGTGCCGTATACGTACTAACTTTGCAATTTTTCCATAAGTCAAAAACTGTTTGAAAATAAAAGCCTTGATTTTAAAGAAACCCTACAAGTCAATAAATTTAATTTAAACTGGTAGAATTAAATAGTAAAATCTATTCTTACTGATATAATCCAACATTTAATTCTCTTAAACAAAAAGACATAGTATTCTTCATATATTAAGCTCTATGATTAATTGCTTTCTTTACATTTCTTTAGAAAATATTAGATCATATTACACATCATCAATTAAAGACAGGTTAGAATGTTAGGGAATTGCTAAACATATGACTCATTTAAAGAGAAGTTTACTATAAGTCTACTCATTTAAAGAAAAGTTTACTATAAGTCTACTCATATAAAGAAAAGTTTACTGAAAAGGAGATATGCATTATCCATATGGATGTATCTTTCAAAAAGACAGAGAAAAGAGTCAGGAATGGTTTAGTGTTCTAAGACAACCCAAAAAGCCAGAGGGCAAACTAGGGAAGAAATACAACTTTTTAAACCAACCAGAAAAAAGATAAATTTCAGCAAATTGATCAGATGTTATCACTTGCTCATGATTTTTGACCCTAGCAAACAATGTCCATTTAGCAAACATAGTCCTAGCAAGGGACTCCCTAGCAAACATAGTCCATTTGTCCATCCTTACACTTCCCCATCTGGACCAGGCTACATCACATGAAATGCTTCTTCTGACTATGAGAACGCCCAGACCCATTCTGGGGTTAAATCTCTCTTACTGTAGGTGTACCCACTAGTTACATTTCAGATTTGCAGCCACAAAGAACCAGTCTCATCTAAGCACCAGTCCTTCAACTACTGCATCATTTTCTTTATCCTCTTTAACAATCGCAGTCCTTCAATCACTTTATATGTGACAAGGTATGAATTCGCTTCCATCCTTGCCACTCTCCTCTGAGTCCTCTCCAGTATGTCTGCAGCCCAGAAGTGAGCACAATACTCCAGCCAAGGTCTGAATGATGCAGGGTTGAGTGCATTCATTACCTCTTTATTTTGGGTCATTCTAGTTCTATTAATGTAACCCACATTGTTATGTGAAATCTCCAAAATAAGTTCCATATTTTACCTTCAAAACGGGATAGTGGATACAAATACTACATTATTCTGTGATTACTGTGAATGAGGTTAGCACACTATTATTTGTCTGTGAATATCATACTTGGCCTCCTAGAGGCTCTGAGTTTTCATGTATCACAGCCCTCCTGTGATGACACAGCCAGAGGTACCCTCAGATGACACACCATCCATCCT
The DNA here is from genome assembly GCF_025265405.1 of Mesoplodon densirostris. Classification (NCBI taxonomy): domain Eukaryota; kingdom Metazoa; phylum Chordata; class Mammalia; order Artiodactyla; family Ziphiidae; genus Mesoplodon; species Mesoplodon densirostris. Next base: position 47,776,415 of record NC_082663.1, read on the forward strand.
TCCCTTATTCAGAAATAAACAAAAAAGCCACAAACAAACAAAATAAACCCCACACCTCCTTTGTTTGTTCTAGCTACACAGATATAAAATCAGAACTGAACATAACAGAAGGAAGAGAGTACTCTTTGATCTCCGTATTTAATCTCTTGGTACTTTCTGGATATCTTAACGTATATGTATCCCCATGAGAAATATTACTGCCTGGATAATAAATAATGATGTCATGCAGAAAATACGGATGAATACTTCAAGAGCACTTTAAAATTCAGATGCCAGAGAATACGTTTTTCTAATCTTTATAGAAAACACATAAAATTGTATATAAAATTTCATTTGCAAATTGTGAAAACTGTGTTGGAATAAAAGGACAATGCAGGCGATAGATTTCCTTGAAATGCACTTAAAGTCCTGTTATCGATCCATCTGATTCAGCTCTATCAGTTCTACTGACCAAGATACTGATAGTTTAAACAGTAATGCTTTCAGGAATACACAACACTGATAAATATGCCCCCAAAATGACAAATCTCCAAGAAAAAAAATAACAAGTAACAAATGCCAGCCAAATTTCTATCTGAAAGAAGCTACTTAGTGATATTATTGGTATCTTTAATCAAGAAAGATGAATAACGTTAATCTTAAGGAGTTTATTTATAGTGGACTTAGATTAAATAACACAACTAATGGCTGTAGAATTTGTAGATCAGAATCAGAGGAGAGGAAAAACATATTAATCAAGTAGACATGTTAACAAAATAATAGATTAGTCAAGACTACATTTGAATAAATTAGCACAGGAAAAAGATAGCCATAAAAATATCTAATTTTTAGTTCCTTACAAGAGAAATGGTGCTATTTGTCTTTGTTTTTACAGACTAATTCATACACATGTCTAAGAAATAGGTACTCGTGTCCACCCTTCTTATGCACTATAGCATATATGAAACAACGATTTGCTTCTCCTGAAGTATTTTGATTTGAGATTGATTTTTTTAAGGTAACATGAGAATGAAGATTTTTTTCCCCACATTAGACATAAAGGTTCTAACCTTTAATAGACATAAAGGTTCTACACACATCATTTTGTTGAAGCACAAAACACCACGTGAAGGCACCAGGGACCTCAGTTTAAGAACAATAGATGTAAGACTGAGGTACTAGTTGCTTCCTGAACTGTCCTCAGCAATTTTGGAGCACTTAGCAGTGATGAATAGGCGTGAAGAATCAGGTCCTGAAAAGCCATTTCCCTGGAAATAAAACCTTTTTATTTTCTTTTCTCTTTCGCCTGTCTTGATTGAAGCTCTGCAGACACTAAGGATACAGAAGGAGTGAGGAAAGCATGCAATTCAGATTACCCAAAGGAGGTGCTCGTGACGAGGCTGAATAAAAACAGATTCTGAGGAAAGGAAGGGGTGTAATGGCCATAATCTCCAAAATTCTTTTGATGTGTTATTGCTTTCAAAGGAGTGGATTTTTCTTAAGGTAAAGATGTTTGATACAAATGGACACATCTGTCAATCAAAGATCTTTTACTCATGGCTAATTCAAACACTATTCTAGTATTAGAATCAAATTCATGGTGTGAACATTTAATAGCCAATTCGCCTAGGTGGGAAAACAATGAAGAAATGATAAGAAATGGAACAATGTATGGAGCCTTTATATCCTATATTCTAGAATTCCATTCTTTTGGGGTTTATGTAGTAATTTTTTTAACTACCAAAGAAACTGTGTTGGGGGGAAATAAATGGCAGTCATATCACACATTCTTGAAAAAACGACTTATTGGACTTGGCCTCATAAATGTAAAGGATTTCATCGTCTCCAGAAGCCTTGGCATTTGTCTACATCTTCTTTCCAGGCTGCTTGTCATTTCATAAACATTTTCATGGTTCTCATTTTCCTAATCATATGAATTTATGCTTGAAACATTTCAAGCACAGGGAAGCAATCTTGTGAATTGACATGAATTGACAGATCCAACTGGGAGCGGCCTCACTCAGAAGTTTGACTTAAATGTCTGCTCTTACACAGCAAAAGTCATGTACAGACTCAAGAACATTTGACTCTGAGTTGCAGATCTCCTTAAGAGTCACAGAAGCCTGCCTCACCCTACAATCCTATTGCCATTACAAATGGAGCAGGACTCAGGATTCTAAAACCTGGTGCTATGATGGCCTATGAGAGGTCTCAAACTATGGGAGAGTGTTTTTAACTCCAAGATAGTAACTTGGAAAGACATAGTATTTTTTTCATAAAGAACACATTTTGTTATTCAGGTTATCCTTTTATGAACATCTCAATATTTTCAATAGTTTTTAATGAAATTTTAATGAAATCTGGTGTATAACTTTCTTTGGATTATTAACTAACAACAGTACTTACAACTTCCCAAGAGCTTTCAAATATACTACAATCTTCACAGAAACTTGTGGGGAAGGAAAGGAACAGGAGGGGAATTAAAATGCATTGAACACCCTAAGTATCAAAATATCAGGTGCTCTGATTTTTATATACCTCATTCCCCTTTATCCATATCCTTAGGACAAATTTCCTTTCAATCTTAGTATCAGAAGTAGGTGTGCTTCCCCTGAACCACTGAGTTGTTTATATCTAATGGACACTGGGATTTGTAAGAAAGCTTCCTGATTTACACCGGCTCCTAGGAGGCTTTGCAAGAATTTTATATATTTTATCTGAATACCCTTGGACTTCATGGTCTGTTAAACTCCTAGAAGCTGGAAAACTCTCTTTCTCCCTCGAGATCTGACAAAACTGTGTTGAACTTCCCAACTTCATGACCAGTAAGTCCCCAAACTCAACCCTTGACATGTGATCATTTCTTGGGATGGGGCTCATTGACCTCTCTTGTTAATATAATACAAGTCCTTTTGATTTGCGTACCATCAACACCACCAAAATGAATTACTTCAAGCCCTCCTGAGGCTTGAAATCAGACATACAGATATTCGTGGTCTTTTTTTTTTTCTCCTGTTGCTGGGGAGGGAGGCGTCTGTATATGGACTGAGTGCACATAGGTCTCAGCCTTTCCTAGGTTTCTCCTCTTCCTCTCCTCTCTTCTAATCTCTCTTCCACTTCTCTGCCATCCTAGTTGGCCCTGCAGGACCAAACTCTCCCCCAGATCACTTGAGCACCTACCAGCAGCCAAATCCTCAAGGACTCTCTCCTTACCCCAAGGGCATCTTTAAAGTATTTCTTCCAGCAAAGGCATTTCTCTTCCCCAAGAAGATTCTGGTGCCATTTGTGAAGGTAACATAATTTCCCTCACCTCATTACAAATGCATATGAGTATTAATATCATACCTCATTTCCCTTTGCCCTTCCCTCACCATTCTCCCTTATAAGTTATAGTTATACATCTTTTCTGCTGCCTTAAATGCTACCTGAAACAAGGCAAGGCTTAAACCAACAAATAAATAATATATTATCTCACTGAATCCCGTCAACAAATCTGGATGATTGGTACTATTGTATTTTTCTTTTTTGAATGAGAAAAATGATGCTCATAAAAGTCAGATCATTTGCTCAAAATGAGTCAGTCACCATCAGAGGTGAATCTGAACTCAGTTCAATATGGCTTTAAAGAATGGGTTCCTTCTCTTGCATAGTACTATCTGGTAAGAGAGTGGGTACGAGACCCCTCGAATGCTTTGCCAAAATGCACGTCATCTCCTCTTCCCACCCATCCCTCCACCCCCAGATTCTGATAGTCCTTGTTACTAGGATGATAAGATGAGGGCTGAATGTTGTTTTGCACAAACTCTTCCAGGAATTTCTGATATTTGATAAATTATCTTCCCCAATGACACCTTTTCTAACCCTCACCATTTCCACCAGAGAACCACAGCTCTAGAAACTTAAAATGTTAAAGTTGCAGTTAATTTTTCAACGTATGCTCCGCTCAAAAAATTATAAATATATAAAATCGTCCCTGATGTTCTTTCATGATAAAGCAAAACTTTATTCTACTATGCAAAGGAATTTCAAGTTTTCAATTATCATCTTAGCTAATAGATTTGATTGACACTTTAAATGGAACATGAAAAATACTGCATTTTCACTGCAAAGGTTCAACTGAGAAATTATTTTTCATATAAAATTTTAACATTTTCAACATTTCAAATATCAAACTTTGTCTTGAGATGTCATTTAATGTCTTTTGAAAACAACTAAAAATCAAAGCAATAGCAAAATGAAAAACTAAAGAAGAATTATGCAAAAAGTCTAAGAAGATACTGATTACTTCAGAATCAAAAGAACCTGTCAGATCCTGTAGATTGAGCACCTACTTCTCTAGAAGAACTGGGCTAAGCATTTTACATACAATATCTCATTTAATCCTTAAGCAGTATGACGCAGGATCATTAGCTATATTTTCTAGATGAAGGAAAAAAGAGATGTAAGTAAGTTACCCAGTTGCCCAAGGTCATATACAGCTCAGAAGTGAAAGAGCAAGGAAGAGTATGGTTGTCTAACTCCAAATCCCAGGCACTACTGTTTCTCAGTATTTAATAGTGCTGACTACGTATGATGTGCCCAAGTTTGTGAAAAGGACCAGAGGTATATAAGACATGGATGTTTTTATTTATCCTTGAAACACGCATTGATTATGGAACCTCACCAGTCAGCAGATAATCAAACACTAAATTGTGCAGTCTTTTTGTGTTAATGGGACTTCAGAGAAGTGAGCTGAGTTCAAAGAAGGTTCCCTGGAAGAGATGAAATGCTGGAGACAGGAGGGAACTTGAAGAATGAGTAGAGTTGAGTTAGAGCAGAGGGCAGAGCAGCCCATGTAAGGAGATGGATGCATTTGAGAACAGCGAGAAGACTGACATGATTAAAGAAGAGGAATATAGTTTGGGGATTATGAGAATGAGATCATGAGAATTAAAGACAGATAGGGTGAAACACAATTACAAAAACCTTTGAAGGTCAATTACAGAAAATCCATGTGTTCAATCATTCACTCACTCCATAAAGATCTATGGATGCCTAGTACATGGGCCAGGGAGAATAAAACAGAATAAGACAGAAAGCCCTGGAGAATTCTGTTCACAATCTTGTAGCAATCGCTGTCAGGGCCCTATCCATATCCCCTTAGCAATAACATGCCAGTGGAATCCTAGTCTAAGCATGTGCAATACTCTGCCTAAGGCTTTGCCTGCATGCAGGTCAGGCTGGAATACTGGGAATTCACCCCTAGGAGTAGCCATCAGTCAATGAGGAATGGGAGTTGGAAGATAAATGCTGCAGTGTCCTCATCTCTTGGGTAGGACAACTCTGAAGCAAGTTCTACATCATCTTCTAGAAGTCCCCAGCAGGACTGAGACCCAGGTGCCTACTTCAGTTTCTTGATAATTCACATACCCTGTATGCACTTTCTCTCCTTTCCTGTCTCATTTTCCCGCTCCCCCTCCCCCGCAATGTTTCCTGGAATAACCTCCCGAATAAACCATTTCACTCAGGTCCTTCTCTCAGGGCCTGCTTCTGAGGGACCCCAACCCGACAGGATGCGCAACTTCTCCAGTGACAAGTAACCACACTGGGGCATCTGTACACCGGGTCCATTCCAAGCACTTAATATATGTTACAACATTCCATCCTTACAACAGCCTACAAGGTGAAAACTATTATAAACTCCATTTTACAGATGAGGAAACCGAGGCACAGGGAGGTTAAACAACGTGCCAGGGTCACACAGCTAAAAAGCTTGGGTTCAGATTTGAACCAGACACTCTGGATCCAGAGTCAGTGCTCTTCGTCACTAAGTTAGCTGTCTCTCTGCAGGTGGAGGGAAATTACTGTATGTGACACAAACTGTGCTGCAGGAAGTACAGGACCTCTAGGAGAACGGAAGAAAGGCTTACCCCACCTGGAGGTCAGGGAAGGCCAAGCAAACCAAGTCCTGATGGAGCAGGAGTTCGTCATGGCAAAAGTCAAGAAGGCGGCAGTGCATTGCAGTACAAGACCCATCATGAGGAGGGCAGTGCCTTCGGATACCACGGAGCTAGATCAAGGGTGCTAGAGCAAGGTGTGGAGGGGGTCAAGGTGGGGGCTGGTGACTAGCTGGGCTCCTTATTTCTTTAAAACCAATAACCAGTTCATTCACTTTTATGTACAGGAATCTTTCTTTCCTTGAAGATGTCTATGTTTTCTCTTTCTGGCAAGACAACATTGGGTAAATTCATCTGAAGCCAGTCCATAGCTTTATTTATAACAGCCCTTCTTCCAAAGTGCAGCATTTAAATAAAGCTGCTCCCCAACACCTGTCATATCTATTTTATATATTAAGTCACTGCCTGAGCTTTTGCTTGAAGAAAGGGTTCTGTGACTTAAAAATACATTTGTAACTTCTATACTAAACATGGATATATACATATGTGTGTGTGTATATATATATATATATTTTTTTTTAACTATAGGATTTCATTTATGTGATATTTGGTAAAAAACAAAACTATAGAGACAGAAATCAGATTAGTGGTTATTGGGGGCTGGAACTGGGAGAGGGGCATAAAAGAAACTGGGATAATTATTGCATGACTTTGTATATTTGCCAAAACAAGCAACTTATGGGTGTAAAAATAATCCATGGGAAGTATGTCTGATAAAACGCATTTTCTGATTTAAAAAAATAAAACTAAACAACTGAACATGGAGAGTTAGGTCATATTCAAGTAAGATGTTCAAGGATTGAAACTATTGCCTAAATTCTGTGTGCTTAGCACAGTGTTCTTAATAAATGCCTCATAATTTGAGAAGAAAAGTCTTAAAGATGAATATATTTAAGGGTATATACAAGGATATGTATAGTGGAATAAGAAGGGAAGAAACATTAATACTAACAGAAGCTGATGCATATGCATTAGACAAGAAAGGCAGAGGCCAGGTGAGCAGGGCCTATGCTCTGTGGTGTACAACACAGAGCCAATACACTCTCTAGGCAAAAGAGGAGATATGAAGGGGGCAATTTTTTTAGAGCCTAGCTTGATAGCATAAGATGTATGAAAAGAGGAGATAAGAGTCATACATGGAGGCTGGGCCATGTCTGAGAATTGTATCATATATTGTCAAAAAATAATTAAACTGTAATATAAATGTTATAAATGAAGAAAAGGACATATGTTATAAATAAAGATATGGACTGGCTGCAGATGAACTTACCCAATATTGTCTTGCCAGAAAGAGAAAACATAGACATCTTCAAGGAAAGAAAGATTCCTGTACATAAAAGTGAATGAACTGGTTATTGGTTCTAAAGAAATAAGGAGTATCTTAGATACAGAGGTGATTTGGAACAATAGCATTTGGATTTTGTAGATAAACATAATTCAGCGTATGGGTGCCTCTGCAAACTCGGTTAAACTGTCCTGAATATCAGAAACCAAGATGTGTGGGAATTATGTATATTCAAGATGAAAATTTTTATGGAAATTTCTAGAAGTTTTCTAAGGGTTGGTGATTCTTGTTGAGGTTAGAGAGACGAGGAGAAATGCATTATTCCCAGTAATTCAAGCTCAACCCAAGGTGTTGTCTCTGCTACATGCCATAAGGTTCCAAGAATATGATACAAAAGAAGCAGTTTAGTCTTCCAAACGATCTAGAGCCTAGGTTGGAAGGGGCCTGCCACTAGATATCTAGATTACCCTTGGCAACCTGGTTAACCTTTCACAGCCTACTCTCCTAATCTGCACGATAACAACAGCCAGCATTTATTGCTTGCTTAACTGAGTGACAGGTGTTCTCACTTAATCTTCAGGCCACTCAAAGAAGTGAGCACTATTGATTACCCCTATTTCACTAGTGGGAAAACTGAAACACAAAGAGAGGTTAGATAATTTACCCAAGGTTATGCACCTTAAGAAGTAGATAACACACCCTTGTCCTGGATTTTGGGGAGGATTAAATGAGATAACGTATATAGAAAGTTTAGCATTAATAACTTGGTATTAATAATTGGCATTAATAACCTCTCAAATGTGATATATATTATTATTATCTTTATTATTTTAATAGCATAAGTTCTTTGTTTCATCGCAAAACATGGCACGGTAACATGTGAATAATGCAAAAGGTTATTGAAGTAAATAATACCCAACCATACAATTTTTTGTTACTCAGTCTTTTCTTTGCACATACTCATTAACTGAGAAAAAATTTATAGAGTACCTGTGGGTGTAGCAATGTGCCGGAGCTGAGGATAGAAAGTAGAACAAAGTGGTCTAGGTGGCTACTCTCATGAAGAGAACGGAATGTCATTTGTTACTGTGAAATCTCACAGGTTAGCTTGGTCACAGGAAGTTCCTGGAAGCAACATGTGCAGGAAGGCCAAACGTGGCCAATCTTTAAAATAGTGACAACTTGATCCACCAGAACATTTCACTTCTCTCAGAAATCAAACTTGCCTGGATTACTTTCTAGAAAATGGGATTTTTCCACAAATATTTTCTTCTTTTAGAACTCAAACTGCCAAGACTCCAATGCCAGAATACTTTATGACTTACAAGAGGTCTCTTCCACTACTCTCAGTAATCCTGGGGTCTTATCAATTTTCCCATTATCAACTTGCTAAAGTTTCTTCTCCAAGACACCAAGGGCCTCTCCATAATGTTGCCAATTATTTGTTGTAAATGTACTAAGCAAACACACATACACAAAGCAACCCAACAACTACTGATCTGACATTGAGAACTTCACCCCATGTTACTTCCTTAGACTAGATAGATGCAAGCTGGATGAACAAGGATAAGCTTCAGACTTTTGACCCAGAGAAGAGTTGGGAAGATATAAGGGACACATAAATGGTACGTGAGATACATTTTCTCAATTACTGGTGATATCAGCATTAATGAGCATAAAATTGCCATCTTACCCATGAACAAGGCTGCTATTTAAAGTTGTGTGGAGGACTTCCCTGGTGGCGCGGTGGTGGAGAGTCCGCCTGCCGATGCAGGGGACACGGGTTCATGCCCCGGTCCGGGAAGATCCCACATGCCGCAGAGTGGCTGGGCCCGTGAGCCATGGCCGCTGAGCCTGTGCGTCCGGAGCCTGTGCTCCGCAGGAGAGGGAGAGGTCACAACAGTGAGAGGCCCGCATACCACAAAAAAAAATAATAAATAAATAAATATAAAGTTGTGTGCAGCAAAGCACTGAGCTGATCTCCCTGTGTGAAGCAATTATACTCCAATAAAGATGTATTAAAAAATAAATTAATTAAAAAATAATTTAATTAATTAAAAAATAAATTAATTAAAAAATAAAGTTGTATGTAGAAGGAATTAAGCTAAATACCTAAGGCTGAGAGGCTGAGTTGTCTACAGGAAGGGCCAAATATTTCAGAAAAGCATCGGAGTTCAGCCCTGGAGTAGCTTGTGGATCAATGTATTATTTCTCAGCATTCCCTTTAACTGAAGGACAGTTATGCCTAAACAAGTCAGAAATGAGTAAACTGATAAGGTAATCTTTAGAACTGTAGGTATTTTTATAGCACCACAGCGATCATTTAGTTGCACCTCCTCATCTTCAGATTTAAGAAGAAAAACATGAGGACTAAAAAGGAGGGCAGAATGAAGTTTCCTTATAAGCGACGAGGACTGCTCAGGACCTTATTTAGAGCTTTGGAGCTGAAGCAGAATTCCCAGACAGAAAGCCCTGTACAAAGTAATTGTGAGCACTGGACGCCAAGGATATTAAAGGGGAAGCTCTGCTGACCTGGGAGAACGTTCTAGGGATTAGAAGAGATAAAAAGAATTCGTAATATCTCCCAAACTCATGGTACATGATAGGGTTTATAATTATGGCCTAAAAAAATTATAAGGCTATTTAAAATGTTCCCTTAATTTACACCTTATGTTTGTCATTTTTCCCCCTGAGGTATCATGGAAACATAAAAGAGAATTTAAATTTATAAATATTTAAACTAGGTTATACCAGTTCTGGTTAAAGTCATATGACGTTTTGTTGCTTTCAGTAAGTTTCTCAGAGACTGGTGACACTTTCAAGTCAACTTCAGAAGGATTCTGAAGAAGTCTTTGTAAAAGCAGGTTACATATATATGGATTTGTGACATTACAACATAAACCACTGAAAGGTAGGCGCCCATTAAAAAGTGAGCAAAGTTGAAACATTTTGCCTTCTCTTCTCACTGTGATTTTTATGCATTTGAAGGTAAAACTCAAGGCAAAAATCTTAGAACTTCTGTTTGTCACCCCAGAGTTATTTCCCTGCAGCTTAGGAAATCTCACATTTCCCAAATCAGGTCATGAGACTGGAACTACAGTCTAATTAACATGTTCATAAAACAACTTCCACACTACCAAGGAGAAGACAACAACGATGAAATCAATTATGCATTCTTTGGAAACCCTAAAACACAATCAACAGGAGAAACTGTAATTACAAAACAGTTCCTAATTTAGTAGTTAAGGATTGTTTCACTTCTGTCACATGGCTGTCCGTTTTCTTTTTTTCTTTTTTTTTTTTTGTGGTACGCGGGCCTCTCACTGTTGTGGCCTCTCCCGTTGCGGAGCACAGGCTCCGGACACACAGGCTTAGCAGCCACGGCTCACGGGCCCAGCCGCTCCGCGGCATGTGGGATCTTCCCGGACCGGGGCACGGACCCGTGTCCCCTGCATCGGCAGGCGTACTCTCAACCACTGCGCCACCAGGGAAGCCCTGATCTTGATCTTGAATTCTACCTTCCAAAGAAAACAGAGGGCATGAGACCAAACTGCCTCAAGTTCCCCTGTTACCTCCCTAATCTCTACATGATCTGCCTCTGTCCTTCCACACCTCCCTCCTATCTTGGAGGAAGGCGTGTCCTTCACACGTTGTCCAGGGCCTATATCTGGATATTTCCTTTGGGAGGTGCTCCAGACCCTTAAAATTACCTGGTGTTCTTCACTAACTACTGGGTCTTCCTCCCCTTTTTCCCTCCTCTCTCCTCTGCTCTCCTCTTTCTGTTCTTCTTGTCCAAAATTTTGAAAGGAGTGTACACTACTTTTCTGTGCTTTTATAACCCCCGAAGTATAACTCCCCCGCTTCAACCACTCTCCAACATGTTGCCAATAATTACTAACTCTCAAATCCATCAGATATACTTTTAGTCCCTCATTTCTAGACTTCTTTAAGGTATTTAGACCAACCAGTTTAAAGAAAGGTGAATCTTCCTTTAAACTCCCATAACATTTTGTATATTCCTGTATTAACACGTTCCCCACTGTTCTGCAATCATTCATTTCTGTGGATGTTCTCCTCACTAGTCTGTGAGTATCTTCAGGGCAGGACTGTTAGTTATCATATCTATCTGGGCATCCCCTATGCATAAATAAATCAGCATGTTCTAATCCACGTGTTCTAATCCAATTCACTAAGAATGGCATTTTTCAGCAGCTTGGGTATTAGGCTATTTTGTGATTAAAATGTTTCTTTGGCTGTTTCGCATTAGCTCTGATTGTAGAAAATGTTAATATTCTTTACCTGTGCAAAAAAAAAAAATTCTAAAGACCTGTAATTAGAATATTGGGAAGAAAGTAATAATGATGAAAGCAAAACCCAAAACTTGTATGATTTTTATTGGCAGCAAAGCACTCTTATCTGACTGTCGCAACAGCCTTTGAGGTAGGGGTGGAACCCAGGTCAAAGGAGGGCCAGGGCTGTGCAGTGTGATCACTGCCCAAGGGCTCGGCGAGTGAGGCTGAGTTCATCTCTGCTCTGTTGGTTGAGGCTGTACACAGAGGAAGGGGTGCCTCTTGCTTTGCACAGAGGCTCTGTCCAGTCACCAAACGCCACTGTCTGCATTTTCAATTCATCTGCCTGAAGTGTATCCGTCCAAAGAAACACCTTTCCCTAATTCACAGAAAAAAACCTCACAGGCCAGAGTGGCCCTGGGAACAGGGGTCACTTCAAATTCCCTGTAAAATTTCGAGAAAACACAAAGAGATCTGCTGATGTGGCTGAAGTACAGGTCATAGTCCTAACATGAACAGGAAGCGTTTCTCAGGGAAACCCTTTGACATTCCCTAGGCCCCCCGTGTACTTCCCCGACTTGCTAACTAACAGGGAATCTGCTTATTTTCTCTGGTCTTACTGCTAATCTATTTTCCAGAAGGTCTGTAGACCGAATGCTAAGGCGTCTGCCACAGAATATGGTGAATCAAAAGACACTGGGCTTTAAAATGAGGCCAGACCTGGTTTCAGTGGGTCAGCTTTCCGAAGTAATAGACATGCGACCTTGAGCAAGTTTTTTACCCTCAATGAGCATTACTTTCCTCACCTGCAAATAGGGATTCAAATAAGACTCATCTCTGAAAGTTACCATTGTCATTATAGGATGTCGTTTATGTGAAAACATGTGGCCTGGGTTCAACCAGTGTTGATCTCTTCCATGAAATACACAGTAGTTATATTTGTTACCTATATTTAAGAAATTCACCCGAAAGACTTTAGCATGTCATTTTTACCAGTCTAATAAGTGATTCTTACCAATGTGCTACGAAAGTTCCTTTAATAGTCTACTCTTCAAAATGAAACAGGTAAATATCCACTGAATTGTTTTCAACAGGTAAAGAGCTCTGAGAGCTTTCACAAGGTCACATAAAGCAGTAACACCAGAATTAGAGTTAGAAACCTGGAGGGTTTTTGTTTTGTTTTGTTTGTTTTTCTACAACCAATAGCCTAACATATAGAATATGGATTATCCATCTTTGAAACCAAATATATATCTCCAAATTTTACACAATATAACCGTCAGTTGAAATATGTTGTCTTGGGTATGTTTATAGTCTGGTACTTCTGTAACAACTAGAAACACCATCTAATAGTCCATCAAGTGGTAAATAGTTATAGAAGTTAACTTTGGCCTGGCGACACTTTGGAGCTATTGTAAAAAAAAAAAAAAAAAAAAAATAGTGGGATGATTCTATACCTAGCCAGGGTATTTGTGAGCACGAATGGCTGTGGGGGGCAACTGAAGGTGTAGGGGGAAGGGGTGAAGTGTCGCTATTTTTCAAAAAAGAAAGAAAGAAACTTCTAGCCCGAGGCAAGTGGGAAACTGGTTGTTAAGTTCCCTCCTTGGGATCTTCCTCTCAGAATTCTGAACTATCTTCCTTTTTTCCCTTACTTGCCTGTTTTTCTTGGAACCTGGATACCTCAGCATTAGTGGAAGTAACTCAGTAACAGTCAGCTAAAGTGAGTGCAGAAACAAGGTGGTGGAAAGTGAAGAATTTAATAGAAGCAAAACATCCCAAATCCACAGCTAATCATTTTCATACGATGGAGAATACTTTCTCCCTTTCTTCCTTTTGTAGGGATTCTCTGACACTTCCTTGTCTTGGGCCACCCACCTAGCCCAGTGAGGATGTAACCTATCAGCAGTTTAAAGTACACAAACTATGTTACTACAGTAGAAAGTCTGCTGCAACTGAAAGTTATATTTAATTTTCATAAGTTGTGGGCACACTGATATTACTGATAGCAACTTTCCTCCTCTGTCATACCATTCCTTAATCATATTTTTTTTTAAATGTAAAAAATGAATTTTCATTTTCATGCTTAAATTATAAGGTATTGCTAACAGAAATTAAGGAGGCTATAGCTAGGGGCACTAAAAGACAGTAAAATAGCAAGCCAAGAGAAAAATTATACATTTAATAGGATGAATATTTCATCTAAAAGAAAATCTTTGCTGTATTATATCTTAATCTGAACTTATACCTTAAACAGTTGCTATTGAGCCCCAGGGATCTGTGAACAAGATGAGCTTGTGTAATTATGAGCTCTACCTAAACTTTACTGGCCATAAGTGTTTACAAACAAATTGTATATGGCCATAACAGGAATTCAGAATCAAGCTGAGAGTTTGATATTTGCATACTGGAATTTCTGGGTAGTTCTGTCACTCGGAGGAAGAGATGCTACTAAAGCAAGGTCAGCCATGACCTGAAATGTCATTAGAAGACAAGCAGACACTGGCAGAATTTTAGGTTGACTAAAATGAGCAGAGCTCTGTTATCTTGCATGAGACTTAATACATTTTGTCCTTCAAAGCATACAGTCATCGAACACAACACTTCTCCCACCCACTAAAACTCTCATAAGACAAGTGAGAATATTATATATACAGGCCAAAACATAAACTCTGGAAAATGCAATTCTGGGTTGAGTTCCTGTAGTCTTGACATATAAAGAAAAGAAAAACTTAAAAGATGAGACTCTAACAGGCTAGATAAGAAGGACTATCCTTATAATTAGAAGCAGGCTATCTTGCCTTTCTCTGATCTCACTGGATTTGCTGTTGAAATTATATGTGTGTGTGTGTGTGTGTGCGTGTATACAATATCATTGATATATTTATATCATGCTTCATTCCATAAAGGAATTAGGTCAAAGAAAAAAAAAAAAACGGGTTGGTATGTGAGTTGAACCCTTGGTTTACAGAGGAACAATCAAACTGTGACTTGTTAGATTAAATCTTATTAGGAACCAGGAAAGGGCAAATCCAATGAAAAGATGTAGGGGTCTAGAAAAGGGAAAAAGCAGCCTCAATGTTGAGTCAAAGTGCTATAATCACCCCATTTTGCCTCTTGATGGAAGTGACCTCTCAGCATCACAAAGAGAGTTTGGTAAAAGTATTTAAACGTGTGAGCTTTAAAAAGTTAAATCCTAAGTGTCAAATAAGCGAAATAGTTAATCACCATCCACAATCACTAGTCCCACATCTTGCTCAGGTTTCCTCAGAGGAGCCCACAGAAAGCAGCACAGGACAGTCTGCCCTAGCAGGGACCTTTGGCTTCTATCTCCCACAGTCCTTTCCCTGAGTCCTTGGAGTCCATCATAAAAAAGGATGCCAAGGTATTTCAATAAAATGCCCTCCTAAATTTTATAAATGTCAAATTCAATTGCATGCAACATGGCCCTGGCATTTCTGGCATGAAATTACAGAGTTTTTATAAATCAGATTATACAAAGTTGTTATATATTTTAAGGCAAAAAGCTGCAAACACATGCTAGGCACACTATGTTATGTCCCTCTTATTAGATCCTTGCATAATGATTCCATGTCATGATGCTTCTAAAGAGTCCTTTTAATAGCTACGAGATGAAATTTAAATTCCTAGAAGGCTGACTTGCATTTCCCTTCTTCCAACCATGCAAGAAGACCCATTCCTGAATTGCCAGGCTACCACTATATTCTCACAAGTAGCCAGAATAAAAAATAAGGGCTATGTGGTACTTATTTACCTAGTGAGGTGAACCCTTATCTTTGTTTGGCTTGGCAGTAAAAAGGTTGAAAAGTGTAATGGAAAGAAGCCTTCGCAATAAAATCCTCCAGCAAATTTTTCTAACGTAGCTTTCAACAGGGAAAGCACATTCTTCTTATGACGCTTTTAGCTCTCAAAGGGTAGTGTTCTATTAAGACAAGTAAAAGACCACTTATTAACTGAAACTTGGAACCATTAAACGATGAATCTGTCATACTACTGCTCAATTATCAACACACTAGCCCCAGGGCTGGAGGATGAGAGATACAGTAGGAACTCTACACTTAGGCTTCTATTGGAACCATTACCTCTGATGAACTTTTTTTTTTTTTTTTTTTTTTGCGGTACACGGGCCTCTCACTGTTGTGGCCTCTCCCGTTGCGGAGCACAGGCTCCGGACGCGCAGGCTCAGTGGTCATGGCTCACGGGCCCAGCCGCTCCGCGGCATGTGGGATCTTCCCGGACCCGGGCACGAACCCGTGTCCCCTGCATCGGCAGGCGGACTCTCAACCACTGCGCCACCAGGGAAGCCCCTCTCTGATGAACTTTTGAAGACTCCACATGGTCTTCCTGCATCTCAACTTTCCCTCTTTCTTGCTCCTTTAAAAAGCAGAAGAAAGGGCTTCCCTGGTGGCACACTGGTTGAGAGTCCGCCTGCCGATGCAGGGGACACGGGTTCGTGCCCTGGTCTGGGAAGATCCCACATGTGAGAAGCGGCTGGGCCCGTGAGCCATGGCCACTGAGCCTGCACGTCCAGAGCCTGTGCTCCACAACGGGAGAGGCCACAGCAGTGAGAGGCCCGCGTACCGCAAACAAACAAACAAACAAAAGCAGAAGAGAACTAAGTGTGCACCTCTGTACCCTGCCTATCCAAAGGGTTTAGAGCCTTCATAGAGATTAGCTTGTGAAACCCGAAGCACACATCTCCTTTAAAATGTTTATTACTCCCTGGCATTGAGCTGTTGCCAACTTCTGATCTACCCGCTTTGTGGGGAAGAAAAAAAAAAAGACCTGCATATTAGAATGAGGAAAGAGAGACTTTGGAGATGCAAAGGAGAACAACTTGGCAAATCCTTTTTTCTTAGCAGGATCATTCATGAGCATGCAGTCCAATCCAATGGGGGACTCTTACAGTAGGACAAAGGGAAAGAAAGTTTTCTGTCAACAAACACCTAGAATCTCTTACCATGGTATTGAAAGGTGAGGTTATAAATAAAAAAGAAACAACAATTGGGGAAGTTCAGCACAACATTAATTGGGTCAACTGGAAAAAGCCACCACCTTCTTCCTTTGAGTTTAACATCTTATTAATGAATCCTTCTAAAGGGCCCAGGCAAGAATAGATACACAGAACACTCACATTCCACCGTGGATCTGTTTGGCCACAATACCAACAAATTGACACGTCATGCAGTGAAATGTATGAAGGGTTACCTAGCTTCAGGCACAAAAGAAAACCAACAGGGCTCTCAACTTCTCTGTAAAGCTTTCAAACATATATGTTACACATCTAGAGGAGCATGAATAAGCACATTTGCATTCTTTCAAAAACTATAGAGTTGAATAGCTCATTTCTTTCTAGTCAAAAGCAGAGGTGAGGTAAATGCAACAACAACAACAAAATAAAAGGTGGTTATGATGTTAGGCATTCAAAGAGTACCTTGCATCCTTCCTATTGTAACATAAACAAATAGACCCAAACAGCAAGGCTTAGGCAGAGCAAAAACTGTTGCTCTATAGCAAAGTACACTTTATAGAAACGAGAATGGTAATTTTTTTTCCCTAAACAAATCTTAATAGGTACAAAATTAACCTTGAAGTAAGGCATAAGACATCGATGAAAAAAAAATTGACAAATACCTACTGTGTGCCAGGGACTGTTTCCATGACCTTTTAATCTTAGGGTTTAAGACTATTTATGTGACTGTATCAGTAAGAATGACAAAGACCTCATTGCTGATGCCTGACCCTCACCATCAGGTCCAGCAAAGCGATGGCACCAAAGCTCCCCCTGAGTCGGAAACTCTGATGATGCACTTGGAAGTGGGCCACTGAGGTTTGCAGGCATGTCACCCAGACTCCCTGCCAAGCACAATAGACACTGGGGACAGTGGCTCTGGGCAGCAGAGAAGGAAGATACGCCACAGTGTCGATTCTGGATGTATCTGATATTGATAGAAAATGAGTACCTGCCCAGTGACCGAAGAGGTCACTCACCCTTCTCTGTAACTGATTTTCAGCTAACAAGCTAAAATGTCTGTAATAAATCAGTAGGGGATTTTGGTGGAGCCTCAAGATATCAGGACACTTTCATTTGAGACACTGCCATAAAAGCAACTAGAAAACCCTCAGAAACCTGTATTTGAAGTGTATCACTTATCCTAAGGCCAGCCAAAAAATATACCTGAGAAATATACTTTCAAAATGAGATACATTGCAGTATCCAAACCAAACCATGTTCATAGCCACAAAACCTTAAACTGTGCCTTTATCATGCATTCACAAAGTTTCTGCTATGAGAAATTGAATCCAGTCAACCCTAAAGGTGTGGTGAAACAGGCAATTTTTAAATAGTGAGCTTTGCCCTTATACCACCCTCAGCAACTAGTTCCTAAAAATGTCTAGTCATAAACTCTAACAAGAAATGGTACATGATGTCACATGCCCAGGGACCTTAATTCATTACACTTAACCTTAATACATGACCAAATATCAATGCACTAAGCATGTTCTATGAGAGTCTGAGCACCTCATGATTCATCTGTTAGAATTCTATGAAATTGGTTCATTCTGGTAGAAATATTTCTTGAATAGTTAAAATATTCCTTTAGTGTGAGGCACCAACACATCTTAATGTCATTTTAAAACTGAGTCAACATTCTAACTTGACTCCCTCTAATCAACTCTAAGTTGATTCCCTTAACCTTCTTTTGGAAATTTACAAAGATCTAAGGCCAAGCAAACTGGCATGAGGTGTCAGAAATGCATATGTGTCCTTCCCCAGGGAATTTTCAAATAAAAGAAGGCAAAAGAGCAGAAGTCAAATCCCAAATCTCCCTTTTTCTTTCACTTATTAAATAGTTGCCATTCTCAAAGTTGCTGTGGCTGCTTTTTTTGTTCGTTTTTGTCTCTCGATGAAATCAGTTAGCAATTGTCAATGCCCTCATACCTGACTTCTTATTTGGGATGCTTTTATATTAACAAGAAATTTGTTTTTGCATAACCATTACTTTCTCAGACAGCACTTGGTTTTAAACATGTTTTACTTTTCATCCTCACTTGAGACCAATATTCTTTTTCAAGACTAACCCACCTCTGGCACCTGTCATGGAATTTTATAATTCTGAGTATTACCAGGATATCGATTACTCACCATATCCAGGAATGCCTTCTAAAGGGGAAATTATTCACGTGCATCATGTTGGCAGATCTTCTGTCATTAATATTTTCCTTGTCTCGTATGTTACATGTAGTGATTTTCAACGATGAATTCCAACTCTCCTGTTTGAGCAGCTATCATGGGCAATTATTGCAACAAGTACTGAATTCCCAAAAATCACCCCCCCTCCCGAAAAACAAAGAGCAACAACAAAAGCCCTTCCAGGGTTTGAAGAAAGAAACATCACAGAGTACTGCAGGTATCGGTCCACCCATTTAGGTCCCACTAGTTAGTCAACACACTAAAATAACCAGTTCATTCGCTAATCCTAAATGGTGGCAAATATTGTCCCAGTAAAATCCAACTGCCTAGAGTGGAAATTAATGCATCCTTGCAGGAAGGACTCTGGAATGTGGGAAAAAAGGAGTCAAAAGACAGTTTCTTGTTATCCTTGTTAAAGAAGTGTTAGAAGGGAAATGGGAAACTTCAGGTTGCTTTGCCATGCTGTCCTTTAGAAATGAATACTGCTTTTTCTTCTTTCTTAGGCACATATTCATGTGTGGTCACTTTAACGCAGTGCTGCCTTCTGAGACGTGTCGGACAAAGACCTGGGCAGAGGGGCTAGCAACCATGTATAACCAAAAGCCAACTTCTCTCCCCAATCTCAGAATTGCTGGTTTTCAACTGCAAAAGTAGGAAGGCAAGGAGCAATTTCTGCTTTGCAGGACAGGATCACCATGAGCTCCCATCATGACTTCAGAAGGTGCTGTCAGGAGGAAATTCATTTCTGCTGCCTAACCCCTTAATAAGGCTGTCTGTTCTCTTTCAGTCAAATGACTAAGCTATTGATCCTTTCCCTGAAGAAACCCCTCTAATTTGTTGTTATCAAACCCATGTGCGGGCTTTTCATATTTTGCCTGGGAAAGAAAATGAATTTTCACAGCTGCAAGTCAGACGTTGTCTAAGAATTTCTTCCCCCGCTGTCTTTCTCTTCTCTTTTTTCTCTCTCTTGTTACCCCCAATTCAATTTCCCAGTAGGTGTCATTTACTCAGATGCTCTGACAGCTTCTGAAAGATTCTCACGCCCGAGCTATACAGACCTTGCATGCTTTTAAAACACAATGGCAACAGGCTCCCACTGGGGTCCCCCAGCGCCGAATTTCCAGCAGAACCTTTGGAATCGTCGCTGCCGCCTCGTCTGCCCTCGGCTGTGCCTGCCGGCGGCTCTGAACAGCTCAGGACACTTGCAGGCTCCGTGGTACTGTACATTAACTCTGCAGCAGCCCGCTCGGCTGCAGAGGCTGCTGCCCGACAGGGGATGTGCTGGCGTCAAGGGGGCCCTCTAGGTGGGTTCCCAGACACTGCAGCGCGCCTCGCTCGCCTCCAAGGAAGAGCCGACCAAAGGGGTTAAAGGCACAGCTCGCCCCCAAAAAGCAGATTTCTTCTTTCAGACAGTGATCACCAGGCAAGACAAGCTAAGCAGCGAGAAACCTCCCAGGGAAATGACACCTTGAACAAACAGATATTAAGGAGGGAGGGGTTTTGTTGGCTGGGTTTTATTTTTCCCCTTTTTACCCAATGAAAAGAAAGGAAATCAAAGAAGTCCAGAGGGAGAATCTGCAAATGACAGGGTTTGGTCACTTCGACTCTCTTGTTTTTAAAACACACAAATGCTGGGGAGGGGGTGCCTTGCTGACTTGACGATCTGTAACCATTTAACTACAGATGCCCACACGGTCATTTTTGGACAGGAAATCCTCTGGAAGCCAGTTCTGCGGAAGTCGGTTATATTTCAGTTGCAATTGCGCATGCCATAAAGCTGCTTGTTTGATTAAGGGGTGTGTGGATTTGAGACGTGCTGAGATAAAGCTCTGCCATGCCTACAGTGGCTGTTTTGCATTTCCTCAAGCATCCCCCTTTGTTGCAAAAAATCTGTTCAACAATCCCCTGAAAGCGCCCCATCGCTGTTGATGCCATTTTGGAGCAAGAATAAAATAGTAAACTCTTGTAATAGTAGGTTAGCAGTTAAATGGTGTTGGTTGGAAATCAGGAGGAGAATGGACTTTACAGTAGCAGTGTACTCGATATTAATGTATCACTTTTTACTTAGGTATTTAAAAAGCCTGTTATGCAATTGCTTATTATTAAATGGAATACTGGCAACATTTAATACATCATGCTATTATCTTCAGCTAGGATTTCCCCAGTGAGGCCCTGTCATAGCAGAAAGCATTACACAGAGCTGTGGGGGGAGTGGGGCGTGGCATTTCCCACAAATTCAAAACCAGGTATAAAGAAATTTGGTCGTGAAAACTGCCATGATTTGGGGAGTTTTCATGTTGATCAAACGATAATCCTAATGAAAGTATTCCTGGCCAGAGGAAGAACTGAGTGATTCATTTAAAAGCAATTTGAACTTGTAGGTTCAAAAAGATGGTACCACAGCTGAAAAGGAATTTGAGAACATTTCCTGGGATTTCCTGTAGCCTAGGCAGTGTCCTCACGACCTCCTTTTGCTGAAGGGAATAAATCTCTTCCATAAAGCCATTTGTGATCTGAACCAGAAGACTCCAGTCTGAATTGTTTTTAACAAGCTATGAATGCTTGAACCAAGCATCACTGAGTAATTCAAAATTTGATATTACATGAGATATTTAAATATTATTATTTAAGAGCAAGGAACACTTACAATGTCCCAGCCTCTGTACTCAGTGCTATACATTATTATCTCATTTAATCCTCACAACAACACTATCAGGGATGGATTATTATTAGCCCTGATCTACAGATGAGGAAATTGTGGCGCTCTAGGATTAAGCAGCTTGCTCAAGGTCAAATATCTAGTAAGAGTCACAATTTGAACCAAGAAAGTCTGTCTCCAAAGCCTGCCTGCATTACCACTATATTTTGGTGCCTCTGTACATAAGAATACCATCTTGCATTAGTGCTACGCTTTCTAAAATTTTATTTTTACAGGTATTATTTTAGCCTCACAGAACCATGCTGAGGAGAGTAGGACATTTATTATGACAACTTTGGAGATGAATTTCCAAAATGGTAGTATTTGCTCATCATCACACATCATGTTAGTAGTAGATGTGGAAGAAAGTTCAGATTATTTGATGATTATTTGACAGGTTAGTGTTCTTTGATGATGATGATGATAGAATGATGGATATTAACCTATTTCAAAACCAATAGTTCTCACACTACATAAAAGAGTAGGTCTACATGGAAAGTAGCAAATACAAAGATTTTTTAAAATGATATAGAAATTTATTTTCCCTTGTAATAAACATTTATTTGAAATTTCCTTATTTTTTACTTCATTCTACTCTACTCTGTTTGTATGCCGAAGTGATACCCATGGGTGAAATAATACCAAAAATATCTCTGAATCTCTCTCAATTACCACACAGTTCAACATTCAATACTTGTTAGCTATGTTTCCATTTGTGGGCAATGATATAATAAATCACTTAAAATTTTTTTTAAATGTAAATAATTTAGTCATCGGCTTACTAGAGGAAATGTAAACTTAAAATATATGTAAACTAAGAGGAGATTTCCACTGAATATTTTTAAAGTAAACTTTTCTTGGCTTTTTATTTCTATTTTTATAGATGCAACTGTCTAGAATAAGGTATAAATTAGAACGAAAGGACACACAATTGAGAAGCTATGATAAATAGTAGAAAAGCCAAATTTCTGCCTGAGGGACAACAAAGAAAAAAAGTAATTTACTTCACAGTTCAGGGAACCAAGACTACACATTAATAAGCAATCCTAAAGTGAGTATTTTGAAAACTCAAGGCAACAAACATATATAAAAGAATGGGCTTGCTTAGAGAACAGAAATAGCTGATTTCCAGCATTTTTATTCCATGTATATTATAAACAGGGTCTTCAGAGTTATGACCACTATTTTACAAACTGATACTTCACAAGACTTATTTAATATTTCACAAATGTGTGGTCTTCATGAAACAACATTTGGGCAGAACTAATAGGTTGGTAATTTGAAAAAAAAGTTCTCAAAGATGAATAATGTTGATGGACTAGGGTAATACAAATCTGTTTTTTCTACTAAAAGGTAATCATGGAACCTCTAAGAAATATAGGAGTAAGCATAAAAAATTACTTTTATGGCAGATCCCAGCCCCATCATTTCAATCAATAAAGGAGCTCTAATTATTAGCAGGACACCACAGATTGGCACAAACTTCCTACAGCCATGGTGTAGGCTCAGCTCTAACAACACAAAGGCTAGTCATCCTCTCCTTTTTAAAATTTTAATCCCAAGATGAGTATTCGGTCTTTCAAGGATGGACTCACATTAACTATCCTCATAGGAGACTGATACAAGAAAAAAATTTAAAAACAGGATGCCATTTTATTGATAAAGTGTAAACTACAAACTCTGAGCAAACTGAAAACTCTAACATTTTCATGAAAGACTGTTTACTGTACTCAAAGTCAGAGAAGAATTAACTAACCAGTGTCCCCATGCCCTTCTCCTATAATTAAAGTCTCTTTCTGCCATGGCTAGGGGGTTTTGCTCCCAAGGGTGATGGTGTTCAAACTAAATTCCTGGGAGTCCTGTGGTTTTGCAAAGTTGCCTCAAGCCAACTCAGGGCAAAGGGAAGGCCGACTACCTTGTACTGTTTCAACCAGAGCCCCTCTGCTTTTACCTGTTTTATATCTAGATTTGGTTTGAAAAGGGGAGTTCTTTAAAAAATGTTTACAAAAACATAAGAGTAGGAATACAAAATTAACACTTTCTAGGCAAGGTCTTATCCCTGTATTGTCAGTTTCAGGACTCCATTCTCTTCAAACCCCTTCAATTTCACAATGAGTTTAATACAAATGATTAAGTGATATCTTTATGCTAACATAAGCATAGCATAATAAAGACACACCCTAGTCCAAACCTTGTGTGTTTCCTAAAACCCTTTAGTCACTTATCTGACAGTCACTTATCTGATGTAATGACTTAACTCATTGATTTTCCCTAGTTTCACTTTCAGAATGAAATTTTAATTTCAAGTGTTAAGGTGTATCTTTCGGTCACCATCACATTTTGCTATAACCAATAGCTACTATCAATGATTGCCTCTTAAGTAACTTGGGTGAAATAAAATGAAAACTCCTGTAGGTTTAGATATGGACAAGGGTCTAAAAGGTACTCTATGGTTAATCTTCTAGGAATCCTAATTGTCATTTCAGATATTTTAGAGAAGCTTCCCATTCTTTCAAGAGGCTGGTTAACTTTTGCATAAAAATATTTATATATACAAATACCCCTGCATAATTTTTTAACACGTTCTCTATATTAGCTGTATGAGTATGTTAGAAGATAAATAGAAGATACAGTCACTTGGATATCTTGGGGGATATGACTTCTTCACCAAAAGCCAAAAAAGCAAAATATTTTTTAAATTGTCTAATAAAAATGAAATTTATGTGACTTTTTGCTTATGCATGTGTATGTGTGTGTAAATATACATATTTTTGTTCTATGTATTATATATATCATCAATTAATAAACAGGTGAGAGTAGCTTCCCAGTACACAGAATGAGACCCAAGATGACTGCATATTCCCCACTCCTACCTCCGAGTAGGAAAAGAACATTCAAGACCAAATCCTCTCTCCCACCACTGCAGAAAACCAATCCCAATCCCAACAGTGTCTTTCTCTGTGTATTTATAACACCAAAAACGTTGCTGGCACTCAGTAAACAAACGTTAACTAATGACCATGTTGATAGTGATGACTTCCCACTTCTGGCAAATTCTAGCAAAGCCTGAAGGCACACTGTTCAGCACCTTTATAACTAAAATAAGAGGAGCTCTTTATGAAGCCATGTTTCAACCGCTAAGAATCAGGGAACTGGGTCATGTTTCAGCAAGTTGCTAGTTCATTCAATTTCTACATGTTCTTATGACCAAAAATACAACCACCAACAGAAAAGTGAAAAAGAAATTCATTAAACACCCATTTTGATCACCTAAAACCAACAGATGCTTTGATGGAAATTTTCATGATTTAACTAATATAACAAGTCATTTTGGATCATATAGCCTAAACTTAAATCTTCTCATCTTAAATGATAAATAAACACATTTACAGGACAAAATTCTCATACCATCAAACACAATACATTTCATAATTGGGATATTTAGAAAGCTTGCTAAATTCCACTTTTAATATCTTTGAAAGTAGAAGTGTTGGAATAACTAATGCTAGGATACAAAGAAAGCACTTACTATTGATTACTCAAAAATCAAATGTGGAAAAAAATCTACAGCAAGTTTGAAGAAGAAAAAGTCAAATTTGTATTCTTTCTTAGAGTCTCAAGATGTGAGCCCTTAATTTCAGGTTCTGCCTTTCACTTTTTGTGTAATTTTGAACAACTCACTAAAACTCTGTGAGGCTCAGTTTCCTTATTGTAACAGAAATAATAGCAAACTTATAGGTTACTATTATTTTTAAATTTCTGGGGTAAATTATAGAAAACACTTTGTAACATGAAGAGAGCCGCTTAAATGTTGCTCACATATACTTTTAATTCAATCATTAGAAAATGTAATAAAATATAGATTCTTCACATGGTCTGCAATTTACTTAAATTAAAATGGAAAAAAAAATGGAAACAAAAACCAATGAGATAGTATTGGAAGTCCCTTCTGAAACGGAATTATATTTCATTTCTACCTTAAACTTTTCTAAAAGCTTTGCATCATATTTGTTTCAGAAATTTAAAGGAGTAAAAATATTTCTCATGTAACAAGATAAGGCCCAGCTTCAATATATATCCATGTTTCTGGGATAGTATAGATTTCTAAGAATGACTTGGAAAAAATATCTGAAATATTGGTAGGTGAAAAAAAAAAACCCTCAGGTTTGCAGCCTAACATTTTTAATATGAATTACTTAATATGAATGTAAATATGCATGTGAATATAAATATATATTTATGCCAATGTAGAGGAAAAGATCTAGAAGGATATACATCAAACTACTGACAAACTAATCACCTCTGAGATAAGGAAGTAAAAGTAGGCCTCATTAAAAAAGGATTTTCACCTTTTACTTTACATATTTCTGAATTGATTAATCTTCTTAATGAGAATATTTCCATGTATTATTTGCATAATTGAGACACCAATGAAGAGAAAAATATACCTAGTATTTATTAAGGAAGAATAGTCATTTATAGTTAATATCAATGTATTGGAATATCAAACCCAAGTTTCTAATATTTGTCAGATAGAATCTCTGGTAGACTTGAAATATCTAACGTCAAACCTCAAAACCGAACAGTTAAATTCAAAATATATATTCAAGAATTCAAACATTGCACTAACATCATTAGCTAAATCAATATCAAGTCTTAAAAAGAGAAACGAGTAACTGATTTATTCTTTTTCCACGTCCATACAAACACTGTAACTGGGGCCAGAAGCAGTACTTATTCAGAGTTGGAACCATCGACATTAAAGCTATATCTACTTGCAAAATGAAATATCTGATCGCACATCTTGATAACAGGATGTGTTTATTTTACTCCAGCTCAAATATGTAAGTACCTGCAAACCTGAAGATTTCCTAACTCCTTAATTCTGATTCTACTTTGTATCTGCTGGTATATTTCTTTTAAAAAATGTAAGGTAGTTACGTACCTACTATAGTAGTAGTATTGGGTTGGCCAAAAACGTTCATTTGGGTTTTTCCGTAACAACTTAAGGAAAAACACGAACAAACCTTTTTGGCCAACCCAATATACAGTATATATGTCTTCTGGTCCAGGTAAATCCAAGAAATTATTTTTACCTACTTTTAGAATGGAATAGGATGGATGGTCTACCATTTATATTTTCAATCTAATTTATTGTTTCTTTAATATTCTGGCAATGAATTACTCTTGGTCCTGGGTTTAAGGTCTTTTTTAATTGTAATTTGGGGAGGGTATATTTTCATAGCCATTTTCATAGGAAGTTAAAAGAAGCTGCATCAAAATCTGCAAATCACATGTCATTTAAAATTCAAAGACCTCAATTGCCACTTCCAATACACAAACACGCTCCCACTCACACACCATTGACAGTTAACTAAGTAAAAGAAATTATGACTATGATATTTACAAATTATATGTATATATTTATAATGTAGATATACATATAAAGACACATATGTATGTATCGTTATTTCAACACGTATTTACTGAATGAGGACATTGCTACTCCATTTTTTTTTTCAGTTATCTTTGAAATAGAGAGCTAATGATCATCATAAGAAGAGAAATTCCATCGGGGCACTGGGAATTTTTTGGTTGGTTTTGTCCCTGTGGTATCCCCAGTGCCTAGAATAGTGTCTGGTGCATAATAAGTGCTCAGTGAAATATTTGTTGAGTGAATAATTATCATAAATGAATCAATCACTATACCAAACATGATTATTTTTGTCTGCCTACAGCTGTTTCTAAAGAGCTTTCCTTACCTACACCCTTATTACCCTTCTAAAACCTGACTGCAATAGATACGAAAACTTGACACACTGGCACCTGATTCATTCACTGGATAGAAAACATTAATATTGCATATTTGGAACGTGAATGGTCATAAGAAAATAGGGAATCT
Organism: Mesoplodon densirostris; assembly: GCF_025265405.1. Classification (NCBI taxonomy): domain Eukaryota; kingdom Metazoa; phylum Chordata; class Mammalia; order Artiodactyla; family Ziphiidae; genus Mesoplodon; species Mesoplodon densirostris. Next base: position 47,803,717 of record NC_082663.1, read on the forward strand.
AATCAGTTCCAGATGAGCTTGAACCAAAATGTTATGTGGACTTAGGGGCTGAAGGCATTTTGGGTCAAGTGCAAACTAATGACTAAGGAAATTGTAGCAATTACAGATAGAAGCAGGCAAAGAGCTGAAACACAGAGACAAACAGAAATGGATGATTATATAGCCACAGAAAGAGGAGTTGCCTCAATTCTTGAGTTTTACAAATCCAACAAGACCCAGTTCCATTTCGTTTCCGTGATTTTCTGTATCTTTCCAGTAACTATATTCCCTCCTTTCTCACAGAAGCTAGTCTAAGTCAGTTTTTCTTGCAATCAAAATCTTGACTGACAAGTCACCATATAAGAAATTTTATGTTGCTATTCATAAATCCTTTCCCTCCCCCCCAAAATAAAGCAATTTAAAATTAAGGCTATATTGTAATAGTGAATTAGCCAAGTGAATTAGCTTGACATTGAATTGATGGTTACTCAATCAAGGGGCTTAAATTAAAACACACATACACACACACACACACACACACACACACACAGAGGAATTAACAATTAATGTATCTACATCTATATCCACATGCAGGGATTCTGGAGAGAGCATCCTTTTTCTCTGACTGACATCTAGTACACTTCCAGGCAAAATATTAGCTTCTTATTTTTCTCAAACCCCTTTCATCATTTTATTCACTGAATGTTAATCTGTTTCACATAAGGAGGCAAAAGAAAGAGAGAGAGAGAGATTAAGGAAGGGGGAAAATAGTGTGATTTTTATTAGCTTTATGGAGGAAGAGAATTTAGTACTTGAAAGACATAATTCCTTTTTAGGGAGAAAAAAAGGGCATTCATATGATTATTTTAAAATAATCATTTAACAGTTTTAAAATATTAAAACATTGAAACCAGAAGTCAATATTTTAGAATAATTGTTTTAAAGTCATTTTGGTATAATTAATTAAAACATTCTTTGCATTTAAGTGCAAAATAAATTCAAGGCTAATTACTAAATCCTAGTTGCCTATTGTAGACAGATAACTCCTCCGTCACCTAGCATTTAATATCTTCTGCTCTGCTCTGTTTTTTAATGTTCTGACTTGGAGCAGAATCCATAATACTGGGCACTTGAAACTACCAACTAGCCTGCCTCTCTCTCTAATTGGCATACTCCACCCCTAAAAATATCACTACAGACCACACAGCTCACTTAACAGATACAAACAGGCAAACATAAACATCATGTCCAAAACTGAAAAAAGAAAAATACTAATATGTGATCTAATTGCCTAGCCATGTAGCTTATACTTTTCTCTATGGGAAGCACATCATATGAGTAGGGAAGAAGTCAATGTGAATTGTAACATGATTTCATCTGCCGTTTTTAGTTCTGAGGTTTGTAAAATGGATAAAGACACAAAAGAACTTTAAATTTTTCCACAAAATAAAGTAGCAAAGCTGATCAAACAGTAAGTTTACTTTGAGGATTTCTCCACTCTTCTCACTGACCCTTCCCCTTTAGATTGCTGATGGAACAGGTAGATGAGGATCTGATCCTTTGTTACCAGGATTCTCAGCAAGTGTCCATGATTTTTGAAATGCCTGCGTTATTTTTAAAAGGATGGAAGTTGCACTGGAAGCAGGAAGAAAGTTAATGAATAAACTCCTCACCTTTCTCCCTCTACCCAACAAGTACCCACTGATTAGAGGCACAGGCCATTTGGATGAGGCTACCATAGTGTGTCAAGGGTTGGAATATTTTTGTTCCTGAAGGAGAAGGATCAAGCCATTGTTGCAACCCAGAATCCCTGGTGACTTCTCCTCATGGGCTGTACCTTTTGTGAGCAAGTGACAATCCTAAACTCCCAGTCCTAAGGAGTCTGAAAGGAAGAAGAGGAGACTAAAGACAAGGGCAAGTGAAAGGCAGTGGAGTGGGATAGAAGGGCACAACCATTAATATTAACTTTCCCATTTCCCTTGCTTTTCACAATGACCTACTGCTTCTTACACCTTTAACACAGATCTTCTTTGAGATTCTTCCACTGGCGCATAGGTGTTTTAAAAATCAGAATATTTGCTGGACAGTGTAAATAATTTTCCTTTCAAATATTAGAGGATGATTGAAAGGAGAAACATGCAACTAGAGATACAAATGTAATGTGCTATTGTCAGGATATTAAAAAATGTTTTTAAAGAGTATTAATATTATAACAAAATTATTGAAAATAAGGACATGTGATATGTATTCAAAACACATTTTATTTTCATTTCTCACTACCCCTTTAAGTTTTATTTATGGAGAAAGTCTTGTCACTTTTCTGGGCAATCTCAGGCAACAGAGAACTTTATATTCTCTTTAAACCATCAACTCAGATTCTATTCAGATATTAGAATGTCCCTTCCAGGGATTTCCCTGGTGGTCCAGTGGTTAAGAATCCGCCTTCCAATGCAGGGGATGCAGGTTCGATCCCTGGTCGGGGAACTAAGACCCCACACACTGCAGGGCAACTAAGCCCATGTGCCACAACTACTGAGCCTGCGCACTCTGGAGCTTGCACTCCACAACTAGAGAGAAGCCCACATGCCACAACGAAGAGTCTGTGAGCCACAATGAAGATCCCGTGTGCCGTAACTAAGACCCGACACAGCCAAATAAATAAATAAATATTTAAAAATAGATAAATAAAAATAAAAATAGAATGTCCCTTCCAAACTGTAATCTGAAACTCCAAACTTGATTTAACTCACATCTCCCAGCTCCCAGCTGGACCCACTGCAGACTAGCTGCTTGCAACAGGGTAAGTGGGTGAGGCAGCGGTAAGGTTTACCTCCCCCCTCCTTGCTAGCCTGACTTCACAGTTGCTGGTACTGACCACTCTGGGGTCGGAGAGCATGGAGAGAGGTGATGAAAGGAAGGAGAAGATTTTTTTTTTGAACTGGCACTGTCATAAGATGGCATCTTGCATTGGGGACCTGGCAGATGTTGAAAGCTGCCTCTTTGTCTCGTGGGCACTTTTGTGGGTTCATCAGCCACATCCCCGCTGGTCCCTCTGGCGACAACTCCTAGGACCCAGGAAGAGCTTGTGTTCAGAGTACTGCTGGTTCATCAGCCCCCCACCAAGCCCACAGTTTTCTAGGGATCCAATCCTTATAAACCCAAACCCTTGCTGTTGAAGTCCAAGTGCCTTTTGGCTCAGGGCCAGCTCTCTGTCACATGCAGTGTACACCCAGTCCATGGGAAAAAATTCCCACCATCGAATCCTCTTTTTCTGGGCTTGATGTGAATGAGATGACTGCACCCCCTTTGAGGGAAGAGAGGGTAGGGCTCATAGCACCACCCAGTTATCTCTTTCTATAAAAAATGAATAATAGCTTTTCATAAGTTGCACTTCCTTTCCCCTCTCTGAACTCTGTTATTTCCTTGATCTGAGTTAAGGGCCCTGGTGTTAAGTGGCCCAAGTGTCATGAAACTGACTCTTGGCCACCTATTTTGAAACTTGGAACTTAGGACGGTCACCACACTTTGGAATGTGGCTATTGTACCTCACTGCCTTGGTTGAAACTTCCGTTTTAACATTTGTTACCATGTGACTAACACCATGGTTCCTTTACCATCGCTGGTCAACCACTCAGCATCCACCCTCCCTCTTCCTTGTTGGCAGAAACCCAATTATTTTTATGGGAATTCACTTTTTGAGGCAGCTAAGTACTCAGAGAAAGTGACTCCCTGCCCAGCTCAGAGGTAAATCCTCAACAGTCTAATCCCATTTTCTGGCCAGTAATTCCTTTATGTCCTAAGACCAAACTTTGCCAAAGAGATAAAAAAGGAAGTCAGCTGAGAGGACTTCTGGGAGAAGCGTTTCTTAAAAAGAGAAGCACAAAAAAGAAAGGGTTCATTTCCTACCTTTGGACCTTGTGCCTGGCTGGGGCCATGATCTTGTGATAATTAAGGAGAGTCAGTCTGAGCAAAAAGACAACAGGCTAAGAAGGCAAACAGAACCTGGGTGATGTACCTGAGCCTCTTAATTACCATCCCTGAAAACTAACTAAATAAACAAATAAATAATACAAATAAATAAAACAAAAACAAAAAGAAACCATCCCTGGAATGCTCTACCTTGGAATTTCATGTTGTAAGACAATACATCTTCCTTATTTGTTTATGTTAAGCCATTGAGTTAGCAGCTCCAAACTTGCACAAAGGCATCCTCCCTGAGAGAGTTTAACATGAAACACTGATTATAATCCAGGGCACTTCTCAATAGGTAACCAAGTTAGAAGAGGGAAGCTTATAGTTTCTCACATTTTTTTTTCCTTTCTAACTAGCTGGTGAGTAAGCTCATCTGCCAAAAAAAAACACTTTTAAAATCAGATGTTTAATTCTCAAAATTGCAATTGCTATTATTGAACTGAAACAACAGTTGTGATAACCGATGACACCTTTGACAACCAATTAAATAAAAACAAACAAAAGCTATGTTCAATTTGCAAATCCATCATTTATCAGTAGGCTTGGATCTCTCTTGGAGTTCACGGGGTGGGTGGGAACTAAAGAGGTTTCTTATATTACATGATATTGTCAATACTCAGGGCAAGGATCACATTCTAATCTTAGGAGATCAGAAGATGATGTGTGTGCCAAAAACCCCTTGGAAAGCGAATCATACTTTCTGCTGAATTCCATTTAAAGGATCAAGCCAGGACCTATTTTACTATTCCATATTATGACGTGGGTGTGCTTATTTTAAATCACTTTCAGAGAAACACTAGGTGACTAATTTGTGACAACGATATGTTTGCAGACTCACACATTCACAAGAACAGCAGAATAATGAGCTAATTTTTGTAAAGTACAAGATGGAATTTACTGAAAGCCGGTGGCCTAAGCTATCATAATGGTCCCTTATACTCCAAGAAGACACTTCTAGTAAACTTGCTACCCACATCTTTGCTTTTGGATAAACAGGCCAAGGTATAACTAATCCTCTTCCCATGAAACTAAGTCTCTGGTGTTGGAACACGCTTCCTATTGGGAGAACTTTCAGCCGTATGAAGTTCTGCTTTTTTTTGTTTTAACCTCCACTGTCTGAATGGCGTCCCATAATGAGGCACCATTAGTCTTAACTGTTCTCCAGTCCATGCTGTTGTCGTTGTTCTGTTGATGCTGTTTCTTTGATGGTTCATGAACACTGAAGTGGATGCACATTTCTATTTGGATGGTCTCTCCCTTCTTCCTCTTTGTTTGCAAGCTCCAGCTCACTGATACGGGCACCCTACCCTCAGTACTGTTGAAATTGCCTTTTCCGTTTTTTCTTCCCTTACTCAAGTTAATCCAAGGATGACTTTATCCTTCTTATCATTAGCCTCGTCCTCCCGCCTCTAGTCCCCAACCAAAGCTTGAGATTGATAAACCTAAGTCCCAATTTTGCCTCTTTCTGTATGACATCTTCTAGGAGCCCTGAGTATAAATGAGCTAATTTGCCCTGCTAGGTTAATAGAAGTGTTTCTGAAGAAGGTGTGGTTTGGTGGATGGAGCCCAGGTGTTTGGTATTATTAGACAGACCTGAGGTCTCTCATCACTTCATTCACCTTGGGCTCATTTCTCAACCTTCTCTGAATCTTAATATTTTTCCCTCTGGAAAACAACAATGATATCTATTTCTTAGGTTTGTTTGGGATTACTATAGTATAATGACTGTATAGGGGAAGGTATAGGTTAACCACTTAACACATACAAGAAATCAATACATATTTGTTGCCCTTGACCTCCTCAAATGTTTGCCATCTAACCTGCTGACTTCAATGGTGGGAATGTTAAATTTGGGAAGAAGAAAAACAACACTGTAGAAATATGAGAAAGCTAAATAGTATAGGCTTCTCCAGCAATGACTAATGCAAAGTGAGTTAGCAGAGTAGGCTACAAACATAGCCATCGTATGATTTTTGTATCATTTGCTTTAAGGAGAACCTATCAATTAATCAGAATAAGACCAACAACCCAAAAGACAAATGGGAAATGGATGCAAATAAACATCACATAAGGAGAACTGCAAATAGCCAATAGCCATTTGAAAAGATGTTCTATCTCACTGATAACCAAAGGAATAAATTCAAACTGCAATGAGAAATTTTGCCTGTCACGTTGGTAAAAATGAAAGACTAAAAATATCCAATGATGGTGAGGGGGTGGGATACAGGTATACCCAAAACATTTGGTGGAAACACGGATTGGAAAGACCTTATTGTAGTACAAATGAGTAGACGTTTTAAAATGTAAAATCACATAACTTTGATTTGCAGGAGCCTATCCTACAAAAATGATTCCTTTAGTGCAAATACACACACACACACACACACACACACAAGGGTATTCATTTGGGAACTGTTGACAGTAATAAAAGAATCCTGTTTCTATCTCTCTGACCAGATGCTGAGTTCTTGGAGAAGTTGTACCTTTCTCTCTCCTCACTAATAATTTCCAAGCCTCCAAACATTTAATAGGGTTGAAGACGCTTAAAAACATATACTAACAAAGACAAAATACTAACAAATGATCGAGACATTTTTAGTATGTATAAAGACAATGATATAGATGTATAAAATGTGTAGGTGATTTGCTGTTTTCAGAGCTAAAAATAAATATTTAATAATTAGGGATCCTAAGTCCAAACAGGTATTTTCTATCCATTTAAAATTTTTGAAACATTTTACAATATAATTGATATTCCACTTTCCAATCCTTTGTAAAATATATTTATAATTTTGATTATAAATTTATTTCTAAAGACCTAACATATTTACAGAAAATTAAAACAACCCATCAAACTCAATTCTGTTTTATGTCTTTCTTGCTTTATATCTCCACTCCCACCCACCATGGTAACTGCAAAGTTTTGCTTTGCTTTGCTTTGCTTTGTTGTCACACTTTCTCCAACATCTGAAAAACATAAGGAACACTTATTATAAGCTAAAATTGATCTCATTTATCCCAGGAACACAAAATTTCTCAAATGAGGGTATAAACTGTTACTACAACTCTTGGGCCGTTTTTTCTATTAGAATCTAATTTTCTTGCAATAAGGGATGGGGAGAGGGAGATGGTGTCTTTCAAATACAAAGACCATGCCCCTAATATCATCAGCAAAGAGTGCCTCTGGGTCACTTTTACCAACAGTGAAATTGAGCCTCTTCAGTCACACCATCTGGACCAAAGTGGCATCGTTAAGTGCATCCATTAGTGAGCTGTCTGACCCAGGCCATGAAACAGACTAAATGGAACTAATCCAACAGAAACTCATTAGACTGGTAGGCAGCCCAACTTGGCTATTTTATTGTACTGATAACTAAGATCCAGGCTTTAAAATGAAACAGTGCCTTCTTTCTCAAGGAGAACTATACTCTTTTGACAGAAAACATATATAAAACTCCTTTCATCAGTGTGAGCCCCAAATCAGCCTGGTGTAAAGGATGTATCTGTATAGCTCCGGCTATGTAAATTGAGCTGAGCTTCTCAAAAGAACATCATATTAACTGAAGCATTAGCATAAGAAACGAATTAGCTTCCTTCCACACACCATTTAGAACTTTTGGAAATGAGGGGAGAAGGATGAAATAAAGCTAACATTTTTGAGTCCCTCTGATGGCGAAAGGTTTTGTGCACTGAGTTTTACACAAGTTATTTCTTTTAATGTTTGTAATAACCCTATAAAGCTAGTATTAACATCGCCCACTTTATAAGTGAGGAAGCTAAAGAGCCTAGAAGGGGTTAGGTTCTTGCTCATGGACCCAGAAAGTAAGTGTCTGAGCTGCGACTGGACTCCAAAACCACTTTGCCCACCGTACTGTGAGAGCAGCCTCATCCTGTGGATTTAGACCTGGCTGGACAGGACTGTGGGCAGGGGTAATAACAGAGAGAGTAGATACAGTAAAAACGATCATGAGCTGTGTAACTAGTAAGTACCAGACACAATGCTTAACACTTGACTTGCTGTTCTCCATTTAATCATCCAGAAAAGTACTACTAGTCTGTCCATTTTACAGTGAGGAAACCAAAGCCCAGAATAGTTAAGCAAGTCACCCAAGCTTTCACAGCTAGTTAATAAGCCTTATGGGAAGTTCATAATATTTCATTGTTTCTTTTCCCCGTACTTATCTTTTTTATAAAATTTATTTCTGACAGAGAGAAAAAACGAGTGACTTGTTTTGCAGTTTACTGACTTCGTACATGTTTGAGAGTTCTATTGCCTTTCAGATAAAAGACAGCCAAATCTTCCCCCTACCTTTGAGATGCCAGGATGCTATTTGGGGATGTTGGGAAGCACTTTGCTGACGTCCTGCTTATGTCAACAGATATGCATAGAATTAGGCTGCAGTCTAATTGCTAAACCCATCAATGACTTTCTACACCCTCATCCAAAACATCTTGTTTTAGTTCCTTCATATGCAAAATTAAAAGAGCTAGGTGTCTTTGTTTAAAAATGCTAATATATGATTTGGCAAAGACATATTTTACATTGTCTCTTTGGCTGGCATTTGGGGGATTATTTGTGTGACACTGAGTGAGCAACCAGTGTCCAAGCCCCTCCCCTTTCCTATTTATTATCAGGCTGCTGCAGTGCAGAGTTGAGACATCTGATCATATAGATCATTAAAAATCAATCCAATGACCAAACATTTCTGTACATTTCAGAGAAATGACAAAAAATACTGTATTAGATTGCTATTAACTGGCTCTGAGTTTTCTTTTTACAGCTGCCAGGAAAGTCATTTGGTAAAATTGATTAAACCAGCATGCCAGGAGGAGAGAGGAAAAGAGCAGAGAAATGTAAACACAGCGGGCTGAGAGGGGAGGGTGATGTTTTTCTTGGGAATGAAGTGAGATGTCACTGGGGGAAGGAAGAGGGGGTGGGTAGGAGGAGAGACCTTGCATATAATGAGCATACTATAATTTGGGGTATAAGAGATTCAAGATGGCAGGATAAAAGCAAACAAAATGCAGGAACAATAGAGGCAGAAAGAATGAAGAAAAGGCAAGCTATCCATGTGCTTCTAACAGACTGTCTGCATTGGTCACAATGCATGGTTTGACTGAATTAATCCAAGAGACATCACTGGTACCATGGTACGAAACTGATTTGAGGATTTCCATAAACTTTCAATACCAGGAGAAGGTAGGGAAGAGTGCCTAGTTTCCTGCACAGTAGGGTTTATTTCTGTATGAACAATTAACAAAGAAAGGAAAATAAATCACCCTACTTTTGCTCAATAAAACCAAGAGTGCATAAAAGTTCACATATGCATTCCCCTATTTGTTATTACAACGGCCATGCATAACCCCTCCTTCCAAATATGAACTTCCTTCCCCTTAAAAAATTGTATTTTCCCTCTAATATTTTTCAACGATTTCTTGATTAACCAAAAAGGAATACTGGTATATGGAATCACAGAGTGCTGACAAGGATGGACTGTAATGTGGGGTTTCTGCAACCATGCCACAATTTCTAATTCCTCCCAGTGTCCTATTCAAAGTCACACTTAGCTCACATAGCTCATCCTTCTATAGAAAGGGGCAGGAAAAAATATCAAGTATCTATTTGCTCTTATTTGCTATATATTATGTCTGCTAACATTTGAAGTACAACCACCACCTAAACACAAGTGACTTAAAAATAGCACTTAGAACATAAATAAAGCAAATGTTCTGTGGAAGAGTAAATGTACTTCCTTGGATATGGGACATAGAAAATGATTAAGATACAAGACTATTTAACTGCATAGAAGAAGACCAACACTAGTTTAAATGAAGTGACCCCCTAGAGAGAAATTCTAAATTATATTTGCTCTTTTTGGGTATTTGTTGGGTGCACTGCTTGGCAGAAGCTGAGATTCAGAAAGCATTTATTTGTAGCCATGGATTTACATGGGGCGTGAGGAGCCTTCTTGAAGGACAGTGCTTGCTAGACTCCAAGATGATCCCCAATTACCTACCGCCTGGTGTGCACATCTTTGTCTCTTCTCCCACACAGTACCAGGCTTCATCATCTGGCAAAAGGTAACAGCATGTCACTTTCAAGATAAGATTAAAAAACACTGTGGCTTCTACCTGTCTTGGGATGTCTCTTTCTCTCTCATCTCTCAGTCTGTGGGATGCAAGGTATCATATTAAATGCAGTGCAATGGAAAGGGCCACATGGCTAGGAACTGAGGTCTTACAACTATATGAGTGACCTTAAAAGCAGATGAGCCTTGAGATGACTGAAGTCCAAGCCAACAACTCAAGAGAGACCCTTATCAAGAACCACTCAGTAATATGGAGGAACCTTGAGCCATTTACATGACTGAAGGTCATACAAATAGAGCTATGTCATAAGGGGCAGGAGTGGGCAGGGAGAGGGAGAAGGTTATAGAAGCAAAATTTCAAGGAAGGAGGTGTGATCATTACTAGTGCTGTTTACCAACATTCCCAGTTCACCTCCTTCAAGGCACATGGCAGGATTGCACTTCCTTGGTCCCTTGAAGTTAAGTGTGGTCACCTGACTGACTTTAGCCAAGGAACCTGAGCAGAAGTGACACATGCCACTTGCAGGGGAAAACCACTAAGAGCCGGTATGTAGTGTCCCTCTCCTGTGCCACCATGACTGGAAGCTTTCCAAATGGTGGAGTCTCCCTTTAGCCATGTCCCTAAGTAAAGAGCAGAACCCCCCTCTCTCCACTTCTAATCTATGATGAACACACAGCATAAATGAGAAATAAATTTATATTGTTTTAAGCAGCTGAGATTTTGGAGTTCTTTCTTGTAGCATGATCTAGACCATCCTCACTAAAACAGAAAGTAAGTCTCTGGGTAGGAATTAACTCTAAGAAAATCTAAGAAATTTAGTATGAATAACCAGACTCAGCTATAAAGCCTGGGATTCCAGAAAGTATAGTGATTTTGAGTAGATTGTGGTGATGGACATATGAACTCTCCCAGTCACAATCTGGAAAGACAAAGGGTTGAGTGTGAGGACTGGAAGAACTTTTTTACTAATTGCTTAAAACTTGAGAGTTCAAGAAGAAGCACTGCTGCTGTTGCGCTCCCCTGAGAGAACTAGAAGGGAGGATGCATTCTCCTTTCTATTGGGCAAGAGAATAATGTGCTGACATCCCCTAGATGGAACAGAGAGCATTAACAGCTAGAACGATCTTGCTGGTGTCTGCTGCCAGGTGCTCTAGAGACCGATGAATGTGGGTTGAGGCCACTGGTAGAGCAGAGGCCAGTACAAAGTGGCATCCTGGGCAGATCCATGCAGGGGCGATTGTCAGCTGCTCCGAAGGGTCTCAGAGATGATTGAGTAAGAGAGATTATGCAAGTCACTGGGATTCACATTCTAGCAGGTTGGCACAGAGCTACCAAAATTGGAAAATTCATTTTAATGTGACCTAATTTATGCCCATCTGCTGGCAGATTAAACACCAAAAACCCCCCCACAAAAAACAATCACTTTATTATTTGTTTATTATTAATTTGCTTATTACAACAACCCATTCCACATCTGCACTGTGTCATGTGACAATATGTGGTTCTACCTTGATCTAGTCTCAGCTTAAGGATTTAAAATTCTTTTGGCAAGAGCTTCATTTTACCCCAGAACAGTTTAATCTGTCCTCAACTGCACCTATTGTGAGAAACTGCAAAAAGAACACTATCACATGGTTATTATTTTAAGATGTAGTAGATTATAATTTAATGAAAAATGACATGGTACTTGAAGCAAAGATGCTAGTAGTTCAGCTGAATTAAAACTTTAAGTATATGTGCATCAGTCTTTTGGATAGACCTATGCCTCAGAAGCCTATTTAAATACACTTCACTGAAACAAAATCAACAAGGCGTTAAGAGGGGACTATGGGAGGTTTTTAGTGATGAGGAAATAAAGTAAGTAAGGCTGGAGAGAAGAAGTCAAATGTGATGGCTTTATTTCAAAATAGGAGAGAATTGATCATGCAGAGGGTGGGGAGATAGTGGAGAAAAATGGAAAGCACTGGCTGAAGGAAAGGGGCTGGGGGCACAAGGTGTCTTAGAAAGTGGGAAGAAGTGGAACTAGAGGACAAATCTGAGTGTCCTTACACAGGATTCGCACACAGGGCTTCCTCAAACACTTCACGGACTGAGATTGAACCTTCAGGGTAGCTTTTCATGACAACCTGGTCGGTGGCCCTGTTGTTCTCCCCACAGCACCCTTCTATTCTTCCTTCAAGCACCCATCACAATCTGCACTTACATACTCATTTGTCTGTCTATGTGTCTGTCTCCCTCACTAGGACAGAAACTGCATGAGGGCAGGGATCGTATCTGTCATAGTCACTGCTATGTACACTTTCTAACACAGTGCCTGGTACACAGTAGATGTGTCAGAAATATCTGTGAATTGAACAAGTCAGGATAGGCACAAGAACAAATTTAAGATTATCTATCTTCATTGATTATAATTCCAATACTGAAATTGTGCTGACCTCTCTTGGCCTACCTGCTGTTCTCACTTAAATGGAGTCCTAGAATGAATCGCTGCTCAATAGTCCTTATACCTTTGTAAGGTCTCACTGATATTTGGGGGGTTTCAATCTATTTTGGATGATACAGCAGCCAAATCTATCCACATCACTAAACCCAATCAGCCAGACTGTCATTCTTACTCTGATGCTATTCAGAATGTGCGATGAGCCACTGGATTCCACTTCCTAAAAACTAATTTCCCTAGAGCCTTTGCTGTATTATTTCATCAATGCTCCCGAGGTCAAAAACTATGATTTCCTCTTTCCTGAACAGCACAATGTCTCATTAAAACTTCTTCCCATAAGCTTGGGTATTTCTTTAGAAATGTAAGGAAGTTTCAAGGATCATGAAGGACCTTTGGTTTGATACATGCTATATTTAGTGCTTTGAGAGTAACAGCAGAGTCAAGTTGACTAATGACCTAGAAACAATTAATTCAATATAATTCTGGTTTCTTGACCGACAGTGGGTTTTTCTTAGATTTGAAAAGAAAAACAGTGTTTGATCAAGCTTTTAAAAATGCATGTTCTTGGGCTTCCCTGGTGGCGCAGTGGTTGGGAGTCCACCTGCCGATGCAAGGGACACGGGTTCATGCCCCGGGTCCAGGAAGATCCCACATGCCGTGGAGCGGCTGGGCCCGTGAGCCGTGGCCGCTGAGCCTGCGCGTCTGGAGCCTGTGCTCCGCAACGGGAGAGGCCACAACAGTGAGAGGCCCGCGTACCGCAAAAAAAAGAAAAAAAGCATGTTCTCATAACCTTTTTTGACATATCCCAACAACCAAGTTGGATTATTACATTTACATATGACTATGGGTAAGTCTGATAATTTAATAATTCATATTTTTATATTTCCTGCTTCTACTTAAGGAGTGAAAGATGGGCAGGAATCATTCATTCTTCTTTAATTCAGCAAATAGTTCTTGACTACCCCATGTTCTTGGAAGTACTCTAGAAGCTGGGAATATAGCAGTGAGCTATAAAATAGACTAGGGGGCTTCCCTGGTGGCGCAGCGGTTGAGAGTCTGCCTGCCGATGCAGGGGAAACGGGTTTATGCCCCGGTCCGGGAAGATGCCACATGCCGCGGAGCAGCTGGGCCCATGAGCCATGGCTACTGAGCCTGCGCGTCCAGAGCCTGTGCTCTGCAACGGGAGAGGCCACAACAGTGAGAGGCCCGTGTACCACAAGAAAAAAAAAAAAGAAATAAAATAGACTAGGGCCTTCTTCCTACTTGGGGCAGGAGAGGCAGAAAATAAAATGAATACGCAAAATCTATAGAGTTATTTATATGGTGATAAGTTCTAAGGAGAAAATTTTAAAAAGGAAGTGGCATGGAGAGTTCCTGGAACAGGGACTGTATGGATATAGTTATTAAAGAGGATGGACAGGAAAGGCCTCACTAAGAAGATATTTGCATAAAGAATGAGAGAAGTAAGGAAGTAAAACAAGGGGATAGTGGAAGATACAGGTTCTGGTCTGAAGTAATGGAAAGTCTAAAGCCCCCAAAGCAGGACGGTGCTTGGAGAGTTGGAAGAACAGGAGGGAATCAGTGTGACTGGATCACAGCGGGAGGAGTTGGAACCGAATCAGAGGTAATAGGAACCCACGGGTGGTAGGCTGTTACAAGGACTTTAACGTTGATAAAGATCAGAGGTCACTGAAAGGTTCTGAGCGAAGGAGTGACCTGATGCAACCTAGGTTCAGCAGTGCCACTCTACTGATGTGTGGAGAGCAGACTGAAGTGGGCACGGGGGAAGCGGGCATGCAGGTGCAGAGGTGGCTGGTGACAAAGATTGATGGCCCGGACCACACTGGGAGCGGTGGAGGTGGTGAGAAGTGGTCAGATTCTGGGTTATGTTCTGCGGGACAGCTGGCTGGATTTGCTGATTGGACTGGATGCGGGGAGGGTGGTGAGAAACAGAGAGGAGGCCGAGATCATTGCAAAGCTTGGCCTGAGATGGGAAGCATGTAGCAGAAGCCAGCTTGGTAAGAAAGAACAAGACTTTGGTTATGGGCGAGTTAGGTTGCAGATATGTGGTAGACATCCGAGTGGAAATGGTGGGTAAGCAGTTGAATATTAAAGTCTATATTCAGGGGAGAAGTCCAGGTGGGTGGTAGAAATTTGACAATGGCATATAGACGTTAAAGTTGTATGATTACATAAGATCAGGCAGGAGATATGTAGAAAGAGGACAGAAGAGGCCACAGGCTAAGCCTGAGACACATCAACGCTAGAATTTGAGGAGCTCGGGAGGAAGCAGCATAGGAGACTGAGAATGAATAACCAAAGTAGAAAGGAACACCAGGAGGATGAGATGCCCTGAAACCCTAGTGAAGATAGTATTTCTTCTCTGAATGGTCCTGAGCGTCAGTGTGGAGACATCTGCTTTGTAAGTTTTATTCAGTCACAGGCTTCACATGCCAATAAACTTTCACCAGGATGGCCATTTAACTTAGTTGCATATTTTGGGAAGTCAAGCAGCTGACGAAATAGAAACAATAAAGGAAGGAAGAAATGCCAGAAATTATGAAATCTGCAAGATTAACTGATTATAAATCAGTTCATCGAAATTAAACTCTCTTAAGACCACCATCAAATTATGTTAACAATGCTACACAATGGAGACTATCTTAATCTTTGGCTCAGTTTTTAAAAAATGAATGATCTGCATTACAGTTTATTAAGGGAGAAAAATATTCTCCACTCACATTTTGCAGCACACTTGTGTAAATTAAACTTATTTCCAGGCAACTACATAATTTAAATAGGTTCTGGCCCACTTAGTTTCTGCCCTGATGGAATTGACCTGACCATGGGGTATATGTGAAGTTCAAAAAGCACTCTGAACTTATGTTACCCCATAGGAAAAGGCCATTTTAAAATGCAAATATGTGGAATTAGGAAGGAAGAGAATCATGCTGGAGCAAGCATCTTATTTTTGGAGAAAAACTAGAACTGAATTATATGGCAATTATAATATTCATGCTTTGTGTTATAATAGGAATTACGGTTTGGTTTGGTTTGGTTTTTACTAACAATCCAAGTCAAAGATTTCTTTCAACTGTGGGAAAGATGAATGTAAAGGTAAAATAGAGCTACATGGGATATATGCAGCACTGCTTTTATTAGTGAGCACAATCACAGCTCAGAGCTATCACAAGGTACATAATATTGCAACTAAAGCAACAACTTTCAAAGTTACATATAATTCCATCTTCCCTTTTGAAAAATGGAGATTGCAAAACCAGACCTATTTACTTAATCAGATGAAGTTACAAAGTTTAAAGCATTTTTAAATGACAGAATATTAAAGAATGTCAAAGGATTCCTTTGACATAGGAATAACTTCCTTTTTAATGAGTAAAAATTTAAAAAGTGCCAATTGTTTTTCTGTTACTTAGAAGGGACTTAACTTTAAATCTATAGGTCCTCAGGCCACTGTGCAGATACTCAAATTAAATTATTCAAAATGTGGCTTTCAGATATTTTTAATGTTGAATATTCTTGTTCTAGCCCTGCACTTGTTATTGGGATGCCATTAGTAATGTAAATGTTAGACCAGCATTTGGAGTGTAGAAATTTTGAATACACTCCAAGGTTTCCTAGGGTGTATTAGACAAAATGAAATTGTACCCCCATTATGTTTGAATTCTGAGTATTCCTGGTACACCCTGACTTTCTGGTTCAGAGATAAATGCCTTAAATGGCCTCATAAAATTTAAGGTTTCTTGGACATCCAATATCTCCCTATGACATTTTGGTGAGTCTAGTGTAAATGAATCATAAGCACATGGATTAAATTCCCCAGGAACAACTCCAGGCTGAGACACATTAGGGAAAGTGTTTTGGCAAGAGTCAAATATGCTTTGCTGACCCCTCAATATCTTCAGGATACTCAGAAGACATAGACTCAGCCAGCATATTCAAAACAAGATAAAAGTGACCAAAAGTGCCCACGTTTGCTCGAACCTCACCAGTCTTCCTGTTCCCTTCAATTGTGAGGAAGCGAAGCTCTTCAAACATCACAGTTCACTCTGCAGTCTCCATGACCCAAGATAATCTGACATCCTGGTTTTGCTGTAGGCTTATTTTGAACGTGACCCTAGTAAGTTTAAAATTCATTAGACTGCCTACCTTACACTCTTGACTAGCTAGTTAGCTAGACAGAAATGAGTTTATACCAAAAGAGGACTATCTTGTGAATTAAACTGGGTTCTCTCCTCGAAATATTTAAAGCTCTGTAAAATATCTCCAACTCTTTATGAAGTTCTTTTTTACTCCCTGATTCCTTAAATCTATATTCAGTGAAAAATAATTATTTATTTATGCTTGATCCATTCAGAATCAATTGAGAATTTGACTGAGATATCGTGAAAGATCTTATGTGTCTAATGATCTTATAAAGAGAGAGAATTAGTACTTGAAAGGCCTTAGAAAGGATCTAGTTTACACCAATCTCATTTAACCCAGTCTTTAGCAAAGTATAGGAAGTTTCCAATATACTTAGTAAATTATCACAGAAGTCCTTAAAATGGCCTTCCAAGGCCTATGAAAAGTGTATCTTATGTAAGTGTCCACAATCTGTCTGAAGAGCAAAACCAAGTAATAAGGCCCTCTAATTTCCACTGCAAGTCAAACATGTTTGCTAACATACTGGGTTTTTTTTTTTTAATATTTTAGACTGTAATTTACAATGGCATTTCAAAAATGCAGTCATTTCCACCCATTTGATTCTTATTTTACTTTACATTCAAACCAGTTGTTTTTCCATTTTGAAGAATTCAGCACAGTATTGTGGTGTTTCAGCACTTTCTTTCCGTTCTGAAAATGAGCCAAGTATTGGTGTGGTCAGATCTGTGACTCCTCAAACCATTAGAAACTATAACTGTGTGATAAATATAATATAGCAGTTTTCCAAATTGGCAACTCATATTGAATTTAAGAATAGGAGCCACCTATAAAAAAAAAGCTATTTCTAAGTCACCAGAGTCTCTACAATAGTGTAATGCTCACTAGCAATTCTCCCAAACCATGGAATGGTTACTGGCCTTTGTCTTTTCAAATCTTAGTCGTGAAAATGAAAGTAAACCACTGAAGTTAATCTAAAATTTAATATTCTGGCAAGTTGCACACAGAATTGCTTCTGTGGTTTTTGGTATAAAGCTGCTCCCATGGAGATTACAGTTCTCCTTTTTTTTCTACTCTATGCATTTCAAGAGCTAAAATTAATGTGGTAAAGGCTTCTTGTATATATATATATTCCAGCAAAGATAATCAAGTGTTTAACTTATCAGTGTATTACTTAGATCTAATAATGATATATCTATCCAAGATTTTAAAGTATTTGATAGGGCTTCCCTGGTGGCGCAGTGGTTGAGAGTCCGCCTGCTGATGCAGGGGACACGGGTTCGTTCCCCGGTCCGGGAAGATCCCACATGCTGCGGAGCGGCTAGGCCCGTGAGCCATGGCTGCTGAGCCTGCGCGTCTGGAGCCTGTGCTCCACAACGGGAGAGGCCACAACAGTGAGAGGCCCGCGTACCACCAAAAAATAAAAATAAAAAATAAAATAAAAAATAAAGTATTTGATAATATGGGGACATAATATTTCATATTTTCTGTTATTTTCTTTTTTAAAACTATCCATCAATTTTCTTATTTCCAATTGTTGAGGGTACAGATTGTCTTCTTATTTGCTATCAACATTATGACTAAAAATATATCTATCCTCGGGGCTTCTCTGGTGGCGCAGTGGTTGAGAGCCCGCCTGCCGATGCAGGGGACACGGGTTCGTGCCCCGGTCCAGCAAGATCCCACATGCTGCGGAGTGGGTGGACCCATGAGCCATGGCCACTGAGCCTGCGTGTCTGGAGCCTGTGCTCCACAACAGTGAGAGGCCTGCGTACCGCAAAAAAAAAAAATATATATATATATATATATATATATATATATATATATATATCCTCCAACATTTCTAAAACTTTTATTTTCAACAGGTAGACTTCCAACCTTTCTCTGGGTAAATTGGATACAGAGAGAATTGCTATGGCTGAGGATCTCCAACTGTGCAGAACACAATTTGGAAACCAGTCCTGCAGCCCTGTATAATAAAAGTTATTTACTTACTTCTCTTCCACAGTCCCCACAATAAACATTATACTATAATGTGGACTCAAATAGGAGATGAAAAGCTAGTACTGACCTATTACATGAATCTGACAATGATAGCGCATGAGTAAAGTGAAGAGTCGGACAACACTTCATTAATTTCCACTTGTTATGAACTGAATTGTATCTCCCCCAAACTCATATGTTGAATTCCAAAGCCCCTCTCCAATGCCTAAGGATGTGACATTATTTGGAAGAGTGTCGTTTCAGGTGTAATCAGGATGAGGACATACTGGAGTAGTGTGGGCCCCCAATCCAACATTCCTGGTGTTCTTATAAAAAGAACGCCATGTAAAGAGACAGACGTGCAAACAGGGAGAATGCACAGGAAGACTGAAGTTATGTGCCAAAAGCTAGGAAGGAGTCCTTTCCCAGTGTCTTCAGAGGGGGCAGTCCCTGCTGACACCTTGAGCTTGGACTTCTCGCAGCAAGCACTGTGAAACAAGACATTTCTGCTCTTTAAACTACTCAGCCTGCGGTACTTTGTTACAGCCGCCCTGGTAAACGAATACACCACCCAACCTCAGTTTCCTGCATTCTGGCTTCAACCCCTACCACACCAGTGAGACGCTTTCCTCTAAGCATGACCTCTTTTCAAGACCAGTCAGCTCATTCTACTTGTAGCTTCTGACCTGTTGACCGCTCCTCTGGAGAGCTCACTCTCCCATTACTTTCTGAATTGTTTTTTTACTAACATTTCTGAGAACTGTTTTACTAACATTTCTGAATATTCCTTCTCATTTCATTCCTTCAGTAGACATTGAGAGCTTGCTATGTGTCATGCAACAAGCAAACAAACAAACAAACAAAACAAAAACTCTATGATGAAGAGGAGTCTCTGTACTCAAGAAACATAAAGTTAAAGTCAGGTGGGAGAGAGAAGTAAATCAATGAGTGGAGTACAGTCTTATACTCTAAGAATAGTAGTCTTGAACTATAAGGATATATAGGAAGTTCTTCTAAGCCCATCATGCAGGGTTAGGCAAAGATCCTTTTAGAAAGTGATGTATGAACTAGAACAGTAAGAAGGGTTACTAAGGTAGGGGTGGAAAGTGGGAGACCCGGGCCGAGGGAAAGAGGATGCTCTAGGCAAAAGGAGTAATAAAGGCTTAGGGAAAAACTGTGTGCAGAATGCAAGGGGGCCCTGACTGGAGAAGACAGCAGGGGTTAGATCCTGATAGGTCATATATGTCGTGTTACAAAGTTTCGACTTGATTCTAAAGGCATCAGATAGTCATAGAACTTTTAAGCGGAAAACATATAGAATCATATTTACCTTTAAGAAATAAATATACTGAGTGTTGTGTGAGGAATAGATGGGTGGAAATAAGCCAAAGTGAGAGCTGAGAGAACAGTTAGGGGGTGGTTTTAGTATTTCAGAAGAGAGATGATGGTGGCTTAGCCTAATGTAGTATCTGTGTGTGTGGAAAACAGTGGACAAGACATGGGGATGAAGGAGAGAAAAAATTCAGAAGCAATGACCACATTTCTGGCTTGTAAAATTTGGTGAAGTCTGGCATCATTCACTAAGATAGCAACACAGGGGAAGGAGCAGATTTGGATGTGAAGAGAACGGGTCAAAGGCAGGAAGGCAGTCGTAGACACACTGAGCTTGGAGACCCTGTGTAGACACATCTAGAAAACAAACCTCGGGCCCAAGGGAAAAATCCAGATGAAAAATTGGGAGACAGGCTGGATGCCTGTGGAGGCATGGGTGAGAATAACAGGCTCAGGCTGGTTGTCAAGGCTGGCTGCACATCAGAACCACCTGTGCAGTTGCTGAAAAATGCAGGTGCCTGGGCCCCATCCCATAAGAACTGATTCAGATGGTTAGCAGAGGAAACGGGCTGCTGTGTTTGCACAGGTTTTGCAGGTGTTTTGGAGGCATGGCCACTGCAGAGCACCTCTGGGATAAGGCGTGAGGACAGACTAGACTGAGGACAAAACCCAGAAGAACACTGGGGTCTGAACAAAGGATAAAGAGACCTCAGAGAAGACTGACAAACTGAGGCGAAGAACTGGGAGTGCATGCAGGAAGAGACTGTTTAAGAACAGAGAGGGGTCAACACTCTACTAATAGTTGTGAAGTGTGTCTGAGTGAAATACTGACTGAGAACACCCCTGGACTTAGCGCTAAAAATTTCAGTATCTTTGGTGGAGGAAAATGCAAAAATGGGAGTCAGAATGTAAAATCCTCTGGGTGTGAAAGGGAGGAAGGAAGTAGGCAAAGGGGGAAAAGAGGGCCAACGAAAGTCTGTTTTTTCATTGTTTTTGTTGTTTCATCATTTTGTTTTGTTTTTTGAAGAGAGTGTTTTGAGCTTGCTCATCTCTTTTAAATTTTTCCAGCTTTACTGAGGTATAATTGACAAATAAAAATGGTACATATTTAGGGTATACAACGTGATGTTTTGATACATGTAAACACTGAAATGATTACCATAATCAAGCTAATTAACATTTCCAACAGCTCACATGCTTACCATTTTTGTGTGTGGTGAGAATGCAAGAGATATACTCTCTTAGCAAATTTCGAGTTTACAGTACATTATTATTAACTACAGTCACCATACTGCACATTAGGTCTCCACAATTAATTCTTCTTATAACTGAAAAAGATTGTACCCTTTGATCAATATCTTTCCCTACCCCCAGCCTCTGTTACTATGAGTTCAACCTTTACCTTTTTTTTTTTTTAGATTCCACATATAAGTGAGATCATGTAGTACTTGTCTTTCTGCATCTGGCTTTTTTCACTTAGCATGATGTACTCCAGGTTTATCCATGTTGTCATGGAGGTTGATGTTAAAGAACCAATATATGGAGAAAGCCAGTGATACAAGAAAAGTGACAGGTGAAAGAGCAAGTCCACTAAAGAGGCAGAGGGAGTAGGATTCAAGGCACGGGGGTAGGGTACTTCCTAGGAAGGGAAGGGGTCTTGCGTGGAGAAATGGAGACAAGGCCAACTATGAAAACAAATGGATGCTCTGGTAGCACTGAGGCTCCCTCCAGTTGAGACTAGAGACTATAACTTTGCTGTGGCACCACTGTATGTGATTGTGATTTCCTCTGGAAACACTAGGGATAACAATGGGGAGAGGGCACAGGTAAATTAATCCTGACTTTGAACTTCTTATTTGGGTATATCAGAACAACAGTGAAGGCTTTAGCAAGAGAGCAGTTGAAATATCAGACTACTGGGTCTTCAACGTAATAAGAGGTGCTAGAAAGAAAGGAAGCTATGTTGAGGGTGTGGGATGTTTAAGATTTTAAGGTTGGTTGGAGCAGTTCTGGACGATCACAAGGTTTGAGAGTGGCCATGGGGCTAAGTGGTAGAGCAGAACCGAAGTCAAGGTCTACTCTTCAGAGTAGAACCAAAGTCAAGGTCAACGGATCTGAGGAAAGTGGTGATTAGAGAATAAGGCTGTGGTTCTCATTCTCGGTTGCACACTAGAAATCACTTGGGGAGCTAGAAAAACTCTCAATACACAGGCCCAGGTGAAATCAGAATCTCTGTGGACAGGACCAAAGCATGAATATTTTTTAAAGGTACAAAGGTTCAGAACCACAGAGCTCAGTTGCTGCCTGTTTTGTCTAACTGGATTCCAAAGTCACTCAAGATGGTAAATTACAAGGATATTTTTGGTTTTAGAACTCTTACTGAAGAAAACATTAAGGGAGATGAAGGGAATGGCAAAATAGCCAGCACAGGAAGCAACAAAGAATTTCAACCCCTCTTCAATATGCTGTGGTTTGTATTAAAAGATAAATCGAAGTAGGATTGTGCTGTTAGACTTCTTTCTTACAGGAACCTAGAAAAACACTCAAAACCCTCATTCCCTCTATTTTCCCCATAGACTTGGAGTTCAAACATACCCCTACTTTCTTTTTAACAGTTCAGTCAGGCCAGGTTAGAGATACAGGCCTATAGAACACTCCCAGACTCAACTCTGCAATAATTTCCATCCTCGACTTCAGATTGGTGTCTTCAGTTTCTTAGACTGGGGCCTGCCCTTGCTAGTTTGTCAACCACAACCCAGCCCCACAGATTAAAGAATTGATCAGACCCCTTGCAGAGGTTATAGATTAACACTACTCCTTGTCTTATGAATAAAAGCTCCAAATTGGCAGATATTCTTAGTGATTCCTGGAGAGAACACCTTCATCCATCTGGGATGCAATGAATAAGAAGCCAGCTGAATTCCAGCTTGGTGACCTCAGTATCCTGGAATCATAGGCATAGAAGTTTGCATAGAAGTTCACCCAAGTGAAGGTTTTAAATATGATCAGAAAGCAAATCTGCTAGGCCCATAAATGATGCTTCAGCTTACCCAAAAAGCAAAATAATGACTGGATATTCTTGGCACTGTGGCTAATCCTCATAGTTTCTAGCTGATTAAATCTGAGGGACATTTCTACTGCCTGTTCTCCCTCCTGCAGTGACAGAGCCCCAGGACTTTACCCTGAGATGTCTACGGTTGAAAAAAGATCATGGTTATAAATAAAAGCACTCATAATATTGTCCCTAGCAAGTCTGGCTTTTACTATATCAAGAGTTCCTCAGATTCAGGTATCTAAATAATTCTACTTGATTTTTTTTTCTACATAATATATCAGCAAAGAATAAAGAGATGTTGCTAAATTAGGCTGCATAATACTGAGAGTCAAACTCAATTTTCTGTACCCAAGAATCAAGCAACATTTGAGAGGTGGACTCCAATAAATAACAACCATGACTTCAATGCGTTCAATGCATATCACTTTACAGTTGAGAATATCTATATATTGTAGTTTATGTTTTCATACATCTTATTTCATCTGATCTTTACAACCATGGGGACAAGTATTGCCTCTTTTAAAAGAAAGTGACATATGAATAGGTGAAGCACAGAGGATTTTTAGGGCATTGAAAATACTATGATATTATAATGATGGCTCTGTGTCATTACACATTTATCCAAATCCACAGAATGTACAACACCAAGAGTGATCACTAAGGTAAAGTATGGACTTTGGGTGATTAGAGTGTGTTGATGTAGGTTCATCCTTGGTGAAAAATGTACCACACTGGCTAGTAGTGTTGTTAAAGGGGCAGGCTGTGAACGTGTAGGGGCAGGAGGTATGTGGGAAATCTCTGTACTTCCCTCTCAATTTGTTGTAAATCTAAAACTGGTCTTAAAAATAGTGACCAAAAAAAAAAAAAAAAAAAGAAACTGACATGGCTTCAAAAGATAAAATGTGGCTGAAGTTAAATCTGAAATTAAGTGGCACACTAGACTCCAAGTTCAAAATCAGATATTTTGACTCAGATAACAGAATTCCTTCTACCACACTGTTTTTATATAAATATATATGTATACACACACACACACACATATATAACAATATATGTAAATGCATACATGTATGTTTTAAGAGAAAACAAACATAATTCCCAGAAAAAAATGTGTTATGGTAGCTGTCAATAACCATGTGAGACAAATTTTTAAAACCTTAATTCTAATTTACTGTAAAAAGGCATGCCAGAGTTATTATGACATCGAAAAACAAAACAAGCAAAAAGCAGAACAAAATCAACAACAACAAAAATTCAGCTCCCATCTGACATGCCTCTCTGTTGAGATGGGTACTTTGTGGCCCATCGACATTCAAGTTCAGATCTCCATTCAAGTTCAGATCTCTAGTCTGAAGATATTGGCTACCTTGATGTATGGCTGTTGTTATCTTAATTATCACAATGGCTTTTCCTTTGTTTTGGACACAGTTCTAGCTCTCTCCCTTTCATCCAAATGAAGAGGGGTAACTCTTCATCCCTTCCTTCTTCCATGCCCAATCTTAAGGAAGCCATGTTGTAGTTGTCAAAGCCAGGTATTTGCTCAACACTGCGGTTTGGTACTTTAGAATGACTGGGGTTACTAGCCTGAGACTCGCCATCAACCGAGTTCTCAGTCAGCAGAAGGTCTAAGAATCTAGAATCAGAATCTGAGAATCCAGAACCTGAGAAAGTACTTTAAACTGCTGCCAATACACCATTACTCCAAAGTTCCAAATGGTGTCTTGCGGCTAGTACTTACTAAATTTAGCTCATTTCCCATAATCACCATCACTCTCCAATCTTCCTGTTAATCCTGATGCTTTATCTCAGTGATCACTATCCCAGATGAAAACCCCTTTGGCTTTGTTCTTACTGCATTCCACTGATATTAAGATGCCACTGATTGTGAGATGCATCATCAATTTGTTAACAGTTTTTTTCAGGAAAAAAAATAAACCCGACCTTCTTAAATGACCACATCGATTGTATGACTCATCCTGATTTCAGAAATGGTATAATAATAAAACAATATTTCAAATGGTCAAAATACAGAATGTCCTTGCTCATATCCTCATTCAGCATAGTTTTCTTCTGCTCCAGCATTTTCTGTAAGACTAGACTCTCACTTCCACTGTACTTCCAATACGGTGTTATCCATTAGAATTTTCTACAGTGATAGAAATGTTCTAAAATCTCTGCTGTCTACATGTGGCTATTAAACATTTGAAATGTGGCTAGTGTAACTGAGGAAATAAATATTTTTCTTTTATTTTAACTTAACATGTAAATGGCCATATGTGGCTAGTGGCTACTGTATTGGTTAGCACAGTTCTAGAATCTCAGATCTAGCATCCTGAGGCTCCATTAAATGGGCACTACTTCTGTAGTTCTGAAAAATGGACTTTATTTGTGTTTCTCACATTACTGGAACCTGAGGAGGGGTTAACAATTGCTGGTTCTCCATTGCCCTTCTCGTCTACCATTCGAACAGCTTCTTTCAACTAATCCGGCCTCCTTCAGAGTCCATATCATCTTCTATTTCCTGATAGCCAGAACTCCTTTCACCAGTTGTATAAGACTCTTATCCTTCTGTCCTAGCTTGTACTGTTACCCTCAATACAATTTTAATCATGGTGACAATTTCTTCATATTCATTTCCACCTCACTTTGGAAAGCCAAAATCATGGAGATGGTCACCTCTAACTCTGCCTTCCGATACTTTAAGCTCTGCAGTTCCCCCTCCATCTCCAAGACTTAAAACACTATCACAAGTTGCATCTCTAATGAAATCTGTTATTTTCCTACTTAAACTTCCTAGCTCATGCTGAACTTGATATATACCTTCATGAGAATAACTAGATTCCCCAGAGCTCCTATCTCTGACTTTTTATAAACCTCAATGCCCACTGCTTTCTCTGTACTTTTCAGGCTGTTAAGTAGTATTATTATTAACCACATTAACTGGGTGTTCCATGAATAATGCTATTTACTTTTCCCAGGAGTTCAGTGCCAGGAGAGGAGTCCTATTATTCAACAATTTAGTAAAAAGCATTATATTATTTTTCAGTCCCCAACCTTACCTCATTTTCCTCTACTGTCAGTAGAAAATAATAATAATAGCTAACATTTCTAAACATTTATAATGTGGTAGGTACTATTCTAAGCATGATATATGTGTTACATCATTTAATATTCATATGGGCTGTGTTCTTTTGGCCCTACTATTTTTTGTCACTTTAGAGAAGAAGAAATATAAATAAAATGGTCTCAATAAAATGAAAGGATAGAAGCTACTTTACATGAACTGGCTTAACAATGCTCATGTGAAACCACTACTCGTCCTCTTTCCTTTTCCTGTAAAAGAGAAAAAAGGTTTCCCCTTTCCAAAGTAAATCAATCCATGCATGCTCTTAATTCTACCTTTGAGAATCTTTCTCTTGATTCCATCCACACTTTCATCCTTCGGCACCTTCTCTTTCTCTTTCTTTGGCACATTCATTTCTCTCCCTTCCTTCACATGCCTCTGTCACAGAGTGTCTTTTCACTCAACCAACAAATTCTCATTTAAAAACCAAAAATTCCTCTCTCAAATTTGCCTAATTTTTTTCCAGTCTCCTCCCTTTCCTTTCTTACCCCTTCAAACTTTGTGAAACTGTGGCGGGGCAGTGCGGTACAATGCAAAGCATGACCCCAAGCAGTGGTGAGGTAGGAAGCCATGGATGTATTGTGGCACAAATATAGTAGCATTCAGCTTTAATATGCAGCAAACTAAAATATCCAGACAGATTGACGCATAGAGGTATTATATGGCCTCTGCCTCTGGATCCAACCATCAAGATATTTAGCCTGTGTCTTAAAGTTAAGAATTACTTCATATAACTTTTCAATTACATGGGCATTTCTTCATTTTATCTGGTAGTTCTTCATTTTTCAAATGATAAAACTCTCAGCACGCCTTTAAGCCCTTACAATCTGATTTCTGTCTGTATCAGTTCTTATCCCTATATTTCAATTCCTAAGAGATCATCATTTGACCAAATTTGATGGCTGTATTATTTGTCTTAGCATTTAAATATAAAGTGATGAGTCATCCCAACATTCACTCTATGTTATGTTCTTTCTATTGTTTAAATTAACTGACAAGAATTGTACATCTTAATGCAGAATTCTAAGATACCCCCCATTACCATCAGCCCTGGTATTACCCAATGATTATATTAAGTTACATGGAAAAAGAAATTTTTGTGGCTGTAATTAAGGTTACTAATCAGTTGACATTATGAGAGAGAAATTTTCCAGAGTGTCTAAATTTGTGAGATATTTGAAAGGAGATAGTTTTCTTTGGCTGGAAGAAATAGAAAAAGTCAGAGAGATTAGAAATGTGTGAAGGATTCAACAAGGAGGGAGGTTCTCCAATGCTGAGATGGAGATGACCAATGGGGCAAGAACCTGAGTGGCCCCTAGAAGGCCAGAGGAATCCCTGGCCAACAGACAGCAAGAAAAGAGGGACTTCAGTCCTACAACTGCAAGGAACTGAATTTTTCCAATGACAGGAATGAGTTTGGAAGGTGACCCTGAGCTCCAGATAAGAAACAGCTAGCCAGCACCTTAATTTCAGCCTTGTGAGACTCTGAGCAGATAACCCAGCCTTGCCAACCTGGATTTCTGATCTAAGAACTCTGAGATGTTATTAAAAAGAAAGAAGGAAATGGGTGTTGCTTTAAGCTACTAAGTTTGTGGTAATTCATGATGCAGCAATGAAAAATAAACACAGCCAAAAGCATCTGGATAATGTATTGCTGCATCTTTTGTATCCATAGACAAGAGGAAGGAGTATCTCATAGCTTTGAAACATTAATTTGTAGATTTTCTTTTCAAATAAAGTCTCACTTCAGGTTAAGTTGGAAAACAAAGGGATTTTGGCAACAGTCTCTTTAAAAAAATCACTTAGACTACCATATTAGTCATAGATTCCTTAGAACATTCCAAAATAAGGTAATTTATTTAACTAATGGCTAGTGTCCTAATTTGTATTAAAATAATGTTTGTTGAATTCTATAAAGTCACAGTTGGATTCTGAAGTATCAATGGGATGAGCTTCCATATCTCAAACACTCAGATAAATAATTTCTATTAGAAATGATTTTCTATTAGAAAATTAGATGGGCAAAACAAATCAGTAATGGGGAATGATGGATTTTGTTATTTACTGGCTGTTACGTTACAGAACAAATGGGTGACTTAACTAGCTTCTTAATTTGGAGATTTTAATTATATAAATTTTGGTTAAACAAACTGAAAGTCTGTAGTTTGTGAACATAGAAACAAAGGTTTTTTATAAAAGAAACTTCTAAACTAAGATAAAAACACTATAAAAACATTAGTATTTTAATGGTGAAAGGATGAGCATTATTTTGCTTAGCTTTCATTGGTAAAAGCATATTAAGAACCAAATCTTGTCACAAGTCATTTGCAGCATGAGAATAAATATTCTGATTAAATAAATTAAGGTAATAACCTTAATGAGCAGTGAACTAAAATACCAAAATGCAGTGATGAGTGGAGACATTTTGAGAGCCTGTGAAGTATATGCTTCTATTGCTTCCTGTTCCTAAAACATAAATAAGATCTTTAGTCTACATCTTAAGAATTAGTCCTTATAAATATTTTCCAACTTTGCTTGTTTTTTAGTTCTACAATCCACAAATGGTAAAGCTTCTGCTTCTTTTGAAAAACAGTCCAATAGACCCATTATAAAGTTTTATATTTTGCCTTTAATTTTTCACATTTCCCCTGTTCAGTTGCTTGAGAATAGTCTGCTCTACAACCACATTTAGGTGATTAAAAACTCAGTTACGTACTAAGAGTCTAGCCCCTCCAGCAGTGTTTTTCATTCTCTAGGATAAATATGCCTGGCTCACTTGAGGCAAGCAACGTTTCTCATGAATTAAGTAATTAATTAAACTGGATGGTGATGAGTTTGGTCAGATCAATGCCATTACAGTAGGGAATACGCTGAGACCACCTATTCTTTTCAGAAAAGTCACCAAGCAGGTGGCGTGGATATTTTGCTACTGTTCAAATGAGGATTAACATGACAAAAACAGAGATTATTTTTAAAATCTAGGATTTCTTTTCCAAATAAGAGCATATTCTAAGTTCATTGTCATATACATTTAATATTTTATTCTTATCTAGGCACTGCATTTTATATGAACAATATGCTTTCTATTACTTTCTAACTGCATTTTTCATTAATTATGCCCTCCCTCTCTCTCCATCCTTTTATTTAACAGGTACCATCACTGAATCCATCCTTAAGGAATACAGTCTGGGATTCAGAAATGTATTCGAAGGTGTGCTACTGACCTGAAGTATCAGATTTTTATATGAAGCCAAGAGTTTTCATAAAACTTTTTGGTCCAGACTGTTATTCACAGCAGAGGCTGAACAAAGCTGGTGAAAACCTGCATACTTCCTGGGGCTGCGGGAAGAACTGAGCCCACACACAGACACCTGCTGGCTCCTGGCTAGCCACACCTGTACCTGTATCCATTTGCTTGTTAAGCAAAGAGATAGCTCTGTTCTGTGTCCTTAAAGATTCTGTTTCTCAAAGAGCCATTTGTAAGTTTCATAAGCCAGAGTCTGTAGATTAATTATCTACACTTACCTCTTACTCATCTGAATAACAAAGAGGAAAGGAATTAAAAGTAAAAATTGCTGTGGCACAATCCATAGCAATTATGTTAATGCGATTCTCAAGATAATCCCTTTAGAGCTTTTTAAACCTTCAAGTTATATATTTTAATAACTGAAGAAAAGAATGTTTGCAATATACCTGTACCATAAGGAAGAAAAAAGAAAAGAGGAGCTGTTCAGTGACAGGAGAGAGCTACGAAGCAGGGCAGTGTGGTCAGATTCTGTCGGGCAGCACTGGCTCAGTTCTGCATTTTCTGATACCCTCATCTACGCATCCATGGTTCTCTCTCCATGTCT
The DNA here is from genome assembly GCF_025265405.1 of Mesoplodon densirostris. Lineage (NCBI taxonomy): Eukaryota > Metazoa > Chordata > Mammalia > Artiodactyla > Ziphiidae > Mesoplodon > Mesoplodon densirostris. The sequence goes on from NC_082663.1 coordinate 47,833,704, forward strand.
GGCGATGTCCAATAGGATGCTCTGCAATAATGAAGATGTTCTATATCTGCACTGTCCATTATACGATGACCACTAGACACAAATGGCTATTTAAATTTAAATCTATTGGGCTTCCCTGGTGGCGCAGTGGTTGAGAGTCCGCCTGCCGATACAGGGGACACGGGTTCGTGCCCCGGTCCGGGAGGATCCCACATGCCGTGGAGCGGCTGGGCCCGTGGGCCATGGCTGCTGAGCCTGTGCATCCGGAGCCTGTGCTCCGCAACAGAAGAGGCCACAACAGTGAGAGGCCCACGTACCACAAAAAAAAAAAAAAAAAAAAAAAAAAAATTAAATCTATTAAAATTTAAAATTTAGTTTATTTCACATGTGGCTAGTGACTACCAATTTCGATGGAGAATGACCCTATGTTTTAGTTATAGCGCTTATCATTTATTGAGCCCTGATCTTGAGCCAGAAAGTTTACCTTTTTTTCACAAATATTTATTGAGGGACTATTTTGTACCAGGTACATACTGTGTCCCAAGACAGAATGATTTATAAGACAGGTAAGGTCTAGGTCCCAGGCTAGTGTGAGAGAGAGAAGAAAAATAAGAAAATAATTATATAATTTACTTTGACACAGTTATACATTTTATGTAGGGCAAGAGTATGAGTGTGTTGGGAAGGGCTAGAAGCATTTTTAGAAAAGATGGTCAAGCAAGATCTCTCTGAAAGAGTAACCTTTGAACAGTGTAATGGGTTGACATTCAGATGCTGGAGTCCTCACCCTCTGGTACCTTAGAATGTGACCTTATTTGGAATTAGGGTTGTTGCAGATGTAATTAGTTAAGATGAGGTCATACTGGAGGATGGTGGGCCCTAATCCATTATGACTGGTGTCCTTATGAAAAAGAAAAATTTGGACACAGAACGAGGTACAGAGGAAAGACAAAAACACAGGGAGAACACCATCTACCAGATAAAGACAGGCCTGGAAGAGATCTCCCCTCACAGCCCTCAGAAGGAACCAAACCTGCCAACACCTTGATCTCAGACTTCTTGCTTCCAGAATAATGAGACAATAAATTTCTGTTGTTTAAACAATCCCACCTGTGGTATTTTGTTACAGCAGTCCTAGCTAACTAATACAAGTAGACATAGATGGATAAGCTGTGTGAATTGTGCATGTCCTTAAATCCTCAAAGCTATCCTGTGGGTTAGGCATTGGGGTCCTCATTCATCAGATGAGGATATTTACCTTAAAGAGATTAAGTAATTTGACTGAGGGAGTTTTGCTGCTCTGTGGCAGAGTCCAGACAGAATTCTGAGTTGGCCTGACTGCTGTACCCAAACGTCCTCTTGATATTACTCTCTTTGACTGGTTTGACTTATCTTTTCCTGACTCCACACATATCTGTTTCAATGTAAACTAAAAAATTAATTTTGTCTGTAAATAACATTACACTATATAATAATGGCTATAATGTAGTATTTTGCTTAAAATAAAATTTTTAAATTTAGCAGAAATGTCTTATTTGGCTTTTTTGTTTAAAAGAAATTCTATATTTAATTGCCTTAATAATATATAAATCTAGGTCTTTGGAGTATGGATATAGCTATATCTATCCATCTATTACATACATATACATACTATATATATGTACTTACATATACATACAGTACATGTTTAGCCTATTGTATATTTTAGGTAAATTTAAGTAGCATTATGTAAAATGCACAATCTTCTTCTCTTAGTCTTTTCCCACACTACTTTCCCTTGTCTTTCATGTGTAAGAGTTGATACTCTTTTATTACTTGCTTCAGAAGACAACAAATTGTTCAAAGTCTTATTTCCATGAGAACAGATAATTTGCTTATTAATGAACAAGGGTGCACATTCACAGACCCTCACCTTTGTCAAAGAAGCTTTGACGTTCTCTTCTGGAGAGTATGAAAAGTTCAATTCTGAAAATATAAGCTCAACACTTGCCCTCCTGAGAGTGGATGGCAGAGAGCTCTTAGGAGAACAGTCCATGATTTGGTTTGCTCAGTTGATGAAAAGAAACCATTTCAGTGGGCAGAAATGTTTATCCAAATGAGAAAGGCTTTTTAGAAATGTTCTAAATATGGCCTGACTTTAATCAAGCAATGCCATCTGTTCCGTGAGTGGCAAGGTCACAACTTTTATAAAAGGAATAGCATCCAATGCCAGAAACGAACATACAGGAATACAACCGCTGCCTATACTAAATATGCCTACCTATAATCTAGGAGGTAGATATATATATAGGTATAGATTAGATATAGATATAGATATATCAGTTAGTTTCGGTATGACCTTCACAGGAAGTACTTTGTCCTAGTCCTGTTGTAGAACTTAGTTGAGTCATTGATCTTTCCTGAGATTCATTTAGAGTTTCTCTAAGTCATGTTTATGGTGAGGATAAAATGAGATCATGCTTGTCATGGTACTTTGTGAACTGTAAAGTAAAATGCAAGCAAAAGGCATAATTTTTACTATCTGTAAATAATGGCTCTTAGAAATATTAAAAATTATTTTAAAATATCCATACCTTTTGAATAACAAGCACACTGTCAATCAATTTACCTGGCATTACCTCATTTTATCTCATGATGACATGATCAATTATGTCCTATTACTATTGTCACTTTGCAGAGGAGGAAATGAGTGCTTTAATAGTTTAGGTGAGTTGCCTAAAGTTATCCATCTAGTTAATTCTAGAAAGTGGGTTTCAGCCCAGACTGATCACACCCCACAGCCTATTTTCTTAATCACAGTCCCTCTCATCTCACCATATCCCCTTAAAAAAGGAGGTTTTTGTTGTTGTTTGTTTGGCTTTTTTTTTACTATTGAGATAATTACTTTACTTTTGATTTTGGTCAAAACGATTTTAACATACATTGATAATTTTTAGAATTCTAAAGCAAAACTAATAAAGTTTGAGTAATATATATAATACATACAGCTATCTGTAACAGAAAAAAAATCAATACTTATGTTCAAAGACCTAAATACTATTTGCCATGGAGTATTTTACAATCCTACTCTTCTATACATTTGAAAGACCTATCTTTCATATATAGTAAGTCACCATGGAAATAGCAAAAGTGCCAGTATTAACTATTTAGCTGTCTTTTTCAGAATTCTCCATTAATCTTTGTGTGTAGATATTTACACCAATAAATAGTTGATAGTACTTAACTTAATGTCATTACTCATCTCTATTATATTTCATAATATAAAAGAGAAATGGGGGTGTGGAGAGGAGCAGATGGAAAACATCATATCAATAGAAAGTGAAGTGATTTGAGAAGAGATTAAGGTTTAATCAGTTTTTTCCTTGACAATGATTAAGATATTTGCTATGAGGCAACTGATTATTAAAAAATGAAAAACAAACCCTTAACATACCACACTACATAGAATTTAATAACGGCATTTCTGTAAAAACAATGAATAGTCCCATCAGTGTCAAAACATACACAAGTTGCAAAGCTACAGTGTGTGTGTGTGTGTGTGTGTGTGTGTGTGCGTGCGTGCACACGTGCCCACGGGCACCTTAGTCTCAAAGCCTTCTGACAGAGCAAGGCTATATGCAACACCAAATCCCACTACCATTTTGAAAAATTGATTATAAATGCCATTTAAGAGACAATGAATCAGCCAATATAAGTGTTTGAGGATAACTAACTCCTATCAGGGGCCTTAGGTGAGTGACAAATATAGAACCAAACAAGAAAACAACAGGGTTTGACGGCCCCTTCCTCTCTCCCCCAATCTTTACAGCATTATTTTTCTTTGGCCTTCAAAGATACACATGAACATAGTTATTTTTTAAAGAAATATAAATAGAAAACACAGTTATGAATAGATGGAGTAAACCATAGTGTATTGAGGACACCACATGGTATTTTATGTGAGAGACTGTACAAAAATTTTTTGTGAAAAAAATGGGGAAGATACAGGATGTCTCAAAGCCCCTGGTTTTCATAACTTTTAAGGCATTAGTGAATTTGTTTTATGGCACTTCACATTTGCTGTGCTGAGTTGTGGGAGTTGGGATGGTCACTGAAATTCTTACCAAAGTATTACTTTTTATAAAGAGCCACATAGGAGGGTTTTTGTTCTGTTTTAGTTTCATTTTGCTTTCAGTTTTGGGGGAAGTGGGACCAGAAAAATTCCTGCTGAATTCTACCACCAGAAATCTCACTTTATAGTAAAATATATTCTCTACAGTTTTATGAACATTTTTCAGTAATTTGATTTTTATAATTAATGATTTTTCAAATTATTAATTACAGATCTGTAGCACCATTTTAATGCTATTTTATAGTCTATTGGTAGAACCATTGGTATAACTGGTCCCCTCTTTGGGGTTCTTTCCCTTTTTCCTATTATAAACAATATTGAAGTGAACATATTTTTAACAGATATCTTGGCACATTTATCTGAATACACCCTAAAGTTAAATTCCTATAGAGGAGAGAGAGTCTTGAGTTCTGGAAAGATAGTTGGTATTTTATTGTTTTTTTTTTTTTTTTTTCTTTTTGCGGTATGCGGGCCTCTCACTGTTGTGGCCTCTCCCGTTGCGGAGCACAGGCTCCGGATGCGCAGGCCCAGCGGCCATGGCTCACGGGCCCAGCCGCTCCGCGGCATATGGGATCCTCCCAGACCGGGGCACGAACCCGTATCCCCTGCATCGGCAGGCGGACTCTTAACCACTGCGCCACCAGGGAGGCCCAGTTGGTATTTTAGAATGATAGTTCTTGGTGGTGACAATTTGGGGATGGATCCATTGGGGGAGAGAGGAGACCAAACACTGAGAAGCCTATAACCTAAACTCAGGCAGTGGCAACAGAAGCGCAAGTGATAAGAGCAGAAAAGACATTTAGAAGGTGGAATTGACAGGTTGTGGAGACTGATCCATATGGGGCAATAGAGAGATTTCAGAAGAGAGAAGAGTCAAGGGTGGCCTGAAGGCTTCTAGCTTGAACAACTGGGGAGAAGATAATGAGTTCCAAATTGAACATGCTCTGTTTGAGGTGGCTTCAAGGCATCCTGGTAGAAACAGTCAATGGGCAGAGCACAGGTAGAGCTATAATAGGATCCTATGACAGAGACCTGCTCAGATCTATACATGTAAGACGAAAGCAATAAAATCTAGTTTTATTTTACAATACTCACTCTGCTATCACGTGCCCATCTGCTTGCTCCCATTACCTTCTCCTTTCACCCCTCAAATTTTAAAAATATAATGAGTATGTGGTGGGATAGGGATTACACATCAAAGTTTCTTTTTGTTGTTGTCCAAAGTTACTGAACTTGATGTAACAGATTTTTTTGGTTTTATTTTTAAACATTAACACCTCAGCTTTAAAGAACAGCTTTGATCTCACGATGGAGGATGCTGATTGAGGAAGGAAAACAATCGTAGACTTAAAATCAGAGTGCATCCGGAACCAAAAACATTGTTGGAAGGTAGAATTATATTTTGAAAAATACTTACACTTGCATCAAGACATTTTTACCATAACTTTAAAAGGTGTGTATGTTTTTATTACAAATTTACCAATTGGAGAAAACTGAGGTTCTGAAAAGCTAAATAATTTTTCTGTGTTTCACAGCTGATAAATATCAAAGTTGGGACTTGAACCCTGCCCTTCAGACTCCAACAGCAGAGTTTTCCCCACTATCTTTCAACTGCATTATTTTTTTCTTTACTGCCTCTTTCTCCACTTTCTCTTTCTCCTCCTTCTTCTAATCATGAAACTTTAAGTTGTTCATTCAAAGTTTATCTCATTCTTGTGGCATGGAAACTTTCAAGTCATTTCATGAAAATTGATAAAAGTCTTGCCTTTGTACTGCACAGCTGAGCCGATGCACAAGACTTTCAGTCTGTTCTCACTATGAAAACTCAGCCTGCTGTCCCACTGGGACAAACTAAGCCCTGGCTGACTCACAGCCCTGTGGGTATTACTTGGAACCCTTTCCTAGTAACCTGTTCTTCTCTTGTACTCTTCAGTGACCTTCGACTCCATAAATCCTACCTGAGAAGTATGGGTGCAACTCAAGCTCATACTGCTTTTTGGAATCATTAAATAGTCACTTCTTGTACTAAAAGGAAAGATTTTTTAAGTCTGCCTCTTTCTCAATACTGAAAAATCTCTAAAAATTTATTATAAGGCCATTATCATTCTTTAAATACATGGATGAGGTTTAAAGCCATCCTGTACCTCTCTCTTGCTTTCTCTTCTTCATTCCCAGAGATTTATAGACTCTGATTCCCATATAATGCCACCCAGAAGTCGTTTTTATTCAGGGTTTTTTTTAGACTGAGTCTGATTCAGAACCACTTATTTTATTGGTTCAGTTTTTTTCATCTTGAAGGTGAAAGTGACTTTCTTTGGCTTCCCCATTTATTTTAGAAAGCCATTGTAACTGTGACAGGAGAAAGCTAACCAAGATGACACACACAAATATTCTGATCAAACTCAATTCTTATTTTCAAACTCAATTCTTATTTTGGGTAGAATGCTTGGTGTCACTTTTTAAAATAACAGCTTTATTGAGCCGCGACTGAGATACAATGAGCTGCACATATTTAAAGTGTACAGGTTGACAAGTTTTGCCATATGCATATCCCCATGAAAACATAACCACAAGCAGGGTAATGAACACATCCATCATTCCTAAAAGTTCCCTTAGGTTCCTTCTGAATGCCTCTTCCCTCCACACCCCTGTACTCCCTTTGCAGAAGGCATACCATATTCAGACATCAAACCCTCTCCAACTTCTCTATAAACTCAATTTTATTTTAATAAAAAATATAACAAGATTCCTTTACGATGTGACAAAATTATCCAAGGGGGAAAAAGGAACCTTTAAGAAGATTTGTTACAAATGAGAAAATAAGATAAACATGCCAATATATAATAAAACTAGGCAAAGTACACAGGCAAAGAATCCCCCCTCCTCCCCAGAAGGCTGAAAAACAAGTTGAAATCGAACGAATAATTAAAGAAATGACAATTACATAACAGAGGTATCCATTTATATTGATCTTTTTGGCAAAGATCCCAAAGATAAAAAAATGCTAAAGGTTGGAGAGGGTTTTTGAAAGGAGACAGTAATATATCGATGGAAAAAAAGGACAGATTTCTGGAGGGTAATTTGGTTAGAACTATTGTGATACTAAATGGACATTATTTTTGATCTAGCAACTTGTCTACAAATTAATACTAAGGAAATAAACAAGTGAACAATGTCGACAAGTTAGGAGCAACATCAATGTTTGTTAGCAAATTGGTTAAATCGAGATGATGGAGATGGGAATTGGGGAGGTCAGGGCAGGTGGAGTCTGCTGAGCAGAGCGACAGAGGGGCCCCCAGGCAGAGAATTTCGACGTCCCCAGTGGCTCCCCTCCAGTCTTCAGCTGAGCATCCATCAGCTGGGTTGGTGAGCTTTCTAGCAAAGGGCAGGAGGCAGGGATAACAAAGGGACAAGAGAAAACTTTTAGGGGTAATATCTAGGTTTCTGTATTGATTTTAGTAATTTTCTCACAGATGTATATGTACATCAAAATTTGTCACACTGTATGCTTCAAATACGTGCAGTATATTGTACATGGTTTTATCTCAATGGAGTTTTTAAAATAATTTTGTAAAGAAAAATTAATGTGATTTAAAATGGACTGCTGGGGTAGCATGTTGTTAAAATTAACTCTTCTCATATACACCATGCAACTTAGCATCCATTTACACTTACATCTCTTCATGCTATCCCAACACGTTGTAAGAAAGCAAGTGAGGATGCTACCAAAACATCTCTATAATTTGTATCCAGATGTAGCAAATTCTTTTTTTTAACATATTTATTGGAGTATAATTGCTTTACAATGGTGTGCTAGTTTCTGCTTTATAACAAAGTGAATCAGCTATACATATACATATATCCCCATATCCCCTCCCTCTTGCATCTCCCTCCCACCCTCCCTCTCCCACACCTCTAGGTGGTCACAAAGAACCGAGCTGATCTCCCTGTGCTATGCGGCTGCTTCCCACTAGCTATCTATTTTACATTTGGTAAAATTTTGGTGGTTTTCTTTATTGGATCAAAGTTTTCCTAACATGTGGCTATTTAATCATGACAACACTCTAACAAACCATAATTCACTAATAACACACAAAGCCATAGACCAGAGTTTGCCCACCCTCTTCTCTCTCTTCATCATAATACTAATGATGTCTAGCATCTCTAGAAGATATATCAATGTTATTAGCTCCAAGAGGGAAAGGATTTCATGCCAAGATAGGTATAATCATTCATGAAGCAAAGTCTAGGGAATTTAGAACAAGCTTTTGTTTCACTGAACATTAAGAGCTATTCTTCCAATAGGACATTTATAGGAAAATGGGAAAGCCAGGTGACCATATTCTATGGGGCTGGCCTGAGCTATATCTACATCATGGCTGGATGTTGCATGCTTGTTCCCTGAATCAGCAAATTATCATCAGGACAAAATTATCTATATTGACTGCTCTCAAACAAATTATTTGAGGTATAATATTATCTTGCAGCCAACTGTGGGGATTTGGGATACTGCATTGGTCTAAGTAATGTATTATTGATCTACAATTAAACTGATCTGAAGGTCAAACTTCTAGGATTTCTCTCAGTCTCACATTCTGAATCAATTACTGTCTTTTAGGAATGGCTATATTAGAGGTCCCTGACTCATCTTTAGCCAGAATAACAGGAATAAACCCAGTGTTACAGTATGTGGGCTGCAAATGCAACAAAATTAGTGCCTCTATATTTTGCCTTACAGATTGTTTCTGAATTATGGTCCTACAGTCAGGCTGCCTTGTTCACTTAAAGTTTCTATATTGAGAGAGAATTTAAATAACCCGCTTGTTTACACTCAAACTTAGTCCAGAGGTTCTCATCAGCATTTATTTCAGGTTTTTCAGATGAATTACCCTGCCCATCAATATGTATGCTTATAGAATTTGTATTTCTTATGTACGTGTGTGTATGTGTGTGTGTGTGTGTGTGTGTGTGTGTTTTAATCAGACAATGGTGAATTCTCAGCTTCTTGAGGACTATACTAAAAATCCTAAAGGACAGTCCAGATCATAAATAGCATTTTCTACTCTCTGAATTAGGTTTACATCCTATTATCACATAATACCATTTGGTGTTTCAAAATAAACCAAGGGGAACATTTCATGTAAAGGTATTACTTCTTTCTATGCAGGTCATAATACTGGGAAACAAACGCACATTTAAAGCTTACTCGAGCCCAGCTATTTTTCCCCTTCAAAAGATTATGCTATTAAATGACTTGAGGTGAATTAAAGTAGTATAAGTTGTGAAATTAAAAACTTCTAGAGGAGAATGCATGAAAAGAACTTCATTGAAATATCTGAGAAATGGTGGCTAAACTCTAGGAAAAATAGAACTACTTTTGTATAACCGTAAGGCCAACTTCTTCGTTTCCTTAGGCAATGTGCTGTGGTCTAGGTATTTTCCTGTCCACCAAAGAAGAGGGTTTATCATGAAGGGCAAAGTTTCAGGCCTCTTTTCAAGGCACTGGAAATACTGGGTTGACATATTCAGATGATTTGGGAATTTTGCAAAAGTAAGATATTTTAACTGTAGTCATTAAAAATGTCTACTCACTGATTTTTTCTATGCACTGATGTTTCCCCTTAGGTTGGGTGGCAATGGAGTGACTGTGGACCTTTTTGAGATCTGGCTAATTAAAAGTTGAACTAGAGATGCATTTGGTTCAGGTTTGGTGAGATTATTTGGTTGCTCTTAGTTTCTTCCCTGTATCCTTAGGTTACTGCTAGCTGTCCCACAATTGCATTGTCCTATCATTCTCTACATAGAAAACATTATAGAATCATGGTCATATGAAGAGACAATCAGAGAATACACAGACAAAAACTATAAAGCACCCCCCAAATCATAATTTTATAGATTTTTTGACGCCTGTGGAATTTGTCAGCTTTATTAAATTTGTAATTTGTCATGATTTCCTTTTTTAGTCTAAATAAGTATTCAGTTGTTACTTAATGTTGTATTTGTCTTAAAGTGGGCTTCCGGAGTTGTATAAAGGCTCAGGTGCCATACAGTCTGGACCCACCCCTTGTCAACCACAGAAGTCACCCTGAGATATGAAGAGGTAACTTCCTTTACACTATGACTAAACAATACAATGAATATGAATCTATTTGTTAAACACCAAATTGTGATATTCAGCATTTTTAGGGACTGATTCTGGTGGTCACCCAGGAATATAATAGGCTTACTCCTATTGCCAAGCTAAAAATAAATTAATTAATTAAGATGAAAAGATTGCCCCCTTTTCTTGATTGCACTGAAATAAAATATTATATTCCTCATAATACATTCTGAATTTAATTTGCCTTACAAGTGCTGGATATAAATGCATAGTTCTCCCGAAGTATATTTTAAAAATCGTTACACATAAAACCAAAGTTTATGTTCTCAATGTACAGCAATGTATCTTGACAATCCTCTGATTAAATATTCAGAAGCATATATAAGTTAGGATTAACATTGTGATGGGCTTTGTACATTTCTTACCAAAAGTGATAAAACTTGTACAGGATATATTCCGCACATCTGTTGTATTTGTTCAGCCCCGTAGCCCTTCCTATAGATGGCACACAGCCTTCAGGCCGAGATAGAAGTTTTCATCAGGTCTAGCAAATTATATGAATCACGCATGACAAGAGACTGTTACAATAGAGCTGGTGTTATAGATCATTTTTGTGTAATAATTTATAGGTTAATATTGGTAAACTAAGGTTAATATTATAAAAACACTGATCAAACCTTTATCTACAGCTAATAAGAATAGGACTATTATATTTAAAACTATGAATTTAGGGCTTCCCTGGTGGCGCAGTGGTTGAGAGTCTGCCTGCCGATGCAGGGGACACGGGTTCGTGCCCCGGTCCGGGAAGGTCCCACATGCCGCGGAGCGGCTGGGCCCGTGAGCCATGGCCGCTGAGCCTGCGCGTCAGGAGCCTGTGCTCTGCAACGGGAGAGGCCACAGCAGTGAGAGGCCGGCATACCGCAAAAAAAAAAAAAAAAAAAAAAAAACTCTGAATTTAGATATGCTGAATACACGTATGAGTCATGCTGTTATTTCCTGTCCTTTCCTTGTACATTATTTGTAAATATGCATTTATAAATCTTATTTTTGAAGTTGGGGAATCTAAATTTTTTAATAAAAATAAGGAAAACAGTGATTTCAAATACACCTATACCTGTATAAATATACCTGTAAAATATGTAGGTATTGTGACACACTTTAAAGAATTAAAATTTGTCTCAAGATGTATCTTCTACCATATCAATTATTTGTGCTGGCGATAACTGCAAATAAGACTGAAGGAGGTCAGAGGTGAGGGTTTACAGAGAAAAAGTATTCTTAATCCTTTTAATCATGAACATATTTTAAGAAAGCATTCAGAAGAAAAAGGCTGAAGCATAAAATTATACAAATGTGCTCACATTAAGAAACCCAATATTCTATAAAGATTTGAATTAAAATTAATTTAGGAAATAATTTGCCTTAAAAGGTTACTGAATGGAACTACTAAACGCGTAACTTGTTAATACAATTTTATTTTTATATATCTTTTCAGGAAGAGATATATGTAAATTGAGGTACAACCAAATCAGTGATTTTTAACCTGGAATCAGTACCTTGTAACGGTAACATGTACATGATCCCACTGGCACCTGTACCCCTAAAATTAAAGGCAAATTCTCCGTGTGATTGTGAGTATACATATGGTTTCCAAGAGAGTGTTGCTAGATCTCATTGGATACTTAGAAGATTCCAGAACCCCTAAAAGAGTAAAAAACATAAACCTAGTCTATTTTATTTTCCAACTGGAATAGAACATTTTCATGGGGAAGAACAAATAAAAGAAATGAATTTCTAAATGTGATAGTGATGTCCCAGTTCAACCCAGGCATCACAAGATAGGGAGAAAAATAAATTCCAAGATTTTGATAATGTCAAGGAACAAAGTGCTCAGGAGACATATTCACTGAACAATTCCCAAAGTGCTCATGTGTGAGCAATGTGAAAATTCTAAAAATACTGTTCAGTGACATCTCAATAATTCTTCAAAATATCAGATAAAAAACCAGAGTCTTTTTCCAAGTCAGTCTCATACACGACTACATGTTACCCACCCCTATGTTGTCAGAACCATTACATGATAATTTTAAATACTCTTTGAGCCTAGAGATACTTCAGTAACCAAAATACTATGAATATGAGCTTTCAAATTCATTAAAGGACAAGGAGGATGATTAATTATTCATTTATTTTAAGGTTATAAAAAACTGCCTTCAATTTTAATGACCAGAGCAGTAAGTGACAGCAACATTAGGCCTGACACTGGCAGCAAGCCTGATTGTGAAGTCTGCTATATAAGAGGTGAGGCAACAGCGTGCAATTTCTCAAAAAGTCTGTCACAAGGGACTTCCCTGGTGGTCCAGTGGTTAAGACTCTGCATTCCCAATGCAGGGGGCCCGGGTTCAATCCCTGGTCAGGGAACTAAATCCCGCATGCATGCCACACTAAGAGTCTGCATGCTGCAACTGAAGATCCTGCATGCCGTGACTAAGACCCAGCGCAGCCAAATAAAAAAAAAAGTCTGCCACGAGAGGAATTATTGAAGCAACTTGGACATCTAACCCCAAACAGATTCATTTAATGGAGGAGATGGTGGCTGTTCTCAGTTGAATTTTCAAGGCAAAGAGAGATAGTTAGAATTATTTCATGTCTCTCAAGTGACATGCGATACCCAACAGGAGGTGGTAGGAAACCAGGCTTCTTCAGCACAAAGAATACTTTTCTCAAAATGAGTCGTGAGCAACAAGGAAAGAGCTCGTCGTTGTAAGTTGGCTTTCCCTCCTGAAAAGATCATTTTAGGCATCAGGAATGTTCTGAGAGGGATTTCTGTGCTGAGCGGGAATTTGGATGCTTGTATGTAGGGAAATCCCTGTCTCTAACTTAAATTCTGTGGTTCTATGATTTATTAAGAATAATTGTTTGCCACTGTAGAGCTTGCCACGGCCTGATAATAGGGCAGCTACCTAAAGATGGCCTTTAGATAGCAATCGGTGAATGCTACATGGGAGGCCAAGGACTAGAGATGTCAGTACAGGATAAGTTGTACACAAAATACAGAATTTTACTGCCAGATGCATTCATGAATTTTAAACCACAGCTCAATTACCTTCTTCTCTAAGAAGATATGAGGAAAAGATTAAAGCTCTTCAAGGCAAAAGCAGTATATAACTCCAAAGCATCCTCATGCTCTGGAAATGCACTTGCATGTGGAAGTGTGGGCAAGGGGAGGACTCAGCAGTGATAAAGAAAAATACGTCAGCAGGGGCAGAGTGGTGAATGGCCTTTGAAATAAGGATAAGTAATTCAACATTGGCTAGCAAAACAGTTGGGAGCCAGTAGAAGGAACTGAAATGATGAGTAGTGGGAAGTTAGAAGATTAGAAAAGCGAGACAGATTACCTTGGGAGGCAGGATTTTGAAATGATTCAAGAGTGTAACGGCCAGAGAGGAGATTGCAGAATTGAGACAGGAAACCAAAAGACAAGGATGGATAGACCTATTCCTGAATCAGGAGTAATACCTTCATGAAGATGGAGGAGGGCAGTTTGGAAATAACAAAAATGAAGACTTTACTGAAGTTTGGGCATTTTATAGTGTTGATACCAGAAATGGTATATGGGTGCCACTTGCTTGGCATCTGTCAGGAAATGTTTGTTGCATAATTAAAGAAAAACATAGTTCTATTCTTATATAAAATAATCATTTAAAACCATCACTTTGAGAAACAAAGTTGACCATTAGATTAGAAAATGTTGATAGTTTATGCTACAGTTTCTTTTAAAGAGCTGCTTAGACTTTTGCCTACAAGTTGACGAAGAGCATCAATTCTTTTTTTTTTTTAATTGGAGCATAATTGCTTTACAATGTTGTGTTAGTTTCTGCTGTACAACAAAGTGAATCAGGTCTAAACAAACTACTTGGAATTCGTTTTTTTTTTTAAAACATCTTTATTGGAGTATAATTGCTTTACAATGGTGTGTTAGTTTCTTCTTTATAACAAAGTGAATCAGTTATACATATACAGTTGTCTCCATACCTCTTCCCTTTTGCATCTCCCTCCCTCCCACCCTCCCTATCCCACCCCTCTAGGTGGTCACAAACCACCGAGCTGATCTCCCTGTGCTATGTGGCTGCTTCCCACTAGCTATCTATCTTACGTTTGGTAGTGTATATATGTCCATGCCACTCCCTCACTTTGTCCCAGCTTCCCCTTCCCCTTCCCTGTGTCCTCAAGTCCATTCTCTAGCAGGTCTGTGTCTTTATTCCCATCTTGCCCCTAGGTTCTTCATGACCTTTCTTTTTTTCTTAGATTCCATATATATGCGTTAGCATACAGTATTTGCTTTTCTCTTTCTGACTTACTTCACTCTGTATGACAGACTCTAGGTCCATCCACCTCACTACAAATAACTCAGTTTCGTTTCTTTTTATGGCTGAGTAATATTCCATTGTATATATGTGTCACATCTTCTTTATCCATTCATCTGTCGATGGACACTTAGGTTGCTTCCATGTCCTGGCTATTGTAAATAGAGCTGCAGTGAACATTGTGGTACATGACTCTTTTTGAATTACAGTTTTCTCAGGGTATATGCCCAGTAGTGGGATTGCTGGGTCATACGGTAATTCTATTTTTAGTTTGAATTTGTTCTTGATGTACAGGAGGTTTTACAAGAAAAATACAGTCAACCTAACACTGCAAATGACATGTAATTTCTAAGAGGAAAAAAATCCAGTACTTTCCCTCCCTCACTTTTTCAAATTAGATTCAGCAACATGATATTTACTCACATGTTTTCAGAACTAAGATTCACGGATTAGAAGAATGGTTCAATTTAAGACACTTTTTCCTTTTGGTAAATCTAACACTTATGGTTGTTGATAAAGCAATCACTCTTTCAGTCACGGAAAAGCCTCAGAAGCTGTTCTAATTCTCCTATTCTTTTTTTTCTTGATTTTTTTTTTGATGTGGACCATTTTTTTAAGTTTTTGTTGAATTTGTTACAATATTGCTTCTGTTTTTTTTTTTTTTTAATGTTTTGGGTTTTTTGGCTGTGAGGCATGTGGGATCTTAGCTCCCTGACCAGGGATCGAACCTGCACCCCCTGCTTTGGAAGGCAAATTCTTAACCACTGGACCGCTAGGGAAGTCCCCACTCCTAATCTTTTGCTTGAAACAAATTATGTCTGGAGGGAATTAATTCTAAGAGTTAATGGAATAAGGTGGCTGAAGATGCAGAAATCAGTTCCTTGAGTTATCTTTGTGTGTCTTCAAGGGCTGAATCTGTACTGCGCTGTATAGCCAGCAATTACAACTCTCCTGAATTGACTGAGGAGTGATCTTTAAAAAAAAAAAAATTCATGAAAATCTTAAAAGACTTCACAGCTTTTAGCCAATATCCATTCTTAAGGGCCATTTAGGTGACACTTCTAAGTGCCTTGAAAGCAAATAGCATTGAAAACAACTTTAAAGACCTAAGAAGTTTTCCAGTTAGTAGTTTCTATGCTATGTTTAATGGTAAGGTTGTCTTATTGTAACGCCTTGCTAAAAAAACCAGCACTTAATAAACAATATCATTCTGTTGCCAATTCAATATACTGATTTTGCATATCCATTTACCAGCTTCTCCACCATTTGCTATTTTGTGGTGCTTCAAAACAATGCAATAGGTAAATAAATCCAAAAAATAAACGTGGATAGTTCAAACAACAATGCAGCCCAAATACATATGCCGTAGGTTTTATTAAATGCTATTTTTATACATTGGTTAGTAAATTTTTATTTTATAAAAAATTGTGGTTAAAATGAGAACAAAGCTTTTCAAATCAATGTACTGTTTCATTTGTTATCAACTTCTAATCCAGATAAGAAAAATCTTTGATGTTACATTTAGTGGATGCTCAATAAATATGCTTTCTTTTTTTCTTCAGTACAAAGGAAAAAAATAATTTTATCTGGACCTTCCTCCTGACATTCCCTCTGGCTATCAGGGTGCTAGCATCACATAGATAGGAACTGTCACAAGGGGTACTTGGGTCATCAGATATACGGAGGTAAGTTTTCCATGGAAAACACTTATGATTGTTGACTTCAATATAACTAATCCATGTCTTGACATTAAAAGATTAGTTGGACTCATAAAAATGATTATTTCTTTTCCTTCCACATGGTAACTCACAGCCTAGTCCTTTCGTTTTGGAAAAACACTGGGTTGGGGGAGAGAAAGAAGGAAACAAAGGAATGAAAGAAGCAAGGAATCTATCCACAAGGCATTTCCCAATGCCTGCTGGTTCTAAAATAACTCACAATTCCTAGTGGATGCTGTCATGATAACCCCTTCAGGAATGAATGACTCACTTCCCTAGGTTTAGGAAGTGTTCTCAGTTGTCAGCCCTCTTTGTGAATTGTGTCAGCTAACGAGGGCCACCTTGTCCAAGCATCTAATATCAAGTAAACAAGCGGGTATAAAGGCCCAGCTCAGGAGCTGTTTAGGACAACTCTGAAGGCCCATCCCAGCTTCCATACTCTCTGCTGGGTCTGCTGAGGCCTTTTTTGAGACTGCATTGCAGAACAACTTTTCCTTCTCTCTCTTCTCCAGATCTGCTCTCTTCCCTCGCCTTCCATAGGTGGTGGTCCCAAAATTCTCTTTCTCAGAATCTGCTTCTCTGTTTCACAGAGTCTGTGAACCAATTGTTTTAGAACATCGCGGGTATATAGTTAAATTAGATTCAGCAACATGATATTTACTCACATGTTTTCAGAACTAAGATTCACGGATTAGAAGAATGGTTCAATTTAAGACACTTTTTCCTTTTGGTAAATCTAACACTTATGGTTGTTGATAAAGCAATCACTCATTCTTTATAAGAGTTGGCTATTAACTTTGAAAACTACTGAAAAAAATGAACCCTAGAAGCCTTTCCAATTCTCCATATTTTCCATTCTGCCCATCTCCACAGACAGGCCACATAAGCACTGACACATCCCAGCCTGGATTCTTTGTTTGCACAAAATGTTTGTGTTGTAAGCTCGGGGTATAAGCTTACAACAGTGATAAGTACACTGAGTACACTAAGAGAACTCCCTCCTGCGTGAAACTCTTACAGCTAATACTGGTTATCTATTTAAAATAGATATCAAAGTTAACGTAATTAGGATGTGTACATTTCACTGTGGCTTTTTAACTTCCTTATGATTGTGTATTTGTTTGATAGTAGAGCTTTCAGGACTTTACTCTCTACTCATTTTTTTCTCCAGAAGAGCAATTATAAAACCTTGACTCCTCAAGCATTCTTCAAATCTCAACAGTTCCATTAATTGGAGATCAGGAAACACTCATTTAAATATACCAATTCAGATCTGATTGTATGCTCATTTCTTTTTTACAAATTCCATCATGGAAACTGTCAGAGCTATAAATGCAGTTAACGTGGAACTGACAAACAAGAGATCCTGAATTCTCTTATTTGGTAAGCCAGTGATTCTTTCCGTGCTGAGGAAGCAATCTTAAATAGTGTTGCAAGGTACATAAACACCACTTATCTGGCTGTGCTTATTCAAAACAAATTCATGGATACTTAATCATAGTTATTAGAACTGAACTGTCACATTCCAGAAACATTTCAATGCAAAAAAAAGACACTTCATAGAAATATCGGTTTTTATAAGTGAAAGATATTATCCCCCTTTCAAAATTGAAGCTAATAAAATACATCTATTGGCTAGATTCACGTAGCTGCATATTGAGCTGACTATTCTTTAATTAAATGTTAAGCCAAAAAAAGGTTTTCAAAAGGCAGTAATTATATGTGAGAATGTAATAGGAGTATACATTTTACTCCTGAGAGATCATCTGAAACCATGGTAAATGTGATATTTGTATGTGGAAGTGGAATGGGGTGGAAATGTAAGACTAGAAGCAGAACATACTACTCTAGAGGATTGGAGATGCAGTTAGAAGTCACAGAAAGAGCAAAGACTGAGGGCATGCATACCTAAAAGACTTCCTATTAGCAATTAGGCCACAGAAGATTCACTCTGTACTTCCCCGAATCTTGTCTAAGAAAGTACTTCAAAACCATGGAAGCAAAGAAAACAGTTACTTCAAATGTACACTCAACTGTAACTCTAAATTAATGAGTCACAAGAGCAACTTATGGGGAAAAAATAGAGGAGAGAGAGGAAAAGAGAGGCGAAAGGAGAAGGAGGAAGGGTAGGGTGAGAGGAGAGAGGACAGGAGGAGAAAAGAGAATGACGCTTCACATAGCATTCCTCAGTGCCTGCTGCTTATAGAACATACTGCTGGATATTAAAACGCTGACGGATGCTCATCTATTCACTACTGCTGGACATTCACCCTTGATAAAGGCATCAGCTTACAGGCAGACTTTGTGGTCTGGAATGCCTTGTTAGTATGACTGCCTCCTATCCTGTCTGTGTTTGTGGATTTGTAACAAGGAAGGTCAGGACGGGCTGCTCCCAGAGCTATTGGTACAATAAATGGGGAGGGTTCGCTTCTTAGAAAAATTGTTCTATATTTTTACCAGTTTTGTCAATATATAATTCAAATACCACACAATTCATCCATTTAAAGTATACAATTCAATGGCTTTAGTATATTCACAGGGTTGTACACCCAACCATAATTTTAAAATATTTTCATTACCCCACAAAAGAAATCTCTCACCCCTTAGCCATCAACCTCCAATCCCTCATGTCCCTCCCCCACCCCAGCCTTAAGTAATAATATATTTTCTGTCTCTATAGATTTGTCTAGTATGAACCTTTCATATGAATGGAATCATGTAATATATCATTCTGGCTTCTTTCACTTAGCATGTTTTCAAGATTCATCCATGTAATAGCATGAATTAGTACTGAATAAGTTTTTATTGTCAAATAATATTCCATTGTATGGATATACCACACTTATTTAGCCATTCATCAGTTAGTGAACATTTGGAGAGTTTCTACTTTTAGGTTATTATGAATGATGTTGCTATGAACATTCATTTACTAGTTTTTGTGAGAACATATGTTTTCAATTCTTTGGGGTATATACATAGGAGCAGAACTGCTGGATCACATGGTAATTCTAAGCTTAACTATTTGAGGAATGGCTATGTTCCATATCATTTTCATCCTTTCTCATATATCTAAAAAATAAGGATCTGAAAAAGTCAATACTAAATTCTTCTATTATGGTAGAGTTTTCTGCCCTACGTGTTAGAGCAAAGCTCCTAGTTAAAATGGGTGTTATTATTCCATGAATTAACATTGTCAAGTGTTTAATATCCTAGACATTCACTAGACATGGAATTATAACAGCATAAGTCTTTCTTCTTTTTGATAAAACATACCATGTATTATCTATGAAAGTTAACTTTAAAAATTCCTTGAAGATAGAAGCACATAGTAGTAAATTTCTTATTACAATCCCTTGCATGTTATATTGTTGTTCTGGAATTTCAACATAAAACATGTTGGAAAAATAACACCACTACTAATACAAATAGGCAATACCTTACATTTATGTAGCATTTTCCAGTTTATCAGCAACTTCAACCTAAAATTACTCACTTACCCCACGTAGCATTTAAGTTAAAAAGTCTTTTTCTTCCAGAGGTGAGAAAACTAAAATCAAACCGGCTAAGCTGCTTTCAAATATTAAATAGTTAGTTACAGAGCTGGGTAGGACTTGACCCCAAGACTCCAAAGTTCAAGTCTAGAGCACTTTCAGTTCTAACTATTCTAGTCAAAGGTAACTCTCAGCTATGTCCCTTTGTCCAATCACTACTCTTGCCTTTCCTTTCTACAACCCTACCTCCCTTACACCACACACAATAGTTGAACCACACACTCAATTCACATACATGCATACACAACACACATACACACATATACCACACATACCATAAGCACACATATACACACCTCACACATACACACCTCACAGACACAAAGAACACGCTCGCATATACACAGCTCACATACACCCCCCACACATAAACACTTCACAAACACACAGAACATACTCATACATACACACTCTACACATACCATACTCACATAAAAATCTCATGCACATGACATTCATATACATATACCACGCAGACCTCTCACACATTCATACCTCACACCTACATACAAAAAACACACACATTTTCACACACAAGGGAAGAAAAGTTTGTGAATTTGATGTATCGGATTACAAGGCATTGGGTCAAGTTCTCTAGGGAAGGGACTCAGTGTGATAAAGGGACATGCTGCGCTCTCTCTTAATCCTCCTTCCTCCAGGACTGGCTGGTAACTAGCATCAAGGTGTGCCATCTCTCTTGCTAGAAAGCACTTCTCAAGTCCATGTGTCATGTGGGTGACAAGAAAGCAATCAGAGCCAAAGATTTGCATCTGGGCTTTGAGGACAGTTAGGCATCTCCGCCTGAAACCTAAACTGTATGGAGGATGCAACAGCAGAGGATTCTGATATTTCTAAGCCCTTTGCCACAATACCATCATCAGTTGTGAGAACTTTAGGAGTTTCTAAACCTCAGTGTCTTTACTATGATAATAATAGAACCTATCTCCTACAGCTGTTGTAAGTTCTAGGAGCAAAAACTCCACATCAAATACTAAGCACATGGTAAGAATTCAATAAATGGTATCTACTGCTACCATTACAATTATTCTCATCCCTGAAAAATATATACTTAGAATTGTAGTCACAACATAATTTTTGGAAATATTGAAAGGACAAATTAGAAAAGAAAAAATTAAAAACAGACTATCTGAAAGTAATATCTCTATAAGAAATATGATAACCATTTGCTACATTATGAATAACTTCTATGAATAATCATGATTCTTTGCTATTATAATTGCTAAAACAAAGAGTGTCTCAGAAAGTGTAATTTGGACTTCCCTGGTGTTGCAGTGGCTAAGAATCTGCCTGCCAATGCAGGGGACATAGGTTCGATCCCTGGTCCAGGAAGATCCCACATGCTACAGAGCAACTAAGTATCATGTGCAACAACTACTGAGCCTGCACTCTAGAGCCCATGAGCCACAACTACTGAGCCTATGCGTCACAACTACTGAAGCCCGCGTGCCTAAAGCCCGTGCCCCACAACAAGAGAAGCCACCACAATGAGAAGACTGCACATCCCAACGAAGAGTAGTCCCCGCTCACCGCAACTAGAGAAAGCCCATGTGCAGGAACGAAGACCCAATGCAGCCAAAAATAAATAAGTAAATACATTTATATAAAAAAAAGAAAGTTATTTTTCACAATTGCAAGCAAAATTGAAACTCTGGAGAGTCAAACAATTCCATACAAGACTAATGATTTTTTTCCCATTTTGCCAATGCGTGGAGATTTTATCATCAACGAACTAAGGATGCAACTGTGTCTTAATCTCCAAATCTTTAAAATGAATCAAGACCACTGAACAAATGAAAGTTTTAGGTTAAATTTCTAGTGAAAAATACATTTCATCATTTACTTCCTAAAAAAATAACAGCAACTCCATATGTTTCCATATAAGCTTACAATATTTATGTCACCTATATATACCATATATACATATATATATATAAATATATATATACCATCTAATTATTTATAAAGAGGAGGATTGAGATTTTGTGTGTTAATCCATTGGTATTTAGATTCATCCAGACTGTTACTCAAAAAACCATCTTCTTTTTTCAAACTGGCACACACACGTCATTAGCTCATAACAGCAGATGTATAAAATAAATACAAAGATATATAAATCCTCTTCATGCCAAAGAGTGCTAATATACTTTGTATGCTACAATAAGGCTTTTTCTGAATTACACTTTTATTGTATAATCACTATTTAATATCTTGCAATCTGAATTTAATCAGTGTTTTATGTTACTCCTCTTTGCAAATTAATATAGCCCTTATGATCACAGATATCAAAATATTTGAATTAATAGCTAAAAATACATAATGGCTTTAAACCCCCTAAGTATCCTTATAAATAGGTTTAGGGGAAATTGTATTATTTGCACGAGAGTGAGAGCCCATGTCTTGATGCATATGGAACCCAAGGATGCACAGTGTGGTTCAGACCATGCCCTGTACACTGGAGCAGAAGGTTGGCCCTTTGATGGGTGAGAAAGGGGATGTTAAGTTTCACCCTAGTTTGTTGAATTAGAATCAACATATAAAAAGAATAATTACAAATACCACTTATTAAAAATAAAAAATTCACTGTTTACTCTATGCCTGGTAGAGAAATAATCAGTTTTTAAATACATTATCTCATTTAATCCTTAAAAAGTTATGAGAGAGATATCACTACTGTACCTTACAGATTAAAAAAAAGAAAGGAAGAAAGACCTGAAGCTCATGAAAAGATACTTACTAAAGCAAGTGATAGTCCTGGGTACTGGGATCCTGAGGGTCTGCTGAATTGACAGCCCAAACTTTGAGACTTGACTCTATACCCAACTACCTATGAGCTGGACAGCTAGATTTTCAAATGGGCCACCTGGTGTCTGATGTTGTCTGAATGACTCCAGTGGTCCATAATTATAAATGACAGTGCCAAAGATTCTCCTTTACTGCATGGTTTGAAAAATGTCTTTATAATTTTTTTTAGAAAATTTTGATGCAACTTAAATATTTTAAGGCCAAGCTTTCACTGTATAATCTAAAGCTACAAATTCCCAGGGAGACCTCTATGCTAGGAAGGGATATGTTTTAGTCAGTAAATAAAAGCAATTTTTGCAAGTTTCAACCACATGTCTGGTGGGAGAAATTGCTTAGAGTGATTCACTTAGGGAGGTGGACAAACCTACTGGTTCCTCACTGGCAAACATAAGGTAAATAGGGTAAATCTTTCTTTCCAAGAACTAGAAGAGAACTTTGAACAGAAGGGAAATACAGCCCTAAAAATGATTCCATCACACAAGAAGTAGAAGAAACCGGGAAGAAAAGTCTTTTAAATCTAGGTAGTTAGGGACAGATTGTTGATACAGAGGAACAACTAATTGCATTTTGGTTTCTTCTACAAACTAGCTGAGTGGGGAAAACTATGATGAAAACTAAAACCACAACTAAGAAGTACTTTTCTTTTCAAAGTGTAGCCTCTGGGCCTTTCCAGTAATAATGCTATGAGAGAAGAGATTAAGCCTTAACAGGTAAGGATGGTCTATTCAAAAATGTTGTTTTTATTTAGTACTTTGTTGCAGCTGTGCCCTTTCTCTGACAGGGTGTTCAACTACACTAACATCTACACCAAACTGCCTGAAGAGTTTTAACCATATTTGAATAAGTTATTTATTATAACATACTCTTTCTCACCCATCAAAAGGCCAGCCTTCTGCTCTAGTGTACAGGGCATAGTCTGAACCATGTTGTGCGTCCTTGGGCTCCATATGCATCAAGACATGGGCAGTTAGAAGACTCCCACTATCTTACAAGTATCTTGTAACAAACTCGATATTTTAAAGAAATGTTGAATTATGTCAATAAAATATCAATAAAAATGTTTTTAAAAGATACATCAAATTAATAACTTTTGCATTTCAATCCTTTGATAATATTTATTTATTTATTTTAAAGGTGATAGTATTTTATTCTAATGAAGTCTTTCTGTCCAATGTCTGGAAAGCAGAACTCATTTTTATCAATTTGGGCTTCAGACAGGAAACTTATCTTTTTCAAGTTTTCTTTTTTTTTTTAATGGAAACTGCATTTAAAACCACTTACTTTCAAGGGCTTCCCTGGTGGCGCAGTGGTTGAGAGCCCGCCTGCCGATGCAGGGGACACGGGTTCGTGCCCCGGTCCGGGAAGATCCCACGTGCCGCGGAGCGGCTGGGCCCGTGAGCCATGGCCGCTGAGCCTGCGCGTCCGGAGCCTGTGCTCCGCAACGGGAGAGGTCACAACAGTGAGAGGCCCGCATACCGCAAAAAAAAAAAAACAAAAAAAAAAAATAAAAATAAATAAAACCACTTACTTTCATTTATCTTCTCTCACTCAAGGACATTTTGCCCTCCTTTTGCTCTCCAATTTTCTCTCTAAATTTCAAAAAGAATTTATTTTCTAAAATTAAAGAGCCACCTGACCAGACAGCAGGTGTTGTTCTAGGGTCACTGAAAGTGGTTGTATATTTGCCTTTTTAAAAATTAGCATTGTGACCACACTCATACAAAACTTTGTGTTCTAAGATGTCTAGAATCCAAACCTCAGGGATGGAGAATACTACCCAAGGGGAAAAAAAAAAAAAGATGCTAAATTGGAATTATAGAGCTACTTTGCAGTTTTGATCTCTGGATTTTGTTTAATAAAGGACAATCAGTAAGGCTGACTGAATGAATTATTGAGATATACTTCAAAGTCATATGAATGGGATAAAAGCTGCTGAAACAGTACTCAAAACAAGTTATCACAAATCCTAAGTCTTGTAACTAAATTCACCACGAGAATAGCTATTTTAAAAGATACTGTCTATTATTTTTTTTTTTTTTGCTGTACGCGGGCCTCTCACTGCTGTGGCCTCTCCCGTTGCGGAGCACAGGCTCCGGACACACAGGCTCCGCGGCCATGGCTCGCGGGCCCAGCCGCTCCGCGGCATGTGGGATCTTCCGGGATCGGGGCACGAACCCGTGTCCCCTGCATCGGCAGGCGGACTCTCAACCACTGCGCCACCAGGGAAGCCCTGTCATTATTTTTTCAAGCTCTAACTCACAACTCTGAGATCGTAATGCATAGAGTAACCCCTACTGGCCAGACTACTCTATGGCTAGTACTAAAAAGACACAGGAGAAAGGGTGATTTCACTGATGCACTTGTAACCACAGGAGTAGTTTTCCAACACTGCCATTAACAGCAAAATTGTTGCCCTTTTTTGTCACCTAGCTCCTGAAATGATCTTCCTGAAGATCTTAGCATGTTTTACTTTTATGAAGTCAAGTTTTGGGTTTTTTGTTTTGTGGTACACGGGCCTCTCACTGCTGTGGCCTCTGCCATTGCGGAGCACAGGCTCCAGACGCGCAGGCTCAGCGGCCATGGCTCACGGGCCCAGCCGCTCCATGGCACGTGGGATCCTCCCAGACCGGGGCACAAAACCGTGTCCCCTGCATCGGCAGGCGGACTCTCAACCACTGCGCCACCAGGGAAGCCCTTTAGTCAAGTTTTAATAAACACATTAGAATTTTTAAATTTCTTGCAATATAAATATTTGTTTGTTAAAGTAATATAAATGTTTGTTAAAAGTAAACAGATAAAGTTTGCTCAAATTAAAGAGCTTTGCCCTAGTATTATTTTCTAAAGAGATAAAATTATCCAATAATGTTTGAAAACTTTACTCCCTGCCCCAAGTTAAGGGGTTAGGGAGGACAAAGAGTAAAAGCAGAGCTTCCCTGGTGGCGCAGTGGTTCAGAGTCCGCCTGCTGATGCAGGGGACACAGGTTCGAGCCCCGGTCCGGGAAGACCCCACATGCCGTGGAGCGGCTAGGCCCATGAGCCATGGCCTCTGAGCCTGTGCGTCCGCAGCCTGTGCTCCGCAACGGGAGAGGCCACGACAGTGAGAGGCTCGCGTACCGCAAAAAAAAAAAAGAGTAAAAGCAGTGAGGGCGTGTCATTAGGATGCTAATTTATATGACAACAATTAATGACAGGTAAAGTGACCAAGGTGTTGACATATCCAGCCCACATGCAGCCCACATTTTGTCTGCTTGCAAACTGACACGTAGGACTCTGGACTTTTGCATAAACAACATGCAGATGTACTTCTTTCTGCATGTTCAAGTGGCCAGTAATTGGCTTGTACTCTCTGAGCTAAAGTTAGGTAAATAAACTTGTGCATAAGCAGTGTACCATGCATCTATTAATCTTCCATAACAAGATATCCAGGAATGAAGCAGTACCTGGACAGAGTCTAGAATAAATCACACATATGGCAATATTCTCACTTATTTCTGAGCTCACTGCATCTCTCTTGCCTTCTTTATAGGTGTGTAAAAATCAGGTTAAGATGAATTGAGAGTGGTTCATTTTTGATAGGAAAAAGTGATGCAAAGGAACACTGCAGTATAGGAGAAAGCTGTGCCTTGGGGGTAGGCATTTTGCCCACTGTATACCGTGGTGGGTTGCATTATTGCTCTCAACAATTCACTTATTTCTCTAGAAGAAGATTTGCAGTGAATTTCTAGGCCTTCTTGCAGGGGGGGATATATTGCTTTGCCTCACTGTCTAGTTGGTCATAAACTTGCTTGGGTCAGTGGAAAGTGAGTGGAAGTGACAGTATGTCATTTCAGACCAAAAACTCTAAGAAGCATCTTGAGCTTCCACTAGCCTCTTTCTCTTTTCCCTCTGCCATAAGAACAGCACGCCCCACATGGGAGTTGTTCCTTCAGCCTGAATCCCAAAACGAGAAGACACACACAGCACAGAGCTGCAGACTAGTAGCACCTACATGTAGGACAAGCAAGAACTACAGGCTTGGAATTTTAAGACACTGAGAGTGGGGCTGCTTGTCACTACAGCAGAGTTGACTGCTATGTAATTATCTATTAGAAAGAAAAAGAAAAAGAAAATAGCATAAGAGGCCTGCTTCTCTCTAAATCTAATTTCCTTTGATCATTAGGTTGAGAGTCCATTGGGGTGGCTTGGCGGCCTGGTGACAGAAAGAGCAGCAGTTCAATGGCCATAGGCCCAAGCAGCTGTACCCTGAGGAAGGTTTCACTGAGGCCTTCTCTCCACTTTCTTCTAATGGATCTAGTGGCCCAATCTATTGAATCAACAGGAAAACAAGAAAATACTTTAGATGGAGAGGAACTCTTTCACATGATCTCAGGAGAAAGCCTGAGCAATTTAGATTTCCCTTTGTAAATCCTATGTGTCAATGGCCAAGATACAAGAGGAAGACAAGGTACACTGCAGCATCTGGGCTTCATTTTTGCCAACAGTGGAGCAGAAAGAGTGATTATCTGTAGCCTTATTTGCACTGACCCTGAATATCTGTTGTTTGTCACAACAGTTTGAGTGCTTTAATTTCAGTCTCCCGTGAATCTGATCACATTACTCATAGAGTTTACTTTTTTAAAGGTTTGAAATGAAGAATCATGAGAACTGAACACCACTGGTGCACTGAGTTTGTTATTCCTAAAGCAATTTCATAAACTAAAAAGAAAGAAAAGCACTCTTTTAAGGAAACCACATTTACCCTCTCCTTTTAATTGCATCTAAGAAACCAGGCAAATAACCCTCCATGAAAAGAGCTTTAACAGTTAGATACTCACCATTTTATATTTTAATTTTATAATATTTCATATGTCAAACAATGGAAAACAGGCAGAGAAGGGAGAGATTCCCAGATTCCAGAAAGATAACTTTTACTTCTGCTATTTATCATTAATTGTCTTCCTTTCAAAATAGTTTATATATTGCAGACATTTCTAATTCTACCCAAACGCTTTTATGAATAAGTAATGTATGTACAAAGAGACATCTAGGATTCTTCATCAATGATGAAATTTTAAGTGGGAAAATATTAACCCTAGTTTAACACGTACTAGGTTTAAAGAAAGTATTTATTATGAGTCAGCGCTTCATATTAAACTTTGCCATTTGTCTCCCTAATACTTCTAGAACAAAGTTATTTATTTCTTCATCACTTACATAGAAAATAAGATTTAGAAATTACCCATTTGCTTATTTCCACTGATATTTTTCAAATAGAAAATCAATTTTAAATCTTTTCTTTGCCATATGAAAGAAATACTGAATAATCATTTAATTTAATCTGTCTGATGCTTGCTTGGTTACATTCTGGTATTTCTAACTATTTATATTTTTCTGAGCAAATGAACTATTCCACCATATGTTCAGTCTCCCACAATACCTCACATAATTTCCTAAATATTGGCTTCTATGAAACAGGAGGATCTATTTATAAATTAATTGCATTTTCAGTGTCATTTCTGGCAATATATTCCTGGGCAACTGCTATGGAGACAGAAAGTATCAAAATATACGGCAGAAATTTGAACCATATCAAGGCAGAAGGGCCTGACAAAGGTTAGCAGGATAACATAACATTAAGCTCTGCTCTTTTTCTTAAGCTCATCTCATCTTAACACAGGTACAGGAAATATCTCCTCTTTTTGCACCAAGTGAAGCAAGTCAGACAGAGAAAGACAATTATCATATGCTATCACTTCTATGTGGAATCTTAAAAATTGATACAAATGAACTTAGTTACAAAACAGAAACAGACTCACAGACATAGAAAACAAACTTACAGTTATCAAAGGGGAAAGGCGGGGGGGGGGGATTAATTAGGAATTTGGGATCAACAGATACACACTATATATATAAAATAGACAAACAACAAGGACCTATTGTATAGCACAGGGACCTGTATTCAATATCTTGTAATAAACTATAATGGAAAAGAATCTGAAAAAGAATAAATACATATATATGTAAACGAATCACTTGGCTGTATATCTGAAACACTGTAAATCAACTACACTTCAACAAAAACAAAGAAACAAAAGAGATGCGGAGCTTTGTTTTAAGATTAAAGCCAAAGTAACAAATGTTTGCCTATTTTTAAAAGTATTTCCTTCATTCTGATGTACTTTAGAAATAGTCATAATACTGACAAGAAATTTGTAGAGCCAATGAAATTTCTGATGCTAATACCAACATTTTAATTTATTTTATTTTGCTTACTAATTTCCCAAGGACTGATATATATAAATGCTCTAGAACCCCACATATGCATTTTATCCCCCAATACCCTCCAAAAATTTAACATTCTTTGTTTGTAAACATTTTTGTGAGAGTCAAGTAGATATTTCATGCCACATAGTCTGGCTTTAATGTTGGCCCAGTCAACCCTACAACACAATTAAATCTGTGACTGTTCAAGAAGCTATGTATTAACATATTTATTTTGACAAGTTCAAATCATTTAATATCTTGGCAAGTGTAAATTGTTTAATAAGAGCTTTTATAGGTATTATTTTATTTTAGATTTGAGAAGCAGTCAACAGTCAGTTCATGAACAGCCTTGCTTCTGTGTTTAAGAACTTAGACTTTATCTACTACTTACTGAGATCTATTCAAGGACTTTAAATATGTAGTTTCATTTCAGAAAGATTCCCTGTCACACATAGAGCAATAGTCTTCAAAGTGGAGTACACACTCCACTAGAGGGTATGCTAGAGGGTAGTCAAGCCATCTACAGGGTATGAGAAGAAATATAAAAGTGTGTCTGTGTGTGTGAATGTAAAATCCTATTTAATTTTGATATTTGTTTTCTTAAACTTTACATATTAGTACATATATATAACATATAAATTCATACCTACCTAGATATACATATTAGGAGTTCACATTCAATCTTTTTTTTCCTTGTCTTATGACATATGATATCAGAAAAATTAGAAACTATTAACAAATGAATCAGAAACAGAAAATCAGTGAGGGGCCTAGGAAAACAGTCCAAATAAGAAAAAAGGGGGGCCTGAATTAAGACATAAGGAATAGAGAAGAGAGATGCATCCACATTTCTGTGATGAAATGGCAATGATTGACCAAATGTGAAGAGAGAGAGGGACAAGGGAAATTGAGGCTGGGGTACAGGTTACGCAGTTTGATGGAGCTCAGACTCAAGGAGAAACCTATCAAATGGGTGCCAAGACTTGGGAATTAGAAACAAAGACCTTTCAGTAAAGTTTGAGTGAAACTGTAGTAGAGAGGGAAAAGATGGAAGGAGAAAGATAAATAGTGAATCTCCAGACTCATCCCTGCCCTAACTCAACCATAATGGTTCAGTTTTATCTGTTTTCTATATTGGAGTTTGGTGTATAGGGTTCGGTACCCAATTCTGAGAAACCAAGATTTAAGGGCAGAAAAAACATGCAATATATATATATACTATCTATAAATAAAGATTTATACTTTGTTTTAAAATTGAAGCCAAAGTAACCAAGGTTTGCCTATTTTTAAAGGCATTTTCTTCATTCTGATGTATTTTAGGAACAGTCAAAATCTTAACAAGAAATTTGTAGAGTCGAAAGTTCAGATGCCAATAACAACATTTTACTCTTTATTAAAGCTAACCTATTTACACTTCAGAGAAATGATTTTTTTAAATGGCAAAGAAAGTCTGTACATCAGACTAAGATGAACTTTAGGTACTGCCAATTTCCTGTGGACAGACATTTTTGGAATGCTATCCCATCTCCAAAAAGGATATTACTAATGCCTAAGAAAACACATGTTCATGGAGTCATATACCTAATCACCAATATGAGGTAACTTCTTTTCATTATCATGACCTCTTGCTCTCTACAGTTATATGTCCCCCTAAAATTGGACCTCGTACACCATACAAATAAAGTTGAAATGTCACCAAAGGAATATCGACTGGTGGTCTGCCTAGAGTCTTCCTGGGATGATGAAAGTAAATGTTCCATGGTAGAAACCTGAGTCTGTATCTTGAGTTCCCTCCAGGTATTCTGGCAAACAAAGTAACCATGACCTTGTGATCGATGCTAATGGAGAGACTTCTTATGTTAGTGCACTTGCTGGAGTAGTCACAACACTCCAAGGACTCTTACTGGTGCTGACATTCTAAGCAGAATTCCAAGTTGATGGAGTAATTATCTTACCCTCTTGTGAATATACTTTTTCTGCCTCAGGTCACTGAATCTCTTACTTTTCCCAACATAAAATTTCTATCCAAAAAGAAATGTAATACAACCAAGGAAAAAGATGCTAACAACATTACATTCAAAACAATTCCTCCTCAGGCCCTCTAGTAAAGTCTTATCATTGGATAGCTTACATATGGCCTATGTACAGAGCACACAATTATTGTAGCAAAATTTAATGTGCAGATTATCTGAAATGACCTAATTCACTATAAATGCCAAAAGGACTAATTCTCCCAATATTTGCTGGATTCTTTAATGGACCTTTCCCCCCAAATAATAGGAACAACAACAAAATCTCCAAAAACATTATTTTAGAAAAAACTATAGGAATCCTTTAGGAATCCTATACAGTTACTTCAATTTATTAAACATAGTCTCAAATCTCTTGGAATTTTTCAACAAGCAATAAAGGGTCTCTGCCTAAACAGATTTTTAAAAAAATATCCAAGGAGGAGTCAAACAGCTCAGTCACTGATTTTTGGATGCAGTTACTGTACATTTTATTCATAGGAATGAATAGCATGGCTTACTGTTACCAAAAAAGACTCCTGGATGGCAGATTTTTAAAAAGAGTAAGCAACTGAATTGTAAAAAGTCTTACTAATGATAGATTTCACGATCCCTTAAGAATTCGCCCCCTCAACCCTCCTGATTTTTGGATTCCAAGAAGAATGAAAGTGTTGGCTTATAATTAGACTATGATGGGGTATGACAGATGCTATTGGTGTCAGAATGAAATCTGTGTTGTTTTGTTAATACTCAAGCTCTTTTCTGCAAGATGGACTGCAGTACCCTCTTCCAGATGGCAGACACTCAGTTTCACTGTATGTATTAAGCATGTGTAAGGTAGGACCTAGGTACTGTACAATGAATAATGTGTTTGGGTCAGACTAGAGCTTAGAAAATGCCAAAATAAAAAACAAAAACAGGGTAATTTCATGAAATGCACAATGTGAGTGAACATTACATTCCAATACAACTTGTGGTCCAATTCAAAAATTTGATTTACCAACTGCTGCCTGTTTAGCAAAACACACACATTTCCAGTTAGCCTGAGAAACTTCACTAGGTTTGCTCAGCTTCCCTGCCAGAAATTTTTATTATGGCTCAGAAGAAAATATTTCTTTCATCAAGCCCTCCTCTGGGGGCTTCTTTATATGGAGGTTTTGGCAATTCCGTGATGATGACAATAAAGTTAAAATGAAAACTTTGTATTTTATATCAGTTGGCATGCTTTTGACTTCAGGTAATAGAAAACTATGACTCCGCTGGCTTTAAAAATGAAGAAATACCAAATTTCAGCTGCCAGAAAATTCAGACAGGTGACTGCCGGTTTGGTTACGTGCATGACAGTAATATCCTGGGAAACACATCCTTTCCATCTTTCTGCTCCGCACCCTGAAAGTGCCAGGATTCCTCTAGTGGCCACGAGATGACTACCATAGCACTAAGATCACTTGCAGACAGGGCAAGGCACAGAATAAATGCCTCCCCTAAGCATCTATAGTTAAGAAGCCCTCCAGCAAACTTACTTCACACCTCATGCTCCAGAACTGTGTAACCTGCCCATTACTAAGACAATCACTCTTAGGGAACAAGAGATCATCCTGATTAATGTAGACTACCCAATGTACACTGACCTAGGGATAAGACTGCCTTCCCTGAGAAGAGTGGCATCTGAAGAATTAGTATCTTTGGCAACATAAGAGACGAAATAGGTTGTGAAGGGGCAACCACTGGTGTTGCTAAGTTTAGATTATATACAGTACTAAATGTGATTTGCAATCAAGTCCCCATCTGTGTTTAATTAAAAGATAAGTGTTAGGGCTTCCCTGGTGGCGCAGTGGTTGAGAGTCCGCCTGCCGATGCAGGGGACACGGGTTCGTGCGCCGGTCCGGGAAGATCCCACATGCCGCGGAGCGGCTGGGCCCGTGAGCCGTAGCCGCTGAGCCTGCGCGTCCGGAGCCTGTGCTCTGCAACGGGAGAGGTCACAGAAGTGAGAGGCTCGCGTACCGCAAAAAAAAAAAAAAAAAAAAAAGATAAGTCTTAGAGAAGATAGGAGTCTCTAAAATCATCCCTCCTCTCTCATGGGATTCATAACAGTGCCACAATTTATCATTCAGGTTGATTTTAAAGATTGCATAACTATTGCTTATCCCCCTTTATGAAATTCTGAGAGAGTTTCCAGGACATCGAACTACTCTGGTTCTCCTCCTGCTGCTTCATCTACTCAGGTTCATCACTCTTCACTAGCTTTTCATCTACTTCCCGCTCTCTTTTTGAAGATTAACCATAAGCCCTCTTCTCTTTGCTTTCTGAAGTTTCTCTCAACCACTTCACTGGCTTTGAATAGCCCAATTATATAAACGTTTTCCAAATTCCTACCTCCACCCTGACTTCACTTCCAAGTTAGGCATAACTACTTGCATCGCCTGCTAACACTAACTCAACAAATCTCTCCCAACATCTCCTCCCAATTCAGGATCTTCTCCTGATTTCCCTATTTCTGCTCCTGCCTCATCATTCTCTCAGTTATTCAGGCCTGAGCCCGAGAATCACCTTGGGTGTCTCACTCTTTCTCAACGACAATATTGATTTGTGTAATATGGTGTAATATCTTTGAAATACCTGTACTATCTGTCCCTGAGTCTTTTCATTGTCACCAACTTAAGGCCACATTACCTCTTACCAAGTCTAATCCACCAGTCAATGTTTCTTAGACCACTCACCCAGTCTATGCTCCCATGAAACCATTCCAGATGGATCTTCCTATGGCATTTCATCAGCATCTGCCTGCTAATTCTTTTCATCCTGTACTTGAGCTCACTGGCCCACTGGCTCTTTCCCCAAATTGCACCATGCTTCCTGTTTCTGTGCCTTTGTCCAGTGTTCTTTCCTCTGTCTATAACTGTGCTCTCCCTACTTCTGTAGAAATCCTACCCATCATCAAACCTTAAAGGGTTGAGAATAAGTGTATCCTTAGACTACATATGATGACTACAACAGTTTAAGTCTCTCTGGAATTTTTTAAAATAAATTTATTTATTTATTTATTTTTGGCTGCGTTGGGTCTTCATTGCAGTGTGCAGGCTTTTCTCTAGTTGCAGCGAGGTGGGGGCTACTCTTCATTGCAGTGCGCGGGCTTCTCATTGCGGTGGCTTCTCTTGTTGTGGAGCATGGGCTCTAGGCACGCGACCTTCAGTAGTTGTGGCTCGCGGGTTCTAGAGTGCAGGCTCCGTAGTTGTGGCATACGGGCTTAGTTGATCCGTGGCATGTGGGATCTTCCTGGACCAAGGCTTGAACCCGTGTCCCCTGCATTGGCAGGCGGATTCTCAACCACTGCACCACCAGGGAAGCCCCTCTTTGGCATCTTTAAACTGATATTGAGCAAATACTTGAAATTATGAAAAACTTAAATACGATGAATATGTAAAGCAAGAGTAAAGGTTAATAGGGTCTGTATAATGGAAAATGTTATCAACAACCTCTTTAAATGCTATATATGCTTGTAAGGAATCCTTCTGAGATTCTACTTATGTTTATCACTTTTATGGTCAATGCTGATATTTCTCTTAGAATTAATTCAGCTACTTAAAAACAGGCTACTGAGGGTCATTGACTCTTTTGGAATATAGATGCTAATTCAGAAGACATAATAGAATCAGAAACTGCTGGACATAGGGTATGAAAGAAAAGAAAGACA
The DNA here is from genome assembly GCF_025265405.1 of Mesoplodon densirostris. Taxonomy (NCBI): domain Eukaryota; kingdom Metazoa; phylum Chordata; class Mammalia; order Artiodactyla; family Ziphiidae; genus Mesoplodon; species Mesoplodon densirostris. The sequence continues at coordinate 47,868,299 of NC_082663.1, forward strand.
TAGCTGTAATATTATGATCATATGGATAATTTCCTTTATTTGAATGTAAATAATTATTTAAATACTCCATATACATGCATAATTTAAAATAAATATTTATATAAATGTTGATTACTGAATTGCTCTTTGACTCATGCTGAAGTCACCCGCCTATCCCTCAAAAAGCTGGTTTCACACTAATGTTCTCCACAAAATGGTTAAATTTCAACTATTTCTGGACCATTGCTGTGACATGCTAGGCACTATAGGATGCCATGGGCTTGCTGAGAGTCCTGGTCTAGGACATTGCTTTTCAACACTTAAAATACTTCATGAGAAATTTCTAAAACCAGAGTTTTCATTCCATATTTTGATGTCATAATATGGACCATAAGAATTTTTCTCTGTTTTTCTTTTTTTAAAAATTTTTGCAAGCTTACAGATCCCTCCCACAGTCTCAGAACTTTTTATGCATTTTCATCCTCTTTTAGTTCATAATGTGAAAACATTAAATAATTTTAAGTTTGTATTTTACCAGTCAGTGCCACCATTTAAAACCCAGAATTTTGGGGATCATCTAGTTCAATCCCTTGATTTTAAAGTTATAGATCCACAACACTGCACATTGTCCATTCCCTAAATGTTCCTTGAGTTTCACTTTCACCTTATGCAAAATTAATTTGTGCTCTACTTTGTCAATTCTATAGCCCTGCACTCCCATCAACAAATGCAGAAAAGGCAGTGGCAGGTTGATGAAAAATAGCATAGCATTATGGTAAAGAACACAGATCAGACTACCTGCTTCTCCATTTTCTCATTTAAAAATTAGAAATAACAATCATGCATCTAATTCGAGTTTTTGTGAAAAATAATTGGGTTAATGTTTATAAAATGCTTAGAGAGTACCTGACACATAAATACCTCGTGTCAGCTATTATTATTCTTATTGTTTTTGTTATCATTATTACAGGATTCCATTATTTCGATGTATGTGGTGAGCATATATATACTAATTCTGGAATTGTGAAGAGAGATAATAAAGAAAATGGGGGAAAAACTCTTCTATATCAGGTATTAATGTTAATATTTTTGTTTGATTTAAGCACTTCAATGATCAGCATAGTTCTTTTAGTTACTATTCCAAGAAGAATTTTAAAGTACATACACCCAACAAATACCCACACACTTTCAACACATGTTTCCATGTACAGAGTGTTTCTGAAGATAGAGCAGAAATGAAGTATAAGCTCTGGCTATTTAGCCTGGCAACTGCAGCAGAGTTAAATACGGTCAGTGATCCTGTCCTGGTTGATAATTACCTCCTCGAATTATCTAAGAGGCAATGTATAAATTGAGGTCAGGTTCCCACCCTGGTTAAAGCTAACAGCATGGCCTTGACCACGTTCCTTTGAGTTGGGGGATCAAAGGAAGAAATTATCAAAGATCCAAATAGAAATCAGGCAAACAGATCACCACATGAAAGAGCAATAACTCCTCTCCCTCATGGAAAGATAACTCCTGTCTGGCCAGCACAATTCTTTTCCAACTATAAAATAAGCTTGGGGTGAATGGTAGGCAATGAAAATACAAAACAGTACATAGGGGTTGACAAACACAACAACCATGATAATTAGTTATCTTTCCAAACAGTAAAGAGAAATCAAGTATTGGTTTATTATTTTCCTGTTAAAAAAATACCTTTCACATCAAAAGCACTACCCATGGAATATTCCGCAAATGCTGGAATTCCTTTTCCCCAGATACTTTCTAAGTGATTAAAAATTTTAATTCTAAGAGAACTTACATTGAAGTATAGTACTCCTAAACTCAGGATCTTTAAAAGATGGCTGAGTTCCATGTCTCTATGGCACACTCTTGGAGAGAAAATGTTTCACATATTCATGGACTCTCCCTAAATCTTGAAAGTCTTCAGGCAAAAAGGCAGAGCTGGAGCCCAAGCTGAGGCAGAGCCTCATTGCTGCCAACACATCATGCCTGGCCAGGCCTGAAGAGTTGGCCAAGACCACACAGACAGAGACTACACGGTAAGTTGTATTGAGAATTCTTTTCTCAACTGGAAGCCATTCTGAACTCCTGCCTAAAGTTGGAGAAAGTGAAGAAGGGCCAAAACCAGAAACCATTAAGGCTCAGAGATAATTATTATGGAAAACCAACAAGCATTTGCCTAATGATTCCCTAGAGCCACTCCTAAAAGAAGGAATGAAAAGGAAACATTCACACCACCCACAACACAAAGATTCAGTGCAGTCAATGAACCAAAGCAGGAAAACCCAGTTCTGAAATGTGATAATAACCTAATATCACCCCCTTCTAATTTCTCAGTAGTTAGCTATATTACAAGAATGTAGCCAAATACATAATTGTTTTTTTGCATATATCCTTAAAATACCAACACCATACTAAAATCACCACCCTGAAAAACACTGCATGGAATCAGTAATTCTTTCTGCATAATCTATTTTAAATTTTATTGGTGCAGATTTTTTGTCTCTAAAGTTCTATGGAATAGTTATTTTTTCATGTGCCAGAAGCGAAGGGAAAGGATTTTTAATATTCTGAGCTAGCAATATCTCACCTTCCCAAACTATACCATTGAGCCTATATATCTATTGACAAATAGTTTGGAAATTATAATGTGAAAATGTGTCACAAATGTATTGTGATTTAGTCCATTAATATCTTAAGTACATGAAATGGCTACATCCATATTTTCTCTAAAATAAGGGCATTGAGACGACTTCCTCTGAATCCTTTTAACTCAATTTTCTAAAAGTCTACAATTTTACAGACATGCATAGTACTTCCTACAGAGACATCTTCTACTCCATTTTAACAAGTGTACATCTTTGCTCAGGAAGGTTCAATGGATACTTTAGATACATCCCTGTGCTCCGAGGGATCTGGCATGGCCTTTTTGGGTAGGACAGTAAATAGCCCATGACTGTTTGCCTATGACTGCACAGAATGCAATTTATCTTTTAGTTGGTTTGCAGAAAATGACTGTGTAAACTTCACAACATTCGCCAGTATTTCTATTCTTTAATACATGGCTCACTGACTAGGAACCAGTTTCCCAAGCAAGAACAAGATGTTTCCTTGTTTCTGATGAGTTTTTGGAAAGTAAAACAGACCTCCTTCTGAATTACCTCCTAAAGGCATACTTCACGTTTTTCCTAAGCAATAACTGCTTCCTTGATACTGTTTACAAACCCAATCATTACCGTTCTTTTGACTGCAAAGGAACACGTGCTATTTGTTGCTTTGATGACTTTAATAAATCAAAACCGTATGGGAAGATCAACTGCCTCATCGTCTTCTAGGCTTCTATGTGAACTGCACTTGGAAATTCCCGAGCAGCTGTATTCTATGGGGGAGCAGGATGCCATCTAGCGATCAGATAAGAAATGACATCTGCGCGTTCTTTCTGAACTCGGTATTAACAGTGAGGAATTGGACTACAGAGTAGAACTGAAAGAAGAGAAATATAATAGAAATTCCTTGGGCAGGAACTTTACCTGCTATTTGCTATGTATACCATTCTGAATAGTCATTATTTTAAAAACGTGAGTTGTAACTATATGAACATGGCATTCCCAGTCTCTTAGGGTCACTTGATTTTTTAGGGTCACATATTTAACTTCAACCTACCATTGTTATAGTCATATAGTTTCCAAAATAGATGTCTTTATGTGGTACATTTAATATCAATGAACTATGTCTTTGGCTCGTTAGAAGTTAATGAAACTTCTGAAACATAATTTCAAACATTGCACTGTAAACTATATTTACTTAAAAATGCCTCATTTTATTGGCTTTAAGAGACACCCTGTTGGGATGCTACTAAATTGTCGAATATTTTAAAACACAGAGGAAAAAGTTAGATGAAATAAATGGCATACTACTTAAAGAATAAAATATTACTCACCGTGGAACCAAAAGAGTTCCTTACTGTCAGGAAAAAGCACATGATTGCTCTTCTAGTTTAAGCGTGGTGTTATTAAGATACGAACAGTGTGAGGTACACTTGCCTCATGCTGTCCTGCCAGGATGCTCATACTGTCCTGGCAGATTTGGCCCAGTCTTTTCCCTCTGGAAAGTTCCACAGAGACAAGGAACATGCCTGATACATTGTTTCATCTCCACAGGAAATTTCCTTAATCAACTCTTACTGTCCAGTCAGTTTTAGGCAAATCATGGCATATATGTGTCATCATCAACTATATAGTATCTACGCTTATACTCTGACAAACTGTAACTAGGTTTTCCCTGTGGGGTATAATGAATTTCAGTGAGACTCTTCAGATATGCCCTTTACCAAATAAATATTTCAAAACATTTAATTTCTCTATAGAGTAAAATTCAAAACAAGTAGATTTGGATTTCTCTAGTTGCTGAATTGGGATTCAAGTCAGTAATTGTTTCATAATCTACAGTAAACCTCCCATGACACTACTACTCTCAAAGTGCAAAGACTGTCACAGGGTGGAAAGGAATGCTTTTTTGTTTTGTTTTTTTTTAACCAACACGTCCATAGATACCTACAGCTTAGCCAAACAACTGTCAATCGTAAAGTCACAGCTGTTTGTCCCTAAGATAATTAAATGTGTCTGTAGGCTACAGCCTCCCGACCTATAGTTGTTTGAAGGATATGAAATGACAATGGACATACAAACTCTCACGATATTTTGGGGGACAAATCAAGCAGTGTTTGTAAAGGAAACTAAAAGGGCTTCAGAGCCTTCTGACCTGGATGCAAGAGGGACTCTTCTACTTTGCAGTCTGAGCAGTTACTGCACCTCTCTGAGACCAAGTTTTCTCATGGGGATGATCTCTGCTAATCCTGGTGACCCAAAGTTCTCATTCTGGCACACGCGGAACTTTCAAGAGAGCAACAGTTTTCAAAGTAATTTTGAAGTGTGTGTTAAGAAACATGCTTGTGACAAAATTAATAGTAAGAGATCACAGTGTGATCTATAATGATTTTAAATTTAGAGAGGGCTTGCTTGCTAACTGAGATGAGGGATCAAGTTGTATATTCAATAACACAAGCACACACTTTTTGTGAAACAGAAAACAGGAACTCTAAGCAAAGACACTACAAACTGCATTTATCTTTTGAAATAGGAAAATAAAATCAGTTGAAAGAGGTTTTTAATGACGAGTTTTGAAACATTAATCCATACGGTTGTATGCCTGGAAGAGCCTTCTTAGGAATTCATTTTATGTTTAGCATTGACTTTGAGTAACAGGTATTTTTAGACACATTTCATATATTTCAAAGGGCTAAAAACATTTATTTATTTATAACTTCATTGAGTCAACCGATATTTATAAAAGGCCTTCTCTGTGACAAGCACAGGTTTGGAAATGATCTACTTGTGTTTTACAATACAGATTAAACCTAGATGCAGTGTTAAATTTGTGATAAATAAGGCAGCTGAGAGCTACTAAAAGCTGAAGGACTTTATAATTTTTTAGAGTGTAAAGAATCATTTTATCTATTTTAAGTCTCAAGCTATTCTGTGTTTCATAAAGACACTATACAAAGTATATATTGATATAAAATACATACACTTAAGTATATATATATTTTATTGTGTGAGAAAGCAGCAGGAAAGAAAATGTGGATGGCTTTAAAAAGGAAAAAAATGAAAGAAAAGAATAGCTATAACTCCAAATTCCCCAATCTTGTCAATTGAAAGAAAAAACTGTTTAAAGTACATAATTTTTAAAATCAGTAGCTATATGTATAGATGCCCACAAAGTAACAGTTAGAATAGACATTATTTGCTATTGTATATGTGCAGAAAGGCATATTCTGGATGAAATATATTAAAATGTTTCTTCACTGTTTAGCAGTCTTACACCAGTGATTTAACTTATATGCTATCTGTATTCTAGTGATCTGGCCTCTCTTGGTCTGCCTAAATAACACACTACTTAGCATTTATCTAGCCTTTTCTAAGTAGAAGCTTAAGGTTTTTTGAAGTAATCATCTTATTGACTCTTAGCACATTAAAAGAGAGAGACAGCAATCAGCCTGAACCATCCGGGACGGATGAGCAATGGAGACGCACAGAAAATCAAGTTACACTGGCAATAATTTTCTTCTATTGTTCTTCATCATTGTTCTTCTGAAAAAGAACAATGGGAGTTGTGGATTTCTCAGAATTATAGATTATAAAGTTCAGTCAAATTGCTTTTACATATACATAGACAGAATTGATGCTTGGAATGGCAGATTTACATTACTCTAAGGCTGTTACTGACCAAGACTAACTTAATAATAGCAGAATGGACACTGTTACTATAATGGTGTTTAATAGAAGAACTAGAAGTGGAAGGTTTTCTGAATTAGCCCTGAGCTAACCCAACAATCCAGGAATCCAGATCACCCCACTCCCCAGCCATTTGTCCCCTCTAGCCCCTCCTGGGTGTGAGTCTTCAAGAAGAGTCATTTGTCACCAACCACATTGTTCACACTCTGGCACAGCCTAACATGGATTTGTGTATGTTTATGATCATCTCTCCACTAAACATTTAGTTCCCGGGGGCCAAAACCCTCATTTATCTTTGTATTCTCAAGTCCTATTAAGCATATAATCAGTGCTCAATAAATGATGAATTAAGTAAATGAATGATCTCCTCATTGCTTAAAACTGAGGTGCATGCATAAATTTCTAAGGCAGTAAGATGAAGGGTTGGTCTCCCAAGACTTGTTCAAATATCTTAAACTCATCATCAAAGGAATGAAAAAAAGTATTCTTGGCTTGCTTTCAAGAAATGTGTGATGTTAAAGAAAATTCTTGCTAGATTATTTTTATTGTAATATTCTGTCATAACTTTTCATTGTAAAAGTAATAACATTATTTCAAAATTTATTTAAGGTCTAACTATAAACACAAGGAAACAATATCTATAATTCTATCAGATAGAACTGGTTTCATATTTTAGTATAAGTATTTAAAAATGTGTAACCAACTGCAGTATGTATAGTTTTGTGACAAATTTTAATGTTAATATCTCTATCATTTTTTTTGTAAATATATGGGAGCATCACAACTTTAAATAGTCTGCTATTGATATATATTCACCTCAAACATTTGACTATTATCAATAACTCATTAATGAGCATCTTTACGTAACACACTAGGTATCACTGTTTGCAATGTTTCCAGTAAAATTTCAAATTAATCTCAACAAAGACTCAGAGACAAGCTTATTCCCTCAATTTCTTTTCTCTCTTTTGGCAAAAGACAACAATAGTAGAAGAATTCAAGAATTATTTTTAACCCATAATATGTATTACATGGCCAGTCTCTCTTGTAATGATACAGTTCCTATTTCTACAGCTATAGGATAGGGAAAGGGCAATAAATTTTAATCCCAAAGTTGCTGAGCCTGGAAACATTTTCTAGACTAGAGAGCTTAAGTGTCATAGGAACAATGGCTTAAAGGAAGGGTGTTTTCCATACTGATTAAAACATAACCGATTATCTTGATACAGTGATTACTTTTCCATTGTAAAAAGGAAAAAAATAAAACGTAATACTTTGTAGTTTATCTTATTTTATTGCTTTTGACTACATAAGAAACACTAAGAAATTCCAATGCAAGTGCTCTAAATAGGTAACAGATATATTTGTGGTTATCTTGCATCCATAAACATTTCTTGGTGATTTTGCTAACTATAATCCTGTAATATAAACCCTCTAGAACTTACTCCAATAGAAATCTCAGATTATTCACACTCCAAACAAAGGGCTAAATGTCAATTGAACACCATCTAGCTTCTCTAATCAAGTTCCTGTCAAGTTAAGTTGAGCCTAGTGATATATGACAAAGGTAATCCAATGGCAAGGCTGAAAAGCCATTCTGATATGTATACTAAGTTGTTTCCAAATATCAAGTCATCAGACCTGTAATGACTTAAACTCTTACAAAAATCCTACATAGGATAATGGCTCAATAACTAGACTTGTATCAAGTATAAGAATACTTATATTTACCCACAATGACTAGTGAATAATGTGCTTTTAGGTAACTCACATAAAACTGTTGTTAAAGACATTGTTGCTCTGCTTTGTACAAAGATACAAATGAAAAATCTTAGCACTAATTACAGGATGAAAGTTTTACTGCTAAAGATATTAATATTATCAGGTTTCCCTATTTACTATGTCTTTGAGGAAACTCAGATCTAAATTTAACTCTAAACACGAAATATACTTTTACATTTGTGTTTCTGACTAAGCTTTACCTAGTCCCTTTGTACATTTTTAAAATTAGAATAGCTTTAAATCCTTTTCTAAAAAAAAAAGCATGAAGGGGCTTCCCTGGTGGCGCAGTGGTTAAGAATCTGCCTGCCAATGCAGGGGACATGGGTTCGAGCCCTGGTCCGGGAAGATCCCACATGCCGTGGAGCAACTAAGCCCATGCGCCACAACTACTGAGCCTGCACTCTAGAGCCCGCGAGCCACAACTACTGAAGCCCACGTGCCTAGAGCCCGTGCTCTGCAACAAGAGAAGCCACCGCAATGAGAAGCTCCCGCTAGCCGCAACTAGAGGAAGCCCACGCGTGGCAATGAAGACCCAACATAGCCATAAATAGATAAATAAATAAAATACATTTATTAAATAAAAAAAAAAAAAAAGGAGTCAGGGCTGCCTGAGATGGCAGGGCCCTGCAGCATGCCCTTGAAAAAAACAAAAACAAACAAACAAACAAGTAAAAGCATGAAAAATACATAAATAAATAATAAGATTGCTTTTGTTTCCTAATCTTAATCATCTACACTAATCAAAATAAGATGAGGTACAAATAACCAGCTATCAAAACCCAGAAATATATTTGTAATTCACTCAGAAACATGTTTGAAAACACTCCTGCACTAACATTTGTTCCTTCCTGATGATCCTGAAGTTTAGTCCAAGACAAAGTTCAGCAGATACTCTGGCTTAAATCGTAGCTATATACTCCAGGAAAAAATAGTACCTACTTCAGCTGGGTATTTAATGGTGTGAGGCAATTCTCATTATTGTGGAAATGGGATTATTAGCACCATATTTTAAATATAGAAATAGAAAATGTCAATCTCCATATTGTTGGACTCAGTCCTAGGTGGAAACAAACTTACAAACTGAAACAAACCAACTGAATCATATTTCGAGTGAATAACGCAACTGCATTGAAGGGGGAGGAGAATGCGGGTGAAGGGAGAACTAACCAAGTGACTTTGGAATACAGGATTAGATATACAAGACCAAAAGAATGCTAAAAATCTAATTTAAAGGCTTACAATCTTTTTTTTTCCCCATGTTCTTTTTTTTTCCACAGAGGCATGGGTTAGCAATTCTGAAACTATTTTGTAAAACTACATTCTAGGATTAAGCAAACATGCAATATATTGTGAATAATGAGAGCCAGGTTTTTTACTGTTGTAAGGGAGTTACAGAGATGAAAATGAAGAAGGATAGAATGAATACTGTGGTATTAGACTGGAATTGGTAGTATCAGTGTGCAATCACAGATTGAATCTATAGAGATACATGGATATACACATGGATACAGGTATACACCGATATGTATATTTATGCACACATTTATGTATATAAGTATGTATACACATATACCTTTTCCCCAGATCTATCTGCTGAGAGAGCCTAGAAGTAAAAATTCCCCAATTGCAATGAGCACACCCTCTCTCCAAATTCTGGTTTCTAAATATCTTTTTTTTTCTGTTAAAAGGAACAAAGGATCCTTAAAAAAGCAGCTGGTTCCAAAGCTGAGGCAGGGGAAAGTACTAGAGTCTTAGATCTCTTATGCCAAAAAATAAGAAAGTACTGAAGGAATGATAGGAACATGTCAAAATGGCAATGAGCCAAGTAGAAGGAACTCCCACTGTCCAAATCTGGGACAGTATGAGCATCAAAATAAATAATTATATTAAGTAACAATAATAAAGGACTATAATCTGCTAAACAAAGAATCCATAAACCTATACAGAAACAAACAAATAAACAGGAAGGGAACACTCTTCCATATGATAAGATGGCAATTAATAAGTGAAGAAGAAATGATCACCATTAGCAACCATCATAATAATAACTGATCCAGGCAGAAATCATCAATGAATTCTAACTGTTGGATAAAAATTTAACAAATACCAGGATATTTCCATAGTCTCAAAGTAACACTCTACAAGTTACACTTTATTACAAAGGAGGAAAATGGTAACTTTACAATGGAGAAACATGGCAGACATCACTTTAACCAAATGATCAAAGTTAAAACTGTAGTAATGGAACGAAACAACTAAACAACAGCATGTGCCTCCAGATACAAAAACTCAGCATCACTCCTGTAATAGTCCTGCGAAAATGGTATGACCTGAATCTCATCACAAGGAAACGTAAAACTCAAACTGAAGGACAGTCTATAAAACAACCAGCCTGTATTTTTCAGAAAACACCACTGTCATGAAAAACAATGGAAGTCTCAGAAACTGTTCCAGTTTAAAGGGTATTTAAAAGACATGACAACTAATTGCAAAGCATTCATTTGTATTTTCTTTTGCTATAAAGAACACTAATGGGGGCCTCCCTGGTGGCGCAAGTGGTTGAGAGTCCGCCTGCCGATGCAGGGGATACGGGTTCGTGCCCCGGTCTGGGAGGATCCCATATGCCGCGGAGCGGCTGGGCCCGTGAGCCGTGGCTGCTGAGCCTGCGCGTCCGGAGCCTGCGCGTCCGGAGCCTGTGCTCCGCAACGGGGGAGGCCACAACAGTGAGAGGCCCGCATACCGCAAAAAAAAAAAAAAAAAAAAAAAAAAAAAAGAACACTAATGGAACAACTACTGAAATTTGAAACAAGGTCTATAGATTAGATAATAGCATTGTAACACTATTAATTTGCTAATTTTGATCACTGACCTGTATGTAAACTAATTCCATGTTTTATGAAATATTTAAGTATTTAAAGGTAAAAGGGTATCACATCTACAACTCACTCAAACAGTTCAGAAGAAAAAAAACTATAAAAATAAACATATATTTGTGTATATACATGTGTATATATGGATAGAAGATAGATAGATAGATAGATAGATAGATAGATAGATAGATAGATAGATAGATGAGAGAGAGAGAGAAGATGGAAAATGAGAATGGTAGAGGACTCTTGGTGAATGGTACCCAGGAATCTTTTGTGCCATTCTTGCAACTTTACAGTAAATCTGAAATTACATCAAATTAAAAATTAAAATAAATTCCTTTGTTAGTGAGAAAGTACTTATCGACTCTTTGGCTGGCTTTTGTTTTTCAGACCCGATTGTAATAAATGGCTGTCATAGATTAATTTCTGAATAACAACACAAATGTCTACTTTTGTCCACATAAGCATTTTTCAAACTGTGAGCTGCAATCTATTAGTAAGTTATGAAATCAATTTAGTGGGATATGACCAGAATTTTCTTAATGAGCTGCAATAAAAGAAAGAGTATTAGAATGTATCACACTTGATAGAGCTAAGTGTTTGTTTCTGATACTTGAATTACAATTATATACAATTGTATGTATATGTCATGTAAGATTCACTGGACCACCAACCTTCTCTATGATGGTTCAAGCCACCACTCCTTTGAACATGGTGCCCACTCCACCAGCAACCCCTAGCTGCCCGATCATCCTTCAAGACAAATTTCAATGTGACTTCTTGCATGAAGTTTTTCCTCCCTCTCTCAGCACTGCCTTCCCTTCTCCCCCAAAATGCAATTCTTCCTTCTCTGTTGCCTCATAGCTCTTTGCTCACACTTCTATCTCTTTTACACTGTTTTAATTTAATGTATTTTATAGTATTGTCTCTCCCACTAGGCTACCAGGAGCTTTTCAAAATGTTACACAGCCCTTAATTTTTCTGACCCCCTCCCCAGAGAATAAGATGTCTAGCACAAGCACAACTCTCGATGATTATTTTTGAACAAATGGACAATAAAAGGCAACAAATACCATAGGAAAATACATAGAATCATAAAATTCCAAGAAAGAGCTATAACCACCAGCCACTTGCTTGCCCACATTATTAAGGAAGTGCTAACTAATCTGAGCATGAAGAAGGAGTAGAATGTGGATCAAAAATGATGGTAGGAGAGGGATTGTAATAGAGAACAAGAAACAGAAAGAACAAAGACCTAGAAGCCTAAGTGTGGTGGCCACAAGAAGGTACTGCAGACTCCAACGATAGGGATGATAATTGGCCAAGGGTCCCCAGCTGCTGCTTCTGAAATCCACTGCAGCATCTGAGTTGCAACCATACTTCCCATGACCTGCTCCCAGCCATGACTGATCACGTAGAGACACTGAGGCGGACCCATTCCCAGGAAACACAGGACTCCTCTGGTGGCTGATTCTGGCTTAAAGACTTCATATGTAAGGCGTTACCTAACTCAATCTAGGATGCTTCCACCCAACATCTCTCTCTTCTTCACTTACGGTCAAATTTATATCATAATCTCAGTTCTCACTCAACCTTATCTGGCTCCCTCTCTATTTTCTCTTACATGTGCATTTCCTAAAATCCTTGCATTTCTAATCCCACTTTAGCATTGGCTTCTTGGAAGACCAAGACTAACACAGAAAGTACAGAGTATACATGGAGTAAGTAGGGGAAATTAAATCTGGAGGAGCAAATTGATTTTTATCATTGAGGACAACTAGTCAATTCAATACTTTGTCCCAAGTCAGGATAAATCTTAATTTCCTAATACAAATAGAACTGTCCATGTAGTTCTTAAAGTTCACCAGTGACAAAGACTTCATAACTTCCTTTTGTGAGTTGTTTCATAGCTTAATCATCTTTCACATCCAACTTAGGTCTATACTAAATCCCTTGTTTTAAGGTCTTTTCTTCCACTTCAGTTTCTATGGAGATAGATCACAGCCAACTATAGAAATACTAAATTAACTACGCAAACTCTCACTCATAACAGTAATTCTCTCTATAATGCTCTGTATACATGACCTTGAAGGACTATTAGCCACATTTTCTATTTGCTACAAAATTATGTCTCATTAATATAATCTACTCATGGAATACCTGACTTTTATTCACCCAAAAAAAAAAGAAGATTCCTCATTTTCAAGCAGAAAAGTAAAGGTTTGTATGTTTACTTCAGAGAGACTTTTACAATTGTTAATGGAAAGGAAATCATTTTTTCATTCCTAAAGTCTCAAATACTCTGCCTTCTACTGACAGAGTAAAAAACTCAATCTTCAATTATTTAGATTAAACATAACATGTTATCCAATTTAAAATAATGAATGCATTTTTTTCTGCCAAAGATTTGAAACAGAGATGGAATGTGTGTGTTATCTTTCCAGATCTTTGCTTGAATAAAATAAAAGCATTAGTCTGACCGTGATAAGCACATTGTCTGGTCCAGATTCTCCAAGTATGCAAATCAACATGAAAAGCTCCAACAGCAAGACTTACCCATCTGCACAGAGTTTCAAAAATGGTGATGTACTTACCTAAAATAAAAGGAAAGATGACATTAATGACATTCATCACAGCTTAAACATATAGTGAAAAACAAATTCTAGAAGGCATTCAGAGCATCTGTTACCCTCACCACTGCCAGATCCAGTTTTAGGGTTTTTGTTTATAACACAACAGGCCAGATGGTGCTGTCTCTCTGACTGTCCAAGTTTATTTCGAGTACACTTCATAGGTATATGCTCGATAAATGTTGAGAAAGATTATAACAATCAAGTAGCCAAGCACTATGACTTAATAACAATAGCAAAAAAATATCTGTTGAGTACTTTCTTGCCTGCCAAGCCCAGTATAATATACTTTACGTGCATTTTCTCATTCACTCTTCAGAAAATGGAGGTGAGGTAAGTATTATTAGTATCACCATTGTAAAGATGAAGTAAGTGAGGCTTGGAGAAGTTCATTAACTTGTCCAAAGTCACACAGCTAGGAAGTGTTGGGAGCTGGAATTTTCATAAGTTCTCTGATTCTAGAGCCTGATCTCATGATCTTTATGTTATACATTCAAAACTCAGTTGGAAAGAAAGATCCCAGTATTAGTACTTTGTTAAATAATAGGTTATAAAAATAGAATTGATTATAATTTTGAAAATTAGAAGAATGAACAATGCCTAGTACATAGCTCAATAACATTTGTTGAATGAATAAGTAATAAGCAAATGAATATTATTGATATTTAATAAATGTACTCAGGCTGTATCTCAACACAAGAAATATTTGCATAACAAAGCACTCCAATGTATAGGTTATTTCTTTCCTCCTGCAAACGGCCCGGCACCAGTGCTTTATTCTACTGATTGCCTAGGGATGAGAACTGAATGCTCTCAAGTAAGAGAGAGAAGGGGCCTGTCTGAAACAAATGGCTGGGGAGCTACAAGAAAAGGATGGAGTTGCCAAATCCTCAAATGGCATATTAGTCTAAAGGTAAAATCCTTCAACTGTTCAAGAAACAGTTAGCAGATGCCATTTAACAGTTCAGTTTTCTTCAGGTTTTTGGTCACTCTCTTAGAGATTCAGATTAATTAAAAAATGTTAAAGAAAGAAGTAGCTTAAGTGAGGAACACAAACAAGGGGATTGGTTATTTGAAAGAACATTGAAAAACAAACATAAGAAATACCTGGGGCTTCAAATTCACAAAGAAATAACCACCAATTTATCTCATATTTTAGTATTCAAAACATATACAAAGACCTAATTTTATTAATAATTAACTCCAAGAGCAAACTGCCCTGTAGAAATTCAAGTCCCTATTTCCATAAGCTGGTAACATAGTAAAATAAACAAGTGGAACATGAAGTGCTTCATACAAATGTCCACAGTCTTTACCAAATAACACTTCATTTCAGAATTTTTATATGAACAATCTTTATACCTATGGATGTTTTTCTCAGCATCACATAGATGTGTGCTATATACTAGATGTGGTTATTAAAGTTAACTCCCCCCCCAAAAAAAGAAATGTGATAAACCTTAAAAAATGTTTTAAGTTTTGTTCATTCGTTTCAAGGTTAAATTGAATTAATATTTTAAAATGTCACACGTATCTACAAATTTTAGTGAAACAAATGGAACTTTTTATTGTGGATTCACTGTTTACCCTTAGAGATAATTGGACTCAGTGGTATGAAAATTTAATTAAAAGGCATTAAAAAATGCATTTGATTCCATTCTGGTAAAGACTCTGAAGAGGGTCCCAGAGCACAGTTATTGGCCCATAAGTTAGACGAGATATGAAGGGATGTACTTGTTAAGTAACTGGAAAGTGATTTTTTCTTTATCTACGTCCTAGCAAAGTAGTTTATCACACCTTAGTATCAAAGGTTCTAGGTAACCATCCATCTTTCAGTGAGAAGGTAAATGAAAAGAGCCTAAATAAGATTCAGCTACAATAAGCCTGAAATCTTCTATGAATAGGATTTAGGCATAGATAAATCTATTCTACCTTTGTTCTACTGAATATCAGTTCTAAGAGATAAATGGATATGAAAATAAGACATCAGTTTGCTGCCTTAAGTGTGGAGATAAGTAGGGGTAACTCCAACATGGATAGCATTTGAATTGATACTGAGGAGTGGGGAAGGGATGGAAGACTTCAAAGACAGTCATGTTTATTCATTAGATTAAGCCAGACATTTTCCCAGCACTAAGTTGTGGCACAAATCTTTACCCTTGCCCAACCCCAGTCTTCATTTCCAAATCTACTTCTCATTTAGCAGCTTTTTTTAAATTAAAAAAAACTGCATTATCTTATTAAAAATCTGGTTACTTCATTCACAAACTCCCACTAACTCAGTGTATTTATTCCTCTATAAAGTAGGTACAGGTTAGAAGAATGAGTTATATGCCAGACTGGCCTTCTTTGCTGAGAA
This sequence comes from Mesoplodon densirostris, assembly GCF_025265405.1. Taxonomy (NCBI): domain Eukaryota; kingdom Metazoa; phylum Chordata; class Mammalia; order Artiodactyla; family Ziphiidae; genus Mesoplodon; species Mesoplodon densirostris. Next base: position 47,884,218 of record NC_082663.1, read on the forward strand.
GAGGTTAAGTAACTTTGAGGTGATGTCAGTATTCGTGGTTTACTCCATGTTTCTACCTGGTACTGTGCAGGGAGCCCTGGTTCTAAAAAGGAATTTAAAAAAAATCTTCTGAGGAAGGCAAGACATTTATACTTGAAATAACCATAAAATGATGCAAAACAACTTAGAATTAAATGTAAATTACATGGTAGAGACATCAAATGCTATAGGAATCTAGAGAAATGAGAAAAAAGATGTTTCAGCTGTTGTGTGGGATTACAGCAATATGCCGTAACTGGGTGGGGAACCATCAAGAGAGCTTCTGGACTTCTGACTTGAATGCACAACCAGTCCATGCTCTTCTTGCCACAGTCTGAAGTAAAAGATCCAGCATAGAGATCCCAGGATTAGTAGGGAGGCTGCTGTCAAAGTAAGTCAAAGGATTGGGAGGGACCATGTGCCTACAGTACTTTTTGAGAAGCAGGGCCAAAGAGTACTCTGCATCCCCATGGTTGTTTGCTCCTACAAATCACATACTGGCAACTGACTAAAACAAGTAACAGTCTATGTATTTTTAGCTTTAGTTTTCTGGAACTATAGTTGATTTACAATGTTGTGTTAATTTCTGCGGTATAGCAAAGTAACTCGGTTATACATATCTACATTCTTTTTCATAATCTTTTCCATTATAGTTTATCACAGGATATTAAATATAGTTCCCTGTGCTATACAGTAGGTCCTTGTTGTTTATCCATCCTATATATAATAGTTTGCCTCTGCTAATCCCACACTCCCAATCCTTCCTTCCCCCACCCCACTTCCCCCTTGGCAACCACAGTCTGTTCTCTGTATCTGTGAGTTGTTGCATTTGTGTCATATTTTAGATTCCACATATAAGTGATATCATATGGTATTTGGCTTTCTCTTTCTGACTTATTTTGCCTGAAGGCTTCTGAGCGGCTCCTTATTTTGTCTGAAGGCTTTTGAGAGGAGCTGGTCTTTGACCTGGAGATTGGAGAGAAGCAGCAGGATGCTAGGGAAAGGAAGGAGAAAGAGCAGCATCCTCTACAGGGACCAGAGGAAGCCCATCATGTTTTTCAAACTGTGAATGGTTGGCTGAGGTGTGTCCGGGTATGTACTAGAGGGGAGGGAAGTAGCCCTGTCCTCTCTTAGCAGATCACGTGCTAATAACCTTGGTCCCTGACTTTCTACACTGTATGGATATTTGAAAGGTTGACTTGCGCTTCGATCTCCCACTGGGCCATTTAAAACCATTACTGACATGAAGGGTCAGGTAGGACAGAGACAGGAAGCATCACATGCATGCATGCTCAAATCCTATCACAAGGAACCTTACTTACAAACTGATATGTTGTTTGAAAATGTTATGACACTGAATGTAAAAAGAATGCAAGCCCACATATGGTGCTTAAAGATATTTTGGATTTATTCGTCTTTCTTTTTTTTTTTTTTTTTTTTTTTTTTTTGAGGTTGGGAGATAGCAAGCACATGAAGTAACAGGGCGTGCTTTAGAGGCCAAAAGCAAATCTATTTAGAGCGAAACCATAATTACATATGCAGCTCTTGTGACAGGGATGGCAATATCAAATCAACATTCTACTTCAGAAGACCCACATCAACAAGCATTTGATTCAAAGAATCATCTTCATTAGCACAGACTATCACCAGCTCATCACAGATTTAGATAAGGCTAAGGAACCCAATCTCTGTGTCAGTTGCCTAATTTCCCTGAGAGCAGAGGTTTCACTTGGCACTTGGACCTGAGAGAGGCCTCAAAGTGGGCAATTAGCTTGTTGGGTATGTGGTACACTTTGTACTTCTCAATTACCACATTCTCCATCAGAGGAAGCAGAAGAGCTTTCAGTGTCAATGGCTTTTACCATCTGAGATCTTGAAGCAGAATTCCTTAACCCATTCATTTCTACTGAGAACTGGGGAAATGTATTACTCTCATAGCTCTGTAAGAAATTATAGTTTCATGGAACAGACAGAAGGTATGCTAAATTAACAAATGCTTTTTTTTTAAGGGAGAAGTGGGGAGTAAGAATCAGAAATACCTGTTACGATTTAATACACTAAATGTGGCAATAAATTATAGCTACATAGCTGGTGGTTACAAGTATCTCAAATTTTTTTAAAAAATTCAAAAGGTTGAGTCTTTTCACATTACCTTCCAAAATTATATAAAAGACACCAATAGAAACAAAACTTACTAGATCTCAAGTCCATTTTAAAAGCACAGCACCAACCTTGTGCCCACCCATGGGAGTCTCTGGGCTATTGGAAAAGAGGTATGGAGTAGAAATTAAGAACATGGGCTTTGGATCCATAATGCCTAATTCAAACACAGGCAAACCTGAGCACACAAGAAGTGGAGCTATCTGTGATGATGATGTGATGATGACAATGAGATGATGATGATGATGGTGGTAGTGGTGGTGATGATGATTGCAGTGACTGCAACAAAGAGGAAGATGGGGAGGATGATTTGATGATCAAAGGTCAGGGGAGACTTGTCTATGGACTGACTTATACCACTTTCCTGATAAATACTTAAGAAGCAATAATAGAGAACAAGGGATATTTAACATCTCTATCCCCTCAAAGCTGAGACAAAAAGCAATTTACTTTTTTCAAACTATTCCCAAGTCTAGATTGATGCAAAGTGTCAGTATATCCCTCATTTAAATCACTGTCTACTATTTAGATCCAATTTCAACAGTCTACCTTCTAAGAAAATCTTAGTAGTTTCTTCTGCACAGGCGCTATAGAGTATTGATCAGACAGACCCAGGCAGGATCCCTTGAGCTTGTATAGGTAGATTTAATCTAAGAGTGGGCTGAAATGTCAATAGTAGCTCTACAGGGATCCCTGGTCACAAATTTCAATACCATGCATGAGGAAGCTGCATAGCCATTACTGAACTGTTTCCAGTTGCCAACTAAGAATACCTAGAAAACTTCCAAAAGGGAGAACAAAAACATTCAAAATTGCAGGGCTGAGGGATTACAATCTCTATTGGTTCTGGCCTAAAGAGAAATCATCCGTTAATTGTAAACACAACTAATATAACTTTTCAGTAGTCAGCTAACCACAAAAACATTTTTGATATTATATCACTTTACCAACATCCCAAGTTTGGGCAGTTATACCTTTGACATTTTTATTTTCCTTCTATAAATCGTGTGCCTCAGGTTAGAAAATACCAACTTAGGCATTTTATTATGAATCAAAATAGAATAAGAATGCAGCTTTGCAGAGTTTAAATAGAAATGGTCATCTCTTCATGATTCATGTTATTGCATTCCAAAAATTATTATGGGAGGAAAAAATTACCAGCTATATTTATATAAAATACCCAATAAATGGGCAAAGAAGGAGAATAAATTTATCCATGTTATATATAAATGTATACATGAGGTGTTCGGATACTTAGTTGCCTCCTAGATTTCTCCATCCTCCTGCTCTACAGAACTTCAAGCCCCTTACTCTCTCCAAAACTCACTCCACCTGCCCCAAAACCTCACCTTCTTCTGCATCTTATTTACCAATGACCAATAACTGTTAGGCAGTTAGTCAGACATGAGCAGGTCCCACCCCATCCTGGATGGAGTCATCTTTCCCTCCCTCACCTGGACACTGTTGGTTGGAACACACCCAGAGATCCTCCCTCTTGTGGTCAAGGACCACCGCTATGTTTCTAGCCATATCAGGACCAAGCAAGATTAAAACCTCCAGCACAGGTTGGCAAGGGCGCACCAAGGCCTAAAGGGTGACTCAAGGTACCCGGGGGTTCATTGTGCCACATTTGTCACAAATTAGCGTTGCAGTTCCCACCCCCGCCACCGTGGCTTTTGCTTGGGAGCTTACGGGTAAGCGCCTGCGCACTAGGAGAAAAGTTATATAACCTAAAGCTGTCAATCAGCTTGTCAGTCAAATGACGCAGGACACAGGGAGGGACCACCACGCTAAAAAACCTATCCCTGCCCCATTGCAGGGCTGTTTCTGGTTTCCAGACAGCCCGCTCTCATCCTTTCTCGAGAGCATACTTCCGCTTTTGCTTAATAAAACTCTTGCTACTTAAAAATGCTCTACATCTCTCAACTGACTTATTTCCCTTGAAAGGGCAAGAACTGAGGAAATCACCAATCCACCAGTGATACAACTACTTATTAAATGACCAGTCCCCTCCGCCCAAGTACACTCGTACAACATGACAAGTATATCTACTACACATTCATGGAATTAACGCCCTTCTCTCAATCTCTAGAACTACCAACCTAGCTTATGCCCTTGTGATGTTTTGCCCAAGCCACATCAGTGACCTCCTTTAACACTCCAGGCCTCCAATCTTGTCCTTGCATTTTTATTCTCCATTCAGCCTCCAGGATCTGACCTTGCCCCCTCCCCCCACTACTTGGAATACTTCATGGTTCCAGGACAAACTCAAAGTCCTTAACCTGGCACACAAGGTCCCTAGAAATCAGGCCTTGTTTATTTCCAGCTTCAGATCTTGTCAATGACCCTTCCGCAAACACCCCATGTGATTCCTTGCCTCAACATCTCTGCTCCTGCTAGCCCCCTCGTCCTGGAACCTCCACCTTCTCCTCCCCCAAGCCCACACTCATTCCTTAAGACTCACCTGAGATCACACCTTTCCACTCCAGGTGAGACCCTCTCCCATAAAGCCCTGTGCATATTGCTAATCATGGCACTCACCACGTATTTTTCCTCTAATCTATTTAAATCTCTGCTCTCTAACCCCCCAATTTGAACTCCTTCAACTTGAACTTTTAGGGAGATGGGCTTTATTTGTGGTATTTATTTATGCTAGTATCTCCAGTATCTAGAACATAGTAGATACATTTAAGAGATTTGTTACGTGAATGATTGAGTGAGTGAATGCCCTTATCTAGAACAATTAGTACTGAAAAGCAAATGTGTGGGGATATATGTATATGTATAGCTGATTTACTTTGTTATAAAGCAGAAACTAACACACCATTGTAAAGCAATTATACTCCAATAAAGATATTTTTTTAAAAAAGCAAATGTAAACAAGGCAGAGAAAATGTCATTCCTTGGAATTCAGGGATGGGGTGGGGGATGAAGCCCTCTAACACAGACCCAGGGAGTTTCACAATTAGGGCAGGTCTCATGGTGAGAGTAGAAGTGCTGATTTTAGAAAGCTAAGACTCCAAGAGGAATGCCTAGGTGAGGAGATGAGACCAGCAAGACAAAAGAAGGGTGCATGGTGCATGGTCAGTGTGAATCTTCCTCACAACACTTCAAGGTTTTGGCAAAATTGTCAAATTCACCCATGCTACCGGTTCTTGGATTTCTCATGAAAAACAGCTCAACTACTGGACAGCTTTGCATTCAGGTTTGAGGCCCCGCAGGAGAAAGAGCACCTACAGGTGGATACAGAGGGCTGAAGGCAGAGAGGAGCATAAAGATGTTAAGTGTGGCCTGGGCATGGAGGTCATGGCAAAAGTTAATCAATTCTTCATGGCACAAGAGAGCCCTAGTCAATAGAACTATGGCAGGAGAGAATAAGGTGGGAAGCTGGATGATAGATGAATTCATATATCAACAGCAATCTCATCTAAAAACAGGTTTGTGTTTGCTATGCATTTATGAATTACAGTCTGCCTTAAAAAAAAAGAGATTTGGTGGTGCTAAGGAAAAATAAGAAAACAAAGTTATTGTTCAAAATGCATCCCACAGGTACCATAGGTGAAAAGTGAGCTTCTTAGCAGCCAAAAGAGAACATAATCTTTTACAGTTTGAAGTTATTCAGACAACATGGGGCTATTCTTGATACTGAAGCATCAGGTAGAAATGTTCCCTGGGTCCTCACAGAGAAAACATTGTGAAACAATGAGCAATAGCTTTATCAGAACGTTCTGCAAATACGGTACAATATCAAGAGAAAGAAATTTATTTTAAAGAAAATAAAAAGTAAATTTATTCTCTAAACAAACTTTAGAATAATGACCTAAAAGCCTCCTGTTCTTAAGCATAAATGTACATGGATACACTCCTTCATATAAACCACAAATTATTGTCCGTTTCACATCAGATTTTACATCTCACATTGCATATCTCACTTCAACCTTGACGGACTGGACGACTATCAATAAAAGAAACATGTCTTATTTTTAAAAGCTTTTTATTGTTCATATCATCAGTTATTTTCAGACAACAGTTATTTAACACTTGGTTAGTATCACCCTCTACGGAGGCAGCACCTTACACTTCAAATAAGCCTCACCCAAAGAACAGATGATACACGTAGACTCACACAGCATTACAAATTAATCATAATTCAGAGAGGCACCATGGAGCTTCTACTTGAGGAGGAATTTCCCCTTTGCATACTGAAGGGGGTCTGGTGGTGTTTCCTTTGTCCAGAGCCGACTTCCCAATGAAATGTTTCCACTTTGCACCCTTTGGGTTCAGTTGTTCAACCGGTTACAATTAGTTAGATTAGTAACTGGTTGAACAACTGTAACCAAAGAGTACAGACTGATGTGTTGAGGTCTACTAGAGAGTGGTTTGCTAGAGGAGGTCAGCAGAGCTCTGTCTGTCCTCTTCAATGTTTGCACGAATGACTTGAAGCAAGATAACATCCATTCAAGAGAAATTCATTAAACACGGATTCAGCGTCTAGCATTTGCCTGATATTGTGACAGGGGCCAAGGGGACTGAGCAAACTTCGTTAGATATCCCTGATGCCAAGCTGGGGAGGGAAAGACAGAGACAGAAACAGAGACAGTCTATATTACACAACAGGAAATTTAACACTTGGACACTAGCTAGGAAAATTTGAATGAAGAAAAAGGTTTCAAGGAGTGTGAAGGAGATAAGTCCCTCAACCAACAAATTTCCCATCAGAGTGAACATTCAGTCATTGTCAACACTATGGAATATACCTGGGATTTTACCTTTATTTAGTCACTCACACAATAGTATGTAGGTGACAAGTTAACAACTCTTCTTTTACAATGCAAACAAGAAAACAAAACAAAAGCCCAGCTTTATTAATCAAAGCAGAGGACTCTCATCTCCCCAAGGCTTAGGCCACTCTGATATTAATATGGATACTTTGCAAAACTCGTTCTCTCAAGCACCAAATTTTTATTTATTGTAATTAACGCACCATGCTTAATGGGATTCTGGCTGTCTGTAGTAGTTACTCCATTTCCCTAATCAGCAAATACTTCTGCCAGGGACAGAATTGTGTATCAGGGCGTATCTAGCTAATTGGTCATCTGAATTTTGTGGATTGTTTTTCAGTTCTTCAGCATTGACTGAGAACTTCAAGAATTACCAGCACTGTGCTTGGAACTGAATAAGACCTGGAGAGAACACAGTTAAGTCCCTACTCTCAGAGAATCCACCAATCCATTGGGTTGTTTGCTACAACCCAGTGAGATTAACAGGTGGGTATTTTCTGGTGTTCAAGAAACTAAGTTTTTTTCCATTGTAGTATGCATCAGCAATGAACATTTACACAAAGACAGCATAGTGTCCACAAGCAAGCTTTCAGTGGGGTCCAACTCTGAGGTTAAATGGCATCTCTCAGGTTTTAGACTAAGTGACAATGTAGACATAAAAGGAACACAATCCAATTTACATGTAAGATGGGGAAAAAATGGAACTCTGTGGCCAGGATGCTTCAAAAAATTTTCTTGGAAGATGTATGTCTTTCTATCAGATTTATTTTAATTTTCTGAAACTGTAGAACGTAATACTCCAACTACAGATATTAGTCAAAGCTGTTTAAAACCAGCCTTCCCTTATTTACAGAAGGCAGTTTTTATAAGACAACTATCAAGGATAAACACACAAAGAAATGGAAACTTTTCCATTTCTAGCAATTCACTGTAGTAAACTGGCTGTGTAATGAACACAGCTGTTTCTGTGGGAGAGTTTTTCCTTTTTTTGGAATTTAATATTGCCTGTGCTCTTGAGGCATGAATATAGTAAATGAAAGATTGTTCTGGGCTTGATAAGAGACCAGAAACAATTGTTCCCACTGGTCCTCCCCTGCATTAGTAACCAACCTCTTATCTGGGGCCTCTTAGGTAAGAGCCCATCATTTGTCATGTCAATTACACACAAACAAAATGTTCTAGGACTTGTCTTGCCACCTTCTTTAAACTGAAGAAGACACAGACCCAGAGGGGAGGCAGTTATGAAGATAAAGTTGAAAGTAAGAAAGGCAAGCCTCAAATATAAACACAGGAAAGAGTCTCTTATTCCCTACACTTCTCACTTTTCAACCATTAAAAGCTGTTTCTCACTGAATTCAATTCTTTTAAAACAGAAAGCAAGACAGTTTTCCCAGGTTATGGTATATATATCTCGTTGTGCACTTGGTTAGATGATTTTAACACTGTATTGAATAAAATTAAGAAGGCTTTTCCTGATAATCTGCCCAGAGCCTATGTGAGTTGCTAATATGGACGGCTACATTTTCTCTAGTGCTTAACTTGGTGCCAGGAATTGTACACAGCACTCCACATACATTATGGTATTTATTCTTCCCAAGAATTTGATAGGATAATGCTTAGCACAGCAGTCCAGTGATCCCTACTTACCTATCTGTGGGATCCACTATTCTAAATGGTGGATTATAGCACAATGTTAAAAGGCAGGGCTCTGGAGTTCAATGGTCTGTATCTGAATCCTTGCAAGAATTTGGGCAAATGGCAAAATGAAGAAAACAGTACTACCAATCTCAGAGGATAATTCTGGAGATTAAGTCTGATATGTTTCCTTGATCCATCTGTAGACCTGTACCTTGACCTCTGGTACCCTTCCAGAGTTATCTGATGTTTTTAAACTTGCAGAAATGAAATACAGACCCTAACATCCCCAGAGACGCTGGTGACTTGCAGGCTAGCCTGGTGAGTCACTAGGTTCCATTTATTTCGTTATGGATAATGTTCTTCACACAAGCTAATCCCTTTACAAAAGTTCATCTCTGTTATTTTTCCTGAAGCTTCTCTCAAAGCCAGGGGAAAGTGTGGCCGTGAAGATTTCATGGTTATTTGTGCCCCAGTTGGTTTGGCTACTTCAGATCAGGAAGTAACTGGGTTGGATGCAGGGGCCAATGACAATCCTTTCAGCCATTAGCTTAAGGCTGACTAACCTGGCAAAGGCTCACCTTCCTGAGCAAGATTGGGAATTCAAATAATTAAAGGTTAGGATATCAGAAACAATGTGATTGGACCAAAGGGCCAAAGTAATGGGAGCCTGACATTCTGGGCTGAAGTTATAAGGCTATCAGGCCTAGAACTATCTCTCTAGCCCAGAATGTAAACACAGCTCTACCTGACCTATGTTCTTCTCTCAGTGTGGCTTACAGAGGTTTCAGGGAGTTCATCTTGTTTATGGATGGTGTTTCATGGTTTAGGAAGAAATGAATTCTAGAATGCACATCTGCTTACAAGACATGACTCATTTATATAGATATTTTCAATATAGTAGGGTAGAAGTAGCAGTAGGAAGAGCACAGAATTGTATCACAGTGAGACACAGATCCTTTTTCTAGCTCTCTCTCTTTAATATATATATATTTGATAAAACATATATATATATTTGATAAAAATAATGGCTCCTAATAAACATTACTGAGTAGTTTTCTCAAAACTTAAAGAAGAGAGTATGCGTATCAGTGATGCTCAATTGTTTTTGGTTATGGACAACAGAAAACAAATTGGGTCAATCATAATGAGACACTTTGAATGAAACCAGTAATACAAACACAGTATCCAGTAAAGTTTTATAGCAGAGTATCAGCCAAGACAGCAGGAACTTACAGCATGAAGTAGGCACCTCAGCTTTGTTAAAAACTTTTCTATCTCTTGGTGAAATTGTTTTGTTATGATTAGTAAGAGCATATGTTTAAAACCTATACATCTCCTTAGCTATGCATGTGAGGGATAACCAGAGACTGTGATACATTTATATTCAGCTAAAAACAACATGCTCATGTTCAGAGACAGTAAATGGTAAAACAATGGGTTGATTCTATACCTCTTCTGTGAATTAATTCTTCAATTCAAAAAATATTTGTTGAGTCACTGTTCACCTAGGCACTGGGGGGAATTGGACATGAAAATATACGATGCTTGCCTTTATGGAGCTTGCGGTCTTGTGGAAACTCATCCACAAATTGGTCACTTCCAGTTGCTGGTCTAGTTGCAGGGCCCAGCAAACTCTGGCCCTCAGGCCAAACCAAGTCCCTAGCCTGGTTTTGAAATAAGATTTTATTGTAACACAGCCATGCCCATTAGTTTACATATTGCCATGGGCTACTTTTGTGCTATGAGAACAGATTTTAAACAGAATCTTTATGGCCCCCCAAAGCCTAAAATATTTATTAACTGGGCTCTTTATTTTTTAAAAAAGTTTGCCAATCTATGGTCTCATGAATGACAGAACTTATCAATTTCAATTAGACCTAATATTTTCAAACTGGGAGTGCTCACATAATTACGATCACTCAGTCAGAGACTAGTGAAAAATACAAAATGTTGGACATGTAACTTTATAAATGATAAATATAAATTAATTTATAAATTATACAAATATATTCACACAATATGTATACTGGAAAACAGAGCTGTATTATATATGCTGCTATAAAAAGATATCCAGGAGAATTTATATGTTTAAAAAAAACCCAAGGTACATACAGTATTTATAGCATGTTCTTATTTATGTAAAAAAGGGGGGGATTTATCTACACATACATATTTTTATATTCATTAACTACTTTGAGAAAGTTACACAAAATTTGTATAGTTTTGTACTCAAACAGAGACATATCCTTTGGTACTACAAGAAATTTTTATTATGTTGTTATACAGTTTGAAATAATGTATCTTAAAGTATTTCAGTACAAGTAGTGTAGTGTGCGTGTGTGTGTGTGTGTGTACTAGAGACAGAGAGACAGACAGACAGAGAGACAGAGAGAGAGAGAGGCCAAAAATGGCTATCCGTAAGAGCACGAACTATTGCTATCTTGAGCTGTAACTCAAAGCATTCTCACAGGTGAACTGAGTGGAATTCAAGAAATGTCATTTGATTCAAAAACTGTACCCTTACCATTGATGAACAGGGATATACAGGAATCTAAATGGTGTCCTCCACCTAGGGCTCCAACTGGCTCTTGTGTCTTGTTGCCTTAAGTGGAATCTGTCACCAAATTCTGACTAGAGGCGGAGCTAATCCTGCCCCAAGAACACTGTCACATCAGCCTGGCATAAATCTTCCATTAAGACACTTATCAGGATGTCTAAAGGACAGATTGCTGAGTCTACGGAGTTTAGGAAAACAGGCTGGATGGCAGTTTGTACCTCCTCAACAGCAAGAGCCTGCAGGGTGTAGACTAAGAATGCCACCTGCCGAGTCAGTAAACAAAGGATGTTGCAGCCATCAAGCCATCAGGCACTGCAGCCATCCCACCCCACACAAAGAAAAGGGCTAAATTCATTAACTTGAGATGTCTGGTGTTTCTTTAATTGACAGTAATCTTTTGATGTTCCAACTACTTGGGTTTTTTGGCGTGTTTTTTCTTTTCTGCAAAAACTCCTATATATCCTGGCTGCTCCATTACCTCTTCAGAACAGTCCCTCAGAGGTATCTGAGAGGCTGTCTCCCTGGTTTAAGTCCTCAGTATGTCCACTGAATAAAACATAATTCTCAACTTTGAGGTTGTGCATGGTTTTCAGTTGACAGAGGAAATCACAATTCAATCCAATATTTGCTTTTGTTATTATGTTATACCTAATGGCTTGGTTGTGAAGTGGAGACCTATGTACTTTAGTCTCTTCTAATTAATGTAGGCTAAGACAGTCATCAAAAAGAACCTGATAACTAGGAAGGATCAAATTGCTATATTAATTCACAACGACTAATGTAAAAATATGTGATTAATCTTGATAAAAGAGGGATTACCTAAGCCTCCCATTAATGAATGTTCCACTTGCTTACTTCAAATTAGGACATGAAAGTCACCCTGACTAAAGTTTTGAGCATTGGCTCAAAATTCTTTCTTTTTCATGTGGATCGTCTTTTTTTTTTTTTTTAATCAAGACTATCCCCCAATAGGGACTTCCCTGGTGGTCCAGTGGTTAAGACTCCACGCTTCCACTGCCACTGCAGGGGGCACGGATTCTATTCCTGGTCAGGGAACTAAGATCCTGCATGCCAAGCAGCGCATACAAAAATATATATATATATATTTTTTTTTTTCAGCAACACTAATACTAAGTCTTATCTGGTGTTGAGAATGGGAATTTGGTGGTAGAATAATAACATTTAAATTTGAAAGGTGTTTTAAAGAATATATTTTTCATATGTTACTCTACTGTGGGTGAAGAATGCTGCCTGCCATATCAGTGAGCAAAGGATGTTGCAGCCATCAAGCCACCAGCCATTGCAGCTACACCTATGGTGCACCCTGAGGGGATTCAAGATGGAGAAAACAGGATACTGGCCCTAGATAGTTAAGGCACATATGAAAGGAATGATTTCAATGAGCCCAGACTCGTGCATCTTTCCATCCATAGAAAAGTGCTAAATTTATTAACTTGAGAAGTCTGCTTTTTCTTTAGTTAACAGTAATTTTTGGATGTTCTGACTACCTGTTTTTTGTTTGTTTGGTTGTAAAAACTCCTATATATCTTAGCTCCTCTCGGAGCAGTCCCTTAGAGCTGTCTGAGAGGCTGTCTCCCCGGCTTAAGTCCTTAGCAAGTCCAAATAAAACATAATTCTCAGCTTTCAGGCTGTGTATTGTTTTTCAGTTGACACTTCTCATCATTTTATATCAATACAAGAGAAAAACAGAAGTCCATGAATGTAAAGGAACTTGCCTCAAATGACCAAGCTAGAGAATAAACCATGATCAGAGCCCTTAACTTGTAACCTTCTCCTCTGTAAACCCAGGAAGAAAAATTAATGTTGAAGAAAAAAGTGTTTAATACTTTCAGCTAAGCACATAATTCCCAGGAACTCTTCTCTATAAACAGAAAATCTAAGCTCTTCAAAAGAATGACACCTCTTTTGCTTTAACTCATTCTTTGAAGTAATTTCACAGCTGAAAGCCTAACATTGATTTCTGGGTAGTTTTACAAAGATAGAATTTTCTGAAAAAGAAACTAACATTCCAAGGAAGAATATGGCATTTGAGAGAGGAAAAGGATTAGTGGTGCCAAGAGCCTGGTACTCTGCGAGAAGTTTCCAGATAGCAAGAAACACAGCAGGGAGTAGAGAGAAATGGAAATTACAGATGAAGGTGCTCTTCGGGCACAAACTTGGTTTCTGACAGCTCTTGCTGAAAAACCTGGGAGAAGCTGAACAGAAACATTGGTCCAGAGGCAGTCCCGGGGCTCAAGTGCTCAAGGCTCTCCATCTCAGAGTAAATATTTCAACTTCCTCTTATCCTTCTCCTAATGGGGGGAGGAGGATGGCCTAGGAGAGCATAAGACTGAGAGGCAGCTTCTCATGGAGAGTTGCTGGGTGCAGAAAATAGCATGTTTAGCTTAGAGCCCAACAACCGTTTTTTCAAAAATAAAGGAAGTAATAACCATTAGCATGAGAGCACAAATCCGAAGCCTCCATTACTGTACACAGAGCTCTGCAGGAGACCACCTAAGGCAAATGTGGGGCGAAGAGGAGGCTCCGATCCATTGTATCAGGTTTACTGATTCCCTTCTGGAGGCATAGCATGGCATCGAGGGCTTTGGGGATTATTAGGGAAAGAGAAGATGTGCTTTACATCCTTGAGAGCTTTCTGATTCTAAATGGGACAGAGTAAATATGTGCATGAGAACACGTCACAAGTACATAAACAATTACACAACTAAACAGTACTCTGCTAGTTCAGTATGGAGGGAAATGGGAAGAATTCAAGTCGGGCTGAGACAGGGATGAGGCAAGAACGGTTACACGGAGAAGTCAGATGAGTTTTACAGCTGAGATCGGACCTGGTTATGCTGAAAAGTGCAGAAGGGGCTTATACTCGATGGGAGGCAGGGAAGTAGGAAAACCTCAACTTAAGATATGACAAAAGAACGCACAAAGCTTCTGAAGCCTCCACTGCTGCAGAGAACTCACTCTATCTAAAATGAAATGTGGGAATTCTTGCAAAGGACCAAACTCTAGAATTTGGCATGTTAATAATTCAATGAGAATGTCTATTATACCCTAATCTCTCAAAATCTCATTAGTAACATAACTGTACTTGTTCTCAGAAAAGGGAAAAGAAAAGGCTAATCTCAAGTAACAAAAGTAATATTTAACTTAATGTCAACATTAAAAATGAAGTAATAAGATCCAGTCTAATAATATATTTCACTGATATCAGCACTCTTACTATAAATCCTATAGATGTCATATTTTGATATTTAAAAGTCACATATCTGAGAAAGACAAATATATGATATCAATTATATGTGGAATCTAAAATATGACATAAATGAACATATTTACAAAACAGAAACAGACTCACAGACATAGAAAACAAACTTATGGTTACCAAAGGGGAAGGCTGGGGGAGGGATAAATTAGGAGTTCGGGATTAGCAGACACTACTATATATAAATTAGATAAACAACAAGGTTCCTGTGTAACACAGGAAACTATATTAATGTCTTGTAATAAACCATAAAGAAAAAGAATGTGAAAATATATATATATATGAATATATATAATATCTGAATCACTCTGCTGTACACCAGAAACTAATACAACATTGTAAATAACTAGACTTCAATTTAAAAAAAAAAAAGAGCAGAAAACTAAAAACAAAATTTTTAATTAAAAAAATTTAGGTCTTTCTGACTCCAGGACTTTTTCATTTTTTTTTTTCAATAAATAGCTCACTATTTCAGGAAAAAAAAAAGTCACATATCCTACTTTCAATTAGACAGCAAAGAAATGGGTTAGCCAATCGCTACCCACATGGAGCACTGACAGCCACCGGCGTATGGTAAAAATTTTACATGGTTTTATAATTGATATTAACAATAGCCTAATAAGGTGCCATAAATCTATGCACATTTTACAGACAAGAAAAACTAAAATGTAGCAAGTTGAAGTAATTTGCCCTTTCTCACAGCTAATAAGGGACAGAGACTCAAAAACAAAATGTATTAACTATTTGATCTAGTGACTCTCAAAAAGTTCTCTCATGCCTTTTCTAAGAGGACTTACAGATGAAAAGCTACAACAGTTCCACTCTGCTATTTCTCACACTTTTTCTATGGGTGTCTTACCAACGTCTTTATGTCTTAAGGGAATTCTTAATAACTTCATTGGAAAGTTTTCTGCATTCTGAAAGATCATACTCCCAGGAATTTTGATAAAAAAACCTTTATTTTGTCCCAGGAATTCTCATAATTGCCCTTAGTATCACCCCTTAAATCTCTTTCCCTTGAAGCATTTATTCTCTTTTAAAAATAAAGTAACTAATATGCTCATTTATTTAGCCAGGCTGTAAATACTCTTCTGTTGCATAATATTTCAGGTCTTTCATCATACTTTGTTCTGCTCTTTCCACTCCCTTCACATTGTCTGCATTTTTCCCCCCCACTAGGATTGAGCTGCTGTGCCCAAGGCTCCGACTAAAAGCTGGTTGGGAATCACAATCAGAACGGATTGTTAGTCATTTACTACAATCGACCCTCACTTCGCAGTTTGTTTGTTGTTGTTGTTTTAATCCATACAGCTTTGTTCTCATGCCTTCATCACCTTCAATGCTGAATTATTCCAGGATTTTTAATGGATAGTATATTATCAATATATTTATTATACATCTTCCTTCTTCTGTATATTATGGACACATTATTCGTTGTTGGTGCCTCAGCTGGGGAGACTAGTTGAGGGGGAACCTTATAAAGCTTATGTAATGTTGAAGTTTTATTGATAGGAATTCTCATGAAATTTTCTTATTGGGTAAAAAAGGGGAAACAGTCAAATGGCATTTATGATAATTTGTGGATTTTACTTATCCATGCAGTCTTTCACTAGCTTTCATATTTGACTGCAATTTCCTTTGTCAATTATATTATCAAAATCAAGGTACCTTTTTTTTTTCAGGAGTTTTTCAGAATTTTCCCCAGTGACTTTGAATTTGACTTCTGATACTTGGACCTGCACTGACAACATTCAGATAGTACAGAAACTGAGCATTTTTTTCTACTGCTTTTAGGGTATAAACTGCTATGAGATGGCTAAAATAACATCAAACTAAGTCATCCTGGGGCAGACTCATAAGTAAAGAACAATTCCTCATTATCTCTAGCTCCATCTATTTCTACCATATTCATTCTCTTTCCATAATCTCACAATCTTATTCTGCCTCCCCAGTCTAAATGATTTCATTCTGTCTGTCTCTCTCAATATCTTTCTCTCTTTCTCTCGCTTAGTCTTCACATATCAGAGAACCACAATGATACAAATACAGAAATAACTGTTAAGTTTTGCACGTGTAAGTTGTTTTTATGAAAATCCAAAGTTTTAATGTTGCCAATTAAAACCCTACTACTGTCACCAAAGATTTATTACTAGCCTACAGAATTCATCCTGCCCAAGAAGTACTGATAAAAACTGATATGTATTCTGTCCAATGAGCTTTAAGCTATTTTTTTTTTTTTTTTTTTTTTTTTGCGGTACGCGGGACTCTCACTGTTGTGGCCTCTCCCGTTGCGGAGCACAGGCTCCGGACGCACAGGCTCAGCATCCATGGCTCACAGGACCAGCCGCTCCGCGGCATGTGGGATCTTCCCGGACCAGGGCACGAACCCGTGTCCCCAGCATCAGCAGGTGGACTCTCAACCACTGTGCCTCCAGGGAAGACCTTTAAGCTATTTTTAAAATATACTAGGACTATGATGTATTTGCTATATGGTTGTTTATAGAGTAAGTTTAACTCTCAAAGAACTGTACCTAAAATTCATTTCACAATTACTGCAACTAGAAGAAGGCTCCGTGCAAGGGCCTAAGATTTATGCTCTATGTTCATTATAGATAAAGAAACAAAGATGACTTTTTTTAACTAGTTTGTGAGTGAATAGTTCAGCATTAATATTTTACTATACACTGTGGAATATTTAGTGGTTAAAGTTATTTATCATCTATAAATTTAAATTGTAAGTGGTCTGGCATACACATCGTCATTCTACCCTTAGATCTTCTGTGACATAAGTATATGTTTTAGGAACACATGATAAAGTTATAATAGTCTTGTTTAAATTAGATGCAAAAACTGACAGGAAAAAAATGGTTAATGAACATTTGAGAAGATACACAACTTTGCTAGCAATAAGGACAAAAGTAAATAATTAAAACAATAATGACAGATATCTAACAAATAGACAACAATTTTTAATCTGATAAAATGGTGGTGACAATGCCACAGACAGATAACACTCATATGCTGATTACAAGAGAGTAAACTTACAACCATTCAGAGAATAACTGCATTACTCAGGGAAATCGGTAATCCTATTTACCCTAAGACCCAGCAATTCCACTTCTGGTTATGTACCTCAAAGAAGCTCTCCAAATGTGCACAAGCAAACATGCCACTGATGTTCACTGCAGTGTTTAGTCATTCATTTATTCATTTCACAAATATTCATTGAGTGCACAGTTTTATTTGCTTGGGATTATCTCTGGGACTAAAACAGACAATTCTCCATGCCCTCACTGGTGTGTTCCAGTACTGTTTTTGATACTAAAAAGTTTAAAAGGATCTAAATAACCACCAATGAGGTAACAGGCAAATAAAGAAGTGTACAGTCACAAAATGGATGGAAAAAATACTGTTGAGTGAAAAAAGCATGTTGTAGAATGCTACTTGCATGATATGTAATTTGTGTAAAATTTATAACCACATAAAACATAACACAATATTATGGATGCATATGTGTGTATGCATGTATGCAAAAGCAACATAAAAATGAATAAGTAATATACACATTAATTGCATGACAGTGCTTGACTGCACAGGGTGAAATGGGATCAGGATGCAGAATAAGAGGATTCTAATTTGTATCTATAATTTTTAAAATATAAATGACAAGATAATAAAAATTTGATTCTAATTGGTCTGCACATGTATTTATTATATTGAGTCTTGAATTTTCTATATTTTTTATATTTTTAAAACTGCCTATGGAACCCATAAAATTATTTTTTATAATTGTACATAAGCACATTTTTATAAATGCCTATAAGATACATTTGTAAAAACATTGGTTCTATCAATAACATGACCTAATTAGTTTATTACAGAGTGACTGAAAACTTACAGTACAAAGAGCATAATGAACCAAGATAAATTCATAACTAAGTAATTATTACACAATCAAATCAACTAAATACAAATTAGTAATACATAGTAGTATTTTCTTTTCTTTTATTAAAAAAAAAGACAAGAACAACTACATGATGAGAAAGGTGTTACTGAAAAGGGAACAGTGAAAAAGACTTATTAGGTGTTCACAGGGAATCCTGCTTCACTTAGCATTTAACATGTCTGAAAGCCATGGAAATAGAAGGGCGTGTTAAAGGTTCAGCCTTAGCTCTGCCTATAAGTTTATTGAATTAACCTAGTGAACCACTAGATGATTGTTTACCAGGGCTATACAGCCATTTACCTAGATTCTAACAAACTCCTATAAAAGACCTATATGGGGCTTCCCTGGTGGCACAGTGGTTGAGAGTCCGCCTGCCGATGCAGGGGACACGGGTTCGTGCCCCGGTCCGGGAAGATCCCACATGCCGCGGAGCGGCTAGGCCCGTGAGCCATGGCCGCTGAGCCTGCGCGTCCAGAGCCTGTGCTCTGCAACGGGAGAGGCCACAACAGTGAGAGGACCGCGTACCACAAAAAAAAAAAAAAGACCTATATGGATCATACTTACTACGCTGTGTGACTTTGGGAGAGGTACTTAACCTTTCTGTGCAACCAATTCCTTATCTGTATAATGTGGCTAATAATAGTATTAGCTATCTAAAAGGGTTTCTTGTTATTTGCTATATCAGGCACTTACATTGTACTTTCAATGTGCCATATACTGACACAAAATTTGTGCTGTTTGTTAAATACGTAAACAAGCTAGTCCAGAAACCATTTTCATGTTCTTTAGATTGAGGTACATTCTATTTGCCCCTACGTATCTTTTAATAACTAATCCAATACACTTTTATAAAATTCTTGAGCTGTATCACGAAATATTCTGTGTCATGTAAAGCACATTAGAATCCACTTTACATGCAAATTTTTACGTAATCTTACAATAGATCTGAGGAGTAATTATTTAAAATATAAATGTCTCAACTTCTTCAGTATGTCATTGGAATCTAGGAAAAAACTATTTGATTCAGCAATTCCAAATCATCACTCTTAATACAAAACACAAAACTCCAATAATAAACAAGTTATTTATTCAAATACAACGTAACTCAAAACTGTGTGGCTTTCCAACGTTGTGTTAGTTTCTGCTGTACAACAAAGTGAATCAGCAATTATACTCCAATAAAGATGTTTAAAAAAAAAAGGAACACTTACAACTCAATTAAAAAACAAAACAAAACAAAAACTGTATGGCTACTAAGCATATACGAGAAACCACATAAAATCACTACCAGGTTGGCTCTAAATCTGCACTGGTTTCTCCACTGTCATGGAGTCAAGCATCTATTACTAGGCACTGATAAAAATTTTTTCCTCATTAGGCTCACTGCCAAGCATAAATGATGGGTGATACAAAAAAGGATACAAATGAACTTATTACGAAATAGACCCACAGACATAGAAAACAAACTTGTGGTTACCAAAGGGGAAGGGGTCGGAGGGATAAATTAGGAGTTTGGGATTAACAGGTACTACTATATATAAAATAGATAACCAACAAGGACATACTGTAAAGCACAGGGAACTCTACCCAGTATTTTGTAATAACGTATAAGGGAAAAGAACCTGAAAAAGAATATATATATATATATATACATATACACACACACATACATATATAAATCACTTTTCTGTACACCTGAAACTAACACACTATAAATCAACTATACTTCAATAAAAAAAATTAAAATTAAAAAAAGCTCAATGCCAAGCAGAAACGATGGGTGTGTCACTGACGGAAAACAGAAGAAATGCTCCCCGCCATCATTCTCTCCCAGCTGAATCACATTAATTGACCCCAGGGTATTTTCTCATTTTGTTGCCCTGCAGCATAAAGACTTCATCCACTTCATGACCCTCAGTGCACCTCAATCAGCATGGCCTTCACGTGGAAGAAGTGCCCACTGTCCAGGAGAGCATGTGTGTGTCTTCACTCACAGAGCAAGGCCACTAAGGGATGCTTTCCCTGCCTCAGGGACCAGTGACTCCAGTGAAGAATGGAGCCACTGGGGGAACCCACGTAAATCAACATCATATCTTCTGACTCACTGTCAGCCCATCATTATCTTTTATAAATGTCTTTTGTTTGTAAAGAATATAAATATTGAATTCCACATGCAAGGTAAAGACACAGCCATGATTCTAGAATGACATCTAACATTTCTGCAGTAATAAAAAGGAATATAACCTTTCCAGAAAAATACAGTGCTTAAACAAAAAATTTACATGCTCAGTAGGAAACTATGGAAAATTATTAGGATGGCTATTCAACATTGGGGATTTATTAAATTGAGGAGAGCTCTTCAGCTGTGTGTTGGCTTCATTAAGATATTTAAGGCCTCTGATAGTTGCAGTGATTAGAAGCATTCTAGTTTGTTTCCATGCCAGCTAACACTGATAATCCCTTGACAAAAGTAACAACAACAATAACAATAGTAGTGATAATAGCTGATAACATATCATTTACTCTAAAATAGCATAATCTTCTAAGCATTTTACATATATTGACTCATTCAATCTGCCAACAACCCTACTTTTACCATCTCCACTTTGCAGTTGAAGAAACTGAAACAAATTCTCAGTTACGGTTTCTAAATCAGTGGGTTATAACTTTAGTGGACACAAAAATCTTCCACGGACCTTGTGAAAAAATTGCAAAATTTCTGACCACCCCTACAACCTGCTCTGATACAGTACAGTTGGTTAGGTGTAGACAACCAAAAGTATAGTGTTATAAGCTCCATTTTCAAGTGGTCTGAGGACCGAGCTTGGAAAACACTAAATAATTCCCAAGGATACTTCCATTTACCTTCAAGGCCTCTCTAGTGATGTTTAGGTCCTTGTCTTTATGTTTCTGGACATTCTATTTCCATTCATTTCAGAGTAAGAATACTTATTTTGACCTCAGTGAACTTGATTCTCTATCTCCATCTAAAGTTTAATCAAAACAAACTAATTGATATGTTTACACCTTAATTATGTCTGCTTGAATCGAAGTCATAGCACTGCCTTTGAGAAGCCGCATTTCTCTTTCACAACAAATCTGTCACAGACTGGTGAACACCTTTCTTAATTTTTGAAAAATCATGAAAGGAAAATTCTCCAGAATCCTTCCTTAAATAGATGTCTGCTTAAGTAAGGATTACAACCCTCAAAGGCATTTCTGAGAAATAAAAAATGCCTGAAGAATACTCAGCCATTCATTTAGCTTTCAGCACAAGCACAGAACCTAACATTTATAAGCACAAGTTGCTTTTTTCAGGGTCCTTGCAAGAGGAAGATCCTTGGACTTCTATAGCAGAACTATAAGCTTAGAGTAACACCCACATTGTCAGAATATAGGCTATCAGAAAAATCTTGAGATTGTTCTTGACCTCACAAAACATTTCATTTTCTTATTTCCAGAAAGATAAAGAATGGTTTTCTACAGTGAAAGGGGGAATAAGCCATTGTTTTCTGCAACCATGGCTATACTCTCCCTGGCTTTCAAGAGAGATTGCAAACGTCCTTCAAATTCTAGTAATTTCAAAAGCTGTCAATGATGATAAAATAGAGGCACAGTCATCAGACTTTGGAAGGAAAACAGTTTTTGAAAAAGGATCTGAGATGTTTTTGAAAAGACGTGAAATTGAAGTACCCAAAAGGCACCTGCTCTCTGTTTTACAACTAAAGCAGTTCACTTGTGGATCTTAAAAACAATCCTCTTGTTCCTAGCCTGACACGGGGAGCTGCGGAAAGGGGGGGCATGCTGAACTGGGGCATGACTGAATGGGCTACCTTCTGAATTATGTCATGGACCAAAATGAATGTCTACCCAAAACAATGGGATCTTTCTATACATGTAGCCCCTGGTGTGCTGGTAAATATATGTTTATCCATTTGCTCTCCAGGGGGAAAATGCCCTGATCTGTAGGCTTCGGCAATTTGCATGGTATAAATACCTCTCCCTTGTCTGATTTCCAATGTGACACCACTAAATGTAGAGTTAGAAAGAGATATGCAGTATCACTTCCTTATATAGTACTTCCACCACACAGATACACTGACAACCTCAAGAGCATACGTCATAGTAATATGCAGTAAAATAATTAGTAAGTAATGAGCTTTGAGTATATATTACTTCTGCTTTTTATATAATTTATTCAATTGCAGGTTTATATAATTTAATAATGACTGTGCCAAACAACTGGCTTTCAAAAATCCTTGGAAATGTAAAAATTGGCTCTCATGAGCTGGTGCTACCTGGTCCAGCCTATTATTACAAACTTTAAGTAAACCTTCCACATACTGATCCATTGTTATAGACAGCCATTTAATGAATGAAATTTCTAATTTATATAAAATTTAAATAAAATTTATTTAAGTAGAAAGTGTCACCTCCTAAGTACAAACTGTTAACACAATTTAATATCTACATAATTTTATGAATGATACTGCTACACAATTTCAGTGTCAAGAGAAACTTGAGAGATCATCTGATCCAACTTCCCCTAGGAGTCATGGAGACGTCTACTGGGGGTACCAGCCTTCCTCATTCTTCTACTCCAAAATTACCACTTCATTCAAGGGACCACATTCAATTCAAAATTCCTTTGAGTATTCCTCAAGGACACCCAGAATTTTACCCAGCCAACTCTATTTTTATCCTTAGCCACTGTATCCAACATGCCAAAGCACTGGTCTTCTCATTATCTTCTGTAAATGCCATGTTTATTCTCCCTTCTAAAGCTGTCACTTCAGCTCTGTCACACATTCATTCATGTGCATTTTTCAGTGTTGGGTTTTTATTTTGAAAGAAAATGGTGGACTATTTACATGTTTGTTGTAAATGCTCATTTCAACTAGAGAATATCTGAGCAATGGAATCTAGAAATCTGCTTTTTAAACAAGGAACTCAGGGGATGGTAGGTTTCTCAAGTTTCAAGATCAACTGATTTCCTGAGTAGCAACTAAATTTTAAGGTGAGACTAAGAGAACACTATTAGTTCAGCGATATAAAACTGTAAACAGTCATAACTCAGTGAGTTAAGTGCTACAGTATAAAAGTGTTCAACGTCAGCATTAAAAAAAGAGAATGATGAAACAAGCCACAGACTGGGAAGAAACATTTACAAAAGACACATCTGATAAACGACTGTCATCCAAAATATATAAAGAAATCTTAAAACTGAAACCAATCTGATTAAAAAAATGGGCCAGGGCTTCCCTGGTGGCGCAGTGGTTGAGAGTCCGCCTGCCGATGCAGGGGACATGGGTTCGTGCCCCGGTCCGGGAAGATCCCACATGCCGTGGAGCGGCTGGGCCCATGAGCCACGGCCGCTGGCCCTGCGCATCCAGAGCCTGTGCTTCGCAACGGGAGAGGCCACAACAGTGACAGGCCCGCGTACCACAAAAAAAAAAAAAAAAATGGGCCAAAGACCTTAACAGACACCTTACCAAAGAAGATATACAGATGGCAAATAAGCATATGAAAAGATGCTCCACATCACATGTCATCAGGGAGATGCAAACTAGAAAAATGAGATACCACTACACATCTATTAAAATGGCCAAAATCCAGAAGCTGACAACACCAAATCATGGTGAGAATGTGGAGCAACAGAACTCTCATTCATTGGTGATGGGTATGCAAAATGGTACAGTTACCTTGAAGGGCATTTGGTGGTTTCTTATAGAACTACACATACCTTTACCATACAATTCAGCAATCATGCTTCTTAATGTTTACCCAAAGAGTTGAAAACTTATGTCTATATAAAAACCTGCACACAAATGTTTATAAAAGCTTTATACATAATTTTAAAAACTTGGAAGCAACCAAGGTGACCTTCACTATGTGAATGGACAAATAAAACTGTGGTACATCTGGATGATTGAACATTATACAGCACTAAGAAGAAATGAGCTATCAAGCCATGAAGAGACACAGAGAAACTATAAATCCATATTACTAAGTGAAAGGAGCCAATCTGAAAAGGCTGCATTCTGTATTGTTCCATGTACATGCATCTGGGAAAAGGCAAAACTATGGAGAGAGTTAAAAAAAAAAAAATCAGTGGTTGCCAGGGATTGGGGGTGGGCGAGAAGGGATGAATAGGCCGAGCACAGAGGATTTTTAGGGCAGTGAAAACACTCTGTAAAATACTATAATGGTGGAAACATATAATTATACATCTGTCCCAAGCCATAGAATGCAACATCAAGAGTGAAACCTGGGCCTCCCTGGTGGCGCAAGTGGTTGAGAGTCCGCCTGCCGATGCAGGGGATACGGGTTCGTGCCCCGGTCTGGGAGGATCCCATATGCGGCGGAGCGGCTGGGCCCGTGAGCCATGGCCGCTGAGCCTGCGCGTCCGGAGCCTGCGCGTCCGGAGCCTGTGCTCCGCAACGGGGGAGGCCACAACAGTGAGAGGCCCGCATACCGCAAAAAAAAAAAAAAAAAAAAAAAAGAGTGAAACCTAAGGTAAACTATGGACTTCAAGTGATAATGTTGTTGCAGTACAGGTTCATCCATTGTTAACAAATGTGCCACTCTGGTGAGGGACGTCGATAATGCGGGAGGAGGCCGTGCCTGTGTGGTGGCAGCGGGTATATGGGAAATCTCTGTACCTTCCTCTCAATTTTGCCATGAACCTAAAACTGCTCAAAAAACACAAACAACCAAGTCTTCTAAAAAGAGAGAGAGAGAGAGAGAATGATAAATACCGATCAGTAAAGGAAGACTTCTTCAAAAAAGAGGTAAGGGCTAAGCCAGGTGCTGAAGAAAGCTGTTCCATTTTGCTTCTTCTCAAGATTCAAGGATAAGACTGGCTGAAAATGAATTACACAGGGCCTAAATAAGGGCCTGAATAAGCTTGGCCTTCTCTAAGATAGACTCTTCACTGCTGGATAAAAATTACCTGGACTTCATACAAATGCAGAATTCCTAAGCACTGTCCTCTTGTATGAAAGATTCTGATTTAGCAGAATGGCAAAGAGCTGAGAAGCCAGCAGTTTTAACTTAAGAGAAATTCCTACAGGAGCAAGGGGTACAGAATGTTCTTATAAAGGGCTGTGCCACCTTCAGACTTGTTTTAAACTAAAATTTCTAAATTTCCTGGCTCAGTTCAAGTTCAACACTCAATGAATCTTATCTGATTATTACAGCCCTGAGTGACCTCCTCTTCCTCTTATAGGTCATTGGACTTGGAGTTTGAATTACACAACAATTACTTATGTTCTATGTGTTATTCCTTTCCTTCTAATGCCAGCTTATAAGAGTAGTTCCTTTCACTATATTCTGTACGATGCCTGATTCAGGCATAGGCACAGAGATACACAAAAAATATCTGTAGATTAATTAGTTCTATGAACTCTCAGTACCTAATCCTGGTTTTTATATGTGTCAATTAGGAACATAATAATAAAAGCTAACATTTAATGAGTGTTTATTATGTGCTGGGCGCTATTGGTAGTACTGTACGTGTATTAATTCACTGAATCATCTCAACAATCCTGTGAGATAGATACTAGTATTTATCTCTACTTCACAGATGAGAAAACTGAGGCTTAGTAATTTTCCAATGTAGATTGGCTTCAGATCCCATGACTTTTGTTACCAAGCTATACTGCTTCTCCGTCCTATACTCCCCTAAAAATGCTGTTTAAACACTGAATATATAAAGAAAGCTATGACAAAATTATATTCCGTAACAATAATTATTAAATAATTAGAATCCTTCATAAAAGATATGTATCACTCTAAACTCTAAGGCAGTCAGAAATATTGTAAAAATTCTGAATTTTTACAGTAGAAGACGCTGAAATCTGTACCTGCCAGCTATGCATCACAGACTCCTACGTAGACTCTGGATTACAAACGTCCTGTGTGCCTTCACATTCTCAATGCAAGTCACACATCAGGAGGGGTGCAGCCAAGGGACCAGAAGCAGTGGTGACAATCATATATAATACC
Source organism: Mesoplodon densirostris (assembly GCF_025265405.1). NCBI lineage: Eukaryota > Metazoa > Chordata > Mammalia > Artiodactyla > Ziphiidae > Mesoplodon > Mesoplodon densirostris. Next base: position 47,910,605 of record NC_082663.1, read on the forward strand.
CTTGAAATCTGTGACAAGCCCGGCCTTCTGACAGTCTAGTGATGGGCTGTGCATCTTGAATATTACTTAATGTGTCAGGATCTTTGTTCCCCAAATACTCCCTTTTGGATAACAAAACAGCAGAAGACACTATTCAGGACAATAAAATAGATTCTAATACTCCCATATGCTATAATTTATCTTCATTCAGTCACAAGCATTTCTGTTTAATCTATTGCTTGAAATAAAATGCTAATAAGGCAAGAAAATGTGGCTCTAGGACAATGCCAGAAAAATGGTCTTCATTTCTCTTCTTTTGACATAAATAAAATGTTTTTGATCATATCAATAAGTGAGAAATGCAGAAGTCTCTAATATAGATGTGCGAAATTACATCCATCTTGGGGGATGAATAATCTGAATTTAAAGGAATAATTTAGGTTGAAAAAAGTCAAAGTACACTGCAACTAAAAGTCTAATCTTTTTGAACTTGATTTAAAATATTCTAGAAACTTAATAAGACTCATTGTTACAAAAATTTCCCTTTTTCCAATAGTTCTTTTCCAGTTCTGCTGTTTCCTTAATTCTATCCCTATACATGCTTCCATAATAGTTCTATTTATTCTGCTTCTCTAAAGATTGTTTTTGGGTTCTGTCTGCTATCTGCCAGAAACCTAGGGAGAATAGAAAAAAACTGTCTCAGGATATATTAAATATGCCTTATTGGGATTCATCAATTCTCCCTTATATAATCATTAATCAGTATAGGAAAGATTCATAATGAGAAATACTTTTACATATTGAATATTTAAGCTTCTTATTGCCCGGCGTATTACTAGGTATTTGAATCTAATTGAGCTCATACACTCGCGCTTTTGAAAGCACATAGTAGCAACTCAATACATACACAAACAGAATGAATGGCCTTACCCTTTACTGATGCTTTACGACTCTGGAAGTTCAAGAAAAGAATGTGGATAATAATGTTTTTATTTTTCACAGTTGCCTCACTGTTATATAGTCACAGTCCGGATTCCTTTAAAAACTAATAATCTTTATGTTTTCAAAGCTGATCAGGATGTGACCGAGCACTGTGTCAAATACAGAGGGCACTGAGGTCACATCAAAGCCAAAGCAATTTTCCATCCCACAGATCAAGGTCCAGTTGAGTGGATGAATAGGAAAAGAGGAGGTGCATATATCTTTAATGTTCTCAGGTGATAGACAGGAAATCTTAAAACACAAGCATATGTGGGGTTTCCTAGAGCAGTCAAATTCCAGAATTTAAGCTGGGAAGTAATAATGAAACACGGGCTTAAGTCTCCTGGGTCCTCTGGTCCTCCCATGACCACTTGTGTGAATGTGGGCATATTACTTAAATAGCTAAACATGTTTTCCTACCCTTACAAGAAAAGGAGAGTAAATACCTCATAGGATGTTGTGGAGACTAAATGAAATATTGCACACAAAGCATTTAATACAGTTAGCCCAGAATAAATGCTAGATAAATATGGACCATTGTTATATTCCTAAGGAATGTCTCTTTTACTAATTTGGATAAATATAGATGTGGGAATCCCATAAGGAGGAAAATAAAAGTTGCTGGGCTTTCCTGGTGGCGCAGTGGTTGAGAGTCTGCCTGCCGATGCACGGGACACGGGTTCGTGCCCCGGTTCGGGAAGATCCCACATGCCGCGGAGCGGCTTGTCCCGTGAGCCATGGCCACTGGGCCTGCGCGTCCGGAGCCTGTGCTCCGCAATGGGAGAGGCCACAACAGTGAGAGGCCCGCATACCGCAAAAAACAAAACAAAAAGTTGTGATGTGTGAGACTTATCATTTACATATTAATAGGTATGGGGGAAAATGGGTATGGATGCACTGTTCTTTGCAGGAATGACGTGAGTGTATTTGGGCGAGGTACTTTATGCTGGAACCCCAGAAGATAGCCTGTAACAAAAATACCTGTATGAGTTTTCACAGTGGAAAATATTTGAACACATCCTTTGTAGATGCTTTTTTTTTTGCGGTACGAGGGCCTCTCACCGTTGTGGCCTCTCCCGTTGTGGAGCACAGGCTCCGGAGGCGCAGGCTCAGCGGCCATGGCTCACGGGCCCAGCCACTCTGAGGCACGTGGGATCTTCCCAGACGGGGGCACGAACCCGTGTCCCCTGCATCAGCAGGTGGATCCTCAACCACTGCGCCACCAAGGAAGCCCTGTAGATGAATTTTTGAGATGCACTTAGGTAACTGTTCAAAATAACACTGCAGGCGTTTGATATGGCAGCTAGGTTTGGAAAAGTGCTTTCAGGGAAAGCAGAAGCCACGGATTAACTTTTCTCCTTGCAGTTAGTTACATTAAATAAGTTCATACCGAGAAGGGATAGAGGAGCTGAAATCCAGGTCACAGAGCATTCTATCAGGTTGTGGTTTTTGGTTTTTTGTTTTTCTGCCTTCCCCTCATGTAGCAGAAAGTCATGGGCTTAAAGGGGTACCCACCCAGCCATGCTTTTTAATCTCCTTTAGTCCTTACTTGGAAAAAGGAAAGCTTGCGGGATGGGGACAACAGGAGACAACACTTGATTACCCTTGAGGATTCTAAGACCTACCTGAAGACTGCTCCAGAGTAGGCTGTTGGCTGAGCTTCTCAGCTAATTACGTCTGGAAATAGCAGGCTGGGGTGTTACAATCCCCAAAGTATGGAGGTTTCTATATTCGGAAGAGCTCAGACATCAGTGGCTACTTCAAGGATTATTTAGACACAGGAATTCAATCTATGGAATATAAAATCTCAGGATCACTTCATTAAGAAGATTTCAAATTATTCTGACAGAGTGAGGAAAGATGATTTAAACAAGACAGGAAACAGAATGGATGTTGGTTAGAAAGTAAATGTCTTTATTTGCATTTTGGTTATGCATAATTAAAAGTGCATATTCTGAAGCCATGAGGCCAAGAGATACTCTAATTGGCTTGAGAGTGGATGTCCTCTGTTCTCTAACCCTTTTTCCGGCAGTGGATGTGAGTGCGCCATCAGGTGGTGGCACGAGGAATTGCCAGGCACCTCACAACGTTTCTCAAGTTGGGAAGAATTTGTCTGAATGCCAAGAATTGCTAGAAATAACTTCACAAACACAGCTATATTCCTGGAACTTTAGTGCACTTGAGGTTTTGTTTATGATTTTGCTGAAGCGCAATAAAAATATATAATGATATTATAAATAATACCTCTTATCAAGTAGAGTTTAAAAGCTGAGTCACACAACTTGCATCAAACCCTGACAACTGCTTCCTATTACTCTTGTCACATTGGACATTTTTAAGCCTTATTTTCTCATTCATATAAGTGGAGATAATAATGAAATATTATCTTGAAATATCTTAATGGTACTTTGGGAATCTGACTACCTCTCTAAGACTCTTTCCCTGCTGTCCCTCCTTTCTCATCATCACCTTTGCATATGTTCTTCCCAGAATTTCCCTTCTCATTCTGGTTGGCCTGTGGGAATAAATACCCATTTACACATCACCTCTTCAGGCAAAGCTGCTCAGCCATCCCTTTGTGCTAGTGTCAGATCTCACACAGCCTGTAGTTTTTGCAATCTCCACTCTATTTAACAATCACTTGTTTCTTTCCCTGAGTTTTGTTCACGCCTGGACTAGAAGGGCTGGTCGATATTGTGAAGCATCATCTTAGTCACGAATAGGCCATGCCCACCACATCTACACCCTGTAGATGCTCTTGAAAGTTTGCTGAATATTTTTTAAAACACATCAAGAACCCTTGAAATGTTAAGAAACAAGAGTAAGCAAACCAGTAAAAAGACTTTCTGGAGGAGTTTCATTCATTGCCCCCAAAAGGAGACATATCACTTGGGAGAAGTAGAGTGAAATTCTTCTTGTCAGCTTGCAAATATGACAATTATGATCAAAGAGATACAGTGTATATAAAATTGATTTACAGCCCTGGCTCTCTGTAAATGTTAACAGTAAATCTAATTCTAAATGTTAATTGAGAAAGAAGTTAGCATTTACATTTTAAGTGCTTAATTTAAATCATTAAGAGTTATAGTGCCTTGAATTTCATTGGGAACTTTTGGAATTAGGAAACAATTAGATTTGTTGATTCCATTAAACATCAAGGTTAGTTGTTTTTTGCTTTCTTTTTTTTTTTTTCACACAAATAACAGAGTCCCCAAAAGACTTATTTATTTGGAAACAGGAACACTTTGATTAGAGTTCACTTTCAGCCTACTATGTGACCCTGGCTAAGTTAGTAAACTTCTCTGCATCTCCATAAAATCATTGATAAGACCATCCTAAAGGCTGCTACAAAGATTAAATGAAATAATTCATTAAAAGGCACCTAGCACAGTGCCTGCCATTCATTAAAAGGCACCTAGCACAGTGCCTGCCATTCCCTTTTTCCCACCCACACCTGCCCTCCAACAATATATTATCTCTAAAATTAATGGTTTTTCAATAAACATTTTGTAAATTAAATGCTATTAAATATTAAATGCTTCTAGGGAAAGTAATATTATTCCAATGCTTTCACTTTTTAAATAAATTTCAGGTATTAGATGATGTGTGAACATATTAATCATGTAAAATATTTTAATTTGGGCTTCCCTGGTGGCGCAGTGGTTGAGAGTCCACCAGCCGATGCAGGGGACACAGGTTCGTGCCCTGGTCTGGGAAGATCCCACGTGCTACAGAGTGTCTGGGCCCGTGAGCCATGGATGCTGAGCCTGCACGTCCGGAGCCTGTGCTCCATAACAGGAGAGGCCACAACAGTGAGAGGCCCGCGTACCGCAAAAAAAAAAATATTTTAATCTAATTTGTATATGAATCATAGCTTGGTACCATATTGTCATAAGCACATAACCTACCTATGGACCAACACAGCATCATTTTATTTTCAATTCAATGTTGATGTAAATTTAGCTAAAGGAATAAAAGCTGCAGACAAATAATACCACTTTTCAATAATATGAAGATAAGATTCTCTTTACTCACAAAGACACATACATACTGCATACATATATAAAATAAATTCTGACTATAGATCATTTATATCACTATATAATGTCAATTCATTAATCAATTAATTCAACAAACGTATTGAGTGTCTGCTATGTGCCAGGAAATGAACCAATAACTGGTAAATAAAGATGAACAAAACACTTTTTTAACCCCATAGAGTCCATCACCCAGTCAAAGAGAAAGACAAGACATAAGGCAAGTAATAAGGTATGATAAATGCCATAATAGAGGGTTCAAGATTATAACTAATATTAAAAGCAGTTCTAAAAGTTTAGAACTGTTCTTTCCTAAAATTATCTTTGCTGACTTTTCCTAGATTAATCCAAAAATTGTCCTCTGACATTTTTATTTATTTTTGGCTGCATTGGGTCTTCGTTGCTACGCACAAGCTTTCTCTAGTTGCAGTGAGTGGGGGCTACTCTTCATTACAGTGCACAGGCTTCTCATTGTGGTGGCTTCTCTTGTTGCAGAGCATGGGCTCTAGGCGCATGGGCTTCAGTAGTTGTGGCTCATGGGCCCTAGAGCACAGGCTCAGTAGTTGTGGAGTACGGGCTTAGTTGCTCCACAGCGTGTGGGATCTTCGTGGACCAGGGATCGAACCTGTGTCCCCTGCATTGGCAGGTGGATTTTCAACCACTGCACCACCAGGGAAGCCCCCCCCTGACATTTTTGCTTAGGGAAACTTACTTAGGAGACATCCAAAGCAGAACAAAGTTTTCTACCCTAAGATCAAGACCAATAATGTTTGGAAGTGAAAAGTGAAACATAATTCACAGTTCTCAGCTCCTATCAATTTAAATGCAAATAGACAGTTGGTTCAGTGTATGTTGATTTCTTAAAATCGGAAATAGACTCCCCCAGCAATATGCCTCAGGGAAAATAAAATGTGTGGGCTGGTTTTATTCACTGATGTTTGATTACATCCCTGAAGGAAAAAAAAAAAAAAGACTGTAATGAGACATGTACAATTCCTTTTTCCTCAGGAGCAAAGATTCCTGGGTCTACCCAAGTCAGAGAACTTGTTTCAAATTAGCGGTTAGAACATAAACAAACAAAAAGATAAAGTCAGGATGGGATCCTGGAATAGCTATTAATTCTGAGTAAGTAGAGCATGGATTTAAAGTCCCACAGCCTTCTGAGTCTCATTTACTCATCAGTAATCTGGAACTAAGTAAGACCTATTCACAGAGTTGAGAATTCAAGAGAACAATGTATTTCATGTGTCTGACATACAGTAGGCTCTCAATATCTGGTAGCTAATAATAATAATAATACAGTGGAAAGAAGAGAAAAAGGAACTGCAATTTAAAAGACTACCATTAGCTCCACTGAATTAGAAAGTTTGTATATTTTCTTCCTTTTACTTTCTCTTCACACATGTAAGCAAATAACAATAGCATTTGCACTAAGTATTGAGTCAATTTATACTGGTACCAGGTTTTGCAGGTCTTATTTCACTTAATCCATAATCAGTAACTCTGTTATCCTCGTTTGATAGATGGGAAATTGAAGCACAGACACATTAAGTGCCTTGCTCTAGGTCACACAGTTTGGAAGAGATGAAGTTAGAACCTGAGTCCAGATCAACTGTGACACTAAACTTCATGTTAATATCAATATAATATAAAAGCATAATACAACATAAAAGCATACTATAATTAATATGCTCTCACTCCCGTCCTCTGCCACCCATGTCCCACCAATGTAACCTGAAAAAAAGTTTTTGGTTTGATTTCAAAGTTATTAACTCAGGGAACTCCCAGGCAGTCCAGTGGTTAGGGCTCAGCGCTTTCACTGCTGGGGCCGGAGTTCAATCCCTAGTCGGGGAACTAAGATCCCGCAAGTGCGCCACGTGGCCAAAAACAACAACAATAACATTATTAATTTAACAAAACATTGTAAAGCAACTATTCTCCAATAAAAATTAAAAAAAAAAAAAGAAAAACACCAAATTCCAGGGGAATTTATGTTTAAATACCAGGAAAAAAAAATCTCTCTATAGCATTTCTCCCAGGAGGCTCCAACAAGGAAATTTTCTACTCCAGCATTTCTCTTTCCCTTTATCCCATTTCAAGTATTCAAATGCACGGTGATAAGAAACTTTATACTGAACCTAGTGGGGCACGAACAGGCAGATCTTTCTGCACTTGGTAGCACAGATTAACACCTCGCTCTTGATGTCACCACATAGCTAGGTTCTCTGAATGGTTTGGCCCCCAGTTATCATACACAGACAATTATTAATGATAGATAATTAATACTTAGAGGGAAAAAGATTGCCCATGATGAATGTAGTAGAGTACAGTACAGTACATAAAGCTGGGTTTGAATGTTTGTTTCCTGCACATCCTCTATAGTTAGTAAAATACAACTAACGATTTTCATTTAATTTGGTCCACCACTCCAAGAGTGGAGCAAGATTTCAACTGAATGGCTGTTTTTTTACTTTTTTGTAGAATCTCAGCTGTCACAGTATATATGTTATTTATATGAAAAATGTAAAAATCATGAAAACACTTTCTATTTCTAGATAAGACATCCACATCTTATGCTTATAATATTCTTGGTTCCCAGATTTTATTAGTATGAAGTTGTTTAGAGAATTTCTCTCTGAAAATACTATTCTATCTTCACACAACTCAAGATGTGTGCATCAGTTTCACAAATGACATACTGCATCATCTTACATTTATGAAGAAACTGTTGACATGTTGTCTTTCAATGAAAGAGAGTAAAAGAATGGGCAAAAGAGCAGGATCATTCTGAGAAGGTTAATTCTGGAAGCACCTTGGCCTGATACATACAGGCCTTTATAGACTGAGTGGTTTTACCAATGGATCTTTCCAACTCATGCTGTTCATTGTCGACCACACTTGGCTTTTCAAAAATTTAAAACTGGAAAAATCTACTTTCACTTAAAGCCTTTAACAGAGCATCTACTTCAGTGGTTTCTAAACACCAAAGCTTCTCCTTAAGAAAATTTTCACCAGTCCACATAGAAAAGAGAGAAATAACAACAGTTGCAAGTATTTGTCATTCAGCTATAGTTACTCCATTTAAAGTACTATCTTTTACTCTGACATGATTGTTACCACTTTTTAAATTTTTAAATATTTTGTGATTTTATGAAATGATAAGAGTGGAGGGTAAGATTTTTTTTAAATCACCTCACTTGGCAAACCAGAAATAGGCAACCTAATATGTCACTGCATTTTTAAAATCAGTATTTAAAAATGCAAAGGTCAAGAATCACAAGTCTATATCACACACGTTTACTAGCAGAATCACTAATACAGCAAATTAAGTATTTTTTCCCTCTATTTTTACACTGGGAAAATACCTATGAAAGTAGATCTAGAAAATTCAATACCAGTGCATCTATGTTTATCTCACATTCTTCAGAGGGATGTCTAACATCTGAACTGGTTTTCTTTCCCTACATAAGTCGAGCTTATATAATCAAAGTGAAATGAGGAGTATTTGGACATTTACAACTTTGTAGATATATCCCATTGCACAGAAAAGATTTTAACAGGAAAAGTACAAAAGGAGCCATTCTTCAAAGTAAGGGAGTCACGATTCAATTAATAATTTAGCATTTTACAGAGGCCTTAGAAAAATGATAAGTCTGCAGAAAACAGAAAAACATAATGAAAGATCTGGGAAGGAGATATGGCATCAAAGGTTAATTAATGCATTTTCAAATCATTATCAGTTTGCTGACAGAACTGAAGAAAAAAACAGCATGAGCTAGACCATTATTTGAGGTTATTGCAATATTCAGAATGAATACAGTAATATCACCAACACAAAATTATTATTTGTATTTCAAGCCTACACATATAACAGAATACTTAGAAAGCAAAAAGCACATAACTATCATTAATTAGTTGTTCTCATCACATCCTATTTGGAGTCTGTCTACAATACCCTGGGAGAAGGTTCCCACTGAGAACAGAGGTTACATGTCTAAAAGGGGCAAATAAGAGTTGAGCTCCATTTTAATGCAGATTTTGGCCTCTATTTTTTTTTTAATTAAAAATGAATCCCCAGGCTTCCCCGGTGGCGTAGTGGTTGAGAGTCCGCCTGCCGATGCAGGGGACGCGGGTTCGTGCCCCGGTCTGGGAAGATCCCACATGCCGCAGAGCGGCTGGGCCCGTGAGCCATGGCCACTGAGCCTGCACGTCCGGAGCCTGTGCTCCACAACGGGAGAGGCCACAACAGTGAGAGGCCCGCGTACCGCAAAAAAAAAAAAAATGAATCCCCAAGTGTATTGGTACAGCATCTATGGAAAACTGGCAGTATTTTCTAAAGTTGAATTTATCCATATCCTGTAAACCAGCAATTCAACTGCTAGTTACATACTCAACAAAACTATGTACATATTTTATCCAAAGGGCATGAACTAGAATGTTTATAGCAGCAGTATTTGTAACAGTCCCAAACCTATAAACTACCCAAACGCTCATCAACAGTAGAATGAATAAATTATAGTCTATTTCCACAATAGAATATGAATGATTGTACAAACTAATGTGGAACAAAAGGAGGTAGTCACACACAAAAAAGTCTATATTGCATGATTCCATTAGTATAAAGTACTAAAAGAGGCCAAACTAGTCTATTCTATGGGAAGTGCAGATAGTGACCATCCTTGAAAGGAGCGGGTAGTAACTGGAAAAGAGAAGAAAAGGAGCTTAGAATGAGAGGTGGGGACTTCCAATGTTCTATTTCTTGATCTGGGATCTGGTTACATGAGCAAGGAAGTTCAAGTTGCTGGATACTTACAATATGTATAATTTTCACATAATATATAGGCTATGCTATGATACAAAGCTACAAAGAAAGATGAATCCCTAAAAGAAATAAATGAGTTGCTAGGAGGTAAATTTCCCATGCAATAGCATGGTGATGCTTTTTCTAAATCTAGAAAGCAGCTAAAGAATTTGAGAAAGAAAATAAGATCTAAGAAGATTTAGAACAGATCTTACATTTACAAAGCACTGCACCTAAAAATACCAAGTATTTTCCAGGTCTTCAGCATGTCTCACAGAAGCCATTACCTCCTGAAACGTTTTTTGTCAGAAAAAGAATATCATCACTGATCCTGGAAAAATATTTGTATATATCTCCTAATGTTACCTTAGAATAATTTGTCTCATTCTATTGTGGTCTGGTTTTGGACTAAAACTTCAACTTTGGAGAAAGCAGTTTTATAAATAACATCATTTGCCAGGCCTACTTAGTAAGTATTTGAAATTCTGGGAGGCTTGTTACACTTAAGCAATCTACAGATTTAGATGAAAATATGGACTTGTCAAAAGATCAGGTTCCAGTACAATCACTTCTGATTTTTAGCTACTTTGTCATTGTAAAAGGGATTACACTGCTAACTGCTCATCAAAATCCTTCCCTTTTTGGACACGTGCTAGATTCCATTTCCCAGCCTCCCTTGCAATTAGGTATAATCACATGATAGATTTTTATCCAGACTCCTTTGTGCTTTTTCCCTTCTGGCTATCTGGAATGGTGATGTCCCCAAGGTCAACCTTGGAAACCATGTATTAAAGCCTCTACCAGCCTAGTCCCTGAATGATTGGGAAGAAGAAGACATGACCTGATCCTCTCTTGTGTTGAAGCCACTGTATATTTCTGTTGCAAGCATCAGCCGACCCTATTTTGGAGCTTCAAAATATAAGTGGTTAATTATTGTTTTTATGTGTGGTAGAGTTCTGTGTCTTCTTCACCCTCTTTATCCCTGATGGAGAAGTGGAGGATATCTTAGCAAAAACAATGCACTAATGTGATATGCATTAATATAACCTATCATAAAATAATATGAACTATCAATTTTATCAGAGGAGACTATGTCTTAGATTTATTCCCTTCTTAATAGGATGGGGTTAGAGCATGGGCTAGGGATAGACAATAAAAAGGAGATTCTGTTTGGAATGCAAACCCCACCCAGTAGAATTACAAAGGGATGTTTTGCAAGACTTTTCTAGATTCCAGACTATTCATGTCCTGCCATGAGTAAAATGGAATTATCTCTGGTAATGGCCAGTAAACTACCCAAGAACCCTTTCAGATATGGTGGGGAATAATGGCCAGATTCTCAATAGAGGAAAAAAGGAGTAGCTACCTTGCAAGCATAAACAGAAGCAAAGTTAATGACAAGAAACTTACTTCAGATGAAAGATATAAAACATTGGATTTTATGCCCTCTACAAATTAATGTAAAATACCAATTTTAACTTCTCTGGGCATGGGGGAATTGCAATGAGACCAATTCATTATGCCCCATGGGACCTATTCAAAGGTCAAATATCATCATAATGAGTCTTCTGTACACAGTTGCAGCTAAAGACCCCAAATAGAAGCGTGACTGTGAGCCCTCAGATGGCTAAAATAAAATAGCCTTCATCTTCACACCCTTGGCACTTAGGACAGCCCTGACACGTTAGAGGCACTCCACAGACTATGGAATGAACAGCTTCTAAGCCAGTCAACACAGAGTGAACCTTGCTCAATCCAAATGACATTACAGACCAAGCAGTGTAATTTGTCCTCAAGCAGAAAACTCTAGGAATGAACGAACTAGACTGGGGAGGAGAGAAGCTAAAATCTCTATCACTGAGAAAAGAGGCAAAGGAAGAAGCAGGGGTGAAGCTCTAATATGTGCAATGGTTGAGCGACACTGAACTGGGGAAAACCTAGATAAAGAGAGGTAACATTTTGGCTGTGTACAGATCAGGGGAATTAAAAAAAAATAGAATACAGAGATTTTGTTTAATAATATTAGCTATTGGTTAAGATAGATATACTAATTTTCAAGCTTTAAAAATGAACTTACTCTGATTACAAACTTTATTTTCAGACTCTACTTACTTACACGTCCATAGAAGAGTGGAGAGTTGAAACATTTATCATTTAAGCTAGCTCCAACTTTAAGATTCATTTATCAAGCTATTTCAGACCATAAGGGGAATAGGGGCTGCCATAAATCAGAGAGTTACCTCATTTTCCCCTTTCATTTCTGTATCAGCTATAAATCACTACCAAATCTGTCCATTTGGTATGTTCTGCTGCTTTCAGAGTTTGATCTCCACACTGCTTGATAAAGCAGGATCACTTTGAATTAAAGATCAGAGAGGCTCCAGTTCAATTATTTTAGTCATGTGCCACAGAGGCTTTGTGCCAATTACGCTAGACCATTTGTCTATGAAACAAAGGAGGTCTTGATCGTGCAGAAAATGAGTAACTTGTCACTAATCTAAATTTAGCTCATTTTTTTTGGTATTAGATCCTTAACATAATTGTGTACAGGTAATATCACCTGATTTTCTGTTTGAAAACAGTCATTTTATTTTTCTCCTCACCAATCTTGGATACTAGATAAGAAAAGCTATTTTTCCTAATAAGTTGGTGGTTTGGGTATATTGCTTTTCATCATCAGCTAATTGTTTTTCCAATCTCATCAACTTTAGCTCCGTCTAAACTACAAGAGTATGGCAGGTATTGCTGACTGGATATCCAAATCCAGTCCCCCCTTCATTCTCATTTATACAAGCACAATGTTGTTCACCCCCAAATATTTCCCTTTAAAAGCACAAGCTCCTCTAAAAGAGGAGCACAAGCTCATTCTAAAAGAGTTGGTGTTGGGCTATAATAATTCAAGCGACTGCCTTCTTCCTAATGTTATTATATTTGGACACATTCATTTAGCTTTTATTAGAGTTAATGTTTCCTTCAGTCATGTCTTTGCCTACTAGGCACTAGGCATTTTTAAAGTAAATATATGGAAATTACCTATCTTAGAAATTGCAAAAAGAAAAGCAGAAATATTTGTAAGTCATCTAATTCATTTCTTGCTTCCTTTCCTAAACGATTAATTCTTTTGGTGTAAAATACATTATAATTGAATGCAGTTATTATTGCATTTTATGCACACTGGTAGTCATGCTAATATGCACAAAAGGTTTTATCTAGCATGAATTTATCAAGTAAATCCCAATCCTTGCCACTGCAAATGCTGACAGACAATAAAACTGCTGACTATTTCCAAAATCTGTCCACAAAGATCACTGCTAGGCAAACATCATCGCAGGTCCTGGTGGGTAAGCTAATGCTTTTATATTTGCCTTCTTAATTTAAAAATAATAACTATATATTATTAAATTATATCTTGCATTCCCTAAAATTTTCTGTACTCACTGTACAGTGTGAATTTCAATAAAATTTACTCTCTTCTTTCTGTATGTGGTTTTATCTAAGGCTTAAAATAAACCCATCAACTAACCCAACCTTCTCTGAAATCCTCTATCTTAATCTATGCTCATATCCTTAGTGAAAGCCATATTTTTAGGATTTTATTGATTGTAAATTGCACAGTGTATTTCAAACATCAGAGGAGGGAGGGAGGGAGGGAGGGAGGGAGCGAGAGGGGGGGAGAGGGAGAGAGAGAGAGAGAGAGAGAGAGAGAGAGAGAATGAACACAAAAAGGCAGAATTTCCCCCTACCAAAAGGCCTTTGTTTTCATCAGGAAGTTTTCTGAATTAACCAAACAACTTAATTCACAAATTAACAAAACTCCACTATGAATATCTGATGGAAGGAGGAATGGAAAACTCCTGACCTTTTGGATTCTAACCTCCGGATCAGCTTTTTCCATGCTCCCCCATTAAACACTGGGAATGATCAGTATCAGCTTTCAGATTTAGGCAAAGCAGCTAAAAGCCTTTGACTAAGATGGTAAAGGGGAATTGGTGGTAATTAAACAATAAAACTGACTTACAGAGGTTTCATTTCTAATCTCTGTCAGATGGACACAAACTATGAACCTATTTATGTCAACTAAAGGTTTCATCAGGCAGAATCATTCATTATGTAAATATGACCTTTCAAGTCATATTACAGCTATAATGTGAACAATATATCCATGAATAATTACGAATTGACAGCATTTAATATTTATTAACTGCCTTTTATACAAATTTCACTCAAGTCAATTCCATGGACCCACTGGTGGTATCCACTTAATCATTTATTCAGCCTCTAAATATGATGAGTAATGTTCTATATAAGAGAGTGAAAAATTGCACAGTGGAGATTTGAAGATACATAAGACACTTTTTATTTTCACGTGTAAGCTCGTTAGGGAGAAAATAATAGTTCTGTACAGAATGGAAAGGTCACCCTCACATTAGATGATAAGTAACTAGAATTTGAGGTACTATTTGGGTAAGGCCTTGAGGGATGGATTTTGATAAATGGTGCTATCAAGCATAGGGAAGGGAAAAATCAAAGAGCAGTGGAAGTTCATAAAGTAATACTGTTGAGTTGGAATATATGCAAAAATGAGAGAAAATCCTGAACAGGTAAAATGGAACTAGGATTTTAAAGAACTCCTTGAAGAGTTTAGATTTTTTTGAGAAGACAGTAAATATTATCAGGTGAGAGAGAAGAATATATTAGTGAGATGTAGTATAATCAGTTTCAATGCCTCCCCACCCGAACATGGATATACATGAATTATGTTCCATGAAGAGGGAAGGACGACCGAAAAATTTTAGGATTAGATTTATTTCTGCTTCTCTTTATGATTACATGGATTAGGACATTATCTGCTATGTTGAAACAAAGCTGAAATCTCACTTTAATGCAGGTAATCTTATGAGTATGTGATTCTGACTACACTTTAACTAATGGCCAAAAACCTGAAACATCAGATGACTTACCTCAACCATAATTTTCTCTCTGTGAATGGAAAAGACACAATTATCACCATCCTTTCCTTCCTCTTTCTTCCCTCCCTATTCACAGTCCTCAATGCCTTCACCATTTAACCTTTATGAGCGAATCTTAAGCACATAAAGTAGAAAGTACCAATTTCATCAATTTTTAAATGCTGAAATAATAATTCTTCATGAGGCTATTACTGACAAAAACTTCTTGACTATTATAGAAAGAGTAAGTTTGAATTTTGAGCCAAAGGGTTAAGGATTAAATCTGTATTAATCTAAGTAGGGAATTCTTATGGATTTTCATAAACCAGAGATTAGGGGATTATAAACGTTTATGTAGTGAAACAGATAATCTGAACCTCTGTTCCATTTTATGGTCTGATGGAAAAAAATTCCCCCAGGGACAGAGGTAGAGCCATAATCCTCAAAATACGTATACACACGTGCATGCACACACACACGTACACACATATATGGTTTTATTTAAAACTCCTTTCTTTTTTTTTCCCTTAAACTATGCTCAAACCATGGTTTATGGTTTAAGAAAAGAACAAGTAGCATAAAATATTGTCTACTGCATTCACAACAACAGACTCAATAGAATAGAATCCACACTATATCTAATTTTGGACTTTTCAAACATATACAGAAAATGACATACAATTTATAAATTATACAACTATTCTACCTTGTTGTGTCTATCTGTCCTAAGAATTTACAATAGTATTAAGTTCCTTTAAGTTATTACAAGTGCTGCATAACTAAGATAGGCTCAGAAAGGAAAGGAAGATGTTTTGACTTTGTCTGCTGTGGTCTCCTTGTCAATTTTGGAACATGAACATGTACAAAATGATCAAATACCTCATCAACAAAGTAAAGTCCATTGTTTTATCAGACATCTTCTAGATAGAGATAAGAGAACTCTCAAGAAGGAATTAAAAATGTTGGGATAATTTTACATATTAATTCATTGCCATTCCATGGAGTATACTGCAGACTGTCTCTGTCTCTCTCCCTTTCTCTTTTTCTCTCTTTCTCTCCCATCCTCTCCTCCTCTTCCTCTCTTTCTTTTTTAAAGGAAAGCCACAGCTAAAAACATAGTGAGAAAAAAAAAAAAAAAACGGTTTGCAAATAATGTGAGGGAGAGATGAAGAAAACTCCCTGCAGCTGACCCAGAGATTAACCTAGGTAGTCCAATCACGTTCAAAAGCTTGTCTGCAATGTCTATGATTGAATCTCAAGTTGGCTTTACAGATTCCCAGGGAGAGCATGGCCCAAGATGTGCCCACAGTCATGCTTATGGATGAAATCTTTAATAGGAATTGCATACTTTCATAAGCACTGTGTTGTAAAATCCCTTAAACCCCATAAATCCTATATTGAGGTTTTGAGCTCCTTCTACTCAAGAAAACCTCAGATTTACCCACTGCCCACAGGATATTTGTTTAAAAGTGATACCCTTCAACAGGCCTTGTCTCCTGAAAAGTTTGGTGAAAGAAGTTATTCATTTGAATACCAAGGGAATAGTTGAGTAAGAATCCCATCTATGCATCATACACTGACCTTGCAATTATGAAACATAAATCTTAAAGCTGTGAATCTGGACACACAGACTAGGAGATGAGATTTGAGATGAATGTAAAGGAATGAGCAGTAATGGCAGGGAAGGTGCTTGGATGAAATACATTGTTTTCTATTAAGTGTATTCAGGTTATCTGCACCCCAGAGTGTGGGTTCTAACCTATTCGGCTAATATCTTGAAATAATGTCAAACAATTTCTAAGATTAACACTTGAGGGGGACCCTTGTGTCTCTATTTCTTAAGTCAGTGGCAATAGGACCCCTCAAAATATTAAACTCAGATATTAAACAGGCTTTACAAAACAAGAAAGAATGATAGATCTTATAAATAATACTGAGGTAACATATCTTGCATTATTTACTATAGTCAAATGGGCTATAATTAGTTTTTCTAAATATGAAAAGCAAACATACTATAAAGTAGAACATGTTATAGAAAGAAAACCTCTTTACAATAAAATTTCAAGCACTAAAATAAAAAGCAAAAGACCTGGAAACAGTTGTTTCAAATAAAACAAAGAATCAAACCTGTGGGGAAAGAAAAGAACTATGGAAAGCAAAGAACTAATTACATGTATAAGAAACAAACAATCATTTGATCCACTAGGTAGATGCTGAAAGCCTCTGAGCAGATTCAGGCAAATGGAATTAAAACAGGAAAACAAACAAACGGAAAAATACCGATCCTTACTGAAAACAATATTGAGATAGCATTTTATGCCATCCAAAGAGGCAAACACTTTAAGAAAATTATAGTATTCAGTATGGTTAAAATGACACAATATTGCTGAGGCATTGTAACTTGATATAAATTTCTTTAAAAGCAATGTGACAAAATGTAGCAGAAATCATGAAGTAAGCAATCAGTTCCAGACAAGTTAAAAGATGTATGCAAACAAAGACGTTCACAACAGCTGGTATAGGTACTACCTATACTAGCAAAAATCTGGAAGCAGTTCAAATGTTTAACATTTAGAGAATAATTATTCAAAGGTGGGATTATCATTGTTTTTAAAATTTTCTTCTTTTCCACTTCAGAAAATTAATAATAATGTCATTTTTGTAACTGTATTTTATATATTTTACTAATACATTTAATTGTAATAGGCAAATATTATCATACCACTTTTTGCTCTCCCATTCATGCGGAATAAAATCCATTTTTTTAAGTCAAAATTTGTCATTCTTATAATGTATTTCCCTGTACTCTGCAAACCTAACCAAAAAATACAGTACATGACAAATGTTTTGAACAAAAATGTCAGCATATGCCCATGTATGGTTCACTGTATCTACATAAAATTGAGACCTTTATTCAAATAATCTTGGTCCCAAAACCTATGCATATTTGATTTGATATATGTAGATATTTGAAGCAATATATGTCATAGCAATAGTATCTCTCACTGACTAAATTTTAAAGGATTCCATCAGCAGCAGCAGTAGCAGTAAATAAATCTATAATTTATAATATCAACTGGCAGAAAAATATGGCTCTGCATATTTTCAATTTAAAATAGTGTTTTGAGAAATACAGTTGTCTAATGCTGACTTTGCCAAAAAAAGCCATAATATTTGATTCTATATAGTATATTATGTATATATCGAGTTACTATCTATACAGATTCATATATGCATAAATCTACACATTCATTTGTATTATCTATAAAAATGGCAAAACCCAGATAATGAGTTCAACATTGGGTCAATAACAAGATATTTTATATTTTATATAAGTAATTTTAAGTATTCATATATTTGAAAATATATAAAGTTGGGCTCCAGATAAAAGTCTATTAACTGGATATTTGACGTTTTATAGATAATGCTAACAATATGATTTGACATACTGCAAAAATGTATTAAACTTAACGAAACATTTTTATTAATTTCTTAGATGTATAACTAGCTTTTCACAATACTGTAACCTGTTAGAGTACTAAGAAATTGTGCATTTCAATGTCTTCATTATATAGGTGTTGACAATGATAGAGAGGTTAGGTTATTTGCCCAAGGTCACACATTTTTAAAAATTTCAGACCTGGTTCTTCTTTGCACATTTTTTGCAGCATTTAAACATTTAGCACAAATATATTACTTTGGTAATCAGAAAAATATCTGTTAATAAAATACTTTAAATATAATATATGTATAATATAATGAAAAATGAATATTATTGTATTAGGTTATAGTTTTTTTACAGCAATTAGAAGTTATCAAGAAAACAATTTAGCATTGCTATATTCTTTGAAATTCTTTTTACTAACTCTGTATTTATGTAAAAACATTTCATTAATTATGGCACTATTTTAGAATTCCGTCCAATGACTTGTTTTTTATTTTTTCCAATCCAATGACTTTGACGGCATAACATAAAGCTTAGGCTTTCAAAGCGGTCCTCTTGGAGGAGACGGCATTTGGAATAATCTGCTTTTAAAAATGTTAAGATGTTATTTTATGACTATTCTTGCTTTTGTACAGTTTCTGATATTTTACAAAATGCCTTTAGGTATGTATTTAGGTTCCAGGCCTTGATGACAGTAGTGTAATAAATAAATACTAGATAGACATTAATCTTTTTAAAAAATCTTGTATCCTTTTCAATTTTTATCAAAATGGTCTAATTTTACACAGATTTTAAACTAAATATCTTCTTTTAGTTATTTGCAGAGTAATTAAAAACAAAGTGTTAAAAAAAACTAGAAAAGAAAACTGGATTCTAATCTAATTTGGGGTTGAAGAAAGCTTTTTTTATGAATGAAAGTAGTAAATAAAAATTTTCAGGGCTTACCTGGTGGCACAGTGGTTAGAAATCTGCCTGCCAATGGAGGGGACAACAGTCGATCCCTGGTCCAGGGAGATCCCACATGCCACGGAGCAACTAGGCCCCTGCACCACAACAACTGAGCCCGCATGCCACAACTACTGAAGCCCGCACACCTAGAGCCCACAACAAGAAAAGCCACCGTGAGACTCTTGGAGGGCTCACTCCAAGGAGTATTTCCAGAACTTCTGCTGCCAGTGTTCTTGTCCCCACAGTGAGCCACAGCCACACCCCCTGCCTCTGCAGGAGACCCTCCAACACAGGCAGGAAATTCCAAGAGGCTGTGGAAACACCTCCTATTTAGCTACTGCTGATTGGAAATCTGGTACCCTCAAAAAGTACTCTGAGGTCCTTGGCAGGAAATAAAGCCTTCTAAAATCAAGATACATCAGAAATACATCTACACGTGGAACAACTCCTACAGAACACCTACTGAACGCTGGCAGAAGACCTCAGACCTCCCAAAAGGCAAGAAACTCCCCCACGTACCTGGGTAGGGCAAAACAAAAAAGGATAAACAGAGACAAAAGGATAGGGACGGGACCTGCACTAGTGGGAGGGAGCCATGAAGGAGGAAAGGTTTCCACACACTAGGAAGCCCCTTCACGGGCGGAGACTGCAGGTGGCGGAGGGGGAAAGCTTCGGAGCCACGGAGGAGAGCGCAGCAACAGGGGTGCGGAGGGCAAAGCGGAGAGATTCCCGCACAGAGGATCGGTGCCGACCGGCACTCACCAGGCCGAGAGGCTTGTCTGCTCAACCGCCGGGGCAGGCGGGACTGGGAGCTGAGGCTCTGGCTTCGGTCCGAGCGCAGGGAGAGGACTGGCGGCGTGAACATAGCCTGAAGGGGCTAGTGCGCCACAGCTAGCCGGAAGGGAGTCCGGGGAAAAGTCTGGAGCTGCCGAAGAGACAAGAGACTTTTTCTTCCCTCTTTGTTTCCTGGTGCGCGAGGAGAGGGGATTAAGAGCGCTGCTTAAAGGAGCTCCAGAGATGGGCATGAGACGCTAAGGCTGCTGCTGCCGCCACCAAGAAGTCTGTGTGAGAGCACAGGTCACTCTCCACACCACCCTTCCGGGGAGCCTGTACAGCCCGCCACTGCCAGGGTCCCAGGATCCACGGACTTCTCCGGAGAATGCACGGCGCGCCTCAGGCTGGTGCAACGTCACGCTGGCCTCTGCCCCCGCAGGCTCGCCCACGCACTCCATACCCCTCCCTCCCCACGGCCTGCGTAAGCCAGAGCCCCCAATCAGCTGCTCCTTTAACCCCGTCCTGTTTGAGCGAAGAACAGACACACTCCAGCGACCTACACGCAGAGGCGGGGCCAAATCCAAAGCTGAATCCCGGGAGCTGTGTGAACAAAGAAGAGAAAGGGAAATCTCTCCCAGCAGCCTGAGGAGCAGCGGATTAAATCTCCACAATAACTTGATGTACCCTGCATCTGTGGAATACCTGAATAGACAACGAATCATCCCAAATTGAGGAGGTGGACTTTGAGAGCAAGATTTATTATTTTTTCCCCTTTTCCCCTTTTTGTGAGTGTGTATGTGTATGCTTCTGTGTGAGATTTTGTCTGTATAGCTTTGCTTTCACCATTTGTCCTAGGGTTCTATCCATCGGTTTTTTGTTTGTTTGTTTTACTTCAAAAAATTTTTTTCTTAATAATTTTTTTTATTTTAATAACTTTATTTTATTTTACCTTACTTTATTTTATCCTCTTTCTTTTTACTTTTTATCCCTTTTATTCTGAGCTGTGTGGATGAAAGGCTCTTGCTGCTACAGCCAGGAGTCAGTGTTGCGCCTCTGAGGTGGGAGAGCCAACTTCAGGACACTGGTCCACAAGAGACCTCCCAGCTCCACAAAATATCAAATGGTGAAAATCTCCCAGAGATCTCCATCTCAACACCAGCACCCAGCTTCAGTCAACGACCAGCAAGCTACAGTGCTGGACACCCTACGCCAAACAGCTACCAAGACAGGAACACAACCCCACCCATTAGCAGAGAGGCTGCCTCAAATCATAATAAGTCCACAGACACCCCAAAACACACCACCAAACGTGGACCTGCCCACCAGAAAGACAAGATCCAGCCTCATCCACCAGAACATAGGCACTAGTCCCCTCCACCAGGAAGCCTACACAACCCACTGAACCAACATTAACCACTGGCAACAGACACCAAAAACAACGGGAACTACGAACCTGCAGCCTGCAAAAAGGAGACCCCAAACACAGTAAGATAAGCAAAATGAGAAGACAAAGAAACACACAGCAGATGAAGGAGCAAGATAAAAACCCACCAGACCTAACAAATGAAGAGAAAATAGGCAGTCTACCTGAAAAAGAATTCAGAATAATGATAGTAAAGATGATCCAAAATCTTGGAAATAGAATAGACAAAATGCAACAAACATTAAACAAGGACCTAGAAGAACTAAAGATGAAACAATCAATGATGAACAACACAATAAATGAAATTAAAATACTCTAGAGGGATCAATAGCAGAATAACTGAGGCAGAAGAACGGATAAGTGACCTGGAAGATAAAATAGTGGAAATAACTACTGCAGAGCAGAAAAAAGAAAAAACAATGAAAAGAACTGAGGACAGTCTCAGAGACCTCTGGGACAACATTAAACACACCAAAATTCGAATTATAGGGGTTCCAGAAGAAAAAGAGAAAAAGAAAGGGACTGAGAAAATATTTGAAGAGATTATAGTTGAAAACTTCCCTAATATGGGAAAGGAAATAATTAATCAAGTCCAGGAAACACAGAGAGTCCCATACAGGATAAATCCAAGGAGAAACACGCCAAGACACATATTAATCAAACTATCAAAAATTAAATACAAAGAAAAAATATTAAAAGCAGCAAGGGAAAAACAACAAATAACACACAGGGAATCCCCATACAGTTAACAGCTGATCTTTCAGCAGAAACTCTGCAAGCCAGAAGGGACTGGCAGGACATATTTAAACTGATGAAGGAGAAAAACCTACAACCAAGATTACTCTACCCAGCAAGGATCTCATTCAGATTTGATGGAGAAATTAAAACCTTTACAGAAAAGCAAAAACTGAGAGAGTTCAGCACCACGAAACCAGCTTTACAACAAATGGTAAAGGATCTTCTCTAGGCAAGAAACACAAGAGAAGAAAAAGACCTATAATAACTCAAAACAATTAAGAAAATGAGAATAGGAACATACATATCAATAATTACCTTAAATAAAAATGGACTAAATGCTCCCACCAAAAGACACAGACTGTCTGAATGGATACAAAAACAAGACACATATATATGCTGTCTACAAGAGACCCACTTCAGACCTAGAGACACATACAGACTGAAAGTGGGGGATGGAAAAAGATATTCCATGCAAATGGAAACCAAAAGAAACCTGGAGTAGCAATTCTCATATCAGACAAAATAGACTTTAAAACAAAGACTATTACAAGAAACAGAGAAGGACACTACATAATGATCAAGGGATCAATCCAAGAAGAAGATATAACAATTGTAAACATTTATGCACCCAACATAGGAGCACCTCAATACCTAAGGCAAATACTAACAGCCATAAAAGGGGAAATCGACAGTAACACAATCATAGTAGGGGACTTTAAAACCCCACTTTCAACAATGGACAGATCATCCAAAATGAAAATAAATAAGGAAACACAAGCTTTAAGTGATACATTAAACAAGATGGACTTAATTGATATTTATAGGACATTCCATCCAAAAACAACAGAATACACATTCTTCTCAAGTGCTCATGGAACATTCTCCAGGATAGATCATATCTTGGGTCACAAATCAAGCCTTGGTAAATGTAAGAAAACTGAAATTGTATCAAGTATCTTTTCCAACCACAACGCTATGAGACTAGATATCAATTACAGGAAAATATCTGTAAAAAATACAAACACATGGAGGCTAAACAATACACTACTTAATAACGAAGTGATCACTGAAGAAATCAAAGAGGAAATAAAAAAATACCTAGAGACAAATGACAATGGAGACACGACAACCTAAAACCTACGGGATGCAGCAAAAGCAGTTCTAAGAGGGAAGTTTATAGCAATATAATCCTACCTTAAGAAACAGGTATCATCTCGAATAAACAACCTAACCTTTCACCTAAAGCAATTAGAGAAAGAAGAACAAAAAACCCCCAAAGTTAGGGCTTCTCTGGTGGTGCAGTGGTTAAGAGTCCACCTGCCGATGCAGAGGACATGAGTTTGTGCCCCGGTCCGGGAAGATCCCACATGCCGCGGAGCGACTGGGCCTGTGAGCCATGGCTGCTGAGCCTGCGCGTCCAGAGCCTGTGCTCCACAATGGGAGAGGCCACAATAGTGAGAGGCCCGCGTACCGCAAAAAAAAAAAAAAAAAAAAAAAAAAACAACCCAAAGTTAGCAGAAGGAAACAAATCATAAAGATCAGATCAGAAATAAATGAAAAAAAATGAAGGAAAGGATAGTAAAGATCAATAAAACTAAAAGCTGGTTCTTTGAGAAGATAAACAAAATTGATAAACCATTAGCCAGACTCATCAAGAAAAAAAGGGAGAAGACTCAAATCAATAGAATTAGAAATGAAAAAGGAGAAGTAACAACTGACACTGCAGAAATACAAAAGATCATGAGAGTTTACTACAAGCAACTATACCAAAAAAATGGACAACCTGGAAGAAATGGACAAATTCTTAGAAATGCACAACCTGCCAAGACTGAATCAGGAAGAAACAGAAAATATGAACAGGCCAATCACAAGCACTGAAATTGCAACTGTGATTAAAAATCTTCCAACAAACAAAACCCCAGGACCAGATGGCTTCACAGGCGAATTCTATCAAACATTTAGAGAAGAGCTAATACCTATACTTCTCAAACTCTTCCAAAATATAGCAGAGGGAGGAACACTCCCAAACTCATTCTACGAGGCCACCATCACCTTGATACCAAAACCAGATAAGGATGTCACAAAGAAAGAAAACTACAGGCCAATATCACTGATGAACATACATGCAAAAATCCTCAACAAAATACTAGCAAACAGAATCCAACAGCACATTAAAAGAATCATACACCATGATCAAGTGGGGTTTATTCCAGGAATGCAAGGATTCTTCAATATACCCAAATCAATCAATGTGATACACCATATTAACAAACTGAAGGAGAAAAACCATATGGTCATCTCAATAGATGCAGAGAAAGCTTTCAACAAAATTCAACACCCATTTATGATAAAAAACCCTCCAGAAAGTAGGCATGGAGGGAACTTTCCTCAACATAATAAAGGCCATATATGACAAACCCACAGCCAACATCATCCTCAATGGTGAAAAGCTGAAACCATTTCCACTAAGATCAAGAGCAAGACAAGGTTGCCCACTCTCACCACTCTTATTCAACATAGTTTTGGAAGTTTTAGCCACAGCAATCAGAGAAGAAAGGGAAATAAAAGGAATCCAAATCAGAAAAGAAGTAAAGCTGTCACTGTTTGCAGATGACATGATACTATACACAGAGAATCCAAAAGATGCTACCAGAAAACTACTAGAGCTAATCAATGAATTTGGTAAAGTAGCAGGATACAAAATTAATGCACAGTAATCTCTGGCATTCCTATACAATAATGATGAAAAATCTGAAAGTGAAATCAAGAAAACACTCCCATTTACCATTGCAACAAAAAGAATAAAATATCTAGGAATAAACCTACCTAAGGAGACAAAAGACCTGTATGCAGAAAATTATAAGACACTGATGAACGAAATTAAAGATGATACAAATAGATGGAGAGATATACCATGTTCTTGGATTGGAAGAATCAACATTGTGAAAATGACTCTACTACCCAAAGCAATCTACAGATTCAATGCAATCCCTATCAAACTACCACTGGCAATTTTCACAGAACTAGAACAAAAACTTTCACAATTTGTATGGAAACACAAAAGACCCCGAATAGCCAAAGCAATCTTGAGAACGAAAAACAGAGCTGGAGGAATCAGGCTCCCTGACTTCAGACTATACTACAAAGCTACAGTAATCAAGACAGTATGGTACTGGCACAAAAACAGAAATATAGGTCAATGGAACAGGATAGAAAGCCCAGAGATAAACCCATACACATATGGTCACCTTATCTTTAATAAAGGAGGCAGGAATGTACAGTGGAGAAAGGACAGCCTCTTCAATAAGTGGTGCTGGGACAACTGGACAGGTACATGTAAAAGTATGAGATTAGATCACTCCCTAACACCATACACAAAAATAAGCTCAAAATGGATTAAAGACCTAAATGTAAGGCCCGAAACTATCAAACTCTTAGAGGAAAACATAGGCAGAACACTCTATGACATAAATCACAGCAAGATCCTTTTGGACCCACCTCCTAGAGTAATGGAAATAAAAACAAAGATAAACAAATGGGACCTAATGAAACTTCAAAGCTTTTGCACAGCAAAGGAAACCATAAACGAGACCAAAAGACAACCCTCAGAATGGGAGAAAATATTTGCAAATGAAGCAACTGACAGAGGATTAATCTCCAAAATTTATAAGCAGCTCATCCAGCTCAGTAACAAAAAAAACAAACAACCCAATCCAAAAATGGGCAGAAGACCTAAATAGACATTTCTCCAAAGAAGATATACAGACTGCCAACAAACATATGAAAGAATGCTCAACATCATTAATCATTAGAGAAATGCAAATCAAAACTACAATGAGATATCATCTCACACTGGTCAGAATGGCCATCATCAAAACAAAAAATCTAGAAACAATAAATGCTGGAGAGGGTGTGGAGAAAAGGGAACACTCTTGCACTGCTGGCGGGAATGTGAATTGGTACAGCCACTATGAAGAACAGTATGGAGGTTCCTTAAAAAACTACAAATAGAACTACCATATGACCCAGCAATCCCACTACTGGGCATATACCCTGAGAAAACCATAATTCAAAAAGAGTCATGTACCAAAATGTTCATTGCAGCTCTATTTACAATAGCCAGGAGACGGAATCAACCTAAGTGTCCATCATCGGATGAATGGATAAAGAAGATATGGCACATATATATAATGGAATATTAATCAGCCATAAAAAGAAATGAAATTGAACTATTTGTAATGAGGTGGATGGACCTAGAGTCTGTCATACAGAGTGAAGTAAGTCAGAAAGAGAAAGAGAAATACCGTATGCTAACACATATATATGGAATTTAAGAAAAAAAAAATGTCATGAAGAACCTAGGGGTAAGACAGGAATAAAGACACAGACCTACTAGAGAATGGACTTGAGGAAATGGGGAGGGGAAGGTAAGCTGTGACAAAGCGAGAGAGAGGCATGGACATATATATACACTACCAAACGTAAAATAGATAGCTAGTGGGAAGCAGCCGCATAGCACAGGGAGATCAGCTTGGTGCTTTGTGACCACCTAGAGGGGTGGGATAGGGATGGTGGGAGGGAGGGAGACGCAAGAGGGAAGAGATATGGGAACATATGTATATGTATAACTGATTCACTTTGTTATAAAGCAGAAACTAAAACACCATTGTAAAGCAATTATACTCCAATAAAGATGTAAAAAATTTTTTTAAATAAAAATTAAAATAAAAAAGAGAAGCCTCCGTAATGAGAAGCCCGCACACTGCAACGAAGAGTGGCCCCCGCTCGCTGCAACTAGAGAAAGCCTGTGCGCAGCAATGAAGACCCAGCGCAGCCAAAAATAAATAAATTAGATTTAAAATTTTATATTAAAAAATCTTCAAAAGAAAAATAATTGTTCTGCCTACAGTTTGAAAAATATCCCTTTACATCAAAAGTCAATGTAAATAATTAGATGTCAAAAAACAAACTGAGAAAAATATTTCTGTGAAAAACGAGATAGAAAAAGAAACGGTTAATGGCCCAATAGACAAATAACACATATGTAATTCACAAAGAAGAGATAAATAATTCCTATGCACATATAAAAAATTTAGCCCCAATATTAACCCATTGAAACATTAGATAGTATTCTTCATCCTACTAATTTAGCAAATGTTTATTAAGTGTAGAGTAGTCAATACTTGGAATAATGCAGGGATATGGCTGTATGATATACTACCAACACACTAGTAACAGTTTCTGAAAGCAGTTCACAGTGTCTCTTAAAATCTTCTTTAACTCCATGCATCACTTTTCTGAGAATCCATCCTAAAGCAACAATTCAGGACTGATCTTCAAAGATATTTATTTTAGGATCATTGAAAACAGTTAAATATCCAAGATTTTCAAAATGCTTGAATAAAGGGTAGGAGTATAAAATCATGTTATAGAAGTTCATAGAATAATATATGAAAATATGAAATACTTTTTTTTTTTTTTTTTTTTTTTTTTGCGGTATGCGGGCCTCTCACTGTTGTGGCCTCCCCCGTTGCGGAGCACAGGCTCCGGACGCGCAGGCTCCGGACGCGCAGGCTCAGCGGCCATGGCTCACGGGCCCAGCTGCTCCGCGGCATATGGGATCCTCCCAGACCGGGGCACGAACCCGTATCCCCTGCATCGGCAGGCGGACTCTCAACCACTTGCGCCACCAGGGAGGCCCTGAAATACTTTTTAAATGTTTTAAATTTTAATTTGAATCTTGCTTTACGATTTTCAAATACTATTTTAAACAAGCACAGAAAGTCTGATTAGAGGCTGAAGGTCTGAATCCTAATTATCCTGGCCCCATACAACTGCATTATAAATATTTCTTCTTTATACACCCTCGAAAGTAAGAATTAGTAGACCTATAGAGAAACACTCTACATGAACTATTTATAAAAGTGGGAAATACTATATTACTGTTGGTATTCTGAAACTGAATAATGAATTAATCCATAAGTCATTTAGTACCTTCATGTCTGTTGCCCATTTTTTTGGTTAAGTACAGAAAATTACTAGCAGTCTGGACTTTCCAAATACATAAAAACCTTCTATCATTTATTCTTTGTTTTATAAAGTGCTCACATATTTAAACTATTTTTAATAATAACCTAATAATCTACTCCTGTGTATTTACTGGAATAGTCATCCATTTATTTTTCCTACTGGCATTTTTATTCTAAAATAGAAACGAGTGAGGGGAAAAGGATGTGGATTTATTTTATAGGCAGTCTTCAGTACACTTTGCAGCAATAAGCAATTCTCACAAACTTTTAAATTCTTGACCTATTTATAACTTGTACAGAAACAATAAATAGTGGCACAGTTATGCAGAACTTAGATGGAAGAGGCTTTCCTTCCTGTTACCATCACTCATTTATTTCTTCTTTTTTTTTAATTGAAGTATAGTGGATTGAGGGAAATATGCAATCAGTAACTAAGAACCTAGTGACTACTGCTTCTTCAGCAACCTATGGAATCATCCAGGTAAAGATGGACATGGACGAGCAAGGCATTAAGGACCACAAAGGACTTTAGAGATGAACTACCCACACCCTTTTTTTACATTTGAAGAAATGGAGCCTATGAGAATTTAAGTCATTTGTCTGAAGTCACACAACTAGCTAGTGGCAGAGAAGGAACAACAAAGGTCTCTAGATTTACAGTAAATTGGTCTGTTACTTCATTTCTACATAATTGCTTCTTGCACTCAAGGCACCTAGCGCAAATAGGAATTGGGTATGCGATGTTGCACTCCAAATCCAGGGTCAAAACAAGAGAAAAATTAAACAAGAATTATAGAAAAAATAAAACAAGTGGCCACTAAGTAGAGGTGATGAATTAATGATGACTTCTCCCTACTTTCCTTCCAGCCCCATCCCCCAAGGCTTCTGGGTCAGACTAAAAAGAACACTGGGCTGTATCAAATAATCTGGGTTCTATATCTCACATTCCCCTAAGGTGTACCCCTGAGCACTTTTCTGTACCACCCTGGACCTCGTGTTATTATCGCAAAACTTAAGATGATTTCTCCAAGTCCCCTTTTCCTCTATGTCTCTGAACAGCTGACATTATCTTCCTTCTTTTTTTTTTTTTAACCCTTTACCCAGGCAATAAGCTCACCTTAAAGAAATTCATTCCTACAGTTGCTATTTAATGGAAGAAAAAATTTCAGTGGATGTGCCTAATAACAGGAGCTTTTAATAATTCTAATTGTACTATGACCATTTCAGTGTTTCATAGTAATAGAGTTCACTGAAAGAGAACTAGCTCTGGCTACAAAGTTGTCTTGAGACAGTTCTGTTGGATATTAGTTTTCAATTTCATATATTTTTCATTTCACAGAACCTAATTTCCTCCTTTCAAGTCAGAGGAGAAAAGATGCTCGTAATTTAAAGATGGGAGCACCACATAAAGGCGACTAATTTTATCCGCCCCCAAAAAAACTAGCTTCACACACCCAGTTTCTTTCTTTTCAAGCGACTTGAAATTACATATTTCGAGCAGTTAATAAACCTCCACAGTTAGTGTAATAAAGAAAAGACTAGAATAAGAAAAACTGGCTAGGGAAATTTTTTCTAACAGTATGTCATCTAAGTTTAATAGTTTACTAGTAACCTTTTAGGTTTTCATGCTTCAGATGAATTCATAAATGTAATGGGTCTTTCTACAATGTAGGGATTAGGAGCCTAGCCCTGCTGTCTCAGGAGTGTGTATTGTGTTGGGAATGGACTGAAGAATGTGTGTTGCACCAGCAGGATCATCTCTCACCATAATTATTGTTGTTGTTACTGATAACAATTATCATCATCATCTTTTTAGCGTGTCATGTTGTATAAAGTACAAATCCTACAAATTAACATGGTTTAATTGCCTAAACAACTTTTTAGAAATTTTCATGTCTGTTATGTATCCCTATTTACCAAATTAGAAAACCAATGTTTAGAAGAATAAGGAGACATTCAGTCTTACAGCTAATTTATAGTAAAGCCAGGCCTTGAACAAACCAATTCCAGAACTCCTATTCTTCTCTCTGTACCTTAAGATTTTAAGTTTGATTTCACATAGTCACAAGAGTTTTACATCTTCCTCCCAGATGTGCAGGTGTAAATTACACCTGCAGATGTGCAGGTGTAAATTTATCCCAAGAAGTACATTTAGATAGATGTCCTGAAATAGACATCTCTTCTTCTTTTGTAGAAACTCTGTCACCATTTCACATTTGAAAGAAGAATCATTCTACAATGTAAAAGTCATTCTTTCACACTGGCCTCCCTTGTCACTGAAAACACTTCTCCTTGTTTACTCCCCCCAGAAGGAGTGTTACTGGGAAACATAGTTAATATTTATTTTGAAAGAAAATAGGGCTCAAGAAAGGAAATAATAAAGTGTTTTTAAGCCCATCTTCCAAGTATTGTTAAATATTAATAGCTAACATTTACCATTTAGAGTAATGCAAACAAAATCCAGCAAGATACCATTGCACTTAGTATAATCATTACAGTTGTAGGTGTGGCAAAAGTGGCACTTGATAAGAAATCCTACTTAAAATGTCCAAATCTTACAAGTTAATATGTGATCAGTGATTATTTTATAAGTTGGGGTTGGGGAAGTGGTCCAAAATAGCTGGACACTTTCCTTATTCCTCACATCAAAACAAATGAGGATGTATCAAAAATTAAATACAAAAAGAGAAACCTTAAAAGAACTAGGATAAAAGTAAGGTGAAAAACAATATGATGATTTTAAAATGGAGTGGCACACTCCTTAAACATGTTATAAAAGCAGCACATGGAGGAAAGTTTGCTAAACCTTGCTGTATTAAAAAAAATCTTAGAGGCAAAAATTCAAGTAACCTGATTAAAAATTGGCCAAATGATTTGAATAGCCTTTTCTTCAAAGATGAAAAATAATTCAACAAGCATATGAAAAGATGCTCAATATCACTAATCATAAGAGAAATGCAATAAAACCATAATGAGATATGATTTCACACCCATTAGGATAGTGACATTAAAAAAAAACAGAAAGTAAGTATTGATGAGGATGTGGATAAACTGAAACTCTTGTGCACTGTTGGTAGGATTGTGAAATGGTACAGGTGCTATGGAAAACAGTGTGGAGAGTCTTCAAAAAATTAAGACTAGAACTACCACATGACCTAGCAATCCCACTTCTGGATATATATCCAAAAGAACTGAATCAGGGTCTTTCATAGCGGCACTATTTACAATATCCAACAGATGGAAGCGACCCAAATATCCACTGCCAGTCAGACAGATAAGCAAAATGTGGTATCTACATACAGTGAAATATTATTCAGTCTTAAAAAGGCAATCCTGTCACATGCTACATCACAAGTGAACTTTGAAGACATTATGCTAAGTGGGATAAGCCAGTGACAAAAAGACAAGTATTGTTTATTCCACTTATATGAGATACCTAATGTAGTCAAGGTCATGGAAAGAATGGTGGTTCCCAGGGGTTGGGAGGAGGAGGAAAGGGTAGTTGTTGTTTAATGGGTATATAGCTTCAGTTTTGCAAGACAAAATGGTTCTGGAGATCTGTACCACAGCAATGTGAATATGTGTAACACTACTGAACTGTACACATAAAAATGGTTAAAATAATAAATTGTATGTTATGTGTTTTTTAGCACAATAAAAAATTAAAATATTTATACATGACTTTTAGAAACTATAAAGCCAAAGGAAAAAAAATAGACTGAGAAAAATATTCAAACAGTTTGAGTTAATTTCCTAAATATACTCAGTTATTACAAATCAATGAACAAAATGGTTATTATCCCAATTTGTTTAATGATGAAATATATTAACAGGCAGTGGACTAAGAAATAGCAAATAAATAATGAAAAGATGCTAAACTCACTCATAAAACAGAATAGTAAATAATAAATGATATTATATTTTATCCATAATAGTGATGAAAAATAAAGGGGATCATATTCAGTGACGGTGAGAGTGATAAAGAGGTCTGCGGGCATACTGTTTATAGGTGTGTAAAATGATGAAACAATTTTAGAAGTAAATTTGCCAATACCTTTTAACATTTAAAATGTCTTTGGACCAATGATTTCACCTGATAGATATATATCTTTTGATAGAAATGTATCACTTGATAGAAATGTATCTTTTAGGTTTGTAGTGAGAATTAAATGAAGTAATTCCTGAAAATACCTAGCACTGTGCTTAATACATAGAAATTACTTAGTAAGTGTTATCAATATTTTTATTAAATTTACTTAAATATAATTAAAATATTTCTGGGAGGTTACACCAGACAATGTTAATAGTATTTACTCTGGTGAAAGCAAATGGAAAGCTGAGATTGCTGAGAAAGGGCATACGGGGACTCACACACCATTACCTTTTGTAGGGGTTTTTACCATAAACATGTATTACATTTATGGTTTTAAAATGCTAATTTTAGTCACTGAGATCAGGACCAAACATTCATAAAACATTGGAAAAACACTCATCATTCTCCTTTCTGAACTCATTTTGCCTACAGTTTTCTTTTCTTCCTCTTTCAAAAGAGCTCTATATGCAAAATAAATAACATTCCCCATTTCTCTTTCTCTCATCCCTTTCCTGAGCCTTTGAGAAGAAACATCAAGACAGTAGGACTGGATGACAATTGTTCACTTAAAGGAATCCAAGTGTTCTTGGCTTCTTGCCCTAAGAAACCTTGTTGCCTTAGCTAGTCAACCTGGTATCCTTAAGAGCTGTTGGGATAGAAAGTACTGTCCATATGGATGTGGCCCAGACCTCATACTATGTGCATGGCTTTCCCAGGGACTCCCAGAACAAGGCACACCATTAGACACTGTAATGGGCTGAATGGTGGCTCCAAAAAAAAAAAGATAGGTCCACATCCTAAACTCCAGAACCTGTGAATGGTTCTAGATGTATTAAATTAAGGAATGTGAGATGAGGACATTATCCTAGATTATCCAGGAGAGCTCTAAATCCAATGACAAGCATCCTTATAAGAGACACACAGAAGGGAAGACTGATACAGAGAAGGCATATAAAGACAGTGGGAAAGATTGGAGTGATGTAGCCACAAACCAAGGAAGTCGGTAACCCCTAGAAGCCAGATGAGGAATGGAACGGATTCTCCCCTAGAGCCTCTGTACAGAGTGTAGCCCTGCCAATACATTGATTTTGGACTTCTGGTCTTGAGAGCTGTGAGTGAATAAATTTTAGTTGTTTTAAGCCACAAGGTTTGTGGTAATTTGTAATGACAGCCCTAGGAAACTAACTCAGATGCCCTTCTCTGGAGGACATTTATCTGAGAACAAATGTTTCAATTTGTTTCAACACTTACCCTCACTTTTACACCACTTCCTCTCACCCTTTTCTGTCACAGTCTTAACAGTCAACATGTCACCATGATGTCGTAAATATTGTTGAAAAAGACATAACTTTGGTGTACAGTGCTTATGAGAAATAAGCACGGTAATCAACCACTGTTAATGTGGTTGATCTGAACTCTATCCTGCAAATCTGTGATTCTACAACCGGAGGTCCATGTACGTGGGTCACAGAGGCTTTTCTGCCTTCAAAAACACCCATTAAAATGTGAAACTCCCTAGAAGATAAAACTTTCTGGAGTGAAAACTATAATATTTCAGGGAACCCGCTAGGCCACTGGATCTGAGAGGGGAAAGAAAAGGGTCCGGATAATTCCAAACACTGCATCTGAGTACTAAACATGTTTTCTAGAGCAGCTGACCAAGTTCTTTAAGATATTGTATCATCATAAAAACAAAAATATAACCAACAAATCCTGTGCTAATTGTTAGATGTATCAGAAAATGAATTTCAAAGCATAAGTCATGATTGTCTCACTAAACAGCTGCCATTGAGGAATGTGATTAAGGAAATGAAACAATGCACCTTTTCCTCATTTTCAATGTGATTACAGCTTTAATGTGTATTTAGTTCTGCCATGGTTTTTAGTGAAAATGTTCAGGGCATGGCAGTGGAGAAGAGTTTCACCTGAGAAGGTTGGCAGATATTTCTCTCCAAAGGCCCTGGGGATTGGCAATACCTTGGAGAAAATATAAAGATTAGAATCTGGCACTGAGTTTTGGAGATTCAGAAACTGGAATCTCTCAGCACATGAGAGAGACCTCTTCTCTCAGAAGCAAACCCATATCACACAAGCTCATGGAACTGTGGAACGGGAATCCAAATGCCAATTAACTTCTTTTCATTAAGCACTACATCATTGCTCTGATTATAATGCTTCAACTATGTGACCCAATACACTCCCTCTCAGTAGGAAGTCCTATAGAACAATGAAGACTGTAATCAGAAGACTGCTTGGTGAAAGGGGAACCAGAACAAAAGATAGAGATAAATAGATGATAGATTAGATAGACAGACAGATAGATAGATAGATAGATAAAAATGGCTATTAGTAAGATTATTAACATAATTTGAATGTTTAATGCCAGTCTATTAACCAACAGTTCCTCTCTCATGCACAATGTTTGGAAAAGCACTGCCAATTTTTTTCTTTCGTGATCCTCTTCTATGCCAATTCAAATTCCCAGCAATCTCATTGGCCTGTCAACTCATCTCTTTAAAGTGTTGCATCTTGGCTCTGTTGCATTAAGTGTAGACTTCATATGTTAATTCACAGGGGAAGACTCTTATTTCTACATCTTTTCTTTCCCTCTGCACTATATACAGACATCATAGAACACTTTGCAGTTAACTGTGACCATAGTATTAACTCTAGCCAAAATACAGCAGAAGAAACAACATGGCAGAACATTTTCTAATATTCCTATACTGCAGCCCACAACTTTACAAGATCGATCTTCATTATTAGTAGGCATGACGGTAACCCCATGGCTACAACAAGAAGCTGACGACCTTAACTTTCTAGGTGGCCCCTGGTATAGAGCCTGACTTTGATGCATCTAAACAAGCATAAATATAGAACTCATGATGAGGTCTATTAGGATTGTAAAATCTTCTGAGAGGAAGCTGTTGAGAGCTGCCCTCCTTAAGAGATTTAAAAGCAGACAGATCAAAGCATGTGTCATTGAAAATCCTGCTGGTTGTCCTGAGAAAGGGGTAAAATTGCAAACCCATTCAGTTGTATCCATTACTGTAATGACTTAGAATAGACTAGGATAATGAAAATGAAGGGTGAGCAGTGTAGGGTCATAATAATAGTAATCACAAGTCATGTGCCACTGATATTGAATTTTTCTTTTGTACAGCAAAGACAGTTTTGTGTTTTTTTCTGAATAGCTATGGTAACAGGTTTTATTTTTGAGTGTCTGGATTCCTGTCTATAGCACCACGCATCTGAGTAATACGCCTATCCCAAACATTCATTAGGATATTGAAGATGCGTCAAAAAACAAGATAGACATATGCCAAAGGGTTTCATGCTAAGAGTAAAATCTATTTACCCACTGAACTGACAAACTGAATTTTGGGCAGGTAAACAAGCAATGCGGTCACATCATACTGCATCTCATACTTTCGAGGTTAGAATTACGTAGATAGGGAGAGAAGAGGCTAGAAATTCGGCATGCTGAGAAGGAAAGTCTAGAATAGAAGGGTTCTCTTTGCAGGGTGAGGCACTCTCTAAAACTTGGAGTAACATGCAATTTCTGAAGGGAAAATCTTCTTGAGTGATGCTGATTACAATTCTGAGCTCTGTGGAGCATTTAATTGACAGTGTATTTCTTATGGCACTTCCCTTAAAATACAGTTCTCTTCAAACTGATGTTATGCCTCTTTTAAATGGGCCACCCTATATATTCCGAACAAGCTTCTCCCAGTAGAGAATCATGTTGATGTAAATCTACATTGGCAAGAGCGTCATCAGAGTCAGCTGGGAGTGACAGGCATGTTCTAGCCAATTCTGGGTGGTGTGTTGAAATATGCTTCCCAGGCTACAAGAGCTAATGCACAAAAGCCTACCCACGTCTTCATGGGGATGACGTGCTGAACAGCAAAGCCGTGGCTCTGTCAGAACATAAAACACAGGCCGGGAGCATTTCTGGAAGAGAAGCCAACCAATCAATCACAGCAAAAGCAACATAATCCTTACAGGTGAAAAGGTGCCAGGGCTCGCCCTTTCCCTTAGGGCAAAAAAAAAAAAAAAAAAAAAAAGGTTTGCACAGGCTGCTTTGCAGGTCAACCTCCTAAGACTCAGAAGATCGTATTTCCTAATAACAGCCAGGTTCACCTAATATCCATTTGCAGGCAGGTAATACAAACCAACAGTTCAAACTCCAAACAGAAAGCTATGTTCTACCCATTTTCACATTTGTTTTGTTTACAAGTATGATCATGAAAACATCTCTGAACAAATGTTAAAATGCGGCACGGTCTTGCTCTCTTTAAAAAATAATTTACGCCTGCACATAAAACCTATTTATTTAATAAAAGCAGTATCATTGCAACAACTATATGTATGAACCATTGTGGCAAGTACAACATATATGTTTTCAGAAATTTTTTTTTCAGTTCTTCAGTATCTATTTTTAACATCAGGCTTAAGAACAAGATTTTGTATCCAATGCAGGGGGAAAAAAATGGTAATTTCATGTCAGAAAATCTGCCCTAGGGCCATACATCTGGAAACTAGCGATTTCCCAATCACCTTTCTGCATCTTCTGTCACACTTCTCATCCCTGGAGCATGAATGTATGGTAAAGAGATGGGAAGAACATGGCTTTACCAAACAGAAATGTTGGCGACCTGGCCAGCCGGTTCTCATTGCCTCTCTCCTCCATTTCTATCAATGCACTGCAGCTGAATTAGGGTGCCTGGAATGAATTAAAACAAGTAGACCCAAGAGACTGGCCATCCTAGCCCGAGCGTTGTACTTGTCTAACTGCATGGCCTCAAATGAGATCCTTGTCTCTGACACACAGTCATCACCACAAGAAGCCCAAGACTGCCAGGTCATGGCTCATCACCAGACTCTCATCCCCAGCTGGCTCTGTAAACCCCCTAGTCTGATTTAAGTCCCCAGCCCTCCCCCAGTCCCCCTCCAAACTCTCCAGTGTGAATTTGCACATCCTTGCTCTGACACTAATGGCCGCCCCTTGAGGATGCTGGTTTATTTCAGCTTTCTGATGTGGCGGCTACTTCCCCTCCGTGTTTTTGTACCACCTTCTCTACAGGAGAAGTAGGTATCTTTCTCGCTTTCCTCTGCTGCTTCCAGAGAGAATCGTGACCATTTCTTAACTACCTTCCCTTTTACTACTCTCCTCTGAACCACCATTATATCTCACCTGGATCACTGCAACAGTCTAAATTGGTCTCCCTGTTTCCTCCTCTGCCCCACATCTGTATTTTCTACACAGGAGCCTGAACGATTTTTTCAAAACTTAAGACAGCCTGTGTTTCTCCCTGAGGCCGACACTCCCACTGCTAACACTTCTCCCTTCAAAACATCATGGTCATCACCAAGAAAAATCCCCAATCCTACTATAGCCTCAAAACACTACATGACCTGACTCCTTTCTATGTCTTGGACCTCATTTTCTATAACGTCCCCCTCCCTCAAACACACCAATCACATCATCCCTCAGACCTTTGCACTTGTTACTTCTTCTGCCTGAAATGGTCTTCCCCGAGGTAATCAGTCACCTTCTTCAGACCTCTATTCAAAAGTCACCTTACAGAGAGTCCTCCCCCAAAAAGTATATAAAACTCTATCCCCTTACCCTGTTTTCTTCTTCTTTATTGTACTTGTTATTCTCTGACCTACTGGAATATTTATTTATACATTGTCATCTTCTCTGTTAGAATATATGCTCCATGGAGGCAGGACTTTGTCTTTTTGGCTCAGTGCTATATCCTCAGAAGAGTGACAGATACAGAGTAGACACTCAGAAATTTAGCTCTTGATTCTTACCCTGGTAAGCCAGTCTTGGAATAGAGTATCAATACCTTAAGAGTGAAATGGTTTTCTGTGTACAGTCCATCAGAACTGCTAGATGTTTTTTAAGCATTATATTCTCGTGCAATTTAATGAAAAGGCAGATACAGTCCTCACATAAGTCTCTGTCTCTGCTCTACGCATCAGAACACAAGTGCCACCAGTGGAATTAACACATCTCATTTGAATGGAAATACAACCGTGTTTTCTGCTATTTCTGAAGGATTATCTTAGGAGTAGAAGGCACAGCTAGCGGAAAGGTGGTATACACTGATCTAATTGAACTAAATCTCACATTCCAACCATTGAGTGTTCGGGGCATACACTTGTGGTTTAGCAAGCTTAGCATGGGGTAATAACTCAAAATGTCACTTCCTTTTATTTGTTAAGGAAGATAAAATTGATTGTTTCACTTAAGCATATAAATCTGTGGGGTGTGCATGTGTGTGTGTGTGTGTGTGTGTGTGTGTGTGTGTGTGTGTGTGAGAGAGAGAGAGAGAGAGAATGTTAGCTGACCTTTGAAACCTGATTCCAGCTTTCCTTTACAGTCGCTTTCCGTAAAGATACTCCATGCTGTACCCAATCTCCCCTAAATCCCATGTAATCCCCATATTGGTTCATGTTGTTCCTTTGCTGAAAAGAATTTACCTCCTACCACTTCCTGTCCTTCCATACTTCACTCTAGTTCTCTTCCTACTGAAATTCTCTATGCTTCATGTTCATATCAAATTCTTTTCTAGGCCCCGTTTTTCTCTTTGTAAAATGTGACAATTAAACATAAACCTAATTAAGTTGCCATGAATATTAAATAACATAAGCTAAGAAAAAGCTCAATATGGGCCTTCTCTGTGACTACTCTATCTCACACTCCATCTCAAGTCTTACATGATTCCCATCGTTAGAAACAATCTCTACTTTCCTATAAACTCCACCACTCTTTGTACTTAGTTATGGCAACTACTGCTTTATGGTTATTTGAGTAATTGTATTTTATCCCCATCTGATCACAATCCTTGAGAGCAAAGACAACAATGCCCCGATAGCATCACATACAGCAATTTTCATAGAGTACACACAGTAGGAGGTGAATTAAGCTTCTAGATATCAATGGGTTCAGATCACCCTCAGTGTTCCTCCATGACTCTTTTTACATGATATTTGAATAGTACATTATTCTTTTCCAAAAGTCTTTTCATTAAGTATATCATTTGAATTTTTAAATACTTCCACGAAGTAAGGAATGAATTAGTAATAGTTCCATTTTATGGATGCACTTAATTGTGACCTGTGGAGTTTAAATGATACCCCTGGGATCTCACAGTAAGTGAGTAGCAGAGTTGGACCAGACAGTACATTTTGGGACCTCTTTCTGTATCACAAGACTATGCTAGGTGTTAGGAATACACTAGTGAATAAAGTGAAAGCTTATCCTCTAGATCAGTGGTTCTCAACCAGGGACAATTTTGCCCCCACTGGACAGTTGACCATGTTTGGAGACATTCTGGACTTTTACTACAGGATGGGTGTGACTGACGTCTAGTGTGTAGTGGCCAGGGATGCTCTTACAGCCTACGGTGCACAGGACAGCCCCCATGACAAAGCATTGCCTTGGCCCATCGAGGTTGAGAACCTCTGCTCTGGATTCAGCTCCAGGATGATTGACTGTGAAGAATCTATAGGAAATAATACGAGAGAAGATTGTGGAGACGAGTTTGCAGCTGATGACAGAGACTTAAACACCAAGTTGAGGAGTATGAATTTTATCCTACAGAACAGGGATTGGCAAACTATGACCAGTAGACCACATCCAGCTCTTAACTGGCCCCCCTCTCAGATCTGCTGTGGGTGAAGAGCTGGCTTCCTAGATGTGACCTGGGCAGTTGTACCAGGCCTCACTCTCAGAAGTGCCCTGTGTGGGACTGAATGCTCTGCTGTTGCCTTCATGAAATTCTTAATATTCTTTTGACGAGAGTTTCTGCATTTTCACTTCACACTGAACCCTGCAAGTTAGGCAGCGGTCCCATGTGGGTGTTCTAGTCTGGAAGTAAATCCTCCATAAGATTACGGAGGTGTAGAAAAATTGGGCTCCTAGCTTACCTCAGCTTTCACCTATTTGCACAGAGATCCTCACCATTTTAAAAAGCCCATGATTGTGCCCTTTGGAAGTGGAACTTAGAAACTGCCATTAGCAGGTATAGCAGTTTTCCATAGAGCTTCTTTGCATCTCTGCAGCTACCAGGTAGGAAATTAATAATTATAAGATGATAAAAATGGGGTACCAACACTTGACTTTCAATTGAGTAATTGGAATTACCCAATCCAAGTTCAGTGCGTATACCTCCAACTAAGGGATTCAGACCCAAAGAACCCTTACAAAAACCGAGGTCCTTCTTCCAACAGTGGAAGTATCAGTGGTTTAGGACCACTGGGTTGATACAATAGAGAATCTGATGCACCAAGATGGTTTTAAGCATAAGGGATGTCATTTACTGAATTCAAAATGTTGAATTAAATAATGAGAAAGTGATTTCCTTCCCAAATCCTTTCACTCATTCTTATTACCTGAAGGAGAAGGACTTAATCGGTCTTTCACATCTCTACATTACTTACTAACTGCTATTTTAAACAAAGAGAGAGCAGACCTCAGACTCAGACCCTCTAGCAGGTCATAGTATCCAGTTAAACTTGAATCTATTTAGCTTTTATTCATTGTATTTTTGTTCAATTATCTTTCATGTATGATAAATGACACTGGTTTCCAATTTATAGTAAGGATATAAAGCCTCATTTTTAAACATATGTGCCTTTAAATAAAAATATAAATCAACTAAAAAAAATTAAATACAACACTGTACAAATGACCCACAGATATACTTTAAACTGGGAAGGTGATACAGGAATAAGTGCACCGTTAATGACACTGCTATTGCTATTGTAAGAGAGCTTTATCAAAGAAGCCTGGTTCTATTCAGAGGTGAGCCATATAGCATTCTGCCTTGTGGGTCATCCGCCTCCAATTCATATAAGTTTTAGTCATTACTACCCATAAATCATACACTGTTCTATTTGGCACACACTCAGGAGAAAGTCATTTAAAAAATCACACTGCAAAGTAAAACAAATACTATAAAACTAAAGAAGGTAAACAAT
Source organism: Mesoplodon densirostris (assembly GCF_025265405.1). Taxonomy (NCBI): domain Eukaryota; kingdom Metazoa; phylum Chordata; class Mammalia; order Artiodactyla; family Ziphiidae; genus Mesoplodon; species Mesoplodon densirostris. The sequence continues at coordinate 47,951,799 of NC_082663.1, forward strand.
AGAAATGATAATCCAAATAACCTTATTAAGCAGAAAGTTGCTTTCTTCAAAAGGTCAACAATACACACTTACCATTTATAAGTATAAATGTGAAATCAGCTATATAAGAAAATGAAAAAAATACCCATGTACCCTCCTAATAATAATATACAGAGGAAGCCACTTTATTTTAATGATAGCTAATTTGATCAGAGGGCTATCTCATAAGACTAATGGAAAGGAAATCGGTTAGTTTGAAATTACTGCAAGGTAAAAGTGGGTATGAACTACAGACAAAATATTTACATTAAAATAACCTGCTAAATCTCTTGAAAAAAATTTCCTGTTATTCAATTTTACTTATTCTGAAGATGTACTTTGGAGAAGTGGTACTTTGTTTCTGTCAGTTTAAATTTCTCCAAATTTCATACTAAAACAACAAACAAACAAAAAACTGTGCAGGGTGTTTTGGGGATTTTGTTTGTTTCAAATTTCTCCTCAAAATCTTGGCATTTCTTTTATTAGCGTAAGTCTTGTGTATAATTGAACCACTATGAATTCTAAGAGATAAGAATTAGTCATAAGAGTTTAACAAGCTAGTTATTCAGTCATTTACCAACAATCATAAATATATTTTCATATTTTTTCAGAAATACAACAGGCATAAATTATTTTCAAAGTATAAACTAAAAATTATTAAAATGCGTATATTTGCCAAATTAGTGACATTGTCATATACCGATTCATTCATGTATACTAAAGTCAAATCATACCCGTCTAGGTGTGTGTAAACCCAGAACACACACTCATACACACAGAGCTGTGGTGACAAACTCCAAACAAATGGTTAATCATTGCGTTTGAAACTTCTTTGACTATGGCAATCAAACACATCACCAGGACCTCTAGGCTGGAAGGCTATAGATCTCCCAGGTGTTCAGCATAAGAGCCACAGCAATTGAGGGTATGTTTCTCAATTAAACAACAAGTATTCACTAAATATATATTATACAGGTGGCACTTGGCCCCTCACAATGGATACAAAGATTGATGTATGTGAGGGTTCCTATTTTTTAGGAACTTACAGTCCAGCTGCACAGTCAAAACACACTCATGAAAAAGAAGACAGCATAAGACAGAAAGTGTTAAATAAATGGCAACACTGTGTTCTCAGAGCTCAAGGACAGATCTCACCAAATGAAGTAGGCAATTTGGCCCTGTACACATTTGCTCCTGAAAACCCAAAGTCGAGCCATTAATCCCAATGTTTTCACTTTCTTTCCTCTCATTAAACTTTACATTTTATTTATGATACACTGGCCCAAAGAAAGCAATCTCAGAAATGCCCTTTTAAAGAAGACAGATAGCATGTACTTATGGTCCCAGAGATATTTCCATTCTGAAAGCAGGTATCTTGTTAAGTCAAAGAGACCATTCCAAGATGGGGGGACTGGGCAGGAAAGCTGGAGGATGAGTAGACGGAGAGTGTTTTGAGGTCAGATGGGCTGTGGTCCTCCTGTCTAGCCAGCCGGTCAATTGCAGTCAGCCTGTGAGTCAAGCCAGCTCTGGTTACCAAGCAGTTTGCTGCTCTGTTGCTTAGTGACTTGAGCCTGCAGACCATCATTTCCAGCTGGCTCTTCTGGAACCGAACCTTAATAGATTTCTGACTTAATCTTTTCTTTAGAGCTCAGGCCTTTCATGCCTTTCTCTCTGAATCATTGAAAGTAAAATTATCCTCCAATTGATTTTGTCTTGATGCCAGTCTTAGTTTAAAACTACTCTAAAACAGAATGTTTTCTGTTGACCTTAAAACCTTCTTTCATCAAGGACATATATTTCTCCTCCACATACACATATTTTTGTCAAAAAAAGTCTACATTCATATAAGCCACAGGTGTTAAACAAATAAACTGAGATTCCACACTAAGAAAGGGTCTGTTATTACCTTTCTGTTAACTAACCACCATTCTGTGAAGTCATTGAATATGCACTGTTGCAGCTTTGATATACAAGCTGGGTAGGGAAATAAATGTGAATGTGATTCTTAGCCCAAAGGAAGGTAATGCTGAAAGAATACACGGTGGAGAGTTAGGCAAACCTGAGTTTAAGTTTTAAGTCAACTCACTTCATGGCTGCATAGCTGAATGATCTTGGTTATGTACCAATTTCTCTGGCCTTGGCATATGTATGTGTAAAATACAGCTAATAATACTTAAATTCATCCGTGTTTGTTTTGAAAGGTTAATGTACATAAAGTATCTGACACACAGCAGGAACTAAATCATTATTGGCTATGATAATAAGTCTAAGATTATAAAGTTATGTTATTATGAACCTAAAGTTTTTAGTCCAAAATGAAATCAAACAATTTGGTCTTATATCAACTCAAGATCTCATTTTGAAAATAAGTACTTCATTTGAAGTAGCTGGACAGCATTTATGTCCTTAAAATTGAACATGAAATGATCTTTTTCCTGTTTTTTATATATAGTAGAAGAGATTGGTGTGTTAAGATGGTATATAATTGAAGATACAGTAAAAGAAAATTTTAAATTTGAATTTTTCTTATTATCTACAGATTTCCACGTTTCCTACCCTAAATCATGGCTTCCAGATGGTGTTCTAGAGTGAATAACACCAATACTTTCATTCTGAAGGTCCTGCAGCCTTTTTATGAGCCACAGAATTATTAAAGCATTTTACCCATGAGGTATACACCTCACTAGCTTACAACAGCAAGTTGGAACTTCTTTTTAATTACTTATCTTTTTTTTGTTTGTTTGTTTGTTTTGTTTTGTTTTTGCAGTACACGGGCCTCTCACCGTTGTGGCCTCTCCCGTTGCGGAGCACAGGCTCTGGACGCGCAGGCTCAGCGGCCATGGTTCACGGGCCCAGCCGCTCCGCGGCATGTGGGATCTTCCCAGACCGGGGCACGAACCCGTGTCTCCTGCATCAGCAGGCGGACTCTCAACCACTGCGCCACCAGGGAAGCCCTTTAATTACTTATCTTAAATGTACTGTGGTTTGTTATCACCTTGTAAATTTAATTAGTCAGTTTCTTACTTGTAAATATCAAATGCCTCTATAGCCATATGACTTATGAATAAAAAGTCTACAATTCAAAAAGGTTGAGTAACTAAGGTCAAATATTAAGTGGCTGCAGAGCTGGAAATACATGGCTTCCACTATGCTAAACTCCACACAGTTTAAAAACATGATTTTTTTCAAAAGCAAAACCATTAAAAAAACAACGACATAACTTTGCCACACTGGTGACAATAAAGCTTCTTCCTGAAACTGCTACTTGAAGAACAATTTTGGTAGCTTCCTGTCTAAGGAAAAAAAAAAAAAAAGTGCTGAGGCTCTGAAGCTCAACTAATTACCTAACCTCACAGGAGCTTGTTATTTATAAAGACATTTATATAAAGAATAACTTTTAAAATTAAAGCTATGATTTAAAAATTATTTTAATGAACTTTGAGGTTCAATTTTTTACTTTCTTCTCATTCAGCATTTCTACCAAGTTTATAAAAAAGACTGTGCTTTTGCCTGGAAGTAGTTTCACCACTAGTATTGACAGAATTGACTTTGGCTCGTACAGATACACTTAATCTCTTTTCTCTTTAAGGTAAATGTCAAAGGTCACAGAAAGTACATATGAGTCATAAATTGCCATGTTATTTCATTGTTTTCTTCATTTTCCTCAGTAACTATTTGTCACATTTTTATTTTATAAATTACAAAATTTTTTATTTTGTAATTTCTTAAATATCATAAAGACAACTGACAAGTTTTTAAGATGAATATCTTCCTGGGGTCTTCTGATTTTAGGAAAGGTTAAGCATGCTTTTCAAAAGTTACAGACACCCTTAACTTGCAATGCCCCAAGATTCCTGCAGAAAACACAGCCAATTATACCAGAGACAGCTAAAGACTCAGCCAACTGGCTCCACCTAAACTGCTGGCATTACTTCCTGTTGTGCGTCCCAGAAAATTTCCCCCGGAAACTTCCTCCCCACCTCCATATATCACATTATAACCACAGCCCACCTCTGGGTTCCCAGCTCCTAGGAGAGCACCAGCAATGCCCTTCTCTGGGTATCCTCACCATAAGGGGCAGAGAGAAGATAACCTTAAAGTTAAGTCAGGCAAATGTAGGAGAGTTGGAACAAAGAAGAAAGAGTCTCAAATAGAATTCCTAAATAATAGCTTTGAAAATCTACTTGGGTGTGTGTGGCGGTGTGTTTGTGTGTGACCTATAAACTCTCTAAATGGCTGGATTTCTTCTTTATAGGTGATAAAGGATTTCTGGATCCTTCTGTAACTTGAAGAAAATTTAGAGTGTATTTCTCTCTTAAGCAACAACCATGAGAGCAACTGTAGTTGCTGAAGAAATTATGGCTCAAGAAAGCAAATGTTTACTTTTAAACATGAGCAATTTTATATCCAATGCCCAGTAAAGAGAAATTTATAATAAATAAAAATTATAGCCCAAAACACTTAACTAGCTCCCTGAAAATCTTTAAGATTTTCTAAAAGTCTCCTGAAAAATGCCTTTCAAAAATCCACCTAAAGAAATTATTTTGTTGTTTAAGGACGTTACTAACTGCTTCTTCTACCTTTGGATATGTTGTAATTAAAAACACACACATACACAGAAATTTTAAAGATAAGACATATGGTATTACCTGGATAGTATCTTGCCCAAAGAAATCCTATTGCCTAGTAGCACTTACACACTCTAGAACACATTCCTTCATTTGCTGCACAGAACCCAGTGTAAAGTAAGGAAAAAAAACTGAAAAATATAAAGATTTGCCTGACTAATTTTCCAGAAATAAACTTAACACTGAAAGTTTTCTTCACCAGAAATTCCATTGACGTTCATGTTGACATCAGAGGGAATTCCCTACGTTCATGTTGACATCAGAGGGAATTCCCTACTCTGATGAAAACAGAGTCTGGTCTATAATCACCAGACTACAAAGTACTAGACATTAAGTAAACACGGTAAAACAAAGTGATGAGAAGCATGAATACAAGAGGGTCCTAATCTAACACAGAGCACCAGATCGAACACCAGTGTTCAATGAACACTAGCTAGGGATATAATTATTACTAAAAACATTGTCCCATCCACAAACAACTGACAGGGTAACCATTTAAAAATGTAGACATGAGCCTAAAGATTCAGGCTGAGCAAGACTGGATTAATGGACACATAATAAAGAAAATATTAGCTTATATAATGACCCTCATTAAGTGTCTGTCCCTGTGCAAAACACTTTAATTTACACATAATTGTACTTAATAAAACCACAACACCAAGTGGATACAATTACTATTCCCAGGAAATTGGGTAACAGAGAAACAAGCCTATGTTAAGCAACTTGTTCAAAAATCACAATAGTAAACGGGAAGTCAAAATTTAAACATAAGAAATCTGACTTCTCAGATGCTCTCTGTCCAAGTCACACGGCACCTGGAGTATTGTATCAATTCAGTAAAATATTCTTTAAATGGGTTGTGAAAATCCAAGTGAAGTCTGCTTAAGAACAACCAGGATCAACCTGATAACTACAGCATATAAACGTGAAATAACCTAGGGTGTTTAGTTAAGAAAAGAGAATAATTTTTTAAAATCATGATAACATTGACATTACTGATTAATGGGTGTGCCAAGATGAATAGAGCAGGGTCCTGGCTCTCTGATGGGTTATTCCAAGCCTCTTGCTTTAAGGGCTAAGTTATGGAAGACAGGAGAGATTCAAGCTGTGGGGTTTTCAAAGAAGATCCAGGGAGACTTCCCTGGTAGTAGAGTGGTTAAGAAACCACCTGCCAACGCAGGGGACTAGGGTTCGAGCCCTGGTCCAGGAAGATCCCACATGCCGCAGAGCAACTAAGCCCATGCGCCACAACTACTGAAGCCCATGCACCACAACTACTGAAGCCCGTGCTCTGCAACAAGAGAAGCCCCCGCTCGCCGCAACTAGAGGAAGCACACGTGCAGCAACAAAGACCCAACACAGACAAATTAAAAAAAAAAAAAAGTAGATCCAGGAACCAAGGATGATAATTACAAGGAAGGAGATTTCAACTGTATGTAAGCAAGGACTTCCCAGTCATTAGACTTGTCAAAAAATAGAATTGCTCCAGGGCCTCCCTGGTGGCGCAGTGGTTAAGAGTCCGCCTGCCGATGCAGGGGATACGGGTTCGTGCCCCGGTCTGGGAGGATCCCACATGCCGCGGAGCGGCTGGGCCCGTGAGCCATGGCCGCTGGGCCTGCGCATCCGGAGCCTGTGCTCCGCAACGGGAGAGGCCACAACAGTGAGAGGCCCGCATACCGCAAAAAGAAAAAAAAAAAAAAATAGAATTGCTCTGTATAATCCTCATCCAGGAGGTATGCAGAGATGTTAAAGGACCAGTCATCATAGATATGACTCTATGAATTTAACTATGGTATAGAGGGTGAACCAGTAGCTGTTACTGCATTGTGACTGACATGGGTGGGCTGTTCACCAGATGTTTTACCTTATTCCTGGCAACGTGGCTGAGATAGGTTTCCCAGCCTCCTTTGCAGTTATATGTGGCCACAGGACTGAGTTCTATCTGGGGAATACTAGGATAAGTAATGTGTGCACTTCTAGACCTGCCTTATAAAAACTCACGAATGCCATCTTCTGTGCTCTTTCCCCGGATTCAGCTGAGCCTGGCAAACTTGGAAACCATGTGTTACCAATAGAAGAACCGCAAGATGGTAGAACCTGAGGTCCCTGAATTACCCCAGGGCAGGCTAGCTCCCCACAAGAAGCAGAAGCAAGAAATAAACATTTACTGTGTCAATCCACTAAGATTTGGAGAGTATGTTGTAGAGCAAAATGTTTACCTGAACTTAATCAGAGGCCTTCCAATATGATTTTTTTACTGTAGTGTAAATAATTTGAAACCAAAGAACAGCTGTTGTTCAACTTTGTGATCAGTACGTACAAGTTAAACACTTTGGACTCAGTAGGTATTAAATATATGCATATCGGATGGAAAGGAATATCAGGTATAGGAACCAACATTCTGCGGCAGGAACACACGTGGTGTGTATTTAAATGGCTGATCATTTAATTTAGGAGGAGGGGAGGATTTGACTATGGTTGTGGTAGTAGCAGCAGTTTAGATAGCAATATATATATATATAAGCAGCACAATTTGGAATAAATTTTTTAAATTCTGGATCATGCTTAGTCCAAGTAATGAAAGCACAGATGGAACAATATTTGTCGAAAGATGCCTGTGGATATTATGAATGTCTTGTGGCTTGTTGAACCAATAAGGAAAATATGAGGCACTCTTTCCAACTCCCTTGCTGGATGCTTTTTTTTTTTTTTTTTTTTTTGCGGTACGCGGGCCTCTCACTGTTGTGGCCTCTCCCCTGGCGGTGCACAGGCTCCGGACGCGCAGGCTCAGCGGCCATGGCTCACGGGCCTAGCCGCTCAGCGGCATGTGGCATCCTCCCGGACCGGGGCACAAACCCATGTCCCCTGAATCGGCAGGCGGACTCTCAACCACTGCGCCACCAGGGAAGCCCCTGGATGCTTTTTTATCCATGAGGGATATTGTCTCCCCTTCGTTACTGAGAATTGGTATCATGATTTTTCTTTTTCATGTCCATTGCTCTTTTGATGCCTCCCTCATCTGCTGGAGGCCTGATACACCACAATGAAAGATCGGCAGAAATTGTGACCTTGGAGTTTCTCCAAACAGCATCAGAAAAGGAAGTGCCAGAAATTTCAGAAGAAAGCCTGTTTTCATGAGATTTCCTGCCTTCCTTACATCTCAACATGTCCAAATAGTTCCGATAACCTTCAGCTGAACTCGAGGTTTCTTCACTCAGATAGAAATCAAGTGTCTGAGTGGAGGCTTACTCATTTAGCAACAGGTACAATTAAGGAACTATAATTAAAAAGGCATTTCAACCAAAAGAGGCATTGCATACCAAAATTCTGGCCCTGACCCTGTCTGAACTCCAGCCAGCTTTCCTGCTCTGGCATCTGATGCTCCGTCTCAAGCCGTCCCTCTCCTCAGAGCATCTCCTAGTGTTGATCTACGCCTTTCATTCACTGTTTATCTCTGACAAATTCTTTCAATAGTATCTTCCTCAGAGAGAAGTCATCCTTTTCCATCATTTCTTTAAGACTGAAAAAAATCAATGTTTCTCTTACCCCTCTTACGAGCATTATATCTAACTAAACTTAGAAATGCCACTCTAGTTAAAATCTTGGGGAAAATAAGAACTAAACTTAGAAATGCCACTTAGTTAAAATCTTAGGGAAAATAAGAACATTTCCCCGATCAGAGATCTAGCTATTTAAAATGACAATTCTGAGGTCAGACATTTCTTTGGGTGGGTCATGCCTTTTATTTCCTTTGTTGCCTATTTTCATCTATGACATGAATGCATTCCTGGGTAGGGCCATGTGGCTTAAGTTTAGATTTTGATTCTATTTCTTGCTGCTTCTTTCCTAGAAGTCTTGATTCTGTTTTTGGGGGGGATTTTTGTTTGTTTGTTTGTTTGCTTGTTTTGGTTCTGTTTTGTTTTGTTTTTTTCCATTCCTGGCATACTCTTTCGTGTTCTATGGAAAAGCTGTATAAAAATCATTCAGTCAGTTTCTCAATGAACATGTTCATTATTTTTTTCTGTTATGTCTGTTTTATTCATCATAATTAATATTCATTTTGCCAAAATGTGGAAGTAGTGCATAGAACCTACTACTGCCTAAAATTAACCAACTGTGTATCACAGACCCCTCTTTCTCTGATCATAGCCTAAAATTGCCTCTTTTCAGGCAGAAACACCATAATAAGCTCACACAATGATTTATTTTAATATTTGTTTTTACAAGAGCATGAAAATATCAAGAATCGTCTAGAAACCTACGTGGTACCATATGCATAAAACAAATTCACCTATTATATAGAAGATAAAAACATTCGTAAAGAAAATAAAAATATTGACGAAATAGTCAAAGAATTCAAATTCAAAGAACACGGCAGTATTACCGAGTACCAGCCTGCAACTTTCTGCACGGCATTCCTAAACCCACTGAAAAGGCACGTTGAGATTACAAATATATTAAAGTCAGTAGTTAGGAGGGGTTTTACTGGGCCACACCATTACACACATACACACACCCACACACACACACTCCATACACATCTCTGTTTAATTGGGGATCATGCAGAAAAGAGCACAAACTATGATTTTCCTCCTCTCCTTTCTGGTCCTTTCTTTCCTAGGCTGTTGCAGGACCTGGCAGGACTACTAGCTTAGGAATTCAAAGAAACGCCACCACATAGGTATAGGAAAAAAAAAAAAAAAAAAACTGCATTCTTACTTGACATCTGGAATTCAGTTTTCTTGTAGGAACTTGCAATAGGAATTGAACTTTGAGAACCACCCACCTCAAAGGCTCCTATTACCAATCTCAAGGATTCCTGCCCTGACTTGGACATCTGTGGGATTTATTAAGGTAGATTACTTCCGATAAATCACGGGTCAGGAGTGAAGACGAAGACGTTCCCCTCCCTACCCCTAAAGTGAAAGGCGGGAGGCGCAAAAAATCAACCAGGGGCACCTGGCCACCATGTCTAATAATCCGTGCAAACCTTACCACGTATGTGCCACTGTGAACCGCCGCTGTTTGGGGATGTTGCTACTGAGAAGCATCCTGCGCAGGAGCCTGGGGGAATTTCTCGGCGAAATCACCGGTGAGAGCTTGGGAGAAACCGATTTCCTTGCTGTCTTGGACTTCTCGTGCTGCAACAGGTTTTCCCGCAAGGATTTCACAAGATCCTCGTTCAGCCAGGGGTTTGGACAATGCGGATTATCCACTTCAGGGACTGTTAAGGTGTCCGGGCTTGCTGTCTGCTGAGCCATTTTCCCGGTCAACTTTGTACAGTTGGCAACGATCCAGGGCAACGTGGTTCCCTGGCCTCTTTCCAGTGATTGCCTTCCTCGGACTCTCGGGGAGACGTCCGGGGAAGCAGGTCGGATCGAGCCGCGGCTAGTTCATTCAGTCGCCTGCCTCAGTCTCTCGGCGGAGATTGGGCTGGGAGTAGAGGAGGCGAGCGCACTCCACGGCGGAAGCCTCTTGAACGTCACCCCTCCTCTGCCGAGCCCCTGCCAAAGATCACCGCCGAGCTCGCAGGGCAGAGAAACATGGAGGGAAGCCACGGCGAGCGAGGCTTTTGTCAGCGCTACAAGGCAGCCTGTTAAACTATTGGAACTAATGCGCCGCAGCTGCTCCTGTGACTTCTGCTTATGTACATAAAAAGTCCTGGGGGGAGGGCGTAACCATCAGATGCCTGCTGCTGGTTGTTTGGCTAGTCTTTCCATTTGCTTATTCCTGAATCCAAAGGAAAGAAAAACTTTGAACTTGACCTTCCTCTCCCGCAAGGTCTATTTATCTCCCTTCGGTCAGCGTTCATAAAAGAAATTGCTAGTCCCTGGTTTTTATAAGGAGAGAATAAACAAACATGAGCTAGACAAGGAGAAAAACATCCCTGTTGGCTAAACTCAATCTGATGCACCTTATAAAACAAATTGCAAGAGAATAAAATGAACTCTTTCTTTTCCTCCCTCTTTCTCTCTAATTAGAAACCAAACAAAAGGTTTCAAAATACTGCATATGGAACACATTACAGGTTGTGTTGTGTTGTTTAGCCTTGCTAATGAAGGCCCTTCCAAAGCGTGGAACAACACAGTTACATACACGAATGGTATTTGTTATCTCTTTGCATTTAAACTGATGATCCTCCAGAGGAACAGATTGTTTTCATAGGGGACTAAAAATGATTTTAGAGTTTCAATTATTGCTTATGGTATATACATTTTTATTCAATTATAGAAGAAATAAATCTAGCTTTTCATAGTTATTTCCTAAAATGTTTTTAATATAAGATTTTATTCGTGGTCAGAATAGCTTCAACAAACTTACTCAAAGGAGGTTTAAAATAAAAGAGAAAATATTATTTCTTACCTATTTAGTTTGCTACTGGAGAAAAAATGTAAATATTACAATAATTCAAGTAAGTAGGTGACAAGGCCTGTTAAATCTCATTATACGGACACCAGAAGTGTAAACATTAGAATTGAATTTGGAAGGGAATCCAAACCTTTGATTATAGGTGTCCCCAGCAGCCTAGTGATGCTACAGACAGCTCAGGATTGAAATCAAATCACATATCTCAGGATCTAAGAAAATATTTTTTAAAAATTTAAAACACAGTAACTTAAGAAGGAGTTAGGAAATGCAGAATAGAATAGTCTGACTGAATTTTTTTTTGGTTTCTATGATTACTATTAGGTCAATTCTAAGGGTTCCTCCTACTGTCTTCCCTGGTTGTTCCACCTTAAGTTTTAATTTCTTGCCTTTAAAATGTTACAGAAAAGGATACTCTGATGTTCTGTTCACAGAAGCACAGGGTCACCACTTGGTGTACCTATAATAATTTAATGAGACACATGTACCATGACTTAATCAGAAAATTTGTTTTATACACACACACACACACACACACACACACACTTAAGTAATAATTAAAATGAATAGCCAATTTCTGTAAAATGGGCTGAGGGCCTGACAATTACATTGGGAGTTGTGCAAAACAGGTATGCGTAAGCGTGCTTACCCTCAAAGAGTTTATAATTTAATGGAAGGACTACACTATGCTCAGAATAAGACACCAGAAGACCTAAAAGGTGAAATTATCAGAGGCAGAAAAATACAATGAGAATGGCATACATAAGTAAAGAGGGAATGCTGAGTTGCAGTAAAGCTTGAAGAGGGGAAACATCAAAACTTAATGGAAAGGAAATTAAGAAAGAAGTGCACTCCGGATGAGGAATTAGAATGTGCAGTTCCAATAAAGAAGTAAGCAAGTTTTGTTCAAGAAGAAAAAAAAATTGAAATCAGTAGGTATAAAATAAACCCTGTTCAGGTTTGTAGAAATAAAAAATTCAGATAACAGGATAAAGTGAGAAAAAAACAGTAGGCAGTAAACTGACATGGCAAAAAGAAGAAAAAAATTTCACACTTTCTAAAGACGTAGTTTCATTCAACAAACACTTGTGGGCATTTATTTTGTGCTAGGCACTATATCGAGTGCTCTAGGATATTTAAAGGTTAGTCCCATGCTGTCCCTGCCCTCTAGGACTTTATAATCCAGCAGGGCAGATAAAGTGCAAAACAATTGACATGACAAAGTGTAGCCCAGGTACCCAGAGGAGAGCCTGGAAGCTGAAGATATTTAAATGCCTGGCTCTAAGTAGAGAAAAGTGATTCTCAGTGACCAAATAAAGGGATTGATATGACTGAGAATGATATAGGATCTATGTTGGGAAATTCATTGAGTTCAGAGAATTCTAGGTTCTATTCTTGCTTACAGTGACCTTCCCTTAAGAGGAGTAAAATATTTACACGCTAATCTTCTCATAATTGGCAAACCGTGTGGATGCTCAAAGAGACAAGGCACTTTGTGGATGATCACAACTACACTGAAATACAAGATACAACACTATTCTATTAACAAATCATTGAGAGTTGTGGTTAAACACAGACTAAGACTGAAAAAGGCGTTCTGCAAATCTCCCATTGCTTGGTGCATGTTAAAGGGTTCCACTGTAGAAGCAGAATTGTCTACTTCTGTACAGGTGCCCATATTTTATCATTGTTTGTTCAATTTCCTGACATCTACAATTACCCTCCTGAATGCCCCCCAATGATTTATGGCATGCATGCTCCTTTTTGAAAATAAAATTAATTTGGTTTTGAGAATCCTTTGCCACCTCCTTGAAATAGCTTGAAAAACCCTGCAGTGTTGCAAAATCATGCTTGAAAATAACTGCCTTAGGAAAAGCACACATTGTAAAGTTCTGAAGATAACCAGGTGGGGGAGGCCTGGATAAATTGGCAATTTTCTTTATAATAATACAGAAGGTCAGAGGAATTCTTCCAACAGGAGGACTACACAGCTTGCTTTTTCTTTCTTTCTTTTTTTTTTTAACAAAATCTTTTAAAAACTAGCTGCCAGAAACTTTTCCAAAAAACACAGTACTGTAAGTGACAGCCAAATAAGGCCTTAGATTTTAATGAGTGGAAAATTGAAAGTGGGAGAAATGTTTTGATAAAAGCACCCACGCCTAGAACAGCAGATAACATCTCTTAACTTATCAAAAGTTTTCCTAGATACCTTTTTGTGGATTTTCAAAATCTGTTTTTTTAGCTTCTTTGGAATCCTTGAAAGCATTTATTTAATTAATTATTCATAAGCAGCAAAACAAATAAGAAATAAGATTTGCACAGGTTCTGGGACAACGACTTCAAAGTATGCCTTTGCCCAGGTAAGATCAAGCAAGGCTGGATTTCTCACAGCTGAAATGGAGCAATGGTACAGCTAATTCAAAAGAATGGATAAATTAAAATGAGTTATACTTGACTATGGAATGCATTGTATGTTTCTCCCAACCATGTTTTAGTTAGGTAAATAGTGTGTTAAAATGAGACTGCTTTTTAAATTGTCCACAGGATGTGGTCCATGGAAATGATCTGATAGTGGGAGAAATTATGTTGTCTAGCAGTTAAGAGGGTACGTATGGAACCCAAAAGCATGTTTTGAACCCCAGCTATGATACTTACTAGCTGTGTACTCTGTCTATGGCTTAGTTCCTCATGTGTGAAACAGAATGAGAATAATAGCTGTTGCATAAGAATACTGCAAAGATTGAATGTGTTAATACCCATGATACAAAAGTATATGAAGAGTGCCTGGTACAGGATAAACACCCAGTAAATGAAACCTGCCACTAACTGATACAAGGAACTTACAGAAATTTATTTACACGTAGTAGATACCAACTATATACCAGGTATTTTGCATTTTCTTTCATTTAATTCTTGCAATAACTCTTAGGGTGTTATTTCATTAACACTGTTTTACTGAAGAGGTCATAAGGAGGTTAAATAACTTACCCAAAGCCATTAGTTCAACAATGCACAACAGAGGTTTGTCTATGAAGTCCCAGGGCCTCTTATTTCAACTCTGTATCAAACCACCCCGAAAGGAATGCTGATTTAATATTTAAAATCAATGATGAATATTTCTATGGAAAATAGTAGAAATCTGAATGCCCTGAGCTCTTGGTTTAGTTAACACTAAATTCTGTCCTTGGCTTCACTTGGGACATATATGGTGACAGCCTGTGAAGCCTGCCAAGTCATGAAATTCTTACAAAGGCATGGTATTCAAGTGAGGGCAGCTTGAGGTGGAATTCCTGAGTGTTTTTCATCTACATGCCTGTATTTCTTTGATATGAACACGTTTTCATTAAACTCCATGGTAGTTTTCCACTTTACAAACTAATATATTTGAAAATTATTTTATTTTATATTTTCAATGTGATTATTTTTTTATTTTGAATTTATATCCTTATAAATTCTGATGATAAAATTATATTATCCCGGGACTTCCTTGGTGGCGCCATGGTTAACAGTCCACCTGCCGATGCAGGGGACACGGGTTCGTGCCCCGGTCCGGGAAGATCCCACATGCCGTGGAGCGGCTGGGCGCATGAGCCATGGCCGCTGAGCCTGCGTGTCCGGAGCCTGTGCTCCACAATGGGAGAAGCCACAACAGTGAGAGGCCCACGTACCGCAAAAAAAAAAAAAAAAAAAAAAATTATATTATCCCATATCTCAAAGCATATCTGAACATTGTAGAGCAGGGCTTTCAAATCATCATTATCATTGAACATCTATTAGGTACTGGGCTGGTTGGCAGAGATTAAAAACAGTAAAGTATCTATTTGAAAATAAAAGATATATACAACCCCTCCAACAGAGAAAATAAATGATAAATATCAAACTAATAATAGAAACAATCAGTGCCTCAAAGATTTAAATGAGTAACCTATATATATATCTAGACCAGTGGAAAATAACTCAAAGAAGAGGCAGGACTTAAATTAGGCCTTAAAAGAAAGTACATGTGGACGAATAATAATAAGATGTTTTTTGGGGGTAAATAGTCTAGCGGAGGTGAGAGGTGTTGGATTTGTAGACTTCTATGGAAAAACAGTAAAAATTTATGTATTTTGGATATAACTAAATAATATACAGAGAGATTCAAATAAGATTAATTTGGTGGCAATGTGTATTATAATTTGGAGATGGATGATTCTGAAGACTGCTTATTGTCACAGTTCTGTTTCAATATAAATTTGTGTAGAAATGGAAAGATAGGAGCTAATCACATAAGAATTAGAAGGATTTGTTCCTTGGCTATACATGAGCATTCAGGTCAATAAGGAAGTCAAAAA
Organism: Mesoplodon densirostris; assembly: GCF_025265405.1. Classification (NCBI taxonomy): domain Eukaryota; kingdom Metazoa; phylum Chordata; class Mammalia; order Artiodactyla; family Ziphiidae; genus Mesoplodon; species Mesoplodon densirostris. The sequence goes on from NC_082663.1 coordinate 47,967,145, forward strand.
TAGATTAGATTTTTCTTAACTTAATCAATTATACATTCCATCTAATTAAGTGTGGTTCACCTAATTAATCATCAAAAGGCAAAGGTAAAAGAAAGGACCTGGGGTTTGTTGAACAAAAGAAATATAACTGCTTGATTTATATTAGAGCTATATTTTGAGCAGACAATGTCTTCTTCCAAGGTCAACTCATTTTAATAAAAAGATTAAATGGGTTTTGTTACTAGATTAAATCTAGTTAAGTGGGCTTTTTTCCCCCCTAGATTAAAGCTAAATGTTAGGGATCTATCTATTGAAATAGTAAGTTAACATTTAATTTGAAAGAAAAGTTACCATTTTATAGGGCACAATTTATACCAGCAACATAAACATAGCATGTTTGTTTTATTTCTGAGAAAAAAACCTGCAACACAAGACTCAAGACTCTTTCCTTTTCTCCTGATACGGTCACTTAAAAAAGCTTCCAATACTAGAACAGAATTCCTCTTGATTACTCTGCTAAAATGAAACACTAGAATGCTCTCTCTAAGTATCCGTCAAACTTCAATAAAGACAATAGGTTTTGATGGCCACTAAAATTTTAACAAAATATGTGATATTTCTGGGTCTTCTTTCAATGAGAAGAATAGCCAGGCATTTTGCCTTCAACTTGCAGACAAAAGAATCCCCTATTCCACTATATCTATAGTGGATTATTCCCTAGCATATTGAATGACTGAGCAATTCTCTAGATTTAAGTGCAAAACCAACTACCCTAAGCACAAGCACTTTGCATTGTTACTTAATTTGGTCATCATAATCATTCTAATGAGGCAGGTACTACTACCTTCATTTTAAAGTTGAGAAAACTGAGGAGCCAAAATTAAATAACTTCCTTAAGGTCATATACACCCAGTAATAGAGTCGGGATTTTAAAGCAGATAGTCCAAGTCCAGAGCCCATGCATGTAACCACTGCACTAGACTGCCCCTGTGTTTTTAAAAAATAAAAGTCAAGCAAATTAATAAACTCTTAGCAAAATGAATTCAAGTAACTTGATATGTGCAAACCTAATCTCTACAAAATATCTGTCACAACAGTTTTTGAAGTAAAAATATTTCCAAACCCCAATCAATGCCCATTAGTAATGGTATTTTGAGTCTCTGACAGATATTTCTTCATAACCGAAAGATCTCCAAACTCCCCAAAATTGTCCATTGTATTGCAAACAATGGACATTGAATGGACAAAAGAACTTGGGTAGACTTTCAGAGTCTTTTGTTGTCTTTGTGCACATAGTAGACATGTTAGTGAACAAAATCCAACATGTATCCTAAGCTCAGAGGAATATAACACAACGGTGATCTATTTAAAGCTTGACACCTAGGAACACATTCCTCATCTCTGTTTTTCAGTCTCAGTACCCATCCCCCAATGGCCCCAGGAAAGGATTTTTAAAGTCTTTCTCTAGTTAGCATAATATAACTAGAAAGCTTCCCTCTGACCCTGACACATAACATCTGTTTCAGTCCTTCTGTTTTTTGGATATGGTGTTTAGGAGACAAAGTAGTGTATTTCACTGAAAGTCTATGATTCAGAGGATTATAATTGTAGCTGGCAATTTGTTTTTTAAAGTTTAACATATTTAGACAATGATCCTTCATAAGCAAATTGTGGGGTTTTTTTTTGTTTTTTGTTTGTTTGTTTGCGGTATGCGGGCCTCTCACTGTTGTGGCCTCTCCCGTTGCGGAGCACAGCCTCTGGACACACAGGCTCAGCGGCCATGGCTCACGGACCCAGCCGCTCCGTGGCATGTGGGATCTTCCTGGACCAGGGCATGCACCCGCGTCCCATGCACTGGCAGGCGGACTCTCAACCACTGCGCCACCAGGGAAGCCCACAAATCGTGTTTTTAGGGATGACACTTTACGTGTCTAACTGTAAGGAACCTTCTGAGACCTAGTCATTCATTGGGATGCTGTACAAAAGGCATCACAGAAACCACAGTTTTGGTCCCAGTTCTGTAATTAACTAGCTAAGTCACCCTGAACAAGTTCATTCACTTTCACCGGAACTTAGTTGTCTACTTAAGAGTCCTATAACTTGACTAGGGTTTTATAATGCACAAAAAGAAAATTAGATGCTGTCTTCAGTGGCAAGTTTCAGTTGCTGTTGAAGAAAAACTGTTATCAAGTGTGTCCTGAGGCACTATGTCCTCTTCCATTTGCATGTAGTGATGGTATGTGCCACAGATGGTGCTTTTAAGGGAGAAATGGAAAAGATAAATTTAATATTTATGAAATTGAAGATGGAAAATAAGAGTGTGCTGCACTAACCAGGTGCCTTACTAATGCTTTTATGGTCCTGAAACTTGAGAAAATTCCTTCCCTAACTAGGTAAAAAAATTTGTTCTGACATCTGAGTCACATCTTGGGAGACAGAGTGGGAGAGCAATGCCTAAGTTAATTTAATATTTGGAATCAAAGCATTGTTTTACTTCTAAAATAGTGAAACTACAAAGATAAGTATATTCACTGTTACATAATGTTAGATTTTCTAAAACTTCAGGACTTAACTCACGTTCTAGGCAATAAGAGAAACTTGTGCACTCATATTTCACAAAGACTAGTTTGGGCCAATTTTAATGTGTTGCATGGGAAAAAAAAGCATTTTGTGATTAAAAAATATATACATATATATATACATGGGGCTGAGCTGAATATAATTAAATAGTTTCCCATTTCCTTGCAGTAAGATCTCTAAGTCTTTTAATATGCTAATATGATTTATGAAAGCACACTTCCTTGGCTCTGAATCCACTGCATCTTCCAACATGTCCAGAGATGGGTATTCCCAGGAACCCTTACCCGGACTTACTACAAACATCTTCTTGAACATAGCTGATAGATAATATGAACCTTCTCAGGCTTCTGTTATGCTGCTTTTTCTTTTTTTTCTATTGAACTGCAGTCAAACAGAATGCTTTCAACAGAACTATGAGTATTCGAGGTGCTGCCCTGGTACCATCTTCTATTAGACTCAAGGTAATTGTTATGCTCCTGCTCTGAGGCTAATTCTGCCCTCCTCTTGAATTTGCAATCTATCTCCCCTTGTAAAAGGCATAACTTTGCAGAGGCTATGAGATAGCTATGAGATATCTTTATGAGATAGGCAGAGGCTGTAAGAGGCTATGACATAGCTGGGTTTGTGAGTCTAAATAACAACTCTATAGAGAGCATGTTAGTTGAAAAGCTGTAAACAGGCTCAGGGGCCAGAGAAGGGTTGGTCTAGATGGCACTGTTGGTGAGAAGATGCACAAAGGCAACTGAAGGCTACATGATTACTTTTCAAGCTTTAGTGTACCTAAGAATCACCTGGAGACCATGCCAAACACAGATTCTGATTCAGTAGGTCTGGGGTGTGGGGCTTGAGATTTTGGATTTCCAAAGCTCCCAGGTGATATAAATGCTGGTTCATGATGGATCCCTCCATAAGTATCCAGCTACTAGAATAAGTAGAGATTCTAGCAAATAACTTATACCCAGGTGGTGGTATTTTAAATTTATATTCAGCCATTCATGTAGTGCTTAAATTTGTTGCTGATATTTTAATAAATAATGAATTTTTAAAAATTACTTTTATAAACGGTTTTTTTCAAATGAGCACATACATTCAAAAAGATTCAATTCTAAAAGCAAATTTTCCTATATTAGATCCACGTTTTAAGATGAAGGAAAAAAGACTTGACAGAAGTTGAAAAACAGATTCTTTTGCAAGTGTGGTGGAATTCTTTGCCTGTTTCTATATTATTCATTAAAATTAAAAGGAAAACCTTATTTAAGACTAATAGACTCTTTCCAGGGTATAATTTAATTAATCTGAAAGCATTTCATTGGACAAATACTATGACTAGGTTCTATGAATATAATGAGGCTGCTGATCTTTGTATATCTGGGGACACAAGATTCATTCTTCGCTGTGTTCAGAGTTAGCTGGGACTTTCAGTGTTGTTTACTGTATATGAAGCATTGTCAAGAACATTCTTCATCAAGATTCACTACCATACTATTGACCTATTATCTAAAAAATTAATCGAAAAAGTGATTGTGCTTCCATCAACTCAATACACCTAGTCCCATAGTATATCTACATATAATAACTGTAAGCAGGTATATGCATTCTTTCTGGTGCTTTCAGTGAAGTTATCCTGACCTTGAAGTGCTCAAATGATTGATAAATTATGTCTACCAAATCTGATTTTTTTTCCAGAATAATTACTTTTCAGCCTTAATAAAAATAAGTATTACACTAGTATAAAAGCCTTAATAAAAATAAGTATTACACTAGTATAAAAGCCTACATTCTAGCTAATCTAATAACCACCATTTATGTTCTGTAATTATATAAACATTGCATAAAGCCAACCAGTAATTATTTAATCAGTTACAAAGGAAAAATAATGAATGACAAAGAAATCCTCTTGTTGAACCCATGGTGAATACACTTTTTTTAAGAAGCATTTGCCTCGAGATCCTTGTACTTTTTGACTGAAAAAAAAGAAAAAGCACAACCTAAAAATTGAGAATTGTTTTATTTGGCAGACATAGTGAGGGCTTAAGCCTGGGAGACAGCCTCTCAGATGGCTCTGAGCGACTCTTCCAAAGAGGTGAGGGAGGAGCCAGGATATATAAGGGTTTTTGCAAACAACAACAACAAAAAACCCAGGTAGTTGGAACATCAAAAGATTATTGTTAATTAAAGAAAAACCAGACATCTCGAGTTAATGAATCTAGCAATTTTCTAAGTATGGGAAGATGCACGAGTCTGGGCTCATTCAAGCCATTCCTTTGATATACACCTTAACTATCTAGGGCCAGTATGCTATTTTCTCCATCGTGAATCCCCTCAGGGTGCACCATGGGATGGCTGCAGTGGCTGATGACTTGATGGCTGCAACATCCTTTCTTTACTGATGTGGCAGGCAATACTCTTCATCTACATACTTTAAATGCCTAGAATATAGGAAGTACTCAGCAGACACTTGTTATTGGAAGGAAAAATGGTGTGTGTAGTTTGTTTGAGTATTTTTTGTTCTTTTAGACAGTTAACTGGCTAAAAGGACAGTGTGCCCTAATGAATCTGCACTGATCTACAGAGTAAAAGTTTGAAATGTTTTAGAAATCCTATTGCTAGGCATACTTTCAATTTTACAAATGTATTACTTTTAAATTATCCAGATCATATATAATCTATGTGTAAAATCTTTAAAAGTCACCCAGAAATCAAAAGTACCTATAGACCATCATCTCCAAACTCAGGGCCCTCACAGGTAGCCCTATTTTCAGTTGTGTTTATCTTTCTAGACCTCTACTCCTCATTATAGTAGCCACTAGCTAAATGTGGCTATTCAATTCTTGCTAATGCAACTGAGGAACTGAATTTTTATTTTTACTTATATATGTTAATTTAAATTTCAATAGCTTTCTGTGGCTAGGGGCTGCTATACTGGGCAGCAAAATTCTAGACCTCCATGTGATTTCATGAATAGTTATGTGCTTAAAGAAACATATATTACTGTTTTCTGAGGCTTTTTTAAAGCATAATCTCATATTAATAACCATTCTGATTATTCAGCAACTTGCTTTTTTCATTCAACAAAGATCTCCCTCGTGACTTTTAGCTAATGCACAATATTCCATACTATGGCTATTTTCTCAGTTCAAGTAGCCATTTCCCTACTGCTGGACATTCAGGTGTCCAGTTGCTCTCTGTGACACATAATGAACAGCCTTGCAAACTCCTCATTGGGCACATATTCCAAGACACTTTTTAAGAATAATAGATACTTGGAAGTAGGATTGTTAAATGACAAGAGAAAGCATTCTTCATTTTAATAGAAACTGCCAAATTGTTCTTCAAAGTGGCTGATTCAATTTACACTCCCACCAGCAGGGTTTGAGTTCCCCACATTTTTTCTTCAAACAGCCTGATGTTGCCATCAATTTCCCTACACTAGCTGGCAAAGCCTTTTTTTCCCACTCAATAATATCTTCTATTTTTCATTGTGGAAGAAATTAAGAAGGGCATCCATGGCTACCATTAAAATGCACAGAAGTGGGAAGATATATTTCATTTTGCTTCCAAGTCAGTGTTCAGTTTTAGCTTTTTAACAATTTTAGTTGACCAAGCATTTCCCAGGAGTGTCTCTAATATGACAATATCTACACATTATAGAAGGCTTTTTCAAAGGAAAAAGAATTAACTTTCTCTTTCAGAAATGTTCCGGCACTACTCAGTAAAATGTGTTTTAAATTGCTTTCCCTATAATAAAGATAGATTGTGTTGAGCATTTATCCTTCTTGCCTAATCCTTCTTTTATACATCAGTGTAGAATTTTTCAGTGCCTGGCCGGGACTTTATTACTATTTTGTGGAACCGTTTCCTTGAACAAAATTAATGGTCCAGATAAGGACTGAATTTGTAAACTCCCTGGATCCTAGTCTGGCAGTAGTGTTGCTGCAGCATTCTTAGATAAATAGTTTTGTGTGATTGAAAGAGCACGTGACCAGGAGTCTAATCCTGACTCTTCAACTACTGGTCCTAGGGCCTGAGGCAAATTCTCCACTCTCTAGGTCTCAGTGTTCTTATCTGAAAAGGATGGTGATGAAATAGACGACCACAGAGGTCCCTTTCACTGGTAAAATTCATTATTCCTTAGAATAGGTCACCCAATACTGTAAATATTAGTTGTAAAGATTGGGTAATATTTGAACTAAGAGAAAGAAGAAATCAGGAATGGTTTTATGTAAAATCAGTTAACACTCATTAATATGTGAAGTCAACTACATATGCTCTGCAAGACACATACTGTTTATGCATTTCTACCTGCTGTACTGTTCGACCCAATGCCATTCTATGCATTCTTCACTGGTAAGGGTCACCTGCTTGGGGAGGATTTAGGAATTGCAGAGAGAGGCAGGGGTATTGGAAACTTGCAGAAGTGTTTTAGAGCCTTATAGTTAAAAGGTGGAACAGACAAGGGTCTCCAAAAATTAGAGACTGGTAACTTTCATGCTAATCTCTGGCAAACTCTTGAATAAATTATTTAAGCAATTAGTCGTGAACCTTCTGTGATGCAGGTAGCATACAGGAGTCAAATTATTATTTAGAATTCATACCATTTCCCTTCCAGAGAAGGTGACTATGCTAAAGGTCAGAGAATGAATATCTGTCGCATGTTGCATCTGCTTTTCATGAAGACATTGGACAGGATCTTTCAGAAAATACTTGTAGGTACAACGGAGCAAAGTGGGCTACATGGTTGGGTAGGTAGATTCATAAGAGTTGGACAACTGTTCCCAAAAGATGTGGACTAACAGATTCCAGATCATCCTGCAGAGCAGTCACTGCCATCATATACAGAGTTATAAGTATGTTAAGATACAAACTCTAAGATACATACTTTATGTTTATCAGATCTGATTCTTACACAAAGCTGGAAGGATGGCTAAAGTGGTAGGTTAGTAGTTTCCCAAACCAGATTGATCATTACAATTTTCTAAGGGAGATGTTAAAACAGAAGTCAGAACTCAAACCCAGAATCAGAACCAAGAGAGCTGAGGTCCAGGAAACTTTCTCTAGTAATTTTGATGATCAGTCAAGTTTGAAAACCACCTTCCTAGATGATACAATCAAACCCCAAGAATAAATATTTTCAAATAAATATTTTTTAAAAGAAAAGGAAAAAGAAAATCTTCACAGGGTGGAGAAGCAGATCAAACTTTAACAACATTAAAATCAATTTGGATAAATGTAAAATCTTGTAGCTCAAGTAAAATTATCAGCAGCAATTCAGATTTATGGCTATTAGTTGACTGCAAACATCTCACAGAATCAAGAGAAATCACTAATGTTATAAAAGCTGCATTTGCAGAAGATTATGTCGACGACAGTGGTCAGGGCTGCAGCATGTGTGCTTGCAAGTTGTACCTTGCACAGCCCCAGAGGGGGACAGTCACAAGTTCATGTCTAAGTGGTAAAAACCTACTATGCTATGACTACACTGAGAAATTGCTGTCAGTCTTGGGGGCCATTTTTAAGTAAATGTTTACTTTTTAAATGACATATATCCTAAATTTACATAAAGTACAAAATTCATGTGTCTACTTTGATTTTTTTAATGTGTACTTACATATGTCACCAATACCCAGATCAAATTATAGAAAATGCTGTTCTATCCATTCTACCATTGATGGACATTTAGACTGTATCCAGTTTGGGCTAGTATAAATAAAGCTGGTATAAACATTCTTGCTCATCTATTTTATCAGACATTGGCACTCATTTTGTTGGATAGGTGCCCAGGAGTGGATGGATGTATCATAGGTACATGTAGGTTTACCTTTGGTAGATACTGCCAAACAGTTCTCCAAAGTGATCTTTCCAACTTAAACTCCTACCAGCACTGTGCAAGCGTAAATACTCTATATTCCTGTGCACACTTGATATTTTCAGTCATTTCAATTTTAGCCATTCTGGTAAAGGTGTAGTAGTATTGTATTGTGACTTTAATTACATTTTGCAAGTGAGTAGTGGTGACAGCTATTTTTCATGGGAGTTTTGGTAGTGGTGTTGTAAATGTTTAACAACCAGCTTTCTGGGAAAAATTATACATATAACATTATTGTAAACTTTATAAAGTACACAATTTACAAATAATAAAAAGTGCGTAATAGTCTTTAATTGTAAATTCCATAAAGCCAGTTGACTCTCACAGAATGCATTCATTGATTTTTGCTGAACTCTTGTATATGTAGCCAGACTAAGGTTGCAACTGAAAAAGGAGTGTAGTTCCTGTATGACTGTTGGTCGATATTTTGGTTTACATTAACAAGACAAAAGTGAAGCAACAAAGATGTATGTTGGAATTCCACTCATTTGTCAATGACTTGGGAAATTTCTTTGCTGCATCAGATAACATTTATAAAATTCTAGAAGAATGTTCCTCAATTTTTTTGTGCTCTTTACAATGTAATGTCTACAGACGCACAACTTTAACCTGCATTGTTAACATTTTTTCCATTACTCTTAAGTCTAGACAAGCAACAAAACAAACAATCCCGAATTTGTAGCATTTACTTATTTCTATGACATAAATACCTCCACCACAGCAAATTTCAAGCTACCAACATGTCATCACTGAACATGGAGTCGGGAAGAGAAGCTTTCCAACAGTAGCTCCTGACTCTGTAGTGTTCCCACCATACAGATACAATAGACAAATAGCCTCAAGAGCATAGATAATAACAACATGTAGTAAAATAATTTGAAAATGATGAGTTTTGAGTGTGTCTTTGCAGGACATTTGGTCCTGTCCAAAACATTCACAAGACATTTGTTCCACACCAAAAGGTCTTGGATATTGGGTTCTGTCTAAAACGTTCATGTGATATTTGGTCCATAAGACTTCTGGTCCATAAGACCTTTGGTCCCCACCAAGAGGTCCTTGATACTTGCAGAAACATTTTGTCCTGTGTCAAATGTCCATAAGACATTTGGTCCATGCCAAAAGGTCCTTGATATTTGGTCCTGTCCAAAACCATGTGGCATGGACCAAATATGCTCAGTGACATTTCAGACATCTGCAGTACCCTCTCCACTCAAGGGCTACAATTTATGCATTCACTCAAGAAATAGTGAATTATAAGCTATTTTATTCTAATGATCCTTGAGAATTTTGTGACAATGTATTTAGAGACATGTGGTAATTAAAACCAGGGATAAAAGACAGTGAACTTTAAATTCAATTTGTGTAACAGAATGTGATGACCCAACATCTCCTTTTTGTTCCGTGGATTTATATTTGTCCCCTTCGCCTCCTGCAAGGCTTCTAATACTTTGGGACTTTCCCTATTCCTTTTTTTCTTCCTTCCACCAACTTTCCTTTGATTCAAGGCCCCTTCCAAACTATGTAACACCGATTGATAGTACAAATGTGTTAATGCATTATTGCCACCCAAAGCAATATAATTCATGTTAGCCAGGAGCTTTTGGAAACAATGTCCAAACCTATTAAAGAAACTATAATAAGGAGAATCTCAGACACCAGGAGGCCTAATTTTACTATCTCTCAGTCTATAGAATGGTGGTTCTCAGCCTTAGTTGCATATGAGGATCACCTAGAGAGTTTTATTAATTTCAATGTCTAGGCCAGGCCCCAAACCAAATAAGTAAGTATCTCTGGGGGTGGGACCAAGCATCAGCAATTTGTTAAAGTTCCTCAGGTGATTCCAATGTGCAGCCAAGTTTGAGAGTAACCCCAGGTTGAGAAATATTGGTACAAAACAGCACCTGCGTCTATAAATTAAGGCCATTTATTCTACTCCATCCTGAGTTAAACATCTGCTTTCTATCTCTGTGAAGAAGCACTGTCTATTAATCAAAGATATGTTAGGACATCCTTGTCTTCCCTAGCTATACAATCTTAGCTTTCCTCCCACGTTTTCCCTCTCTTAAGTCTTCCTTGGTCAGGCTCCTGTACTAATCTTCAATTCATTTGTGATCTAAAGATTCATTTTTTATGAAATGGAAGATATCAGTTTCTGACTACATCGGAGCAGGATGCAATTCATATATATTTACTTACAAATCATAATTTGATAGGTGGTTGCATTTAATTGACCCTAGAACCATTTTAACAGTGACATTCTATAAGTCAAGAAGTGCCAGACAACTTGCCTGAGTTCACAAAGAGCTAACCCAGGATTTAAACAGGACTTTTCTACAAGAGAGATAAGTGACAGCAAATCAGGGAAGGGAATAGGATTTCCCTCCCTCAACCCACAACTCTCCAGGAGAACAAGGAAGTACATTTCTGTGATTCCGAGAAGCAACTTCCAAAAAAAAAAAAAAAAAGGATTGTTCTTTTTAACATTTATAGCTGTAAATCAAAGTCCTCAGATATTCTTGGATTAAGAACCGAAGATCAAAGTCAGAGCCAGATGCTATTCTAAATGTGCAAAAGGAGACTCAAAATCCTCTCAGTTCTTTCTGACTGAAAGAAAAGAGTAAACAGTAAAGAGTAAAAATTTTCAGGCCCCAACAGAGAGCTATAATGAAGGGCATATCAGGGAACAGGATGAAATATACACTTAAAAAATCTGTATAGTAGTAAACCGGGGATCACCTTTTTTATTTGTTAAGCTAATTAATCTCAATGTTTAAAAACATTATTTTTCTAGTACCAAATTAATGTCATAAACTTAGCCTACTTTAAAATGGACACAACATTTTGGAAAATTTTATGAACTACAAAGACATTCTGGTCTCAAACACTAGTATGATATGTACAGTTTGCAATATCATGTACTAGCATATTAGTTTCCAACTTAATTCTTATTCTCTCATTTCAAAAGCTCAACAAGAAGCCTATAAGAGTGCCTATAGTTCAGGGAATGGAAAAACTGCTTATAATCCCCCAATTTGAGTATATTTTTTTTTATTTGTGACTACAAGCAGATTTCTCCTAGTAAAAGGTTCACCGGAAGATTATTCCTAAAAATTAGCCCTTCATTCATTGATTCACCCATTCATTCATTCAGCAGACATTTATTGAGCACCTACTATTTTCCAGGCTTATACTATGTAAAATGGTGCAAAGATAATTAGGACTGGATCACTGACTTCTCCTGGTACTCAGAAGGGAACCTGACTCCTTAAGCTGCAGCCAAGGATGGTGAGCTACTGAAGTACCTTTCAGTTTCTTGGTGTTATTTAAGAGGATGAGGATGGGGAAGGGCTGCTGTTATTCAAGTTCAGTAGACAGACAAGTGGCTGTTTCAAGAGCCATCTTTAGATGAAATAGTTCGTAGTAGCCTTTAAGGGAAAGATGTCAACACAGCTAAACTTTGCATGTGTTTTCTTTTTAAAAATATGATATGGGGGCTTCCCTGGTGGCACAGTGGTTGAGAGTCCGCCTGCCGATGCAGGGGACACGGGTTCGTGCCCCGGTCCGGGAAGATCCCACATGCCACGGAGCTGCTGGGCCCGTGAGCCATGGCCGCTGAGCCTGCGTGCCTGGAGCCTGTGCTCCGCAACGGGAGAGGCCACAACAGTGAGAGGGCCGCGTACCGCAAAAAAAAAAAAAAAAAAAAAAAAAAAAAAAAAAAATGATATGGACTTTCCTATGAGGCTTTTTTTAATTAGATGATATGTACTTGACAAAGGGTAGCAACACGTTTTTGAAGTTTCTACTCTAACGTTCTGCTCTGTGGAGTAAAGAATGTGGTTTACTTGTGATGCAACTCCTGCATTTGTTGCCAGTGACAACAGTTGTTTTCTTGATTAGGTTTCAAGTAGTTAGGTTATGTCAGGGGAATTGTAATAAGGAGAAGAATTATGGGTTTGTTGAGTTCCAGCTCTGTGCAGTGAGAATGGCAGGGGGTGGGGGTGGGCATTGGCAGTGTTTCTTTGGCAGGAGATCAGAAATGCAGACTCCTGGGTGCTCTACATGAGCCTTTCCACGTCAACTGGATTCCCTCTTCCCCACCCTGGCATCCCTTTTCTACCCTATGGAAAAGGGCCTGCGTGGGTCCAGAGAGCACCATCAATCAGTTTTGCAGCTCTCCACATTTCTGTAGCTTCAAGAAACCTTGAATTGCAATCTTCCTCTTCTCTCAGGATGCGTCACTGAGAATGTTTGAAATCAACCATAATTTTCAACAGATTCTGAACTGGGATTCATAAAGATAAGGTGGTTATAGAATTGAATTATAATAAATTCAGGCTGTAGTCCAGTTGCTTCCAGCTCTTCTCCTCCCGCTGTGGGTTAACAAGTGTTTCTAAAGCCACAGGGCATTGAGAATCCTAAAGCAGCTAATTAACAGTGCTTATTCACATCACATGAAGCATGTGGGTTCCAGGCAGCTGTAAAACCTCAGCTTCCTCCGGCTAGCAGAATGATGATGGAGCTCTTAGGTTGTATTTTGACATTCTGCTCTCTGCCTGTGGCAGAAAATCACCTTTTCCATAGAGACTTTAGGCCAGGATGGTACTCTGGGCATAAAGAAGTCTCATTGCCATGACTATGAAAAAGTAAATGAATATGTCCTCATGTTTAGACTGTGACTCACAACTGGCCTGTTAATGGACAAAGGAGGCCTGAGGCATTCTCTTGACACATCGTTCAACCAAATGAAACATAGGATTGGTGAGATGTTGAGTTTCCATAGCTTTGGATCAGTTATCTTCCAAAACTCAGGTAACAGAGGTTCCAATACCCTCTTTCACCTTTTTCTATTTTCTATCTATTTAAAGATTTCATCAAGAGACATAGAGGGCCAGTCTAATACAGCTCACATGTAAATGAACAAAGCAATATCAAAAAGCTTTCCATTTTCCCAAAAACCTTGGACAAGTCGAGATGAACCTGTTTCCTCTCACACAGATCTATCATAAGTTATGTGCTTTACTAATAAAATAGTCTGTCATACTGACAAAGAAAAGCCTTATATCTTGCCCCCAGCCTATAATCCATCCTCCATAATTTTATCAAAAATGTCTTTCTAAAACATGTCATTCCCCTACTTGAATAACCTTGATATTTTTTCCTGTTTTATGGTAGATAATATATACATTTCTTATGTTCCTTATACCAAGGTTCTTACTACTGGACTCACATCTTTGCAACTTCATTTCAGGGTACCAGGGAGGGTATTGGGGACTCCATTGCTGTAGCTACAGAAATTCAGTACCCGATGTGCCATGCCCTTTCAAGTCTGTTACCCAACCCACATAATCACTTGCTGAAATCTTTGTTCTTTTTAAAGGTGTGGCTTAAGTGTTACTTGCTTTGGGAATCCATCCTTCTCCTACCAAAGAGTAGAATCACACCTTTATCACTTCTATTCACTCCTCTACCAATCACCCATATCACAAAGATGGGGTTTGGGGTTTACTATTTTATCCCAAATATTTGTATTGTCCCTAGGATATAAAAGGAGGGTGATAAATGACTTGTTGAAATTAGGTCCTTGAACTAGACCATATCTGCAGGTTCTTTTAATTTTATTATTCATTTTATATGATGTATTTTTAATGAGAAGGGCTTGAAGTGATTACTAGGAAATATAACAGTTAGCAGCTGACATTAATATTCAGTGACATTTGAAATTACAAGTGAGATTTTGATTTACTCAAAAGGCATATTCATGACTCTCTTTTATACAGAGATCTCACTTCAAAAGCTATGGAAGCTCCGTAGGCTGACACATAAAATCTGGATCTATAAGCACCTAAAATTTGGTGTGATGGTAAAAAAGTTAGAGACTCATCTTAAAAATGCATATCTAAAGCCAAAAGCTAGAAATGATGCTAATATGACATAATTAAGGTATGAAATTATCTACAAATTGCTAAACAATAAGCTGAATTAAGAGTATAATAAGAATAAAGTAAAGCACAATATTTGCTTAAAATAATAAGCTATGCATGTATAAGACCCCATATTCTAAGCAATAGAAAAATGGGTAAATATATTCTAGCATGGTATGTCCATTAGATGGAGATTATGGAGGAATTAAAAATGATGACTTTGAAGAATGTTTAATGGTCCAGTAAAACTGTTCATGCTACAATACTCCTTTCAAGAGGAATAAAGGACATGGTTTTAAAGATCTAATCAAAGGCTGTTTGCAGGGGGGTTAGTGGTTTCTTTGGTGAGAGCTCCTTGTACAATGGGAGGTGTTGGGCACTGGGGGCTTAGCCCAATAACAAGCCTTAGCTCTCAGATGGGAGAGCCATTTGGAAGGGAACATGGCACCTGCTACTTGAATGCATTCCCAGGGACACATCTTTGGACCTTGGGGAGAGCAGAGAGCTGGAAGTCAAGAGATGTTGCATGTAATTCTGTGCAATATCAGGAACAAAGGGAGAAGGTTTAATGTCAGTGAAGCAGCTGTAAAGTAGAGGCATAACCTTGTGGTGTCCATCTGATTTGCTGGGTAGCAGCAGGACCCCCTGAGCCTTGGGGATGCAGAGAGCTGCTCGGCCTGGTGGACGAGAGGTGATTCCAACAAATGGGGACTTTGTTCTTTTGACACACCCTTGGGGACTCCCTGAAATAATCAGATGTGTTGCATAGAAAGCTACTTCAGCAAACGTGGGGAAAGCTAATGAAATTAAAACTTTTAAAGCTAACATAACCTCATTCGTTGCCATAGGCTGGTAAGGTCTGGCAACATTTAGGATGAAGATTCTTTTTTTAAAAATGTATTATATAGGTACAGGAGAAAAAGAGTTAGAAGGTTCACTTGTCATGAGCTTATTATAAGTAGTGGTGTGGGTTTTATAAAAAGAAAAAAAAGTGAAATAAAAAAAGCAACCAAAATAATCTAAAATAAACTTTGACCTCCACAGTTAAAATACTCTCCAAGAGACAATCACTTCACTGTTCTCCCAGCTGGGTCAGGGTTTGCCTGATGTGGATAACCACATTTTTAGTAGGAATGGGGGTGTCAATGAGTCTTGAAATATTTCATGAGAGAAGCGTTCCAAAACCAGAAAGTTGAACCTAAAGAAGACGCTTAGAGAGGACATGCCAGTTGTTCCAAATAATGAAGGTCATTTCAAGGAAGAAAAATTAGCAGAAATCTCTTACTCAGAATGAAGAGCAAGAGATGGGCAGTGCAGAGAGGCAGACAAACAGCTCCTTATAAAGATGGGTTCTAAATGACCAGAGCCATCTCATGACACATCAGGCTGCCTTGAAAGGCAATACATGTTAGGTCATTCTATGTTCCCAGGAAGAGCTATCAGATCTGTGATCAAGGCAGTCTCTGTCCTGGGTAAGTGATTAGGCTAAAAAGGAACATCTATGTTCCTTCCAGTTCCAAGATTCAAGATTCTCTGGGCTTTGTCTGCTGAAGACCGTATTACTTGGAATTATTGTACTTTTCTTGGCTTCCCTGAAGTCACACAGTGTATTTAATTAGTCACTGTATTTTAAGCTTTATACAGGTATAAAATCTATTCCTGATGGGGGTGAAAAATATGCCCTGAGTGGGTAGAGTGATATTTTATTTTATTTTATTTTTTATTTTTTATTTATTTATTTATTTATTTTTTGCGGTACGTGGGCCTCTCACTGTTGTGGCCTCTCCCGTTGCGGAGCACAGGCTCCGGATGCGCAGCCTCAGCAGCCATGGCTCACGGGCCCAGCTGCTCCACGGCATGTGGGATCTTCCCGGACCAGGGCACGAACCCATGTCCCCTGCATCGGCAGATGGACTCTCAACCACTGAGCCATCAGGAAAGCCCCAGAAGTGATATTTTAATCAAAGGTAAAGGTGAAATCGTTGATTTAGTTCCATAAGTGTTCTGGATTCCAGGTGGACTTTATAGCCAGTGGCTGCATCCTTACCTGGTCATACAGGATCCTGCAAAGCAGGAGTTTGTGGTCAGTATCCTTCTAGGAGCAGAATCAGATCCAGGTAAAATTTCATGGACAACCAAAGTTATATTGCTCTGAGCTTAGAGTATACAGAGCTGCAGCCCTGAAAATGGCTTTGTGCTTTATGAGCTAATGTAATTATTCCATTCAGTGTGATTAGTGGAAAGTAAAAGGCAGGAAGAATTCTCTATGTACTTTTTTTTCAGTTGGTGGGAGTGCCATTGGAGGGGGGTGTTGGGAGGGAGGAACTGACTCATTTCTGTCTCCTTTATGCCAGATCTGTGATGGGGCACTCCTGGCCTCATGGCATCCTCATGCCAACTGGAGAGGCACGAGGTCTCTCTATTCTGTAGACAAGAAAGCTGGGGTTTACAGGTGACCATAGTTTAGTCAAATGAGCAGCCCAGATTAAAACACAGCTCTGCTGAATCAAAATTTGTCCTCTTTCAAATGACTAAACCCAACAAAACAATGATAATAGTGATAATATTTTTAAATGTTGTATTTCAATTCTTGTATCAAAAAGCCGTTCCACTATATTTGGGAATTGTTCTAGTGGCCCAAAATTGAGATTAAAAGGGAAAGAGTCAAGGCCAAAGGCATCATTTTACCCATTTCAAAACAGTCTGGGCTTTGTGCAGAAATAAAACCTTAAAAAAAAAAAGTCAGAGATTGAAAATAAGAGCAGATAAGCAGTTTCCCAGTAAAGAAAGATTGCTACAAGATCATTGTAGAGAGTATGGAAATTTCAAAGGGTAGTGAAAATGTACCCTGGTGCCTGAAGTGAATAACAGGATGTGTGACTAAAGCTGCTGAACTACGACCGGCGAGCTCACCTCCAAACCCAGGAGCTGCTGACGTGATGTTTCGTTTTCTTTCTCTTTCCTCTTCCTCTCTTTGTCCTCATTTTTCATTCCACCCTCTGCCTCAGTTCTGTTTCCTCCCCTTCCATACTCTCTGTCCTCTTATCTGCCTCCTTTACCTTTTCTTTAATTGACATTAATATGAAACTCAAGTAATTGAAAATTTGTTATATATCATGAAAAAGTCTGTCTACTTCTGTTCTTCATGTTCCGCCCAGGTAGGTGCAATCTGTTTCTTTGGTGGTAGTTTTACTTTGTGTGCTACATTGGTTCTTCAGAGCCACCTTCCACCTATCCTGGAGTGTGTGTGTGTGTGTGTGTGTGTGTGTGTTGCTGACAGGGAGGCAAAAGTGCAATGTCAATACTCTGTGAGAAAGAAAACGCTCCTTATCCCTCGCTGTCTTAGGAGCACTTCCTGGTATGCAGGCTCAGAGTACAAGCAGCATCACAGAATGATCTCTTATGGCATTTTATAGGAGCAATGTCGATAGAAGAATGGCATCCAAGAGGATTCAAATAAATCTCTTGTTTAAAATTTTGCTGTCTCAAGGAGCTTAATATTTTGTAATGCACATACAGTCTAAAAATGTTATCCTTGGATGGAGAAGTCAGCTGTTAAAAGCCTCAGGAACAAACACTCTACTTGATCTTAGCCAAAGGATTAAAAACTGTGAACACAATGGTGGAGTTCACAGTGCTCTGAGCTACACAAAGCCACTTTAGAGAACCTGCATGTGAATTCTGGGTCTTCTCAGCTGATGGCATTGAATGCTTCCTTTCACCTCATGATTTTATGTTTTAGAATGGGAACATTGTGCTGTTAACCCTCAGAGAAACAGGGTAAATGATGGGGAGACCAAGCACAAGGCACCCACCACCCTATATACAGAGAATTGGCCCTCAGACTCCCAGGATTATCTTGAATTATTAATATGGTCTGTAGTATTCATTTATTTATTCCTTCAAAAATATTCATAGAATTCCATTTCAATTCTAGTCAGGACTGGGACCTATAATGGTTACAAAATTAAATACTGAAATACAAGAAATAAAAAATAAGTTCCTGCCCCAAGGCTACAGCTTTGGGAGGGAGGAGGAGATAGCTCCGGGCTATTCAAGTACTTCTGCCACTTGTTCTCGGAGTGACCTTGGGCAACTTACTTCAGCCTTCTAAACTCTCACTTTCCCTTCTACCAAACAGTGATTACATCCTCCTCCTAAGATGTTGTGAGAACAAATGATAGAACGTGAGACAAAGTGCCCTGGGTGCTATGACCACACAAAACCAGAGCACTGTAGCCAAGGAATTCACACACCCTAGTGTAGGACACAATGTGTGGTCCCAGGAGACACTGAAGAAGAATCAAGGGGTTCCTCAAAGAGGCAAATGATGATTTTCCAAAGGGGTGTGCTATGGGCTCAGAGGAGAGAGAAATCTATGATTAGTGAGGTCATAAGTGCTTTCCTGGGAAGAAAATGTGGTAGAGAAAGGGAACTAAAATGAATTAAAGACAAGCAACGTGCAGGTAGGCCTTAGTCCCATTGTAGCTGATGTGGAAACCAAGGCTCAGAAATGTTATATAACATGCTCAAGGCCACACTAGAACCAGTAAGTGGCAACGTCTACCTTTAAAACCAGTTTACTCATTTAGTTTTTAATTACAAGGTCCAGGCACTTGAAATACTTAGCAAAAAGCTTTGAAGCTAAAACAGGTTCTGTGTGTGTGTGTGTGTGTGTGTGTGTGTGTGTGTGTTTGGGGAGAATGGGTATGAATTAAATGAGGAAAGCAAGATCATCAAGAAAAAAAAAACCTAACAAGAGATGCCCACTGCTTGTGACATATTTGAGGGGCTGTGACTCAACAGTCCAGCTGGATAGAGGTTTACATAGTGAAGGAGGAAGAAACAAAGCAGTAAAGGTCTACTGGGACCTGGGTATGATGTCAAGCAGTTCGAACATTTTCCACTATGAAATGAAGTCTCATGGAAAGTCTTTAAACAGGAGTATGATCTAATTGAGATGGTTTTAGGAAGGCTGGTTTGGCATCACATAAAATAACCTAATGGGGAAGACATGGAGAAAAGCTATTGACCTCTGGTGATGTGCCTCTGGCTGAGCGTAGAGATCAAAGGAAAGGAGCAGATAGGAAGGAAGAGCTGAGGAAGCTCAATGAGTGATTGGAACTGGGAGTTGGAGGAGGTAGCTCTGTTCAAAAACGAATGTAGGTTTCAAGCTCAGGTGCCCCAGAAGGGGTGATGGCTACATTAGCGGGAATAGAGACATCAGAAGGGTGCTGACTTTGCAGGAAAGAGAAGCCTGCTGACAAACACAGAGGTCAAGTGACAAGATAGTCAGATGCAATGTCCAAAAGGTAGTTGTAGTAGGACAAGGGGTCTGATTACAGACAGTCTCTGTAGGAGTCCCAGTTCATGCTGTGGGTGTGCAGG
The DNA here is from genome assembly GCF_025265405.1 of Mesoplodon densirostris. Lineage (NCBI taxonomy): Eukaryota > Metazoa > Chordata > Mammalia > Artiodactyla > Ziphiidae > Mesoplodon > Mesoplodon densirostris. The sequence goes on from NC_082663.1 coordinate 47,986,879, forward strand.
ATTTCCATGGAAGAGAGAAACTCAGAGACAGAATGATGGAGAACCACCCCTTGGGAAATGCCCAGTGTCCAGCTGTGAATACTGGACATTTTTTTCTACAATAATGACAAAATATTGACTGGAATTTTGGTTTTTTGCCTTCAGTGAAGCTTGAAAATGGTGGGCAAGCACCTAGAGGGACAGACAGAATCGGTCTTCTGACATGTTTATTTCATTCTTGCTTGATTATAAGTGTTTAGTTAATGAATATCCTCACATAAATCAGAATTTCATCTGAGGTTTGCTTTCCTTCTAACCAACTAAGGAAATGATAAGGAAGTAGCTAACTCTTACCATCTCGAACTTCACTGGCAGTTCCATGTGTCCAAAACACAAGAACCCAAATATGTTCATAATCATGTTGTTTTAGGTCAGCTGCCAACACAGTTGAGCCTGAGCATCTAGCCTTTTAAGGAATGAAGGTTCATTCCTAATGGCTCATTACCTAAAAGGAAGGAATGGGATTTGAAATGTAGTCTAAGTACTTTTAATGGCAAAGGAAAGTTCTAGTCAAATGATTAACCACTTGACCTGTTTACTACGTGAGGAATGAGGACACATGCCTTCTGAAGAACATCTGCCTGTTCAGCAATGAAGTATGAACAAAGGGGCTTTTTCGGTATGATTTTCCCCCTGAGTGGTTTATTCATGCCACGATAGCAAATACATCTTCAAAATGTTACTACTTAGGTATCCACAGTGAAATCTGATTTAATCTCTATTCCAGGGAACCCTCATGAAAATATAGGAACGTAAATAGCTCCAATGTTGTGCAGGTTTCCATGTAGTATCCAATGTGGGACTTTGCCTGTGTGCTTGCACACACACACACACACACACACACACCACTAGCCATCTCTGGGCTAATTCAGCAAGCCCTGCAGCTGGCCTCATCTTCCTTTTCAGAACGCTTGAAGAATAATCATATCTGGCGACAAAGTGGAATGAGACACACGGAGAGAAAAATTCTTCAGCAGAAATGGGGCATATATATATGTGCCTCTTCAAGATGTTTGTAAAGGAGGGACAAAAAAACCACCATTTACCAAGATACCATCTGTGCTGCTGGCACAGCAAAGCCTAGTCCCCCGGGGCTTCCCCTGCCCTCCTGGTTCGCAGAGCCCCATTTTCGGAGTCTTTCCCTCGGGGCTTATGTTCCACTGACCCATAAATGTTCACTGTAATTATACCAATTTTCCCCTCACACATGGCTCACCACTCTTCTTGCCTGTCTCTATTTTTAAAAAATGTTGTCTTCAAACACCATGCTTTACAGCAAAAGCCTCTGGTAAGGTACATAGAAAAACCAACAAAACATAATTAAGGCATTTAAAACAACTCTTAGTAATAACATCTTAAAAATTACTGAATTACTAATTTATTGTGCAAGAAAAAAAAAAATCCAAGAATGAATTAAAGTACTGGATGGGTAGAGGCGAAAGATCAGACAGAGCCTGGTCCAGTGGGCAGCCCGGCCCTTCACCAGCCTGGAGCAGAATCCCTGAGTGACTGAGGTTTTCTGGAGAGAGGCTACCGGAGCTGACCTGGCCCGTCTCCTAACACCCACTGTGTCCACTGAGAGGCGCTCTTGTATATCTTTGAGACTCAGTTTCCTCAACTGCAGCACTAGGTCTCATGTCCTAGGGCGGGTTGGGAAGATTAGGTGAGAACAACAGAAGCCTCTGCTACCAGTAGTTCTCCAAGAATGTTTGCTGTTGGAATTATCTGGTGATGTCACAGAGGCTAAAGTCAAAGGCCAACCTTCTTTCTCAATAAATATTGATGAGGCACTCACAGTTCAACAGGGAGCTCCTTCAGAATCTAACAGAGTTTTTGGTTTTTCTGGAAATCTGTCATAGAAGAGCCTCCATATGTGAAGATAATAAGAGGTTGTTGGTCTGTCTCTGTGAGAGAAGAGGAACAGGGAAAATAAGGTCTGAGAGGGAAAAGTGGCAAGATGCTGGGTACGTCCTCTCCTCTGTGGCCCCCAAGCTGGTCCTACTGAGAGAAGACCTCGGTGGGTGAGGGTAGGCACTTATCTCTGTGGCTAAAGGGTAGAAGAGGAAAGATGAAGCCCCCTTGCCAAAAACTTTTACGAAATCACCGCAGCGAGGAAATCTATTAAAAATAGGTTTAATATTTGCATCTGTTCTGTTAAAGTAGAACTCAACTGTGACATAAAATATTGGAGTACATAGCCATAAAATAGAATGAAATAATGCCATTTGCAGCAACATAGATGGACCTAGAGATTATCATACTAAGTGAAGTAAGTCAGACAGAGAAAGACAAATACCACATGATACCACTTATATGTGCAATCTAAAATACGATACAAATGAACCTATCTACAAAACAGAAACAGACTCACAGACATAGAGAACAGACTTGTTGCCAAGGGGAGGTGGGGTGGGAGAGGGATGGATTGGGAGTTTGGGATTACCAGATACAAACTATTATATATAGAATGGATAAACAACAAGGTCCTACTGTATAGCACAGGGAACTATGTTCAATATCCTATAATAAACCGTAATGGAAAAGTATATGAAAAAGAATATATATATATATATATATATATATGTATGTATGTATGTATGTATGTATGTATATAAAACTGAATCACTTTGCTGTACACCGGAAACTAACACAACATTGTTAATCAACTATACTTCAATTAAAAAAAAAATGAGGGCTTCCCTGGTGGCGCAGTGGTTGAGAGTCCACCTGCCAATGCAGGGGACACGGGTTCGTGCCCCGGTCTGGGAAGATCCCACATGCCGCAGAGCGGCTGGGCCCGTGAGCCATGGCCGCTGAGCCTGTGCGTCCGGAACCTGTGCTCCGCAACGGGAGAGGCCACAACAGTGAGAGGCCCTCGTACCGCAAAAAAAAAAAAAAAAAAAAAAAAAATTAGGGTAGAGGTCAGACAGTCCAATCTCCTATTCCACAGAAGGGAAACTTGCCTCAGGCCACGCCACAAGGTAAGGACCCTGTCAGTACAAGGCCTCTACTCCACCCACTATTCTGATTCAGAAGCTGGTGTCACAGCTTGGATTGTATCCTCCAAAAAAGATATGCTGAAATCCTAACCCCCAGAGCCTCAGACTGTCTTTAGAAAAAGGGTCTTTAGAGGTAATCAAGTTAAAATAAAGTCATTAGGGTGGGTCCTAGTCCAATACGATTGGTGTCCCTATAAGAAGAGATAAAGACACAGAGAAAAGACAGCCACCTACAACCAAGGAGAGGGGCCTGGAACAGATCCTACCCTAATACTTTCAGAGGGAACATGGCCCTGCTGACCCCTTGAATTCAGACTTCTGTTTTGCAGAAATGTGAGACAATACATTTCTGTTGTTTTATGCTATCCATTTGATGAGACTTTGCTATGGCAGCCCTAGGAAACTAATACAGCTGGCTATATGAACTTTAGTCAAATAACAGACTAGGAGGGAGGGTTTGGTTTCTTGGGAGGAATTTTTAGATGACACGAGAGTCACTTAACATCATAACTTTGAAAAATAAATCCACTTCGGATATTGTCTTCAGTGCAAAGGTCCGTAGAAATCGAATTACACAAATTTACAGTCCAGAGAAGGGGAAAAAAAATCAAATTACTATTCATAGAAATTTAAGCAGTGTTTATGACTGGAAAAATAAAAATGGCTATAGTGACTGTGGAGCACTATGACTAAGAACCCCGCCTCAGGTATCAGACTGCCTGGGTTTGGGTCTCATCTCTGCCATTTGCCCAGTGTGTAACCTTCAGTAAGCTGCTGACATTCACTGATTTTCAATTTCCTCAAGAAGAGTGTTGTGCAGACTCTTAGAGATGGTGCATTTGAAGCACTCAGGATGGCATTTCACCTATGGTGAACATTAACTGAATTTTATCTATTGTTATGATTACTGATGGCAGATAACTGCTTTCCATTTTAAAAATATTTAAAGGCAAACACCTAAAAGTTAAAAACAAAAAAGTTTTATTTGTTTGCTTTTCACCTTTTTGGATGACACTTACTTTATGTTTTATTTGTATGTAGTTTGTTCCAGATCTCTTATTCTGGAGCATTTCATTCCATGGAAAGAAATATAAGACTTAGATACCAAATGTGAAGATCCTATTCAAGAATATGGGTAGCCCACTAAACTATCTACTTACCCAGAAAAGTATAAAATATTTTATGTACAAAGTCATTATTTTCATAGACTTGGGAATATTTCAAAATAAGGTGGTTAAGCTCTGATTTGGACCATACCTGTCATAATACTGAACTACTAGTGAATAAACCAAGCTTATCTTCTCAACGGTTATTGTTCAGAACTGGTTGCAGGGATGGAAGTTCAATTTCCTTGTCACACACATCTGACTTGTTGTATTGATTTGTTAGGCCAAACCTAAATTGCAGTGCTTAGTAGATTCAGGAGAGAAAATGTCTGAAAACTCAACCAAGTCAGAAGTTGAGAAGCTGCTAAAAAAGTAAAGGGAGATAAACCCTCTACCCAGGGAAATGGGGGATCTTGTTGCTTATGGGAAATAGAATATTTGTTATGAGAAAATCTAGAAGTTAGATCAGCTGGTATCATAGTCATGTTATGGAGATGCCAAAGGAGAGAGAAGGCAACCTGCTGAATGGCGTAGCTCTGCTCTATGAAATCGCAGGAGCCAGTTCCTGAGAGGGCTACCCACCTGCATGGGAGGACCAGCTATTTTGATTCTCCCAGCAAATGAAAATATTCTGGAGAGGCTATTGTGTTGTGCTCGAGCTATTAAGCCTTCCTTTCAGCATAAAATTTTATATTGCTTTTTAAAAGGGGGATTTTTGCAATATAAATATATCAACCCTCTATATTCCTGAGGATCACACTTTAACCTTGGAATAAATGTCTGATAATACACCCAGAGAAAATCAGGCTTCATCTAGAAACAGAGGGACCACTACTGACACAGATTCACTGTGGAAGCTCCAAGGGTGAGGAGATACATAGCCTGCTGTCTCTGCATTCCAACATGGATTAGCTCAAAACCCCCCAGGCTTCCAGAATGTCAGGCTCTGCCCTAAGGGCCTCACACATATTGATTGATGTATCCTCCTAACAAAGTTACAGGTAGGTACTATGATTACCCTCATGAAAAAAATAAATTGTTTTTAATTGTGGTTAAAAAAACATAAAATTTACCATTTTTAAGGGTATAGTTTTGTAGTGTTAAGTATATTCACAGTTGCTGTGCAACAGAGCTCCAGAACTTTTTCATCTTGCCAAATTGGAACTCTAAATCCACTAAACAACAACTGTGATTATTCTCATTTTATGTAAGAGAAAACTGAGGTACAGAGAGGTTAAGTAACTTGCCCAAGGTCACACAGCTAGTAAGTGTCAGAGGCATAATTCAGAAGCATGAAGTTTGTCTCCAACACCTGGAGTCTTAACTATTTAGCTATGAGAGAACACCATTTAAAACAGAAAAACAAACACTGGCACTTAAAAATGTATTTTTCTGTATGGGCAATATACTTAAACATGATTGAAAATAAAAAAGACATGCATATAAATACATATGTGTGGATACACATATACATATATGCATGTATACATATATAATCATACACACAGAGAAAGCTCTATATGTATCATCTCTGTTTTGCATTTGAGTTTTCCCTTTTTTCTACAGGTAAATACTTATTATCTTATAGTATATTTTTTTGAAATATCTTCACACATATATAAGTATGAATTATTATACCTTCCCCTAAATTTTACACAAAAATGTAACCTCCTATACATACCATTTTATAATGTCCTTTTTTTCACCTATCATTTGTGGAGATTATTCCATATCTACTTAGAGAGCATATTATTCAATTATATGGAATATAATTTATTGAACCACTCACCTATTGAAGGGCCTCTGTGTTGGTTGCAAGCTTTCACTATTACAAATTGTTCTATAAAGAATAATCTTGAACATAAGTCATTTCAAATATGTGAAAGTAACATGTGGAATAAATTTGCAGAGGTGGATCGCAGAGTCAAGAGGTATATGCATTTGTAATTGACAGTTAGGCATCAATAGCTGCTGTCAATCGCCCAACTCACAAGCCCACCAGCAAACTCCTCACAGCCCCATTAACAGAATATCTTACCAAACTTTTAGCTTTCTGTCAGTCAACGAAGTGGAAACTGGTATCTTAGTGCCACCTTAATTTGTCAAAAGCTGAAGTTTTAACTGAAGGATAATAGCATGGACACCAAAGCATAATGCTACTTGTTTAGAGCATTAGTATCCACAGAGAATTTATATAGCATATTACAAGTATTTTATCATCCAGAACAAAAAAAAAAACAACTCACTAATTTAGTTTCTCTGTTAATGTTTTAAGTATTTACCACTTCCTTTGTAAAGTATTTGACTAATATTTGTGAGTGGTAGATAGTTATCCAACCTACCAGAAATGAAATCCTAGGACTTTAAAGGAGAAAGGAAAGGAATATCCGGTCCCTTCCTACACATAGGAAAGTTGAGAGGAATTATTAGAACGTGAAAAGGAAATAAGGTGTACAGACTAAGTCTATGTGCATGGGTAGAAGGACGGGAGAAGAAGACAAAGAGATACTGATTAGGCCAGAGCTAACAGACTGGACCATCTCTGCCACCACCTCCCCACTCAGGTCTAAACAACCATCATTTGGTGTCCAGCAACTGTGGCTTAACTGGCTCCCAACATCTACACCCAAGCTCTGCCATTTCTTCCCCACAGCACAGCCAGAATGATCTTTTAAAGTAAATCTGATGAAGCCACAGCCCCATTTTCTCTTTTTCCTGATTTTTCCTGTTAAGGACTAAATGTTACCCACCCTCCCCCACCAAATTCACATGTTGAAGCCCTAACCCCAAATGTGACTGTATTTGTGAGGTGATTAGGGTTGGATGAGGTCATGAGGATGAGGCCCTCATGATAGGATTAGTGCCCTTCTAAGAAGAGACACCACAGAGCTTGTTCCCTCTCTCTCCACCATGGCAAGAAGGCAGCTGTCTGAAAGTCAGGAATTAAGCCCTTACCAGAAAATGACCGTGCTGGCACCTTGACCTCAGATTTCCAGCCCCCAGAACTGTGACAAAATAAAAGTCTTTTGTTTAAGCCATCTGTCTGTGGTATTTTGTTATGGCAGTGCAAGAAGACTAAGACATTTCCTGTTATAGTTTCTCAAAGCACTGCATAGCCTTCCTATAAAGGGATTATTAGAGTTTAGAACTAGTCATGGCCACTTGTAACTTTTGATTATTCATTCTACTGTCAGCTTCAACAGAGAAGGAATTGTATTTCTTTTTTTTTAACATCTTTATTGGAATATAATTGCTTTACAACGGTGTGTTAGTTTCTGCTTTATAACAAGGTGAGTCAGTTATACATATACATATGTTCCCATATCTCTTCCCTCTTGCCTCTCCCTCCCTCCTACCCTCCCTATCCCACCCCTCTAGGTGGTCACAAAGTACGGAGCTGATCTCCCTGCGCTATGCGGCTGCTTCCCACTAGTTATCTATTTTACATTTGGAACTGTATTTCTTTTTGCAAGTAAGTGTTCAACAATTATTTGTTGAATGAATCAATGCTAAGATGGGCTGTATGGAATTTCCAGATCAAAGATAAGTTGAAGGCTCAATTCAACTTGATCATCTTACCCTATGTAAGCATGTGCACACCCCTCCCTCCCCCCAGCTATTTGTAACCAATGGTATCTTCTATGAGGGAGGCACTAATAAATGAAAGGTCATTTTGTTTTGTTGAGCACCTTGGTAAGTCTGGAAGTTAAAAGATGAAGGAGCACAAGGAGAGAGGTAAAGTGCTAAATCCCATTAAGTGAGAAAAATGTGAAGCTCCTATGAGCAGCTTTTGGATGAGGAGAGATACAGAAGGCAAGGAAGGGAGAGAAGGGCCAAGCAAAATCACAGAAAACTAGCACCTTAGTGGTAGACATGACTGGGTAACCTACTTTATAAGACTATGAACATCTATTTTATTTTTTATTGAAATATAGTTGATTTCCAATGTTGTGTTAGTTTCTAGAGTACAGCAAAGTGATTCAGTTATATATATTATATATATATAATATATATATTCTTTTTCAGATTCTTTTTCATTATAAGTTATTAAAAGATATTGCATATAGTTCTCTGTGCTATACTGTAGGTTCTTCTTGCTTATCTATTTTATATATAGGAGTGTGTATGCGTTAATCCCAAGCTCCTAATTTATCCCTCCCCACGTTTCCCTTTGGTAACCTTAAGTTTGTTTTCTATGTCTGTGAGTCTGTTTCTGTTTTGTAAATAAGTTCATGTATAGATTCTACATATAACTGATATCATATGGTATTTGTCTTTCTCTGTCTGACTTATTTTACTTAGTATGATCATCTCTAGGTCCAAGACTATGAACGTCTAAATACTATTTACTTCACATTATTTGTGAATGTAAATTACTTTTATTTCCTCAAATCACCAATAAGGTCTGATAGATACATAAATGTGTAGATGAGTTTCCTTTCATGGGAGAAAGAAAAGGCCTGTGTCCAGGGTAAAGAAAAGGCTGGTGTCTGGGAAAATGAAGAGAGAGACGCAATTCTACCACTGGCCTCTGTGGTGAAAAGGGAGCTCAGTGACGGCTCCTGTGAGCTATTCCCTCAACTGAACTATTCTGCTGTTGCAGAGACTTGGGACCTGCTATGATCGGGAGGTAGGCTCTAAGTCCCCTGGAAATTCTTGAAAGCTTTGGAGAGAATATGGGACTTTTCACAAGCTGCACAATGGGGTTTTGAGCCAGTTTTATCTAACAGATCTTAGGAAACAGGGTGAACTCAGTTGACTCCTATGAGGAAGAATTTCCATATACCATAAACAATAAAAATCTCGACTAAAGTTTAACTTGGGCAACTAGAAACCAAGCTTCTGGTTGTTCTTGAGCAACTGAAAGTTCATGTTCATCCACCCAAGTAACTACCACCACCCCTGCACTGGGCAGATGAACAGTTCAGTTGGTAACCTTGGGGTCTGATTCCATCCTGGAGCTCTGTTAATTGCAGAGAATGATTACAAAGAAGGATTATATGAGGGTGTGTCATATAAATGCTTATGTTCAACAGTGAGAGAACTTTAAGGAAGTAGGAACATGAAGTAAGATTGTACAGAAAATTCCTGGAGAACGTGAGAATTAGGAGGACTTGATTAACTGAATAAAAGAAGGAATGACATCTCATTTTTGATTGGGTATGTAAAGAATGAGAACCTGAAACACAGGTTTGGTCATGAAAGTGAGTTTGTAAAGGAAACTCGTGGTATTGGAAGAATCAACCGTCACTGGGGAAAAACACAGGAAACGGCTGACTTTTAGATTCTATGCTTGGCTGACTGATGACAAATGTAATACAGTAAACCTTTGGGCCATATCACTCAATGAATGTGTGACTAAATTTTTGTTTGTTCTGTTTTTGCTGGGGAAATCAGACTGCCTAGATAAAACAGAAGACTTGGATTGGATTGTCCAGAGTAGCTTTGTAAAGGTTTGGCAATGTGGTATCATTAGCAGAAAACCATTTGAATACTAAAGGTGGTACAGGGGTATTCTGCAATTTAGTTCTAGATACAAATTCCTATTGCTCCTCAAGCTGGCAGCACAAGTCTCTAAGCCTACTGTTGTGCTTCCCCAGAACACACTGTCCAGAGCAATCAGCTTTGCCTTGAAGGACTTTAGACCAAACCACCATCAAAGGCAGGACATATGATACTTCATCCTTTAAATAAGGCCAGGATGGGGAAAGAAAAAGCTATTCGATAAATAGTATCTGGAAGCGAGGGTCTGTATAGAACCAAGAGAGGGTTTAGTCACTAAAAATCAAAACGAAGACCCTTAAATCACCGAGTCCTTAACTCTGTGCCCACCAGGGGAGGACAGCTTCATGCAATGTTTCTAATCAGAATCAACATTCCCACCCAAGTGTATGTGACATTACTGACTAAAGACTACCCTCTAGTGGCCTTCTGGAAGAACTACAAAACCTGGGAAAGTGGAAAAAATAACTGTGAAAGAAACGTGATAAGGAAAAACGAAGAAAACGCGATAAAAAAATGAAAAGAAGATCTGTCTAATTTCCCTTTAGTACCAGAGAAAATAATTCATCACTCCATATAGGAAATGCTGATACAGTGGCAAGCATGCCTGTTCTTAATTATCTAACCTACATGATGTTGCCGGTAGTTCCAAATGTATGTCTATAGCTTTGCTGTTTACAATCTAAACAAAGCGCCATAACAGGGACATTTCTACTGATGTCAAGTTGACTGTACAATATAAAACATCCTTTATAAAAGTGATCAAAATACAATGATCCTGAGAATTGTGTTTTTTCTTCACTATCAGTCACATCTTTCTCAATTAGCTCTTCCGTAGGTAGCTGGTATAGCCGGTACAATAGAATTAGTCAACTGAGAGTCAGAAAATCTGGGTGGTTCCCTAGTTCCACACACTTCAGTCGGTTTGATGTTAGGTTATTCACTTAAGCTTTCTGAGACTCATGTTTTAAAAATATGCAATGTGTAAATTGTTGCTCTTCAATCTCCCTGGGTTTGGGAGAAAGTGTAACGAAATGTGTACTTTATAAACTCTAATATGCTACATAAATATTAACCACTATGAGTCTTAAAATCTCTAGGTGAGGAGGAGGTTGGTAAGACATTATTTGTCAAGTTTATACATCGAATCAATGACTGAACTGAGAACAACTATCATACCTTGTGTCCTAAATTTTATCACTCTAGAAATCCTATTGTGTTATTAACATTTTTCTTAGCAGTTTCAGTAAGTAATATAGACTGATGGCTCTAAATTATGAAATAGGTATAAATAAACCATAATTAAATTTCACCCCATGTTTAATTATTCTGAGATACAAGAGCCCAGCTTTTAAAAAGGACCAAATAGAAGGGGTTTAATAGGTTAGACCTACTGACACCATCATTATTTGAGAAAGATCTATTTCCTAGGTTTATTCTAGGAACTGACTGTCCTCTATCTGGTGAGAGCTATCTATCAACTTTGGCAATGGGGTGGAAATCAGCTGACTCTTTTTACAACATCAATTAGGTTGGAAACAACTAGTTTCTGATTGATCAAATTTAAGCTATTTTCAAGGAGCTTCATTAGGCTGCAATCCATCTGTTTTATTTTTCCAAACCAGTGGGGTAGTAGAAAGAAGGTCATGACATTTGGAATGACATGGCAATGTTATAAATTTTGGTATTTAAGTGGTACTTTTGTTTTTATGTGTAATTGTTTTACAATGAGAAAATGTCCCTGGAAATTAGAGGACTGTTTCAAAACGAATCATTTACTCCAAACAATCCTGTTCTAGTCATTAATTACAGGAACAACAAATCTTTCCTGCCAAAGCCTTATGGGCTAGCTAAATTGCGACAGGAAATACAGAACTCAACAGCGTTTGTTATTTTTTATTTCTAGCTTAGAGCAAGTTTATCCAAGACTCAGAATGAATTTAATGCTTTGTGCAACATGTAGATAGCAGTTCATTACATTTTCTTGTTTAAGGAAGCAAGATTCAAAAGGAAAACATCCATAGGAGGCACAGAAATAAAGTGAGGATAGGTGTTTCTGAAAATAACACTCCGGAAAAAAATGTGGCTCTCTTGAAACTCATCAGAAAAACAAGGTACTTGAGAAATTCTACAACTTTTCTATGTATTAGAATCACCTGGGAGTTTTGCACAATCTCTATGCCCAGACTGCAGTCCACATCAATTAAAAGAGAAACACTGGGGGCTTCCCTGGTGGTGCAGTGGTTAAGAATCTGCCTGCCAATGCAGGGGACACGGGTTCAAGCCCTGGTCCAGGAAGATCCCACATGCAGTGGAGCAGCTAAGCCCATGCGCCACAACTACTGAGCCTGTGCTCTAGAGCCCGCAAGCCACAACTACTGAGCCTGTGAGCCACAACTACTGAAGCCCGCTCTCCTAGAGCCCGTGCTCCGCAACAAGAGAAGACACTGCAATGAGAAGCCCGTGCACCACAACGAAGAATAGACCCCGCTCGCCACAGCTAGAGGAAGCCCGCGCACAGCAACGAAGACCCAATGCAGCCAAAAATAAATAAATAAAATAAATAAATTTATATTAAAAAAACTCAGGTCTTCCCTGGTGGCGCAGTGGTTGAGAGTCCGCCTGCCGATGCAGGGGACACGGGTTTGTGCCCTGGTCCGGGAGGATCCCACATGCCGTGGAGCGGCTGGGCCCGTGAGTCACGGCCGCTGAGCCTGCGCGTCTGGAGCCTGTGCTCCGCAATGGAAGAGGCCACAACAGTGCGAGGCTCGCGTACCACAAAAAAAAAAAAAAAAAAAAAAAAGAGAACCACTGGAATGGGATCCAGACATCTACATTTTTCAAAGTTATCTAGGTGGTGCCAATATGCACCAGGTTTGAGAAACACTTTAGTTGAGAAATACATATCTTAAAGCATGAAAGTAATGCCCTTTTCTGGGACCAGTCATGATATGACCACAGAGTATTGTTATAACCTCCCTATTCTTATAACAGCAAGTAGCAAAGCTTCATTTTATAGGTATGTATGCAGAAGAACAAAGCACATGCAGGTGAGAAGCAGGGGCGATATGGATTAAATCAATGGGCCAGCAGAGAATATAGAAAATGAGTTCAGTAGTGCCCGCAGGATTCCCTGCTAGGGACTGCCAGGATACAGACAAGTACATGGCCAGATGCCTTTAAGGAACTGACAGATAGGGTCACCGATATGCAAGTAAATCAAGAAAAATGAAGTACAAGCTCCAAGTGAAATACGGGCTCCAAATGAGTTATAAGCCGAGTTGTATTGCAGGGCAGAGCAATAATGGATGTTAATGATGTAGGGGGGTTAATACGATAACAACATTAATACCGCCACCTGGCTGATTCCAAGGATTTTGAAAAAAACAAATGCATGGCAGGAGGGAACATATGGGATATGGGAAAGGAATGTACACATAACTTTATTTGCAGGCTCTAAGGCAGTAGTTCTCAGAATGTGGTTCATAGCCCTGCAGTGTCAGCATCACCTGGAAGCCTGTTAGGAAGGCACATCATTGGGCTTCACCACAGACCAGCAAAACAGAAGCCTGGGGATGGGACTCAGCAATGAGTTTTTACCAGTGCTCCAGGTGATTCGAGGCCTCCAGGGGATTCTGGTGCATGCTGAAGTTTGAGAACCACTGTTTTAAGGTTTTTCTTGAGAATAAAATTCTCTCTATGGGCTAGGATGTCCTTGGAATGATATTATGTGAAATTGACCATTATATCAATCACGTTTGCTGAAGTAGAGACATTATACCTGTACAGGGTCATATATTCATTGATGCTTCAACACTGACCAGATCATTTTTGCTGAGAACCACTCAAGAGGACAGCAGTCTTAGTTAAGGTCTTAAAATAGAAAACTAGTTATTGAAAAAATATCAAGACTAAGTAAACAGTGATGTCAATGCAAATTTGCTGACTCCAGGTACTAAGAAACATTTACAAACTTATATTTTGTATAAGACTTATAATATCTTAGACATCTGACATGACCATATCGTCCTTTCTCTTTAATCCCTAACTCTATATTTCACCTTATTAAAAAATAGAAATATTGGGCTTCCCTGGTGGCGCTGTGGTTGAGATTCCGCCTCCCGATGCGGGGGACACGGGTTCGTGCCCTGGTCCGGGAAGATCCCACATGCTGCGGAGTGGCTGGGCCCGTGAGCCATGGCCGCTGAGCCAGCGCGTCGGGAGCCTGTGCTCCGCAACGGGAGAGGCCGCAACAGTGAGAGGCCCGCGTACCGCAAAAAAAAAAAAAAAAAAAAAAAAAAAAGAAATATGATACAACTGCAAGAGTGAACCAACTATAATTTCATGCAACAACATGGAAGGATTTCACAAACGTAATGGCCAGACACGAGAGTATATAGATTCTGACTTCATCGACATAAAGCTTCAAAACAGGAAACAAATACAAAATTTTTAGTGTAAGTCCAGTTTTAGTATCTGGTGGGTTAGTAAGTGGAGGGAGGCTCCAGGGAGGCTGTTTCTTGACCTGGGTGCTTGTGACGTCAGTGTGTTCACTTTGTGAACATTTACTGACCTTTACACTTGTATTTGATGCATTTGTATTCATGTGTTCTTCCGTACAAAGTTTACAAAAATATAAGAATAGGATTCATGCTGCATTTGAATTTTAAGTCAGGATGTCTTCCTTCCCTTTGGCATTTAAAAACGTTGGATGTTGGGGTGCTGATCTCAGTAAGTGTTTGGAAAGTTGGGGCACGTCATCCACTGCAGTGGACGAAGCCCAGTGGAGAGTACTATGTGGTCCTTGGACTCTAAACATTTGAAAGAGGACCATGGGAATGGTCAGTTTCCAGTCGTGCTGGGCAATTCATTCTGGCCTCAGTGTGCACTAAGTTAGGACAAGGCATCCTGGGAAGTAGATAAGGTCGTGGACGGTGCCCTAAATAACCACCTGGTGGTCTGTGCCTGCACGTTGTCCCCCAGCCTGTCAGGGTCACTGCCACCATCTCGAGTCCCGCCCTCAGTCTTGATTTAAGGCTTCCTTGGTGCCCTCCCCCCACTGCTCCCCACGCCCCTTTTCCTCCTTCTTCCCTCCTCCCTTCTCATCAAGACCTACCTGTTCTCCATCTCATTATCTCAGAATCTTTGATGTTAGCCAGTTCATTAAACCAGTGGTCCCCAATGCTGGTTGCATACATACTAGTATCCCTTGGAAGGTTTATAAAAACACTGATATCTGGGCTCATTACAGAACAATTACACAGGAATCTCGGGAGATGCCCAACCCTCCATGGGTGCTTTAATAAATTACAAAGCTGATGGAACATCATTTATGTAGCTTTTCTCCCTAAAGCCATATCTGGATCTTACTGCAGCCTGAGGGACTAACTTAATGAAAGGAGTGACAAACTCAGCTTCTTGTCTTCTGGCCCCATGGAGCTCTGGTTCCCTGGGCTGCCCCAAAGCTGCAGTGCTGACCGACTCGACCTGGCTGTGGTCACAGGCTTCCCTAGACACAGCTGGGCCTTCTTCTGGGGACTCAACACTGGAGCAACACTGCCACTTACACTCAGGAGTGCATGATGAAAGCCTTGTTTCTTTGAAACAAATAAGGTTTGAAGGCATCTACTGAAGAGCTAAAGGTGTGGTCATTGTCCTAATGGATTTTTTAATGAAGTGTAAAGTTCTCAGCTGATAGTCAATAAGGTGTAAATTTTAACAGATATATTGCATTAGTGTGAAATTATATCCTCTCTTTGATTCAAGTTTATTATTTCTGTTTTCTGAAAACTCAAGTATCTTAAGAGTGAGAAAGACATCTATTAAAATGGCTACTTTCTTTTTTTTGTTTTTTTTTTTTTGTTTTTTTGTGTGTGTGTTTTTTTTTTTGCAGTACACGGGCCTCTCAATGCTGCGGCCTCTCCTGTTGCGGAGCACAGGCTCCAGACGCGCAGGCTCAGCGGCCATGGCTCATGGGCCCAGCCGCTCCGTGGCATGTGGGATCTTCCTGGACAAGGGCACGAATCCATGTCCCCTGCATCGGCAGGCGGACTCTCAACCACTGCACCACCAGGGAAGCCCTGGCTACTTTCTTTTTTAAATACCATTTGGAGTCGGGGTAGAAAGGATTTGTCCTTGACTTTCTTTGGTGGAAGTAGTTATGGAGATGGGAGGGGAAATAGTAAAGGGAGGGATTTCCCAGCTCAGGTGCCTTGACTGTCTCAAGTGACTCAGGAGTGACAATGACCTAATGGCAGCCAACAAGACCACTTGCTGCCGGTTCTGTAAGATCAGTGCTCCTAAGATCACTGCATCTAAGACCAGGGTTCAAGCATCTCTCACCTGGGTTCAATGCCCTGCTTAGGTCAGGCAAAGGGCAGCCTTGCCCTGGGGGGCATGGGAGGGTCTGCACTGCCCCTTCTCCAACCCTGCCTCCTGGGGGGCATTGGTGGGACCTGGAAACAAGCCCACACAGAGGCTGCGTGCTCCTTTTACACCATGACCTGGGAAATGGGTCTTGGAATTGCCTACCCAAATGGCCCAGCCTGCCCACTGGGCCCATGCAGTCCCATTCCCCCATCTGGCCTCTAGGGGGCAGAAATGTCACCAGTGTGCACACCCCTGGGCCTGAGGGGCTGCTGCTTGGGGGGTAAGGATAGAAGGTTTGGTGTCAGAACTTGGGCGTGTGGCGTGGCATGTCCCCACACATGCTTAGAGGTGCCTCATTGTTCCAGGTGGAGCCGGATGGATAGAGCAGAGTGAGTGGGCCATGGGCTGCTTCCCCCAACACTGAGAGACTTAAAAATGCTAAAGTTGAACCTGGCCTTCCAGACTATAATGAAGGCATATTTGTCAAGGTGGGAGGATAGACTTTTGACACTGAGGGAGATGATAGAATCTAAACATTAGGCCTCTCTATTTGAACTTGACCTTCCAGGTCATGGTATGTAGGCTTATTTATCAAGGAAGGAGGCTCAAGCTTCCTTGATTTAACAGTTTGTTAGTGTGATTTATAACTTTTAAATATTTAGACATGTGATGTGTAGCCCTCCATCTGCATTCTTATCTCACAACCTCACAAATTACAGAAGTAGCCCTGCTCCAAGCCCTACCCTAGACATGCTGAAACAAACTGTCTCAGGCTGGGCTGGTACATTTGAATTTCAACAGGCTCCTCAGATGATTCATACCCATGATTCATTTGCCAAACACTGCCCTAGACCCTTATCTCCTCTCTCATTTTTCATACCAAGTCCTCGTGTCAGAAAAGTCGTGTTGAGTAATCCATCTGCAAGCAGTGAAAGCAGGTGAAGGAGAACATATTATTTTGGAATAGGAGGCACATACCAAGTTCAACTCCACTCTGTTCAGGAAACAGGTTTACTGAGCCCCATGGCCTGTGGCTTCCATTCTGATTTTTCTTAGTCTACAGACATCTTGTGGGAGCTGTGATGGCCCGCTCAGCAGTCACTCCAAGTTCAGATCATTTACTCCTCATCAATAGAATTCTCTCACTTTTTTTTTTTTTTTTTTTTTTTTTGCTGTACGCGGGCCTCTCACTGTTGTGGCCTCTCCCGTTGCGGAGCACAGGCTCGGGACGCGCAGGCTCAGTGGCCATGGCTCACGGGCCCAGCCGCTCCGCGGCATGTGGGATCCTCCCGGACCGGGGCACGAACCCACATCCCCTGCATCAGCAGGCGGACTCTCGACCACTGCGCCACCAGGGAGGCCCTCTCTCACTTTTTAGGTTGGCTGTTTTCCCCTACCGATCCCTGAGTCTAATTCTTTGACCCAATATCTCTTTTCTCTCCCTAACAGTCTCTACTCCTTGAAGCCTAGAATTTTCATTTACCATACAGCGGTCTAGCTCAGAGCTGCTTGACCTCTCCTGCCACGTGAGGAACAGTTCTTGTTTGCACAGAGCCTGTTAATACTTTGGCAGTGCATTATGATCACCTGGGGAGCCTTAAAAAATTCCCAGGCCTGGGCCACATTCCAACCAATTAAATCCCAATCTGACTATGATGTATGATGTATGTGTGTGATAAAAGTACAGGAAACAGACAAGCTTTCATTATTCTGCTTACACATCAAAAATTTCAAAGGACTGGTTTTCCCCAGATACCCAAAGACTTTCTGGCCATTTCTGTAGCATTTTTACAGCATTAAGCAAACACTGGTTGTGAATATAATTCCAGCTTTTTCAACTCTGCCCATTCCATGAACACCTGTAAGTGCTGCCCACAGAGGGGGTGTCCCACCAAAACGCACCCCAAGAACTTCCATAGAGAAGTCTCATGGCTAAGGACAGGTAGCACCAACATGGTTTTTTAGAGCTTTAGATGGGGGAAGAATTTTGTGAAACCCCTAGGTCCTTCTTGGTTTGCAAGAAGTGGTTTTTTTTCCCCCTTGGCACTATTACAAAACATTCTAGGGACATAGGTAGTCCACACCCTGTACACGTGTAACGTGTACACGTAGTTCATGGGAGATGAAAAGTTGTACTTGAAATTCAAGTGCAGTGACTTAGCAGCGAGTTGGACGTTGCTAATGACACCATTCTCCCCCTTAAGAAGGAGGGGGTACCGAGATGCTTGTATCAGTTAAATACTGTCAAGCTGGTTCCTAGTCTAGTGATTTTGTAGATAGCAGCATCATTTTCAAAATTGAGAAAAAAAAATGCATCTAAATTAAGCCAAAGAAACTGATATGGACCCATGTAAGTTGGGATTTTAAAGTCTTTATTGATTCTAGGCAATTTAGAAAATGATTTTGCTAGTTGTATAAGAACTTCTAAACCTGACCCTCTAATTTTTAATTGTTGGAGCAGTTTTCAAGTACAAATTTCATAAGAAAGAAGCAAATAAAACTGAGAGAATGAAGATAATACTACAGATACCATTTGTCAAAGTTACCCTAGGTAATTCCTATTTTCTCAATGTCACCAAAGAGGAGCACTTTGGGGATACAGTATTACCTGCCTGGATTATAAGCATGTGCTAAGAGGTTGAACATGCATCTCACAGGTACATTTCCAGAAGTGCAGGTGATGCCTATGCTGGATTTTGTATCAAGGCCAATTTTAGTGATTAATCTACTGACGAGAACTGTACTTTTTTCCCTCATGGAGGAAGGGACAAAATCCACTTCTATCAAGAAGGCCTCAGGGCTTCCCTGGTGGCGCAGTGGTTGAGAGTCCGCCTGCCGATGCAGGGTACACGGGTTCGTGCCCCGGTCTGGGAAGATCCCACATTCCGCGGAGCGGCTGGGCCGGTGAGCCCTGGCCGCTGAGCCTGCGCGTCCGGAGCCTGTGCTCCGCAACGGGAGAGGCCACAAAAAAAGAAGACCTCTGTGTACAACTCTGTCCCACCTCAGACTTAGTTTCCAAGTTAGAGCACCAGGGTTAGTATATCCTTTAAACTATTAGACTGTATCCTGGGGCCGGGGACCCACCTCTGCCTGGAGAACGTATGGGAACTTCCTGATTGTGGTAGGGTATTGTTGATTATTATCAAGACAGCTCACATTAGAGAAGGTGATTCACATGGAATAAAAATTACATACTGCTTGAAAGGAGAAAAGGGGACTTCCCCAAAGTCACGTGGATCCTTAAGGGATTATTAGGCTTTAGAAACTGAAAGATAATTTAAATTCTACATTCTGGTTAAGAATGGTCAAAAAATACAGGCTACTCCGTTTGGCTGCTCGACAATCCTCTTAGTCGCCAGAAGGTGGCGCTTACTTCTTAGAAATATCAAACATGAGCGTGAAAAACCAATTCTACAGGGAACCAAAACAGTCTCACTTAAAAATGTCTTTCAGTAGAAAGGTCACTTGGCTTTTACAGCGTTACAGACAATTATCCATCAAGTACATGAGCCAGTTATGCTCACAAATGTGTACAGTTGCTGGGAATTATAAAGCAGGATGTGGAACAGAATGGTTCCTGCTCATTACTTATTTAAATTTATTTCTTTTTTAGTACAGTAAGTAAATTAACATATATTGATTTCTCCTTAGTGTGTTCAGTGCTGCACCAAATTTAAAATGATGATACATTTCTACCTGGAACTTATAATGAAAAGGTGGCTTGACAGAGATTGACCACCTCTAGGGGCATCTCCAAGGTCTAGCTCAGCTTTTTTTTTTTTTGGTACGCGGGCCCCTCACTGTTGTGGCCTCTCCCGCGGCGGAGCACAGGCTCCGGACGCGCAGGCTCAGCGGCCATGGCTCATGGGCCCAGCCGCTCCGCGGCATGTGGGATCTTCCCGGACCGGGGCATGAACCCGTGTCCCCTGCATCGGCAGGCGGACTCTCAACCACTGCGCCACCAGAGAAGCCCTAGCTCAGCTCTTTAGACACATAGTCCATGCTGTGCTCCCACCAGTTGGAGCCCACCACTTCTCACTCCTGTCCCCATCCATGCCTGCCAGCCTCAGGACTACTGCAGTCTCAGACCATCTGGTCTGCAGAGCCTCCAGCCTTTTAGCCATTTCCCTCCTTCCTCCATATTATCCTCAGGCTTTCTGTCTTATTTAAAGAATAAAACAATGAGAAATTCAGTATAGTTATTTGCATCGTTTAAAAAAATCAGTGCATTTTTCATTTGTATATATTTGTGGCTTTGGGCAACAGTGGGAAAATCAAGAATGATTTCTATGTTTACTGACCTTAAGCAAATGCTGTGGGACAGATATTCCTGGCTCACAATGAAAATGGACTCACTGTTCCTGCGGGCCTCGTTTCCTGAATACATAATAGGGCATAAGTTGACATGAGAAAGTAGCATAATCAGTTAGGAAGAATTTGGAGGAAAGCAGAAAGAAGTTAAAGAAGTAGGTGTAGAATGTGGAGTGAAACTAAAGAGCCAGGGCAGGAAACCAAGGAGAAAGAATGGAAATGACAGAGCAGAGGGAAATCTGTATGTGTTCTAGAATGTTCTAGAAATTTGTGCTGTCGCACAGAACATGGGATATGGACGATGTCCAGGGAAAGAAGCGGGATTTCCCCTGGAGAATTTTAGACTCATCAGAAAGCCTCCTAAGCTCGTGTTCTCATTTTCCTCTTCTATCCAGTTAGGGACCAACTCGCTTTTCCCACTACTGTTCAGTTAATTTCTGCTGGAGACTCACACACCCCAAATACCCAAGCCTCCTACGTCCTGTCTCACTTCAGCTGTGTCCTAGGTGGTCATTTTAATCACCCTTGGAGAACGCTCTCTCAGGTTACCTCAGTGAATGTTTCAAAACTCTTGTCGCTCTTTTCAAGTCCCCTGACCTGCTGGGCCCGCGCCCTGGCCACCAGATGATTCTGCAACCTGCTTTCCCGCCCACAGCTACTCGCCATGAGCTCAAACCTCCCAGGAGCAATCACCCACATCCCTTCTTCCTCATAGCACACCCTCCTTTTGTCTCAGGCCAACCTCCCATCTGGCTGCAAAAGGTAACAGAACAGAATGAAAACTGTGTAAGCTTTAGTAGACTTAGAAGGTTTGAGTTTGAATGTTTCCACTATTAAGTATGAGCAAGAGACTCCATTTTTCCAAGATTCTGTTTTCCCATGTGTACAAATTGCTCTCTGCGATGTTTTGGGTTTTGCTGACGTGTTATTTGTGAAGGCACTTTCCACACTATTTAGCAATAAATTCCCTCAGATCCCTGTTAACTTTAAAACTGAAGAACTTTAAGCCAAGGAAGTAGAAAACTTTTCCACGTCACGAGGGCTGGGACCAGGGTGATGGGAGTGACCTAGTCCAGGCTCTGCAGATCTGTGACCTCACACTTTCCCGTGTCTCACCTATCATCTGTATCTTCTCTGTATCCAGCCTTTCTTGTTTTCAGGCTCTTTCCTCTTCTCTTTGGTTCTGAGTTCAAATGCCCCCAGGATTCTCTCCTGGGCATCTCTCCCTTCTCCACCTACAGGCACATTCTTGGATGATCCTCTGCACTGTAATCATCCCAACCTTGGAGATGAATGTCAAGTCCATGTCTCCAACCCCAAGACACATTTTCCCTTGTGCCTGAGTGATGTGAAGGCATGTCAGGAGGATGGTCATCGGCCTGTTTATAAATTCACAGGCTCAATTTCAAGACATTAGGAGATCCTCAAATTTAACAAGTGAAAGAAAAATTTTTAAAGAATCTAGTTTATCAAGAAGGGTATTCCTACAGACAAGGGAATGTTAAGCTTTCCTTTTGTTATCTTTGGCCTGAATCACAAGGCAATATTATTTTGCAGACTTCTCGTTAGCAGCCCCAAGTGGCTCGCTCTCTCTGGCCGTAATATACGCAGTAGAAGGGATTGCAAAGGGCCAGGCTTAATCTGGCTGGACAGAAGCAAAACCATTTCCCGGTTTCTGCCAGGTCATCCTTCTATGTTCCCTTTAAATGGGACACAAAGTAATATTCCTAAATTCTGATGCTGACAGGACTGTTTATCTCCTCTACACTCATGAGGTTTGCTGCTAAGATTTTCCCGATTTGTTTCCAAGCACCTAATCTCCATATATAAGTGACAATTTTCTGGACATTTGCTTCTGGCCCAAGGGCTCTTGCTCCTATTGTTAAGCAAACGTATCCTTCTTGTCTTGCTCAGAACCATCATAGAGTTTTGGCAAAGATTGCTAAGCGGGTCAGTTTTGTATTGGTTCAGGCCTCTCCTGCACTAACGCACCAACAACTGTTGACGTCTCTGTTAATATCATCAGGGCACCAACTCCTCCCATATGGCTGTCAAGGCCTATGTCTGTGTGTACAGACTTTAGATGATAATGACTACCTACCACTCTTAACTTTAATGTTTTCCTCCCCAATTAATTTCCTTTTGCTGTCCAACTTGCACATGCATATGTGTGTACACACACACACACACACACACACACACACACACATAAATAAAGGTGCCTGTCATTGGTTACTTTTTGCCCAAAGAATGAAACTCTACTTTAATAGTAATTCAATAAGGTAGATTTATTTGCTGTTAACAGACAAATAGGAAAAGAATTCCTAAGACAGTAAGAAATTATTTTTGAGACTTTCAGCTTTCTTTTTTTTTTTTTCCGTACAATGGTAAGAACATTAGATAAGAATCTAGCAGGGGGGAAATGCTGTACTTACAAAAGCAATGTAGAAAAACCACAGGCCTGTGCAAGAAAACTCTTCAATAAAATCAAATTGTATCCCTTTCAAGGTTGCCAATGCTTGGCATATCACTGGGCCAGGTGATTTGTCCTTCCCAGTCTTAACTCCTAGATATTTTCCTCTAGTTATGACTGCAACCATCATCTTGGCCTCAGAGGGGCACTGTCAGCCCCTTCATGTATCACAGCTGAAATATTTAAAAATTACCTCTAAAAATCTGAAACAGAACAAAATGGAAAAATAACTCAAGATAATGTAAAACTAGATATTCTGGCCCCAAATTTATGTAAGAGGTTCACACCCCCAGGAGCAGGTTATTTAGTTATTGGACTCAGAAAAAAATCAATGCCAGACTGGGAGAAGTGGGTTAGTGACAATTTTCTCCTCCTCTAGGTATGTCCTATTTCCTTCTTCTTCCTTCTTGATGCTAGGGAGGGGCAAATTTTGGACCCCGGGGCCAAATCCAGCCTACAGTCTGTCTTTGTAAATAAGTTGCATTGGAACACAGCCAACCGCATTTGTTTACTCATTGTCAATGGCTGTTTCCATCCTGACCTAGAGTGGAGTAGTTGTTACAGAGATAGTTATGTTCCTTGAAGCCTAAACTATTTACCATCAGCTCTTTACAGAGTAAGTTTACAGAGGTCTTCCCTAGATCTACAGCATTTTTCAACCAGGGATAGAGAAGTGATAGTGGTATCAAAGTGTCTGGTCAACCACTGGGGTGCCAGTTTCTGAAAACCCATGCTTAGAATATGATGAAATTACCATCTGCCAGCCAGTTCCAGTGAGTCACAAGCAGACAAAGGATGCCAATCAAAGAACCCTTAGACATATATCCAGAGACTCTATAGTATCAGACCTGGACCTTTGGGGCTTTCGTCTCTGCTTCCAGTTGAAAGTTGCACCAGTGAAATAAAAACCCAGATCTCTTCCCATCCATGGGAGTTTGCCTACAATCATGGTGGTTCAGGCGCTCCACTGGGGACGGGCTGCATTTTACAAGGCCAGAAAGCCTGCATTTGTTCAGAGATGTAATTCCCAATCCATCACAGCAAAGCTGAATATGTGGTCAGGAGGATAAAAAGATGTTCAGATAAATGGGAAAAATGAAGGGCTCTGAGGCAGAGAGAAAACAACAATAACAAAAAGTGTTGAAGAGATATGCACTAGTAAGAAGGACAGGGAGATGACTAAGCAACACACAGTCTTGTGTGTCTACATAGTTTTGCACAGATTCTGAGTAATAACACAAAATGAGGGAATTTAGCCCAATAACACTGTACACATCAAGAAAAGAGACATCCAGGGAGAATTCTCAACATCAGGGAGAGTGTGCTAGAGTGTGCAAAAAAGGACAGAAATAATAGGTGAAAGTTGCCTTCCAGGGAACTGAGAAAAGCTGAGCAGGTGACTCAGGCTGTGGGGACAAGGAGCCCTGACAGGGGACTCCAATCAGGAAAATCCTAACCTTTCCAGAGGAGGGAAAGATCCATCTCTCCAGCTATATCACCGGTGATTTTGGTGTTGGTCCCTGAAAATATTTTAGAACCGACTAATTAGCAGATGGGTTTTGAACACTAGAGGGTGAGCCAGCATGATTCACAAGGATTCATGAGTATGCAGTGCGCTATGCAGCACAGTGGTTAAGAGCCTAGGCTCTGGGGCTAGACTGCTGGGATCTGAATTGGTTCTGCCACTTCCTGGCTGTGTGACCTGGGCAAGTTACTTAACTTCTCTCTTCCTTCATTTTTTGGGTTGTCAAATGGGTATAATAAAAGCACCCTGGAAATGGGGTTGTTGTAAGGATTAAATGACCTAAAATACATAAAGGACCAAGAACAGAGCAGGGCTCAGATTGGTGCTATGTAATCACCAGCTATTATTATTGATACAAATCAGACAAGTGGCCAGGAGAATGCTACAGACCTGGATGAAATCGAATTCTGACAGAACATTTCACAAAGTATCACATGCTATAACTAAGGACCAGCTGAAAAGGTTGTGAACTGAAAGGTTGGTGAGTTTCAGAACCAACTGAAAAGGTAGTCTGAACGGTAGCTCTGAAAAACAGATCCATTTCTGATTGCATAACTATAATTTCACTTTAGCTCGATGAAGCCTCTCTAATTTCAAGTCTTATGATTGTCCTTAGCCTTGTCTTGTTCAATATTTTTTATCCATAAGACCTGAAATTATTTTATTGTGAAAATTGTAAAATATTGTGAAATATTCCAAGCATACAAAAACAACTTCCAACATTTAGAACTGACAAAATATAGGAATGTCATGCCTAAGGCACTAGTGATTTCTCTCTTACTGAGCATATTCAGATAAAACCTGAGAGATCTCATAGTGAAGGGATTGCCGAGTGTCACATGAGGTACATGTTAAGAAAACTAAAACTTCTAATTCATTCTTTCGACTCATTTAAATATTTATTAAGTATTTAATATATATGTGGAACTTAAATTCAGACAGGATCCTGGGATTCTTGCTTACCAGAAGTTCCTATGGATCAGGAGAACTTTGTTCTATTTTAAGGCTGGCTACAAACTATGCACAAGCTCAATAAACTCACTAGTTTTTTTCTCATCTGTAAAATCGCAATAAAATACCATCACTTCATAACATGATTTAGGACCATTCATCCAATCAACAAATATTTATTACTTTGTGCTAGGCTCTTGGGAGAAAACAAATGAGACTAGATCCCTGTCCTTATGGAACTTCTAACTTTTATGATCAGGAAGATAAAATCATTAATATTAAGTTAACACTAATATTAATATTTAGATATAAATGTAAGCTATGAAAAGTATATCCAATAGCATAAACATGGGCCATGAGTCTTTTGCAGGCTTCCAGGGGACATTCAGTGTAGATTTTCCCTGTGACCTAAGCTATACGCCAACATCATAAGCAGCACTACCAGTAGTATGTGCATAGATGCCCTGATCCACACTCAAGAGGTAAGGAAGAACCCTAGGATTTCCATAAAACATAGAAGGAGTTCCTTCCTAAGGAATACCCAGTTTTTCTGCCAAACACTCTCCTCACACATGGAGGCCTGTGTCAAGAGGTGCTGTGGGTGGGAGAAGGCAACCTCTATGTCATTAGAACCTGAGCATGCACATTTTAAAATGAATTTCCACACAGATGTTCCTAGATCCACAGCATGCCAAGCAAGGAGCACATGGAAGCTTAATCCCTGGAGGGGAAGCCAGCATTAATTGGCAGAGGAAATTTCCTCTTAAAGGGGGGTAAATGTTCAAGGATGAGTCATCCCTCAACTGTGAACCTGTTCTCTCCTCTCAGGTCATAAGGGTGGTGCCCTAGTCTGATAGGATTGGTGACCTTATAAGAAGTGGAAGAGAGAGAGTTCTTTCTCTCTCTCCCTGTGCACTCACGGAGGAAGGCCACGTGAGCACATAGCGAGAAGGCAGGTGTCTGTGAGCCAGGAAGAGGTTCCTCACCTGAAGCTGACCACGCTGGCACCCTGCCCTTAGCCTTCCAGCCTCCAGAACTGTGAGAGAATAAAAGTCTGTCATTTGTTATCAATCAGTGGTGTTTTATTATGGCAGCCCGAGCAGACTAAGACAGTTCAGGTAGTGATAAGTGATCAGAGTTAAAACCAAGCAGAGGAAAGGGACAGGAGAGATGATGAAGAGGCAGTCAGGGAGGCCCTCTGAGGAGGGGACTTTGAGCAAAGAGCTGAATGAAGCTAAGATTCATTCAAAGGCAGCCCCTCGCCTCAGGGCTAAGAATGGTAACAATCAGGATATGACAGGACCCGTCTTCAGAAGCAAATGAGACTGCCCCATCAGAATGTTTTGGGGAAATATACTGTTCTCTTGCAGGGAGGAGAGGTGTGTAACTGATAATTGCCTTGCTGTGTAAGTTTGGACAAGCCCAGTTCCCTGTACTGTGAAATGTGGATAATAATCATCTTTACCTCATTGGGTTATTGGGAGGTTTAAATGAGTTAATAAATCTAAGGCATATGGCCCAAAGCCTGACACATATTCAGTGCTCAGTAAACACTAGCTATTATATAACTACCATTACTACCACTATCTCTACTATTATAACAACAACAATTACTACTGTTATTATTATTGGAAAGCCATAGACCGAATATTAGAAAAGAAATTTCAGAATTGGTACCTTTCAATTAAATCTTCTCTGAGCACCCTAGCCCTGACCATCTCTGGGAAATTACTTATACTTGTCTGTCCCTCCCACCCCCCAGCTCCACGAGAGGAAAAAAACCAGTGATGAAGCCCATGTGTTATAAACTGGAAAGTCCTTTGCATGATTTTAAAACCATTAGTGACAAAGGCTTTCTCCTGATGGAACAAACTATTTCTGCTTACAGACACCAGAACACACCTGGGAACCTGTTGGCTGTCTCATTCCTTATAGGTCAGGGTGCAGGTGAAACATCTTTCTAGAACCAAAAACTGTTAGGAAGATGAAGACGCTTCTTCAAGTGCCCCTGAGGAAGAGTGAGAAAAACAGATGGAAAAAAAGAAAAGAGAAAACAAGAAAGAGATAAGCAGAAGTGAAGGAGAACTGAAAAGACAGAGGTGAATATGGGGAGACTAACTCTGTTGTTAACACAAGCAATCAAATGGAACTGGAGAGAGGGATTAGCTGGGCAGGCATCATCCACTTGGAGCCATACTTGTCTCATATTGGTAGATATTTAAAGAAATTACTTCTGTGCAAAGGTAGAGTGCATTAATGTGAGTAAATAATATTGAAAAATGTTTTCACCTAGGTTTCCCTTTGATGGAGACATTTTTTATAATTACATAAAGTGAAGTGAAATTGTTTTGAAACTGTCAGACCATAAGTTTCCTAAGGACAGCAGCTGTGCATGTTGTTTCCTCTTGAGCATTTTTTCCTTTTCAGTGTCTGGTAAAACTGGGTGCAAGTGTGGTCAGTAGGTATCTCTCTGACAGTGTTCAGGCAGCTATTTCCTCATTCTCTTCCAAAGGACTCCGAATCCGCTAGTTTCCATATTTCTCTCATTATTCTCTCTTTATTTCTCTCATTCTTCTAGACAATTACTGTATTTTTAATATGTTGTCATTGGAATTTTATATACTGCAGTGCTGCTTGTCAAACAGGCCTGTTACTCATAAATACTGACTTTATTCTTACATTATCAGAGTTGTTCTCTTTGATTTTTGTATAGTCATCCCTTGGTATCTGTAGGGAATTGGTTCCAGGGTCCTCGAGGATACCAAAAATCTGTGGATGCTCAAATCCCTTATATAAAATGGCACAGTACTTGTTTATAACCTACAACAAATCCTCCTGTATATTTTAACTCATCTCTAGATTACTTATGATACCTAATACAATGCAAATGCTATGTATATAGGTGTAGATATAATGTAAATGCTATATAAATAGTTGCCTGTGTGCAGCAAATTCAAGTTTTGCTTTTTGGAAATTTCTGGATTTTTTTTTCGAATATTTTCAATCCAAGGTTGGTTGAATCTGTGAATATGGAACCCTAGGATACGGAGGGCCAACTATGCTATTCTGTGGAAACCAGGTAGTCTACACATCATTTTATTTTGCTTTTTTGGGGAAAATCTGGCACCAGGTATGACTAAACAAAATCTTTCTTACTAATATGATTATACTGTGAGTCACATGAAAACCTGAGGGGGGAAAAGATTTTTTCAAGTGAGGTGCTTTAGCAAGAATATCTGGACAGTAGTTTGCTTTCCCCTCAATAGCTATGAAATTAGGATGAGAATGGAGGTCGTAAAAAAGAACCAGGAATTAGACAGTTTTAAGGCAAATGCTTTCAAATTAAAATTGCAATAGAATGTGTTGATTTCCGTTTGAGGCAATTTCCCTAGAGGCAACAGTGGTGTGTTTGAAATGCCTATTGGATTTATAATCAAAGAGATGTGTTTATTTTCTGCTACTGCCACATGCTGGTGGTTTTAACTTCAATAATTATTTGACCTTGAACAGTCCCTTGACATGTCAGAATGGCAATGTCCCTGTATGGAGAATGACGAGAAGAATGTCTGCATCCCATAAGAGATGGTAAGGATGCTATGGACAGTTGCTTTGTGAAAAACCATCCAATATTTAAATATCTTCTCCAGTGTTTCTATTTCATGCCCTTGCCTTTTCCCACTTTCTGAAATCTCCAATACAATGGTACTGTTTCTTAGGTCATGTATCCTTGGCCCTCTGCCTACTTCTGTCATTTATTATCTATCTGTTCATTTATTCAAGTGGTTATTAAGGGCCGCTCTGCTAGGTACATGGATACTCTCCACAGTGTATCCCCAAATGATGACAAGTCATCTCAGACAAGGATAATGTTTTCTGAACTTCAGACACCTCTTCTCACATTTTCTTTTCATTTCTGTCCTATTGACATTTAGAGAAAGGAAACTGTCTGTGTGCAATGATGAAGGAATCAGATGGAGCTTGTTACAGGCAATCTCGGTTTCTAAGTAAGAAGTTACATTAAATCCTCCTACCCCGCTTTCAGATGGGTCTCTTGTGTTTCCTGAAGAGTAATCATGTGACCAACTAGCAATCAAGGGTGTCAGTGAAAAATCTTTCCTTCCTTTGACAAGAACATGCAGAAAAAGTCTTAACGGGACACTGTAGTTCTTTTGTAAAAAAAAGAAAGAAAGAAAGAATAATCATTCTTATGGGTTTCTTCCTCCTGGCCCAGCAGTACTCACCTCCAATATATATCTATATCTTATTTAAGGTATTAAATTAACATTGAAATATTAAGTTAAAGTTTGTGTTTAATGTCTCAATGAGAGATAACTACTCTTATAATTTGGTTAGGGTTTATGGTAATATATAAAATATGTCAAGAACATCTAAGCCACCATTCACCAGTATTAAATATAATTTTTTAGCAAATGTAAATTAGTCTTTGGCTAAAATACAAAGTTAAACAGGAAAATGACATGATTAACTCTCATATCCTACTAAATCAGATAGTGATACTTAAAAAGACAATAGTATTTCAAACCAATCATAGCTTCCTTATTTGTTAAAATTTTCTCACTTTTAAACTGACATCTATTTACACACTTGTATATAATAAGTATTATATATTTCATTTATCAAATTTATGGATTATATTATTAAATTCCTTTATGTTATTACTTAATTTTCGGGGATCTGTACAATTTTGAAGAAGTAAACTGAAATATGCCAATATGATTATGTATTTTAAATAAAGTTTTCTTACATTTCTGATAAATTTTAAAAAATAGTTTTAATTGCTATATTGCTTAGTACATATACATTTCAGGTAATTTTAAGTTCATCAGTTGTAACCATGGATGTGCAGGTAAATATTTAACAACTGGAGGAGGGGTGAAGGAGGCCTTGGTGTGTGTCATTTGCCAATTTGATGGTGTAAATAATCGCACCAAGGCCAATTTCCATGTGATGTTATAAAACATGGACTTGGGAATAAATGTTAACAATCGGCTCTCATGAGTTGGTACCAACCAACTCCACAATGCCAAGGATTTTATCTTCCTTATCACGTAAGTTCTCTCTTTATCCTGTTGCTGTTTAAACTTTACATTCCACCTTATCTAATATTAATATTGTTACTCCTGCATTGTTTTGGTTCACATTTGCTTTATATGTCTTTGACTATTTATTTTCAATCTACATAAATACATTTTAACTATGGTTCCCATAAATTATTTATAACGATTGATGTGTGTATGTGTTTTGTAGTGAGAGGTTTACGCAGTTGCTTGCTTGTTTGTTAATCCAATCTGATACTGAGTGGGAGAAATTGGTCCGTTCATATACAGCATAATATTCTCTTACTTTATTTTTATTATTTATATGTTGTTAGAAAGGGCATATATTACTAAACTTTATATTAAAAAATTAGAGATAGGGAAACACACTTTTGTGAAGGTTCAAGTAAATGCAGACAACTCTATTGAAACAAACATTTTTATAATCTTGATGAGCAGAACTATTGCATCTTATTTTCTAATTTTCTTTTGTATATTCATTATACAAGAAGATAGATAGATAGATAGATAGATAGATAGATAGGCTCACTTTTTATTAGGGGGAAAGAGTAGAATAGAGGGGAAAAGAGTAGACTGTGAATAAAATGCTTAGACTATGCAGGCCCTGGATGAATGTTTGCCATTTGGCCACTTGGCAGTTTTAAGTATCACAGTCAAGGACTAACAATTGTCTCAGACTATGGTCTTCTCCTGGTGGCATCATGATCCCAAAGTGGCTGTTCAGCAGTGGGGATGGAAAATGCTTTCCTCACCTGGTGACTGACTACTAAAATCCTGGCTCATCTAATTACCATTTTTCCTAATGACCTTGTCACCTAAAAGAGGTGTGTCTGGGGTTTGCAGAATGGGCAACCATCCTTACAAATCAGTGTTTTTAACAAAGCATGCTTGCTTTTCTTTAGCACCAAAGCTGCTCTGTCCTCCACTCTTTTCAAGACTAGCTAAAGCTTCATCAGAGTTGTACTGCTCTATGTGGCATCACTTATGGACTCAGACCCCAGGGGGCCTTGGAGCTTTCAAAAAATTTCATCTCTTAGCAAAGACTAATGAAATCAAACTCATGTCTCTCACGCCCCTAGTTTAAAGCCTTCCTGTATAATTCTCTCATTTGGAGACTCCAGCTGATAAAGCAGTTTCACCCACTTTTATGATTTCCTGCTTATAATGCTTCCTTTTTTCCCATTCTTTGAAAAATATTAACAATGATGCTTTTAGAGTATCTCTGATGCTTGTGAAAAGCAAGAATGGAGGGAAGGACAGAAGCTTGTCCAGCAAAGCTTTAGCCTAGAGAGGAGCTGGCTGGTTTGAAGGTTCCTCATCTTCCCCAGAGGCCCCTTTTGAAAGCCTTAAGCAGACTCTTGAACTCCTGTCCACTAGTCAACACTAGAACTTTCTGAACATACTTTTCTGACTGTTCATCATAATCCTGTTATTCTTACTCCAGGAAAGATTAACATTAGCAACTTTTGGGTAAAAGTTTATGGAATCAAGTTGGACTTGGATGAAAGGATGTTTCAGTAAGAAGCTGATAATACAGAAAAATATCAGTATCTAGTCATTTAGTCACAAGTTGCTGAAACATAAATTAAGGTGATGGCTTAAAGAAGCATAAGCTGCCTCCTAAATTTACATCTTTTACCTTGATTTCTCCACCAAACTCCAAACTTACATTGACAACTCCTAACTTTGTAATAGGAATCTCAGTCTTAACATGGGCAAAACAAAATACCTATCCCCCAATCTGTTCTTTTCGTCATTTCCTCATCTCAGTAAATGGCACCACCACCTACAGCTCACATCAGAAAGAGGAGTAACTGCTCATCCATCTCCATCCTTTCCCTTCCATATCCAAACCATCAGCAAGATTCTGAAAGTTGGAAGGTGAAAGTGTTTTGAGTCTCAGTTCACTTCTATGTCACCCCCTGCTATTCCCAATCTAAGCCAGCACTACTGAAATGGCCTCTGGTGTCTGTGCTTCCCATCTTGTCTGTCTGCATTTGATTCTCTGTAAAGCAGATACAGAGGTCTTTCTAAAAATGTAAATCAGTTCCTACCATTCTGCTAGGAACCCTTCTGTGCTTTTTCCACTGCACTTTGAATAAGTCCCATCTCATTTCCAGGTCTGCAAGTCCTTAAGGAACTGGCTTCTGCCTATTTTTCTGACCTCATCTTATACCATTCTCCCTCTGGCTCAATACTGTTTAACCCCACTGGACTTCTGTTTTCATTGAGGATGACAAGCCATTTCTTGGGATCTTTGCCATTTCTCTATCTAGAATGCTGTTTTTCCCATAGAAATTCACCTGGCTGGCTCCAGCATATTATCCATATGTCAGCAAAAATTGTTTTTCAGAAAAGCCTTCCTTGGCAGATTCATTTAACATGGTCTCTGTCACTCTCCATCACACTGCCCAGTTTTATTTTCTTTATAGCACTTAGCGCTATGAGAAATCATCTTGTTCATTTATTTGTGAACGAGTTTATATTTTGACTCCTCTCTCTCAAGGGCATCACTGTCCAACAGGAAGGCAAGCCACCTACATGACTGTAAATTTCTTAGTAACCACAATATAAAAGCAAAATAAACAAATAGAATTCATTTTGATGGTGTACTTTAACTCAATACAACTAAGATATTATTTCAATAGTAATCAATATTAAACATATTAATGAGATATTTTACTTTCTTTCCTTTTATACAAAAATCTTTGAAATTTAGTGTGAACATTACTCATCTGGCCCATCTCCACTGGGACAAACCACATGTCAAGTGCTCAATAGTCACATGTGGTTGATGGTGGCTGTATGGCTGTATGAATAGGGAACTTGCCTGTCTTGTTCACTGCTTCCTTCCTTGTGTTTATAGAAAGAACTGTGCCCGACACATAGTAGGTACTCAAGAAATATTTTGTGAGTGAGAGAATAGTTCAAAGAATTCTGAGGTCTCTGTGGAATTCCTGAGTAGTTTGAATGCCTATCTTTATAAAAAAATTGTATTGGAGTATAGTTGATTTATAATGTTGTGTTAATTTCAGGTGTACAGCAAAGTGATTCAGTTATACATATACATATCTTCATTCTTTTTCAGATTCTTTTCCCATATCGGTTATTACAGAATATTGAGTAGCGTTCCCTGTGCTATACAGTAGGTCTTCTTGGGTATCTATTTTATATACAGTAGTGTGTGTATGTTAATCCCAAGCTCCTAATTTATTCCCCGTCTACATTTCCCCTTTGATAACCATAAGTTTGTTTTCGAAACCTGTAAGTCTGTTTCTGTTTTGTAAATAAGTTCATTTATATTGGATATTTTTCTTTCTCTGTCTGACTTACTTCACTTACTGTTTATAACCTCTAGGTCTATCCATGTTGCTGCAAATGGCATTATTTCATTCTTTTTTATGGCTGAGTAATATTCCATTGTATATACGTACCACGGTTGAACACGTATCTTTACATACAATTTCAAGGGCTTAAAATGATTGAAGTAAACCAATTAGTTATCTTGAGTGAGAAAAATTGATTTCATAATATAAGTATGGATTTGAGGGAAAGAGCCCTGGTCTTTTTGTGTTCCCCATGATCTCCATGATATTGTTCAGCTCCCCCTTGGCACCTACTAAATCCTTACATGAAATACCTTCTCTCTGTTCATCTCACTAGAAAATTCTACTCATTCCTCACATCCTAACTCACATTCTCACTGCTATGGGAAGTGGGTCTCCTCCAGGCATCCTTGGACACAACTTACACTTTGGATGGTCCTCTATCATAGCATTAAACCTACTCTTAAGATAGAGGTGACCTATTTCTTCATCTCAGTTTCTGTGAGGAGACTCTTGATCCCACTCCTGGGTTGGTAACAGTATTAGAGTAACACTTTAGACCTCTCCACAGGAAGACAATTAATTTACCTGACTGACAAGATAGAAAAAGTCTGACGTACACTGGTCATGTGTGTCAATGGTTGCAATTGATGTGTCTCAACTGTCCTGAACTCAGAGGGAAAGGGCTGTAACTGGCTCTTCAGAGACCTCCCAGTGGTGCATTGGTCAGAAAATGGTAAATATACAAAGGCATCAGATAAGGATCAAAGTATCATCTTTACTGTTGGTAAACGTGGATTGGACATTATGAGTAAAGGATTAAGATCAGGTCTGGGTTGATCCAGGACTGCCTGGGAGAATCATCTCAGAGTCTGCCTTCTCATGGCGCTCTTTGTCAGAAATGACAGAGTGAAGATAGACGTGGAAGACTGTGTCCCCCTTGTCACCTGGGCAGGGGAGCTATGGGTGGCATGGAAGCCTGGGCTTCTGGAACTAGAACAGTTCTTCAAGGTTAGATGGAAACAGAGGACACAGCTTCTCTGTGTTAAAGTGACCTGATGCACCTAGCTCTTGTCCATGGCAGCTATCCATACTCCATGAGAGCAAAAGAAGCTGTGTACTGGCTAGGTGCTGGGCCACCTGATGAAATGAAGCTGCTTTACCTGACGTATCTCTTGTCTTGCATCCTTCTATTATGCTAAGCAAATACAGTATTAGGTTGAAGTCTATTTTGTCTTGTGAGTTTGACAATGTGAATCGATACCAACCCCTGTATCAGGGCAGAATCAGGCTTTCTAATACTCCCTCTCAAGTCTCAGTCCTGAGACACAGCAGCTGAAGGAGGATGCTTGCAAGAGCACATGGACTCATTTCTTTTATAATAAATTGATGCTTCCCTCTCACCCATCTGAGAGCCAGGAGAGTGAGGACAAAGAAAACAAGGCCACCTGTGCAGAGGGCTTGGTCCATTAGGAGGGGTGGTGATAAGCGTGTGAAATGAGAACAAAGCAAACAAGATCACTCTCATGACCCATGGCTTCTTATGCACAAGCACGACTTAAACCAAGAGGAATCCTTGAAACAATGAATTTTTCCTTCACCGGTCTGATAAATCAATCTTTTCCCCATGGATAGGAGTGACTCAGGAGTGGAGGCAATTTCTATTACAAATTTAAAAGAAAGAGAACTAAAACATGGGCCTACTAAGATTTTGTAAGCATGTCTCTCTCTCCAGGAGATGCCTCACTCCATAAAGTCTAGGCATTTGTTCATCTGCATGTCCCTAGCGATTAGCCGAGGGCCGAGACTTAAGGAATAAAAATTTCGATGAATAAAAATGAATGACTAATCAATCTTTGACCCTCAATTTTTACAGTATACAAATTTTTTTGAAGTTTTAGACTTTATCAAAGTTTACAGTAGGGAGCAATGCAAAAATTATGTATAGAATATGAGATTTATATTGCTTCTTTCCTCTGAAGACCTCCAAGTTGTATACATGAAAAACATTCATGCAAAATTAATCTAATTCATGTTCTTACTGATCTCTGAAGTCAGAAATATAGTCAAGTTTGGAAAATTGAGAATTTTTTGGAAAAGTATCAAGTACCAAAGAGCCTATTTCAATTCTTACAATTTCACACAAGACCAAGTTTTGGGGATCATAAAGACCAGTTTCTTAAGGTTTGTATAGCACTTTCTATGGAAGTCAATTCCAAGCAAGGGAGTAAAAGCTGGGAAAATAGAAAATAGATAGAACATACTGCTTTTTTTTCTTTTTGACAGTAAAGGGAAAACACCCATATAAGGAAGACCTATTATCAAATTAGTGCCAAATAGGAATAGACAATGGTGAAATTATTTGAATAATCTGACTGATTATTATGACATTTAAGAGCTTTTCATGACATGACACTTAGAACAATTACGATTTAACAGAAATAGCTTCTGGAAATGGATATCAAAGGACATTAATGGGGATGAGTCTGAACGATCAGACAAAAAACATCTAGAAAGTTGTTCAATCTGAATTTTGGGGCATATAGTTAGCTCCCCTTCCAGGTTTAAGGTAAATTATCTGATTTGAACTTTGAGCTTATGGTCAAGTGAAAGGTTT
Source organism: Mesoplodon densirostris (assembly GCF_025265405.1). Taxonomy (NCBI): domain Eukaryota; kingdom Metazoa; phylum Chordata; class Mammalia; order Artiodactyla; family Ziphiidae; genus Mesoplodon; species Mesoplodon densirostris. The sequence goes on from NC_082663.1 coordinate 48,023,175, forward strand.
TGAGAGCCTCTGTGGTTGAAATGATTTTTAGCCTTCTAAAAAAAATGGTTCGGTTTCTGCTGAGAAAGGCTTAAGGCACACTTGGTAAAAAGATAAGGCCAGGTCAGCAATAGTAGTTAAGACCAGTTGCATATTCACCTGACTTAAAACTAGACACTTATCCTGTAAAAAGGACAAGTATGAATCAACAAATAAAGGTAGTTTATGAGCCAAAATTTCCTGATGCGTTCAACCACTCAGGTTTTCTTAAAATTGATTTCACAAGAGTGAGTTAAGGATCTCTGAAGAAGTATTCTATTGCAGCAGCCTGAAAGGGTTAAGCATCTTAGCATCATTAAAGCACGTCTTTATCTGATCACATAATACTAAAATTCAACTTCAGTCATCTTTATTAGTTTTACTTTCAAGTTCAACTATGCAGCATATTGCTGATACATTAAGCCATCAGTGTCTGTTTATATATTTCACAATTTTGTATGACCCTCACTCTATTTTACTGCCCAGCTAGAGGATGTTAAATCAGAAACAGAAAATGTTCATCAGGAAGAGATGATTTAGAAAGAGAAGACCAGGGACAGAAAGGGGAGGCAGGACAGGGCTCAGTCTCATTCTGACTGGTGATGCTAGGTGCCCCCATAGGGACACTGCAGAAAGGACTGGGGAAACTGGATGTCCAAATAACTCAACATGAATTTGGTCTTCACAAAAGGCCTCCATTGTTTTCTTTGAAACAGTGGGGCTGAAAAATAATATCATAAAAGCTCACATTAAAATGTACATATGAAAAATACATTAAAATAAAAATTAGGCTCTTGGAATTATCTCTGTATTTCCACTTGTATTAGGACAGTTAATTGAGGTCTTAATGTATCTGTTAACATATTACTTTCACATAATGTTTATAGAGGTTAGGGGAAACTATGTACTTAATGAAAAATATGAGTGCTTGCTTGATAGTAGAGGGAAAAACAAATGGAAAGAAATTTAAAAAATGGAGCAAAGGAAATAATTTGAGGCCTAATTAAAAAAAGAGTGGCTTTTTAAAGATCTAAAATAATTTCAAAATCAAAAAGAAAAGAGAGATAGGGAAAAAAGGAAGAATCTAGAGATAGAGCAAAATAAAACTTGAAAAATAATGGCATTAAAATGTGAAACTACAAATCTAATATTAAAACTTCCAGATACATGTTATAGAAAATACTTCATTCTTTCATTTTTGTAAAGAGCTAAGGATCCAGGAAATAATCAGTTGTTAAAGATAACCTGGAAGAAACAGGGGTGTAAAAGAAAAAATTTTAAAACACTTTTTATGTGTTTCAATGACCTAGAGAAGGTGGACTTTTATTTTAATGAAGTATCCATGCCTTAAAAAAGTTTGCAGATCCTCTTTAAGATTTATCTTCAGAGTCTGCTATGTTATTTTTCTTATATGCTTAGTTCTTTCTTTTGCTGCTGATTCAAAACTTCTAGCCTGGTCATCAAGCTGGAGCAGCTTTCAATTGGCAGGTATTGCCAAACCTCAGCAAGAATCCTTTTAAGAACCAAATAATGTTGGCTTAACCCTATCCTATATCTTAGTATATGACACTAATAAAGATTCCAAGGAACAGAACTATATGAAGGTAGGATCCCATGAACCAAGTAGACACAGCACAGAGTATCACATGTGGGGTAAAAAGCAAGTTATGTGTATAAAAGGGTTGGCAAAGAGGCTCCATTTCAAGTGCCAGCTCTGATTCATCTGTGGCAGCTGTCTGGAACACTTCCTTCAGAAAGATTTCTAGGCTATCTTGGATCAGAGGCCAAAAATATTGGAATAAATAAGTTTATAATGTGAGAGTAGTAGAAGTCATATGTATTTGACACACATTCGTTACCCTTGATATAAAGAAATATTTGGCACTTCTGATGCAAAGACTATCAGAGAGACTTTCTTAGGTTGTTCATGGTGTGAGCCTAAAGTGACAGTAGCTAGGGATTAAGCATTAGTCACACATAAATATACACATACATACACACATAAATACACACACACATACATCAAGCAATTGTAACAGTGGTTGAAGGATACAGTCACAGAAACATATTATTTAGAAGAACAGCACACATTAGAATATATAATTTTTGGTTTGTTAAAAAAATCAGGTTCTTTATTGAATAGTCAGCTGTTGGTAGATTAGATTTTTCTATATTAGAAGAATAACGTAGGAAAAGATCCATTTATATCTATGCCCAATTATGTAAATTACTTCCCATGGACACAATTTTGCGGGTTACTTCCTCACTCTTGTCACAATGAATTATCTTTGAAGCCAGCTGTCCGGGTAGGGGGTGGGGGGAGCTCCTGTTACATCATCCATCGTAGCTGTTTTCCCCACATTCCAGGAGCACAATATTGCAGTTTGTCAAGGATGCCACAAAGAAAGAAAAGTAACTCTATTTGCAAGTGATCTTGAGTTTCTGGTTGTCCACAAAAACTAGTGGTCTTACTTTGATGTACATTTCATTAAAAGAAAATTCAAAACGATTGGTTATAGACACAAATATTTTGTCAGTGTTTATGTTAAGACATATCAAAGCCCTTCACATATTTGCTATAATAATCTTTTTTAAGGCATGGATACTTCATTAAAATAAAAGTCCACTTTCTCTAGGTCATTGAAACATATAAAAAGTGTTTTAGGGCCTCCCTGGTGGCGCAGTGGTTGAGAGTCCGCCTGCCGATGCAGGGGATACGGGTTCGTGCCCCGGTCTGGGAGGATCCCATATGCCGCAGAGCGGCTGGGCCCGCGAGCCATGGCCGCTGGGCCTGCGCGTCCGGAGCCTGTGCTCCGCAACGGGAGAGGCCACAACAGTGAGAGGCCCGCATACCGCAAAAAAAAAAAAAAGGTGTTTTAAAATTTTTTCCTTTACATCCCTTGCTTCTTCCAGGTTATCTTTAATAATCTAATTAAGTAGTTTTTAAATTTCTTATTTGCATTTTCCTTGTTCATTAAAAGGTAAGAGGGCAAAAGAGGCCACTAGTAAGCCTGGGTCATATGCAGGTCACATATGGACATATGTGCAATTAGAATTCATCCTCTCTCTTTGACACACCCTGGAAAGGTGGGGTTTGTTTTTAATTTAGAAAACTCCTCTAGTGTTTGTTTCTTTGAAAATCCTAAGGTAGGAGGACATATATCTGAAATGCTCAGTTTCACACTGTTAACAAGTGCTCATCCTTATTTAGTTCCCTGACCAGTGCTCTGTTTATAAGTACAGCCCACTTCAGCTGAAACATCAGTACAAGACCTAGTATGAGGCTCGTTCATCTTGGCAAGAAGTACATAAAAGAGAACGGACAGATCTTTTCTATGTTTGAATTCGAATGACAGGCTGAAGGATACCATCTTTTCACCTGTAACTGGACCGAAAAGGACCCGAGGAGAGGGAGGCTCCCCTGCTGGTGTTCCAGCTCATCCTCTGTTAGCCTCCTGCCCCTCACTTAAAGCAGCATCCATAAAGGATGTGACAAGACTCATACCTTTTGGGTTTTCTGCAACTTCTGTGTTATTTGGAAGCCTAAAACAAAGAAACATAAAACTCAGAGAATAAAAGGTTGAAAAGTGAACAAAGATTTTTAAAATGAGTAATTTCTAAAAAGTCCAGGAACCAAGCATGAAAAATAGCGTGGAAAATTAATCTATTTATTTCAAAGTGATCTTTTCGTCACCATCCAATAAAGTCAAGTCTACAGCTTAAAGTACACACACACACACTCATCGAATATTGAGACAGGCTGGGACTTGGGACTTGGGATTCTTTGCTGCAGTGCTTGCACCTGGACAAACTCTCCTCAAGCAACAAAATACAAAGAAACGATAAGGAACTAAAAATAACTGCTCGCATGCACAGCTGGGGCAAATTATGGACAACAAGATACAAAAAGACCAAAAACCCAACCGCCACTTCTGAAGAGCTAGGAGCAAAAGCAGGGTACTGCACATGCCCCCTGCAAACAACACCACCAAAGCGGTGGGCAGACCACCAAAGCCAACCCTCTGGCCCAACCCCTGGACACACCCCTACCCTCGCTGCATATAAGGAAGAAGCTCATCACCCCATTGGGGAGCAAGCGAGCAAGGGAACCTGTTACTTGTTCTCGTTCCCTCCTGCTATAGCAGGGGCCCCAGTAAAGCCTTGCCTGAATTTCTGGTCTGGCCTCTAATCAATTTTGATTAATTGAGGAGGCCAAGAACACTGGTTGGTAACAGTATGAGACATTTTGGGGGAAGATTAGGGAGTAAAGATTACTTTAAATTAGATATCATTGTGGTCATCATCATTATCACCATCATCATCATCTTCAGAAAGCATTTACCAAACATCTTCTGTACATTTTATTAGTAGACTTCTGCTGCCCTTTGAGCATTAACAAGTTAGAATATTCTACACTGACAAAGAAATAAAGAGCATATAGAAAATTGAAAAACATTAAACATATGACCAAGAAGGTAAAGAGCATATTTGCCTTTTATGTATAAATAATTACAAAACAGAGTCATCAGAATTGCTTATTCTGATGGGTTCAGATCGCAGCTAAACAGCTTTTTTTCTAACTAGAAATGTTTAAAATCTCTTAGTAATCCTTCAAAATAAAAGCATTTTTGAATGTCATTTTAATGGTTAAGAAACCATCCCTCAGCACCATTTGCTAGGGCACATGGCAAGAAGCTGTAAAAGTGCTAAAAAGGCTTTTCTTTTGGGACAGCAATGGTTTGACTAGAAGCCTCAGTGTATTAAATATAGAAGGTTTTATAACTTGTTTAAAGAGGAGAAAGAATTAGCTTCTGAGATGGATTAAGAAAAGGTCAGAAACAAAAATAATCTATTTTTCTTAAGAGATTGGTTTAGAAGTGGCATTTTATTTAGAAATTATTGTTTCCTGCCAAGAAAACACTAGAACAGAAAAACCACTTTTTAGCTTTGGGGAAAAAACCCTCACAGTATCAATAGACTTTAAAAGGTAGTATGTACAGATAGAATGGTCAAGTTGAGGCCAGACTGGTTGTTCCAGTGATCGTAAAACTAGGAAAATGAGATGAACAATACCACTGCCTTCCAAGCTTGGTAGCCAAGGGCAAGATTATCTGAAAGAATTGGTTATTTTTAATAATGATAACACAGCACATGTTATTCGTGTTGGTTGTACGTGTTAAATGTCTCAATGCACCGGGTGCTGCACCAAGGGTTTTACATGCATTATCTCATGAATCAAGGCATTGATCTGAGGAGTGGTAGAATGCTAAGTATTACAATCCCCTTTTTAAGTCACAGAAAACTGAGGCTTCGAGAGGTTATACAGCTCCACCTTGGTCACACCCTGGAATCAGAGCCTGAATTTGAACTCAGCTTTGACTCTAAAGCTCTTGGATCTATTTTACATATTGGCTTCTCAAGGCTCTGCATTCTGTGAGCTATATACTGTCTTAAAATGAAAGTGAAATCTTAAGAAGCAGAGCAAGAAGAAAGCGCAGGTTGCCTAGTAGTTAGTCTCAAGGGAACAGTCATCCTAGTAGAGTTGACACAGTGCAGCAAACTGCGAAGTAGATTAGATGAATAGGAGGACACTGATTATGAAGGTTTCTGACTCTGCAACTAAGTGTAAGAAAGGATACAAGTGAGACAAAACCAGAGATTGATGAAAAACAGAAACATGGATACAGCAAAATGGCAACAACAGCCACCATTCACAGAGAAAGATGTATGTACCTGGCTTTCAACTTAAGTAAACACTGGAGCAGCTCAAAGAGTAATGGTAGCCAACCTATCCCAGAGATTTTCCTGCTAGAAAAGACCATTGGTCTGGAAGGGATAAGTATGGCATCCAAAGATGAAACAACATTAAGAAGTTCCAGGAAGAAGCCTGAGGTCAGCTCTGGCCATCCGTGGCTCTCAGTGAAAGAGAAACTCCACAGACCCAACAGAAGATGTTCTGATGCCTTGGCGAGGATCCCCTCTGCTTGATTCTGACACACTTCCAACTCCTTGGCATCACTGCCCTGGGTTCCTCATGGAAACCCAGGCACAGTGTGTGTTTCAGGAAAAGATGCTGGGATCAGGGAGGAAGGAAATTGGAAAATGAGTCATGATTAAAATGCTCTTAAAAAAAAAGCTCTTTTATGACATCAGGATGCAAGAATCAAAAGCATCTAAAGATGTCAGCAGCTTCACCCACTGTGTCTAGGTTTATATACTGCCGAAATCAGCAGTGGTCATTACTTTCAAAGGCATGAATTAAAAGCCATTGCTTCTACAGAATATGTGTAACTATATGCGTAGGAGATTTTGTATACATATGTATGTTATATAATTACACATATCTTAACATATAATTGCATATATATGTAATTAATGAGATTTTTAATAAGCTAACAATTCTTAAAATTAGCATATTACAAAAACAGACCTGAAATATCAAAAACCTAAACATTCATGTAAAGATGGCTTCTTAACTTATTTTTAAAGTTTGGTAGTTTGTATTACTGTGAAAGGAATATGGATTGGCTATCAGGGAACTTTATTATTTATTTATTTATTTATTTTGTGGTACGCGGGCCTCTCACTGCTGTGGCCTCTCCGGTTGCGGAGCACAGGCTCCGGATGCGCAGGCTCAGCGGCCATGGTTCACGGGCCCAGCCGCTCCGCAGCATGTGGGATCCTCCCGGACCGGGGCACGAACCCGCGTCCCCTGCATCGGCAGGTGGACTCCCAACCACTGCGCCACCAGGGAAGCCCTATCAGGGAACTTTTGTCACTAAATAATATTGGAAAGAGATCACCTCACTTCTCTGTGCCTCTGTTTTTTCCTTGCTAAAATGAGAGAGATGCCTGAGTATTTTTGTTAGAAGAAGTGTTCATTCCAAGTAAGCCAGGATAGAATACCAATATACGGAACAGATAAAAATGGATCCATTGTTATTGAAGCAGAGGCAGGGGCCTGAAGGAAAGTAAGGATGAGGCTGGTCCACTGGAGGGTTCAGTGAGGGTCTTGTGAAGCAGAAGTCTCAGTGAGTTTCTTTTTTGTGCCATGCTGATCAGGTTGCTGGATCTTATTTGCCTGCCCAGGGATCGAACCTGCGGCCCCTGCAGTGGAAGTGCAGAGTCTTAACCACTGGACCGCTAGGGAATTCCCAGAAGTCTCAGTGAGAAACAGCATAGTTAAACTGGGAAACAAGGGTGGTGCCTGGAGAGCAGGCTTTCTGGACTAGTGATTGTGGAAGTGGAACAGTTTTGCATTTTGACAGTGATGTAAGGGTAAGGGTGTGCTGGCCGCTGTGGTGGACAGAAGGTTCTTCCTGTGAAGGGCTCAGGAAGCCACGCGGCTCCAGTCATCAATGGGTTGGCCTGTGGAATGAATTAAGGTGGAAAGGGAGACTGACTAACGTGGGGGGTTCTGGAAAGGCAGTGAAGAAGAGCACACAGAGTGAGAAAGGGCGGTCAGCTTAGCGTGAGCCTCCAGGGAAGAGAGAGAAGAAGAATGTGGAAATGACAAAGGAGGAAAAGGAGGACCCCCCCCAACTCTGTCTTCCACCCTTGAAGTGCTTGGGATTTGAAAGAGGAAGCAGCAATGGCCATAGACACCTAGAGTGAGACGGGTAGGTTGAGTCAAGGTAAGTTTCAAATAAGTTTCAAATTCCAAATGAGAAAGATCAGGGAGAACTTTCTGAGAAGGCATTAGGGACATAGAGAGAAGTTTACTGATTTTAAAGTAAAGAGAAATTTCCTCTGGAATTATTGAGCAGTTACAGTGTTTCCACTGCAGGCATTGTGTCCAGGAGCAAGTTTGAGATTTACGGTCAGTTCAGATTTTACTGTTCTGAAGTCTTGTTCCAAATAGTCAGGGTGGTGGTGGTGGTGTGGTGTGTGTGTCAGTGTGTGTGTGTGTGTGTATGTGTGTATGACTGGCAGAGCTGTAGAAGAGAACGTCAGAAGCAATCTTCTGAAAATCACTTGAAAGATTACAAAAATTACTGTGCCCAGCCCTTACATATAGGTTATGAATATTATGTATGATAAATATAGGCAATCTGATTCTCCCTTTTATATGTCAACTGATATGCCAAGTCAATAATTACAGTCAAGGGCTTCCCTGGTGGCGCAGTGGTTGAGAGTCCGCCTGCCGATGCAGGGGACACGGGTTCGTGCCCCGGTCCGGGAAGATCCCACATGCCGCGGAGTGGCTGGGCCTGTGAGCCATAGTCGCTGAGCCTGCGCATCCAGAGCCTGTGCTCCCCAACGGGAGAGGCCACAGCAGTGAGAGGCCCGCGTACCGCAAACATAAATAAATAAATAAATAAATAAATAAAATAAAAATAATTACAGTCAAGAGAGACAGGCAACAGAGCTCTAAGGGAGCAGGTCTGAAATACCTTTATGTCAAGATCTTAACTGACAGGAAATCAGCAGTGTTTATAATTGGTTGGGGGAGGGAATCAATAGTATCTGCACAACAAAGTTCTACATCAAAGGGATCTGGAGACTGTCCTGTAGAATTAAATGCTCATAATACCAAGTTGCATTTCTCTGAAATAACCAAATACACATTCAACCTCCCTCTCTCTATAAACAAATACACTTTTCTCCATATAAACAAATCTACCCACTATAAAAAGAACCAAAATAACAGCAAAACTACAGCAGAAATACCAAAAAATGACAAGCTGACTGAATGCCTATTGTCTTTGCTTTATATTCAACAGCTAATGCTATGTTTCTCCACCTCCACTTTCCACCTTGTCCACCAGAAGTGTGAGGTTCTATGGGAAAGCAGCTCATCCTTGTTACATGTTATTAGAAGATATTATCTGCTGTTCAGCACTGACATTTTTACATACATATATTGATGATAATAACTGCACTAGAATAACCACATTAGTGAAAGTTTAAAAATGAGATCATTGTACAGGGAACTATTTGAGATGGAATGATTATATTTTAATTTGACATTCAATCCTGCAAAGTTGTAAATGGAATTCAGAGGCTGTGTGGAGTAGGGGAAAGATCCATGTGCCAACCTGTGAAACATGATCCTTTGTCAACTCCAAATTCAAAGGCTGCATATTCATTTGTCATGCTTCATGCTCTGTGATCACACCCTTTAGGCAAAGAGTGTTGACTGATCATTGTTCCTCAGGAAGGCTTGTGAAAGTCAAATATATTTGTGAACTGTAAATGCAATTTCATAGGTTAATAGTCACTAATAGCTTGTAATCAATGAACACCCTATTAGGTAAACAGTTCACTTTGAAATTTCAGCAGATGTGCTGGGGTTCTCCTCTCAAATACTCTAAAGGAGGTAGAGTTTTGGGGGGGTTTTATTGAGCGTTTTCCCATCTACCACCTCAAAACTGTCTTCTGGTTGTCTCTTTCCACCTCCCCATTAAAACTCACTTTCAGAAAACGATCTAAAAATACTAATACACAACCAGATGGTCCTTGCATTTTAAATGGCACACCAAGCCTTATTCCAGTAATTGAATCAATGCAATTTAGTTGAAAGAAGTGGCAGTGGTTTGGGGGATGGGGTTGGGGTGAGCTCTTTGGAGCTCTATTGGTTTAGGTTGAGTCCTTGCTTTGCTATTTCCTGGATACATGTTCTTGAGAAACAACTCAATCTTTCAGATCTTTAATTTCCTCATCTGTAAAATGAGGATAATCATTTCCAGGACAACATTAACTTAGTTGGGGACTTTTTGCATATTAGAAAAGGCTTCCCCTCTGCGTAGATGCATCCCCTTGGATACCTGGATTAGCAAGAAGAGTGTAGCCTGGATTTGAGCCCCACTCTCCCCCTCAGCCAGACACATTTATTCAGTGTACAAACAGCACTATGGTGCACGAGAATGATACCTAGCTGGGCTTACAGTGATTAAAGGAAATGGTGTGTGTGAACGCTACTTATCACAGGGCCTATGGCTCAATCATTACTAACTTTTTCAAAGTTGTTTTTTGCACCTTCTTTCCAGTTTGTATGTTGTCCCTGCACACATGTGCATGCATGCATGCATGCATGTACACTCGGAATAAGTTGGATTAATCAATAATAATAAAATTATAGTAATAATTAGTAAATAATAATAAATTTGCTTGAACTATTGAGACTCTATGGGGCATGCTATTTCCAGCTTGAATTATCAGAATAATTCTGCACGTGGATGATGTGTATAAACCAGAGAACGCAGACACAGTCTTGCCTAGTGTGCCTAGAAGATTCCATGAGGAACAAATAGTGCAGTGGCCTAGCTATCACTCTGTGTTTATGAGTAGAAGGAAAAGCAATAAATTAAGATGAAGAATTCAACAGGCCCGATCCTTATCCCAGGAATTCTCTGTCTGTCCTTACAAAGTAATAAATCTTGCCAAAGTGAGTTGGTGTATTAGTCCCTCCTTTAAAAATACAGTTTGGGGCTTCCCTGGTGGCACAGTGGTTGAGAATCTGCCTGCCAATGCAGGGGACACGGGTTCGAGCCCTGGTCCGGGAAGGTCCCACATGCCGCGGAGCAACTGGGCCCGTGAGCCACAACTACTGAGCCTGCGCGTCTGGAGCCTGTGCTCTGCAACAAGAGAGGCCGCGACAGTGAGAGGCCCGCGCACCGCAATGAAGAGTGGCCCCCGCTTGCCGCAACTAGAGAAGGCCCTCGCACAGAAATGAAGACCCAACACAGCCAAAAATAAAATAAATAAATAAATAAATAAATTTATTAAAAAAAAAAAAAAAAAAGAATACAGTTTGTTCAGTCTGAGGCCACAATGTAACAAAACATTTTTCTTCATGGAGAAAAGTGGAACATTTGTAGTCCTGCCTGTGGGCAGAATGCTCCAGGGGCTGAAGCTCTTCCAGGTGGAGACCAGTACTTGCCTTGATTCAGTTTCCCTGGGTGTGGTACAGATTTGGGAGTGAATAGTGCTGACATTAGAGAGAAAGACAGAATTCTGAATAGCAAACCCACTGACATTCTTTGTACTATGAACTCTTTTGCACAGATAAGTGCTGCTTCCTGGGAGAATATGAATACCCTTACTTTACATTACACTACAAAGGAGAAAATAAAAGAATTTTAGCTACCTGCTAAGAATATAAACACAAGTACACACACACACACACACACACACACAGAGGAACCCCTGCCCCAACAATGATTAGTTCATTGGAATTGAGACTTCAAGGATTTCAAGGTAAAATTTACCAATTTTAGGAAACTCAAGATTGCTACAACTCCAGCAAGTTTGAATCAGCTGAAAACAATTCTCAGACTCATTTCAAGTCACATCCCTTTCTCTAATTTGTACACTACCGAACTCTGAGAAAATAATATGGAGAAATCCTCTCAGGGTGTCACAGGATGAAAATCAAGGCCCGTATGTTATTTTTCTTCCAGCAAGGTCCTCGTCACTACTGTTAATATATTTTTTAAAATGTAACACCCAATGGCATATAAATCAGATGTAAAAATAAACTGTTTTTAATGAAAAGAAAAATATTAGGTTGAGAAATGATGGCACTCATGTAATAGTATTTGAATTCAGATTCCATTTACATGTAGTAAAGGGGAAAGTATTGTCTCAGTTGGCTCTGTCGGTTTTCTGTCGCTCAAATGACCAGTTGAACGCCAGAGTCTGGGGAGAACCTCAGTAAAATTAACCTTGCAGAGGGGAACGACATCACCATACCTTCTCCTCAGTTCAACACGTAAAACTAAAATTATATGTCAGATAAGAAGGATTAGGGGAGAGGAAATTTCCTCTAAAATACATTTGTACTATTGTTTCCTCTAGTCCTTTGTTTGGATAATTGGCTTTTCTGAATTCAAATGCTAGAATCACAATGAATGACCCTCTGTTGAAAGCTTTAGCAAATGCATGAGTAACATTTCAATTGCAAACTCTGTTCCACTTTTCCAAGCAGGATAATGCCTCTGTTTTTTCCAGTCATGGATCTGAAACGGGCCTCCATTCATTAACCAGAGCTATTTTGAATCTTTAGCATCTCACCTAGGACTTTGCAGATTTTTACTTTATGTCCATCCCAGTTCCAACTGGCCATGGGATCAGAGGACAAAGCATTGTGTGGATGGAGAGAAGGAGGGTACCTGGCCTGCAGATCTGCTTCTGGGCCAGCTAGCTCTCTAGAAGGGTCTATTAGCTCATCAGGCAATGGCTAACCTGTTTACCACAAAATGTTCCATCTGGTGCTGCACTGAAGCATTCTATTACTTTTTTTAAACAATGAACAAGGGGTTTGTTTTTAACTAAAATTTCAGGAACTACAAACTAACACTCAGCATAGGGTCTGGTAATACTGCTAGGTCTTTGAAGAACTTTTGATAATATTCAAGACGTAGAAAGGAGTTATTTAGTCATTCCTTAACTGACATTACAAGTCACCTAGTTATGAATTTTCACTGTCCCCTGTAATCCTGCAAATTAAAAGAGATGCTTTTTCATTGCAAAGGAGACAAACGGTAAGCTCCTTAACACAAAACACTCCTTTAATTCACTTGCCTTGAAATACACACAGTTCATAGCCACTTTAAGGCAGCAGGCACAGCAGGAGTTTAAATGTTACTAAAATAGGGCCTCCCTGGTGGCGCAAGTGGTTGAGAGTCCGCCTGCCGATGCAGGGGATACGGGTTCGTGCCCTGGTCTGGGAGGATCCCATATGCCGCGGAGCGGCTGGGCCCGTGAGCCATGGCCGCTGAGCCTGCGCGTCCGGAGCCTGCGCGTCCGGAGCCTGCGCGTCCGGAGCCTGTGCTCCGCAACGGGGGAGGCCACAACAGTGAGAGGCCCGCATACCGAAAAAAAAAAAAAAAAAAATGTTACTAAAATAAATCCTTCTCCCTCCCCTGTTCTGGGCTGTCCTTCTCCAACACCCTGTGCTGACGGGGGCTGTATCCCCACAGGAGTCACAGTCCTGGAAGCAAGTATACTCTGCAGCAATGCCATGGGGATGGAGCTGGTGACCACCTTTCTCAGGGCGGTGGTGCAGAAGCAGGGTGCTTATTGTTTATATAAAGGTCAACAGTGATTATCTGCTGGAGTCTGTTTACAAGCTTTGTGGTTAAGAGCTTCTGCTCACAGAAGATACTACTGAGTTTGAAATCTACTCTGCCACTAACCATCTGATTTATTCTAGAAAGAAATCTAGAAAAGGAAAACATAAAGGAAGACAGTCTCTATCACCTAGGGCTGCTACAAAGTTGAAATTTAGTTGTACCCTTAAAGCTAGAGTCCAACTCTCTTGTATCTCTCCTTCGCCACTTTCTGTCATGTGACCATGACCAGGACAATTAACATCTCTGCTTGGATTCCTCATCTATATAATCATATAAAATAAAATAAAAAGGAAGGGGAAATAATAATACCTCTTGGGGTTGTTATGAAGATTACAATTTAAGATATATAAATGCTTAGAACAGTGCCTTGCACACAGTCAGGTGTAAGTGTTAGTCATCACCATCATCATCATCATTATCATCATCATCACCATCATTACAACAATCATCAGCAGCACTGTTGTGACATGGAGCACATTATTTATGATTTATGTGACTGTGTTCTAAACGATAGCCCTCATTTCTGATATTATGGTTTTCCTAGCTTATCAGTATCTCCTCAGTTTTCTGCAAGGAATATGTATTTCTTTGAAGTGAGCAAAAAAATTGAAGGTATAATTAGAAAATAATGGTTTAGATCATTTTGATGCTGAGAAGTAAATACAAAGAGGTATAGGAAATAATCTCTTCTACCAAGGATGTGAACATGTGGATGGAGAGTCAGAGCATATTATAAACAGATTAAAAGGCAGAGTGTAAACAAGAGAATTGGTTTGAAGTCTCAAGTCTGACTCTTACCTTGCCCTGAATCTATGGGGAAGGAGGGAAAGACAGACAGATAGGCAGAAAGGGGTGGGGGGGCGGGGAGGGAGGGAGAGAGGGAGAGGAGAGAGAGAGAGAGAGAGAGAGAGAGAGAGAGAGAGAGAGAGAGAGAGAGAGAGATGGAGAGAGAGAGAAGAGACAGGATTGAACCAGATGGTGCTAAGTGTTTTCTGTTGACATGGGGAAAAGGAGTGACATTGGACAGATCCATGATAAAATTCCCATTGTACACCTTGGTTCCTCCTTAGTTTCTCTCCCACTCAGAGGCACCTTGGCTCTCTCATCCATCTTCCCCCTACACACACCCTCAAGGACCATACATCATCTGTGATTTCTATTTTACTCTTCCACTAAGGAGGCATTCCAGGAAGCAAAGAGAAGTGTCCTGTTTGTTAGGTTCACACTCCTTAGAAGTCCCGACAGATGCTGCAAATAAAAACTCTTTCAACTCGATTTCCAGCTTCGTGATATTTGGCAATTCAGTGAATCTTTCCAGGTATAACTTCTTTACTTTTTTGAAGAAATTGAGATGTAACTTACACATAGTGAAATGCATGGGTGTTAAATGTACCGTTTGATCAAATTTGACAAATACACATATAAGTGTAACCAATACCCCTAGCAGGACATAGAACATTTACATCACTCTAGAAATCCCCTTGGGTGGGGCTTACTTTCTTAATAGGCACAATGAGCATTGAACAACAACCCTCAGTAATTAGAAGGGTTGCAGTGAGAACCAATGAAATGCTCTTCACATAAGCACCTTGCTGACCACTTTAAGATGTATTAGTGTGTAAGTGCTGAATTAGCACCCAGGGGTTTCCTTAATCACAAAGGGAGAGATGGCTGGGAGTGGGGGTCAGGGGTGGCAGGCTGTTACAGGTACTTTAGATAAAAAGAAGCAAGGATAGAAGGTAGACACAGGGATGTACACCTCATACTTCTTGCACAACACATACAAAATGAGACTGGAGAAGAGCCCGAAGCAGTGACAGATTTCCTGGCCTGTGAAGGGAAGCACTAGCCATGTTCCAGGAAAACCCACCGGAAGCTTTGTTCCCTTCCTGAGGTGGAGACCGCTTCAAGAACTGCCATGCCTCCTTGGCCTGTCCTTGGAAGGAGGCCCCAGGCCCGCCAGGTCAGAGTGGATGGGGGACATGAGGAGGAGGTGCTCTGGGCACCGCACTCCCAGAATCACAGTCTCTCCTCCAAAGGGAACCACCTTTGCTGCTCCCACTCTTCTCCCAGGTCAAGCGACCATCTGAGTATTTTGCAAATCTGTCTGTCACAGAACACAAAGTAGCAGCTACTTGAAACCCAGCAGCATGTCAGAATCCAGAAGACCAGAGTTTCAATCCAGACTCAAACTCCCACTCTCTACTAACTCTGGAGTGTCCTAAGGACACTATTGCATTGTCCCCACACCTGTCATTGGCCCTATTCACTATATAAATATTTGAATCCTGGCTCTGTCAGCCTTCTGAGCATCTACTGTGTGGAAGGCACTGCACCAAGTTGGATGTGGGAACAGCAGACCCCTGCCCTCCCATGCTCTCCACGTGAAGTCAGGAGTCTCCAGAGGAACACTGCCCCTGACTGCAGGGCGGCAGATGTGACTCAGTGACCTCACATGTGCTCTCAGTGCAGAGCAGGGGATGGGGTGGCACAGAAAGACACCCTGCCCTCTCAATCCATCTTTGCCTCTCTTCCCCTCTGAGTCTCTGCTGGACATTCTCCTCAGTGTCCCGTTTACTTCTTACAAACTCCTATGCTTTAAAATAGGCGCTATGTCATCACTCCCATCTTACAGATGGGGAGACTGAGGCACTGAGAAGTTAAGTAGTTTGCTAAAGGTCATACACTTCTAGTGGTAGCCCCAGGACTCACACCCGGGACCTGTGAGCATCATTTCCTCTCAAACAGAAAGTAGCTTCTTCACCTCCAAAACCTGAGACTCCCACCTCACTTCTTCCTTCCCTCTCCCTCTCAGTATACCCTATGTCCCAAGACGATGGTTTCACACTTCTGTCCCTTGTTCAGCCATCTGCCTCTGCTAGGCCAAGGCCACCATGTCCTCACAGATGCCCTATAGGAAAAGCTCTTGACGGGTGGCCCTGTTTCCAGAACCCCTGCCTGCAACAGGCTTTCTGGGGACAGACTCAAACTCTTGCTTCTATGTGTTATGTTCAACCTTTGTCCCCACACACGACTCCAAAACCTTTACCTGGAATTCAAGGCTTCCCTCACCTAGGCTCATTCTAACTCCCCCAGATTACTTTCCTACTACCTCAATGTGGGAACCGCCTAGCCAGTCCGTTCTGATTTTTTATTTACTCAACAATATTTGAGCAAGTACTACTGTGTACCAGGCACTAAGTCCAGGGCTATCTAATTCTACTCCCTGTCCAAGGTCTACCCAAGTGCAACTATCTGCCTCCTCTGAAACTACTGTAGTACTTGGGGTCCACACCACCTATTTCAATCTCTAATTGTTGTATGCCTTGACATTTCATGTTCCCAACTGGACTCTAAGCTTCTTGCAAGAAAGAGACATATCCTGTGTGTCTAAGTCTTCAGCCTACCATCTGGAATGGGTGCTCCCCTTGGGCTGGGATGTGTGTTATCTGTTTTGTTTCACGATGAATCCAAGTGCTGAGAACATGCCTGTTCCATGCTAGGGACTCAGGAAACATTTGCTAAATGATGAATGAGTCTCTTTCCACACCTGAGCACATATTATGGGCTTTAAATCAGTACCTAATTATTAGAGAAATCACATCACTAATCATTAGAGAAATGCAAATCACAACTACAATTAGGTATCACCTCACACTGTTCAGAATGGCCATGATGAAAAAGTCTACAAACAATGAATGCTGGAGAGGGTGTGGAGAAAAGGGAACCCTCTTGCACTGTTGGTGGGAATGTAAATTGATACAGCCACTATGGAGAACAGTATGCAGGTTCCTTAAAAAACTAAAAAAAGAAC
Organism: Mesoplodon densirostris; assembly: GCF_025265405.1. Lineage (NCBI taxonomy): Eukaryota > Metazoa > Chordata > Mammalia > Artiodactyla > Ziphiidae > Mesoplodon > Mesoplodon densirostris. Next base: position 48,040,083 of record NC_082663.1, read on the forward strand.
TACCATATGACCCAGCAATACCACTACTGGGCATCTACCCTGAGAAAACCATAACTCAAAAGGACACATGTGCCCCAATATTCATTGCAGCACTATTTACAGTAGCCAGGACATGGAAACAACCTAAACGTCCAATGACAGATTAATGGATAAAGAAGATGTGGTACATATATACAGTGGAATATTACTCAGCCATAAAAAGGAACAAAATTGGATCATTTGTAGAGATGTGGATGGACCTAGAGTCTGTCATACAGAGTGAAGTAAGCCAGAAAGAGAAAAACAAATATTGCATATTAACGCATATATGTGGAATCTAGAAAAATGGTACAGATGAACCTATTTGCAGGGCAGGAATAGAGATGTAGATATAGAGAACGGACATGTGGACACAGGACGGGGAAGGGAGGGTGGGAGGAACTGGAAGATTAGGATTGACATATATACACTACCATGTGTAAAATAGCTAGCTAGTAGGAACACACTATAAACCACAGGAAGCTCAGCTCGGTGCTCTGTGACGACCTAGATGGGTGGGATAGGGGGAGGGATGGGAGGGAGGTCCAAGAGGGAGGGGATATATGTATACATATGGCTGATTCACTTCGTTGTACAGCAGAAATGAACAGAACATTGTGAAGCAATTAAACTCCAGTAAAATAAAATAAAATAAAAATCAGTACCTAAATATTTGAGTGTTTAATATTAATTATGAGATTTTTTTCCAGACCTTCAGAAAAAAATAATAAACAACCTTTGAAAAGTTCAAAAAAATTGCTTTTGCACTCAGGGACACACCAGCAGATTCTAGAATTCCCATGTAGTTGTGGCAAGCACAGATAGAACCCCATAGCTCCTGACAGATGAATGTCCCCCAATCTTTTGTTGAAAAATAAAAATAATAAATGTGCTCATTATCTGCACTATACATTATCCACAGCTTATCAATATGCATTGCTCATTGAGATGTTCTTCTTGCTAGGATCCATTCTCTTACTTCAGTGTTACTATCACTGCTCAGTAATACTGACAATTTGCTAACACCCATAGATAGTTGTATATCATTTACATACTTTAATTAGAGTGTTAGAAGCATCATATTTTAGAGTTGGAAGGAATCTTACTCAATATCTAGATGTCTACAAGCTTTATTTTTTTTTAAGCATTGAAAGTTGTTTTTTTAAACTAGAATCTTACAAAGAACTCAGTGTATAATGAGGTAAAAGTCGAGTTGTTCTGGTTGAAAAGGGGGGTGGGGAGAGTGGGAGAGAGCCTAAAGCCTCATCTGCTCACAACTCGCCTTCACCACCTGCCATCCCAAAGCATACCACCCCTCACCACAGAACCCATCAATTATGTAGCATACAGTTTGAACTACACCTGACCAGGACTAGCCCCTTACTTAACACAGAAGAGAGGAGATTCAAAGAGGGTAAGAAATATCATTCAGCTGGTCAGGAGAGGAGCCATGAGGGATTCCTGCCCGCCAGTGCAAGGGTCTTTCCACCACACTGTACAGACGCTAAACCAAGGTCATTACTGACAACACCATTCTCACCCAAATCCTTCCAGGCATTTCTCTATCTCCATGCTGGGCATCTACTTCTTTCCTACAAGGCTAGCACTGATTCCTCTTTCTAGTTGCCTTTGCTTTTTTCTTTTTTTCTTAATTTTATTTTTGAACCCGTTGGGTCTTAGTACCTGCACGCAGGCTTTCTCCAGTTCTGGCAAGCAGGGGCTACTCTTCATTTTGGTGCGCAGGCTTCTCATTGCGGTGGCTTCTCTTGTTGTGGAACACAGGCTCTAGGCTCGTGGGCTCAGTAGTTGGGACTCATGGGGTCAGTAGTTGTGGCTCATGGGCTCTAGAGCGCAGGCTCAGTAGTTGTGGCGCACAAGCTTAGTCACTCCTTGGCATGTGGGATCTGCCTGGACCAGGGATTGAACCTGTGTCCCCGTGCATTGGCAGGCGGATTCTTAACCACTGTGCCACAGGGGAAGTCCTGCTTCTTTTTTGAATTAAAAATTTTTTTTTTAATTTAAAATTTTATTGTAGTTGATTTACAATGTTGTGTTAATTTGTTCCATACAGCAAAGTGATTTATATACATATATTTATATATATAAAGTATATGTATAGTTTTCATATTTTTCCCCATTATGGTTTATCACAGGATACTGAATATAGTTCCCTGTGTTATAGAGTAGGACTTTGTTGTTTGCCCCTGGTTTTTGAATCCAGACTTTAGGAAATGCCAGATTACCAGCCTGTTTAACAATTTCTTTCCATGTCCTCTAAATTGCTGTCAGCTGTCCTCCCAAAACTTCTGTCTTGAAAGTAGTTACTTAGGTTAGCACTTAGCGAAGGTGTTCTGGTGAACTATTTAGTACCCATAGCGTGCCTTTCACCTCAGAGCCCACTGTCTACAGGGAGATTTTCATGGCTGAGAGACGTAGGCAAACATTCACATATGTTGGCCCATTTATAAAGCAGCTTCACTTAAAGCCCCATGACTTTAAAATGGTACCTTTGCAAACAGATATCTCTTTTTTTTATTATTATTATACATTTACACAGACACACATCATTAGTTCTTTATTGACATCCTGTTTTATTTTTATCTGGTTTTAATGCTAGCTGTGAGTGTCATCATAAAACTGTCTTCCAGAATACCTACTGATAGGGAAGAGGAAAAGGATGAAACGAAACTCAGTGCCATATGGGAGAGGAGAGTCCTCAGCATCCCTGCTGCCCGAGTTACTGAATGGCAGATGCAGTGTGCAGGGCAGGAGTGGAGCCAGAGGAGGGAAGGGGCTCACAGGCTGCCTTGGAGAGCACCTATGCTTGCAGCTTGGCAGGAAATGGAGCACGTGGTCACCAGAGCAGTCAGCTCTGAGGCCTGACTTGCACAGTCCAGAGAGAAACCCAAGGCTGCTGGAGGAGAGACAACTGGGGTCCCTGGAAGGTGGAAACCCAACATTTAATTGACGCATGTCAACTTAAGTACCAATAACTCTTTTCCTCCCCCCCCCCCCGGTTCCTGACTGGTTGGAGTTATCAATTTTTTAATCTTTTCTGTTTGGGGGGGCTGCTTAGACTTCATTTCGTTCTTATCACTCAGTTTTGCTTTAGGAGGAAAGCTCTCAAGAAATGCATTTTCAGGACTAGATTATCTCATTTCAATGACTGACTGAATTTCAAGTATGTGATTTAGGCTTCCCCAAGCTGGGTTGCTTTTGACTCTATATGATTTTTCATATGGTGGAAGTGTGATATGAATTATTTTAATAACTCCTTGCATCACATACACCTACAGCTTCTCTTGTTCAAGTAATATTCAGACATGTGAGTGGTGGATGTCAAAGAGTGCACAGGAAATCACAGTGGGGATGAGAATGGCTTCCAAAAAAGTCACCGAATCCTAGCGTGCATTAATAGAAATGCAATGCCCAGTATAAGGAGACGCTGTACACTTGACTGCTCCCTTCACGCTGTATGTGCGGCTGTGTATTCAGTTTTGTCCAGACACATTTTCAGATGATACTGAAGTACAATTGAATATGGTCTAAATTCATGTCCTGGCCTTCAGTATCTTGTATGATGGGATCTCTGTAATACTTTATCAGGCTCATCCCCCAAACTCTCCTCCTCTGAGTATCTTTGTTCCTATATCAGGCCTAGCTCATTCCACTCAGGACCTTTCTCTTACAGTTTCCCCTGCTTCAAAAGCTCTTCCTTTTCCTTGCAGGTTATTTCTCCTCAATCAGATCTTGGAGATGCCTTCCCTGATGACCAAATATAAAGCACATGCACACACACACACACACACACACATACACCTTCTCCCTTTCCCATTCATCCCTGTGTCATTTTTATCTTGGCACTGATTATCTGAATGATGGTGTGTGTGTATGTCTGTATAAGTGTGTGTGTGTATGTGTGTGTGCGTGTCTGTACATGCATGTGTGTGTGCATGTCTGTGCGTGTGTGTATATGTGTGCGCGCGTGTATGTGTGTGCGTGTGTGTATGCATGTATGTGCCTGCGTGTGTATGTGTGTGCGTGCGCGCGTGTGTGTGTGCATGTACGCAGTTTATCTTCTGCCTCCCTCTACTACTCCTCTGTAAGCTCCATGAAAGAAGAGGCCTTCTTTGCCTTGTTGTCTGCTATATCAACAGTCTCCACAACAGTGCTGGCACATGGCTTAAACTCATTAATATTTGTTCAATGAATCATAAGTAAATGAAGAGAGTATGTCTGGTGTCAGCTGACCAGGGTGGTGAGAGTACAAAGTGGGATTATCTGTAAAACTATTGGAGCAAGTAGAATTTTAGCCTGGGAAAGAGCAGATTCAGAGAAGCCGTGGTAATGGTCATAAACAGTCTCAGGGGCTGCCACACAGCAAAGGGATTGGTGAGGTCAGAGGCAGGAAATCTGGTGTGTATCGTTCAGGCTTTTTCATGGAAAGATTATAACAAAGGAGCTCTTGAAAAAGGATGGGCTTCTTCCTTAGACAGGGCTTTCTCTAAATGTAAAGTATCAGGGAAAGACTTGGATTAACTCTCAGATGTAGAAGGTAATTCCACTATGAACAAGAAAAATACAGGAATTGTAGAATGAGAGAAAGTTGATTTTGGAAGAAAGATCATTCATTTTAATTCTTCACTCTGAAAAGGGGAACCAAAGGGTAAAAGAAGTATCATGGTTTGCCCCAAGGTGTAGTGGACACTATTGGCTGCCTAATCCCACACCTATTCCCAAACTATCATCTCTTACTCATTTCCAATATTGAGGTTGGAAATGCTAAACACCAATTTCCTTAGCTTCTCTTACAGTTGGGCTGACCTCTTGATATAGTTCTAGCCAAAGAGAAATAAATGAAAGAATGGTGGATATTTCCAGAATAACTTTGCTTTCCTGATAAAGGAGACAGAAGTGGTTATTGCTGCCTTTCTCCTTCTTAAATTGAAAGAGGATGTGATGGCTGAAGCTGCAGCCATTTTGTGATCATTAGAGAAAAGCCAAGAGAAGCACAGAGATTCCGGCCCTACCATTGTACTGACACAAGGCCAGCAGCTCTTTCCAGACTTCCTTATTTGTTTAAAAGACTGTTAGTAGGGTTTTCTTGCAGGCAAAAGCATTTCTAACTGACACAGAGATATTACAGAAAGTGTCAGAGTTAAGCTTAATTTTATTTTAATATTCAATTATCTACATATAATTATTATATATTTATTTATATAATATATTACATAATAATATATTAATTTTATATTCCCTAATGTTCAGGCAGGTGGTTGTTTTCATTGTATATACTCACTCAGTTGTCAGTTATTGTGAAATGACTATTGTGTTCTGGGCACAGAGCTAGGATCTGGCCAGTGTGTTGGGGTCCCTGGCCATACAAAATCTACTCTGATAGAAAAGAAAGACTGGGCTTCTCTGGTGGCGCAGTGGTTGAGAGTCCACCTGCCAATGCAGGGGACACGGGTTCGTGCCCCGGTCCGGGAAGATCCCACATGCCGCGGAGCGGCTGGGCCCATGAGCCATGGCTGCTGAGCCTGCGTGTCCTGAGCCTGTGCTCCACAACGGGAGAGGCCACAATAGTAAGAGGCCCACGTACTGCAAAAAAAAAAAAAAAAAAAAGAAAGACTATACTGGTGAATACATGATTACGATTCAATGAAATAAAAGCTACAACAGAGGGATGCACAGGATGCCAGGATAACAGAGAAGCCCTAGTTCCAATATGCTAAAGGGACAAAGAGTACATCCTAAAGGGGAAAACATATACTCAGAGCTAGACTTAAATGAAGAGTAGAGGTTGCCCAGATGGGGTGGGGGTGGAAGGGAAAGTATCTCTGGGCAGGAGACTGCCGTGCAGAGAGGGAGGCCCACTCAAGGAGCTGCAGATAGTTTGGCAAGACTAAAACTCAGTGCATGCAAGGTGAGAAGGGGGCTGCAGAAAGACGTAGGGGAGGTGCCAAAAGGTGAGGATAAGCAGAAGCGAAATAAGAAAAGGATCTTATTTGCCAAGGTGAGGTGTATCCAGGAACAGGTTCTAGAAAGTTACTGAAGTTTCAAAAGTAGGAAGTGACCAATCAGATTTGCATTTAAGAGAGATTCCCCTGGTGGCAAGGTGGGGCGTAAACTGGTGGGGAGAGGTGTAAGGGCAGCTCAAGACCGGGAGTCAGGGAGGTGAATGAGGAGGCAGAGATAATGGGGTCTAACTTAAGGGAATATCTGTGATTACCCAAAGGAGTTGAAGACTCACGTCCACACGAAAACCTGCACACAGATGTTTACACTAGCTTTATTCATAACTGCCCAAACTTGGAAGTGACCAAAACGTCTTTCAGGAAGTGAATGGATAAATTAACTGTGATATGTCCAGGCAATGGAAAATTATTCAGTGCTAAAAAGAAATGAACTATCAAACTAGGAAAGGACATGAAGGAGCCTTACATGCACATTACTAAGTGAAAGAAACCAATCTGAAAAGGCTACACACTGTATTATTCCAAACATATGACATTTTATGAAAGGTAAAACTATGGAGACAGTAAAAAGATCAGTGGGTTGGGGGAAGAGAGGGATGAAAAGATAGAGCACAGAGAATTTTTAGGGCAGTGAAACTATTCTGTATGATGCTGTAATAGTGGACACATGTCATTATACATTTGTTCAAACCCGTAGGGTGTAATTAGTGAACGCTAATGTAAACTATAGACTCTGGGTGATGATGTGTTAATGTAGGTTCATCAGTTATAACAAATGGGCCACTGTGGTGGGGAGGTTGATAATAGCGGAAGCTATGCTGTCGGCGGGCAGGGGATATGTAGGAAATCTCAGTATCTCCCACTCAATTTTGCTATCAACCTAAAACTGCTCAAAAAAAAAAAAATAAAGTTGAGAGAGAGAGAGAATATATCTGTGAGATACTGAGAAGGTAGAAGTCAAAGGACTTGGGGGACAATTAGGTAGAGGGTATAAGGAGGAGTTAAGGGTGATGGGCAGGTTTCTGACCTTCGTGACTGGAAGGATGGCAATACCTTTCCAAAGCCAGGTAACATGAGAGGTAGGAACAGCCTAGGACAGGGCAATCCAGGGGCAAGTAAGGGTTACAGGAAACATCGCACCTCCTTAAGACATAAATTTATTACATGTGTAGAACCTGTTTTCTATGCCTAAATCTACTGTCCTAAAAAAATAGTCATGGAATAAAATGTCAAGTGATTCGGGCACCACGTGGGAAACTAGGGGGATTTCTTAGTTGGGACCCTGATTTTCATATATTAATGATTTTCTCTATATGTACTTCCCCATCTCTTAAATAAAATATACATTTCCTAGGAGTTTTACAACAACTATATTGTATTGTGCAAAGATATTTGATTAAAATGGCCCCTGTTGTCAATAATTATAAAAATAAAATCGTTTTAATTTCCACTGGCCACAAAATAGTATGAACCATTATCTTACAGTCACAGCTTGTACACATGCAAAAATGTCACTAAGTGTTAATTAAAGTAATATTTTTCTTTTTAAATGTTAAAATGATTCTTTTCAGTTTGTTTAACAAAAGCTTTCTAACCTCCAATTCACATTTCTGAATATTAAGTGAGTTTCAGTAGTATCTGTGTTTCATTGCTAAACTCTGAATTCTGTCTTTTTTCTTAGTGGTAAAACTAGAATCACAATGATTACTTCTGATTTATATTCATAAATCTACCAAATGGCTACATTGGCCACAGAGTTAATATAATTTCAATTTCTAGAAATCAACATTTGTAAACTGCATGCCCCCAGAAGTATACTTTTTAAATGATTTCTTCTAACTTTTTGTTCACATCTCATTAATTGCATAGAAAAAAGAAAAACCTTAGTTTTTTTTTTTTTTTTTATACCTCAGGAAACATATGGTGTAAATGCTTAAGGAAATGTGAGTCATGTCTTTGATGAGGCAACTACTGAAAAATCAGCTCCTTCTGCTACAGTATAAATAGCATGATAAGCCCTATCGAAGGTCAGAAATCTAATTTTAAAATATGTATTTCAAGAGTTTTTATTTTAGCCATCTTGCCATCTATTAGAAATGTGGTCTATTCGGTGACCAATTCACCTTCTAGTGTACTTGCTTTTCATTGTTTTGAAGCAAGAGCGATGCAAAGTCTCATTTCATTATATTTTGACTCAAAGATCCCTGAGATATTGCAGAACCAAGGAAAACAATCTCTTCTACCCAATCTCTGCTCTCCTTCCCCCACCCACGAAAAATCCTTTCACCTCCCAAACAACTTCTAAAAATACATGTTTCTTTTCTGTTAACTGCTCTCTTGAAACTTGAAGATGTGTCTGAAGTATTTTGTTGTCAATGTTACTTATTTCCAAATTCCCATCTGGCTCTCAAAGGACTCTTCCCAAATGAGCACCTCTGAAAGTTGGAATGGACTTGGCCATAGGACACAGGTGATGCCATTTATAAAATAGCACTTGACACCTCCAGCATCTCGCCCTGACTCTGAGCTCATCCATGTTCAGTGGGTGCTTGGTAAGCAGAACTGTTTAAATAACTCCTCCAGGAAGAAGGGGACTTGATTGATAGGTGAAGTTCAGGCCACTTGTGTATTACTTGCAAAGGAGTCCTGGGACAAGAATAGAATCTCATTCGCCTGCATTTTTAGACATAAGGAAACTGAGGTAGAGGGAGGTTGCTTGCTTCAATAGCCCCAGAACTTAGAGACGGAGTTTCCTGCCCATTGTTTAGTCATGAGACAAACCTAGGTAGGTCTGGTATACTTGTCACCCTTGGCTGAGACTGGACTTCATTTCCACTGACTGGTCCTCAGCTTCGTACAGCTCATGTGCAGCTAATTCCTGACCTTGCTTTGCCACCTGTCAAAACATCTGGAGCACCAAATTCTCAACCAACTTCAAAGAGAACTGTGTTTGGATTCATTTGCTTTTGCAAGTACCACAAGTAGATTTTAAATTAATTATTATTATAAAAGAAATACATGTTTATTTTGGAGAATTTTAGAAATAAGTGAAAGGACAAGGAATCTCTAAATCATTCATAATTCCCCACCCAGAAATAGCTAACATCCATAATTCCCCACCCAGATCCATGGCTAACAGATGGCTGTATTTACTTCTAGTCTTTTCAAATATGCATAGACATTGCCAAAATGGATAGTATGTAATATAAACACATATCCCGATTTTTCAATTTTTATTGTATAAAGTTTTCCATATTACAATATTTCAGATACTCTTTGAAAACAGGTACTTCACTGGTTGCATACTATCGTATGCATACATGGGAAGTTAAACCCAGCAGTGGTTTCTCTATACTCTGAGGATAAAGTCCACATTTCTTAGCTTGACCTGCTTAGGCTCCCCTGGTCAGCACTCCAGGCTTACCCCCAGACACCGTTTAATGCCATGCTTTCATTTAGGTTTCTTTCATATACTTGGTTCTTTCTGCCAGGAATATCCTTCCCCGTGGTAGGCACGATTTTCAGATGGCCCCCAAGATTCCCATCTCTTTATATCTTTGTCCTATATAGTCCCCTTCGCTCAAATGTGGGCCAGACCTATGAACATGAGATGTCACTCCCATGGTTAGGTTACAGTATTTGGAGAAGGTGAAGGGATTTTGCAAACGGAATTCAGGGTCCCAACTCTGCTGATTATCTTAGGTGGACCTCACTTAATCAGAAGCAAGTTCTTAAAAGAGGAAGTTCTTAAAAGAGTTCTCCTTTCTGAAGCGAGACGTCGGCCTGCTGGTCTTGAAGAGGTGAGCTGCTGTGTTGTAGGAAGGGCTGTGAGAGGGTGAGGAAGTGCCAACGGCCTACAGCACCTGAAAACGGCCTTGGCCGACAGCCAGCAATAAAGCGGGGGCCTAAGTCCTAAAACTGCAACGAGCTCAATTCTGCCAACAACCTGAAGGAGCTTGAGAAGAAGACCTCAGCCCCAAAAATGAATGTGCCTGGTCACCACCTGACTGCAGCTTCATGAGCCCCTGCACATAAAACACAGGTAAGACTGAGCCACACTACTGACCCAGGAAAACTGTGAGATCATAAGTGTATTTTGTTTTTGTTTTTAAACACCTTTATTGGAGTATAATTGCTTTACAATGGTGTGTTAGTTTCTGCTTTATAACAAAGTGAATCAGTTCTACATATACATATGTTCCCATATCTCTTCCCTCTTGCGTCTCCCTCCCTCCTACCCTCCCTATCCCACCCCTCTAGGTGGTCACAAAGCACCAAGCTGATCTCCCTGTGCTATGCAGCTGCTTCCCGCTAGATATCTATTTTACGTTTGGTAGTATATATATGTCCATGCCACTCTCTCACTTTGTCCCAGCTTACCCTTCCCCCTCCCCATATCCTCAAGTCCATTCTCTAGTAGGTCTGTGTCTTTATTCCCGTCTTACCCCTAGGTTCCTCATGACCTTTTTTTTCTTTTTTTCCTTAGATTCCATATATATGTGGTAGCATACGGTATTTGTTTTTCGCTTTCTGAGTTACTTCACTCTGTATGACAGACTCTAGGTCCATCCACCTCATTACAAATAACTCAATTTCGTTTCTTTTTACGGCTCAGTAATATTTCATTACATATATGTGGCACATCTTCTTTATCCATTCATCTGATGATGGACACTTAGGTTTCTTCCATGTCCTGGTTATTGTAAACAGAGCTGCAATGAACATTTTGGTACATGACTCTTTTTGAATGATGGTTTTCTCAGGGTATATGCCCAGTAGTGGGATTGCTGGGTCATATGGTAATTCTATTTTTAGTTTTTTAAGGAACCTCCATACTGTTCTCCATAGTGGCTGTACCAATTCACATTCCCACCAACAGTGCAAGAATGTTCTCTTTTCTCCACACCCTCTCCAGCATTTATTGTTTCTAGATTTTTTGATGATGGCCATTCTGACTGGTGTGAGATGATATCTCATTGTAGTTTTGATTTGCATTTCTCTAATGATAAATGATGTTGAGCATTCTTTCATGTGTTTGTGGCAATCTGTATATCTTCTTTGGAGAAATGTCTATTTAGGTCTTCTGCACATTTTTGGATTGGGTTGTTTGTTTTTTGTTATTGAGCTGCATGAGTTGCTTGTAAATTTTGGGGATTAATCATTTGTCAGTTGCTTCATTTGCAAATATTTTCTCCCATTCTGAGGGTTGTCTTTTCGTCTTGTTTATGGTTTCCTTTGTTGTGCAAAAGCTTTTAAGTTTCATTAGGTCCCATTTGTTTATTTTTGTTTTTATTTCCATTTCTCTAGGAGGTGGGTCAAATAGGATCTTGCTGTGATTTATGTTATAGAGTGTTCTGCCTATGTTTTCCTCTAAGAGTTTGATAGTATCTGGCCTTACATTTAGGTCTTTACTCCATTTTGAGTTTATATTTGTGTATGGTGTCAGAGAGTGTTCTAATTTCATACTTTTACATGTACCTGTCCAGTTTTCCCAGCACCACTTATTGAAGAGGCTGTCTTTTCTCCACTGTATATTCTTGCCTCCTTTATCAAAGATAAGGTGACCATATGTGCATGGGTTTATCTCTGGGCTTTCTATCCTGTTCCATTGACCTATATTTCTGTTTTTGTGCCAGTACCATATTGTCTTGATTACTGTAGCTTTGTAGTATAGTCTGAAGTCAGGGAGCCTGATTCCTCCAGCTCCATTTTTCGTTCTCAAGATTGTTTTGGCTATTTGGGGTCTTTTGTGTTTCCATACAAATTGTGAAATTTTTGGTTCTAGTTCTGTGAAAAATGCCAGTGGTAGTTCGATAGGGATTGCATTGAATCTGTAGATTGCTTTGGGTAGTAGAGTCATTTTCACAGTGTTGATTCTTCCAATCCAACATGGTATATCTCTCCATCTATTTGTATCATCTTTAATTTCTTTCATCAGTGTCTTATAATTTTCTGCATACAGGTCTTTTGTTTCCTTAGGTAGGTTTATTCCTAGATATTTTATTCTTTTTGTTGCAATGGTAAATGGGAGTGTTTTCTTAATTTCACTTTCAGATTTTTCATCATTAGTGTATAGGAATGCCAGAGATTTCTGTGCATTAATTTTTTATCCTGCTACTTTACCAAATGAACAGACCAATCACAAGCACTGAAATTGAAACTGTGATTAAAAATCTTCCAACAAACAAAAGCCCAAGACCAGATGGCTTCACAGGCGAATTCTATCAAACATTTAGAGAAGAGCTAACACCTATCTTTCTCAAACTCTTCCAAAATAGAGCAGAGGGAGGAACACTCCCAAACTCATTCTACGAGGCCACCATCACCCTGATACCAAAACCAGACAAAGATGTCACAAAGAAAGAATACTACAGGCCAATATCACTGATGAACATACATGCAAAGACCCTCAACAAAATACTAGCAAACAGAATCCAACAACACATTAAAAGGATCATACACCATGATCAAGTGGGGTTTATTCCAGGAATGCAAGGATTCTTCAATATACGCAAATCAATCAACGTGATACACTGTATTAACAAATTGAAGGAGAAAAACCATATGATCATCTCAATAGATGCAGAGAAAGCTCTCAACAAAATTCAACACCGATTTATGATAAAAATGCTCCAGAAAGTAGGCATAGAGGGAATTTTCCTCAACATAATAAAGGCCATATATGACAAACCCACAGCCAACATTGTCCTCAATGGTGAAAAACTGAAACCATTTCCACTAAGATCATGAACAAGACAAGGTTGCCCACTCTCACCACTATTATTCAACATAGTTTTGGAAGTTTTAGCCATAGCAATCAGAGAAGAAAAAGAAATAAAAGGAATCCAAATGGGAAAAGTAGAAGTAAAGCTGTCACTGTTTGCAGATGACATGATACTATACATAGAGAATCCTAAAGATGCTACCAGTAAGTATTGTTTTAAGTCACAGAATCTGCAGTGGTGTGATCCTCCAACAATAGAAAATGGATGTCTTCCCTTTCTCTATTCCTTCAGCAACTTCTGCTCACCTTTCAGGTCTGAGCTCTGAGGTCCCTTCCTTCAAGGAGCCTCCCCTGGCCCTCCTGTTTATTGTCCTGGTTCCTTTGTACTTCCCCCATCCACAGCAATCACAGGGGGGATAGCAATGATCTCTTTTCTCACCTGCACGTCCCCAACACAGTGAACGACTGTGAATACTGAAGCTCAAGGAGGTGAAAATATGTTTGTTTGATGACTAAAATACATAGGGACATCCAGGGAGAGATGACGTATGTGAACCACAACGCAAACTTGAATTTTAACAGATTTACCAACACAGGATGTAGTTTGAACCAATATATAGTGACTTGACCATAATGCATAATGTTTAATGTATTATCTGAAACTGGCCACGTATCGAGATGACTCAGAAAAACCCACTGAAGCAAATTTCACTGAATAATTCATGTGTGCATTAGCTGTGTAGATACAGAACCTGAATCTAGATCCAATTTGTGTGCAGCTTTGTCAGTTTTTATGTAAAAATTAGAGTGAATAAAACTGCATATTTATGGTAATTTTGCATTTATTTATTACCTCTGAAGAAAACACACAAGTTTTTTCCTCTGGGTTTCAAAGCATGGTTAGCAGACAGGATCCTAGAAGCAGTTCTGTGCTGGTGTGGTGGAGTGACTCATCTGGGAGATTACAAGAGGAGCACGGTCTACATGCTAATTACGTCAAGCTGAAAACTTTCCACATATTGAAATGAAAGCAAGCAGATGTGTGATATTTTAACTCCACATTAAAGATAGGGGTTAAAATAATAATGCAGCTAAAATAAACATCATGGCTCAATGATTCCCTGTTGTTTATGATGATGAGGAAAAAAAAATAACCTTCTTTCTGTTACATACAAAACTGCATATTTATCTACCTTATTCACTTTCGTACCTGATCTAATGCTCGACACTCACTTAAAATGGTCAGCATCGATTGGCTTTTGATAAGGAAAAAATTCTGCATCTTCAGCATTGCTGGACTGGCAAGTTAAGATTATTTCCTAAGGCCCATCGGTTCCTTCTAATTGGATCTTCCAAGCAAAAGAGCTGTCAGCTCCAGGAAGAATTCAATAATTCTCAAGCTTTATGTTTTAAGAGAATCACCTGGGATACTTCTTTAATGTTCAGATGTCAGGTTCTTCCCCCCAAAATTCTGATTCCCTTAGGTTTGAGGTGAGGCCCTGCATATGTGTTGTAAACATATCCCAGAGATGATTATGATATAGTTGCTTTAATTCTCACTTTTCAGAATTATTGAATAAATCAGTAAGATATTTGTCCTTACTGCTTCTCAGAGGACTTGCCCTTACGACCAGAACATGTTTGCTTGGTGTCCTCTGCTCTGCATGAGAAAGACCCTTCAAAGTGTATGGGGTGGGACCTTTTCTGGTAAATTCCCTAACCCAAATGAGGGGTAGAAAACTCAGATGTCTTCAGGCATTAAGCAGGGATGCAAATGCATAAAGCAAGCAGGTGGGGACTCCACTGAGGCTCCAGAGAGGGAGCCCCAAGCAAGAGCCACTTTTCAACATGCATCACTCTTGGGAGATGGGAACATGAGCTGAGTGTTGCCAGATTGGCTTTGTTTTCAAGAGAAACAGAAAATCTGATTTTTATGTAAGTTCCTCTGATTTTTTTGAAAACTCTGGATTTTTAAAATAAAATCCATAATTTTGCTAAGGGGGCCAATTTTTAACCTCTGCCTTAATCCATTAGGATGATTCATCATAATATTAAAAAATCATTGACAGTGATGGTGACATGGGAACATGAACGTGAACTTCATAGGTGAGAGACAGGAAGGAAAATCCATCTACATGACGTTCCTCAAGGAAAGCCAGTTGACAACGGGGCTGCCTTTCACACAGAACTCAGTGTTATGAGAAGGAGGTGTTTTCTAGTGTTCAGAACATGAAAACTCTCAAAATGGGATTTCGCTTTCCTCCTCCCCACAAGTACCCTCCCCCTCCTCTTCTTCTAGTGAAAAAAGTTTTCAGATCTTCATTCCCACAATATCCCACACTTCATCACCCACAGTCCTCTGAAGTAGGTAAACTCAAAGTTGTATCTACAATATACCAAGATGTTATTGAGTAAAGTAGATTTCTGTGTCTGCCCTGGACTCAACCTCATTCCTCAGGCTGGCCTTGTAGCTGGTATGGTCTTGGGCTTTGGGGAGTGCTGGGTCAATGAGCATAGGGAAAGGGACAGTTGGGATCATTAAACAAGGTTAAGTGTCAGACTATTAGCTGTGCTCAAGGTCTAACAGGAACCATCTTTGCTGTTGCCAATGAAGCTCTTCATGAGATAGTATCTCAGAAATGTTGGGAATCATTGAAATCTCCCAAATATCAAACTTTACTGGTTTCCTGAGGTGTGAATTTCTTCCCTTACACACTCTCTGTGTTAGGAGAAAATCCTGGGGAGCACTGATAATTCCTAAATCAGGCTAACAACCAGGAAAACCTCTATAACCTGAGCCCAGTAACTCCATATGGAAAATTTGACAGAAATCTGCTCTGAAAGTCCCTCCTGAAAGCATTTGCTTGCATCAAGTTATACAAAAATCAAGGCAGTGCCAGTTCCTCTGCCTCAAAACCAGTAAAAATCATATAATATTTTGGGCTTTTCAGTACCACTTCTTAGTGTGAATACCATAAATATAAAAATGCATCTCCTGTATGGGGCAGAAAGGTTCAATTATTCCATTGTAAGTGCATTTTATTTCATAATATATCACTGAGCTCTTGATAATGATCTCAACAGGATTTTTTAAAATAAATTTATTTATTTTATTAATTATTTTTGGCCGTGTTGGGTCTTCATTGCTGCGCGCAGGCTTTCTCTAGTTGCAGTGAGTGGGGCTACTCTGCCTTGCAGTGCACATGCTTCCTATTGCAGTGGCTTCTCTTGTGGAGCACGGGCTCTAGGCGCACAGGCTTCAGTAGTTGTGGAATGAGGGCTCATTAGTTGTGTCTCATGGGCTGTAGAGCACAGGCTCATTAGTTGTGGCACATGGGCTTAGCTGCTCCACAGCATGTGGGATCTTCCCGGATCAGGGATCGAACCCGTGTCTGGATTCTTAACCACTGCGTCACCAGGGAAGTCCATCAACAGGATGTTTTAAAGATCCACTGGTGAGCATTTTAAAGAGTGAATATCCAGAGGAAAGCCAGGCTTAACTGAACTGTGAACATGTTTTCAATGATTAAATCTGGTCAGTTTAATCCCTAAAGAGTTTTCTTATTTTAAAACCTTTCTTAAAAAAATAAAAGACATCTAATGACACAAAGAATAAACCTCCAGTGAAAGATGACTGCTTTGGGATATCTGATAGGTTAAATTACCTAATGCTTGTTCTTAACTTTGTTTATTGTAATATCAAGTGAATTTACTGTTTAAAGAAGTTAATGTAATGACAGAAGGTGTTATGAAAACTCACCTGTTTCATTGTAGCCACAGCACTCCTGTTGTCTGAGGCTAGAATCTGTTTTGTATTAAGATTGCTAGTTCCATTAAGGTCTGTTCTTTTCAGTATGCCAATATTCAATTAAAATGGGCCCCCCCACACATTTGAATATGTCTTTCTCTATTGTAAGGTTTTACACCCACTAAAAATAATGTTCACAAAGAATTTTTAATGGCATAGGAGAGTACTCTTCTAATGCTGTTAAATGCAGATTGCCAAGCTACAACTATATATATCCAATGACCCCAAATAAAAAAATTATGCATAAAAAATGGAAAACATATCCCAGTGTTAAAAATAAATAACTGTTAATGATGGGATTAAGAGTGAATAAAGCAAATTAAAACCACAATGAGATACTACTTCACATCCATTAGGATGGCTATTATCAAAATGTTTTTAAAAGAAGGCAATGATACAAATATCTCTAAAGAAGAAGCTACATAGCTATTTAAAATCTAAAATGTGTTAAATTCATGCTTTTCACAGAAGACAGGTGAGGAAAGTAAGATAAAAGTAAAAGGCTCATCAACGTAAGCCTATTATAGTAAACGATCATCCAAGAATATTAAAAATATTAGAGTATAGATTGCTTTCTCCAGAAAGCAATCTTTTTTTATTTAATAGAAATTACCTCTAGAGTATTGGGTGGTATGGACCAGGGGTTTAACTGTTTTGTTTCATACTATTTTAAGCTATTAAGGCATAACTTTGATAATAAAAATATAAAATTTAAAAAGTACCGAGCAACAAAAAGACATGAAGTTTAATATTTCCAGTAAAATACGAATAACTTGTAAAGTCAAAGAGTTCATGTAGGAATGCACTGTGCTCATTAAACTCATTGTTTTATATATATATTATATATATATATATTATATATATATATATATATACACACACACACACATACACACATATATATACATGTGCTGCTCAAAGGCATGAGTGTCCCTGCAAGCTGCACTCATCTGTCTTATTTACATTATTAATTTACTTGGTTTAGATAGTAAAAAGATGAGCTTCAGCCTGATTTCCTAAATGTCAAATTTCCTGAATTAGAATCAGTGAGGTTTTACCAATACTAAAGGCAACAGAAATGAATGTAGTTTTCAATTTTCTGTGAGAGCGCTAAACCAGACAAAAGAGAGTTCGCACTGTAGTTCCTGAAGTTTCATAGTGTTTTTGTCAATTTTTTTACTTTGTTTTGTTTTTAACATAACATTTCTTAAATGTCCAGTGCTTAAAAAATGTTAAAAAATTCTTTGGTAAATCTCAAATTTGTTATGATTTGAAGTTGAATAACGTTGAATTCTTTTAAGTTAGGCTGGGTGTTATGATTCATTGCTAAAAGCAAGCAATATTGAAAGTACAATATTTAGGCAGTGTTCTAATGGTCTGGGTTATAAACATGTGGAATTGACACATTTACTTGGCAATATGAAGCAAGCAAGCTGCTTGTGACATTGGGGAAAAATGTTTGGAAAGAGAGAAGTGGACAAAATATACCTCTGTCCATACTGAAGATCCAAGTAGATTAATGTGTTGATCACTTAACAATTTGACATACCCAAACCTCCTTTGTCACAGGAAAGGAAAATCAAAGTTCAGGTTAGCCACTTTCTCCCTCTACTCTCCACTTTCAATACATACACACACTCATACACATATTTAAAAAAAATAAAATTCAACTTGATTTGGTTGGGCATACCTAAAATTGGTTAGTAAATTAGAATAATAAAACTTGGTGTTTTCAATCTATTTGCATGGAAATAACAAAGAAGTTTATGGTAGAACTTCCAAATTCCTCGCTAGAGTCTGTGTTTAACACTGTGGTGTTTAACACTGTGTGGTTAACACTGTGCATACAGGGTTAGTACTGCTCATTTGTAGAATGAGAATAATAATAGTAATAATAATAGTAACCACATAACATTGTGGTAAGAATGAAACTGGACTATTCAATATGTGATTTAGCACAGTAGCTGCCTAGCTTTTAGGAAATGCATGGTCACTACTACTTGTCACTCATTTCTGGCAGGGAGAACAGGATAAGCAAAGGCAAATAGAGACATGACAGAGCCTAGTATTTGGGGGGAAACAATAAGAGGTTTAGCATGACTGAAACATAAAAAAAAATTTGAAGGGAGCAAAAAGGAAAGCAAGAGATGTAGGCACAGATTACTGCCTAGAGTGCCTTAAGAACTTTACCTATAGGGTTATGAAAGTAGGAGGTGCCATGCTTTATAGCGGGACCATTTTGAAGAGTTTTAAAAGGGATGCCACTGGAAACAAGGCCAGAAGTTATAAGGGTATGGCAGAGGTCTGAGAGACAGAGAGAGATGAGAACCTGAATAGACAGGAACAGATTTCAGAAACCTCTTTCCTCAATATAAGTGTGTTTGTTCAGTTCGTTGTTGTTGTTAACTGAGGTTGGAGTAGCCAGCCTCAAAGACAGCCCCAAAGATACTTGCCTACTGGTATTCATGGCCCCTCCTACATTATATCAGATTGGCCTATGTGACCAATAGAATTGACAGAAGTGATGGTGTATAACTCTTTGAAGCTTGGTCATAAAAGATATTACTGCCTTCACCTTGTTCTCTTTGATCACTCACTCCACTAGAAGTCAGCCACCATGTCATGAAGACATTCATGAAGCCGGTGAAGCAGCCTGTCTGCAGAGGAAATGAGAACCCACCCCACCAAGAGCCAATACCAAGTTGACAATCATGTGAGTCAGTCACCTTAGAAGAACATCTTCCAGCTCTGGTCAAGCTTTCAGATGTTTGTAACCCTGGCTGACTTCTTGACTGCAACTTCATGAAAGACCTCAATCCAGAATCACCCAACTAAGATCTTTCTGAAATCCTGATCCATACAAACTGAGAGAAGTTAATCATGTTTATTGCTATATCATTGTTTGTCATGCTTATTGTTTATGCTGCTAAGTTTGGGGGTAACTCACTACAGAATAACAGGAAACTAATAAAGATTTATCTTGCCTACACCTAGACCTGGTATTGAAGGCATATTCTAAGATTCCCATCTCTTTGTGAACTTTTCACTCTGAGTGTTGATGGAATCTGTGAGTATGATGGAATACCACTCCATTGATTTTGTTACTTTATAAGGCAAAAAGGATTTTTCCAGATACAATTAAGATTGCTAATCAGTTGACTTTGAGTTAACGAAAATTGCAATTTTGCTGGTAGGCCTGATCTGATCATCCCAAATTTTAAGTCTGGATCTAAAGGTTAGAGTCAAAGAAGTCAGAATAAGCAGCAGGGAAATTCTTCTGCTCGCCTTGAAGGAGAAAACTGCTATATTGTGGAGAGAGCTACATGACCCAGAAAGGCAGTGGCTTCTAGGAACCCCAGCCTATCAATGGCAAGTAACTGAACTCTGTCAACAACATAAATGAGCTTGAAAGAAAACCCCAAGCTCAAAATAAGGACTGCAGCCCTAGATAACACTTTGATTTCAGCCTTGTGAGCTCCTCAGCTAAGAACCCAGACCTCTGTGCTCAGGCTTCTCACCTACAGAACTGTAAGATAATAAATGGGTATGTTTTAAGCTGTTATATTTGTCTCATTTGTTACACAGCAAGAGAAAACTAATACACGTGGTTTAGATGATGAGATCTTGGACTTTGAGCTGATGTTATAACAGAATAAGAATCTGGGGGACCACCAAAGAGGGTTAGTGTATTTAGCATGTGAGAGGGATGTGAATCATTGAGGGTCAGAGGGCAGACTCCTCTACTAGGAGCCAGCCTCCAAAATGACACGCAATGATCCTCACCTCTTGTGGTTCACTCCCTATGTAGTCCCCCCTCCCATACTTAACAGGGCTGGTCTGTGTGAACAAAAGGATATTTGAGAAGTAACACTGTATGACTTTTGAGGCTCCATCCTAAAAGGTTTTATAGCTTTCATCTTAATCTCTTGTGGATCATTCACACTTTGTGAAACAGCCCCCATGCCATGAGAATACTTAAGCAATCCTATAGAGAATACCACGTGACAAGGAACTGAAGCTTCCTGCCAAGAGCCAGCATCAATGTGCCAGCCATGTGGGTGAGCCATCTTGGAAGTGGATCTTCCAGCTCCAGTCAAGTCGTCACATGAATGCAGTCTTGATGGATATCTTGATTGTAATATCATGAGAAATTCTGAGCTAGAAGCACCCAGTTCAGCATCTCTCAAATTACTGACCCCAAAAAACTGTGGGCATAATAAAATGTTATGTTGTTTTAAGCTGCTAAGTTTGGGGCATATGCAGAAATAAGTAGCTAATTAAGAGGTGTAAAGGATGGTTTCTAAAGACTGAGCCTCTGTTCAGTTTGCAACAGAAGAAAAAGAGAAAGAAAGAAGAGTTGTTCAGTAGTATTTAAGGGGAGGTTTGCAGACAAGCACAGGCTAAACCTGTGATTCTTGTTCCCATGGTTAAGTGGATTACATGTCACTGATGAAAAAAAATGATAGCTAAAGACAAAAGACTCTGACAACTGGACCAGATGAAAAGATTAAGAGTTCTTCTCTCTCCTGGTTCTTCTCCTTAACACCTTGCATTATCTTTAACACTCCCTTAACACCTTTCTTTATGCCTTGTACAGAAAAGAGCAGCAAAATAGAATAAAGTTCCTTTTGGACCAGATGATGACAAAGTGGAAACACATGTCTCTTACACACAGTGGACATTATAATATTAAGGACTCCTTTGAACTGGGGAACAGGTACTATATTTTGGGATGAGGAATTTAAATGCCACAACTTCAACTCATTGCTAATTTTTAACTGAATTTCAAGACAAATTTACTGTTTGGAAAGTAGATTGGAAATGTTGAAGCCATGCCGGACATACAGTTTGAGAATGAAAATAAGCAAACAAGTTTAGAAGGGAGTCCTAAAAGTAATTTGTTTTTGATTATAAAAATCTAAAATGCTTACTGTAAATATTTTGAAATAAAGAGTAAAGGATATAAAATTAATTCATAACCCCCATATTTAGAGCTAAACACTCTTAACAGCTTTCTATACATGTAATAAAATTGAAATATTCCTGCCACTAAAATGTTATATTTTTCATCTACATTTAACTAGCATTAATAAAATAATTTCCCTGTGCTACTAAAATTGTGTTTAAGCTATGTTTAACTGCTTCTCTTAATAATTTTTAAACTACAAGAGTATGCTGCAGTGAGACAGAAACAGGAAAAAACCTGAGGAAAAATAACCCTACTATTTAGGAATTAATATTTGATTTTAGTGTACTACATTTCAATCTTTAAAAATATACATATATTTTAACATATACATGTTAAAAATACATAAACATATGTCTATGTTTTTGCAAAGATAATACATTATACATACTGTGTTTACCTTGCTCTTCTTTGGTTAACAAAATATTGAGACTAGGTTCCAATAAAAATATTGTCTTATAACATGATTTAGTGGGTACATAGTATTTTGTCATTTGGACACAATTTATATATCTATAAATTTATATAATTATGATGAGTTATTGTGGTGGATTTAAGTTATTGTCTTTGATAAAAATTTTGAACATGTATCATTTCAAATTTAGATTGTTTCTTTAGAACAGATTCCCAAAAGTATAATTATTGGGTGAAAAATATAAAAATAAATTTAAGTATTTGATAAAGTAAAAAACTTTTCAATAAATATTGTAGACATTTATATGTTGACCAAAGAGTGAAAAGGGGACCCTTTTCTCCTCCACTGTGACAACACAGGGTATGAGCACTTTATCATTTTTACAGTACTCTGATAGGTGAAAATGGTACCTTGGTTGTTTTCATTTACATTTCTTTCATGAGTAGTGAAGTTAATTTTTCATGTTTATTTGACATATTTATATTAGTGAATGTCAACCTATTAATGTCTTCTACACATTTAAAATTGCTATGTTCATCCTTTTTTTCTCTTGTAAGAGCTGTTTATATATTAAATGTATTAACCCTTTGTCTATGAAAATTTTTTTCAATTTGTGATTTCCTTTTTGGTTATCTTTATCCTCTTTTAAGTAAATTAAGTGTTAAAACATTTATGTAGTTAAATATATCAATATTTTCCTTTATAATTTCTGCCTTTGAAGTTGTGCTTGGAGGTGGTTACCTCAAACATCCACGATTATATAGGTATTCAAGATATTTTCTTCTGGATTTCTGTGGATTTCATTTTTATAGTTAGTTCTCTAAAACTTTATATCTGAACCTTATTTTGCTGCTATCAGTACATGTGTGCTTGTCCTTCTAATAAGGTTCCAACTTGAAACATCAATTTTCTCAAGCCCCCCCTTTACACTCAAGGATAAACATAGTAACAATACTTTAAAAATCTGAAAGTCAAAATGAGCAATAAAAAGAAAATCAGATGAAAAAAATCCAAGCATGTATATCATAGGAAAAGTTCCAAGCACACTTTCTGAGGGAACTTGTGAAAGTCCCATCACCCAAATTAATTTTTACAGAAGAACTTAAATTTCACAGAGAATTATGCTCCAAAGAAAAACCTGGGATGATGAAATATTTTGATTATATTTTATAATCCACCCATTATTTAAATATGGAACATTCACAGTTATTACTAGGATCAATGTTTATTGTGATGTCTTTGAAATGAGAACATTCTATTCCTATAATCTTTCATTCACAATGTATTCTTAGGAGATAAGAAGAAGAAATTATCACCATTCAGTAGGAGACTAACATTTCTTAATAGCAAGTCTGGTAAGGAAGGGCATTTGTTTCACACAAATACATTTTTTTGATTCCCATAATTATGATATCTACAAAAGACTTAATTTGACCTTGACAAAAATAATTACTTTAAACTATGAGTTAAGTATTCTAAGCTATTGCCCTTGGATTGAACAAGAGTTACATATGATTCAGTCATTCTTTTTCTGGTTTGTTCACTGAAACATGACAACTGTAGGACATATTATAGCTTAAGACTAAAGGATCAAATGGGAATTATCCCTCCAAAATGAGACCGCAATCCAATGAGGGAACTTGACTGAACACAGAGCTCACAATTCCAGTTCAGTACTATTATTTCCTTGTAATAACTGAGAATTGTAACATTTTTTTAGCTGAAAGAATACTTAGAGATCATTTAATTCACCTCCTCTTCTTGACAATGACTGTTGCTATTGCTTTTATTTATCCAAAGTAGAAAACAATAAATGATATTTTTCTTTTGGCACTGGAATTCTATACACAGATATGTCTGCTCTTCCAGCCTACTGAGCCATTCTAATGTTCATACTCATAATACAGATGAAGAGAAGACTGTCTACAAGAGATTATTTTAGTGGAGAAAAAAATAAAGTCAGGATTAAATGTCACATGAATGTAAAAAAAAATGTATTTCTGTAGGAGAGTGCTTCTCCCATCAATGAGTAGGACAGTTAAATGCATCAATCTCCCACACATCAGTGGAAGAATAAATCTTGTAGTGATGAGTACATAAAAGATTTTCCTCTGAATAGTAGAGAATTCACAGTCATAGTAGCTGCAAGTAATTCTGTAATTACCTTACTCTATTACTGATGTGGCACCGGCTGAATACAGAGACCTTTACCTCTTGTCACTGAATTTTGTTGTTAATTTGCATAATGTGCCAAAGAAGAAAAAGAATGTATCTGGCTGAAATTTCAACTGAAGTAAATCATGAGGAAAAAATACAGAAGCAAGTGTCTCCCCAGAAATATATTCCAATACAGGGAAAGTTGACATGAAGTCTCAAAATGTTCATTTCTGAGTACTAGAATTGCATTATTTTCAAACTTCTGTTAGAAAGCTTGAATGCTTAGTCCTCTTTCAAAAGCATTCTTCCAGAAAAGTCAATTTCAAAGAAAATGAGTCTTAATAAGGTTTCTATTTTTCTACAACCTACCCACGTGGTAGGAGGCAGGAATACTGCATTTTACATAAGAGCTCCTAGCATCACAGATTCAGAAATAGGAGGAATGAAACAAGGCAATAAACTTCAGCATTCTTCCTATCACGTACAAGAGCCTTGTTTGTCCAGACAATATCCTTGTCACCTATCAGATTCTAAATCTCCTTCCAGAATTCAGAACAAAGAAATGCCCAGTAAGGGTGCAAAGTCAGCGAAGAGCTGGGAGCCAATAGAAATGACTGCCTTTGGAATGACTGCTGAGGATGCAGATCTACATCTGGCCTTATGCCCTTGGCCAATGTGGATTTACACATCAGGCATTTGCCTAGAGCAAGGAACACTCCCATCCTGTCTGGTACAAAGAACAATAATTTGTTGTTGTTGTTATGCTTTCTGGGAAATCACATTTGTGTCTAATCGGGTTTTTGTTTTTTTGGGTGATTTACTGGGGCCTTCCTAACTCCAGAGAAGTCATTCTTTATTTTGCTTTTAAAGATTCTAGCTCACAAAATACATCAAAGGCTATTATATTTTCAAAATATATGAAAAAGAATACTTGAATTTTTCTTCAATTCAAAGTTCATCTCTGAAAATAACATGGGAGGGTTTCTAAATAAATTATGACTAAAAGCTACCAGGTTTATTTCCCTGACGAGCAAGCCCATTTCTGAATCAGTATTTATTTTTGTGAACTATTAACTACTAACTTTAGAATTAGTAAGATTGCAAAAGATGGAACTCTTGAAGCCATTTCTCAATGGGTTTGATGCACCAGTAAATCTATCAGCCAGACTGCTTCTAAGATGCCTAAAACTTATGCTAAGGGACATGGGTGGGAAAGACCTATAAGCATCAAATGAGACCTCATTAACTCTATACGCAAAAGATCAGAATTTAAGAAAGATGAAGGAAGGAAGGGAGAGAGGCAGGGAGAGAGGAAGGAAGGAAGGAAGGAAGGAAGAAAGAAAAAGGAAGGAAGGAAGGAAGGAAGGGAAGGGAAGGGGAGTTGATTTCTATTTGGAACTTTTTTCTATACAAAGACAAATATCTCAATAGTTTTGAGTTTTACTTTGGCCCGTGATAGGAAATAGGTACATTTCATAGATAGATGGGTATCTGAGAGGCGAATGTTCTCCTTATACATTTGTGAAGGTGCTAAGGCTGACCTTGGCCTCCCTTCTTGGTGCCCTCATAGTTGAACTCTGAATTTTTTTAGTTATTTGAAACAAAGGGACTGGAAATCCTAGAACTTCCCTCTGTCCCATCTCTCTGTGGAAGGAAGCATCATTTGGCCCCAATTCCCCACTCCTTGTATCCACATTCTTTGCCATGTAAATTTGCTGAGCCTTCTCAGCAGGAGTGGGAAAACCTGCCCCACCCCTTGACTTTGCCCTCAGCCATTGGAATGTTAGCAAATATAAGGAAAGAGGTTTGAAAGAGTGTTTGTGTACTGGGCTTGTGTCCTTCTATCTTTTCCATCTCCTTGAGAAGAACTCTCTCAGGCAAGCCCATGGTCCTAGGAGGAAGGTGAGAGGTTGGTGGAATAGAGCTACTCCCAGCTTGTATCAGTGTCAGCTGACACTAGCTGACACCCACAGTACTATCCACATGTTCAAAATAGATCAACTGAACACCAGTTGGCCCTCAGACTTGTTAGAAAAAATGTTGTTTAAGCCACAGTAACAGCTAACTGATATATTTTCTTGATGCCTTTGTGAGGGAATCTAACAGAAATATTCAGCTTCTCTATGGATATCAGTCTTGGTGGGACCTTATATCTTTTTGCCAAATACTCAGGTGAAACAATGAGAAGGATGACTTTTCTTTTTACAAAGGTCTCACTGAGGGACTACTATAGGCTAGTCAATATTGAATGGAAGCTATAGAACAAATGTTATACCAGTACTAAAGCAATATTGGAATTTATGTTTTGACGGTAAGCAATAATTGTTACAGATTCACTCATTACCTGTGAAGACAACTGAAAGCACTGATAGTCATTATAATCTTTGGTAAGAACTTGTCTTTCCCAAACAGGTAAGAAGTACACATCTTTCATTTCCTGGGAGAACGAATTCAAGCAAAATTTCAACCTAATACATGACAAACAAGAAGCTATTTGCCAGTAATTGCCACCTAGATACATTTCATAAAGACATGAGAGCTGTCTCATTTTCTCAGCTTCGTTTTTTCTGCTTCCTAAAGGACACTTTTATGTGTGATGTCAACATAGGCAGTGCAGGAATGAAGAGGAGGCAATTTCTAGTGGATGCACTGCATCAATTCATATGATTTCCATCATCTCCATCCCTTTCTGTCTGACAAGGCTTCAGACAAAAATCCCTGTTGAGAGGTGTTCAAAAGTAATTCCAAGCAGTTCAAAAGGTAGCAGGTATTCTTGCTTTAGCAACTCTCAAAAAAAAGTACCAAGAATATGTCCTTTGTCTTTATAAGGCAAGACTATTCTCTGATTTTTTAAAAGTATGTCTAATGATTTTTTTTAAAGAACAGGATGATAAATAACCAAGTTAAGTTTTAACCAAATGTCCTAAACATGAACTGAAACCAACTACTTTAGTGTGTGCTAAGAGAATATGAATTTGTGTTTCCACTGTTGGATAAAAAAAGGGTGTGATTAGCAGTACTGTGTTGAGATTCCACACAAGTGAGGCACTAATGGAGATGGTACTTGAAGCCCAAGATGATCACGGAGGATGAGGACCTGAGTGTGTATGTAAGAGCTTATCAGGTCGGGTCTGGGTCTCCAGAAAACTTCAACATGGATTAAGCTTCAGGCCTAATCAAGTTTACAAGTTGGTACTCTGAAAATATGATGACTACTGCTAAAGATGGGCATGCAGGGCTTATAGTTGGAAGAAGCCCCCAGAATCCTGAGCTCGACAGCATTCTGGAAGGATGGGATGTTTGATAGGTTGAACCAGAGCCTGTGAAGTCATGGGTTGCTCCAACTTGATAGGCATAATGCAAGTAAGAAGGGTACAGGAGAAACCAATGAGACATTAGACACAGGGACTAGCGTAAGAGGGGACTGTGTTGGTCCCAGTGATTTGGAGATAATGCATCACATTTCCAAAAGAATATAAAGCAGAAACTAACACACCATTGTAAAGCAATTATACTCCAATAAAGATGTTTAAAAAACCCATTAAATTAATTAAAGTTTATTATTAATTCACAATGAAAAAAAAAAAAAACATCTGAGAAAACAAAGAAAAATGAAGGCTGGGGGTTTTTTACTGTAAGAACAGATAGATTGTGCAAAGGATGCACTGATGGGGATGACCTTGGGATCCATGGAGAGGGATATCATGAAGTAGATGGATGCATAATCCTGAAAACTCGAGACACTGAAATAACTTACTGGTTACTGATTTGTCTTCAAGCAAATAATGCAATGAGATTTCATTGAGAGCACTTTCATCTTAACTGAGAAATACTGTGACGAGGTAGGAAATCTTCATCTTGTTCCATATACACACACCCCACTGAGGCATATTTTTTACTAAATATGCTATATAATAAGGACCAATTATTTTACTTATTAAAGTTAATAGTTACTATTGTAGTCATAATTAATAATTAATGTAGTGACAACATTTGTGCTAACTGCTGAACAGAGCATCAAATGAATCACTTTTAAAGTATATAGTTGCATAATGAAAAGAGGTTTAAACCCTAAAAGACCACATTCTAATCAAAAACTAAAAATGAAATCTGAGATTCACATTTAACTAGCTTTTACTAAGAAAGTAACCATAAACAACAAATATACATACTATTGCTAGTGAAACAAACTCAGGGTCCTCTTAGGAATCCAAACTGGAGTATTCTTTTTTACTCTAAATTTATTTTAAATTCAGACAATAGCTTATGTTTAACTTAGCAGTATTTTTAGTGGAAATCTGGGAATCAAGGAGTCCAGTTCATTTTTAAAGACCAGCAACTTTTTACAGAGTTATCCAATTTTTTAAAACAAAGCCTCAAGTAGCCTTAGCTGGAAGAGTTTCCAAACCAGTTTGCTAACCAGTTAATAGATAAGAATGCTGAAATGGTAAGTAGACATCTATTTCCCAATTAGGTTACCGAATCTCCCCCACTCCCCAAACTTCAAGTTCAATTCACTAAATTAAATCAAGCAACCATTCAAACCAATGGCAAAGTAATCAATTTGAGTGGCTCTTCAATGGCTTAGAGAAAAAGAGAGGGAGGAGTAGCTAAATGTCCCATTTTTCAGAACATCTGCTTTCTTGTTCTATGGCTAATGTTCTTCCTCATCTTAAATCTCCCTCATGTTGGTCACTAACCTCACCCTGTGAAGACACCTTGCAAAGCATTGTTCTTGTACCTCTGCATTGTGGTTCCCTGGGGAGGATCCTTGTCAAAGATGCACATTCTCAAACTTAGTGGGTACGGGGCTCTGAATCCGCATTAAAAAAAATTCTTTTAAAGCTTGATGAAATCAGGGCTGTTTTCCTGCTGACTGTGGGCCTAAAAGAAGTAAGAGAATAGCTAGTGACGGCCTGTCTAGAGCCGACCTTAGGCAAAATTGTGAAGTAGTCCAAACTTAAGAGTTTCTCTCCCAGCTCATCTTAAGAGTTTACTTAGAGCAGCAGGCTTGCCCTCTTGTGATTTGTGCAGCCCAGGGTTTGGGGCCTCTCTTCTCACTCATCAGAGGACCACTCAACCCTACTAGCATCTGATGACCCCTTAATGTCCACACCTGATCATGAGCTGTCTCCCAGGATGCGCCCAAGACTACATCCTTAGGCCAACAAAATCATGTCTCATAAGGCTAGCAGCTTTGACTGGAAAACCTATCTTAAGCTATCAACAGGTTTGTTAAATTTTAATAACATTGAACATGTTTATGCAAAAGTAATTCTTGAAACTCAGAATCATTTTGAAACTCAGAAAAATGAAGGAAAAAGTCATTCATAATCTGACTAGTCTTGAGTATCCCCATCTTACCTGACTGCTCTAACATGTATAATGTGTATTCATGTGTTCAGTGTGTGTGTGTGTGTGTGTGTCTGTGAGTCTCTCTGTGTGTGCATCTGTGTCTGTAATACAGTGTTTTGGTTTAGCTCCCACCTCTGCAAACAGATTGGCTGAATTTGGATCCTGGCTCTGTCACCTTGGACAAATTTCTTGACCTCTCTGTACCTCAGTCTCCACATCTGTAAAAGAGGGATGCTAATAAGACTTACGTCATGGAGTAGCTATGAGCACAGATGTGGGCACTCTTAACCACAGTACATGCTGTGGGAAGGGAAGTGTGTTAGAGTCAGCGGCCTGGATTTGTATCCCAGCTCTACCTTAGCAGATTTAATACCGTGCCGAAGTTTCTTAGCTTCTCTGTGCCTCAGTTTCCTTATCTGTAATATGAGGAACCCATGGGGTCAAAACAAAGTCAAATGATAAACACTATTTTAGAGCTTCTGTGTTGTTAGACCAAAGAGCGCAAAGGAAAATTATGGACTAGTTATTTTAGATAAATTCGGCGTTTCTTTTCTTAGGCTACCATGATTTTCTACACTAAGATCAACTTCCAAATCACTGATTTAATACATAAGAAAAATTTTAAGTCTATTTTTTTTCTTAGGGGGGAGAGAGCCCTCATTCTTATAAGATTCTCAAAGGGATCTGTGACCTGAGCAATGTTTAGAATTACTGTGGCAGTAGATGATCTTCTTGCACCCAAATTCAGTAATTTTTAAATTTTATATTAGCTATTTAAAAAATCTACTCTCTTGTTTTAATTTTCCTGCTAGAATATCAAACATACTCCAAGCTGGCATTTCTAATACTCAATTACATGAGAGTCTAGTGTTTGGTCAGGTGCTCATAAATGGACTGCTAGACTTTGAAAAGATAATCCCAGAAGTATATTTTCCCTTATCGAAGCCAGATATAATGCTGGCCTGTCATTTACATATCTGAACAATGTTATATCATTTATTTTATTAATATCTTGCTTTTTTTCTAATTTAGGCCTAAAACAATATTTTAGAAGAATTTTTTTATGTGTTCAGTATAGAAAATATTCCCATACGCTTAAAGGCTTGTAAATCACTCCTCCAAATACCACTAAAAAGCAACTTTTCGCTGAGGAGTCTAATATCTTTGGCTTCAGTTTGATAAGAACAAACACTTGCTGCTATCAAGGCCACCAGTTCACTGAAACAACCACTGGACCAGTTTTTTGTTGTAGGCATTATGTTACTTTTGCATAGTTGCTCATCCTCTATCATTTATCTGAATTTATCCTGGAAGTTTGCATGTTATTTTGGTACTTATCTCTGTCTATTGACCTGAGCTCTGGAAATGATAACAAATGTTAGGTATCTTTTAGTTCCAAAATTTTTAGCTTAGGATCCTTTTTTTCCCCCCATCATAATTTATGTTTGTGATAGTGTCAGCATTGCAACTAGAGGAGGCCTTTTGCCAGTCCTGAAAAATCTACATTGTTTTAAAAATATCCCTCCATGCCATTGATGAAATCCAAAAGAACTTCAAAGATGGAAGGGATGACTGGCTCCCTAGAAGGGTGAGTCACTGAGCATTGCTCCGCGTGAAGCATTCATGGGAAGAGCACAGGGCACCGAAGAATTCTTTTCAGCTGGCAGGGAGCTGAAATTAACCGAAATATCCTCCTCTTGGAGGCTCTTCAGAAAAGGATTTGTTTTCTGTTCAGTGACCTCGTGGTTCAAGCAGGGCAGCCTCGGGCTTTGGTGGGACGTGCACCCGAACGTTCTCAGATGTCTCAGATGACGTCCGTGGAGTGCGAGGATGCTGAGCGACGGTCTGCTGGGAGTCTGAAATCTTACAGCATTAAGAGCTTTAACCGGACCTGGTAGAATCTTTAATATTTTCAAATACCCACACGAGTCCAAAAATATGACTTTTTGTAATTGAAATTGTAAAATATGTAGGCTTTTTGCTTCTTTGGCTGTAACCTGCACGTGAAAGAGATTTCCTATGAATTGACTCTGACAAACGCTTTTAAACACCTGTCCCATCAATCAACACTTTAAAGAAATACCTTTCTAAAAATAAACTAGCGCCGCTTCATACTTCACTTGCCCTTCTATCCTCTCACAATGATTATTCAGCGTTGGCTAATAATTAATTGGAATGCAAGGGGGTATTTCAATGTGCTTCGTAAACATCTGTGCAGAGGGATGGAACTGTGTGATGTGTGCTTATGAATGCCGACAGCAGACTGCCCTCTGGGTTTGAACATGTTATTTCTGGTGGTGTTATTTCCTGTGTAGCTCAATGGGAATAACAAACCCAACAGACTGGTGGTACCTTTCCCCCTTAGATGCCTGTGGAGCGTGCCCTTAGGATAGTGATTACAGCCACGCCCTGCAGGCCTTGTTCCTTTGTGTGGCTGGCAACACGTGGGGCTGCAGAGAGGACTAGCTGGTACAGGCTGATACATGACCTCACTCCCACTAGGTTCTCCAGTGGACCCTACTCAAAGCTGAGCAGGATGCTGACAGGCTGCCACAGTGCCCAGTGCAGCAGCAAACAATGCCATTGAATGGCCTGGGAGTTAGCAAGTCCCACTCCAGGTCACCTCACACTCTGTTCCTGAGATAAGCTCTGCAAGGAATAATAACTACCTTGTTACCAGGAAAGGGCAGGGAGCTACGGCTTTCTGTGAGATAGCCTCGTGTTCTCTGCATGTCTTTCTGGGGGTGATTTGTAAGATGTATTTAACATGAAGGTGGTGAGCACTCAGTGCCTAAACTAGGTAGACTTTAAAACCAAAGGGGGGCAATTTATGTGCAAAACATTGTTTTAGAATTCTTCAGTAGAGAAAACTTACATAAAAGCAAGCTGAATTTACCTAGTGTTGGTTTTATTGTCTAAAAAACTATCTTTAAATTATTTATAAATGATAAATATGTGTATATATATATATATATATATATATATATATATATATATATATATATATATATATATTTTGGCGGTACGCAGGCCTCTCACTGTTGTGGCCTTTCCCGTTGTGGAGCACAGGCTCCGGATGCGCAGGCTCAGAGGCCATGGCTCACGGGCCCAGCCGCTCCACGGCGTGTGGGATCCTCCCGGACCAGGGCACGAACCCGTGTCCCCTGCATCGGCAGGCGGACTCTCAACCACCGCGCCACCAGGGAAGCCCTCCACTGTGTTCTTGATCATCTGTGCCATTTGTTTAAAGCAGTTGAAAAAGTTAAGCAATAACATTGAACCCTATTTTGCCAGTAAAACTATTTTAAAAATTTGTAGCAGGCAGGACACATATTTATTGCCTCCTATTTGTCTGCTTGTTCACTGAAAATCTTATTATCTGAATTCTCTCTGATTATACTTTAAGGTTTCACCCACACCTACTTTATCTAAAGCAATATTTTCACCTTGGTGCTAAGGCATAATTGTTGAATCCAAAATATCACACTCTAATAAAAGGAACAAAGGCATATTTTCATCACAGATAAGAAACACTTCTTCTTCTTGATTCCAAATTCCAGAAATGTCTTGGGATAAACAGAACCAAGGGAGAAACTGCTTATTTCATCACAGGAAAAAAAAAAAAAAGAAAAAAAACAGAATAAAGGAGGTATCAAACATTTATGTAAATTTACATAGGAAAGTACATGAAAATACAGCAAAGCTCTAGTATCAATAGTATCTCTAAAACATAAATAGCCATTCCTTCCTTTTGAAAGTCTTTCTTGATTTTTGAGGAGTCTCTGGAGCACACGAGACAGGCAAAGCTGAAGTTGTCGCGATTGTCTTAATCAAGTGTCTCTTCAACAGCGTCCATAGAGAGTACATGATATCTAATGAGGTTTTAGGATGATTTGTTAGACTAAGGTTTCCATCAGACAGTTCTTTCATTAATTATGATTTCCCCCTAGAGACTAACTAAGCAGTGTTTCCCTTTCTTAAAATAAAAGTTCCTCCTAAATACATATGATTTCATACGGTAGAGAGTAAAGGCTGACTTCAGTCCTTGAAAGTAATTGGCAAGTAAACGTCAAACTAGATGGCTGGGTCACCAATGTCTGGAATCCTAAGGACTCTCTGATTTCAGAGGATAAGACAGGAAGCTGACTTAACAGAGGCGTGTAAAGAGAGGAAGGTCTGAGGCAAGGAGCAGGAGATGGGGCCCCAGAGCTGGGGAAGGAGGTCCTCAAGAACGCGTTGTTTCTCTCCAAAGCTTGGCTTTTTTCATCATACAGAATGCCTTTGCATTGTACAGATGTATAATGACAGGTACCCACCGTTGTAATTAAATGCATTTTTTAGTGAGAATATTTTTAACCATCAAAAGAGGAGATTACGAAGAGCTTTATGCTAATCAAATTAAATTTAGGGAAAATTCTCTTCAAACCGACCCACAGAGAAACAGAAAACCTGACAAGCCCTACAATTATTGTTTAAAACTTGAATAAACAATTAAAAATCTCCTTCAACCAAATTTCAAAAAACAAACTTTCAAAGGACATATAATCTCTAATTTACATAAATGTTCCAGAAAAAGTATTCAATTCTCTAATGAGCCTAGTTTAGTTTTGACATCAAAAGCAGAAAAGGAGAGAATGAAAATGAACAATTATAAGCCAAACTGGGTTATGAAAATAGACACATAAACACTAAATAAAATATTACAAAATGAATCCATCTGTGTATTACATCATGACCAAGTGTGGTATATCTGAAAACTGAAAGAATGGTTTAGCATTCAAGAAACAAAAAGGGGGGCTTCCCTGGTGGCGCAGTGGTTGAGAGTCCGCCTGCCGATGCAGGGGACACGGGTTCGTGCCCCGATCCCGGAAGATCCCACATGCCGCGGAGCGGCTGGGCCCGCGAGCCATGGCCGCGGAGCCTGTGTGTCCGGAGCCTGTGCTCCGCAACGGGAGAGGCCACAGCAGTGAGAGGCCCGCGTACAGCAAAAAAAAAAAAAAAAAAAAAAAAGAAACAAAAAGGTATTTAGTGTCTGTTAATGCTATAAGAGCAAACAGAAAAATAATTTGATGAAATGCAGGAAAAGCTTTTGGTAAAAATCAACACCCTTTCAGCATAAAAACCCTCAGAAAACAGAAAATAAAAATTAATTTCCTCAGAGTCAAAACTATGGCAATGAAAAGATCAGTGATTGTCAGTCGGGGATGGGGATGAAAAGACAGAGCACAGAGGATTTTTAAGGCAGTGAAAATGCTCTGTTTAATATTATAATGATGAATATATGCCACTATGCATTTGTCCAAACCCATAAAATGTACAACACCAAGAGTGCATTCTAAGGTAAACTATGGACTTTGGGTGATTATGATGTGTCAATGTAAGTCCATCGTTGGTAAAAACAAAAAAATGTACCATTCTGGTGAATGATGTTGATAACGGGGGAGGCTATGCATGTGTGGGGTATATCTCTGTGTCTCCCTCTCAACTTTGCTGTAAATTTAAAACTGCTCTAAAAAAATGAAGTCTTTTAAAAAGTTAATTTGCTGAACTTGATAAAAGTTAACTACTGGAAAATGCATAACAACTATAATTGGTGATACCTTTGAAATACTTATTTGACTTAAAGTCAAGAATAAATAAAGAATGCCTACCAAAAAAAAAAAGAGTGCATTGCTGTGACCTGGCGTAGTTCAAAGACAGTGTGTGAGATGAGGACCTATCTTTGGAAGCTAACGGGCTTCACTGAAAAAGAAGAGAAGAACATATTGTTCCATTTCCCTTCAGCTAAAAAAAGTCAACCTCATTCATAAAAAAGAAAAATTAAAATTAAAACTACAATTAGATATTATTTTTCACTTATCTAAGTGTCAAATACAAAAAATTTATAGTGCTATTATAAAATATACTGAGAATAAGTACAAATAGTCATGGGATGGTAAATTTGGTGTTACTTTTTTGAAGGACACTTCAGTGATACCTATCAAATTTAAAAATACATATTTCTTCTGCCTTAGAAATTCTGTCACCAAATATTAATGATACAGATATGTTTACTTTATATGCACAAATAAGTAAAAGGATAGTCATTGGAACACTGGGGTAAAGGCAAAAGATGGAAACAGTCTAAATATCCACCAGTAGATTGATGAAATTAATTATATCTCATCCACGTAGTGGACTTCACTGCAACTGTTAAAATAATACGGTAGATCTACATACACAGTTAGGAATAAATCTCCTTGCTATACCATTAAGAGACACAAGCAAGAAGCAGAATGGGGGTCTATGATATCCTAGCATTTAGGTAAACACATCAAAGGTCTTTGTCAGGAAATGCACAAATGGAAGTCACCTGGAGAGGTTACTGGAAAACCAAGAGACTGAGGGGACAAGGGGATTTACTGTTCACGAACATCTTTTGGTAGGGAAGAGGATTTTATTCATGTGCTTGTAGGACCTATTCAAACCGATTAATCAATCAATCTTTTAGAAGAGGCTTTGAAAGGAGCAGCTATCTAAAAATAGTCAGGCTGCAAAGTCAGGTCAGTGTGGGTACATTGTGTTAATAACATGGCTCAGAGAAATGGTTCTCAAACATCTTGGTCTCAGGATCTTTTTAAGTCTTGAAATTACTGAAGACCCAAAGAATTTTGTTTATGTGAAATATTTATTATGTTAAAACTTAAGACTGAGACTATTTAAAATATTTATTTACCTGTTTGTTTTAAAAAAACAAAAACACATTTTATTAAAAATAATTGTTTTTCCAAAAAAATTACTAAGAACAGTGATGTGTTTCCTTTTTTGCAATGTCCAGTGTAATAGAAGACAGCTGGATTCTCATATCTGCTTCCGTATTCAGTCTGTTGCAACATGACATGGGTCACATTATGTAGCTTCTAGAGAACTCCATTAAGAACATGTACAGTGAAAAGGGCAAATGACATGTTGGTATCATTATAAGAATATTTATGGTCTCATGAAATCCCTAAAAGCATCTTGGGGATCAGGCACTGGGATTCCCTGGTCAGACTGAAAACAGAACATTACAACGGACTTGCCATGGTAGAAAAAAATAAATCACCTTCTTTAGCTGAGTTCACTTTCCACAACTGTCTAACTCCATTAGCAATATTGTGTGCCTGTCCTAACACAGGTTCATGAAGCTCAAAAAAGGCAACAGTGCCTGATAAAAACAATATTCTAGGAGAAACAGCCTACCAAGTTCAGTTTTCCAATGGAGTAATTTGAGCAAAACACTCTTCTATGCCCAGCTAGTTTTCAACACTGGCCAAACAAGATTATCTTTTTGGAAAATAAAAATCTAGCTCCAACATATTAATATTTTAATTTAAGACATATGAAACGATTTCCCTACTCTTCCTAAAACCACTATTGTATTCACACCAGTCCATTTCTGTAGGATGGAAATTGTAGCATCTAAGAGAGGAAGCTTGTAAGGGGTTAATAAAAGTTGTAATTAACATAGCAATAAATAACAGTAATTTATCCTTTCAGCAAACTTTTGATTGAATGTGCATTATGCTCATTTACTGTGCTCTGGGCAGGCAATAGAGTGGTGAGCAAAACAAGCCTGTAACCTGTCTTCCTGGAGCTGGCTGATAGGCATTAATCAAAAAGTCATAAATGACTAACATTGATGAAATAAAACTGAAGTAAGCTCTGAGAGCATATTCCAGGGCCTGCCACCTGCCACGGTTTGGGGAATCAGGAATATGGTCTCAGAAGAAGTGAGATTTCAGCTAAGCCCTGCAGGCAGTGTAGGAGTTAATAGACAGGGAGGGTGGGGGTGGAAGAGTTCTTTCCTGGAGTGGAAACAGCATGTGCAGAGTCCCTGAGGCAGGAGGAATGTAATAGGCCCCAGGTGCTGAAGTTAAGTCAGTGTGACTGAAGCATGGCTGAAGCACAGAGAGCAGTGTCAGGAATGATGCAAGATGTAGCTATCAACATAGGCTGGGGTCAGGTCACGTAGAGTCTTGAATGACATGGGAAGGATTTCAGTGTTTATACAGAAAGCAACAGGAAGCTGTTGAAAGTTATTACATACACTTGTAGAGTTTTACTGGTATGTTTACTGGATGCAGGGGAAGGTGGCCTTACATCCAGACTAATGGATCCTTGTGATTTTCATTTGAAAGTGGACCTTACCATCTGCCTGTATAAGGTTCAAAGAATATTCCCTGATCTCAATCAGCAACATGTGATATAACATTCTAGGTCCACACAGAGAGTTTTACTTTGAAATGTTCTTCCAAGTTGCTAGCAAAAGCTTCAGGGAGAAGTAAAATTTCAGGATGATTATCTAAGAAATGTACTAATGTCTCTCCAATGCTCTGATTCTACGAGTTTTATCCAAGAATCAGTTAATAGCCAGAATAGTCCACTGAGACCACAGTAGTTTCGCACTTGAGTCATCTCTCCTGAGTTCAGCACATATTCTATGATAGTTGCATCTGGATTTGTTGCCAACATGCTATTAGGACAAGGTTTATTATGTTATCTAGAGTTTCTCATAAAGTCTCACGTGGAAAAAAAAGTTAGACTTTAGTACCCCAAAACACATTGTTTTCCCCAAGGAATTAATACATTTCTTTTTTTTGCATTAATGAGAACAAACTAAATTGCCACAGTGACCCACTGCGATTATAACAGTTAAAATAAATTCAGTGGCATTAACTATGTTGACGCTTGTGCTTTCTCTTCTTTGCATCATTCCAATTATATTTTGCTTATATTACACCAACATGAAATCTATCTTGTAAGCCATCTCTAATCCTTTTATGGAATGCCATATGGAACATGTATATAAACAAAACTATGCCTTTAATTCCCAAAAGCTCACCCAATATATTGACAGGAGCTCAAAAAATAAGTCCACTGTGACCATTTCATTACCATCACCTTTTCTTTTAACCTTGCTGGGGTAGGTGGGACAAAGAAGGGGTTAATATCTATCTACACCACTGCAAGAATGACTGAACATTACATACAATAAAAAGTAATAATGCATGCTTAAAGAGACACTATCTATTTATTTTACTGATATAGTTTCCATATAAATATCAGGCTGGTGGCGTCAAACATATGGGCCGTGGCCTCACTCCAAACTGCTGAAACTCATTCTGGATCATTAATGATTTACTCACCACTGCTGCCAAGACAGGGAGCGTGTATTGACATGTACACTTCAGAGCCAAATTTAATGCTTCCTTGTCTAAGAAAGGTGAAGTCAGGACAGTACAGCAGAAGAGACATCTAACAATGGGAGTAGAAGACTCTGGAGAAACTTCAGGGAAAAAAGTCACAAATAAGCAGGCAAAGAAGTACGTAGTTGCCCCCTGTTTTTGGATACTTGTAAAATGATCTCCACAGGCAAACACACACCCACACATACCAGCATAAACATAGAACATGACTGTCATAAACAGAATTCTAAGATGATCCCGATCACCCAAGCCCTTGCACTATTCTCTCCCTTGAGAATGGTCAAAAATCTGTAACTGGCTTTTAACCAGTGGAATATGCGTGGCAAACGTGGAGGATTTTTCAGATGAATTAAGGTCTTTAATCAGTTAACCTTAAATTAATCCAAGAGGAGATTATCCTGGGGTTGGGTGGGGGGGACAGGGAACTGTCTTAAGAAGTGGGCCCTTCAAACAGGGGCCTAGAAGTCAGAGACTCTTTCTCCTGCTGGCCTAGAATAAGCAAGTTTCATGAATTTTACAGCTGTGAGGAAATAAGTTCCCAACATGAGCCTAAAAGGTGAACCGAAGCCTCTAATGGGACTCCAGCCCTGGCTGACACCTTGACTTAAGCCTTTCAAGACACTGAACTGAGGATCCAGCTAAGTCAAGCCCAGCCTCCAGACCACGAAATCCCATGACATACTAAATGTGTGCTGTGTTAAAGTTGCTAAGTTTGTAGTAAATTGCTATACCGCAATAAAAATTGATAAAATGATTTAAAAGGTACCATTCTGAAAGCATATATGTAGCTTAACTAGTACAATTTCAGTAGAATTGGAAGAAAAATCCATGAATGTTCACAAATGCGCACATAAATGTGTGTACACATCCACGAACACTTAAATCTGTCATCAAGGGAGAAAAAGCAAACTTGCTTTCTTTACCATCACCCCCAGACTTGCCCCATCTTTTCTCCTACCCATCTTAAGGACAAATACATTCATTTAGGGGTCCAACTAGAAACTTAAGCCTCATCATTGATGCTTCATTGCGCCACATCACTTCTAACAGATTATCACCAAGTCCTACGACTTCTTTTTAACCCTTTTTCATCATACTCTTTAGTTCTATCTCGCTGCCACTCGCTAGCTCTTCTTTGGAAAAAACAAGGTTTCTAACTCATCTCTCTGTCCATAACTTCCTCACAAGCCCCCAAGCCCACGCTCCCTTCCAATCGTGGACGTGCTCTCCAGAATCCTCAACGGGAAGGAAGGACAGGAAGTACAAAGACTAGAACTGGACTGTGAGGTGATGGGGAAAAATGCAAGAGATGGGACACCAGCTGTGCATAGGAGATCATGGATACATTTACGGGCCTTGTTCTGTTATTCTAAAAGCAATGGCAAACCACTGAAGGATTTCCAACAGAAGAGTGGTAAAAAACAAAACATAACTCAGCAGAGTCTTCCCTTGCAGGAAATCATTTTTAATTTGAAAATGAAGTTTCTATCATGAATCAGCAACTTTTTTTGAGAGGGGAAGTTGTTGACTAACTCTATGACCTTGGATAGATTGGTTAAAATCATAATTTTTGGCAAACAGAATTTGGAAGCTGAAATAATAATTACCATAAGGGCCTGGCATAATAATGGTTCAATAAAACTGAGTTCTGGCTCCTTCTCCGCCCATTTGCCCAATGGTAAGACATGAAGACAGTACTCATTCTGCCCTTTAATAATGAATGAAAGCTCGCTGGGTGAGCTTGATCTCAGGGAATGGGTACATCTGAGAGCAATAAAGTTAACATCTACTAGCAGCTAATAAACAAAGTTAGGAGAAATAGAAGGCCATGCTGTCAATAGGACATATTTTTATATGCAGACAACTGAGTTAGTACAGATCATAGAAATAACTCCTGCTGACTGATATGAAATGACATAGAATCTGGGTCCCCTCAATGCAAATGGAAGGATTTTTATATGCCACCTCTATTTCTACAATTCTCAGATGTGAAGAAATACTTGGAGACGATATCTGTCCATCCCCAAATATTCTTGAGAACAAAGTGGTCACGTCTAACCAGCTACACTACATATGATTTGCCCAAGGTACCTGGGGCTGAAACACTTGTTCCTGTCCTTCATTTCTTACCCCTTCCCATGTCTACAGAATATACATTCTCAGGGGAAAAGAAACATACTACTTGGACCCAAGTCTTAAAGAAGTCTAATCCCAATTCTCTAGTTTGTGGTTTAGAAGGGAACATTCTGAGAATGTAAGCAGACAGCAAGAGAACATTCTTTTCATTCTCTATACCCAGATGACACAGACTTTTTAAGGATGGCACAATCAAGGGGATGACTGGGCAGATTGTGAAGCAATCTGGTGGTCACACTGGAATAGCCTTTTTTTAAGGCCACACTCACATTTTGGGCTGTGGTTGTTTGAGCCGTGTAGAAAGTGTCAGAGCTGCTAACTGCACAGCTCATCGGATGCAGGAGTGGGATTTGCCACTCCAAATATGCTGAAGCCTGGATTAAGCCAAAAATCAGGAAGAAGAAAATACAACAAGGGTTCTCTTATCCAAGGCCTAAAAGGATATGAAGTTCTATTAGGCTGAACCATGTGAAACTGGCAATATTTGACAACTTTTACCTGCAAAGATGGCTCATCCAATATATTGCAGAAGGAAAGAGGAGAGAATCGGCTTTAAAATACCAGTTTGATGACCCATCAATATCTCTAAACTAACAAACGTATGCAAGTAGAAAAACATCTGCTAATATAATCAGGATCCATGACTTTTTCATTCCTTTTAAAGGCTGCTTTGTGTATTTTTGAAAACCAGTGATATGCCAGGACTTCTAACAAAATGTTCTTAAGTCAAAAGGAGGTGTTGAAATTTAAAAAATCAAGTAATTTAATACAAAACAGCCTTGATCCTTTGTTCACAATTGCATTTATGAGAAGTAAGATTCAGAGTTGGTGATTCCAGTGAAATGTTTGTGTTCAGAAGATGCCCCTTCACTCTACCTCTCAGCATCTCCAGGTTCTTTGTGCAAACATGTCTATTCCCATGAGACTACAGGAAATTTTATCACATCAGTTCCTTTCCCACACCTTGAAGGAAAATTGAAATATGAAGACTGGAGAATTCTAACATGCACCAGAAGGAAACCTCGGCTGCCAAAAAAGCCTTCTTATTGCAGAGACAATCACTTAACATGATTGGAAAGGCTGTAGATAATAGAGTTACAACCCAAGAGTGATAATATTTTTGGAAGAAAAATAATTGTGTTTTTTTCTCTTTCTACTGGTTATTTCTTACCTATTTTTAAAAGTATTTGGAGAATCCAAAGTAATATTTTATGTAAAAAGTAACCAGCAATA
The DNA here is from genome assembly GCF_025265405.1 of Mesoplodon densirostris. Lineage (NCBI taxonomy): Eukaryota > Metazoa > Chordata > Mammalia > Artiodactyla > Ziphiidae > Mesoplodon > Mesoplodon densirostris. The sequence goes on from NC_082663.1 coordinate 48,082,100, forward strand.
GTACACTCTTTTCTCACACAAAGAAAAATATGATGTCAGGACTGGGGTTCTTCTTCGGACTCTGTCGAGATCCACAGTTGACCTCCCCTACCTTCAACTGCTCCCAAGACTTTTTAACCTGACTTGGCGGCCCCCCCACCTTGCTCATGTAGATAGAACTCATGTAAAGCAAATGGCACATTCACCTGACCCTGATGTGACGCAACGTCAATTCTAATTTTTTAACTTGAAGCTTTGATTCGTTTTCTTAGACCAGTAAACAATCAGATTCTTTAAAGAGTAACTCTATGCAGCAGCATTCAGGTTCCAATCCGATAAGTGCCTGGGGAATAAGATTCCACACATGTCCTCCCTTACCAGGTAATACAGAAAGCTCCTGGTACTTGGTAACCTTCTCTTTCCATATATTAATGATTAAGAATTCCACATACTTAACTCCAGGAAATGTTCACAGATCCTAAGCTCTTCTCCTGATATGCCAATCACGATAGTAGGCTTGTTTTCGTATACATCCACGATAACAAATTGTTGTCCTTTGTCCAGGGTTCATGCTTTGAACACAGTGAAGAATCTGTGTGTTGCTTGAAGAAGCACAGACAAGGACTCCTCCTTAGGTTCCACCCTTGCTCCTCTTCTCCCACTTGTACTTTAAATGTTGGTGTTGTCTTGGCCTCTCTCCTTATGCCACTTCTACACTGACATCCCTTCTTTGGGTGCTTTTATGGATGCCATTTATATTTTGCTAATAACTCCCAAACCAATCTACATCATTCTCCCATTCCTCTGACCTCTGAAATCTGAAGTATTGAAAGAACCAGAACTTGGAGTCAGAGGACTTTGAGCTAGGTGAATCTACAAGTTGAGTAACCTTGATAGATATCATTTTCCAGGTCTGTATATAGAAACAATAGTATTTACCTCAGGGACGGTTGAAAGGAATAAATGAAATATGGTCTTTGTAAAGCTCTTAGGAATAACAGGCCTAGAGAATTAATCAATAAATGGTTGTGCTGAGGAGATGATGATGATGATGATACTTATCGACGAGACATTTCTATGTGTATGTTCACAGACAAACTCAAACTGAATTCATCAACTTTCTTCACCTGACCTGGTCAGTGATACCATCATCCACCCAGATGACCAAGTATGTAGCCTAAGATTTCCACTTCATCTTTATTCCTCATCCACCCACCTTTTTCCAATTGAATGCTAGGGACGGACAAACCTAGCCTGTTAGTCATTCTTACTTCTTCTGCTGCTCTAATTGACACCTTTCTCACCTTTCCTCCTGGATTTTTGTCATAACATCTCAGTTAGACTCCTCACCTCCAGTTTTGCTCTGTTCCTCATCTTCCTCTATGATAGCATCAGAGGAATCTTTCTAGAATACATTATGTTTCACTTCAGCTTAAAAACCTTCTATACGAGGGTCAATTGGGACAGTATATGTTAAACCATTATGAAAAAGTCTTTAAAACTTTATACATGGCTGCTCTCAATATTATCTTAGAAAGATGTAAAAGCTTTTGTATCTTGGAAAGGGAAAATAATTGTTGCTGTGTACTTACATATATCTTAATTCTGAGTGATAGGATGAAGGGAAATAAGAAAGCTGACAAAGAAGAAAATAAATACATACTAACTGTTTTATACATTAATAGTAGTATGAAAATATACATAGAGCCAAAAGATATGTACATAGAACCAAAATATATGAAAATATAACAATAAAAAAGGTTTGGAAGCAAATATCATTGCTTACACTAACAACTTAATGGGGTAACAAAGTACTCAAATTCTAAGAAAAAGTTAAGGAACTATCCTTGTTGGGTATGATTTATAAGAATATGGAAATAGACCATTTCCTAGAGAAAATGAGCTTTCAGAAAGAGACACAAACAAAAAAAAGAGTAAGCGGTGTTTATTGTTGCTGTTTGGTTTGTTTGTTTGTGAGAGGTATATCAAATGCAAAGGCTTGGCAGTATAAGTTAGCAAATTATATACAAATAGTCTTAACTATTAGGGGTAAAAGCTCATGGTAAATATGAAAAAACAAATATAATTGATGAAAAGCAAGGAAAAGCTTAAGCACGTTTTCGAAAGATTTAAAACGTGAAGCAAAAGAGTGGTAATTTTGTACAACACATGCAAACACACACACACACATACACACACACCAGTGGCTGAAGGAATGGATGGGTATGGAAATAATTGAGATTAGAAAATCAGATTGGGGAAGATTGTTGTACCAGATTCCTAGTTAAGAAATTATGGGTTAATTATATTTTTCACAAATACATTTAACTTAAAAAATCCTTCTATCTAACAGCACTGTCAGTCAACAAGTCACATAATACACATTTATAAAATCTCTCTTAAATTCATCTCTTCCTTTTCATTCTTACTGCCAGAGCCTTAGTTTCAGACTATCGTGGTTTTATCCCTTATCTGTTTTGCTGCAATAAACTCTTAAATCGCACCTCCAATTTCTTCCCACTCCATGCTCCACATATCTGCCAGAAAAAGTTTTAAAAAATTCAAAGCTAAACACACAATATTCCTGCTGAAAATCTATCAGGGCCTCTCTAACATCTTTAGAGGAAAGTTGAGAAACCTTTAGCAAAGCCTTATTTCCTCCTTTTCCCATTCTCCCTGCCAGCTCTACCCTAGTCAGCCTGACTCCATGTGTATTGAACTACTCTCAGGTTGGTGCCTTAGAAAATACTAACCATTGGGTACTACAATCTTTATCTACCTACCTAACAATTCCTATTATTTAATACAAATCAGATGACAGCAATATTCTGGTTATCAAACTGGTAGTGGACATTTGAGGAGAAAATTACTGTATTTCAGTTTGGTCCTTTATCATTTGTAATTTGTTGCATTTATTTTTTATAAGCAGATTTTTATAATAGACAATCCAAAATACCCATTAATTAACGACATCAAATATTTAAAGCAAATGCTTAGACACAAGAAGCATCCAAAGCAATAAACAGGCTGCCAGCCTGGTTGAAGGCCAATGCCTGTCTATGCTATTCCTTTCCAACAACCCTCACTATGTCCTCAATAGCTTCTTGATGGATTCAAACATTTCTGAAATGTTTCATGAGTTCCATCAGATGTTGTGACATTCAAAGGAGTACATGATCCAGTATTGTCAAGTCAGTACTCTAATTTGGTCAAATCAGTAAAAAAAAAAATCTCAGGGGAAACATTACATTGAACTTGCTGGCCAAGTTGATCAACCAGTTCAGCGGTCTAGTTACTTCAACTGCTCATATAGTCAGGTCTTAAAGCTCACTAAGAAAGTAGTTTTTTTTTTTTTTTTTAAAGTACTGTTGATATATGATATACCAGAAAGCATACTATTATTTTCTCCATCTTGTGTCTAATTAATGAGATATATAATCATTATATTTGAACTCACTGAAAATTGAATAGCATCTACCAGAGAGTAAATAATAATTCAGTTTGGTCTAGGGTCCCCATGTCACAGCTGCCATTAAAAACAAACAAACACAAAACTGTTTTTCCTAAGTATATATTTTTCTGAGATATTGCAATAGTGTGATTATTAAGTGTTTATGTGACCTGTTATTAATTTTTCCATAAACTTTTTTGTGAGTTTGGTTTACAAAATATTTCATGTCAACAGAAATAATGACTGAGCCAACAGCTTCCATGCCTTCCTACACCAAAAGTAAAATTAATAAACAAAGTACAAGGACAACATTTATGAAATTGGAGTGTCATTTTGTCAGTATAATGGTGTATACTCTTTCCTATGATTGTTAAAGTTCTTAGATCATTTTGGATTAGCGATTACATTCTCGAGCAAGGAATCTATTTATTTTTACTCTTGGATTTTATAGTCAAAGAGCTACTAGATGCTGAAAAGTTATGTACACTTTTATTTGTTTGAACCAGATTCACAGAAACAATGAGTTTTAGGCAGGGTACTTTTAACTTATTAATAAAGGTTAAATAATATATAAACCACCAACACTGAAATGAATTAAGTAACTATGAAAACAAATCATAAAGTAGCATTAAAATTAGTATCTAATGCCTTTATTCTCATTTTTATTTGCTAGCCCCTTAAATATAACTCTTCTACAACATCACAATCTTGGCAGTCTGTGATGCTATTTCTTTACTGACTTCCTATCCTGCAGGCTTCTTTCCAGAAGTGATACTTACACCTGCTAACACGCAAGTGTCTTTTCATCGAAAAAAGAAAATAGTAATTTCTTAACTCTAACTGAAAAAGCATGTGTTGAAGATTCTCTAAATTGGAACTGTTTTCTGCTCTATTTTTTTTTTTTTTTTTTTTTTTTTGGCGATACACGGGCCTCTGACTGTTGTGGCCTCTCCCGTTGCGGAGCACAGGCTCCGGACGCGCAGGCTCAGTGGCCATGGCTCACGGGCCCAGCCGCTCCACAGCACGTGGGATCTTCCCGGACCGGGGCATGAACCCGTGTCCCCTGCATCGGCAGGCGGACTCTCAACCACTGCGCCACCAGGGAAGCCCTCTGCTCTCTTTTAATAATAAATTCCTAGCTTTATAAATTTGATAACCTTACCAGCTCTGAGGCTCATTTATTTATTTAACAAATCTTTAAGTGCGAGCAGTGTACTGTGTTTGGATGTGAACAAAATTAACAGGCTCCTTGCTTTCACAGGGCGTGATGGTCTGGTGGAAGAGATTGGTGTTAATCAAATTACACAATTGAACATGCATTTTTAAAATATGATGAATGCAATAAAAAAGAACTATAAGGTATTACAATATGTTTAGGAGACCTGAGAAGTCTTTACTGGAAAAGCTATGATCTGAAGTATGAATAGGTGTTATCAAAGCTACTGGATGGGGTGGAAAGGGCATCTCTGGCAAAGGAAGCAATATGTACAGAGGCCCTTGTGTGGGAAGGTACATAGACACAAAGATTGGTCTAGTCTGTTGAAACCATAGAGAACTTTCTATTTCCCACAAGCTGTGGATCTATTGACTTATTGGCTATTTCAGTTAATGCATATGATAGCTTCTTGGTTGTTAATATAAGTATGAATTTCTTATACTCACATTCTATATGAGGGTCATCTTCATACTATTTATTACTTCTCAAAAAATCTGCTAAGAATAACATGGGTATTTCTCAGTATTTGATGATCTTTATTCAGCATCTGTAGTAAACCTCCAGGATGAGTAGCTATATGATTTTAGTAGAGACCCCTGGCTACTGGTCATTAGACAATAACCTAACCCTCAATGAAACTGAAAGAGCCCAGGTGGTGGGAATGATTCAGAGTGGTAGTAAAACAAAAATGTATATAGAGGGCTCCAAACTCTCACTTTATATTCTAATGGTTTTAAATTGCTTCCAGATGAGCTGGAAGCATACCTGCTTGCTAGGTAAATAACAACTACAATAACAATAGGAAAACAAAGACAGTACTGCTGTGAATTTGGAGGAATCTCAATAGACGAGTGACGTGCCTCTCTAATTACTTTCAGAGAGAAGGGTTGCAAGTAAATTACTGTAAAACACCAACCTCATTTTGGGTGAGTAACTTCTACTATTTAACTGGTCCATAGTTAAGGGGACAATCCATGTAGTTATCAGACTACATCTGGTAACTCTCTTATCTTGGAGCATTCAACTGAAGTAGATGATCGTGCCAGAAAATCAGAGAGCTGGATACCAAGACTGAATTTTCTTATTCCTTTGGTTCCATTCTCATGTCACGAATAAGTGGGATCCAGTTTGGGCTGCGGTATCCCAGAATTCTGAGCCGACCTTGGGGGTTAATCAAATTGGACTTGCTTGAGGACTGCATTTGTAGGGACCAACCAAGTCAGAAAGAAGTATTTGAGGGAGAAATTGGGGAAAAGAAACCAAAATGTAGTTTCTCTAAAGACCAGGGAACAAGCACTTAAGGCATCCAAATCAAAATAGGGTAACCAGGGCTTCTCTGGTGGCGCAGTGGTTGAGAGTCCGCCTGCCGATGCAGGGGACACGGGTTCGTGTTCCAGTCTGGGAAGATCCCACATGCCGTGGAGCGGCTGGGCCCGTGAGCCATGGCCGCTGAGCCTGTGCGTCCGGCGCCTGTGCTCCGCAACGGGAGAGGCCACAACAGTGAGAGGCCCGCGTACCGCAAAAAAAAAAAAAAAAAAAAAAGAGCAAAATATCACCAGCTCTGTTTACCTCATAGAGATTATTAAGGAAATCAAATGTATCCTCTCTGAGAGAGCAGAGACTGAAAAGGCAAGGTTTCATTATTACTAGCTCCCCATTTAAAACCACAGCATTTGTCGAGGACCTATATAAACCATACTCTGTGAAAGATCCTGATGTAGTTAATGGGTGAGACAGAAATAAAACTGCAGGTGATAGCTGCTAGAGTATAGATATATGCACAAATGCAATGTGAAAGCCCAGGAGAGAAAAAGATTCTTGTTTGTAGGAATATCCACACAAGTGGTAATATACAAATTAAGTTTGAAAAGTTTCATGAGTTTTTTCAGACTTTTCAAACTTAATTTGTAATAAGGAAGAGGTGGTGTAGGGCATCGGGGAAGCAGTTGAGAAGCAAGAAATGGCTTCAGAAGAAAGAAGTGTAAAAAGGCATAGAGAGCTCAGCACATGGCAAGAAGCTGAGTGTGGTGATTTTACAGGGTTTACAGAAGAGGATGAATAGCAAGACTTTTGGGAGAAAGAGGCTGGGCTAACACTTTGAAAAGTCAGACTAAGATATTGAGATTTTAGTCTTGCTGGCAGAAAGAAATCATACAAGCATTTCAGACAATAGGATGAGACTGGGTGGCCTGGAGTGTAAAACAGATTGCAGTCAGGAGAGATTAGATCTGGAGACTACTTAGGAGGCTATTGCAACTGTTTAGGGGACAGATGATGAAGGCTTGAACCAGGGAAATGACAATGGAAAATACACGAGATATTTCTGAGGTAGAATCAAAAGATCTTGGTTGTCTCTGAAATCCAGGAGTCAAGGGAGAGGAAGAGCCTAAGGTTACCACTGGCTTCAGACCACTGGATGAACGGTGATAACACACACTGAAACGGATCAATAAATGTAAATGCTTATATAGATGATAAAACATACCTTATTTCTTATTTAATTTCCAAAGTGGTTTGCTAAGGTGGTGATGGTGGTATGTGAGTATATGGGGTCAAATCAATTTAGCTGATGAATTTTGAAAAATAATGTGAAATGCCCTCTTCTCTGGGAAAATTTAGATTTCCTATTTTTAAATGTAGAAAAATGTTCCTCAGGGTAAAATTAACCACAACATCTTTTGAAATATAATAGAGTGCTATTTGGTATAATCCCTTAGCAACATTCCTGCTATGAGCCAGGACTAACAGAAATCAAGTTATAGACTCACATATTGTATATTTTTAAACTTGTAGATGGATAATAAGCTGTAAGAGGGACATAATTATACCAGTGTTAGATCTGAGGCCTTTGAATAACTACCAAAAGGTGCTAACAGGATTTAATCTTTTTCCATTATTATTCTATATGATGTTTAAGAACTCTTCCCAAGATACTTTTCCAAAACCACATTCAAGTTTGGAGATAGAATCAGTGACAAATTCATCACTGTATGTACGTGCACGCGCGCGTGTGTGTATGAATGTATCCAAGTTGGAAAGTGAAAGAATATTTTGTTTTCTGAAATGGTTTTTCTTGCCAATATTTGAAGATTCCATTTACTCACAAATGTTTTTTAAGAGTAATTTTCAAACTTTTGATTTCAGGCTATATAGCTTGGGAGATGGGGACAGTCACTGTTAAAACACAGCCAAAATGAGAAATGTAAAGTAATTGTCAGGAGATATGGGAGACATAAATTGTAGTTCTCATTCTGCCAGCAAACTATTCTGTAAAGTAATTTAACCCCAAAGGACACATGTTTCTTCCAGTGTAAAAGCTGGGCAGTTGTAGGCCAGGTTAGTTTAAATTTAAGTCCCTCCCCATCTTGACATTCCATAGAGTTAGCATAGTTTTAGAGAAATGTATCTTGTGGATACTGCAGGTTATATATTTCCCTATCACTGCTCCATAAGTGGGCAACTGAACCAAGATGGTCCAATCAGAATGAGAGAAGGGCTTATGTATACTCCATGCTTGGCAGACAGGTTCTTACCTCTCTTTCCCTTCTACCTGCTCTCTCTCACCACTCCCCCCTCCACTTGGAAGGTATGCAATTTCGGAATAAAAAATGTAATGGATTCATGATATTTTTCTTCTGAAGCACCGAAGTCTCAGAACCCACAGAAATGTTGAAATTAGTGTTTTTAAAAATAAATTTAAAAAAAAAAGGCTAACACTGTTTTGGCAATATGTAGGAAATGTGAAAAACATGAATTTTGCCTTACTTTTTTGTTTAAATAATAAAATATTTAAATAATATCCTTAATGCCTTTACATATTAAAATTTAAAGATGCAACTTTGTGTCAGTTGTCCAATATTTTTTTTAAAGTTACTGTTTCCTAAAATCCAAAGTCTTAGACACACTGATGTAGAGAGTTTAAATGATCAAGTTTTCAATCAGTTATTTTGATAATGTGAAATCCAAATTTTGCATCATGAACTCAGATTACCATGACACCCCTTAATGAAGAAAAAAATACACTGCAAAACTTTGACAAAAATCAATAAAACATATTGATTGATTGAGAAATATCCTTTATAACCCAGAGTAGAAAAGTTAAAACCTGAATTTTTTAGTATTTAAATATTACAATAGAATTAATTTTTCCTTTCATTTAATATATTATGTTAATACATTTTAAAACCTAATGTCAAACAAGTCTTTTATAATATGCATGAGATTTATGAGCACAAGTATAGTTCTTAGCTACTTTCCTTCTAAAATACCTATATCAAATATTACTTTTTGATATTTACATCTCTGTCACCTAGAATATTTTTATAATGTCCAAGGGTCACCTATGATATTTGAATTTCTAACCTTAATTATTTTTTCAATTTATTAAAAAAAAATTCACCCATTTCTCCCACCCCAACCCCCCACATCAAACAACCACAAATCTGTTCTTTGTATCTGTGAGCTTGTTTTTTGTTTTAGTTTTAGTTTTAGTTTTTCTAGATTCCACATATAAGAGAGATCATTAGGTATTTGCCTTTCTCTCTCTGACTTATTTCACTTAGCATAATGCCCTCAAAGTCCACCCGGGTTATCAAATGGCAAGATTCATTCTTTTTTTTTATGGATGAATAATATTCCTTTGTCTATATATACCACAATTTCTTTATGCATTCATCCATCGATGTACACTTAGACTGTTTCTATATCTTGGTTATTATAAATTATACTGCAATGAACATAAAAGTGTATATATATTTTCAAATTAGAGTTTTCCTTTCATTGGATAAATACCCAGGAGTGGAGCTACTGGATCATATGGTAGTTCTATTTTTAATTTTTTGAGGAACCTCCATACTGTTTTCCACAGTGGCTGCACCAATTTACTTTCCCACCAACAGTGTAGGAGGGTTCTCTTTTCTCCACACCCTCACGGACACTTGTTATTTTCTTGTCTTTTTGATAATGGCCTTTCTAACAGGTGTGAGGTGGTAACTCATTGTGGTTTTGATTTGCGTTCTTCTGATGATTAATGATGTAGAGCATTAATTTGTTACTGAGAACGTACAGCTCCTGTAGATTTAGAAAAGCATGTTACCGATAAGGAAAATATTTTGTTGTGTAAAAAGAAATCAAATAAATAATTAAATCATTTATCAGTTTAAACAGCTGTTACATTTTGAGGAACTATAGCTTAAAATGATTAACTTGATATATATATATATTTTAAAGAGTGTAATTTTGTTAATATTTCATTTGGTTCTCTTGGTAACATAAAGACTCATTCTTCTGGTAATTTTATTATTTCAGATTACTTCTACATTGGGATTAAAAAAATGAATCTACCTTGTTAGATACAATTTAATAAAAAATGTGTTTAACATACCTACATTTTTCCATGGAATCAAAAGAACAGATCATGAAATGTCTGAGGATTGCCTCCTTCCTGTTTATACAAATTTCTTCATTAAACCAAGTATATACCTCTTTCCCAGTGCTTTTCGCACTGTAACTAATTCTCAAAATTTCAGTCAAGATGGTAATATCTGGAAATGCTGCTATACATGCTAAAAATAGCCTTTTAAAAGACATATTTTTCTTGATAACCTGTAGGGAATCATTCATCCATCCATCCATGAGGCTTTTTAGAGACATTAACTTGACAGACAATTTTAGCCTTCCACTTGAATGACGGCACACGCAGGCATGTGCCATACGCACACACACTCTTTGCATGTCTCACGTTTGTTTCGTTTTAGAAGATCACTGAAAACAACCTGAAATGTTCTGATTATATTTAATTATCTGATTCTTTGATAATTCACTGTTTCATATTTATTATTATATTATATGAAGTGAACAAATACACTGGTTTGCCTCTCCTGTAATCATTAACAACACCAGTGTCACGGCCAGGATTGTAAAAGTTAAAAATAAGGGTTAAAATCTCTCACTACTTCTGTAGCTTATGCTGTCAATTTTTTAAAAAGTGGATTTAAACCATATCTCATTTTTGGTCCATTTGGACTTTATGAACTGTAGTATCAATCAATATAAACTTCATGTTCCATTTTATATATTTCTTGATTCTGTCAACACACCCAGGTTCTGCACACATTTATTTTAGCAGGACCCATTGCCTTTGTTGAGTCAGGAGACTTGGGGTTTAGTCTTAGCTCTGACACTTATAGTCCATGTGTTACTGAGCAAGTCACTCACATCCTCTAGGTCTCAGTGTTCTTATCTATAAAGTGGACATAGTGCCATTTCATCTCAGTGTTGTTAATAGGTTCAAATAATTAATGTGATTTTGGGGATAATTTTAAACCATTGCTACTATTCTCTTTAAAGTATGCAAGTAATATCCATGCCCCCTTGAAAAATACATTTATTTGTAAAAGCAACTCTATTAAGGAAATCTTGACATGCAATGTTCGAGGGTTTAGAAAATACATAAGTGATGTAAAGATCCTTAAATAGGATGACAATGATTTATCAGATGAGCCACAGTGGAAGCTATGTGTAAATATTACACATCTTAGTTTTCTGTAAACCATTCAACTAACAAATTTCAAATAGAACAATTAATCAGTGTAGAGAACACAGCAAAAAATAAATTCAAATCAGCGATGCAATACCTCTAGTCCAATTAGCTCATTTTCTCCCCTCCACCCTCTCAGACATATTCTATTTTATTTTTAAAAAGGAAGTTAAGTAAGAGACTCTACAAAGTCAATCAACCCACAGAGTAAGCTAGAACTCTTATTCTTATTTAATGTTTACTAAGGGCTCAGTCTCACAAAAATTTTCTATTCATAGGTCAAATATACAAAGTGCCATTCTTGCCTTTATTCCACTTTTGGGGACCCATATAGACGTATTGTTCAGCCCAAGTGGAGGACACCCACCTGTTCAAACAAAGGGTAAAACTGCGTGTGGGTTTTAGCAGTGTGGGCTATAAAAATGAAACTTGCATATTAATTTTATGAATGTCTGCAAATCACAGCAATCTTCAGAGTTTAAATTGATCTGAATTGATATTAACTACAATTCTCACTCTTCATATCTTACAGGTACAGTGACATCACCAGGAACAATGTCCAGTACCTGGGGGTGTGAGGAAGGGAAAGGGTGTGAGAAGCATGTGTGCACATCAGGGTTGGGATGTTCTATTGGACTGGATTCCCTTTGAGCATAGTATATACAACATAAAGAGAGAAGGGAAGGAAAGGGAAGGCAAGGAGGGAGGGAGGGAAGGAAGGAAGGAAGGAGAGAGGGAGGGGGAGAGAGAGAGAGAGAGAGAGAGAGAGAGAGAGAGAGAGAGAGAGAGAAACTCAGAAAAACACATTTGAACACTATTAAGATTTTCTGATAAATCCAACCTATTGTCAATTAGACTTGGACAAACAATCCCAGCCCCAGGTTTTCCTGTTTCCCCACCCAGCCTCTATTTACAATTTACAATTACCCATGATCCAGATATGTGACTTGGACTTGTAGTCCATCAATGTCTGCCCAAGTCTAAGATTAGTGATGACAGCCCTACTTTGCCATTAGGTGTGCCAAGGATTTGCAGCTCCTGAAACATTTGTGTGTACTCGCGTCCGTGCGGGGGAGGGGATTCGTGGCTTGGAGGGCCTGGGACAGGGTAAAAAGGAGCTGTTTCTGGCTTGCCAGGAAAGGAACCCATTGCCGGCCCAACTTCCACCACCATGCCTGAGTCGAGAATCTGGAGCTGACTACTCAGAGCAGCTGTAACTGGTTCTTACACTAGTCATTTCCTTGGAGTTGGAGCAGTCGGCATCTATTGGTATTAAAACTCCGGGTGAAATGCCACTTCCCTGCCCCGTCTTCCGGAGCAATTTACGTTAAGGGGAAAATCACTGTCATCAAATCTCGACGCCTTGCCTTCTGCTAAAACGAGGTGCTTTCTTCCTGGGATTTTGCAGGGACGACTCGATGCACAAATGCTTGCACACACCACACACCGACACAGTGTAACTCCCACAGCATCCTCGCTCCCTCCCTCTTTCCATCCCTCCCTCCTTCCCTCTCGTAAGGATTGCTGAACATTTTGCTCCAAACTCTCCAGGTCACCCACGTGTTTGTTCTCCCCTTTCGCTGTTCAATTTACTTCCCGACTTGACAAAGAGAAACTAGAGTTGTTCTCGGGCTTTTACCCACAATTCTGGGACCAAGCTTTCTCACCCATTCCCCCACCCCCTGCCTCGCCAACCCCTCTTACTCTGGGGGTTGCAGATTACTGGGTGTTTCCCTGGCTGAAACCCCCCGCCTCCCTTCCTTCACCCTTCCTCCTCTCCCCACCCCCGGAGAAAAGGGAATTCGCCTGTTTAGTCTCACTTGCCAGGGTGGGATGGAAGTGGGGGGGAGGAGGGAGCGGTGGGTGGTATATACCACTGGGAACCTGTCCCTCTCCCTCTCCCTGTCTCATACACTCACACGCACACTCAACATTTACGCCGTACTTTGGGGTCTCTTACACACACCTGAATCATAACCTTTCCAGCAAGGACAGACACGCCCCTGCTCGCCCTCCCGCAATCCCCAGAACAGTATTTGGCCCTGGGTGCGGGAAAGCCAGTGATAAAATGACCACAGAGGAGATTCTGAACCCCGGGGAGGTGGTCCCTTGCCTGCGGAGGGGAGGGGGCGCTCTCCACTCACCGCCTGAGTCCCTGGAACGACGAGGGCCAGGACATCCTGGATTTCTTCAGGCCGGGCCGGTGGCCGGTCTCCACGGCGTAGGAGGTGCGGTCCATGGCGCGGCAGTACAGGTAGCGCTCGGTGTCCGAGTAGCCGCGGTGCCGGACGCGGCCCGTGGCCCCGCTCGAGGCGTAACGGCCGCGAGCTGCCCCGGGCGGCGGCGGGGGCGGGGGCAGGGGGGCCGGCGGCGGCTGCAGGGGGCACGGGGGCTGGGGCGAGGGCGGCGGTGGCGGGGGCAGGTGGTGATGGGGGTGCAGGAGGCGGAACTGGGGCTGCCGGAGCGGGTACTGGTGGTGCTGCTCGTGCCTCCAGAGGTGCTTGGGGGCTTTGAGCGCGGCCCCGCCGGCGCCGTCGCTGCCCTCGCCGCTGCCCGCCCTGGCCGGCAGGCTGCTGCCCTCTGCCTCCATCCTGGCTCGCGGCTCCGCGCCCTGCTGCCCAGCCCGGTTCGCCGCGCTGGCCCGAGCGCCTCCCCGATGCTGCCGCCGCCGCCGCCGCCGCCGCTTCTGGAGCCGAGCAGAGGCTGGGCTCAGCTTCCCACTTGAAGCCACCAGAGGCTTGAGACGACCGAAAGGGGGCTCTGCCAGCGGGAGGGGTCACAAAACGCGACAGGGCTCCCACCACAGTGGTTTGGGCAGAGACACGCTCCTGGGCTCCCCGAGTCACCCAGACTAGGGAGCGCGGTGCGCGGCTTCCCCAGCGGTCTGTGCCTCCTTCCTCGCTTTCTTCTTGCCTTCCTTCCTTTGGGCGCCGGCGGCGAGAGCAGGAATTGTTAGCAGCTGGAGCTGCAGAAGCAGCAGCAGCGGCACGAGTAGCCGCCTCCTCGGTCCAGGGCCCCCGAACCCCGATCCCGGAGCTGCTGAAAAGTTGGACAGCTCCTGAGTGGTGAGCCCGAGCTGTGACTTTCTCCAAAACCACCCCAGGCAGTCAGGAGTCAGACCTGTCCTGATCCTTCCCCTTCCCGTGCCCCCGCCTCCCTCCCCCGACAGCCCCTACTGCCCCTGAGGTTTCCTCTTCACCTCCGCTTGCCTCAATCCTCTTGTTGAAATGGAGTCTGGTGGTTCCGGGCTGATTCTCAGAGCTTGTTGACGAAGAGCCCCATGCTGGAGCTTCCAAAGAGGGATGTGACCTGGCAAAGTTGCCCAGAATGGTGTGTGTGTACGTCGCTGAAAAACTAGGCGTGAAGATCCAATTTTAGGGTTAGTTCAGTCTCTGTCCCTGACATAGGATTAAGTATTGTGTGGATCATAGCAGGGAGAATTCCCAGTGTTTCCTCTTGAAGACCTTCCTCCAACTGGTAGCTTGTATTGCTGCTGCTTCTGTGATTAAGATCTCCAGCAGTGGTCCTAGTTGGAAATCAAGGCGAGCCCGTTGCCATGGCTGAGCTAGCTGACCACAGTTAAGGTTGGGGTACCTTTTCTATTACAAACCTCTGGTTATCGTCAGTGGTTTCCACCATCAGCGCCTGCCTGGAATTTTGCCTTTCTGCCACTTCCAACAGAACACAGCTCTAGTATGAAAGCATTTTAAAACATATCGTATCATTATTATTCCACAGAAATTAGAGTCATATTTGACACTAAAATCCAAATTCAATTTTTATTTGTCTTCCTTTAATTTGTATTTTCCTGCCAAGGTGAATATTTTGGAGAAGCCAAGAGAATTTCAGAGCAATATATACTTTTTCCTGTACCTTTTTTATATTACCACATTCCTTAAAGATCATATGTCATTTACTCACTGTTAAAATAATCCTAGAATTAGATTTTGTGGGAGTTACTACAGAACCATCCATTATTTGAAATATAAATATATTTAGGGCTCACAATAGCTTGTTGGCAGCATAATTATTCCATTCTCTGCACACACTCAATCTTCACATAATTGAATACGTACATTTTATGCATATCATATAGTGAATACTAAAGTACCAGAATCAGGAACCAACTCACAGATTCTCCAGAGTGCTGAAAATCCAGTGTTCTCCATACAGTGAATGATCAGTGTAAACACCATTTGGGAAATCACATCAATGAAAATAAATGCTCACTTGGCTTGTTAGTAAGAACAGTCTATAAAATGTCCAAGTGTCCCCTTCTCTAAGTGGGAGGATTAAATTTAATCCTTTGCAAGAAGACCCTTGGCATCTCTTTATGGGCTTTTTTTTCTTGCTTTTTATGGTAGGAAATGTCCCTTCCTCCAACATTTCGGTATTGGCACTCTGCCATACGTGGCCCATGCACAAAACCTGAGAAAGGCTATGTCTTGAGAGGAACAGGGCAGTCCCCCAAGTACCACTTCCCTCCGTATATGACTGAAAACATACTTGACTGAGGCACTCTCTCTCCCCTTTATAGACACAAGTGTGACTAACGGCAGTGGACAAAGCATTTTCCATGCCTGGGAAGACACTGAGCTGGTATCTTTCCAAACACGAAAGGAGACAAAAGGAAGTGTTATGGAGTATAAACTGCTTATTTTCTTTTAATTCATTGCGTTATTAACATTTGGAACCATTTCAGAGAAGTGTACAAATTTCTTCTTTCCCCTGAAATGCTTGCCACCTTGCTCCTCAGTATAACTATGACAAAATATCTCTATCCATAATTCTTAGTTTCACTCCTCAAATACAACTAGTACAAGCAGTTTATGATCTTCTTTCTGGAATAAATAGAATTCAAATCTAACCTGCTTCTCTAAAACTGTCAGTTTTCAACTTCCTTTTAATTCGTGAACTCTTCTTATATTCTCCATTTATTTAAAAAAATGATTTCTTTGTTTTATTATATAATTATAAGTCGAGTATATTTTACGTATAAAAAATCATTTAAATACTACCTTCTAACATGTTCCCAACTTTGAGAGTTTTCAATTTCTCTTATAATTTCTCTTATAATAATTTTCTCTTATAATTATTGATAGTAGTAGTTTATTGTGTGACCTTTGAGGGAAGACATCTTGGATTCCAGTCTACCACTTCCTATCCATGTGCCCTTAGCTAAATTACGAACCCTCAATTTCTCTTAAATGCAAGTAGTACTACTATTACCTACTTCCCAGAGTTTGCTGATTATTTAGTGAAATAATACTTAGCACAATACATTATATACAATAAATGTTTAATAAAAGCTAGCAATTTTCATTATTCCTGCCAGACTTGGAAGAATCTGAAATGTTATTTTCATCATTGGTTCCCAACCTTGGCTGCACCTAGGGAGTATCACTGAGAGGACTTGAAAAATGCCTGATGCTGAATGCTAGACCAGTGATTTCAAACTGGGATGTTATCAGAATCACCTGGAGAGCAAATCAAGCACCCAAAGGCCCAGGTTCCTTGAATGAGGATAGCGCTTGGGGCTTTGTATAGTTACCAAGTTTGCCAGGTGATTCTGGTTCAGACTAAAGTTTAGAAATCATTCCTGTGCCCCAACAAGTGAAATTAGTATTTCTCAGAAGAGGAACCAGACATGAGCACTTAAAAAAACTCCTTAGGTGATTTCAATATATCAATAACTACTGATCTAGACCTACTCCCTTATTACGTGGTTGCAAAGACACTCCAGGAGCTCTTTGTTGACTTCCCCTTGGGACTCACTTTCTGGAAAAAACAGTTTAAGAGCCCAGATCCCATGAAAATATACACTTTGTCTATTACTCTAGTTGTCTCTATGTTAAAAGAAAGTCTTATACTGTTAAAAATGAGCACTCCAAGTCTTCTACTTAAAAACTCTTCTCATTAACCTAGGGGGTGCCTACTCATATTTGAAACAACCAAAACATGGAAATATTCAGTTGACTCATTGGTTTTCCGTGCTTATATGTCATATAAATTATCCATTTTCCCCGCTGAATGATCATAGATGTTGGAGTTTTATGGGACAGTCTAAAAGCATGTTTACAGCCTGGACTGTTCACTTTTTATACAGATATGCTGATGGTGAGTAGTGAAAGCTTTCAAAGATGCCCCATATGAACACAATAATTATAAAGTCCAGGTAAGTGATCAGTGTATTTCTTTTTCTGAATAAACCTAAATAAGCAGTTAGTTGGTGCCATTACCATGAGACAGAGTATTATACAACACTACCATCACCCTTTTCTGCCAACGCCTTTCCAATCTGCCCTAGAGAGCCAGTCAATCACTCAGCATGCTGCTGGGCACTTAACAAGGGAGGACATTATTGCCAATAATGATGGAGAGTTCTGGCAGAAATGTTGTCAATCAAAAGTTAGGCATAATTTCTATCCAGAACACAGAATTAAGTGGTAAGTTACAATAACTAAGAGTCCATTTCTAACTTGGTGATGGGAGGAGGATTTCAATGAAGCTTTTTCAATTAATTTTTATTGAAGTATAGTTGATTTACAATGTTGTGTTAGTTTCAGGTGTACAGCAAAGTGAATCAGTAATACATATACATATACCCACTATTTTTTAGATTCTTTTCCCATATAAGCCATTACAGACTACTGAGTAGAGTTCCCTGTGCTATACAGTAGGTCCTTGTTAGTTATCTATTTTACATATAGTAGTATGTATATGTCAATCCCAATCTCCTAGTTTATTCCTCCCTATCTCTTAACCCTGGTAACCATAGGTTTGTTTTCTATGTCTGTAACTCTATTTTGTAGATAAGTTCATTTGTACCCTTTTTTTAGATACCACATATAAATGATATCATATGATATTTGTCTTTCTCTGTCTGACTTCAGTCAGTATGACAATCCCTAGGTCCATCCACGTTGCTGCAAATGGCATTATTTCATTCTTTTTTATAGCTGAGTACTATTCCACTGTATATATGTACCACATTGTCTTTATGCATTCCTCTGT
This sequence comes from Mesoplodon densirostris, assembly GCF_025265405.1. Classification (NCBI taxonomy): domain Eukaryota; kingdom Metazoa; phylum Chordata; class Mammalia; order Artiodactyla; family Ziphiidae; genus Mesoplodon; species Mesoplodon densirostris. The sequence goes on from NC_082663.1 coordinate 48,100,298, forward strand.
TGATGAACATTTAGGTTGCTTCCATGTCCTGGCTATTGTAAATAGTGCTGCTGTGAACATTGGAGTGGATGCATCTTTTCAAATTATGGTTTTCTCCAGATATATGCCCAGGAGTGGGATTGCTGGATCATATGGTAGCTCTATTTTTAGTTTTTTAAGGAACCTCCATACTGTTCTCTATAAGAAACATTTTTTTGCATATATCCTATGTATACTTGAACACACATGTTATTTTGATAGGGTGCATTAATTCAATGCCAAACAGCATAAAGTTGGAAATTTTAATCATCAATATTGTCTTATATAAGGCTAATCTGCTGACTGGTTAGAAATACCCAAAGGATGCATTCAGTCTTAGATTTCCCCTAGGTTTTCAATGTTTTTTAGTATTTCCTTGAGCCATAAAAGTACTCTGAAAATTGTAAAAATCTATACACATATTAAATAGTATATATTGTCAATATTACCACTATAAATACTAGTACTAAAGTCTCTATCCCATTATTTCCAATATATTAAGTCATTTTCAGTATTTTTTCTCTGATATGAAACAAATGGCAATATGCAATAAATGTTAAAGTAAGAAATGCTACTCTTGAGCGTATTTGCCTTTGACTAGCACATTGATGCTAATTCAGTAGCAACTTGTTGGTTGGTCCATAGGTTTCAGTACTACCACAAAGCAATTCTGTAACTTTCTAATGACACCACTCCATTTGTCAATTCAATTTAAAAAATATAGTTTATATACTATCTTCTAATTGCCATGCAGACTTTGGTATTTCATGGATGAACATGAAAAAATACTTGTTTTCAAGGAGCTTAGTGTTTTGTAGGGGAAATAAATACATAAGTAGCTGTAAGCCAGGGGGAAGGGAGTGGGAGGGAGAGAGAGAGAGAGAAGTTTTGATGGGGATATGTAGTGTCTGCTGTGGAAACACAAGAGGGATATTCAATTCTTAAGGCCCAATGAGTCTTCACAATGAGAGTGGTATCTGAGCTGAGACCAAGATCTTATGTACAAATTGGAATTAGCTAATCTCATTTTGTATGAATATATTTGTGTGACTGTGTATGTGTGTGCCTTGGGGAATGTCAAAGGGTAAAAGCATTCTGGGCAGAAACTGACATAGGCAAAAACTTAAGAGATGAGAGAAGTTATGGGGCATTGGACATTCAGAAAATGGCAAGTGATTCTGCAAATCTGTGAGGGCAGGTAGGCGTATGCAAACGTCTGATGATGAATCACCTCTTATGAAGTGCCCCCTCAAGCCAATATGGTGACTTTGTGTCAGTTATCAAAAGGGGCCCTTTCTGGGTGGATTGGGCTTTAAGGTTGATGGGTAGGATGCAAAGAGAGAATAAGTCAAAGATATGAGAGGAAGAAGGAGGGTAAGAGAGCTGTCCCTGAGAAGGCGAGGGTAGATTAAACTCTAAGATAGAGATGGAAGCCTTTGCCTTAAACTAGACAAAAGCCAACACTTCCATTGTGACAGGAGAGAAATGGGAAAGGATGAATTCAGATGGAAGTAAGTTTATTGCATTTATTGAATATTTAACTTCTGGCATTCTGCCAAACACTTCTCATGCATTATTTTATTTAAGCTTTTTAACAATGCACTCTTCCTTCACATTTTAACAGTTTGAAAATCATAATGAGTCTTTCAACAGAGACTAAAAGGACAGTGCTAGTCTCCTGCAGATGTTGAGTATAGCCTGGCTGACCTTAACTCTACATAGAAAACACATGTGCACCTGATTGTCTCAACATTAATTACTTCATTCAACCAATATTTATTGAAAATTTAATATGTGCCAAACACCAAGTTCTAGAGTAAAAGAATTGAAAACAGAAAAGTTCTTGTTCTCCTTTTCTAATTGGAAGAGACAGAATAAACACCCAGACAAAGATATAAATAGGTCAGATATCACTAAGTGCTATAAAACAAATTGAAGCAAATTAAGAACTTAGAATATGGTATTTGAGAGTAGTATTTTGGAAATGGTGGTCAAGGAAGATCCTACCCTTCTCTGATAGGGTAGAATTTAGGTAAAAACCTGAAGGAAGTAAGGGAGTGAGACAGTGCTCCAGGTTATGGAAAAAGCAAGTGGAAAGACACTGACATAGCAGCAAGTCTGTTATATTTGAGAAATACTAAGCTGACCAGTGGCCTGAGGTGAAGTGAGTTGGAGGCCATCTGGAAATGAGGACAGATCAAGAAGGACCATGTTGGTCATGGTAAGAACTTTGGATTTGTTACTTGTTTCATAGAGCAACATATTGTTGAATTTTAGACTTAAATTATATTCAGACACCTAATAATCATTTAAAATGTCTTCAAAAGACTATGCCTAATTGAAGAGATGTTATTCTATATGTAGAAAAATATGAAAATATGCCTGGGAGACAAACTTTTACTCTTAGTGAAGAAAATATTTCTTTCAGGGAGAGAGACTATATATATATATATATATATATATATATATATATATATATATATATTCAGAGTGCTTCAAGTTGTATACTGTTTTATCATTAAAATAACTCCAAAATCACGGCCAATCATATAGCAGCAATACACTTAAAATGAGTAGATATTATCCCTCAGAAGATATCATAAAACTTTCAAAGTGACTGATTTGTGAGACCTGAAGGATAATTACTCAGGTGCTAAATGTCCATCTGTCAAAGCTTCTAGCTGACTTTTAAGAGAGGATGCTAAACTTCTAGTGTTTGATAGTTAAATTTAAAAAATGAATCACCATGCCTTGAAATGTCATTCTCAATCTCAAAGATGAAAAAGAGATTACAAGAAGTAGCCTGTTACTATGAAATTAGACCCAACTAGCAAAGACCAAAAATAGTTAAGAGTCTTTATATGTTAAGAAGACTTAATCCTACACTTTGAGATGATGAAAAGTAACACGGTAGACACTGGTATGGCAAAATGTACACATTTTCCATTTGTTTCAGAAAATTAAATTTAAGATGATATTTTGCATTTTACAAAGTTCCTATTAAATTGAGTTGAATATTGTAATGAATGGGTCCTTAAAATGGAGGATTTCTAGTATTAACTTCATCTTCCATATGAGAAAGCTGAAGCTCAGGAAGACAACCATTGGCCTAAGTTCAGATAGTTGTTTAGCATCAAAGCCTGGACTTGAGCCCTGGCCAAACTGAGTTGTAAAAGCATGATCTTGCCTGGATGACAAAGGGAGAAACTCAACATAGAACTTTTGAAATTAAAATGTCAATGGATGAGTTGTTTAATAATATCAGTGGATGGGCAGTTTAATATTGTAGTGGAGAGCTGGAAAGATATTAGCTGAAATATTAGAAATATCTTTTGTGAGGGACAAGATAAAAATGCCCATTATCAATACTTCTAATAAAAATTAAACTATACATCCTAGATAACTTAATAAGACAAAACACACACACAGAGAAATTGAAGATATATGGATTGAAAAGGAAGGAAGAAACAAAACTTATTATTCTCTGATGATATCATTATCCACATATAAAACACAAAGGAATCTGTAGACAAATTATTAGAATGTTAAGAGAGTTTAGAAGGGTGACTAATTTACAAGAATCAATTGTTCTTCCATTTACCAGCAACAGATAAATGCTGTATATACACACACACATATACATACATACATATGTACATACATACAGTTCCTTGGAATAAATATAATAAACAATATGTAAGAACATTATGGAGAAAATTTTTAAACTTTAAAAAACTTTTTAAAGGACCCAAGTAAGTAGAGAGATATACCATTTTCATGAATAGAAGAAATCAGATAAAGAAGAAAAATTTTCACAAAATGATCTATTAGATTCAATAATATTCTCTCCAAATTCCAGCAGGATATTTCAAGGAATCTACATGCTTATAAAAATTTTATATGAAAAACAAAGAGGAAGAAATGGGTGAGAGTACTTTCCCAACCAACTATTAATGCTTATTTTAAATATGTATTAATAAAGACAGTAAAGTATTAGCACAGGATAAATAAAATGTCTAATGAAGCAAAATAAAGTTCCCAGATATAGACCTTTATAATATGTAAGAACTTGTTATTTGAGAGAGATAGCATGTCCACCTATTGGGAAAAGAGTAGTTGTTCAATAAACAGTGCTGGAACTATTGGTTACCTATAGCACACAAAATGCATCTTGACTCCTACCTCACATAATAAACAGAATTCAATTCCAATTGTATTAAAGCATGTGTTTAGATATTTAGAATTTTAAATATCTAGAAGGAAGTATTGCAGAATAGTATTATGATATTTATACAAGGAAGGATCTCCTTTTTATGTTACAAAAAGTACTAACAGTGAAAGAAAAGATTAATAAACCAAACTATATTAACATGTAGAACTTCCATTAAGAAAGTGAGAGAACAAGTCATGAACTGGGAGAAGATATTGCAATACATGTAATTCTCGAAGGATTATTTTAAAATAAGTACTCCTAGAAATCAAGAAAAAAATGGAAAAATACTCAAAATACATGAAAAGGCATTTCACAAAAGGGAAAAGCTGAATGGTCATTAAACATAAGAAAAAGTGATCAATCTTATTAGTAATCAAGGGAAATGCAAGTACAGATCACAGTGAGAAGGCATGCAATGTCCACTCAGTTGGCAAAGAAGTAATAAGGCTGATGATACTATGGTTGGTAAAGATGGGAATTCAATGGCAATTCTTATACATTGCTGGTGGGAAAAAATGTACCATTATCTGGTAAAGGTGACCATTTACATGGACTACTACTTACAACTCCACTCCTGGGTACTTAGCATAGAGAGTCTCTTACACACACACACACACACACCAGGAGACATGTACCTGAGTAGGATTATGCTTTATAACAAAATGCCGGACACAACCTCAATTTCTATCAATAAAAGAAAAAACAATTCTGGGATAATCACACAAATGGTACATCACACAGCCATAAATGACTACTCAAGACAACTTGGATGAATCTTAGAAATGCCTTGTTAAGTTAACAAAGCTAGTGGCAGAAGACTACAAACACTATACCCTTCTTCTTAAGTTCAAACACAAGAAACAAATGAGAAAATAAGCAAAAACTCCATGGAAAACAAAATAATATATTTGGCACAGTGCTCTTCAAACTAAGGTGCATATGAATTGATTATTTATTAAATGCAGATTCTGATTCAATAGATCTGGGGCTGAGGTTCTGTATTTCTAATAAGCTCCCAGCTGACACCAATGCAACAGATCTGTGGACCATACTTCAGCAGCAAGATTTGATATGATTTGATTTGACTTTTTTTAAAGATTTTATTGATGTGGACCATTTTTAAAGTCTTTATTGAATTTGTTACAATATTCCTTCTGTTTTATGTTGTGGTTTTTTGGCCGAGAGGCGTGTGGGAATCTTAGCTCCCCGACCAGGGATCAAACCCACACCTTCTGCATTGGAAGGCGAAGTCTTAACCACTGGATCTCCAGGGAAGTCCTAGCAAGATTTTAAAGAATACATACATATGTGATATTTTATGAAGAATTTAAAGGTAGAAAGGTTACAAAATTCATAAAATGTAGTGTGGTTGTTACCTGGTGGGGAAGAAAGAGATGGTCAGTGGGAGAAAGAAGATGCGATGTATTGACAATATTGTAGCTCAAAAATGATATGCTCTATAACCTATACATGTTACAAAGATTATTTTGTACATATTGAATACTGCATAATAAAAACCCACAAACATCGAGAGGGCAGAGAACCCACATTATCACCAACAGAACAGATAAAATGAGGAGGGTAGGAATAAGCAGCGGGCAGTGTGGAGTCAAATATTCCATATTTAGAAGAGATAGCTATAGGCTATGTTTTAAGCACGCTGAATTTGTAAACTCCCCAAAATAAATCACTGGACAAACTTTCCAAACTGTGGCAGCATAAAAAATGTGGGAAATCCAAATAGCATTCTGAGCTAAAAATAATTGCAAACTTCTTTAAAATAGAATTCATCTTTCAAAGTTTAACTTTTAAATTGATGCTGAAACAATAAAAAAATTTGTGAAAAGATATCTGTAGCTTTCAAATGCAAGGTAAGTGTGCTTCATTCTTTGGTTGTGATTGTCCATTCCTATATCCCTAAATATTTACCCCCTACATCCCCTTGATCAGCAGAAAGTTTCCTTCCTAGGATCAGGAAGCATTTTAATTTCTCAAATATCTGCCATTAAAATATAACGTTCCTTATCATCTAACATTTTAGCCATCAACAAACATCACAGCAGGGATTTGAAGCAACTAACAAGAACTCAAAATACGTGCCTAAGGATCAAGAAGTGGGGTTAGCAGAAAAGAGAGGAGAATTAAGATAATTTAAAATAGAATATGGATAGTGACAGAGAAAAAAATTGCTATCTTAATATAACCTCAGGTTCTCCAAACTGTTCTGATGTATAAAAAGTTGTGATACATCTCTGAATCACACACTCATCTAATATCTATCTGTTCTAAGGAGTAAACAGTATAGGACAACAGAGGTCAGGATGCCTCAATTCCAACGATAACTAATATTTACGGAGTTTACTCTGAGGCAGGCATTGTTCTAATTGCTTTTCAAGAATTTATTACTATCCCCATTGTACAGATAACAAAACTGAGGCACAGAGAAGGTAATAACTTTTCAAAGGGCACACAGAGCTCTCCCTCTAGTTCCCTGATGCCTCTGCAGTTCCAGTACCTGCCCCTCTATTAGCATATCTTGTGCGCATGGATGTTCCTAATTTCCTCATGAATGGAATGGAATGTTCTAGTTAAGATGATGGGTATAAGAATCAAACAGAACTAATTTGAATCCCCAAAAGTTGTGTGATTTGGGGGCAAGTTTTGTAACTTTGCTGAGCCTTAGTTTTCTCATTTGTAAGAGGATAGTGACAAAATACACATGACAGGATTTTGTGAGAATTAAATATAGTACTTCATGGAAAGCATTTAACTTGAGGCCTGCCATTTTATGCACGCAGTAAGAATTTGTTGTTATTGTTGTTATAACTATGATGATGATTATTAAATGAGATTATAAACTTAAACCCAGGTCTACTCCAGATCTTGTGCAAACACTGTGCTATACCATGTACATATAATATACATAAAAAGACAAATATTTTCTTTTTGTTGCTTTCTTCCTCTCTTATCTCCCTGAATCAGACAGCAATTAAGTATGGAAACACATTGAGAAGAGCTTCAATAGGAACCCAACTTTCAGGTGCCCAAACTAGAAACCTGTGATAGATAGGGAAATTCACTCCCACTTCACAGGAATAATGTCAACCTAGGACTGATTGTTCAAGTTTAAATCATTAGCCTTCAAGGGGTGGTGGTGGTCTCTGAATATCGTTAGAAAAGTACCCAAGATCACCAAACTCAAATCTCACTGTAGCTCTTGCAGATATTAATTGAAAGGTGAATAAGCTTAACTCATTATATCAAATGGCTTTTCCTCAAGTGATAACAAATATGTTATTTTTCAGCAGTACTACAGTTTGTCGTTAAGAACTGAGGTAAATAAGACTTCACAGGGGGTCCTGGCATTGAGGAAAGACTAGATTCTTAATCTGTCTTCAAGGAATACATGCTCCTTCCAAACAAGAGAATTCAGATCAGTACCTGGGGTACACTCACAAACTAACTTGAATTGCAGCCCAGTTATTCCTTTTCTTTGTAAATGCAAAATTTTTAATGAAATAGTACCTTTTGAAAAAAATGGGGAAAATGTGCTGTTTATTTCAATAGAAGTGTAAAATTTCCATGTAACTTGGTAAGTAGAATAGAAGAAAACAAGAACCTTGGGAGAGGTAAAAATGTATAGAATTCACAGTTCAAGGCAGACTCTCCAACATGTTCATTTTTAATGTTTGTGCTGGCTTACTCTATCTTCTTTCACCCTTGACACAATGATACAAGATTTTATTTATTTTGATCAATGTAGTTTTTTTTTTTTTTTTTTTTTTTTTTTTTTTTTTTTTTTTTTTTTTTGCGGTATGCGGGCCTCTCACTGTTGTGGCCTCCCCCGTTGCGGAGCACAGGCTCCGGACGCGCAGGCTCCGGACGCGCAGGCTCAGCGGCCATGGCTCACGGGCCCAGCCGCTCCGCGGCATATGGGATCCTCCCAGACCGGGGCACGAACCCGTATCCCCTGCATCGGCAGGCGGACTCTCAACCACTTGCGCCACCAGGGAGGCCCTCAATGTAGTTTTGACATAATGTTTGGAGGAAGGAGAAGGATCTGAACTATTATTCTCCTCAGCACGGCACGACCATTTTCAAATAAATGGAAGAGCCGTGGTCTAATATTACTAAGGCTGAATAATTCCGCCCCACTCCCTGCCCCCGGCTCAGTGCAGGGAAAACGGCAGATTTTCTTCATGCATAAATAATGGAAATCTCATCATGTGAACACACTGAATTGTTTAGAAGGCTTTGTGGAGTGTGCCAAATGGAGATCTAGATTTATTTGCAAGTGGCTTCTGTGCAGGTTCAAAGATAGGGATGAATTGACCAATTATAAACCACACATTGGGTTTTCAACACAGTTCTTCATTAGCATTGGGCAAATAACCCATAAATGGACGAAGGTATTCAGTCAAAATGGTCAAAACAGTAGTCTCACTGTATTTAAATATTATTTTTATTTTGAAAAGTATACCATTCATCATTATTAAGAAAATGGACACTACAGCCTGAAGCCCTGAGTTTCAGTACCAGCTCTGAGACTTTCTACATGTATGACTGCAGGTAGTTTGCATTAACCTCTTTATCAATTTCACATCTATAAGATGGGGGTGATAAGAGAACAACTTTGTAAAATACTGTAAGGATTAAATAAGAAGATAAATGTAAAAAGCTTAGTACAGTATCTGGCATATAAGTAATATATGTATACAAAGGTACCCATATATATAATTTTAAATATATGTGCATATATATACATTTATTACATATAATTTAGGAAATGAGGGAAATGGAGAACCAATAACCCTTACAGTGTCATGTTAGGTGCAGAGCTTTTGAAAATTATGAGCTGTGTCTAAGTAGTAGTAGGACTATGCCTTTAAGCCAGCAATGAATACTTTAGTGAAATAAAAAGCTGTTGTACCTTAAAAGTGAAGCTAGTTATGCCTTCTACTCTGCTTTTTTTTTCTACTTTTATTTCTACTCCATATGTGTTTTCTGGCATATGGAAAAGAAGGAAGAAAACTAACGTTTACTGAAGGTCTACTATATGTCAGATGTTGCTGTAATGGGCAGTTACTTATGTTATGGCAATTGATGGTCATGGCCTTTTCATCAGGTAGGTATTATTATTCCTACTTTACAGATAAGAAAGAGGTGTAAAATTTACACAACTAGAAAATACTGCAACTCAATTTCTAGACACTATTTATGTACTTCCAAAGCCTTTTACATTTCTTTGTTTAAGGAATTTACCAAATCTAATACTGGGTCAGGTTCCTATCTATTTTTAACCTGGAACCATTTCTTTAGGGAAACTATGCTAGGAAAACTAGTTAGCTTTCTAAGCCAGTCTATTAGTCCACAATAGAAATACCATATATTACAGTAAAAGAGGGGTTGGCAAACTATGGCCATGGGACAAATCTAGCTTACCACCTGTTTTTGTAAATTAAGTATTATTGGCAAACAACAATATCTGTTCATTTACTGATTATCTAAGCATTTAACTGCTTTCACACTATAATGGCAGAGTTCAGTAGTCGTAACAGAGACTATACGTATAGCTCACAAAGTCTAAAATATTTACTCTATAGGTCTTTATATTGAGAAACAGTTTGCTAACCTCTAATGAATAAGAAAATATTTGATAAGTTCTGTCACTAACAAACCACCAATGTTCTCTCTATGAGGAAATAATCCCTGTCATGTTGGGACAAAAGTGAGTGTCAAGGTCCCAGACAGAAGACATATTCGGCAGCCTCCAAGTCAGCCCAAGAGGGGACCCAGGGCACGAGGCGGTGTGAACTCAAGAGAACAGTTCTGACTCAGGTAGTTCACCCCACAGGAAGAGCTCCTCTTCACAATTCCCAGCTGCCCAGCACAAATAAAGACTGCTCACCTTCTGTCTGCAGCCTTTCCTTGCTACTCCCTTTTCCCCTCAACTGAAACTTCTCTCAAGTCTTCTCTTTACCTGTCTTCCTTCATCCCTTTTGAGAAGTCAAAGCCTTCCCTCTTTCAATCAAACAGTCTTTTAAAGCATGAAGGAATATGATTATTTACCCTTAACTGAAACTGACTTATATGCAATGTTTTACCTCCTCAAGGCACTTGGATTTATTTATTTTCCTTCTCATGGTGGAACCAAGCACTTTGAAATTTCAGTAATTTTAGGCAACATGCATGTGAAAGAAACATTTCCAGTCCCTAATACCACGTAATAGCTCACACTAACTCTAAAGGTAATCTATAAAAATACTCAGATGTTATTAACTGAAAGGCCAAGAAATTTGTTTACATGTGTAAAGGAAGGTATGAAATAAAGAAACTCAAAAATTTTTTAAAGAAAAGGTGGAACTGGTTTTGGAAAACTTGTGTTGAGTATTGGTTACTGTTTCAGTGGAAGCACCATGACCCCAAAATTTGCATCAACCTGAGACTGAAAAATTTTTGATAATTATTATAATTTCTACTTAAAATTCAGTTTTTCTTGTACCTTTCATCACTACCATTCCTGATGGCTTAATGGCATAAGCTAGAACCTAACGGTGATTACCTCCTCAAGATTTTCTTATAACTTTGTCTTAGAAACAGCTGAGAATAAGGTCCAAGATTGTGTATTTTACCCACTATGGGCTATAATTCCAGTAACTATACTGTCCAAACCAAAAACTGGGGTTCATAGCCAGATAATTCTCTAGGAAAAGGAAACTATTATTACTTTTAAAAATTGAGATATAATTGACATATAACATTGTATTAGTTTCAGTGGTACAACATAATGATTCAATATGAGTACCTTATGAAATGATCACTAAAATAAGTCTAGTTAACATCCATCACCACACAGGTAATCTTTTTTCTTTGTGATGAGAACGTTTAAGATCTACTCTCTTAGCAACTTTCAAACATACAGTATGGTATTATTAACTATAGACACCATGCTGTACATTACATTCCCAGGACTTTTAATTATAATTATTTCCCCAACCCGAGGATGTAGGATAACCATAATGACAGAGATGTTACAGTACATTCCCTAGAGTTGCCCTCTTAGCTAAATGGGGAAGATGTGGATAACAGAATTCTACATCTATTTTCAAAAACTAATGATGAAAGGAATTCAGGAACCTTGACTAGAGTTAAATCCATAATGGGAAAAATAAGCATTAGAATATATTTGAATATAATACAAAATGGTAGATTAATTTTTCTGGATTTCTTTTTTATCTATGTGTATTACCATATTCATTATTTCATATTATATTTTCTCCTTAGTTCACACTTGGGCATTATTTTTATATGCATGACTCTTTTAGGTGAATTAATTGACTAGCAAATCTAGTTGTAAAAAAAAAATTATCCAATATGTTGAATTAAATACATTAATATCATCTTAGACTATGTCTTCCCTTTGATTTTGTATATCCAAACATTTCTAAGTGTTATCAATTCTTCCCTAACTGTATATTTTACAGTCATCATTTCCTTTTCATTGCTACTTCCAAAATTATAGTATAAACCTTAATTCTTGGATTATTGTGACAGCATTTTAATTTAGTATTATTCAAAATTGTGGTTTGAAGACCACTTAAATCAGAATCACATTGATCCTTGTTTAGATAGAGATTAAAGGCCCTCTCCAGACTTAATCAGAATCTCTGGAGTAAGGCTCAGGAATCTGCAATTTTAATAAGCTCCCTAGGTGGATTCTTAAGCACATTCAAGTTTAAGAACCACTGTTCAAACTGCTTTCTTCCTTTCTAATCTCTCCCTAGTTTCAGGAAAGTGTGAGCACTTCTATCAGGTTCGTCATTCTAATGCACTTTCCTTGTCCTTCCACTCCTCTGTAGAGGTTCTACCATGATTTACCATTATTCTCAGGATGAAGTCCAAATGGCTCATCTTGGCAATCAAGGACCCCCACACGATAATCAGGAACTACTTTTGTAGTCCTCCACTGTCTCCCGTAGATGACAAGCTAATTCCTAGTTTCATGCATTCAACTCTTTTTTAATTTCCCCCACCTCCAGCTTGGAACACTTTCTACTTACTTCAACTCCAATCCAATTGCAATGCAATCCAAAAGCAAGGCAATTCCAAGTTTTTCCATGGTGCCTTCCTTGATCTTTCCTTTCTGTGAGCTCATATCATTTATTGTTCATACTATTCACATGGCACTTAATCACAGACTGCCTGTGACTCTTCTTGAATTGTCATTTAATTTTTAATGTATGTGTGTCTCATTTTCACACTTTGATCATGAAATTTCTGAGGGTGAGAATATTGTGTATCTAACTGTGCTGCAAACATACCTATAAACAATGAATAAATGTTTTTGAAATGACTAAATAAATTAAAAATTGATTAAGTCTCCATTGACTTAACCAATTATTTGGCTGATAGAGATGATTCTTTTGGAATTGCACATATCCTGCATTGAGATTCCCTAATTTTACTAGCTTACACTTCTCTCATTTTCATTTGCCAAAGAGAGCTATTCATGACAATGGAATTAATCCCAAATCAGACAAAATGCCAGCAATAGAAGCATTAACACTCTAGTCCAAATATCATATGAAGATCTTGGTGGCTGGTTCAACTGTGAAGTAGAACTTGAAGTTATAAGTATCACTCTGGCCAGTCACATAATCACAAAATGCCTCATTTCTCAGTTACAGCTCTCAACACCCCAAATAGATGCTGGTAATTTAGTTGTATGGCTCTCATATCACCACAGAGCCCACATTCCCTATTGGTATCATTTAACCATAATACTTATAATTGCAAATATCTCCTTGCCTCCAAAGGATACCATGTCTAAAACACAAAGTCAGAATTCACAATGCAGTAGACTACATGATGTAGGGCTAGGGTCCACACTACAGTCTGTCAGGGACTAGACAATAAGCTAGCTGAAGGATTAGCAAAGAAGCATTGGTTGACTGAAAGATTGGCTTATCTGTCTATCAGAATCTAATGTCCACCCTATTAAACACTGTAAAGCAATTTGAGCTATTCTAATGAGACTATTTGGACAATAACTAATAAACTTTGCATCTAAATCATCTTTTGATGAGGTCTAATTTACACAATGATCCCTTTTTTAAGACATTTAAAGTAATGCATTATAGCAATGTCTATGTCCTTAGTTTCTATGACCAAAACATACAAATTCTCTACTTGAATGGGTAATTTATTTTTTGTATGAATTATAATTATTTTAATGTTTTATAAGGCTCACAATAATTTCGTTATTATTGCTATTTAAATTTTCATAGAATTTTCCTTTTTTCAATTGACAAATTATAAGGGGAGTCTTTGGAGTAATAAAAATTTAGTTCAAAACCCAGCTCTGCCACTATCAGTACGAATCTGGGTATGTTGTCTACTCCTCTGAGGTTAATTTCCCTAAGATGTTTTAAAAAAAAGGAATAATAATTTCTACATGAAAGAACTGTAGTAAGGATATAATGATACATTAATGGGTTGAAAACTGCACTTGCTGTATAGTTATTTATTGTCTTCTTCCCCCTAAAATTCAATGAGAGAAGAGCTGGTACATGGTAGGTATTAAGAAATCATTTGCTGAATTAATATACTTAACCCATTTTACTGACCAGAAAAAAATATTAAAGCTGATTTTTCTATATTTTAATCTAACTCATCTAAAATACTTGAGTAAAATATTTCTTGGAAAGGAAAACATTAATAAATTAGTCCTTTCTTCTTTCAGATGCAGGAAAGCAAGACTGCGCTTGGTAATGGGAGATGCATATCATCATCAAACTAATAAACATATTGTGATCAATATGTTTATCACAGAGTAGTCTAACAATATCAAAACGCCTGGGCACATTACCCTGACGACCTATGAAGATCAGGTCGGTTAATCTGGTGCTTTGTTAATGACCCATGATGAGGCTGGAAGGGAGTCCACATTTGTGAGTTCTACACTCTTGGATCCCTAACGGTTTTTAATCATTTATACAAATATAAGAAGTAACAGAGATCACAACATTCATTTATTAAACAAATGATTTTTGAGCGCCAGCTAACTGCCAGGAAATGTTCTAGTCACTGGGGATATAGCAGTGAACAACACAGTCAGGTTGGCTACCATCTGTATTTAATGTAGTGAGGTGAACAATAAACACATTATATATAAAAACACAAACACTCCAGAAAGAAAATGGTGAGGCATGCTATTCTGAGAATTAAAATAAGGGATGTACTAGCAGGTGACTGAAGGCTGCTTTAGATTGGGTTGCCAAGGAAGAGCTCTCTGAGTAAGTGACTTTTAGGCTGAGATCCAAATGACATGGAGGAGGAACCAGGAATACAAACATCAGGAGGAAATCATTACAGAGGGAACAAGTAGGCTAGTATGGCAGCCTTAAAGAATGGTTTGGCCAGTTTGAATGAACGGACACCAAGTTATTGTAGATGAGATTAAATCAAGCCAGCAACTATTCAAGTACGTGGGGAATATTTCAGTTTTCCCACTGTTATACGGAAGGTGTTAGATGAGACAACTGCCAAGGAGCATTTTCTACTTAAAAAAACTGCAAAATTTCTATGGTCAAGATGGTTTGATTAATCCCAATTGTACTCTTTATGAAACACTGGATCTTTCAAGTACTTTGGTAGACAATTCCCAGAGCCTGACACTTCTGGCCTCATGAGTCTGTAGATGTGGCAGTTGTTATAATGTTCTGTGAGTAGAAAAGGGAAATGCAACTCCTTTTCATGTGTGTGAGAGAGCCAGACAAATACATTTAAAATTTGCATTAATAAAACTTCTACTGAAGAGAGAAAAAAGAAAGATATACAAAATTTAATATATAAAAAGTAAAATAAGGCTGTGGTCCAGAACCTTAATTATAAATATTAGGGCTTTTGTGGAAACAACTCAGGTAATTACTTTCTGTGACAATAAAGATACTAAATTTTCAGAGTATAGAAAATATAGCATACTTGTGTTTGTCTACCTAGAGTATAATATGTATATTTCTCTGTAGAAATTTGGAGTTACAATTGATATGTTGACTCCCACTTGTGCAAATCAGTTGTAAAAATAGCTTCTGTATACTTTAAATATTTAATATTTTAAAAAGAAAATAAAACTTGGTGGAACAAACATGAAATGCCAATACTGGGATCAAGGATAGTAATAGCCTTAAAGTGCGATCAGAGTAATGTCAGAATTTTTTGGCATGTAGTTGTAATTTTTAAGAGACATCATTTATCCTTTGCTATATCCAATATTAAAAACCATATGATAACAAGCCATCAGATAACATCTATATACTATTTCTATATTTCTATTCTATTTCTCTATGCATGTCTAATAGAATAAACTATATTTATATTTCTTAAATATATTTTAAGGATAGGGTGGGTTACCTTGGGTATAATACATACATTTCTCTACAGAAATTCTGAATTAGAATTGACATGATCCCACTTGTGCAAATCAGTTGTAAAAATGATTTATTTAATTAAACGACATTTAAGTAATATGAATAATTACTACATATTCTGGATACTGGAGTATGGCATAAAAATAACCAAATTCCTATCATCCTTGAAATAGACAAGAGACAATAAGCAAATTCTATCAGGTGATGATAAGTTCTGCAGAGAAAAATAAAGACATGGGGAATAAAGAATGGGGGAGAGGAAACTGTACAGTCTTATGTGGTCAGAAAAATCCTCTGTGATAAGGTGGTATTTGAGCTGAGACCTGGGGGGAACTAAGGAAAAGCATTAGAGGTAGAGAGGATGGTCAGTGCAAAGTCCCTGAGGCAGGGCAGGACAGCAAAGGCAGGTCTGTGTGACTGGAGTGGGCTGAGCAAGTGAGGGTCGAGGGGAGATAAAGTTGAGCTCGGGTTCTGTGTATGTGTGTGTTTGTGGGGAGAGGTTTTGTCTTTGACTCAGAATGAGATGGAAGCCCTTGGCAGGTTTTGAGAACAGAAATGTCACAGTCTGAGTTACATATTAAGAGGCTCACACTCTGGCTGCCATGTTAAGAACAGATCATGGAGTGGCAAGTATGGAGGTAGAGATACAGACAGGAAGCTATTTCAATCATTGATCTGAGAATTAACTGACCAGGTTTGAAGAAGTAGTTGGGAAGATGGTGAGAATAGTCAAGGTTTAGCTATATTTTGCTTGCAGAATGGATGTCGTGTGTCAAAAAGAAAGGAAATCAAAACCATTTGGTCTTAGCAACTAGAATTATGATGCTCCTGTTCAGTGAGGTTAGGGTGCTGAGGGAGCCCCAGGTTAGGAGACTGTAAATTCAGAGTATGTTTTAGGGCAGATTAGGTTTAAGACATCTATTAGTTCTTCAAGAAGAGTGCAGAAAATATAGTGTACTTGTGTTTGTCTATGGGTATAATATTTACATTTCCTTATAGAAATTCTGTATTAGGATTGACATATTGACTCCCATTTGTGGTTGGGGCTAGAGAAATAGGTTTATGAGTTGTTGTCAGTGGGCAACCAGCTAAGGCAGGACTACAGAGAGTGAAGGGAAAGTTTGAAGACTGAGTTTGGTAAATTACAAGGAACCAAATTGAGTTTGGTAAATTAGGAGGAACCTGGGGAAAGGACAGTGCATAGAATGAGGAATAAGAAATAGAAATCATCCTAGAAACCAAGGGAAGGGATGGTTCAATCACACATAAGATCATTTTGAAATTTATTGCCAGTAACTGACATTAGGTAGTTGCTTAAGAGGACTCAATAACTTGATAAGCCTACATCTTGGAGAACCCTGGGAATAAGCTTTTTAGCAGCTGCAGCCTTCAGTAGACCTTGGAAAGGAATATGGTTTGCCTTAGTGTTAGGACAGTTTGGGCAAGAAGACCTCAATTTTATATTATTTCTGGATTGTAATGCAAATAATTGGCATTGTTCTTGTTGTTTTCCCAATTATGTGAGATTAAACAGCCTCTCATACATTTTTCCTCACTAGGGACTATAGCATTGCATTATGTTAGGAATGTATCAATTTCCTCCTCATATTTGTGTAATTTATTCTTAATAGGAAATATGAGTAAATCATATATTTCTCTGAAGGTAATTTTCCCTTCTTAAAAATGCTTATCTCTTTTTGGTGACATGAATTATCAAGAATATTATCACTCCAGAAAAACAAAGTGGGGTGTTTGCTTGTACATAATCCCTTAAGATCACATTGATCTAAATCTGAAACATATAATATTTATTTCTTTGAAATATACCTATATAAATAATTTCTCCCCAGACCTTTTCTTCTTTCTTTAATCTACTCTCCAGAATTCTCAGTAACCAGGTTTTTTCTGTTCTCTACCTCTGTTCATCACCTCACACGCACCTTTCCTAAATATTGGTAGTCAACCACGAAGTATAATCTATGAAAAACCTTTATTCCAAACTCTTACATTTGGAGGAGAAAAGGAAAATAGTGGGCCCTCTCCTAGAAATCCTACCTGATACACCAAGACCTGAGCTAAATGGAAAATAATCTAGGCAATAAGCTCACATATCAACCAAAAAATACTACTTGACAATGTCTACAACAAGAAAACAAAAGTATGCATATATACAACTGAAGTAAAAGAATGAGCTATTCTGCCTTTAATTATATTTTTACCGGAAGTCTTCTTAATATGAGAAAAATTTACCTCATGCAACCAAGTTTAGGCCAAAAAAATTTTAAAAAGAAACAGATGCACAGATACAATGAACAATAAGAAATATAGTAACTCCGGTCAAAATAATATGTGCCAGTTGCACTTGTCAAAAGAACTGTAGGGAAATAAGAGTTTTCCCAGCATGAAATCAATGCATTTAATAACTAGAATCTGACAAGCCAATTGAAGTTACATATAATTCAACTTTAAAACCTGCTTAAAGGACCATTAATCAAATAGTTGCTTCACTGATTGTTAACACTGATATTATGTTTGAAAATTTTTTTGATGGTTCTGCATATTACCAAGTTTTAGTAAATAGTTTTAAGAATCACTGCAAACAGATTGGCAATATAGTATGTTTCACAAACCTATGAAACTAAACAGATTACTTCTTAAAGATGTCTTTCATTACATACGGATAAACAGAATGAGCGAAGGTCAAAGGAGACGGGAAAAAGCAGCATATAGACTGAATTCTATATTGACACGCATGACTGGCTAGCATGGTACTCAAGAGGCCAGTCACAGGTTTGATTTTGATATGTGTCAATTAACCTCATTCTGTTTCATGTTTCTAAGCTGAATTCTAACCATCACCAGCTGACTCACAGCTCACCCGGTCTCAGTGGGAACTAGGTCAAATAATTTATATGGATCAACACAACATTTTAACTACTTCTGAAGAAACCATTTTAAAGGGTTCAGCCTTCTCACAGTTGTACACTAATCACCTTCTCTAAGAAATGGAAGTCAATTCATTACTTAGCAGTCATAAGAGGCCGTGAAAGGGCATTGAACTTTGATATAGAAGACCTAGGTTCCAGTTCCAGTTCCAGGTTCCCTAAATTTATGACCTAAAATATGTTAATTAAACTCTTGGACTTTTAATGTCCTCATTCACTAATTATTCTATATTAATATTCTTCCAGCCTCAACCTGAGAATTAAGAGCATCAAGTGAGATGTGACTTGGTCACCCTTGAGTTTCTATATTCTAGAATATAGTTAATGCTTGCTTAATAAGTATTGCTGACTAAATTTAGAATGAATTTGGAAGACAGGAGCACGCTATTCCAATGAAAGTTATTTTACCTAAATGACCATTTGTAGACATTTAATGTAACTTAATATACTTGCCAATATAGATTTTGTTATATAAAAATATAACATTTATTAAAATCATATAGAACAAAATGTTACATAATCACATCTCCTCTTACAAACTGCCATAAACAGTAAATGTAATTAAAATATGCTTATGTAGAAAATCAAAATGTATAATCAGTCTTCTAAATTTAATCACTTTCTAAAATGATAATCTAATGACCTATGATTTTATAACACATATACATCAGTCCTACAAAAAGGAGGAAAATGGTGGGATAAATTTTTGGGGAAAATAGCATTATATACAATATGGACAGAAATATAACCATCATTTGAAAGAAAATGTGTTTCCAACATGGTCTGGAATATAAATAATATTAGAAAAAAAAACCATAGAGTCAAGTCAGTTCCTGGTATACTTTGTCTCTACTTTAAAACACGTGTGTGTGTATGTGTGTGTGCGTGCATGTGCACGTATTATTTTATAAAGAGGCACCTGTTTATGCAACAGTTAGATGCCATTCAAACAATTGATTATTTAAAGTTGATTATCTGATTACTTGGAAACCTTTCAAACATGCCTAGAACTGGAATAGATTTTATTTTCTGGAATGTGGCATTAAAGTATCCCCCTTGATATTCACAGCTGTGTGTAATTCCCTCATCCTGAGTATGAACTGTGACTTCCTTCTAACAAACGAAATATGGCAAAGGTGATGGGCTGTCTCTCCTTACTTTATGTTATATGAAATTAAGTCATGCTAGCAAACTTGCTTTATTTCTATTTTTCTTTGAAGAAATGAGCTACTGTGTTGTAAAGGGTCTACAGAGAGGGCAACCTAGAAATTAACTGAGCACAGCTTCTAGGAGCTGATAGTGACTTCTAAGCGACAGCCACCAAGAAGCTAGGACCCTCAGTCTTATAACTGCAAGGAAGTTAATTCTACCAAAACATAAGTGAATTAGGAAGTGGATCCAGCTCCAGTCAAGCCTCCAGATGAGAACTGAGCCCTGGCTGACACCTTGATTGCAACCTTGCAAAGAATCCACCTAAGCAATTCCTGGACTCCCAACTCTTAGAAACTGTACGATAATAAATGTGCTTTAAGCCACTAAATTTATGGTCATTTGTTACACAGCAATAAAAAACTAATACATGGAATATTTGAGGAAGTGAAATCGTTCTGACAAATATCACAGACAGACTCAAAAATCACATACATATGTGCATCAAGTCACATAAATATAAGCAAACTGTCTTTTGGGGAGAAAACAGCAGAATTTAGTAACAACAACATCTTTTTTGAAAACTGGTTGAATTCAAATTAAAAAATTTTACTTTCTAATAATTTACAGCTGGATAGATTCCACAAGCTACTTCATAAGCTGGTTGATAACATCAACAATCTGCTAAGCTTATATCCATGAAACAGCCAATTGCCAATTCCAATCTAAGAGTTTCATCTTGGCTTTAGGATGTGTGTTTGGAGTAAGGCTATAGAAATATTCTTGAGCCTGGAGCAGGGCTATATTACTCAATTCTCACCTTCCCTCCTCTAAACCAAGTCTTTCCTAGGGACCAATTAAATCCACACCATGCAATCTGCATGGACTTTCTACAAGAAAGCCTTTCTTTCATCAAATGTGCCAATTCCTGATTATCAAGCAAATTGCATTAACTATAGCTGTGCTTTACTAATAAATGCCTTTCAGATCAGATGTACATCCTTTGAAAGCCATATCTGGAATTCTTCTATCCGGTCTGATTTAGGTACTTTTCATCTGTACTTGAAGAATACTCCATGCAAATCACTGGACCTGGTAATCATGCATTTACTGTTCTATTTCTTCCTTCTTGAGGGAGAGAACTCGCACAGTTTTCTTCTGTTTTCAGTTCAGGGCTTGGCACATAGTAGACATTTAATGAATATTTAAGAATTTTTATTTTTCAAAATGATTTTACACATAAATGCACACACATTTTAACCTCACAAATATCCAGTTGGTAACCTGGCAAAGATTAATTTGTAAATGTGTTGGTCTCTTTAGTCATAGAGCAGATGATTTCTGATAACATTTCCCCTTTATTAAATGAGGCATATTATATATATTTATTTATTTACTGCACATGGTAAATTTTAATTAACTTTCTCTAACAACCAAAGATGCAGGGAAGAACAACTTAACTAAGATTATATAAAATGAACTTTTATTGTTTAAATGTTAAACACATGCACTGAATCCATAAATAAAATTCAGACAAAACCTTATACTGAGCTAGTGAAAACAACCTATGCTGGGGCATTGATGAGCCTCATGAAGAGACATACCTCTTGTATATTGGTTCTCCTCTAAATAAAACCCTGTCATCAGCTTCAATATCCTACCCTGGTTCAAAACCTATATAACCCTATATGGCCCTAGATAATAACTAATACCAAAATGGATAAGCTAATAATTATCAATTTGCAATTCTTATTTCTGCCATTTTCCAAGCCCATACTTCATAGGAAAGAACAACTATCTATCACAATCACTATTTTTGTTCGTATATACCCCATCCTAGGGAAATGCTGAAGTGCTGGATATATAATTCTCCTTCAATGTAAATGGGCTGTGTTGAGGTATTTGATGTTTGCAGCTAAAATATGTATCGGCTGAGTAATATTCTGTTGCATATATGTACCACATCTTCTTTACCCAAATTACCCAGCCATAAAAATGAACAAAATAATGCCATTTGCAGCAACATGAATGGGCCTAGAGACTGTTATACTGAGTGAAGTAAGTCAGACAGAAAAAGACAAATATCATATGATATTGCTTATATGTGGAATCTAAAATAAAAGGGGTACAAAGGAACCTATTACAAAATAGAAGTAGAGTTACAGATGTGGAAAACAAACTTATGCTTACCAGGGGATGGGGGGGAGGGATAAACTGGGAGACTGGGATTGACATATACACAGTACTATGTAAAAAATAGATAACTAATAAGAACCTGCTGTATAGCACAGGGAACTCTACTCAATACTCTGTAATGGCCTATATGGGAAAAGAATCTTAAAAAAATGAGTGGATATATGTATATGTATAACTGATAGACTTTGCTGTACATCTGAAACTAACACATCCAAAAAAAATTAAATATATATATATGAACACTGTATTCATCTGAACTATAAAGATGCTTTTGTCTCCCTGGCTTTGAAGTAGTAATATGTAACATCTAGGGTAAGTTAGAAATCCACTTCATTATGGAATGGTGGTTTAGGGCACAGACTCTGGAGTCAGATTACCAAGGTTTGAATCCTGGCTCTGCTGCTTATTAGCTGTGTGCCTTTTGGTGAGTTATTTAACTTCTCTAAGCTTCAGTTTATTCATCTGTAAAGGGATAACTAAAGCGCCTAAGGCATAGAATTGGTGCGAACATGAAATGTGGTAATGGGTATATAATGTTAAGAAGAGTGTGTGGCACATAAAAAGCCTTCACTAAATGTTAGCGATTAATAGCCCATCTCATGCATACTCCCCTCTGACGTCAACACTTCAAACTGGGCAGCATATCAAATGTAACAATTGAAACATTACCATTATCATGGTTACTAAAGATATAAGGGTTTAAGATGACTAATAATATTCTTTTGATAACCTAAGAAGTAATTTTAACATTAATCTTTAGAGAATGGCATTGAAGCTATACTGGAAAACTCAAAACAGTAAAAACAAAAATGAGCTAAAACAAGACTAAAGATGAAAATGGCAATGGACAGGGAGAAGACTGATTTCCTGAAGGAAACTATGGATAAACAAGAAAATGTGAGAACCTAGAAAAAACACATAGAAAATCAAAAAGGGCATTTAAATTCTGTCTAGCCACACTTTCAAATAATCCTCCTTAAAGCATTTTGCCAGTTGTTTGAGAGAAATATCAAAACCGAGATTTCAGTAAGAGCTTACTTTTATCTTCTAAAAAAGGTATATTCTATTTCATGGACAAGCTATCAGTATTAATAAAACTTCAAGCCCTCAAGGACATTAAGTTATACTAAGTTCCACAGAATTGCACTTTCTGAATTTATGAGCACTTTTTTCCCATTATAATCATAAAATACAATGTACCATCACTGTGAACTCTCAGTAGCATCTGTTTTAGACTGTTTTGAGGTGAAATCACTGAAATATTGTTGAGAAATGGTTAATAACACTGATAACAAGGTTTAAGTTGAGATTAGTTTGTAATTTTTAGTGATTTTTTTTGTACTAAGGAAAACAACTTCAAACATTTCATATATATTTTCTCTTACAGAAAACTTTCCCAAAGCCACAGTCCAAACATTTTATCTTCTTTATAAATTACAGACATTATCTCATGTTTAAAAAAACCTCAAAATATTGTCCCATGTTCAAAATAATTTGGGTACAAAATGCATTTTTTAAACATATGAAGTTTCTCTAAAAGGAAAATGATACTAATGACTATGTATTCATAATATTAATAGTGGTATTTAGTCATATTAAACATAAGGTCCAACTTTTAAAATTAAAAGTTGAAGTTATGAATTTGTGAATTTCAACAAAATGAAACAGGGTAGATTTGGAAACTATACTCTTAAACATATGATATTGATTCCTAGGGGAAAAAAAAAACAACATAGGTTATTAAGCATCTCACTGATAGTATTTCAAAGAGTATGCAGTGAACACTTGAGATAACACTCAGAGCAAGTCATGTTCAACTAACCTCAATTCCTTTTTTGATACAGTTTTAGCTTCGAGGAAGGTTTAAGAGGTATTGATTTCAGCAAGCTCCTGACAGCCTTCCACGACATCCTTATGGATAAATTGTGAAATGTGATATGGATGACTGTGCTGTTGTGTGAATTAATCGCTGGTTCCTGGCTGAACACTGTATTCAGAGTATTACTAGATAGCTTGGGATCAACTTGGAAACACCATTCAAATAAAGTCTAGGATTTCAATTCTATATTTTTATCAATGACTTGGGTAGAGATAAGGAAGGCTGGTTTATCAATTCTGTGGGTAATAAAACAAAATCTATTGTAGACTAAAAGCTATTTTGAAATTTTGAAGGAATCAAGAAAATTGAAATTCAACATATATACTTGTAAACTTCTACATTTAGTTCAAAGAAAAATAAAAAATTATAATAAGAGAGAGATCTGGCTTTAAGCAGCTTTTATGAGAACTAACATATAAGATGCAGTATGCTGAAATTGTAATAGTTAAGCCATCTTAGATGGCATTCAAGGAAAAGAACCCTCACAATGGGGAAAAGGCACTTCACTGTACTCTGTGTTGGTCGGATTGTATCTGGACTATCATGCTTATTTCTAATTTATTCTTTAATATCAGAAAACTATGGACAGCCCAGATATCAAAACCAATATTTGGAAGAATAATAAAAACTATGTGTGCTTGTGTCTGGTGTTTACTGGCTCTAAAATGCTTGTTTGTTGTATGAATACTTGATGGATGAATAAAGAGGAAGTTTGGAAAGGAGTAGAAAATAGGGAGAGGATGAAGAAATTAAGGATGGATATATTGAAGAAGGAACTTATCAGGAATAGAAATCATGGCTTCTCCTCTATGTATCCACTGGACTTAGCAAGCAGAGCACATGGAATAGAGAGGCCTACTGTTACTCCAGAGAAGTACTAGCTACAAACTGTCAACATTACCAAGAGGCAGAAGAATGAGACATAAAGAAAGACTGCATAACCATCAATGTCCTCTAACTGTGGGATAAGGCTGCCTTGTGAAGTAGTGAGTCATTGGAAGTATTCAAAGCCAGGTGGGCTGGCCTTCAGTAGAGGGATACTAGAGAGTGGGGCATACTCCAGAGAGAAACATGAAAAAGCACAGACTCTGCCTTCAACTGTCCGGGTGGAAGACAGATTTGCAACAGTTAGAAAATACATAGGCGACTGCCATAATTGAGATATGGCAGCACAGAAGAAGGAGGCTTCAGTTTATGTAGAGCTGGTTAACACTTGAAACTGAAGGATGAGTGCATTTCGCTAGTTTGATGACACTTCTGCATCTGAAAGCCTTTGAGCCGTAGTTCCCCCTGCCTAAAATTATCCTCCCCTCCATATTCTTTTTTTTTTTTTTTTTTTTTTTTTGCGGTATGCGGGCCTCTCACTGTTGTGGCCTCCCCCGTTGCGGAGCACAGGCTCCGGACGCGCAGGCTCCGGACGCGCAGGCTCAGCGGCCATGGCTCACGGGCCCAGCCGCTCCGCGGCATATGGGATCCTCCCAGACCGGGGCACGAACCCGTATCCCCTGCATCGGCAGGCGGACTCTCAACCACTTGCGCCACCAGGGAGGCCCTCCCCTCCATATTCTGTCCCTACTCCACAACACGTTTTTCTTTCGCTCCTACCTAAATTTTTCTGTTTTCTTTCTTTTTTGATCTCTTAAAGCATGCTTCAAGATCTAGTTTAAATGTTTCCTCAAATGCCAAGCCTCTCATGACTACCTGGGCCTCCTTGAGCTACTCTTCTCTTTACTCTCAAACCTGGTAATTGAAACTAATTCATCAACATACAATGTGAATGTGGTAAACACCATCCTGCATTTGGTCAATGAAATTCTTGTAACAGAATGTAAACCGGCAGCCAGACAAAGTACATTGCAGTATATAGTATGAAGCTACCAGTGCGGTTAGATTTGTATATACCAAAAGAAAGTACACATAAATTCTCATACTTTAGGAAGACACACATGAATGAGAACATCAACAAAGTATATTGTCCATATTTATTAACTAGAAATCTTGGAACTCGGTATTTTTTTTCCTCCAAAGACACTTGGTTTGATTCAAGTGCTGCTTCCTGAAATCAGGTGCAGGTGCTAATTAGTCTCAAAGAATGTAAATCTAGAGAGGAAGTTAAATGGAGAACATATGGAATAGAAACGTCACCAAAACAAAGGTTCTTTTTGATGATATGCATGGTTTAAAAAGTTTCAAAATAAGAATGCGAGCTGGTGGATGGGAATGTTCCACATCTCTCATACTGAAATAAAGCCGCCAAGACGAAGCATTTATTACTAAGAAATGTGATTGTCTAGTTGTTAGGTGCTTGAATACTTATAAAGTTTACAGTTTGCATGCAGCATTTCCATAAACCACCTTGATTAATGAATTTAATTGTAAATGTTATGAGCTGATTTCTTAAACTGTATTTCATTTTGTTTATGTGCTTGGTATAAAAGTAAATTTTCAGACTGAATCATGCTCAGTGGATTTGAATTGGGTGACAAGCTGTAGAGCTGTATGATGTGAGCAGTGTGTTAGTGAATATGACTGTGTGAATATGGAGTTTGACCAAAGATTTGGAGGGCTCAGCACCAGGTTTCCTGACCTGATCTATACCCTGAGTTGACCCAGGAGGCTACCCAGGGGACTTAGTAAATAAGCACCAAGACCAGATATTAAAAATGAAAAGACTGATATGAAATTCTCCTTCAAGACAGTTCTTTGGATATACAGAATCTGATGGAGAGGGAATTTCACAACTTTTGAGTTTATAAATAGGGATAAAGGATGGAAATAATGGAAGGAGCTTGTTGATCACTTTTCCTACCCCCTTGGGACTTATTTTGTCCTGTAAAAGGTTGAAACAGAACAAATATGGGCTTGATACCAGGCCACAAATCTCTCATCCTATTCCTGGAACTACCTCTGTCTCTCTCTTTATCTTTTAGTATAAAATTTGACACCCCCACAGGTCTAGACATTAAAATGCTACATCTTTCATTAGATCAAATATCCTTGCTCATTTTTACAACTACCATCCCCAAATGGAAGCAAAGTCAAAAAACTTAGTGGACATTAACATTTTTGGCTACAGTTAAAAGAGTTTCAATAAAGATTCTTTCCTGGGTCATGAAAAGATCAATGTATTTAAAGACTCTCTCTCTCTCTCTGTAGGTGTGTGTGTATTTACTTTTTACAGTCTGAAAATGCACTAATTTCATATGTATTCATATGAAAATTAATCTTCTTTTAATACTCGTACTATATGTTACTCATATCAGCTTAGCTTACTACAGGCCAGAAAAGTATAATCTTGAAAAAGTTTAGACATTTTTACTGCACCTCCCCAGTCCTCAGAAAAATTATAATATTGGTCTTAGCAATCCCTGAAGAATCTCATGTACACCCTTTTCTATCTAGAGAAAAGGAACCCCATCCATACCCATTTAGTCATACCATTTTTTCTTTTTTTAGGTCAATTCTTTTGCATCTCAAAACACACCATCTTCGTACCCATTCCATTTTGATTAACTCTAAAAAAAATAGCCTTTGGTACAAAACTTTTAAATAATTTAAGTATATTTTATTTACAATATTTTTCTTTATTCAAAATTGGTCCCTGCCCCACAGAATCCTAAAAATTAGACATTACATCCTCTTTAACATTATTTTCCCTAATATGTTGTGTCTAAAAATGTGAAAAGATTTAGGCAAACACATGGGCACTTGGTTAATAACATGCAAATGCATTTGTCTATGAAATCTTGATATCCGTATTTATTCCCATCATATTTGGAGACAATTTCTCCATCCTGATGGACTATCAGTGGACCTGACTCAAGCATAGTTATTACACAAGCCAAGCCCATCTTACAAAAAAGGCCAGAAAAGAATTGGATACCCCTTCCCTTAGAAAATGCTTCTCTTCAAAGTCAATGAATAAGGAAGCTCTAGCTATCTCTGTTTGGAAGTCATAATGTGAGCTTGAGCAGTGCAGTCAAATAGTGCTGAAGGAATGTTCGTTTCATGCAAATACAGCCTTTGAGCATCGTATGTCTTTGACAAGAACACAGCCTTAGTCCAAACGAAACTGTAGTGGATTGAAAATTGACCCCATGAAAGATACATCCACCTGGAATCTGTGAATGTGAACTTATTTGGAAAAAGGATCTTTGCAGATGCAATTAAGTTAAAGATCCTGAGATATCATCCTGGATTAGGGTGGACCCTAAATCCAATTATATGTCTTTAGAAGAGAAGAGAAGGGAAGAAGAGAAACACTCAGAGAAAAAGGCCATATGATGACAAAGATATTGGTTATGTGTCCACAAGCCAAAGAACACCTGGAGCCACCAGAAGCTAGGAGAGAGGCCAGAAATGGAATTTCCCCTAAAACCTCCAGGACGAACGAGTCTTGCCGACAACTTGATTACAGACTTCTGATCTCCAGAACTGTCAGAGAATAAATTTCTGTTGTTTAAAGCCATCCTTATTGTGATAATTTGCTATGGCAGCCTTGGAAAATTAATATGGAATCAATCTTATCCTGGGGTCTGAACTCTTCCAATGTTACCTATGCTGAGAAAGGTGCAGAAAACCAGGTGGGGTGGATGTACATTTGCTCAAGGAGAGGGTGCTAGGGATGCTGTATTCAGAAGCAAAAGCAGAATCATTGAAAGTAATGACCGTTTTGAACAACATTATGCTAAAATATGGCTAAATGAACTTTCATTTATAAGTTAAAGTACTGGCAGTTTTAGGTTCCAAGCAAGAGAAACAAAAGAAAAAAGCTTTATGCAGGATCACAGTGATTGCCATAACAAATGTAACAGATTTCTAATATTTCAGAAATTCTTACTCTTGTCCTTTCTTTTTTTAAAAAGTTTTCAGAGGAGAACAAAAAACTGCATTGAGGTGAAATGTTCCATATTTATTTTGCCATTCACAAAGTAAACATCCTTGGGGAAATATGAATTTTAATCTCTGTAATACTTTTCAAGAAGAGAGAATTCTGCAAAATATTTACTTATCTTTCCCATTTTGCCTCCTGACATGTTTGTGCAAGGAAAACTTTATATATGACAATTGCAAAGTTTAAATTATGTTTATGATCATTTCCATGTTTTTTTAAAAAGTTGATTTAGCCTTATTTTGTTACATAAAAAAGTGAATAAAAGTTACAAAAATATGTTGAGTAATTTGGTTTACATGCTTTTCTGATCTCGTCACACATTCTAAATTGTACCATTAAAAGCTACTTTATTTTTAGAAACCATCCACATTCAGGTAAATCACATATTAAAAGCATAACCATTATTACTTTCGTGACCATATAAATATGGTCACTGCTATCAAAGAGCTTTCTACCTAATATCCCAGGAGTTTATTAGAAATAACAGTGAGAAAACTGATGAAGAATGGGGTTAAATAACCTGCCCAGGGCCTAAGAGCTGGTAAGTGGAAATCTGACTTTCCAATTTGAGCCTGACTGCACTATACTGACCTTCCACCAATCGTCAGTAATCAAAGATTCTGGTAAGTACTTTTATTTTATGCTCTAAGAATATAAAGGAGGAAATGGTGATTTACTCCAACTTGGGAGAATTTGGAAAGGCTACAGGCACCAAGTTGCTTCTCTATTGTACTTTAAAAGACAGGGAGAAATTTCAGACATGGAGGAAAAAGCATTTCAGCTAGAGAGATTAGTTAACAAAATTGGGAAACCTTTAGTGAACACTTCCTGCAGTAGGGTTTTGTGCAATTTCAGGGCATAATGGAAATTTCCACATCTGAATTTCCACTCCCCATCTCTCACCCCCAGAGAGTCGTTAACCCTTCTAGAAACTATGAGAATCCCCTCCTACTGGGAGCAGCATCAGATTTCTGGAGGCCTGCCCAAACTTTATGGGACTCAGAGGTCTGGAGGTGGGTCTCTGGTCCCCTGCACCATTGCTTTTAAACAGGATTCAGAACATTTGCAGCTGGAACATCCTGTACTGCATACATAATGCCTCAAATTTAAGTGATTTTCCTTAGATCCAAAGTCCTGACCCTGCTCAGATTAATTCAGTGGTTTTGACTGCAGGCAGTAAGGCAGAGGAAAGCATTATAATTTGAGAAGATACTTTCATAATTACTGATATGTCTCTAAATTAATGTGTCATTTACTCTTAACACTGAAAGTTTTAAAGTCGTGATTTCCTGTCTCTTCAATTAAGCATAGAACTCTATGGAATTGACTCCCCAGTAAACATGATGAGATTGAAACAGGAAAATGAAGAGTATCAAATAGCTTTTGGGATCCTGCAATAAACATTCTACCCAGCACAAAGTTTATTAGAGCTCACTGGAGTAACCTTTTTACTTTCAACAAATATTTTAAACTTGTACTAAGAACAGGGCTCCTTCTGTGTGCCAGGACTCTAAATGATTTTATAGAAATTATCTAAATCCTTATAACTATATGAGGCAGATATTATTACACTTACTTTATAGCTCAGGAAACTGAGCATCCCCAAGGAAAATTACTTGTCCAAAGTCATAAACCTCACACCTGGTGAATTAAGGATTTGAACTCTTTTTTTTTTCATATTGGGATGAATCAAATGTTTGGAGTTATATGCTCCTTCCCTAAATATGTTTTCAACCAAAATGGAAAAAAGTGAGACACATCTAAAAGTAAGTGGATAAAAATTTTGCATGTCTCATTGTACTGTAGTTATAAAAATTAATTTACTTTGATGTGGCTGACCCAAGACAATTTCAGGACGGTAGAACTCTTCTGAGGGACAGAACTGCTATCAAGTTTCGGAAAACACTTAAGAACCTATCTGATTATGGAAGGTGAGACTCTCTTAAGTATAATCTAAACAGGCAAATTTTAAATAACAGAAATGATGAAACATTCTGAATGAAGAAGTAAAAGGAGGTGAACTCTGGCATAATGGGAGAGTTATGACCCTGGGAGAGGAGATGGGAGAGGAAAAGTCTGGAGACGGGGAGCCCCATGTTTGTAGTTCGACTTGCTCAGGGAGTATCTAATAGAAGTCTAGGAGCTCTATTCCATCATTCACATTCCAGTTGACTCCTTTGTGCTATAATTAGCTTGTATTACCCCAAAGCTTTCAGTAAAAGTTTTACCCTGCTGTTGGTGGTGCTTGGGGTAATAACAGAGGAGATGTGGAGTTCTGACGTTCTAGACGGTGGCCACCAGGAAGAAAGCAGAGTCTGTAGGAAGAGCTAGAAGTACCTCTAGGACCTGGGTAAGTGAAGAGAATTGAGTTATAGAGTGAACTGGCTTGGAACAGATAGGTGACAACTCTCCCCTCCCCTAAACGTAGCAGAGGAATGTGAGCCTAAAAGGGAAGGAAGGAAGTTAGAGTCTGTCATTCCAAGGCATGGGGGCTCGAGCCATATTCTTTAGCTGCTAAAGAAAGTAGTGATGCCAGAAAGCTGGAGGAATTGGGATTTCAGATGGCAGACATTTGATTAGATCTATAATACAGAGCATAGTGGGAAGTGCCATCTGAACAGCATGGAACATGTGTTACAGCAGCACAGAAGATGAGCAGGAATTCCTATCGGGGAGGGGAATCGAGAATATACCACAAAGGATGTAGCATCTCACGTAGGCTTTGAGAGACACGTAGTGTTTGGATAAGCAAAGATTAGTGTAAGGGTGTTCAACTCAGCACAAAAATGGCATAAAGGCTAGAATGTCAATGCATGTTCTGGAAACAGGAGGATGTTGACTAACTTCAGTCAGCCACATATCGATGAGCAATAGAAGATATGGGTAGAAAAAAAGTTGAAGTTAGAGAGAGGAGGGTTTTCAATGTCAGACTAAGGAGTTAGAGATTTATTCCACAGTAAATAGAGGGCCACTGAAAGTTTTGATAAAGGGAGTAAAATAACCTGATTGTTGTTGACCTGGGGTCTAGAGGTAAGAAGAATGAAGACTGGTTTTCACCGTGTTGAGTTTAAAGGGTTGGCAGGTCATAAATATTAAATCCATTGAGTGTGTAAGACTAAAACTTAGGAAAACCTTCAAGACAAAAGATGTTGATCAGGGAGTGATTCCAAAGGCCTGAAGTAACAATTGAATCTGTGGCAGTGGATGGATGGGACTTCCCAAGAAGAGAGCAAGAGAGATGCGGAGATGACAGAGGACAGAATTCATGCCAGACTTACTTAGGGGGTGAGAACTGAAAACTCGAGACAGTAGAGGTCAGAAAACAAGGTGAGTTTTTTAGGAAGGGTGAGGTGGGTGATGAAGTGGGTTATGGAAGATAAAGACTAGAATAAGTTCCAAGGACCACTACTTCCCCATTTGATGGAAAAAGTGTAGATAATAAAGCCATTGTGAATGATTTAGGTAGACATAACATATGGAGAAAGAAATTGAAGCATTTAAATTTAAGATGTACTCAATTTGAGTCTTTGTCATATGGACTTTTAATTGTTTTCCCATTTGTATTAAAAAAAAATTCTTGCATCCAGAGTACATTTGAATGAATACAAAAATGGACACCCAAACAAAATAAAAAAAACAGCCAAAAATCTTCAAAGTCACCACTGCTAAAAGCATCTACATCTTTGCTACTCAGAGTAGCCTGGGGACAAGCAGCCTCAGAATTCCAGGTCCCATCCTAGACTTCCTGAGTCAAAACCTGCATTTTAACATGCTCCTCAGGCGACTCACTCATTAAATTCTAAGAAGCAGTGTTGTGCATAATACTCCTTTTTCTACATCTCAGCATAAGGATATACATGACCCCTGTCTTCCACAATATATATGTGGATTCCTTACTTCACATTAGGAGATAATAACCAGGCTGTGAGACAGGATTTTCATTCTCAAATCTACCACTCAATGCCAGATGCAATTACATGCATATCTCCTTTAAATCTTACTACAACCCTAAAAGGCAGGCAGCACTACTATTATCCCCATGTACACATATAAAACTGAGACTTAGAGAAGTTAGTAGCTTGAACAAGGTCATACAGCTTATAAGAGGCAGAGGTCAGAGTCCAACCCAGATCTGACTAAAGAAGTAGAATTCTTAAATATGACACTACCAAATGAGGGATTAGGGAGGGAAATGTCAACAAGATTAGCTAATGTCTATTAAGTACTTACTGTACACCAAGCATCATTTTAAGAGCTCAGCATATATTAACACATTCAATCCTCCACAAACGTGCTATCAAATAGGCATAATTGTTAATCTTATTTTATAGGAGAGTATATTAGTCATCTCAGACTGCCATAAGAAAATACAGTAGACTAGGTGATTTAGACAGCAAAAATGTATTTTCTCCCAGTATTGGAGTCTGGAAATCTGAGATCAGGGTGCCAGCATGGTTGGGTTCAGGTGAGAATACTCTTCCTGGCTTATAGACTGCTGTCTTCTGTTGTGTGCTCACAAGGCCTTTCCTGGGTGTGTTCACATCAGGAAAAAGAGGCCTCTCTCTCCTCTTCTTATAATGAATACCACTAATCCTATCAGATTAGGACCTTACCCTTATGATCTCATTTAACCTTAATTATCTCCTAAAAGCCCTATCTCCAAATACAGTCACATTCAGGTTAGGACTTCAACATATGAATTATTAAGGGGACAGAACTCAGTCCCTAGCCGTACGAAACCACCATATAACCATGATTAAGTAACGTTCATGATTTTTAATAACAACATCATGATTAAATAACATTCACCCAGTGATGAATGGTGGAGTTTCAATTTAACTCGTGGCAGGCTGGCTCTGGAGACCACACTTAGCTACTAGACTATGCTCCCTCTGAGGGTCAACAAACAGAGGGTATATTAAGCAAAACATAGCTCTCTCCATTAATGGTTGAAAATGTTCTGCTTAACAAATACTTTTATTCAAATGTAATTTTCCCCAAATATTTGTCTCCTATTAGTGTAACTGGGACAGTGTGCCTTTTCTTTTTCTTTTCCAGTGCCAGGACAACTAACAAATGTAAGGTGGGAGAAAATAGGTCAGATTGTATTGACTGAGTATTACTGGCTTCTAGGGGCAGATTTATTGAATGATGTCCTTCAATTGCATCCAGGTTTTCATAAAACCTATTATTCGACACTATCCTTCACTTTGTATCATTGTTTAAGGGTCTCTCCACTCAGTTAGGCCCCTAGAAGTGCCAATTAAAGGTGAGATTAAAGACACTCCACTCATAACAGTGGCACTGGTGTTTACCTGCTCATGAATTGAGTGAGCTGAAAAGAAGGATTAAGTCAGGTGAAACTCTTTCTGGACTGCTGGGTCAACCAGAAAGAGCCTGGGAGAGTAGATGACAATCTGGAATTTTAGAAATGAAGAAATTACAATCAAGTCGAGGTGACAGATATGTCCAATGCTATATACTGAATTCCTTACTCTGAGGATATTTTTATGTTATGAACAAAAATGTTAAGAGAGGAGCATGGGTATGCCAATGGTCAAAACTGTCACTCCAGTCTCATTTCCCATGGTCCCCCAAAACACACTCTCTGCTTCAGCAAGCTTGATCACTCTTTATCATGACCTAGATACATACTCATATATACATTTTGATTATGTTCATGGTGTTTCCTCTACTGGCAATGCTTCCTCACCCAGACTCTCCAAATCTCATTCTTCAGCCCAGTTCAATTATCATGTCCTCTTGAGTTTTTCTCTCATCCTTCAAATTCAATTTGACCTTTAATCACACACAGCTCTATACTAATACACCAGTGGGAAGACTTCTAATGGTCACACATATCTGGTTCTTTCTTCTCAATACATGAGAGGATTACATTTCCCTGTCCCCTTATAGATGGGCAGGGCCACGGGACTAGTTCTGGTTAACTGATTGCATATGGAGATGAAGTATGTCACTGCCTTGCTGGGGTATTTAATTACCAGTATGGAAACATTCCTGTCTCTCTTCCCATTGTCACTGAAGTAGACAATGTTTCAAGTGGTAGCTTCCATCAACCTGAGTCCCAGAATAAAGATAAAATGGAACAGAGTACCCTGCTAAAGCACAAGGGGAATGCAGCATGAGTGAGAAATCAACCTTCATTGTTTTAAGCCTCTGAAATTTGGAATGTATGTGACTTTGTGGGTAGGGGTGTTATTACAGCACAACCTAGCTTATTCTAACTAATATAGTATTTCTGCTTTGAGATTATACATATATTATGCTGCAAAGAGTCTTCATTTATTCCATACTCAACAAATATTTATCAGAGCATCTACTGTGGGCCAGACAATGGCCTAGGCACCAAGAGTACAATGGTGAGAAAAACATAATATCACCGACCTCATGGTGGTCATGATCTAATGAAGGAGATAAATGTTCATCAAATAATTACATAAATAAACACAAAGTTTAAGGTAAAATCAGTGCTATGAAGAAAAAGTACATCTGACCTAGTTGGGAGGACCGCAGTTGGGAGGAAAGCCTTTCTGAGAAAGTGATTTTTTTTTTCTTAACATCTTTATTGTAGTATAATTGCTTTACATTGTTAAGTTAGTTGCTGCTGTATAACAAAGTGAATCAGCTATATCTATACATATATCCCCGTATCTCCTCCCTCTTGCATCTCCCTCCCACCCTCCCTATCCCACCCCTCTAGGTGGTCACAAAGCACTGAGCTGATCTCCCTGTGCTATGCAGCTGCTTCCCACTAGCCATCTATTTTACATTTGGTAGTGTATACATGTCCATGCCACTCTCTCATTTTGTCCCAGCTTACCCTTCCCCCTTCCCGTGTCCTCAAGTCCATTCTCTACGTCTGCATCTTTATTCCTGTCCTGCCCCTAGGTTCTTCAGAACCTTTTTTTTTTTTTTTTTAGATCCCATATATATGGAATATTACTCAGCCATAAAAAGAAACCAAATTGAGTTATTTGTAGTGAGGTGGTTGGACCTCGAGTCTGTCATACTGAGAGAAGTAAGTCAGAAAGAGAAAAACAAATACCGTATGCTAACACATATATATGGAAAAAGTGATTTTTGAGCTGAGTTATGCAAACTAATTAAGGGCAAACCAGGTAAAGACCAGAAGGAGTGAGGAGGGGGAAGAGCATTTCAGGCAGAGAGTGTAACAGGTATACATGTCCTGAGGGGGACAACTGGGCAGTGGGGAGCATGACCAATGTGAAAGAAGCAAAGAAATCAGCAAGATGGGGACTGACCATACCTTGTAGGCCAAGCCAAGGATTTTAGACTTTATCATAAAAGTAAATGAAACGAAAGCCATGAAAGAATTTAAAGATGGTAAGGAGCGGGGATTACTGCTCCTCACTGTGACATGGGAAGCTCCCTCTCAAGGTTAAATTCTGATGTCAAAACTTGTGATACTATTCCTTTGACAGGATCAAAGAAAAATGTATTCCTCACACAGGTGGGGAGTTCTACCAAGTGAAGGGGGAGAGGACAGCTCTCTGGGAGGAGGTCCAGACCAGAGAGAGAGAGAGCAGAGAGGGAACAGGCATTTTATAGAGGAGAATTCCCTCCAGCATCACCTGTCTGGCACACAATGTAAAAGAGGTGTTCCGGAAGAGTGTGGGCTTGGGGGTGGGTAGAAACAGAGGAGGGGCTGAAGCTTTATCATGGCGCTGAAGGGAGTGACAGACATGGCAAGAAATGAGACTTCGAGATTGTCAGTACTAAGTCAAACATCACTGAAGGGCCAAGTCTCTTTCCAGTCTCTGTAGAAGGGGGAGAACACAACATGATTAATTTTTAACTGCAAAGGATTTTTCTGGCTATGCTGTAGATATTGGATTGCACATCAGGTAGCAGGGTGTTCTTTATTTGGGCACCAGTGAGGAGGATTCTGTAGTAGTCCAGGTAAGAGATGACAGATTAGGCTAAAGTACTGGTGGTGGTGGTAGAGAGAGGGCCTGGAGCATAAATTGTTCTACAAATAAATACAACCAAAGCATGGCCCCTTTGAAGGAATAGTTTCTGAGGTTAGTGTTCAGTATTTGTTATGACCCCAGCAGGGCTCCTCCCAGTTGTCCAATTCCCAATTCTCTCCTAAAAATGAGCCTGCAATTTAGCCTGTATCTTGACTCTCCCAACTTCACCGCGGCCTCCATTGCTCTTGAGAGTGCTCTTAAGCTTGAATTTCTCCATGCTTTGTTGCAAATTAAGTCAGTTCCTTTGGGAAGAGATTAAGAACTAGTTATTTTACGGACTGCTTCTCCTCCTAGGCAAAATCTCTAAACCAGGGTTCTGGAGACGGGGGTGGGGAGCATGACAAGCTTCTCTCAGTGTGACTGAGGGATGCTCCCACTCTGGAAGCTGAGCTTAGTGGGGACCTGGGGACAGCAGCCTGATGTCCTCTAGGCTCATCTCTCCTGGTGTAGAATCACCATCTCAGGAGCCCAGGGGAGGGGGATGAGGACCTCAGCATCCTCACATGCTGTGCACAAGGTGGTGTTTCCATTCCACAATTGGGACAAAATGGAAGAGGGAGCCCCTCCCCCTCTTGACTGCACTCATCCAGGGCTTAACCTTAGCAACAGGCACTGCAGCAGGATGAGAAATACAGAAGGCCTGCTCCTCCTGGGAAGAAAGCCCTCTGGCTGGGAGGTGTTGAGGAAAGGGAGTCCCACATTCTTGGCTGTACCAGTCTGGGGTGGAGTCTCCACCTCACTGAACTGGGAAGGGCGTGAGAGGGAGCAGTCTTGGTCCAAATAGCACAGCCTTGCACCTTTGTTACTGAATTTTTGTAACTGTTCTTGGATAGATGTTTCTTCATTTGCAGTTTGTCCTTAGGACCATTTCCAGGGCTTTAAACAATTTTTTTTTAAGTTTCACCAGTTTCCCCAGGGAATGAAGCTAGTCACCAGAGCCCCTCCAGCTGTCCGCCAGAAGGTGGTCCTTTCCCTATGGCTCCACCTTGAGTTGCCCCTCCCCACTGATTCTGGGCATTGGCCAAGAAGAGGTTGCTAGCAAATGTGATATAAGCAGAAGCTTGCTAAGTGCTTGCTCTGTGAAGCTTGCCCTCTCCTGATGCTGGGAACCCTTTTACCACTATTTGAATGAGCCTGAGCTAGTGTCCTAGGGGATGGTGAGTCCACAGAGAGGCCCCAGCTATGCCAGGTGTCCCAGACCTCACAGATTAGGCCAAGAGAGGGTGGTGTTAGGAAACCCAGAAGGACAGAACATTTCAAGGCAGGGATGCTAAAAGCAGTGAATTCTGCTGAGACATCAAATAAGAGAAGGATTGGAAGATTCATTATATTTGGAGGTACTAAGTTTATTGTTCATCTGAATAAGGACCATTTTATTAGTGAAATGGAGATAAGAGACAGAGTAGAATAGAGTCAGGAGTGACAGGAAAGGAAGGGAATAAAGATAGTGAGACAGGCAAAACTGTGGGAAAGTGTGGTTTTGCAGGGCAGAAGAGGAGTGGGGCAGACATTGAGCCGTGGTTCTCAATCTGGGGAGGCTGTGCCCCCCATGGGACATTTGGCGATGTCTGCAGACATCTTTGATTGTCACAACTTGGGGGAGTGCTTTCATGGGTGCTCATCCCAAGTTGCTGTGAAACATCCTACCACGCACAGAGCAGCCTAGCAATAATGGATTATCCAGCCCCAAAGGTTGAGAGAATCCCTAACAAAGAGGAAAAATTTGAGCGAAAACAAGTGTTTTGTTTTATTTGTTTTTCTTTGCTTGTTTTAAACACAGAAGATCTTGAATATGTTTCGATTCTCATGGAAAATATCTAGTTGAGAGGAGACAAAGGTGTAATTTCCTGTGGGTAAGGATTATTATTAGCCTTTCATACACGGGAGGATACTGAGATTCTGAGAAGATAAGTGCTTTGTCCCAGGTGAGGAAGTCAGCGAATAGTGGAGCCCCAATTCTCACTTTGCCTATTTGACTCTAGACCAGGTAGCTAAAGGAGCTCTTAATATTTTTGCTGTGGTGACAACAATAATTGTATCAACAATGGAAACTTCAACTAAACTAATATTGCATGTTTCTCCTACCTGCCTTCTGAAAGCTCTACTTTTACCCCAACCCATTTTCTTGACTAGACCCTGTTATTAACTTATTATTAAGGCTGAGTATATCATTTAGGGAAGAACCTTTATCTACAGTTCAGGCTCCAATCCTCTTAGTCCCATGTGTAGCCACTTCCACAGCCATCTGGCAAGCATCATTTCCTCTTTGGGACCCATCTAAGGAGTCCAACCCTTCCTGTCCTCAAAATGCTCTGCAGTCCCAGTCATCACTTGGTGAGCCCTGTTCTCCTATCTGAGGGGTACAGCTGGCTCAAGTGTGCAGCACCGAAAAATGGACCACTCCAAATGAAAGCCGAACTCCGCTGGATTTGGTTCTGAACTCTGACCCTTTCTCAGGTGTCCTCATCGCCCTCCACTCCAAAGGAATGAGGTTGCAAAATACTAAGTATTAGCATTTTATAATAGCCAGATACCTTAATCATACAGTAACAACGAATGTGCAGTTACAGTTGCTAGGAGCACTTACGCTGTACCACAGGGACAATGATGGCAGCTGAGGGAAGTAAGAGAATGAAAAACAAATAAAGAAATGCAAGAGGGAAGGCCACTTGGGGCCAAATAACACACTAATATGCTGTCATATCTGTAGAAGAAATCTTGAAAACAGTATCCATGGAGCAGTCCCCAGACTCACCCTAAAAGAGTCAGGGAACATGTACCTTCCTCCCAATGAATCTGGCTGATCTCGAGGGAGACCAGAGAAGTGTTAACTTAATGCAAGGGAGTAAAGTATGGAAGATGAGAAAGAGCCATGAGTCCCCTTTCTTGTTTTAACAGGTCCTTACCTGAGCTATTTTTAAATCTCTTTGGATAGATTTCAAAAACTCTCTCTCCTACTTTTTCCGGTTTTGAATATTGTTTAGTCTCAAGAAAGTCTTGCATTGGGATTTTATCCAGGAGTACTTCTTATTTGATCCCCTTGCAATTCCCTCCTTACTCACTGGAGATGAAGATACTCTCCAGCACCACGTGTCAGATGACCCTACATGGACTTCAGGTATTTCTTCTTCCTCCCTCCCATCTACCTCTCTCCTTCCTACTGTCTTCTCTCTTCCTCTCCCTCCATCCCTTCTTATTCCTCTCCTCCCTATCTTTTTCCTTCCTACCACCTTAACCTTCTTTTCTCTGAAGTGT
Source organism: Mesoplodon densirostris (assembly GCF_025265405.1). Classification (NCBI taxonomy): domain Eukaryota; kingdom Metazoa; phylum Chordata; class Mammalia; order Artiodactyla; family Ziphiidae; genus Mesoplodon; species Mesoplodon densirostris. Next base: position 48,140,288 of record NC_082663.1, read on the forward strand.
TTGTAGAATATGAACTGGATGTGTTTGACTCCAAATCCCACAAAATATAGATGACATGAAGTATGACTAACCACCCTGGACCTTAAGGTTATCTTTTAAGATATGCATTCTGATCTATTAAAATGTTAAAGTGCAAAGTTTTCTGGAATGTTATCAAATACATCAATCTATTGAAAAGCAACATAATTTCATCATTATTACTTTGCCAGGTTTTTCTGTGGCTTCCTTTGAAAGTGTATAGAAGCAGTTTAGTTTTTCCCAGTTTCTATGTATTCAATACCACATTACTGGAGCAGAATAAATGGTTGAAATGGCAGTTTGCCATAAGCTCTCCTAGCACTTTGAAAGGAGTGTATCAGAAGACAATATCATTTACTGTTGACTAAAACATTAAAAGATGAAATAATAACATTTAAATCAAGTGTTTTTTGTGAAAAATCACTAAAAGTCTATCAGAAAAATATTGAAAACACTTTGGATCACAGCCGGGCCTTTTATTACAGAGCTTGAATTAGAGTCTGTGCTGTTTTCCACATAGACCAAGCTTAAGAGGCAGGATTAAATGAAGATCTGGGATCCTTTAATCTTAGGATATATCACTTCTGAACAGTGACTGAGACAAAGACATGGACGACATATATTCAGCTAAAATTGAGCATGGAAGGATCACTTTTCTGTTTTTCTTCCCACTCTTAGTATCTCTTTACACGGTTATGGCTTTCATTCTCCTTTCTAACATTTGCACACCATAGGATAGGCTAGAGACCTGGATAAAACATAAAAGAGAAGCATCTTCCATGTGGGAACCATATTCCAAAGCCTGATGCCAATAAAGTGATGAGGAGGAGGGGTGACAAAGTGATGTTAGGGAGTTAATGGCCTCACAAAAGAGTCATCTCTTTTATTTTTTTTTTCAAGTGAAAATGATGAGGAACAACTCAGCAGATTTTAATGTGTGGTCTCCTGAACAAACTGACCCATGTCTGAGCTGCCTTCCCCACTGTAGATGGTCCCAAAGTGGGCATGGGAGCAGCATTCTAGCTAATATTGCTCATTCTGCTCAAATTATCTATCTCTGTTGTCCCTGTCTTCCCACTGCTGAGACTCAGATAAGCTGGCCCTTCTGCTAGCCTCAAGTCACAGATAATAATATTGGCACAGTGATGGGAGAGCAACCTACCAGGGACCATGGTAGAATCTAATAAAGTAGTTGGAATTAGAGCTCATCCCCACAACTTCTCATGTTTAGCAATTATTACAGCAAAGATGGGAATTAGCTTCTTGCCTCCATGTAACTAAAGGAGTTTGATACCACTATGCCTTGGTGAACAAAGAAAAAGACTAATGAAAAAGACTAATGGTCTATCAAGATTAATCTTTCACAAGTCAGAGTGTTGGACCAAAAGACTTTCTGAACTATCTAGAATCTCTAACATGGTAGGCACTGAAGAAGGACACCCATCTTCCCTAACTTTATTTAAAGAAAATTATTCAAACATGGAAGCCATTTTCATCCAGTTGTAGACTCATTAGCATTTACCAGGATACAACAGTGATGGGCTGATTTTGCCCAATAGGTTATCAAACCCAGGCCCTCACTTGCCCTGAGTCATCTAATGTGAAAAATGACTCATGGAAAGCACTCTGTAATTGGTGAAATACTACACGCATATCAGGGGCTCTTATTTAAATTAATGAGTTATGATTTCTATCCTAATGGGTCCATTGCTACATTGTGTAAATTGAAGCTCTTTTCGGCTGTGTGTTATATCCTGGTATTTATTCGGGCTCATTGGAAGTCTCTCCTCTTCAAACTATTATGTTCTACACACTTATAATACAATAACTTTCCTTGTATGCTCTTTCTCTCACATCCCTGTTGATACAGAAATGAGTTTTGCCCTAGTTTTCAAACAGAAAAGTTTGGATTCTCAAACAAAATGACAGAATCCTGATAAAGCTTAGAAGATTCTATTTGTAGCTAATGAGATCAGCTGGAAACCAAGAATTCCTAGAGGAGTGTCATATGTCAGCAAACTTTGAAATTGGTCATCATATTGCTGCATTTGGCTATTTTCAAGTCGTCTGAAGGGTTCCTATTCACAAGAGAATATAACTTGCCAGCACTTTCCTACAGAGAGCACTTTGCTGTCCTTTGAATATCGTCCTGATGTTCCTTGGAAGGCAAGGCTCAGCAAGTCCTTCCCTTCTCTCTTAACCTGGGTTAACCTGGGAAGGGTAACCTTTACCTTCCCAATTCACACTTAAACAGGAGACGAATTCCTGGATGAATTACGCAGCTCAGGACCAGAAGGCTGGGGAGGTTCTTGAGGGCCAGTTAATGGGCTCAAGGGCTTAGGTCTACAGAAGGACAAACTGGCCCATCTGGTCCTGCAAGTCCGTTACTAGCTTCTCCCTCACATGGATATTAACTACATCCTGAGGATCAAGAGAAGACTGAAACTTGTAGGATACACATACTTGCTGCTGAATGCTTCTAAGTTCTTGAAATGTGAAATGCCATTACTGAGAGGAGCTTAAACCTTTCAAAGGCATATTTAAGAGGAAGTTTGTTTAGGAAACTGATTTTCAAGGATATGGTTGACCCTTAAGAGTAACTCCAAAGGCAATCACGGTGGTAATTTGCAATGGTTAGTACACTAGTACATTCTAATAGAGATGTATAAAATATACTAGTGAGTGTACTTCATAGTGCCATAAATGCATTGTGAGTGGAGCTCCTTTATATAAAAGTTGTTATCCAAAGCTAAAAATAATCACCACTCTTGAGATATTCTACCAGCTTTTCCTTATTGGTACTCATTATATTCTTGGGATGATACTGTGGCCTGGGTTATGCCTGAATTTACATAACAATAAGCTAAATTATAATGGAATTCTTTTGTGATTGAGTAATGCTGTATACAAATTCTATATATGCAGAAGCAAAAGCAGAGATGAATTATATTATTTTCTTCATACTGCAGAAATCTAGTAGGAAATTGCATGCTCTTATCTAGGGAGTTACAGAGGAAGTAGTCAGTGGTTGTGCACTGTGCAATTCTAATTTTGTGCAGAGATTGTTATGGCTGGCTGTTCTTACAGGTTGAACTACTAAAGAAGGAATGAGAACTATGGGATGAATAAAATAGTTTTAGGTTGAAGATTGTGTCAAAAGCTCATAATTAACAAATGAACACTGAGCTCCCAATAGCAAGAACTCTCCACTAGAGGCTGTGGTTGATAAAGAAGTCATTAACCCATGCATTTGGCTTTTAGGACACTAATAATTTAGTTGGGGAGAAAAGACATACAAATACAAAAAGTTAAAAAAATAAAAGTATATCATTAGCTGCCAGTTCATGAGACAACTTAGCGTAAAAGAAAGAACACTGAGCTCGGAATCATTATATAGATCCTAATCCTGATTAGCCTTGAACCTTAGTGACCTTGATCATGTTATGATTTCCCTGGGCCTCAATCTTCCCACCTAGTTAAAGGCAACTTTTATTGAATGCTCACTAGGGGTGCCAGGCATCTTACACATATTTCCTCACTTCATCCTCAAAACCACCCGAGGCAGTAGGTAATATTCAATTATTGGTCCCCATTTTTACTGATAAGGAAACCAAAGCAAAACAAGATTAAGTAAAACATCCAGGATTATACTGCTAGTATGCGGCAGGGGATTCAAACTCGTATTCTCAGTATTCATTAGAATGCTATGTGTGTGTGTGTGTGTGTGTGTGAGAGAGAGAGAGAGAGAGAGAGAGAGAGAGAGAGAGAGAGGGAGAGAGAATAAAAAAGAGTGAGAAAGAGAGAGAGGGAGATAGGGAGAGAGAAGTAAGAATGGAGAGAGAAATAAGAATGTCTGATAGGTTTTTCTGGTTGTTTTACATGATATATGCTCTCATTCATGATAAAAGAATTTTATCATGAATTACCAACTATCTGGACAAGCTATAAGACACAGTGAGATTCTGTTCATGTCACGTGCCAGTGCAATTCTAATTTTGTGCAGAGATTGTAATGGCTGGCTGTTCTTACAGGCTGAACTACTGAAGAAGGAAGGAGAACTATGAGATTAATAAGATAGTTTTATTTTTAGTCATGTGCCAGTAGAAAGTCCATTCCTGATACCACCATGACCACATGGGCCTGACTCTCTGGTTCAATTCTATACATCATGATTATGTCAAGCACACATATGTTACTTTTAACACTAAGCAACAGCTTTCCCATAGAAAGTCACCTGCTCTGATTTATATTTGAGATGACATAAATTGCCCACTCAGTAATCCAACAAACCTGTTTTTGTATAGACCTGAGTTAGAGAAATGTTCATGTTACCTTACAATTATTCCTCATATATAAGACATTGGCCGCTGGTGTATTGATTGCTTTATATTACTTTAAAGGGCAACACAGATATATTTAAATTTAAACCTACTTTATGATGATAGCACAAACATTATAGTTTAATTTATATGTGATTAATAAACATTTAAATATGTTTTAAATTTACATATATGGGGGCCACTTCAAATATTAGAATTAAAGCTTCTTTGAGTAAGATTTTCAAAATAGTATAAACAGAGTACTACATTGTTCTAACCGTATCTACCCTAAATGTTATTTGCATTAAGAAATCTTGAGATTTTTGGTTCTTTCTTCATGACTCATTTTAAAGGTCATACTTTTCTGGTTTTTGCTCTGTATATCTCACAGTATCTTTGGATAAAGGCCACATATCTCTGATCTAAGGCTACCAACAGACTATGCACCAAGGTGTGTGGTCCAATATCTTCAGCCCCATAGCTAGTTAGTTAACTCCATCTTTTTTCAGGGGAGGGCAGATAAAAATATAAGAGGGAACTTCCAGCTATTATAATTATAGGTGTTTATATAAACTCATACAAAGAAAACATATTTTATAAATGATTTGAATTATTTTATAATTCGGTCCGTATTTATGATTGTTATGAAATAGATGCTAGATCTTCCTAGACTGGATGCAGATATCTTATTTATCCTTGTGTCTCTGGAACACAGTTTCTCAATTTTTGTTGAATGAATGAATGAATAGATAAGTATCTAACCATGATTAAGGGTTTGCTATTGGAATGAAGAAGCAAAGCTTGGGATATCAATTAGTACAACCTGGGCTGCCTTCTCTCTTGACTGTTTGAGCCTAGACCTTTGGTGGGTAAATCCCTCCTCTATCAAGTTCTGTATTTAGTTAAAGTTTATTTTGTCATTACCTTTTGACTTACCAAGAAATTAGTTTTATTTTATTATTGATATATTTTTTATTTCTTCTTTTTTTCTTTTGCTTCATTTCTGAGTAATTTAAAATTAAATAGGTAAGAAAAAAATTGTACCAGTTATTTTTTAAGAAACAACAGTTAACCCAGCATGGGTCTGAATAAAGTAACATCATGTCTGGCCCAAAACACTTAAGCCATGATGTCAGTTGAGTGGTAAGGCAGAAGAGAAATTTCAAAAGAATCATTCTCAAATCATCAACAGCAACGTTTATTGAGTTCATACTATATGCCAGGCATGACTCTTAAGTTCTTTGTAAGTATTAATTTACTCAATTCTTACCACAAACCTATATGAAAAAGATAAAGATAATATTGTGCTCTTTATATTTTTGTGTAGCCTCAGCTTTAGTAATAGCTATTGTTAGTAGACAGAAGAAGAGAATAACTAAAGAATAATCCTTTGGGATATAAGAAGTAAATAATGTATTTTTCCATGTATTTCGATAAATTTACACTATCTTTTTACTTCCAATATCAATAAAATATGTCAAATGCAAAAAGATTGAAATGCTTTCTACCAAACACATCGCAGTTTAGAGTAGTGGCTAAGTGTATTAGGAATACCCTCTTTAAATATCTCTGTTCTTCCCTCAAAGTCCATCTCTGAATGTCAGATTCTCACCTTTCCTCTCTCTCTGCCCCTTTAAATCCACAGCCCATAAAATCCTTACTCTGTCCCCAACCCTGCCCCATCACTTGTGGCCCTAAACTTTTATGTCCCACTCAATAAAACCCTAAGCTGCATTAGCTAACCTACCCGCACCCACCCATAGCAGATTGTATTATATAAAGATAAATTTATAGATCTTATGTTCTCTTATGTTGCGACTGATATTCCCCCTCCAGAAAGGCAGGATCTATGCTCTCTGTCTTTAAATCCTAGACAAAACTTGTGGCTGATCCAACCAATAAAGTATGATTTAAGTGACACTCTGTAGTTTCCAAGTTTGGATCATAAAAAGGACTCTGCTTCTAACAGGCTCTTTCTCTCTGGGGATGCTTATTCCAGGATCCCAGCCGCTACGCTGTGAAGAAGCTCAGACTAGCCCTGAGAGGGAGAACACGTGGAGAAGAACTGAAGCCTCTTGTCTACAACCTGCATCAACCAACAGACATGTGGGTGAATGGCCTTTCAAATGATTACAATTGCCAACCTTTAGAGTTTTAGCTGAGGCCTTAGATGTGGTAGAGCAGAGATGAGCCATCTCCACTCTACCTTGTTCAATTTCCTAACTTACAGAAACCATGAGATATCATAAAATATTATTATTGTTTTAAATCACTAAATTTTGAGGTATTTTGGTATGGAGAAGTAGATAACTAACACATCCCCTTAGAAAGGAACTCATGGCCATCTATCATTCCTTGTATCTTCATCTTGGAGAAAGGGGGGCATATTAATGTTTTACCATCTTCTTTGCTAAACTGCTTTTAAAATATTCACCAAATAAGTTCTGGTCTCATACATTTATTTTTATTTCTTTAATGTATTTATTTATTATTTATTTTTGGCTGTGTTGGGTCTTCCTTGCTGCATGCGGGCTTTCTCTAGTTGCGGCAAGCGGGGGCTACTCTTCATTGCAGTGTGTGGGCTTCTCATTGCAGTGGCTTCTCTTGTTGCCGAGCATGGGCTCTAGGCACTGGGGCTTCAGTAGTTGTGGCACGTGGGCTCAGTAGTTGTGGCTCGAGGGCTCTAGAGCGCAGGATCAGTAGTTGTGGTGCACGGGCTTAGTTGCTCCGCGGCATGTGGGATCTTCCCAGACCAGGGCTTGAACCCATGTCCCCTGCACTGGAAGGCAGATTCTTAACCACTGTTCCACCAGGGAAGTCCCTGGTCTCATACCTTTATAAGGCGATATTTGTTCTAGCCATTTATATAGAAATATTTCCAAGTCTTCAAGAAATGGTTTAATGTTTATATCACAAACATGAGATTTGGAATCATGTTTTAGTTATGCAGAGGAGAAAAACTCCAACTGTAAATTGTATTTTGCTAATGAAATGCATCAAAAATATTTATTTGTTAAATATTCATATTCTGTAAAATTTTGAAACCATAAAAGTGAAGCATTTAGACTATCGCCTTAAGTTTAATTCATATTTTTCACAAGAAATAAACTAATAACTTTGCTGGAGCCAACTAAAGTCCTCATTAACATTCACTGGATAAAACTGGAAATAGAACTGAACAGTATTCGATCATAAAAGCAACCCTTAATGTTGCAGAATATATTTTTCAATAAGCTTAGAAATTTGCATTTACTAACATAATTTCACAGTTCTCAATCTACTTTTGACAAGATATTACAAAGACTGAGTAGGGCCAGTGCTTATGAAATTATTTATATTGCTCACAGTACTATAAATTACAAGGAATATTGTAGACATTTGTAATAGTCTATAACACATCTGTATAAATGATAATAAAAAGGTAGCAATACTTTCCCATCTGCCTTACCTATACAATTTAAACTGTACATATTTCAGAATAAGGGAAGAAACGTGACAAGCCTTAGGGAAAGGAAGAGTTATTCAACAGTCAGGCTAAACGTGGACCTCACTAAATGCTCAATTCCTTGGAAAGTTTTAATATCCTTATTTGAAGAGGGAGGGGAAAAGCAAGAAATGATATAGTAAGGATTACTACTGCCATATCTTTGAGAAGAACTGGACATTGTAAAAAGGAAACTATCCTCCAAATTATTTTAGCATATTAAGCCAACATCCTGGTTCAGGATTACTGAACTAATATCTCAGCAGTTTTCTGAGCAGCATTCAGCATGAAGCAATGTGTTCAGGTGGGCGATTCAGACTCAAAGGTAGTGGTGAAAAAGCAGGAAAGACTAAAAAGTCAAAAATGGATGTTATTAATAGAGATGGCAGATCTAAAGATATTTTAGTGCAGACTGTGGCACTAACATATTGAATAAGAATTCATTCTTATTCCCAAAGACCCAGTTGCAGAAAGTTACTGACCTGAAGATACTCTCCTTATCTTTCAAGATTTTACTACAGTACTTAGTAAGAGATCACTTTTCAGACAGATTCAGAAGAATGACATATATGTGCTATAAGCCCTTTTCTTTTTGGTTCCCATAGTGAAGATTAGTGATTACCTGCATTGAGTAAATTCATGCATGTGAATGATACACAGGGCAATGCCTGGAATATACGGGATGCACAAAATTATTTGTTTAAATCTTCTATCAGAAATTATGTAACAGGTATCTGATTCATAATGTACAGTTGTATTAAACCTAGAAGAATATATTCTCTGAATTTGGACATTTTTCCCAAGTTGGAAATCAGAAATGTTCAAAACACTTTGTGTGCATAAGTATTTGTAATGGTGAAAATTTTAAAATAATCTGTTACAAATGCAATGAAATTAAAGAATAAAATATTAGTCTGCAAACTAATCATTATCTGGAAGAATTTTTATGATACCAAACAACACATTAAGAATGTTAAATAAAAATACTAAGTGAATTGCTATAGCTTTGTAATATAGCTATAGTAATCAAAATAGTATGGTATTGGCATTAAAAACAGACATATAGATCAATGGAATAGAACAGAGAGCCCAGAAATAAATCCATGCATATATGGTCAATCAATTTTTGACAAAGTTGCCAAAAATACACAACAGGGAGAAGATAGTCTTTTCAAAAAATGGCCTGGAAAAATTGTATATTCACATGTAAAATAATTAAATTGGACCCCTATCTTACACAATAAACAAAAATCAACTCAAAAGAGATTAAAGACTTAAACATAAGAACTGAAACCATAAAACTCTTAAAAGGAAACATAGGGAAAATCTCCTTGACATTGGTCTTGGCAATGGTCTTTTGCATTTGACAACAAAAAGAAAGGAAACAAAAGTAAAGATAAACATGTTGGGACTACATAAAACTAAAAAGCTTCTGCACAGCAAAGGAAACCATAAACAAAATGAAAAGGCAATCTAGGGAATGGGAGAAAATATTTGCAAACCAGATATCTGATAAGGGGTTAATACCCAATATATATAAGGAACTCATACAACTCAATAGGACAAAACTAAATAACCTAATTAAAAAATGGGTGAAGAACATAAACAGACATTTTTCCAAAGAAGACATACAAATGGCCAACAGGTACATGAAAAGGTGCCCAGCATCACTAACCAGGAAAATGCAAAATATGCAAATGCAAAAATAAGTGTGAGATATCACCTCACACCTATTAACATGTCTATTATCAAAAAGACAAGAGTTAAATGTTGGTGAGGATGTGAAGATAAGGGAAGCCTTATATGCTGGTGAAAATGTAAACTGGTACAGCCACTGTGAGCAACAGTATGGAGGTTCCTCAAAAAATTAAAATTAAAACTACCATATGATCCAGCAATCCCACCTGTGGATGTATATCCAAAAGAAATGAAATCATTATCCCAAAGAGATATGAGTACTTCCATGTTCATAGCAGCATTATCTACAATAGCCATCTTATGGAAACAACCTAAATGTCTGTTGATGGGCAAATGGATGAAGAAAATATGGTATATATACAGTGGAACATTATTCAGCCTTAAAAAAAAGGAAATCCTATCATTTGATGAACCCAAAAGGCATTATGCTAAGTCAAATGAACCCAATAGGGAAAGAGAAATATGACTTGGTATTATTTATATGTGAAACCTTTAAAAAAAAAAAAGCTGAAGTCATAAAAATAGAGAGTAGAATGGTTCTTACCAGGGGTTGGGGGAAATAGAGAGAGGTTGGCAAAAGGGTACAAATTTTCAATCACAAGATGAGTAAGTTCTGAGGATTTACAGTACAGTAAGGCAACTATAGTTAATATTGTATTGTATACTTGCAATTTTCTAAGAAAGTAGATCTTAAGCATTCTCATAAAAGAAAAAGGTAACTAAGTGAGGTAATGAAAATTAATTAACTTGACTGTGAGACTCATTTCATAGTGTATACATATATCAAACTATCACACTGTACACTTTAAATATATTACAATTTTATTTGTTAATTATACCTCAATAAAGTTAAAAAATACTAAGTGAAAAACAATGTGACATATAAAAAAGTTACAATATTATCTTAATTTTTAAATTATAAATTTATATTAAAATATTATTGCATATAAATAAAATTATGTAAATACATATAATATACAAAGGAATACAAATTAGTAATAGTGTTCCCTGTACAGTAAAATTATTTTAAATTTTCTTTTTTACACTTTTCTATATTTTCCAAATTTTCTTCAGTGAACATGCCTTATATAAATTGTTTAAAAAAATAACTGATTTCTAAGATTCCAACATAAATATTTACAGATTACAGTAAAATTATTTTAAATTTTCTTTTTTACACTTTTCTATATTTTCCAAATTTTCTTCAGTGAACATGCCTTATATAAATTGTTTAAAAAAATAACTGATTTCTAAGATTCCAACATAAATATTTACAGATTTTTATCCCCTAGACTGGCATAAAGTTTACAATTGCTGAAGTTTAAAACAAAGCAAGCATACTGGAATAAAAAAATACATTAAAGTGATTGCAATGAGTACAATCAAATTGTCTATTATATGCCTACTCTAAAATCATCCACGGCAGTATTTAATATATGAAAGTTAGTTATACATGCTTCTATATGCATAAACACTAGGGTAGTTGTGCCTCAGGGGAGGGACTGGAAAATGGAGAATATGGGGTAAGGAAAAGATACTCTAATATATCTTTTTTTTTTTTTTTTTTTTTTTTTTTTGCAGTATGCGGGCCTCTCACTGTTGTGGCCTCTCCCGCTGCGTAGCACAGGCTCCGGACGCGCAGGCCCAGCGGCCATGGCTCACGGGCCCAGCCGCTCCGCGGCATATGGGATCCTCCCAGACCGGGGCACGAACCCGTATCCCCTGCATCGGCAGGCAGACTCTCAACCACTGCGCCACCAGGGAGGCCCTCTAATATATCTTCTTGTTTGAATTTTTATCACATGCACATGGCATTTTTTCAAAATTAAAACATTATGTATAGAGGACATTCAAGATGGCAGAAGAGTAAGACATGGAGATCACCCTCCTCCCCACAAATACATCAAAAATAAATCTACATGTGGAACAGCTCCTACAGAACACTTACTGAATGCTGGCAGAAGACCTCAGACTTCTCAAATGGCAAGAAAGTCCCCATGTACCTGGCGGTGTGGCTGACAGGGTCTTGGTGCTCTGGCTGGGTGTCAGGCCTGAGCCTCTGAGGTGGGAGAGCTGAGTTCCGGACACTGGACCACTAGAGACCTCCTGGCCCCATATAATATCAATCAGCCAAGGCTCTCCGAGAGACCTCTGTCTCAACGCTAAGACCCAACTCCACTCAATGACCAGCAAGCTCCAGTGCTGGACACACCATGCCAAACAACTAGCAAGACAGGAACACAACCCCACGCTTTAGCAGAGAGGCTGCCTAAAATCATACTAAGTTCACAGAAACCCCAAAGCACACCATCGGACATGGTCTTGCCCACCAGAAAGAAAAATTCTAGTCTCTTCCACCAGAACACAGGCACCAGTCCCCTCAAACAGGAAGCCTACACAAGCCACTGAACCAAACTTACCCACTGGGGACAGACACCAAAAACAACGGTAACTATGGACCTGCAGCCTGCGAAAAGGAGACCCCAAACACAGTAAGTGAAGCAAAATGAGAAGACAGAGAAATGCACAGCAGATGAAGGAGCAAGGTAAAAACCCACCAGACCAAACAAATGAAGAGGAAATAGGCAGTCTACCTGAAAAAGAATTCAGAGTAATGACAGTAAGGATGATCCAAAATCTTGGAAATAGAATGGAGAAAATACAAGAAACCTTTCACAAGGACCTAGAAGAACTAAAGAGCAAACAAACAATGATGAACAACAAAATAAATGAAATTAAAAATTCTCTAGAAGGAATCAGTAGCAGAATAACTGAGGCAGAAGAACAGATAAGTGACCTGGAAAAGAAAATAATGGAAATAACTACTGCAGAGCAGAATAAAGAAAAAAGAATGTAAAGAATTGAGGACAGCCTCGGAGACCTCCGGGACATTAAATGCACCAACATTTGAATTATAGGGGTACCACAAGAGGAAGAGAAAAAGGAAGGTTCTGAGAAAATATTTGAAGAGATTATAGTTGAAAACTTCCCTAATATGGGAAAGGAAGTTGTCAATCATGTCCAGGAAGCTCAGAGAGTCCCATACAGGATAAATCCAAGGAGAAACACGCCAAGACACATATTAATTAAACTGTCAAAAATAAAATACAAAGAAAAAATATTAAAAGCAGCAAGGGAAAAGCAACAAATAAAATACAAGGGAATCCCCATAAGGTTAATAGCTGATCTTTCAGCAGAAACTCTGCAAGCCAGAAGGGACTGGCAGGACATATTTAAAGTGATGAAAGGGAAGAAACTACAACCAAGATTACTCTACCCAGCAAGGATCTCATTCAGATTTGACAGAGAAATTATAACCTTTACAGACAAGCAGAAGCTAAGAGAATTCAGCACCACCAGATCAGCTTTACAACAAACGGTAAAGGAACCTTTCTAGGCAGGAAACACAAGAGAAGGAAAAAACCTACAATAACAAATCCAAAGCAATTAAGAAAATGGTAATAGGAATAAACATATCAATAATTACCTTAAATGTAAATGGATTAAATGCTCCAACCAAAAGCCATAGACTGGCTCAATGGATACAAAAACAAGACTAATGTATATGCTGTCTACAAGAGACCCACTTCAGACCTAGGGACACATACAGACTGAAAGTGAGGGGATGGAAAAAGATATTCCATGCAAATGGAAATCAAAAGAAAGCTGGAGTAGCAATTCTCATATCAGACAAAATAGACTTTAAAATAAAGGCTATTACAAGAGACTAAGAAGGCAACTATATAATGATCAAGGGATCAATCCAAGAAGAAGATATAACAATTGTAAATATTTATGCACCCAACATAGAAACACCTCAATACACAAGGCAAATGCTAACAGCCAAAAAAGGGGAAATCGACAGCAACACAATCATAGTAGGGGACTTTAAAACCCCACTTTCACCAATGGACAGATCAACCAAAATGAAAATAAATATGGAAACACAAGCTTTAAATGACACATTAAACAAGATGGACTTAATTGATATTTATAGGACATTCCATCCAAAAACAACAGAATACACATTCTTCTCAAGTGCTCATGGAACATTCTTCAGGATAGATCATATCTTGGGTCACAAATCAAGGCTTGATAAATTTGAGAAAACTGAAATCGTATCAAGTATCTTTTCAAGCACAACACTATAGACTAGATATCAAATACAGGAAAAAAACTGTAAAAAATATAAAAACATGGAGGCTAAACAATGCTACTCACTAACCAAGAGATCACTGAAGAAATCAAAGAGGAAATAAAAAAATACCTAGAAACAAATGTTAATGAAAGCACGATTACCCAAAACCTCTGGGATGCAGCAAAAGCAGTTTTTAAAAGGGGAGTTTATAGCAATACAATCCTACCTCAAGAAACAAGAAAAATCTCAAATAAACAATCTAACCTTACACCTAAAGCAATTAGAGAAAGAAGAATTAAAAAAACCCCAAAGTTAGCAGAAGGAAAGAAATTATAAAGATCAGATCAGAAATAAATGAAAAAGAAATGAAGGAAACGATAGTAAAGATCAATAAAACTAGAGGCTTGTTCTTTGAAGAGATAAACTAAATTGATAAACCATTAGCCAGACTCATCAAGAAAAAAAGGGAGAAGACTCAAATCAACAGAATTAGAAATAAAAAAGCAGAAGTAACAACTGACACTGCAGAAATACAAAGGATCATGAGAGATTATTACAAGCAACTATATGCCAACCCAGAAGAAATGGACAAATTCTTAGAAAAGCACAACCTTCTGAGACTAAACGAGGAAGAAATAGAAAATATGAACAGACCAATCACAAGCACTGAAATTGAAACTGTGACTAAAAATCTTCCAACAAACAAAAGGCCAGGACCAGATGGCTTCACAGGCGAATTCTATCAAACATTTAGAGAAGAGCTAACACCTATCCTTCTCAAAGTCTTCCAAAATATAGCAGAGGGTGGAACATTCCCAAACTCATTCTACGACACCACCGTCACCCTGATACCAAAACCAGACAAAGACATAACAAAAAAGAAAACTACAGGCCAGTATCACTGATGAACATAGATGCAAAAATCCTCAACAAAATACTAGCAAACAGAATCCAACAGCACATTAAGAGGATCATACACCATGATCAAGTGGGGTTTATCCCAGGAATGCAAGGATTCTTCAATATATGCAAATCATCAGTGTGATACACCATATTAACAAGCGAAGGATAAAAGCAATATGATAATCTCAATAGATGCAGAACAACCTTCTGGCAAAATTCAACACCGCTTTATGATAAAAACTCTCCAGAAAGTGGGCATAGAGGGAACCTACCTCAACAAAATAAAAGCCTTAGAGGACAAACTCACAGCCAACATCATTTGCAATGATGAAAAACTGAAAGCATTTCCTCTAAGATCAGGAACAGGACAAGGGTGCCCACTCTCGCCAATATTATTCAACATAGTTTTGGAAGTCCTAGCCATGGCAATCAGAGAAGAAAAAGAAATAAAAGGAATCCAAATTGGAAAAGAAGAAGTAAAACTGTCACTGTTTGCAGATGACAAGATACTATACATAGAAAATCCTAAAGATGCCACCAGAAAACCACTAGAGTTAATCAATGAATTTGGTAAAGTAGCAGGATACAAAATTAATGCACAGAAATCTCTTGCATTCCTATATTTTAACAACAAAAAATCAGAAAGAGAAATTAAGGAAACACTCCTATTTACCATTGCAACAAAAAGAATTAAATACCTAGGAATAAACCTACCTAAGGAGACAAAAGAACTGTATGCAGAAAACTATAAGACACTGATGAAAGAAATTAAAGATGATACAAACAGATGGAGAGACATACCATGTTCTTGGATTGGAAAAATCAACACTGTGAAAATGACTATACTACCGAAAGCAATTTACAGATTCATTGCAATCCCTATCAAACTACAAATGGCTTTTTTCACAGAACTAGAACAAAAAATTTCACAATTTGTATGGAAACACAAAAGACCCCGAATAGCCAAAGCAATCTTGAGAAAGAAAAATGGAGCTGGAGGAATCAAGCTCCCGGATTTCAGACTATACTACAGAGCTACTGTAATCAAGACAGTATAGTACTGGCACAAAAACAGAAATATAGATCAACAGAACGAGATAGAAAGCCCAGAGATAAACCCACACACATATGGTCACCTTATCTTTGATAAAGGAGGCAAGAATATACAGTGCAGAAAAGACAGCCTCTTCAATAAGTGGTGCTGGGAAACCTGGACAGCTACATGTAAAGGAACGAAATTAGAACACTCCCTAACACCATACACAAAAATAAACTCAAAATGGATTAAAGATCTAAATGTAAGGCCAGTCACTATAAATCTCTTAGAGGAAAACAGGCAGAATAGTCTATGACATAAATCACAGCAAGATCCTTTTTGAACCACCTCCTAGAGAAATCGAAATTAAAAACAAAAATAAACAAATGGACCTAATGACACTTAAAACTTTTGCACCACAAAGGAAACCATAAGCAAGACGAAAAGACATCCCTCAGTATGGGATAAAATATTTGCAAAGAAAGCAACTGACAAAGGATTAATCTCCAAAATATACAAGCAGCTCATGCAGCTCAATATGATAAAAACAAACAGCGCAATCCAAAAATTGGCATAAGACCTAAATTGACATTTCTCCAAAGAAGATAGACAGATTGCCAGCACACACATGAAAGGATGCTCAACATCACTAATCATTAGAGAATTGCAAATCAAAACTACAATGAGAGGGCTTCCCTGGTGGCGCAGTGGTTGGGAGTCCGCCTGCCAATGCAGGGGACACGGGTTCGTTTCCTGGTCTGGGAAGATCCCACATGCCACAGAGCGGCTAGGCCCGTGAGCCATGGCTGCTGAGCCTGCGCATCCGGAGCCTGTGCTCCGCAATGGGAGAGGCCATAACGGTAAGGGGCCTGCATACCAAAAAAAAAAAAAAAAAAAAAAAAAAAAAACTACAGTGAGGTATCACCTCACACCATTCAGAACGGTCATCATCAAAAAATCTATAAACAATAAATGATGGAGAGGGTGTGGAGAAAAGGGAACACTCTTGCACTGTTGGTGGGAATGTAAATTGATACAGCCACTATGGAGGTTCCTTAAAAAACTACAAATAGAACTACCATACAACCCATCAATCACACTACTGGGCGTATACCCTGAGAAAACCATAATTCAAAAGAGTCATGTACCACAATGTTCATTGCAGCACAATTTACAATAGCCAGGACATGGAAGTAACCTAAGTGTCCATCGAGAGATGAATGGATAAAGAAGATGTGGCACATATACACAATGGAATATTACTCAGCCATAAAAAGAAATGAAATTGAGTTATTTGTAGTGAGGTAGATGGACCTAGAGTCTGTCACACAGAGTGAAGTAAATCAGAAAGAGAGAAGCAAATACCGTGTGCCAACACATATACATGGAATCTAAAAAAAAAAAAAAAAAAAAAAGGCTCTGAAGAACCTAGGATCAGGACAGGAATAAAGATGCAGATGTAGAGAATGGACTTGAGGACACAGGGAGTGGGAAGGGTAAGCTGGGATAAAGTGAGAGAGTGGCATGGACATATATACAGTACCAAACGTAAAATAGATAGCTAGTGGGAAGCAGCCGCATAGCACAGGGAGATCAGCTCGGTGCTTTGTGACCGCCTAGAGGGGTGGGATAGGGAGGGAGGGAGGGAGACGCAAGAGGGAGGGGATATGGGGATATACGTATATGTATAGCTGATTCACTTTGTTATATAGCAGAAACTAACACAACATTGTAAAGCAATTATACTCCAATAAAAATGTTAAAAAAAGTTATGTATAATAATAGTCGAAAAAGTTAAGTGTCCAATCCATCTAGCCAGTTATCATTTCAATTTTAACAGGTATTTCTCCCAGGCAATGTTTGCTTGGCAATTCAACTGGCATATGCAGCCCGAGCAGCAAATCAGTTATTCTGTTCAGTGGGTGCCTGCCAACTTGCAGGAACAAGCTGCCCAATCCAAGTCCATTCTGCTCAAAATAGGAAGGAAATCCCTTAGGGATATCACAAAAATTGGCCTGACTCTGCTCAGTCTTCCAGCTTTCAGTACACTGCAGGGATTACTCAGCTCCTCTTCGGCCAAGCCTGAGAATTCTACCCAATATGGGAGTTGACCTGCTTAATATGTTGTCTCACTCATTTTAATCATAACATGAGCCAGCTAAGAGGACCTCCTCTCTGTAGCAGGCAGGTGCTGGGCTATTTCTCATACCGATCCTCTTTCTACTGCAGCCATCCTTTTTATCCTCCCACAGTGGAAAGTCCTCTAGTATACAGAACCTCTCCTTCCTTTACAACCATCCTCCCCACCTACCTGAAGGTCCCTTCATTCAGATCTCCCTTCTCCATGGGAAGATGTACCACCAAATAAGGTCTACATGTTCTCTTTGTGGAACTGCTGCTACTTATTAAAAGGAGTAATTGAATTTCTTTGTATTCTGTTCCCCAAGTCCTCTTGTGTTGCAATCAGAGGAGGCTGTGCTTCACTTCCTCACTGATAAAGTTATCTGATACTCTTCTGGAAAGAAAAATAAAAGCTCACCTCTAAGACCTCTTGCACTTCTAGGCCCTACAAACAAAGATAGAAAGGCAAGTGAGTCAAGTTTGAATTGGACAATGATACAAAGGCAAGAGCCCTAAATTTTGGTGAGTGGACCAGGGCTTAGGTGACAGGAAACCCTGAATAATAAAGCAGAAGGCCACCACATCAATAGGACATAGACATACAACAGGAGTAAATGAGTTCTGGGTGGCCCCAAGCAAGAATTATGTTAAATTAATCAACAGCTTTCAGTCCACAGGACAGTTCTGGGGCCCCTGAACACTTGGAGAAAGCACTTGCCCCCTTGCCTTTTCTCACAAAGATTCCATCCAGCTCCTAGAACCCGTCAGTCCAGTGCCTTAGTCTTGTGGCCTGGGCTGTACCTTAACCATAGCAGAGACCTCATTTTAGACTGATGTTTTAAAAGTTTTCAGTAACCTTATAGTACACACAGAGAGTGAAATACACA
The DNA here is from genome assembly GCF_025265405.1 of Mesoplodon densirostris. NCBI lineage: Eukaryota > Metazoa > Chordata > Mammalia > Artiodactyla > Ziphiidae > Mesoplodon > Mesoplodon densirostris. The sequence goes on from NC_082663.1 coordinate 48,158,892, forward strand.
AGAAACAATATGTGTGTGTACCTGTGTGTGTTTGTGGGACATGTGGGGGAAAAGAGGCGAAGCAGAGGTAGGTTTATGGTGAAGGTGATGAAGCTTAAGAGGCAGGGATCTCTGTTTGCATAAGCACCTTCCAAGGCTCTGGGGTCGGGTCCTGGCAATGCGTTTATTTAGTTCTATGCTTTTGTAAAATTGTGGAAGTAAAATAAAAATTCTTCCAATCTCAAGAAGTGAATTTGGAAAGATGCTCTCAATGTTTCAATAAGACAGGTGAGAAATGACTGACTCCTGATTTGTGCATATGTGAAAGATACATTTTTTAATCCTTAAATTTTTAATTAAAGAACCAAGGGAGAAATAAGAGAAAATTTTGAATACAATCATTGGAATATGGGAAAATGAAATGACTGAATGAATAAGTCAATAGAAATTGTTCAGCTATCAAGCAGCAAATTGTAACAATTTTTTCAGATTATCTCAGACGTGATAATTTATTAAAAGGAAGAGAGAAAATTTCAAATAGAAATGATGAACTGGTTCTTGGATTGCTTAACAATTGAATTAGTGAAAAAGAGTGAATCAAACTAACACACTGAAAAATTTAAAAATTTTTTTCAGACTTGACATAAATTTCTGACCTTGATGAAGCTGATCTAAAACTCATCTACACCAATTGTGACACTATAGTGAGGACCTCAGTGACAAACGGCTAAGCCAGTTAAACCAGAAGTATATAAGATTAGTCACCACACATACACCAAAATGCCCACAAATCTTACAGCTCAAATATGAAAGAAACATATTAAAGATTTCTCCAAATTCGACAGCTTTAGCAATTTATATGACATTTATTACCTAACTTTTCTAAACAATTAATAATTTTAAGAAACAACTATCCTAAAGAAAAGTCTGAATTATCTCCTAACTTTTCCATAGAAAGCATTGTAATATCAGTGTCATTTTAACTTACATACACTACTGTATGTAAGATAGAGAACCAACAAGGACCTACTATATAGCACAATATTCTGTGATAACCTGTATGAGAAAAGAATCTGAAAAATTATATGTATATGTATACCTGAATCACTTTGCTGTACACCTGAAATCAACACAACATTGTAAATCAACTATACGCCAATAAAATTTTAAAAAATAGACAATCAAATAATATGCAGCCAAAAGTATATGGAAAAGGTATTACAGAATTATGTTGGGCAGTTAATAATACATTATGACTTTTAGTACTTTGTGATATATGCTAACTCGAGTTTGTAATTTCTCATGATTTCTTTTCTCATTTTCAGCACCTACTTTGGACCTGATTTATAGTATACTAGAAATACTTATTTTTGCTCTTAAGGAGGACACCATTACTGAAGTAGCTTCAGGGCCAGGCCTCTGCTGCCCTCTCCCCTCAAACTTGCATCTGCTCTGTAGAGGAGACTAAAAACTGGAAAGGAGGAGACAGGAACATGCACATAAGGGCCTCTAGAACCCAGAGAAGCCAAGGCCTTAAAGAAAGAGACAGAATTAGAGTCACTTTTCTTAAGAGGGAAAAAGCATTGAAGAATAGCAGAGAGAGGCTTGGCTCAGAAGGTCATACAATATTTCCTCTCCACATTCTTTTTTTTACTAACATATGGGCAATTGAAGCTCTTTCTATGTTCCACTCCAGACCCAAAGATTACACTCTCATTCTCCATCTTGGCCAAAAATCTCAGACAGGTGGGAACAAGATTTAATTTCCTTTATCTCAGTAATATTCTAAGTCCCCCAATGCTTCATTTCACAGACTTGAAGATTTTAACCAAGACTGTTTTCAAGGCTTGAAATAAGACTGAATAACCACTCTCCCCTCACACCTGTCCACTCACACCTTTATGTACTCACCCACACCCACAGCAATTACATACTCCACTCTGCTCTCCTAGCAGCCTAGAGAAGGGAACCTTCACTAGAAAACACTGGTGTCAAGCCATACCAAAAGCAGGAAAATAATGGTACATAAAAACAGGCTGGTTTCCAACATGCAGGTTCTTTATCTTAATTTAACTTTAGAATCAGAAAGATAAGTCTCACCCAAGTTTAGAAACCTCTACTGTGAAATCAGATTCCTTAAATTTTCCTATTTGGCTTTTTATTCTAATCTTTCCATTGTTCTACTTCATAGTTAGATGGACATTTCCTCTAATTTAATGTGGGCTTTTATTAAAAAATAATATCTTCTTCCTATTGCTCAGGTGAGAAACACAGTCCTATTCAGAGGGGGTGACTCATTCCAAGCATTGGGGTTTTAGCTTAAAAACCTCTTGAAGATTTCAACTCTCCTGGTCTAATAGGACTAGGTTCCTGAAACCAATTCTTCTTCTTTTATTTCTATAATCATTTCATAACTCCATCTAATAGTAATCTCTTTACCAGAGTCTGCAGGGCTATAATTTCGTATGTGCAGAAATATCTAGCAAGGTTCAGGATGGAGGCATATTGCAGGCCACTTGCATCTGCAAGATGTACAGAGAAGGTTTAATCACAGAGTCTGTGTCCTACACCTGCTTATGAGGGATGCAGAAATTAAAATGCAAATGCTTCTGTGAGAAAAACTTCAAAAGAGCAAAGAAAAGTCTTTGTGATGGGCCTAGAGCCTGACACCATGTCAATCAACAATCTGCCTGTTAAGTTCTGACTCTTTTCCCCTTAAGATTTTGAGCTTTACTTTGGTCTCACTATGAAAATGAAAAGTTTAACATTTTTTCTTAAAAGTAAAATTAGTTAATATAATTTCATGATTTTTTTAAAAAAATCAGAAGTAACTAGCATTTAGCCCCAGCCAGACTAACCTAATGGAGAATGTACCCTCCTTCCACACCATATAACTTTGTGGATCCAGGTCTTGACTACTAGCCAGTTGTGACGCCTGGCTCTCCTCAACAATGCCTGGCTTCCTCACTCAATGTCCTAAACCAGGGTCTCAATCCTCCTTCCAGAGCATTTATGTCCACTCCAATGCTCTATTCTCTATTTGTTCTTTTCTTTATGTAGGCAATCTTTTCTACACCCAAATAGAGGAGAGATAAGTCTATCTATTCTGCCTGCAAATATTTCTCAAAAGCTGATCATTTTTTTTACTTGCTACCTGTACTCTAGACTGGGCCATTGTTCCCCATTGAATTACTGCAATAGTTTTCTCACTAGTCTCTCCATGGATACTCTTGTTCCAATTTCTAATCTACCTGTACTCTAGACTGGGCCCTTGTTCCCCACTGAATTACTACAATAGCTTTCTCACTAGTCTCTCCATGGATACTCTTGTTCCAATTTCTAATCTAATCTAACAGCACCCATAGTGATCTTTTAAGAAGGCAAGTCTGATTTCACCCCATTCTTCACTGGTTTCCCATTGCTTAGCCTGGCTTACCTCTGGATGCTGCCTACCTCTTCAGCCTCTCTTGCTCCATGTGACTGCTTACTTTAGAGTTCAATTATACTTCCCTTATTTTAATTCTTTAATTATACCATGCTCTGTTTTGCCTCAGGGCCTTTGCACATGCTAAGAAAAAATAAAGCACTTAGGAAAGAACTTCCATAATTTTCAACCACCACATCTACCCACTTACCTGCATCCATCATATAGTCTTTCTCTTATATTACTATGGATAAAGTGTCTTTGCTCTGATGCCAAGGCCAGCCATCCTCTTGTATTCTAGATCCATACCCTCTTAGCTACTCAAAGACATGGACCCAGCAACTTCCTGCATCATCAATTTTTCCCTCTCTACTATATCATTCCTGCTATGGTCTGAATGTTTATGTCTCCCCCAAATTCATATGTTGAAATTCTAATCACCAAAGGGATGGTATTAGGAGGTAGAGCCTTTGGGAGGTGCTTAGGTCATGAGGGTGAAGCCCTCATGAATGGGATTAGTGCTCTTATAAAAGAGACCCACAGAGCTCCCTAGCCCCTTCTACCATGTGAGGACACAGTGAGAAGGCACTGGCTATGAACCAGGAAGAGGGCCTTTACCAGAAGACAACTACGCTGGTGCCTTGATCTTGGAATTCTCAGCCTCCAGACTCTTTGATCCTTCTCAAGGGAGAACCTCACTCATTACCCTCACCTCTCCACTGAATCTCCAGGTCAATACTAGTTTATGACATAAAATTATTTTAGAAAGACCATTAGAGCCAATAGTAGAGATAAAGAACAATAAAAGAAAGTCTCTCTACTTGAGGACATCACATGATTTTTACCCCCATATGCCTCAAATGGCATCATTGTCCCATGACCCCTCCAAGGAAAGTATATTAGAATTTTCTTTTTCTGGAGCATTATTAGAAAAATAAACTCTAGAAGGAAAAAAATGCAGATCCTTATAATTCCTTTTCAGAGGTGTTTACTAAGACCCATATTTTTAATTTTGTAGATGATATATTTCTCTTTCAGGTGTATAGGTCTATGTCATACAAGTGATCTTTTGTTTGCTTGTGCTTACAAAATGCTGCCATGGGGATAATTTAAATGCAAATTAGAAGTCATCCAAAGACAACTTTATTTTGTTGTTGTGATGGGAGGCTAATTGAAGTAGTCATTTTCCAGGATAAAAATGTCCTTTAAATAAGAGAAGTGGTACAGATGTTTCAACAGATACTAATTTTTTTTTTTGTAAATGTCATCCGATTTTGTTTTTCTCATCAATAAATAGACTCTAATAGGGTATTGTACAAAGTCATTTTTCTAAAAATAATAGTTCTCAAATCGTTAAAGCAATAATGTGTGGCAGTTTAATAGTAGATCTTGGTGCTATGTGACAACGCATTATTTTGAATGGGCAAGGGTTTTAGCTAATGGTGCTAATTTTTAACAATGAAATCTAACTGACTTTAGGTGACCATTGTTAATGAAGACTTTTCCCCACATTTAAGATATTACTAGGAGAGATCTTTTGTATTTGTTAAAGGTGCATTAACTCTTTCAGGCCAACAAGGCTGAGACCATCTTGCAATGAAGATATAATTTCCTAATTGGTAAATTAGGCTCCAGGTTGGGGTGGAGGGCGAGATCTTTATGGAGAGTCGCCCCTGAGTTTTCTCAGGATCTCAAATGCCCAGGAACCCTTATCACCTCTGGCCTCTTTCATTCCAGGTAAGGGTTACTTTAGCATAATAATCTGCAGGTCATGTCTGAATATTCCAGACAATTGTAGATCTCAGCAGGGCCTTCTTTAGAAACAGGGGAGTAACTTCAGGCAGATATCAGAGAAAGTTCAGATGATCTCAAAGGGAGAATGCTAATGCCAAACCTGTTTCAAAACTATTCTAACTGCATTTTTTGTTAAGCAACCAGATTTTTCTCAGCTGTAAGAAATTGTGCTGGATATGCAATTAATACTCTGAAGAATTTAGAAAATTCAAGTACCCATACATTTCTCCTCACAATTCCACCCTTAACATTGAAACAAGCCATTAAGTTAATTAAAATGACTCCCATCTCATGAAGAATGGCCTTATTAGACCCTTTCCATTTGACTAAAGCAGATATCCTGAAAATAAATATTAATCTAGGAGAGAAAGTGGGAGAACAATACAAATCCTGAAGCACAGAATTATAATTGAGGTTTAAAAGCTGTGAATATAATTAAGATAGTACATAAAGGTAGAGAGGGACCAGGAAGGAAAGGAGTGCCTTCTACTATTGAGGTAACATGCCTGTGTCCTCTCTGCCAGGAGTTGACCCTGCAGACTGAAGATAATAAGGTTTTGGAAATGATCTGTCTCTGAAGTACTTCTGAAGGAGATCACACACAAGCGTGTGCATGTGTGCACACACACCCTACAAAAAAGATAAATGACTTCTAAAAGACAAGGACACCTATAAAAAAAGTTTGATCAACAGTTTCTCATCTTATTTCCTCACCATTATTTTCAAAAAATATATCGGGAACAAGTCTGATAAATTTAGCACTACATGTAAGGAAGAATTAGCGAGAAGTATGTTCCCATGTTCAAAGGGAAGCCTTTCTCAGTGGACTAACAGCAATCAGAGTTCATTTTCCTTCAGGGAGACCTTCTTTTTAAAAAGAGATACAGAGACACACAGAGAGAGACAGGAATTAAAATAAATTAGTACTTATAGCGGAAGAATATTCTCCAGAGAGAAAAGACATGCAGTTTGTAATTTCATGCACTTAATTAATTGCAGTGCAAACCACTCTCATTAGGAGTCCATTTTAAGCCTACTGGCTTGAACAGTCAAAAGGGAGTAATTCCAGTGAAGCCCTGTCCTTGTCTTCTTATTGAGAGCTTCACAAACTTTGCCGGGGACAAAGAGACTCTTCTCAAGACACTCTTCTCTCTACTACATCCTTTTTGGTTACCCTTTTTATGTAAAAGGAATGCACTGAAATGAAAACTCAGTTTTCCTCTTTCGTTCCTCCCCACTAACATTTACTACTGATTTTACAATTAAAGTAACGGAAAAGTCACAGCACCTCCTGTACTTTGGTTTCAAGAGCAGTGAAGCTTCACAATACATTTATTAAGGGCTGTGTACCTCTCAGGGGTCTGGGTAGCAAACAATAGAAATCAACACTGATGCACTTAAGCAGGAAAAGGAATTCATCAAAAGAATGCAAGAGGGCTTCCCTGGTGGCGCAGCGGTTGAGAATCTGCCTGCTAATGTAGGGGACATGGGTTCGAGCCCTGGTCTGGGAAGATCCCACGTGCTGTGGAGCAACTAAGCCCATGTGCCACAACTACTGAGCCTGCGCTCTAGAGCCTGTGCTCCGCAACGAGAGGCCGCAATAGTGAGAGGCCCGCGCACCGCGATGAAGAGTGGCCCCCACTTGCCACAACTAGAGAAAGCCCTCGCACAGAAACAAAGATGCAACACAGCAAAAATAAATAAATTAATTAATAAACTCCTACCCCATCTTCTTAAAAAAAAAAAGAGAGAGAATATAAGAACCAGACGAGCTGGATCTATTGGAAACAAGGAGTAGCCAGGAGGACACCACATGATCAGTCTGCCTAGGATGCTGCTACTCACCAGCTGGGCACACATCAGCCCTGGTCACAGTGTCAGTAGCCACAACCTCCCCATGCCACTAACATTTAGTGGTGACACATGTGATGGCGAGTCTGAGCCATCCTCTCAAGATTCAAAGTCCTGGCTGGGAGCATCAGATTTACCATACTGAGCTCTAATTGCTTCAGAGAGGTGCGCAGAGGGGATATCTGTCCCCTCTAGCTTCCCAGGTGGAAGGCTGGGCTCTCTTTCCTACCACACTGAGACCCCTTCAAAACAGAAGATGCCAACCAACCAAACCAGTTTTCCACTCTAGGCTCTTACCTTCCTTGAGCTCTCATCCCTTGACTATCCCCAGGGTTATATTCTCAAACAATGAGGTGACAATAGTATAAATTTAAAAAGAGGGTACAAAGCACCTGTCTTTTGGCCATGTCTGGCTGAATGAGTATCAAACCTAGTATCTTAGTCCATTCAGGCTGCTGTAACAGAATACCTTAAACTGGGTGGCTTATACACAACAGAAATTCATTTCTCACAGTTCTCGACTCTGCAAAGTCCAAGCAAGGTCAAGGGCTGGCAGATTTAGTGTCTGGTTAATGCCCACTTCCTGGTTCATAGATGGCCTTCTCACCGTGGCTAGGAGTGAAGGATCTCTGGGGTCTCTTTATAAGGGAACTAATCCTGTTCATGAGTTCTCCTCCCTCGTGACCAATCACCTCCCAAAGGCCCCCCTTCCTAATACCATCCCCCCACTTGGGGGTTAGGATTTCAACATATGAATTCAGGGGTACATAAATATTCAGACCATAGGACCTAGGCTCACTCATAAACAAGGTGGTAAGAACTAAAACCAAAATACTTTCTGTCCCAGTGCTAAACAATTATGGGTCAAAGCTTAAGTGCCTGCTTTAGTGCCAAACAAATCCTGGGACCAAGCAAAAATAACTTAGGTACTAGCTCCATGGAATGCTTGCTCTTAAACTGTAAGACTGTAAACCAACTAAAAATTTACTTCTCAAAACTAACAGTTTGCTCATCAAACCTCTTTATGACCCTCACCTCACTTTAAGACCCCATTAATCCAAAGCTACACTAGGACCTTAAATTCTTCTCAATTCCAACCATTTTCCACCTAACAAGACCAGGCTATAAAACTCTATAAATATCCTTTCTGTACTTCTCCCTTCTAAAGTATTTGTAAGTTTAAGGGCAGTGTTCTCCTTTATTTCAGTGAGACTAATACTTAGTCTGGCTTGATCAGTATGTTCTGCTGGTGATCTTTTTGGGGATTCTGCTGCCAGCAGAGCCTGGTTACACAAAATGATCAGGAGAACTCGAAAAGTCCAAGTATTCCTCCCCTCATATTTGCCAAAGATTCCTGTTGACTTACATGTGAAAAACAAAATACCATGAATTTTATTTTTATCTCTTCAAAAATATACTCCCAGCACTTGAAACAGTGTCTATCATATACTAAAGCTCTATAGATGTTTGGATGAATGCAATTGCAGATAAATCATAAATACAATTTTAATGTAATTTACTGATGGGACAAACACATATTTTCATTACTAGAAATTAAGAGGGAAAAAACACAATCCTGTTATTCAAAAATATCTAATTATTTTCATATTGCTTTCCAGTTCTTAGACACATGCAGGCGTATATTTTGCAGTCTGTAATTTAAACATGGAGATGTACTTATGTATTTTTCTTTTCTTCCCAAAAGTTCCCAAGGTCTTCCACGTTACCATATAGTTATCATAACGATCATCTTAATGACTAGATAATGGTCCATGAATGTGAATTTTCATTAGTATGCATTCACTGTTTTGCCACTGCAAAGGATATCTTTCGCTTATAGGGCGGTTTTATAGAAACACTTAAACCTAAAATCATTAGCCCTAACCTCAGTTTTGCCAGTGGACACTGAACAGAACATGCCAGAAATTAAAAACAAAAATAAGAAGGTAAAGATTCTATGTAGTCTTTATTTGTTGTAAAGAACCAACAACAATCTGAGAATCAATCAACCTTTACATTTCTTTTAAGACAAATGAAGCCCTCTCTGTGTGGGTATCTTTGGAGTAGAATTAATATCCTTTGCTAAAGCATTTATGACATACTCCACAGTTGCTAGTCACAGATACTATTTCAGGTAGTGAGGATTAAAACAAACAAAAATGACCCATAGAAGAGACCAGAATTAAAAAATTGTGTTTGCAGAGGCATTATATCAAGGTTTTTAGTCCCAGGATCTAACCCTGCAACTCTTATCATATAGTTTTGAATTAAAATTAACATGAGCATTGTTTTCTATAAGATAAAGTCTGCAAGTAATACATTACACCCAAGTTAAGAAAAAAACATATGCATGTGCCTTTGTGTTCTTTCAGTAGAGTCACATTAGTAGTCTCATTTACAGAAGAAAGTTTTCTACAAATGAAATTTGTCCACATAAAATTCACTTTTATTCTAGATTTTGCTGCTACAACTGGCAGCATGATGAACTGGAATAGTATTTGAATCCCAGAAATAGTATTTAAGAATATTTAAGGAAGTAGAGTTGTTTCAGACAATGATCATTTCTCAGGAAGGAAATTCTCAAAAGAAAAACCCAAACGCTAATTAACACCTAAGTTGTTATTATAGCTGGCAAAATAGAGTTAAATATTTTTAACAAAAACAACAGTTGAAAATAAAATAATACTCTGACTAAAAAGATAATACACATGAAAAAAATCAGATCCTTCCCCATATTCCACAGACTGTAATAAATCTAGGACACAGCTGAGTAGCTTGAGAGACGCAAAATTTCCCAAACACCAGAAGTTGCTGCTGTTTCCAACAGATGATGGAAGTACTAGGAACCAAAGGCTACCATTGTAGACCTACTTATCTGGACTAGAATAACCCCTGCAGGCTTTGTAAAAGACTTACTTATTAGGCTACACTTCTGCCTCCCTGAATCTGTCAGAGGACAGCTGGACCAATTCTTGAAAATGTTTTGAAATTCGGCTCTAATTCAGAGAACTACCTGAGATAGATAATTCCTCCTCTGCTCCTTATCCCTCTATTGCTCTATGATTTCTCTTTTCTGTCCAAAGCCCCTCTCTGTTCTTCCAAATTTCTTAGTTAGGTCTTCTGGAACCCTTTTTTTCCTGTGGTAAACAGACTGTCCTTCATCCTCACCTCCCCTCTGAAGAGTCACCCACCATCCTACCTTCCTTCAAACATTGCCCTTTGCTGAGGACATCACGGCCCTGCAGTGAACTGGAGGGGAGGCTGCTCTTGTTCTCAGTGCCCTGACCCTCTTCCTGAGATGAGGTTGGTGCTCTCCTAATTACTCACATTAATTAATGCAGGGCATCAATTAATGCCCTGCAAGAGGACAGGGCATTACTCCTCTGTCCTCTTGCAAAACCTCTCTTTTGGCATCGATGCCAATCAACTACTTCATCACTGACTTCTGCCAGCCTCCCTGATCTCTATGTCTCATTTATTGAAAGCTGTCCACCTTTTTAGCACTTTGACATCTTGATCCCTGCTGCTCTCCTGTGTGACTTCAGTGTTGTTGTGGAGGGTTATCTTATGCCCAAATCTCTCAGTTCTTCAACTACTTCTTTCCCACTGCAGTCACTCTCTTCCCTGGAAACCTGCTAACATCTTGAAAACCACCTTAAATGACCTAACTTAAATCAGAAGGCCCAAACATCCTATCCTTCAAATATAACCTCCTAACTTTTCAGCTTGTTCAGTTATTCTAATCTCACCTCTCTGACATCATAGAGCCCGCCAGAGATCTCAACCCTCTCTATATCTGTACCTTCTTACATTCACTCAGTTCCATACTCAGCTTAGGTGTCACGATTCATCACTTCTTTCACTGTCTTGCCAAACTCTCAAATCCCTTTCCCAGTTTTTCCTACCTTGCAACCCCACTTTCCAATTCTGAATCAACTGAACTATTTGCTTTCTCAGTGCCTATACCTTGGGTGCTCAGCACTCCTGGAGAATATTCCAAACCCTCACATATCGGTTACCTGAAAAATTAATGATAATGATTATCAACCATACTACAGCATGGCCTATTGGTCTAGCCACGCTAAACAATTTTAGTTATCTGAACACATACATCCCGCTTTCTTCTGTCATTGGACTTTGCTGTTCTCTCTGCCTGATACCATCTCCTTTAGGTCTCAGCTTAGGTGTCAGTTCCTCATAAGCCTAGGCTAATTTGCTCCCCTATTATCCTGCATTGCTCTGCATGTCCTCAGTCATATATATGCATTATACCTAACAAATGGGATTGTAGTTGTCTGTTTTCTTATTTGTGTGCCGAGCTGAATTCTAAACTCTATAAAAGAAAAGACTGTGTTGGTCTTGGTGAGCCTCCCATCCCCAGTTCATAGCTTGGTGTGTAGAAAAAATAGACACTTGTTAATGGTTGAATGCATGTGTACATGAATACATAAATACATAACTGATACATGATGGAGTAGGTGAACATTTTCACCAATATAACATGCAGTTATTCTTTTTTATTTATAAAATTTAACTTGATTTTCTAATATGTGTGGAAACATACAACTTTAAGAAGTAAAATTAATCTCAATTAAATAATATTGGAGAAATAAGAAGGCCAGAGTCACATGTTAACAGGGGCACAGAACAGTTAGTGGAGGAGGAAAGGAGAACACTCCTAAAATATATGACTAAAAAATGGAAAATGTCCAGAGAGTCAATGGTAAAGTATATTTTTATATTCTAAAATGTGTATTCTAAATCTTACTTATATATTTTAAGTTTATTATTTATGTATACTAAAGTTTTGAGTTTCTATGTATAGCTTCCATACAACAAGGTGTGTGTGTGTGTGTATTTTATTATGGCATTAAGCATTAGTCACATTTTTTTTTAGGAATCACGTTGGAATAAAACACCCTGAGGTAAATCCCATTTGGAAATGCGGGCAAAGGTCTCACCTTTGCCAGGCTCAGAGCCACAAACTTTAGGGTAAATGATGCTAATCCATCAAATAAAGTCAATCCAGATATGTTAAATAAATGACATCAAACAACTAAATGGCATACTATTTTGACTGAATTCCACAGATTTGGAATAGGTCTAACAATGCTTAGCTCCACTTAATTCCTTTTAAGTGGATAAAAGATTCTAAATGAGTGAGATAAATTGGTATAGTAAATAACACCTAAATCCTAAGCTGTTAGAAAGAATTCTAACCAACTAGCCAGGATTTTCAGCAAAACCAACAATAACAAAAAAGTGTGTTTAACACAAGAGGTCATATAGTTTTCTCATAGTTCTTTTTCTGTATACAATTTTATTTTAAAGAAATCATTTTTCCATTTTGTGGTGCTCATTTGTAGGCGGGAAGAGTTTGCTAACTTCATGTTTTCCTGAATTTCAACTGAATGCATTTTTCTTGTTTTATTCTTCTTGAACTGATACACTTTGTCCAATATTAAGTGTAAATTAATGCATACATTTATGGAGCACATAACAATTAAACAAAGGCCATTCAATCAGAGTGCTTTCACCTACTTTCTTTCCCCACAAACATGATATTGCAAGACAGAAGAACATGGCTTTGAAAGAACTGGAAACTCTCCCCAAACACTTCAGTGATTATATAAGGATGGTCAAACAGGGTAGTGTTTGTGGAAAGGCAGCTATCTGAGGAGCTGAAAAATGATGATTCTCAGGTGGAAATGATTAAAGTGTTTTTTATTCAGCTCTGCACTCTGCCTGCCACAGTATCGTGTTCTTCGATCACTTTTCATGGTAAATTAAATGCTTCACCAGGTTCATTTTTAGAAAATATGGGATCTCTAACCAATCTATACTATCAAACAAGTAAAGTTGAAATAGAAAAGTTTGAAAACAGGGACCAGGTGCTCTGGTGTGCTAAACGCACAAGTCACCACTCCGTTTAGTGTTTTTATGAACATGGGAGCCTGGTGAGATAGAAATCTTTGATTACAAAAGTAAACCCTCCCCAGTACATGTTACTTTACTGACATACAAATAGAGATCAAAATACTGTGGTATGGTTTCAGTCCATTTGAGTAACCTTAATTAGGATGCCAGAGAGTACTACGAGAATGAAAAGGCACTACAGTAGTCTGAAAAAGAAATGAGGGTTTGATAATTAACGTATTCTTTATTTTAACCAAATTATCATCTATTGGAAATCTTTTTCATTCATAGGAAATATTTTTACTTTCTGGAAATTTAGGGCGTGACAGGTACCATAAAACACTCAGAGTTTCTGTGATGTGTGAGGGAAAACTGTCAGCACTATTTAGTTGTTTATCTTAGCTTAGATTAGATTCAAGATGTCATTTACCAAGATATTATATAGCAAAGTGTTCCATCACTCTTAGAGTCTGTGTTAATCTTGAAACTCAAAAATTTCAAAGCAAAGTAAAACTTGATTCAATTAAATAAGAGTAAATGCTATAGAAATGAGTCTTGTGATGTTTTGTGGATATTCCAAGAAGTTTTGACAAACACTATACAAATAAATTGCATTTTAAAAAATCAAAGACAAAGGAATCCAGTTGTTTTATTATTTTTTATATAGCATGTATCTTTACGATTATTGCAAACATTGCCTCCTTACTACTTTGCAATGATTATTTTAAAAACCAAATCCAGCTCAAGAACACCATATTTCTGAAGGGATATTTAATAATCACAGTCATGTGTGCCCATTTTCAATTTTAGAAATCTTTGCCTACTGGGTTATAGATCTTCCACATCACTTTCAGCAAGAACTTATCAGATAAATATCTTGAAACTTGAGCACATATCCAATATGAAGGTGCAAGTCTCACGGGTTCACCATGAAATATAACTCTTTAGCTTCATAAATCCTTATATCCACAATACTTCAAATCTGAAATGCCCACTGTCAATGCTTTCTTAAGTTAAAAGGATGAAATTTGAAAAATCAAATGTCTGTTTTAACCAAGCTTCTGTTTCTCTTCATTTTATTTTGTTTGGATTTTGATTCAGTAACAAAATGTTGAAAATTAGCTTTTTTATGTTCACACTAAGGCACTGTGTGTACTCAAGAACATTAGATGATGGGCAGCTGATCAAGGAATCCAAAGTCTAACTGGCATCTGGGACCAGCTCCTCTGTGAATGGCACATAACTCAAGGAAATATTTCTGGAAGATCCTTATAATATGAAGCCTTATTTGACTAAAGTAATCCTTCCTCCTATGTTGGGGAATTGATTTTTTTCCCCAAGAGTGACCGTTTCTTCTTTTAACTTCTCTTCATTTTCTTTTTTTTATAGGACATAGTAATACAAATGCACACAGTGTACTTCTCCAGACAGGTAATGGGGCACTAGTGATGAGAAAGTGTTTGTAATATTCTCCACCCACATGTATCCCTGAATATACATCCATCCAGAGGTGTGTCATCCTGTCACAAGGGGACAACTTACTCCTTGGCTTTTATTTTATTATAGCTGATGCAGCAGTAAAACACAGGTAGAGAGATTTAGCACTATCTCCTGTCACCCTCCTTCTGCTGCCAAAATCTCCTACTTGTGTGCAAGAAGTGTTCCATGTGTGGCAAGCTAAACCCTCCTCAGAGTATCTGGGGGCTCCATGGACCACCCAGGGAAAGTAAGCCAGTGCCAGAGTTGGGGCCAAGGGGAGCTCCTAATTCCTCCAGAGGATTCTGACCAGGTAACTATGTTGAAGTCAGCAAGGGTTATTATAGAAGTGAAACAAGGAGAAAGTAAGGAATGAAGAGGACCTCTGATCTCATTCCAAACATAATTGAATAACCTTTGAAAGCAGGGCATGTCTGTGGACTGATGCCAAAAGCAAGACCTAGACTTCTTAACATAAATGTGACAGGTCCATAACAATCTTAACTTTCTGAACCAGGAACAAATTTCTGGTTGCCTCCTAAATCTGCTAGAACACCCATTTTTACCCCAAGAGTTATTAATAGAGGATCTTTGAGGCCAATTCTAACAAGGAAACTGATAAAAACAAACAGGATTTGCTCCGATATTTTTGCAAATAAGTGTAGCAGTAGCAGTAGTGGTTATACAGTAAGTAGCTATAACATACCAAAAGAGTACCAAGTATTTTATCTTCACAATAAAATCATGAGGTAGGTACTCTCATTATTTTTATTTTCGCCCTTTAGAAATTAGAAACTTGGAGTGGTAAGGAACTTTCCCAAGGTCTGATAGCTCGGAAGTGGTGATGCATGCAAGACTCAAATTCAGACCACCTTATCTGGAGTCCCCACTCTAAACCACTTACTACTCTGCCACTGTCTACCATGAACATATTGTCTTTTCATTCTCAACTTTTCTGTCTGCCCCCTTAATGCTTGGATGTCCTATTTGCCACCATTCAATATTCAAGGGATCAACTTTTCTTTTCTCTCAGTACAATTGCCCTGCAGGTTAAGTGTCATTCTTATTACCTACTTTGCCCTTATCAAGCTGCTTCCGTTTCCCCCTTTCCATTTTCTTCTCCACCCTGCAAACCTCGCTCTTTTCCTTTTCACTGTTTTTCCCTGTTATCTGCCCATCCTCGTTTCTCTTTTCTCCAGCCTAATTCCACCACCATCTCACTGTCCTTGTTTCCCTGACCATTCACGGTGACACTTTTCCCTACACACACACACATTTCAGAGGTTCTTAATATTACCACCATATTAAAAGTAAACAGAAAATAAAATTCAAGCCATGATGTGAGAGAAAATATTCATTTACAATAAAAACAAAAGACTCATGTTTAGAATACAGAAATACCCCCAGAAATCAATAAGTTAAAAAAAACTGGGTAAATATTTAAATAGGCATAGCACAAAAGAAGATATCCAGATAGCCAATAAGCATATTAGAAGGTAAACAATATTTCTACTCATCAGGGTAATGTAAATTAAAACCACAGTAAGATACTGCTACACATTCACTAGAATGGCTAAAATGAAAGGACTGAGAATACTGAGTGTTGGTAAGGATGCAGAACAACTGGAACTTCCACACATTGCTAGTGGGAGGATAAAATAGTACATCACTTTGTAAAATTGTTGGACAGTAGTAAAAATAAATACATGCTTACCTACAACTCAGAAATTGTACCCCCAGGAATATAACCAAGAGAAATAATTGCATATGCCCACAAAAAGACTTGTATAAAAATGTGCCTAGCAACTTTATTCATAATAGTTCCAAACTAGAAATTCCCCAAATGGCCACCAATGAAAGTGAATAGATAAATTATGTTATATTCATACAATGGAATACTACACCACAATAAAAAAGAACAAACTATTGATACACACACCAACACTATAAATATGAAAAACCATTTTGAGTGACAGAGCCATACACAAAGAGTATTTACTATATGATCCCATTTATATGATGTCCAAGAAGAGGGAAAACTAATCTTTAGTGACAGAAGATAGGAAATTATATGGTGATTACATGAGTATACAAATATATAAAATTTATCCAGATGCATACTTAAGATTTATGTATTTTACTGCATGTAAAGTATACATATATAAAAAGTTTTTAAGAAAGTAAATGGATAGAAAACTGTTTAGGATAGAAATATAGAAACCTATGACATTCCAAGTTCTTGCCAAGTTCATAACATTTCAAGACATTAATAGATGTCTCTCTTACTTCAGTAAGAGTCAATAAACAGCCACAAAGCCTGCGTCATCCTATCCTATCCTATGTGGAAAACTAACTGGTGGGTGAATTCAAGGTTCTGGGCATCCCGGGCCTTACAATTCTGTTTTTTGATCACTGAAAGTTTCAAAATGTTAAATCACAGCACACACAAGCTAACACCTTAGGCATACTCAAAGAGAATTGTTAAATAGTGGACATTTGAACACATTCATATTGCCTGGTTAAAACAAATCCAAGTAGAACTGTTAAAGTATTAATTTTAAAAAGTCCTCTTGAACTCAGGCTCTTGACCCAGGAACTTCATGAGGAAGTTAATAGTTGCCATACATAACATTCATTTTTGCCCACCAACATTCCCTTAAGAAACCACATCATGGCTTTCTAAAGGGGTAGCACAAGTCTCTAGACCCACTGTGTAATACTCGACAGAGCAAGTGTCTGATGTGCTGATATCCCAGAAGAAAGAGCAAAAATAAATAAATAAATCCAAAGGGCATGAAAAGTCTTCTTTCTCATCAGAGATTCACAATTGCCAGGGTCTCAGTGTAAGTTGACGGTGGGACCTGGGGGCCTACTAACCTTTAATGATGGGAAATGGGGCTGTAGAAAACCTAGCTAAAATAGTCTAAATTACCCATTAGCCCTTTCTGATAGCTGTGAAGGAACCTTGTATTCTTGGTTAACTGGAATAGCTACAGAATGTCATCCCTAACTTTACCATTTGCTGACCTTCCAAAGCTTAGATAGTCCAGAAAATTATACTCTTGATTTTTAAATTTCTCAGATACTCAGTTGACAAATATATATTTTTTGGACCAAATGATCAATTATTTCCTCACTTGATTCATTCTTTCTTTCTTTTTTTTTTTTACATCCTTATTCGAGTATAATTGCTTTACAATGTTATGTTAGTTTCTGCTGTACAACAAGGTGAATTAGCTATATATCCCCTCCCTCTTAAGCCCCCCTCCCACCCTCCCTATCCCACCCCTCTAGGTGATCACAAAGCACTGAGCTGATCTTCCTGTTCTATGCAGCAGCTTCCTGCTAGCTATCTATTTTACAGTTGGTAGTGTATATATGTCGGTGCTACTCTCTAACTTCTTCCCAGCCTCTCTTTCCCTGCTTGTGTCCTCTAGTCCGTTCTCTATGTCTGTGTCTCTATTCCTGCCCTGCCACTAGGTTATTTTTGCTTCAAAAGATAATAGGAATCCCTTTAGGACATCCTTAGTCTTTGTTTCTGCCACTCTCATCCATGGTTTCACCTGGCTGCCTTCCGATACAGACAAGTCACTCTTGTTTCATCTCTCTAAAAGACAAATTCTTTCCTCCAAGATATTGAATAAATTTGTAAATGGTAAGCACTGTTTTGCTTATACTTGAGTCTTAGATCCTTGATTAAAAAGGAAACAAACTCTGAACCGACAGAAGTACTATCATACAGACAATTCTGAACCTCTAAGTTCTTTGGCACTTGGAGGCTATTTGCTTTTAGCAATATATTCAAATTTAATTAAATAAGCTTAGCTTTTACCTGAGATTTTTAATTATATGCATTGCCTAACTACACAGAGGCATATTAAATATACTGCATCAGTTTCTTTTAAGGGCACATGATATAACACCAGCTTTGAAAGAGAAATCACGTTTAGCCACCAAATTTTTTGAGCTACCAAAGTTAATTGAATACAACACAGGCTTAAATTAGTTCATTTTAATTTTAATTATAACTATAATCCCTTCTTCCTCAAAGGTAGCAAAAGCAAGATAATGATTGTTAGATAAACCTGCTGTGCAGAAAAGCGTTTATACTAGGCCTACAACTGTTCTCATTAGAAAAGCCTGTTGGAAAGGTGAGCCCTTAGCTGGCATCTGTGAACTTGGATTTCAGGAGGGTTCCCACCGTTCCCTAACTGGTAAGAGTGGCCAACTGCCTAAACTGGTTGTGTAAAAAATGTGGTTTATGCTGAACAACTGCATTCCTTCTGGGAATCTGGAATTTAGGCACATGCTACGAAGAGGGTGCCCCAGTGACCACCCCCTTAATAAAAATTCTGGGCACTGAATCAATCTTTTATTTTTAATTTTTTTTATCGTGGTAAGAACATTTAACATGAGATCTACTCTCCTGACCAAATTTTAAGTGCATAATACAATCTTTTCAACTATAGCCACAATGCTGTACAGCAGATCTCGGGAGCTTATTCATTTTGTAATTGAAACTATATGCCCGTTGAATAGCAATTCCCCATTTCCCCTACCCCCAGCCCCTGGAAACCTCCACTCTACTCTGTTTCTGTGAGTTTGACTCTTAAAACCTCATACACACACTGAGTCTTTAATAGGCTTCCCTGGTAGAAGGCTTCCCTGGTGAACACACTTCACATGTGTTGTCACAACTCATTACTGGAGGAATTAAGTGCATCCTGTCTGACTCTACTGGGAGAAGGAACTCTTGGATGCTTGTATCTGGTTTCCTCCAGATTTTACCCCATGTGCCTTTCTTTTTGTTGATTTTGCTTTGCATTCTTTTTCTGTAATAAATCCCAGTGATGAATACAAGTATTTACTGAATTCTGGGCTCTTCTAGCAAATTAATGAACATAGGGGTGGACTTGGTGACCTCTGACACACCTGGCAGTGAATCCTGTTCTCTACACAGATGAAGTCGTGTTGACGCCGATGAGGGGAAATTGGATTTCTGAGACAGTGTTTTTCAAAGCATGCTCAGATCAAACTGCCATATAAAATTCTCACCTGATTGAGTGTCTGATCAACAGGTGTACAGTCTTCTTTATATACATGGTTTATCCCAAGGGGAAAAAAAAAAAAAAACAACCCAAACACATCACATACGTAATTCCTCTTTCCATCGCTTCAAAGTAAGAATTTGTTGTCTTCTTATTTACCTAGTAGTGGTTTCCTCATAACTTTTAATAACATAGGTGCTTTGAACTGGTCTGTAACAATTCAAACAGCTAAATTCAATATCTTAGATGACAGTTACTGCTGAAATTTTTTCTGACCACAACTTTTCTAACAACTTTTAGGAAAATCCAAAAGGTACCTCTCTAGACATATATGCCTTGAACTTGGCAGAGAATGAGGGAGCATCACATTTTCAGCATAACAAATTGCTCTGTTCTTGTAATCCTAGTAAATGCTCAAGAGACTGTCTATGCTCCACTGGTTTCCTCCTCTCTTCTTAAAATGCAGCTGAGCTGGCCAAAAAAACAAATAACGGATGTGCCCACTATCCTCACTTTCGTTGACAATATTTTATCTGGTGAATTGCTATTAAAGAGTAAAAACTCCATTGTAAACAGCAGAAAAAGAATAAAAACATAAATACTCTGCAAAACAGGAACTAGAAATATTACATTTGTAATTGGAGGCCTCATTGCATCTGATTCTTCTATACATACTAATGCAGAATAAAACTGCCATGTGCTGGGAACTGAAACAGTATTCTGGTAAGCAACACCTGAAAATGTCAAAGGCCAAATTACTAGGCTCATGACTATAACTGCATATTTCCTTTAATTCTAATTATAGTACAATCTATTCTTGATTCCAAATTTGCTTTGCATCAATAAACATTGCCTACCATTTCCAGATATGTATGCCTACATGGTAATTTGTCCATTAGTTCTCATTTGTTAAGAAATTTTCTATTAAATTACCTATGACCAATATCAATTTCCAAGTCCAAGTCCCCTTCCTCAGATACTCATTATCATTCATCAATACCTTTTCAAGTCCTCCTTGTAAAATAATTTGACTAAAACATCTCCTCCTGCAGAGATTGCAACACTACCTGAGGAAAAAAATCACCCTTCTTTCTTTTGGCTCTAGAAACCCCATTTTCCTTCTGCTCGAATCAAGCAATGAGCCACAAAACTCAAAAGATCACAGACAACCATCACCATCTAAAATATAAAATGGGAAAATGTCGCCAAGGTCACTCACCCACTGGAGTCTGCAGAAGTGATAGCAATCAGGGGTAGAATCTTCAGGGGGAGGCTGGTTGGCCTTTGAGTGTTCTCCGATTCACTTCTCAAGTCAGCTTGTTCCAACTGTCTGAAGGCGAGAGGGGGAAGCTGGACACTGCGGCAAGAAAGTCTCCGTACAAGATAGGGTTCCATTCCTCGCAAAGGGTCTTCCTCTTCATTAGTGGAATGCAGTGTTTCCTCAGAGGCCTAAGACAAAAGTTCAAGAAAGTACAGTAATCAACAAAAGTCCCATGATTTATCATTACATGATGGCTTTACACTTTTGGAGAAAGAAATTGAGGGAAAATTATATGTGAAAAATGTTAACTAGAAAGCAATGATATTAACAGAACAATATTTGGTGAAAAGACTACAACTAATAACTGAAATCTAGAGTTATTTTAAAAATAGTAAAGTTGTTCACTAGTATATTTAGATATGGCTTGGTTGTTAACAATTAACTGACATTTCCAATAATCTTAGAATTTATGAGTTTTGTGTATGAATTCTATGAAATCAAGGGTAAATCAAAACATTTTTCTAGCAAATGTGAAATGAATTGCAGGAATTTCATACATATATGTGTGTGTATATATATGTATGTATATATATATATATATATATATATATATCTTGACATATTACATACCCATAAATACATGAAGAAAGAGGAAGAAAATGAGTCCTATTTTTTTCTTCATAATTAGAACCATATTTGTAACATATTTTCATATGTCACATGTTACTCAGATATTCTTTACAAAGTTTTATGATAAGACTTTGTGAGGGGAATGAGAAAAAAGACATGACCATCTGAGTACCAAGTAGAAATATATTTAAATCACAGCTGAGTTTTGCGAATAGAAAATTTAATATTTTGATTCTAGTTGAAAATATACTGCTACGTAAGTAATAATTATTTCCAAATGGTTGGAAAGTCTAGTCTGGCAACGTTTATTATCTCCATATACACAGAATGATGGAGCCACCAAATGTTATCAGATAACACACTGAGTTTTAGAATCCTTGCGTTGCCACTTTGCCAGTTGTGTTTGTAGAGTGTTGCTTAATCTAAGTTTTCTGTTTCTTTACCATAAAAATGGAAATAGATCCATAATCTCTGCAGCACACATTTGTTGGCCAAACCTTCGCTTTTCTATCTCCGTGTGAGTGGCCTTTCTCCCCTCTGAAGTCCCAAACCACTATCCTCCACACCCTGTTTGGTCTTTAGGAGCCAAAGGTGGTGTTTCAGGGAGGGCTTCGGTGAGTGACTCTGTTCTTTGGGTGGGTGGCCAGGCAGGGTCTCTCCCATGGACAAATGTGTAGGGGAGCAGAATTGGCCACCCTCGACTGTGTCTCTTTGGCATATTGTTTGAAGCGGTTATCTCCTGAGACATGGAAAGGAAGGGCTCTGGAAACTAAGTAGGAGTTGCCTTTTCCTAAAAACCTTTCCACTGGTAAGGGTGACTCCCTGTCAGGATGGAGGATGACCCACCCATTCCCCCCCCCACACACAAAAAAATGGAAATAATATTTACCCACAAGAATTAAATGAGATCATGAATATAATGTGCATAGCTCATTACCTGCAATGTGATAAGCAGTCATGGCAATTTCCTTTCCTTCTGAGTTGTACAAGTGAAGAAACTAGCCCAGAGAGGCAAAGTACTTTCTCCAAAATTAGCCTGTTGGTTATAAGTTAAAAGTGCATTGACTTTGCAGAGTCCAGACCTAGTTTAGAACCTTTGTTGTACTTCTTACTATACAACCATCTTTGGGCAAGTAACTTAGGCTCACTGAGATTGGTTCTCCACTTGAACACTGAGGATAATAATAACATTTACTTCTCAGGGTCACTGTCTGGATCAGAGATACAAAGTGTATGAAGCACTAATAGATGGCTCACAGTTTGCACTCAACAAAATGGCAGCTATTATTATTATAATCCAGGCTAATTCCCTTTATCTTTTCATAGCACTATACTGCCTTCGATACTTCATTCATCCATATTTTTTTCCAAAAACAGAAAATTTGTCTTTTTCTGATTTATAGCTTGAAAAATGTGAAAGAACATCCAATGGTGGCTTCTATTCAGCCTTGGGTTTTATTGTCTAATTTCATGGATAAATAGAAACAAAAAAGAAGGCACCCAGAAGGTAAAGAAGACGTCAAAGCTAAACGCAAAGTTTATTTATTTCAAGTCCTAGATATGAAGATCTAGATTCTGAGAATCTGTGCTTTGAGGAATCTACTTGCTTTGTAAAACAACATTAGTAATAATAATGGCTTTAAAAAGCAGCACATCCTGCCACTTGAGACAACATGCATGGATCTTGAGGGCATTATGCTAAGTGAAGTAAGTCAGACAGAGAAAAATAAACCCTGTATGAGCACACTTATACATGGAATCTAAAGAAAAAGACCCAAACTCATCAGATCAGCTTTGTGGTTACCAGAGTGGGTGTGGGGGAGGGGAAATTGAATGAAAGGGGTCAAAAGGTACAAGCTTCCAGTTATAAAATAAATAAATATTAGGGATGTAATGTATAGCGTGATGACTACAGTTGACATGGCTGGATGGTATATATGAGAGTTACTAAGAGAGTAAACCCTAAGAGTTCTCATCACAAGGAAAAAAGTATTTTTTTCTTTTTTTTTTTTGTATCTACACAACATGATGAATGTTAACTAAACCTGTGGTCATCATTTTACAATATTTTTAAGTCAAATCATTATGCTGTATACAGTAAACTTATACACTGCTGTATGTCAATTATATCTCAATAAAACTAGAAAATAGTTTTAATAATAATGACTAATATTTATTGAGTCCTTATCAAGTGCTGGGTTTACTTAGTGAGTGCTGTGCTTTTCATATATCACCTCATTTAATTTTCACTGAAGTACTCTGGATTAGGTTCTATTACTTTTCCCATTTCACACATAAAGAAACAGAGACCTTTATCATCACATGCCCTGGTCACACAGCCACGTGGTTAGTAGGGTAACCAACATTCCTGTTTGCCTGGGCCTTTCTGCTTTTAGGACTGCAAGTCCCATGTTCAGGAGAACCCACCAGTCCCAAGCAAACTAGGATGACTGATCACCCTACAAGTCAAAATCCAAACCCAAATCTATTTTAGTTAAACCTGAAACTAATAAATTCTCGGTACTACCTCTAACAAGTATGGTCCCTGGCAAGGTGCATACTTCCAGAAAAGAATTGAACACACAGTAATTGACCATAATTTAATATGCCTCACATTATGAACAGAAAATGAACAAAAAATGAACAGAATTGAGCCCTACATAAACAGTGGAAATTAGTGAGAATCCTTGTTGATTAAGTCAGGAGACAGAGATCTAGGCCTGACTCTGCCACTGATTACTTATGTGGTGTTGAGTCATTTAACCTTTCTGCACTTTAGTTTCCTTAGACATACAATCAAGAGATTGTACAAAATGAACCTTAAGGCTACTTTCAGCTCAGATTTTATAATAGCCAGTGGTAAAATCAGTGCTTAGTGAGATGGCAAATATATAAAATAAAGGGAAAACGTGTGCACATGTACCATTCTTAGCTTTTAGTTTGAGAAAGTGAGCCTCTATGTGCTTACAAAGTTCTGTGTGTTCATTTAAGGACAGAATTGCAAACTACAATTGCAAACTACAAGCCACACTCTGGGACTGCTAACAGGTCATGATTTGCCTCACATATTTCTCAAGAGAAGTTAATGAATGACTTAAGTGTGTAGACATCCTTCCTTGGGACAAACGTGGAAAAGAAGAAAAAAGATGAGTCTAGCAGAGCTAAACACTGAATGTAGCTGGCCAAAGTTAATATCTTTTTATAAAGATAGCATTGTAACTGAAGGAATGCTTTCTATAACCCAGGTCATGTGATAAAAGACTTAAGGTTTGTGCCATTCTCTTTTAGATAAAACCACCTCAAGAAGTAACTTCTTCTGAGAGAACAACCTCTATTAAAAATAAAGTGTAGCATTTTTATCTTGATAATAAAAATTATAAAGCTATAGATGTCTATATCCTAACATTCATTCAAAAACAGCATAACAAGTGGCTTTTAAAAAATTCCAGATCAATGTGTATCAATGATATTTCAAAAAGAAACAGAACTTTACCCAGTAGAAGGTGATAGGTTAAATGGCCTTATTTTGGAAAGAAATGTAAAAATGATCACCAGGACAAAATGTATTTCATGTTATTGTAGGAAAATGACATTTTTACAAGGGTCGAGGGAAAAGACAGTATTTATAGCATCTCTAAGCTGTTATTTCTCAAAAAAGTGATGCTCAAACTTCCTGCGTGAGAATCGCAGAAGGTACTTGCTAAAATTCAGACTCCCAGGCCCTATTCCAGATCTGCCTAATCAGAATCTCTATTATTAGGGCCTGGGAGTCTGAGTAAGTCTCCACTATGGTTCTTATGCATGCTTAAATTTGGGAACTAATGGTTTTGACATTTTAGACATGGTCCAACTCAATAACAAAAAGATGTTCACTGCAGCTTATTTATGATAAAGAATCTAATTATTGTACTGAGGGATTGGCTTAATAAATTTTGATACATCATATTATGAAATACTATGAGGCTGTTAAAATAATGCAGAAGAATATGTGATTATATTCATGACATAATGCCGAGTGGGAAAAAAAAGATTACAATGTGATCTAATTTTTGTAAAATAACACTAAAACAAAAACAAACGCCAAAACATATTATGTTTATGGAAAAAATTTTAGAAAGATATATATACCAGTTCTCTAAAATGCCTTTCTCTAGGTGATGCTATTGGTGGTGATTTTCATATTGTTGTTTATTACTAGTTTCTATATTCCCTATAAATTTGTACTATTTTGAGTTTAAAAGCACAATAAAAGTCATAATAAAAAAATGAAACTGGGCTTCCCTGGTGGCGCAGTGGTTGAGAGTCCGCCTGCCGATGCAGGGGACGTGGGTTCGTGCCCCTGTCCGGGAAGATCCCACATGCCATGGAGCGGCTGGGCCCATGAGCCATGGCTGCTGAGCCTGCGCGTCTGGAGCCTGTGCTCTGCAACGGGAGAGGCCACAACAGTGAGAGGCCCACATACCGCAAAAAAAAAAAAAAAAAAAGAAACTACATTGAACTTGCTATTGATGGGACTCAAAAATATCTCACATTCAGCTTCAACATATGCAATATCCAAAGAAAAAAGACACTAAAATATTTGAATGAGTTTAATGCAAACCTGTTAATTTGTAATAAAACAAAATTGTCTTTGGTAACTAATCAACTTACTTGGAATAGTTGACAGAAAAATAACTTGAAAGTAATTCTTTTCACTGTTAGGACAAGTGGCTCTCTGAAATACATACCTAAAGAAAGCAACCCCTCAATGATTAAGAGTTACAACGAATGCGTGAGTGTTAAATATGTCGTTGTTGTTGCTGGAATCATTATTATTACTGTTTTCTTCAGTCTCTATGAAGGATAGTTAATTAATTTCTTTGTTCTCCTTTTTTTCCCCTCCCAAAATAGATTGCAAGTCACTTAAGACCTTTAGTGCAGGGACATACATATAACTGGTGATAAATAAATTGCTGTGCTGTTGATAATCTCAGGGTTTTTGATATTTGTTTCATATATATGTATAAAAATTTTACATATATATACATATATATGAAATTTTCTATAGAGAAATTATTTTAAAATATATGTGAATATACATCGGCATTGTAGCAGAAAATGTTTCTTTCTGGGCACCAGCTAGACCACATTTCCAGATTCCCTTGCAGGTAGATATAGGTACATCCATGGCATTACCTTATATGCAAAGGATTACAGGCTAAGGAAATGTGCCATTTTCACAGCTGTCCCATAAAAACTGTGAGTACAATCTCTCATTTCTCTCCCCCTCTGGAACTCCTTACTGGATACTGAAGATGGTGAAGACAAAAGATGGGAGATATCATGGTTTCTAAGTCACTGTCCAGAGGAGAGCCACTTGAATGCTTAATTTGGGCTACATGAGCCACCAATAATTTTCCATTGTGGAGAGGCACTAAAATTTGGAGTCTCCTTGTTACAGCTAATGCTGTATTATAGATATAATCATATCTCTACTCTTTGAGTTCAAATTATCTTAATTATAACATGATTCTTTTCTGGGTAATTCCTTAATTAGATATTTGTTGAGCATCTACTACCTTGCAAATGTGTGTGGGGTGCTAGAAATACAGGTGAATTAGACACTTCCTTTTTCCTTAAGTACTCACTATTCATGTGGGGAGAAAGATAAATATAATAGGTCTTCACCAATGTGTGATAAGAGCTATAACAGAGGACTTAGGGCTCTTTAGGAGTGCATCAGTAGGATGAACACTTTTGTGAGTGAAAGAGGGTGCTAGCCAGAAGTGACATCAACCAAAGGAGAAAACTAGGACTGTCTCAGGCAAACTAAGAGGTATGACTACCTTGTAAATCTGGCATTTCTTTTTGGGTTCTGTCTACTTCTCCAATCAGTTCTGTTTAGTCTCATTGATGGATCCCCTGTTAACTGTCTCTTGAATCTAGACACTCTCCAACGAGCTATCCTCAACCATTTCTCTTCTCACCCTACACACTATTGGTTTGAAACCTCAGGAGCTTCCCAGGTGAAATCTGAACCTGGCCCCTGTACACGAGGGAAAGGAGAGGCCAAAGAAAGAGGCAGGCCACTCCAGATCAGTAGGTGACAGAATTAATAAGGAAGGGAACTTACATACAGGTTTGTCTTGGGAGGCCGCAAGGCAACTAGATCTCGGCACGTGCTGCCAGAATCTGAAAAGGTTATATAGAGGCCTTAACTGGGTTCAGTTATGTATACTGTCCAGATGATCTCAACAACACATTGTTCTCTCAAGCCTGCATCTTTGAAAACTGCTCCTACTAGGGGAATAGTGGGCAGAACATTCCATGGACCAGGGAGGGGGTGAGCAGCTTCTGATTGCCTGGGTCCAGCTCACAGGTCAACTGGTGGTCAAGTTCTCTCAATGACCTCCTTTAATACACTCATGTTGAAAATATTATCCAAGACAATGAATACAAATAAATTCTGCCTTTTTATTTATGACCCCAAGTCAGCTTTCAGCCTTCCAGATGTAGTGAAATGATTAATTCCTGTGTCATTCCATTTGTTAGCTTGGACACATCTAGAAGGAGAGGAGCATGCCATAACAACTATTGTACCTCCAGTACTCAGTCAGTGCCTGGGACAATGTATATGTATAGCTGATTCACTTTGATATAAAGCAGAAACTGACACACCACTGTAAAGCAATTATACTCCAATAAAGATGTTAAAAAAAAAACAAAAAACACATGCAAAATAAACCTTGCTGAAGGCATGAATGCAGAAAATAGACAAACTTGACTCCATTTTCTGAACTGTAAGAAATCAGGAAATGGAGAAATAGTATTAGATATTGGTATTACTAGTAATGTTCTGTTTGTAACTACTAATGTAAGTTAGGTAGAGACTGCAGCCCATAACAAGGAATTTCTTTTAAAATTTCCGGATCTGAGCCACTCAGATTGCTTTGGTCTATTCCCATGTTTGAAACTTCTTTCAAATATAGTTTCATTATGATAAGCATTTTTGCCTAATTTTTTTAAAAAAATAATAAAAGATTTCAGTCACTCAGTGCTCCAGAGTACCTATTCTGTGCAGAGCATTGTAGAAGTTAGCATGTTAAACATTGCATGAATTTTCAGGAAGAAGACAGAGTAAGCTGAAGATTAGTTTTTATAACTTCCAATGTTACAATCCTTGCTGCTGTCTAATTAGTTTCCTAATTTACTCTGAAAAAGTAGTTTCCCTGGGCCTGAATTTGTAGTATAAACAAGACAATTTTTGAAAATTGAACCAACTCTTTAAGAACTAGGGTACAACTTAATAGGTTATATTGAAATGAATTGAAGATTATATTCACAATCTAAAAGAACTATATACAATGGTAGACATTATGTGTGAGTGTGTATATATATATCATAGACATTGTACATGTGTGTATATATATATATATATACATAAATGCTGTTATGTCTTGATGAATTGTTCACAATATACTAAAGCAATAATTGAAAATCTGCCTTAAGATTCCTCAGCCTTATGCCAAATATTATCCCCTTATCTCATTACTCATTATATATATATATATATATATATATATATATATATATATATATATATATCTTTTTATCTTAAAATCCAATGCTAAGGTCGCTCAAATAATCTTATAGGAAACTCACAAGTCAAGGCAATAAATATAAATACCTAGGTTCTTTTAATTCAGAAAAGAGCATTGTACTAAACTAACACAACCCATTCTCAAATGGATATTTGTATACCAATATAGAAAAGGCACTCTTATAAAAATGAATTCTGGCAGAATGGAGCCCGTGTTTCCACAGAGCTGGAACTCCTGGCTCGGGGTCTCTTCCCTCCGCCGTCACTGAACTGCCCCGGAGCCCGAGGGAGGGTGGCCTCACTGAGGCTGCCGGCTCTGGAGGGGCCCCGGCGGCCAAAGCTGTGACAGTCCTGCAGACGGCGGGCCTGTTGTTTCAACAAGTAACTTAACGACAAAATGGAAAAACAAGGAGTTTTGTGCCTGAGACCATGTTGATGTGAAATCAGGGATGGCCACCTTGTGCCAGATCACTCATTCTGGAGTAAGCCAGCTGCCATGTCATGAGGACACTCAAGCAGCCCTAAGGAGGGATCCATGTGGCAAGGAACTGAGGCCTCCTACCTACAACCACATGTCTAACACTGCCAGTATTATACTGAATAAGAGTGATTAAGTGGGAGGACCTTCAAGATGGCAGAGAGTAAGACGTGGAGATCACCTTCCTCCCCACAAATACATCAGAAATACATCTACATGTGGAACAACTCCTACAGAACACCTACTGAACGCTGGCAGAAGACCTCAGACCTCCTAAAAGGCAAGAAACTCCCCACGTACCTGGGTAGGGCAAAAGAAAAAAGGGAAAACAGAGACAAAAGCATAGGGACGGGACCTGCACCAGGGGGAGGGAGCTATGAAGGAGGAAAGGTTTCCACAAACTAGGAAGCCCCTTCGCGGGCGGAGACTGTGGGTGGCGGAGGGGGGGGGGGCGGGCTTTAGAGCCACGGAGGACAAAGCGGACAGATTCCCGCATGGAGGATTGGTGCTGACTGGCAGCACTCACCAGCCCGAGAGGCTTGTCTGCTCACCCGCTGGGACGGGCGGGGCTGGGAGCTGAGGCTCGGCTTCGTAGGTCGGATGAAGGGAGAGGACTGGGGCTGGCGGCGTGAACACAGCCTGAAGGGGCTAGTGCACCACAGCTAGCCCGGAGGGAGTCCGGGAAAAACTCTGGAGCTGCCGAAGAGACAAGAGACTTTTTCTTGCCTCTTTGTTTCCTGGTGCGCGAGGAGAGGGGATTCACAGCGCCGCTTAAAGGAGCTCCAGAGACAGGCGTGAGCCGCGGCTAAAAGCACGGACCCCAGAGATGGGCATAAGACGCTAAGGCTGCTGCTGCTGCCACCAAGAAGCCTGTGTGCGAGCGCAGGTCACTCTCCACACCTCAACTCCAGAAAGCCTGTGCAGCCTGCCATTGCCAGGGTCACGTAATGCAGGGACAACTTCCCCGAGAAAGCGCACGGCGCGCCTCGGGATGGTGCAACGTCACGCCGGCCTCTGCCGCCGCAGGCTCGCCCCACATCCGTACCCCTCCCTCCCCGCGGCCTGAGTGAGCCAGAGCCCACGAGTCAGCTGTTCCTTTAACCCCGTCCTGTCGGGGCGGGGAACAGATGCCCTCAGGCGACCTACGCGCAGAGGCAGGGCCAAATCCAAAGCTGAATCTCAGGAGCTGTGCAAAGAAGACAAAGGGAAATGTCTCCCAGCAGCTTCAGGAGCAGTGGATTAAATCTCCACAATCAACTTGATGTACCCTGCATCTCTGGAATACCTGAACTGAAAATGAATCATACCAAACTGAGGAGGTAGACTTTGGTAGCAACGATATATATATATATATTTTTTCCCCCTTTTTCTCTTTTTCTGAGTGTGTATGTGTATGCTTCTGTGTGTGCCTTTCTCTTTATAGCTTTGTTTGTACCATTTGTCCTAGGGTTCTGTCTCTTCGTTTTTTTTGTTTGTTTGTTTTTTTTTAGTATAGTTTTTAGCACTTGTTATCATTGGTGGATTTGTTTTTTGGTTTGGTTGCTCTCTTATTTCTTTCCTTTTTTTATTACTTAAAATTTTTTTAAATAATATTTTTTATTTAGTAACTGTTTAATTTTATTTTATCTTCTTATTTCTTTCTTTCTTTTTTTCTCCCTTTTATTCTGAGCCATGTGGATGACAAGCTCTCACAGGCATCAGGGCTGTTCCTTTGAGGTGGGAGAGCCAAATTCAGGAAACTGGTCCAGAGAAGACATCCCAGCTCCACGTAACATCAAATGGCGAAAATCTGCCAGAGATCTCCATCCCAACGCCAAGACCCACTTCCACTCAATGACCACCAAGCTCCAGTGATGGACACCCTATGCCAAACAACTAGTAAGACAGGAACACAAACCCACCCATTAAGAGAGAAGCTGCCTAAAATCATAATAAGGCCACAGACACCCCAAAACACACCACCAGACGTGGACCTGCCCACCAGAAAGACAAGATCTAGCCTCATCCACCAGAACACAGGCACTAGTCCCCTCCACCAGGAAGCCTACACAACCCACTGAACCAACCTTAGCCACTGGGGGCAGACACCAAAAACAACGGGAACTACGAACATGCAGCCGGCAAAAAGGAGACCCCAAACACAGTAAGTTAAGCAAAATGAGAAGACAGAAAAACACACAGCAGATGAAGGAGCAAGGTAAAAACCCACCAGACCTAACAAATGAAGAGGAAATAGGCAGTCTACCTGAAAAAGAATTCAGAATAATGATAGTAAAGATGATCCAAAACCTTGGAATAGAATGAAGAAAATACAAGAAACATTTAACAAGGACCTAGAAGAACTAAAGAGCACACAAACAATGATGAAAAACACAATAAATGAAATTAAAAATTCTCTAGAAGGGATCAATAGCAGAATAACTGAGGCAGAAGAACGGATAAGTGACCTGGAAGATAAAAGAGTGGAAATAACTACTGCAGAGGAGAATAAAGAAAAAAAAATGACAATAATTCTGGATAGTCTCAGAGACCTCTGTGACAACATTAAACGCACCAACATTCAAATTATAGGGTTCTCAGAAGAAGAAGAGAAAAAGAAAGGGACTGAGAAAATATTTGAAGAGATTATAGTTTAAAAGGTCCCTAATATGGGAAAGGAAATAGTTAATCAAGTCCAGGAAGCACAGAGAGTCCCATACAGGATAAATCCAAGGAGAAACACGCCAAAACACATATTAATCAAACGATCAAAAATTAAATACAAAAAAAAATATTAAAAGCAGCAAGGGAAAAACAACAAATAACATACAAGGGAATCCCCATAAGGTTAACAGCTGATCTTTCAGCAGAAACTCTGCAAGCCAGAAGGACTGGCAGGACACATTTAAAGTGATGAAGGGGAGAAAACTACAAGCAAGATTACTCCACCCAGCAAGGATCTCATTCAGATTTGATGGAGAAATTAAAAACTTTACAGACAAGCGAAAGCTAAGAGAAATCACGACCACCAAACCAGTTTTACAACAAATGCTAAAAGAACTTCTCTAGGCAGGAAAAACAACAGAAGGAAAAGACCTACAATAACAAACCCAAAACAATTAAGAAAATGGTAATAGGAACATACATATTGATAATTACCTTAAATGTAAATGGATTAAATGCTCCAACCAAAAGACATAGACTGGCTGAATGGATACAAAAACAAGACCTGTATATATGCTGTCTACAAGAGACCCACTTCAGACCTAGGGACACATACAGACTGAAAGTGAGGGGATAGAAAAAGATATTACAGGCAAATGGAAATCGAAAGAAAGCTGGAGTAGCAATTCTCATATCAAACAAAATAGACAAAAGAGACAAAGAAGGACACTACACAGTGATCAAGGGATCAATCCAAGAAGAAGATATAACAATTGTAAATATTTATGCACCCAACAGGAAACACAAGTTTTAAATGATACATTAAACAAGATGGACTTAATTTATATTTATAGGACATTCCATCCAAAAACAACAGAATACACTTACTTCTCAAGTGCTCATGGAACATTCTCCAGGATAGATCATATTTTGGGTCAAAAATCAAGTCTTGGTAAATTTAAGAAAATTAAAATTGTATCAAGTATCTTTTCCGACCACATGCTATGAGACTATATATCAATTACAGGAAAAAAAATCTGCAAAAAATAAAAATACAAACATGGAAGCTAAACAATACACTACTAAATAACCAAGAAATCACTAAAGAAATCAAAGAGGAAATCAAAGAATACCTAGAAACAAATGACAATGAAAACAAGATGACCTAAAACATAGGGGATTCAGGAAAAGCTGTTCTAAGAGGGAAGTTTATAGCAGTAAAATCTTACCTCAAGAAACAAGAAATATCTCAAATAAACAAATTAGCCTTACACCAAAAGCAATTAGAGAAAGAACAAAAAATCCCCAAAGTTAGTAGAAGGAAAGAAATCATAAAGATCAGATCAGAAATAAATGAAAAAGAAATGAAGGAAACAATAGGAAGGATCTATAAAACTAAAACCTGTTTCTTTGAGAAGATAAACAAAATTGAAAAACCATTAGCCAGACTCATCAAGAAAAAAAGGGAGAGGACTCAAATCAATAGAATTAGAAATGAAAAAGGAGAAGTAAGAATTGACACTGCAGAAATACAAAGGATCATAAGGGATTACTACAAGCAACTCTATGCCAATAAAATGGACAACCTGGAAGAAATGGACAAATTCTTAGAAATGCACAACCTTCCGAGACTGAACCAGTAAGAAAGAGAAAGTAAAAACAGACCAATAACAAGCACTGAAATTGAAACTGTGATTAAAAATCTTCCAACAAACAAAAGCCCAGGACCACATGGCTTCACAGGCAAAGTCTATCATACATTTAGAGAAGAGCTAACACCTATCCTTCTCAAACTCTTCCAAAATATAGCAGAGGGAGGAACACTCCCAAACTCATTCTACGAGGCCACCATCACCCTGATACCCAAACCAGACAAAGATGTCACAAAGAAAGAAAACTACAGGCCAATATCACTGATGAACATAGATGCAAAAATCCTCAACAAAATACTAGCAAACAGAATCCAACAGCACATTAAAAGAATCATACACCATGATCAAGTGGGGTTTATCCCAGGAATGCAAGGATTCTTCAATATAAGCAAATCAATCAATGTGATACACCATATTAACAAATTGAAGGAGAAAAACCATACGATCATCTCAATAGATGCAGAGAAAGCTTTTGACAAAATTCAACACCCATTTATGACAAAAACCCTCCAGAAAGTAGGCATAGAGGGAGCTTACCTCAACTTAATAAAGGCCATATATGACAAACCCACAGCCAACATTGTCCTCATTGGTGAAAAACTGAAACCATTTCCACTAAGATCAGGAAGAAGACAAGGTTGCCCATGCTCACCACTCTTATTCAACATAGTTTTGGAAGTTTTAGCCACAGCCATCAGAGAAGAAAAAGAAATAAAAGGAATCCAAGTCGGAAAAGAAGAAGTAAAGCTGTCACTGTTTGCAGATGACATGATATTACACATAGAGAATCCTAAAGATGTTACCAGAAAACTACTAGAGGTAAACAATGAATTTGGTAAGGTAGCAGGATATAAAATTAATGCACAAAAATCTCTTGCATTCCTATACACCAATGATGAAAAATCTGAAAGTGAAATTAAGAAAACACTCCCATTTACCATTGCAACAAAAAGAATAAAATATCTAGGAATAAACCTCCCTAAGGAGACAAAAGACCTGTATGCAGAAAATTATAAGACACTGATGAAAGAAATTAAAGGTGATACAAACAGATGGAGAGATATACCATGTTCTTGGATTAGAAAAATCAACACTGTGAGAAAGACTATACTACCCAAAGCAATCTACAGATTCAATGCAATCCCTATCAAACTACCACTGACATTTTTCACAGAACTAGAATAAAAAAACTCACAATTTCTATGGAAACACAAAAGATCCCAAATAGCCAAAGCAATATTGAGAAAGTAAAACAGAGCTGGAGGAATCAGGCTCCCTGACTTCAGACTAGACTACAAAGCTACAGTATTCAAGATAGTATGTTACTGGCACAAAAACAGAAATATACATCAATGGAACAGGATAGAAAGCCCAGAGATAAACCCACACACATATGGTCATCTTATCTTTGAAAAAGGAGGCAAAAATATACAATGGAGAAAAGACAGCCTCTTCATAAGTAGTGCTGGGAAACCTGGACAGCTACATGTAAGGGAATGAAATTAGAACACTCCCTAACACCATACACAAAAATAAACTCAAAATGGATTAAAGACCTAAATGTAAGGCCAGACACTATTAAACTCTTAGAGGAAAACAGAGGCAGAACACTCCATGACATAAATCACAGCAATATCCTTTTTGATCCACCTCCTAGAGAAATAGAAATGAAAACAAAAATAAACAAATGGGACCTAATGAAACTTCAAAGCTTTTGCACAGCAAAGGAAACCATAAATAAGATGAAAAGACAACCCTCAGAATGGGAGAAATTATTTGCAAATGAAGCAACTGACAAAGGATTAATCTCCAAAATTTACAAGCAGCTCGTGCAGCTCAATATCAAAAAAACAAATAACCCAATTCAAAAATGGGCAGAAAACGTAAATAGACATTTCTCCAAAGAATATATACAGATTGCCAACAAACGCATCAAAGAATGCTCGACATCATTAATCATTAGAGAAATGCAAATCAAAACTACAATGAGATATCATCTCACACTGGTCAGAATGGCCATCATCAAAAAATCTAAAACAATAAATGCTGGAGATGGTGTGGAGAAAAGGGAACCCGCTTGCACTGTTGTTGGGAACGTAAATTGATACAGCCAGTATGGAGAACAGTATGCAGTTTCCTTAAAAAAACTATAAATAGAACTACCATATGACTCAGCAATCCCACTACTGGGCATATATCCTGAGAAAACCATCATTCAAAAAGAGTCATGTACTAAATTGTTCATTGCAGCTCTATTTACAATAGCCAGGATATGGAAGCAACCTAAGTGTCCATCAACAGATGAATGGATGAAGAAGATGTGCCACATATATGCAATGGAATATTACTCAGCCATAAAAAGAAACGAAATTGAGTTATTTGTGGTGAGGTGGATGGACCTAGAGTCTGTCATACGGAGTGAAGTAAGTCAGAAAGAGAAAAACATATACCATATACTAACACATATATTTGGAATCTAAAAAAAAAAAAGGTCATGATGAACCTAGGGGCAAGACAGGAATAAAGGTGCAGACCTACTAGAGAATGGACTTGAGGACACAGAGAGGGGGAAGGGTAAGCTGGGACAAAGTGAGAGATTTGTAGTGTATATATGGACATATATACACTACCAAATGTAAAATAGATAGCTACTGGGAAGCAGTCACATAGCACAGGGAGATCTGCTCGGTGCTTTGTGACCAGCTAGAAGGGTGGGATAGGGAGGGTGGGAGGGAGGGAGAGGCAAGAGGGAAGAGATATGGGGAAACTAAGACACCGTTTTAAAGCAATTATACTCCAATAAAAACGTTAAAAATAAAATACGCAGACCTATTATAGAATGGACTTGAGGATATGGGGAGGGGGAAGGGTAAGCTGGGACAAAGTGAGTGAGTGGCATGGACATATATACACTACCAAATATAAAATAGATAGCTAGTGGGAAGCAGCCGCATAGCACAAGGAGATCAGCTCGGTGCTTTGTGACCACCTAGAGGGATGGGATA
Source organism: Mesoplodon densirostris (assembly GCF_025265405.1). Classification (NCBI taxonomy): domain Eukaryota; kingdom Metazoa; phylum Chordata; class Mammalia; order Artiodactyla; family Ziphiidae; genus Mesoplodon; species Mesoplodon densirostris. Next base: position 48,195,628 of record NC_082663.1, read on the forward strand.
GGGAGGGTGGGAGGGAAGGACACATAAGAGGGAAGAGATATGGGGATATATGTATATGTAGAACTGATTCACTTTGTTAGAAAGTAGAAACTAACACACCATTGTAAAGCAATTATACTCCAATAAAGATGTTAAAAAAATGAATTCTGTATGAAAATGAAAATTTCCACCCCTGGTTAACAAAAAGTTAGCAGATAGCTCTCATACATCTACAGAGCATAATCCAAATATAGGGTGTGATTTCAAACTGCTTAGAACAGACAGAAATCACTGAAGTTCTTCTAAATCCATTTCCTATAATTTTCTCATCAGAACTTCTACAAAGTTCCTAAAAAGGAATAGAAAAATTTCTCATTCAGTAATATTCTAATGTATATTCTCATCAAGAGAAAGTCTGTCTGAAACTCTAGGATTCACTTAACCTTATGTAAATAGCATTGTATCTTTCCTGAGTGACCTCGAAAAATGAAGTGGATTCTATTTGGTTGGCAGAGAAAATATAAAGAAAAACATGATTTCTATCAATTATTTTCTTCACAACGATATACACAGTAATAGAAGCACATCAACATGAAAGAAGCTAACACTGTTTTTCTGGCCCCTGAAAATTATGTCTTCCTAGAAAAACACGTTAAAATTTAGCTGGCTTATTCTCTGACTGTTTTGAAAAATCTATCACTTGAGTAATCAGGTGCCAAACCACAACATTAAAGGGAGCACAAAGATCTAGTGTCTTCATTTTCAAGTTATACTTAAATACCAACATTAATAAAAAAATTTACTAACATGAAAACAAAAAACTAAAATCATTTTTGATAAGGTATATTTATAATAGTAAAGTAAGTCTGTAGAATAAACTAATAAAGACTGAGGTGTAGGAGGAAAGGGGAGACAAAGTAATGCCAAATTCCCACTTCACATGGAAGGAGCCTACAGAGCTTTCACTCTTGGCTTTGATGTTCAAATAACTATTAAGGATTTTATTGATAAACTAAGGATCAGAAGAATGCTAATATTATATAAGTCTACATTCAATGTTATAGTCAATGGTGAAACATATTTTTTATTCTTATTAAAATAAGGAATACTACAAGGATGTGCCCCAACACCTCTTTTATTTAGGATCATTAATAAATATTTATTATATTGCAAGTTGTACATAGGTAGCTATTTGATCCTCATTAAAAACTGCAGGAAGGACTGTTATTATTTCCATTTTACAAATTCAGAAAATGAGGCTTAGAGGGGTTATTTTGCCACTTACCTCCCACCTTAGGGAGGTTAGAGTAACACTATTAGTAAATGGTCAAGCCAGGTTTTCAGATCAGGCTTACCTGACACTAAAGCTCACTGTTGTTAACTCAAATGTACGATTGTCCACACTTTTCAAGAACTTCTGGCCAATTCAGTAATGTGGGAAATAGAAATAATAGGCACAGAACTACAGGAAAGATGAAGAAATTGTTATCATTATTTGATTAAAACCTGGTTTAATGGATGGATTTTCTTAAATTTCTTAAATATTTCTTATAGAAGAACTTAATATGTATTAAAGGAAACACTATCAACTAATGAGGGAGGAACAATTATGTCAGTGTTGGGGAAAATTGCTATGTAGACCATGTAAGAGGAAATAAAAATGTTAAATATTAAAAATACTAAATACAGGGCTTCCCTGGTGGCGCAGTGGTTGAGAGTCCGCCTGCCAATGCAGGGGACACAGGTTCGTGCCCCAGTCTGGGAAGATCCCACATGCCGTAGAGCGGCTGGGCCCGTGAGCCATGGCCGCTGAGCCTGCACGTCCGGAGCCTGTGCTCCACAACGGGAGAGGCCACAACAGTGAGAGGCCCGCGTACCACACACACACAAAAAAGTACTAAATACAAAAAAGTAAGCCATAGAGTGACATCAGCAAGAGAGTGGAACAGGAAGCTCCAGACCTTGTTCCTTGACAGAGACACCGACTTAACAACAACATACAGTCCTAAGAGCTTTTATGAGAACTTCCAGAAACCAGCTAAGAAATTTTAGTACCCAAGCAAACTCAAAGCCAAGACCAGTCACATTGAAATTCATGAGAAAAGCCATTTCATTTCAACTGTGATAGCCTATCTCCCAAGACAGCACAGTTTGGTGCAAATGGGAGAAAAAGCCCAACTCATGGCTTTTGGGGTGGGGAGGAAGAGAAGAGTGTAATATACATTTAGTGTTACACCTTTTGTGTGTGTGTGGGGGGGAAACAGCCCAAGGAACTGGTTTCTGTCTCACCTGATTCAGAGCACTGATGGGGAGCCAGAATACTTGGGATGTGTGGGGGCCACTGAGAACAAAAGAGAGCTCTGCAGTGCTAGAGAATCTTCAGTACTGCAGACAGACACCAGAGGGAGCAAGAGATTATAAACTCCTGAAAAAGAAACAGGGAGACCTCACTAATTGAGAAATTACATGCACAAGTCCAGGGAAGATGCATCCCCAGAAAAGTTTCGAGAGGCCTCTAGAATTTCTAGCCATGCTAGCTGGTGAAGGACCTCCTCTTGTCTACAAACACTCTCTGTAAACCTAAGTATTGTTTTTTCAAATGCACAAATAACAGCAAAAAGTAAGACACACAAAGACACAGGGAAACATGGCCCATTCAAAAGAACAAAATAAATTTCCAGAAGTTGACCCTAAAGAAATGGGGATCTATGAATTACCTAAAAGATTCAAACTAATTGTCCTAAAGAAGCTTAAGGTACTACAAGAGAGCACAGATGGACAAATAAATGAAATTAGGAAAATGGTGTATGAACAAAATGAAAATATCAACAAAGAGATAGAAACCATAAAAAAGAACCAAACAGAAATTCTGGAATTAAGAATGTGATAACTGAATTGAAAAATTTCACTAGAGGGGTTCAACAACAGACGTGATCAAGCAGAAGAAAGAACCAGCAAACTCAAAGACAGGTCATTTGAAATTATACCATCAAAGGAATAAAAATAAAAAAGCATTATAAAATTGAAGAAATCCTAAGGGACTATGGGATATGATAAAATAAACTAATATACACATTATGGGAGTCCCAGAAGAGAAGAAAGAGAAAAGTACAGAGAGCTATTTGAAGAAATAATGGCTGAAAATTTCCCAATTCTGAGGAAGGAACTGGACATCCAAATTCCAGAAAAAAAGAGCTTGAACTAACTCAAACTTAAAAAAGGCTACACTGAACACACTATAATCAAACTGTCAAAAGTCAAACACAAAGAGAATATCTGGAAAGCAGCAAGAGAAAAGGGAGCTCGCATAAGGTTGTCAGTGAATTTTCTCAACAAAAACATTACAGGCTAGAAGAGAGTGGGATTATATATTCAAAATGTTGAAAGAGAAAAAACTGCCAACCAAGAATATTATATTTGCCAAAATTGTCCTTCAAGATGAAGAAGCTATAAATATATTCTCAGATAAACAAAAGCTTGAGGGAGTTCATCACCACTAGATCTGGCTCATAAGAATTGCTAAAGGGAGTCCTTCAAGTTGAAACAAAGGACATTAGACAGCAACACAAAATCATATGAAAATATAAAGCTCTCTGGTAAAGGTAAATATTTACACAAATACAGAATCCTGTGGCACACAAATCAATTTAAATCCTGGTATTCAATTTAAAAGATAAAAGCATATGTAAACAATAACTATAAAACTATGTTAGTGCATACAAAATACAAAAATATATAATAAATAAAACTGATAACATAAAGTATGTGTGGGGGGATGTAAAGAAGTAGTATTTTTGTATCTGATTGAAATTATCAGTTTAAAATAGATTGTTAAAACTATAAAATATCTTATGTAATCCCTATGGTAACCACAAAGAAAATATCAATAGAAGATGCACAAAGGAAAATGCGAAAATATGTGCAAATAGTATATCTGATAAAGGGTAAATATCCAGAATATATAAAGAACACCTAAGACTCAACAACAAAATATCAAATAACTCAGTTAAAAAATGGGCATAGGACTTGAACAGACATTTTTCCAAAGATGATAAACAGCTAATAAGCATATGAAAAGATGCTCAACATCACCAGTCATTGGGAAAAATGCAAATCAAAACCACAATGAGTAAAAAACAAACAAACAAACAAAAAACAACACACACAATGAGCTATCACCTCTCATACACTAGGATGGCTAACTATCAAAAAGACAAAATAACAAGTGTTGGCAAGGATGTGGAGAAATTGGAACCCTTGTGAACTGTTGGTGAGATTGTAAAATGGTGTAACTGCTTTGGAAAATAGTATGGAGTTTCTTCAAAAATATAAATATAACTATATATATTATAACTATATATAATAACTATATATATATATATATATATATATATATATATATATAAAACTATAAATATAACTAGCAACCCTGCTTCTTGGTATATATCCAAAAGAACTGAAAACAAGATCACAGGGAGATATTTGTACACTGATGTTCAGAGCAGCACTATTCAAAATAGCCAAGAGGTGAAAGCAAACCAAATGTCCATCAACAGATTAATGGATAAAGACAATGTGATTTATACATACAATGGAATTCTATTCAGCCTTTTAAAAAAGAATATCTTGTCAAATGCTACATGGATGAACCTCGACATTATGCTAAGTGAAATAAGTCAGTCACAAAATATCAAATACTGAATAATTTCACATTTAGGAAGTATCTTAAGTAATCAAACTCTTAAACAGAGAGTAGAGTGGTGATTGCCAGGGATTGGGGAAAGGGTGAAGAGGATTTGTCGTTCTGTGGGTAAAGAGTTTCAGCTTTGCAAGATAAAACATTCTAGAGACCTGCTGTACAACAATGTACATATAGTTAACACTACTGTATTGTACACTTAAAAATTACCATTAAGGTGGTAAATATTATGTTATGTGTTTTTTTAACATAAAAAAATAAACCATAAAAATAAAATATAAGTAAACATTTAATTGATTTTGGGGTGGGGAACTGTTTATAAGCATAATGACAATGGAAGAAATCACAAATGAATTTTTTTAATATTGGAAACTTTCATTTATAAAAATATATAAAACTTCAGATATATTATAAACTGAAAAAATATTAGCACCTGGTATGTCAAATGGTAAATATCTTTACTATGTAAATTCTTTTACAAATTAGTAAGGAAAACACTCTTCTCTCAATGGAAAAATTAGCTTTGAACATAAATAATAATTCACAGAAAAAAAACTGGGTCCTCCTTCTAGTAATAATAAATTCCATGAGATCATTATATCCCCATTTTTGACCCATTATGTTGACAACTTTTTTAATGATAATAATACTATGATTAATCAAGAGAGTAGATGACCAACTAGAGAAATAAAAGATGAAAGAAACTTTCTGGAAAGTCACTTTACAGTGTGCACTAAGAACCTTAAAAAACAGTCATGTCCTTTAACCTAGTAATACCACTTCTCTGGAAATTAACCTAAGAAGGTTGTCAGCAATGCAGCTCCACATTTTGAATAAGGGTGTTATTTGTAACAAAATTAAGGGTGAAAACTTTGAGACAATCAAAAATCATCCAGCTAAAACAAATGACCTTAGAAATATATCTATATGATAAATACAACGTAGCTACTAAAAAGAAGTTATTAAAGAAATTTAGACAGCATGTTGTCAAATGGAAAAAACAGAAGCCAATAGGACATATACAGAATGTTCTCAAAATATGTAATACACACTCACACACACACACACTGCTAACAGACTAGAAGGAAATAGATCATAATAATTATCTTTAGGATGTTATCTTCTGGTTATCTAAATCACCCACATTCAAATCTAATTATATGTAATGTACAATTTGAAACCAAAGAACTGACTAGTGAACACCACTGCATTCTGAGACAAAAGATGTGACCACTTCCCTGACTTACCATCCATCCCCACTCAGCCCTTCGTATCCTGTTATTGATACTCTGTTCTTCACCTCCCGCCATTTGCAATACTAGCAAGAAATGTGAAGGCAAATAGGAAGGAAAATGTTCAAAGAAAGGGAGGAAGTAGGAATAGGAGACACAGGAAAGGGTACAAATTCAAGTTGTCTAAGGGGAAGAGATTGAGACTATGAAGAAAGAATTAGATGTGGTAAAACAACAATAACAAAAGCACTGAAAATATTTATAGTTAGTATTTCAGATCTTTAATAAATGAAAGTTTGAGGTAAAAACTACATTTCACAATATATTTATTCTCCCCAAATAATGAAATGTAAGTCATTTATCAAGCCTTTAGATTTAAATACTAATTTTAGAAAGTTCAAGGGACAGGTGACTACATTGCATGATACCATAAGGATGCAATCAGCAAAATCAAACCCATGAGAATTTCTATGGCATATTTGACCCAGTTTTGTCAACAAAAAATTGCAGAGAGAGAGAGAAAAGAGAAATTTATAGTCTAAAAGAGAATTAAGACACAGAATAATTATAATCTATTAACCTTGTTTGGAACTAATTTCAAACAAAAAATTAGAAAATATTTTAAAAATCAGAGAAATTAGATATTCAGAAATTATCAGGAAAATTTTCAGGTGTTTTAATGTTTCTGAGGTAATTTTTTAGAAGCCTATTTTTAGACACATACTAAAATACTTCCAAATGAAGTAATGCTATATATTAGATTTGCTTCAAAACAATCCTAGTAAAAGGAAATGTGGGTGGGGATACAGATGAAACAAGAAATGTCTGTGTATTGAGAATTGTTGAAGCTTGGTGATGAGTCTTTAGCATGTATTATACTATTCTCTCTACTTTTGTGTGTGTTTGAAATTTTCCATTATACTTTTTAAAAATATAAATAGTCAAGGATTTTCTCCTTTAAATCTAGGAAAGAAAAATAAGATGCTGTGCTGCACAAGGAGGGGATACCAGCAAGTAGAAGAGTCACTGAAATAAAATAGTGCTTAGATCATCATTTTACCTAAGGCTGACTTTGAAACTAGGGTTAAAGCTATAGGTGCTCCATGCCCTATGAGGAAGTTGTAAAAACTAAAACAAATTCATAAACTGCTAAGTGTTCCTCAGAGACAGGAGATGTGTCCATTCAACACATTATGATGATAGTGATGATGATGATGATATAGGATTCTAAGGTTTTGCATACCACTCTGTGACAGGAATTTCTGCATTGTTCGTTATCTGCACTGTAAAAATGATGATTCATAGATCTAATCCCACCATTACATATCCAGTAACCTTTATACAATTAGGTGCTCTTTTCTTTGTCCTGGGCTAAATACTCAGAGGAAAATATTATCCTTTATCAATAACATTTAGCAAAAATCAATTACCATATCTCTTTCAGATATACTAAAAGTTTTCCAGAATTTACTAAGCCATTGCTTTTCATGGTTAGCCTACACCCCTCTCAGGACTGCATTCTAGATACATTCATCCCTAGCACTCAAAATCAGGGCTTTAAGACTTTTCTGTCCTTTGAGGTTATAAAGCAATATTTCTCCTTTTTCTTGATTTTGAGAATATTAAAATTGCTAGAGCTTCACAATAAAAGATGCATAGAATTTTTAGAACAAGCATTTAAAAATTAGTTACTTAATTTTGTTCCTTTGCCACATTTTGGACTCCAGATATTATTTTCTAGGTTAGTTATAAGATGATTTTTCAGAACATCACCTTCAGTAACCACGCCAAACAATGAAAATTGAAACCAGTTCCCAGTGGTTTGATTTATTATTGGCTTTCTTGAAGGATAAAATAACAAATCACTCCAAACCTCAAGATAATGTGGATTTTATAAATTAGATTACAAATATAAAGGGACAAAAATGTATTTTCATCACATAGGAATAATAGCTGAAAAGTGAGTAAACACAGACATAAATATGGGTATAAAATATAGTCCATTATTAAAAACTGTTAAATAATTGGTTATTTTAATTAAAATATTCAGTAAATCATTTTCTTGTCCTTACCATAAATAAATAATTGGCTCAATGATCTGCCTCCCACATTTTTTTTTTTCCTGTGGTACACGGGCCTCTCACTGCTGTGGTCTCTCCCGTTGCGGAACACAGGCTCCGGACACGCAGGCTCAGCGGCCATGGCTCACGGGCCTAGCCGCTCCACGGCATGTGGGATCCTCCCGGACCGGGGCACAAACCCGTGTCCCCTGCATCGGCCGGCGGACTCTCAACCACTGCGCCACCAGGGAAGCCCTGCCTCTCAGATTTTTTATCGTATACATTCTACTTTACTTTTACCGTGTTTAATATTTGATGTAAAATACATAATCTCATTTCATGTCACTTGCCTGATAGACTCTCAGGGTTGGAAGTGACTTTAAATATCATCTAGTTCAATATTCCCCTTATTCTATGACCCCTCACATGTATACCTAATTGATTTTTCCTACACTACTGACAAGTAGACCATGATCCTACCTTTATCTCTGATCATGGAATCTGCAAATATTTAACGAGCACCTACCACGTGGCTGCACTGATTTAGGTACAGAGCTGTAAATAAAATGAACAATGATCTCTTTTCTCCAAAAGCTTACATTCCAGAAGCTCCTAGAATGGGACTCACCACTCACAACCTGTTGTATTTCATTCATTTAATAAGTAGTCACTGAGTGCCAATATGTGTCAGAAATTCTTCTCAGTACTGATGAACCAAAGATGAATAAAACATAGCAAATCTCAGGTCACTGTGAGAAAATGATATATTTAATGGGAATTTTCTTCTCTATAATTACTACCAGCGTTCAGCTCTCTGGGGTCACACAGATTAGGTCTAATTGTTCTGCCCTATGAAAGCTCTCCAGATATATTTGTATCTCTTGCACTTCCAACTTTGTATTACAGGCCATGCATTCCCCAGGCTTTTTCTTTCAGGTGTCAAGCACTCAGATTACTATAGGAACCAGGAATTTATAGCAAATTTAAAGTGGGCTGAGAAGAGCACAAAAGTAGAATCTCCACATCTCCATGGTTCGTTTCCATATAAGAATGTAAGAACAAAACCCAGAAACCTATATTTTACTGAAACATATACTCAATTTGAAACATCTAATACTAATTCAAATTTCTAAAACCTCTGTGTGTGCCATATAAAACACATCTGAAGCCTACACGTTTGGAGCTACCACCTTAGATACTCGTGTGATATAGTTTTAACCTCTCTCTCCACGTTTGCAAGTTTTTAATCTACTCCAACTTCTCAATGTCCTCCTTAAAGTGAATCATCAGGATTGGCATCAAAGTTCTAGGTATGGGGAAAACCAACACAAATATAGAGCCAAATTATTACCTTTCCTGTTTTAGACCCATTTCTATTTATAAAACCTAAGAATGAGTGAATATTTGGGGATGCAGGGGAATCACATAATGTTATTGATTCAAACTATTTTCAATCACCTAAATCTCCAATTGCTGTTAAACTGTTCTCACCTCTTCCCCTATTGCTTCTCAAACAACATCAATCAGTACTTCTCTCCTTTAATATTTTCATTTCTTACGTATTGTCTTATTATATTTACCTCTCCCATTCAGTCTGTCAAGTACTTTTTGTATGCTGATTTTGTTAATAACTATACTAGCTGTTCTCGTAGTTTTGCCTTATCTGTGAATTAGCTCCTTATGCCACTACCAAAATTAACAATAAAAATGGTGAACAGAAGACCAAATCCTCATGTGTATCTTTTTTAAAAATTAGATTCCACATAGGACCTACTGTATAGCACAGAGAACTCTACTCAATATTCTGTGATAAACCTATATGAGAAAATAATCTAAGAAAGAATGAATATATGTATATATATAACTGAATCACTTTACTGTACACCTGAACTAACACAAACTTGTAAATCAACTACACTCCAATAAAATATTTAAAAAGAGGCCAACTCCTCTAGTCAATTACTAGAAGCTTCTTTCTAAACAGACACTGATGCATGAAAACAGCCACTCAGTTATGACTTTGTCTAATGGTACCATCAACTGCCTTTCTACATCTTAATCACAAGAAGATCGTAATCACTATGGAAGATTTGATCAAATGCTTGCTGAAATCCTGGTAGGTAATGCATATATCACTCCTTTGATACATTCATCCTGTAGGAAAAGAAAATTAGCTTAATCTGATACACTTCACTATAAGCGACCTAATACTAATTGCACATGATTACCACTTTCATTTTTTTTTTTTTTTTTTTTTTTGCGGTAAGCGGGCCTCTCACTGTTGTGGCCTCTCCCGTTGCAGAGCACAGGCTCCGGACGTGCAGGCTCAGCGGCCATGGCTCATGGGCCCAGCCGCTCCGCGGCATGTGGGATCCTCCCGGATCGGGGCACGAACCCGTGTTCCCTGCATTGGCAGGCGGACTCTCAACCACTGCGCCACCAGGGAAGCCCTACCACTTTCTTTTTAAAGGCTCACAAGAATTTTTTTTAAAGGTCCACTTTAGAATGTTATCTAAGATCAATCACTTGATTCATTCATCCATTCAACAATTCATTGTCTATGTTAGGCACCAGATATACAGTAGTGACAGACAAAAATTCCTGCCTTTGTAGAATTTCATTTGTGTGGTGAAAGAGAAAGTAAACAATATAAATAAGTGAACTATATATAACATTAGACAGTGTCAAGTGTTCAGGAGAAAATAAAACAGGGAAGGTAGATAGAAAATCCGGAGGGTGGGAATGAGGGGTAATTTTAGATAGGAATCCATGGAAGGCCTCTAAGAAAGTACCAAAGGAAAATTTTCAAAAAAAACTAAAGGAAATAAGATTAATGTCCTACTCCCTAAGGATATAACTGGAGGGAATTCACTTTCCTCTTCTTCCTGAAAATTAGGATTATTCAATCCTACCTCTAACATACTGTTAGGTATTTCCTCAAAGACTTTGATAAGTTACTTATGGCTGTGTCTCCTCGTTTGTGAAATGGGCATGATAATAGAGCCCACATCATGCAGTTTTTGAGAAGATTCAATGAGACAAAGCATGTAAGGGGTTTATACTAGTGTCTGGCACATGATAAGCACAATGTATTCTGCTACATGTTTCTATATGCAAATAAATTCATAGAGAATTGATAAATGAGGGATTGATGCCAATATACTAGGGGCATTTTGGTGGTTCAGACGGGATTTTTCTCAGCACATTATTTTCTCACAAAGTAAGAGCAATCAAATGCAAATATACCAAGAAAGCTGAACCCACTCACTGCAGAGGAATATAGTACTGTTCATGATGTCTATTTATTTTATATACTTCTTCTTGCCTCATTTTGAGCACATGCTTCATCTTGGAAAAGCTTATTGCATGGATCACTAGGTTCTTTGTGCATTTTGTTCTTGTCTCTATAGCATTAATTACAGAGGTCTAGTGATCACATCTAAAAGTTCTTTCTATGCCATTTCATTCACATCAGGTAGGGTTTGGTGGGGGGGATGGATTTCTTCACCTAGTTTAACTTCACTTATTTCCCATGTTTATTCTACCTTTTCTAACCTGAATATATTACCCTTGGAAAAAGTCCATTTTGTTTCCCTGTATCCGATTTTAGTATAATACCATGAATAAGTTAAGGGGTTTTCTCTAGACATTATTGGTAAGTTGCAGATGATTCCAACACTGTTCTTGTTTAACATCCTATTTCAAAATTTTATATGAATGAACAATTATATGTGTATACTTCATTGCAACAAGTAATTAAGGAAAGATGAACAATAGTTACACTCCTGAGTCCTCTGCAATGTTACAGTCTAGAGCCTGGAGAATTGAGGGCAGTGTTAGGTTTAAAGTCTTAAATTCATGCTTCTAAATGTGTTCAACGTTTGGTAAATCCCATTATTTTCTACATAAATATAAATGTATCCACAAACAGCTTAACATCACCAGATCTTAAACTGAAAGACACCTTTAACAGCCATGACTAAATACTAATGAATGATTTGAACCAGAAATATCAAATATTGGGAGGTTTTAAAGCCCCAAACTCATACTCATTCTCACTATTTGGTTTTTTTTTTTTTTTTTTACTTCTAAAACCTTATTTGTGCAAAGGTAGCTTTGACATGATAAAAAGTTGCCATTTGGTGAGAGCTATATAATTTTCTTATTTGTCATCAAGCATTTATAAAGATATGGTGAAATGTCATATTCTTCTTAAATAGTAGTACATAGACAATGTTTTTCTACAGCATAGTACAGCTGGCTAATGTGCAATTTTAAAGTAAATTTTTAGTATTAAATTATTTTACTTTCTTTAATTTTATAGGTAGTAATGGTTTCTCAAACCTTCATAGTAAAGACTAGTAAAACATCTGATTATTAGTATTGCCTAAAATAAATTCAACCTAAAACCTCTTAAGATCATCTCAGTTACATCAACAACAGCAAAAAGTGAGCTCTGTATGACAAAAAAGGCAGATGCTTCCAGGCGAATTGTATCATTTCACAGGAGAAATTTATCTCAATCTGCACTTGAGTTTCAGGAGTGCAACAGTGCAAGCACAGTGCCAACGAGAATAAAATTCGAATTCTGATTCCTGACCACCCCTGTTAGTTTCACTGAGGGAAACAGGTCTGCAAATACAAAAGGTCCAATTAGTTCCAGCAATCATTTCACAAAAGATTCCATCTTTTATAGGGAATGCCAAACAAAAGAGGGTGGAAACTGCCCCAACCTGCCAGCACCACTGGGGGTGAGACTCCAGAAAACTTATGTTCTTCTGACTCATGGGTCAACGACCTATCCATAGACTCCACTTTTGAATATCCATATGACCTGAGAGGAAAAGACAAGGTCTGTGGGCTGTAGCTTGCTGACAAGCTACAAGTCTAGGTAAGATATTCAGAAGGAGTCAGAAAAATCTTGACTTCTGCAACTCAGCCTCAGACAGTAGCACTGGTAATTCCAATTTCCCTGTGGGTGTAACACATTCAAGGAATAAAATTGCTGTAACCAAAGAATGGACTATTCTTCAGCTGGAACAAAAGATGGTAGAGACAGCATCAATTTTTTGAGCATATGGGTACCACAAATGCCTTAGACAACTTTAGAGTCTGATAGCATTTTCATGGGAAGCCCCTCCTTAGGAAAACATCATGTTCTCAAGCAGATAAAGACTAGCTCATTGAAATAACTGAAGGGACAACTAGAAAAAGAGTTCTAGCACTGGGAGCTACCTAACTGCTCCAACCCTATTCTAACCAGATGTCATTTTCCACCCATGGGTCAAGATCTGCCCACAAACTAAGACCCATTTCTACTTTGGGCTACAATAATGTTTGGAGTCTGACCTCAACAGCTTTGCAAATCATCAAATTTTTCTCTTGCTTCTGGGACCCATAACTGTTTGCCTAAGCATATTGCTTGTATTCTGGCCCTTGATTTCCTATTTCTGACCTAGGTCCCTGATTTCCATATGACTTCCTAAGCTTCCATATCTGGTTTGGATCCATAACAATTTCTTGACCCTGCATTTTTGGACCACATAAAATACTGACTTAACGTTTGGTTCCAATCCTCATCATCACTGGGCATTCTCATGCCACTTTGAGCCCTGAGCTCAAATTCCCATCTCTACCAACACCAGCAGCTTTAGCCAAGACCTAATCTTCTCTTAGGTCCACCTGCCTTTCCAAGTTTTCCCGTTAATCAATCACATTGATTTACCCAAGCCCTGGCTTCTGATTATAAACTGACCCTGATATGGCAAAACCAAACCACAGTTGGTGCATTCAATATCTGACTGCTGGTCTGACAAATACACTACTAAAATGTGAAAACTACTTGTTGAGTACTACTATGGGTATTCTGTGTGTGTGTGTGTGTGTGTGTGTGTGTGTGTGTGTGTACAATTCTCACAAAAATCTAGTAATGTTTATATCATGTTTTCCATTTTACAGGCAGAAAACAAGAAGCCCAGAAGTACAGCAATTTACCCTAAGCCACACCACTAATAAAAGGTAGAAGAAAGTGACAGATCTATTTCTGTCTGACAGTAAAAGCATTCTCTGTGGGAGACCGTTACATGAATGTCCCTTGATAAATGCTACCTCTTGTTATTTTTAACCTTATGTGGTCTCTCCCATGCTGATTCTGGCTTAGCTATATGACATGCTTTAGTGAAAGGACACTGACAAACATGATACAAGCAAAGGCGTGATAAGCACTTACACGTTGGACAGGCCTTGTTCATTTAAAATACCTGCTCTTGGAGCCAGCCACCATATAAAAAGTCTGACCAGTCTGGGTCTGCCATGCTGTAAGGAAGCCCAAAATTATTAACATGTAGAAGCCATGTAGATGAGCTTAGAGGTACCAGGTATGTGACTTAAGCTTTCTTGGACCTTCCAGCCTAGACCACCTACCTATAAAATGTAGCCAACTGAGTGACCTAATCAATACCACCTAGAGCAGAAGACTTTCTCAGGCAAGACTTGCCCACAAGAAATAATAAATTGTTGTTTTAAGCCACAAAGTCCAATCCAGGACTTGCTGGGTTAGAAAATAGAATTATTTCTCGTTCTCAGCCCCTCCAGATGGCAAAAGGTTCTCAGAGTAAGAAGTGGTTTCTGATCAAATCCAGAGAGCTGCTAGCAAATCCAGAGAGCTGCTGATAAAATGTGGTCTCAGAGCAAATGTCAAATCAAGGATGGGGCAGTAAGATCTCTCTTAAAACCCTTGTAAGGTACACTCAGCTGGAAGATAAGGGCTTCTAAAAATCTTAAGGATGTTGCTCCATAGCATCTTGACTCCTAGCCTAAAGTCAGAAAATGTCTATCTTAAAGAAATTTGTGGGAATAGCTTTTACTTAATGAAATGGACTATAATTGGATACATGGGAAAACCACAAAGTTTTAAAAGGAACTGTGCCTTCTTGGACAAAATGAAAAGAGAGGCCTCTAAACTTTTACTGGCATAAAACAAGGCTGAGAAAGCCACTCAGCTACAAACATGGGCCTTTTTTTTTTTATGGAAAAGGAGGATGATTTAGAGGACAGAGCCAAGAGCCACTGAAAACAATGGAATAGAAAAATCACACCCAGAGAACTGGGCCCTTCTTAAGAAGCATTCTTTGTCCCTAGATTTGAGGGAATTGATAACATGTTCCCAGTTGGATTTCAGAATTTCTGTGAAACAGTGGTTGCTACGTACCTCCCATTTCCCTTCTTTCGAATGGCCAGGTCTACTGCCAGAAATACAATAATCCTTGTCTCATCATTGTGTGTTGGTGGATAGGGATGTACAGAGATTATATTAATCTATTGAGAAATCAAGTCTCTGGATCAAGAGAAGCTATACCTGAAAAGGCTCAACTTCAGATGTACCTGATTTAGATGAAAAGATCCTGGACTTAGAGCCTGAGAACTAATTCTGTAATGTGATGAAACTTTCAGGGAAGAAAAAGGAAATTGCTGTGATGCTGGTCACCAACCATTCCTCTCCTCCCTGTCCACATATGCTGCTCTTCACACCACAAAGTGATTCTATTTTTCTCCCCTCGACTAGGAGCTAGATCTGTGACTTACTTTGACCAACAGAATGCAACAGAAATGATGCCCTGGGGCTTTTGAGCCCATTACTGACAGATTTTACTTTCACTCTCTGGGAAGCAAGCTGTCATGCTGTAAAGAAGCTTGGGCTAGACTACTGAATGATGACAAACCACATGAAGAGTTTGATGATGAAACTTATGTGTCAACTTGGTTAGGCCACCGTACCCAGATATTTGGTCAAACACATCTGGATACTGATTTGAAAGTAATTTTCAGATGAGATTAACATTTAATCAGCAGACACTGAGTAAAGCCGATTACTCTCTATCATTGTGTGGGACCCATCCAATCAGTTGACAACCTCAAGAAAAAGAACAATATCCCCAGGAAAGAAGGAACTCTTCCAGTAGGCTGCCTTCACACCTGAGTTGCAATATCAACTTCTCCCTGGTTCTCCAGCCTGCCAGCCCACCCTGCAGATTTTGGATTGCCATCTTCCATGATCACTTGAGCCAATTACTTAAAATAAATGTGTGTGTATATACATCCTGGTAGTTCTGTTTCTTGGGAGAACCCTGACTACTACAGACAAAGAGAGACCATACAGAGAAACCATGAGCAGCACATATGTGAGTAAAGGCTTCTGGGACTTCCCAGCCCAGCTCAGCCACTCATCAGATGCAGCCAAGTTGATGCCATGTGAAGTAAAAGAATCACCCACCCAATCCCTGCCCAAATGTCTGACCCAACAAATCTTGAGGAAAAAATAAATGATCACTTTAAGCCACTAAGTTGGGGGTTCACTACATAGTGTTAGGTAAGTAAAACATCTTGTTTTCTAACCATCCATCTTAGAAATAAGCTTACTCTCCCTCAGAGTTTTAGCTCTGAGGACAGTCCAGGGTCAGCCTATAACTGGGAATTTGCCAAACTCCAATCAGTGAAACCCAATTTCATTCAAACCAATTATTTGGGATCACGTTTCCCTCTATATAATGACCATTTGGGGATTTTTAATAGATAGCACAGCTATTTGGTCACCTTATGGCTTCAGCCTTCACTTAAAGGACTATTTATAAAAATAAGAAAGGGGTATAAGCCCAAACAAAGATACTGCAAGGGGAAAAGCTCAGCCCTCTTACACAAAATTCTATTGGCCCCTAGAGTCTTTAAGTAACAATAAATTAGGGATGGAGTCATTGGAATGCGAGAAGGGCTGCTGCAGTTGTCACCGAGTCACTCAATGACATGCAATAAGAATAACTGGGCACAGCTTTACAGCCCAAGAGAATAGTATTAGTGAATGGGCACAGCCACGGAAGCCTTTGAGGATCCAAGAATAATGAGGTCAATTAAAGCCTGCCTATCTCTGTTCTAGGAAAATATCACACTGTAGCTACCTTGAGACCCAGGCTCAGGGTACAGGCAGTGCTGTAGCATGTGGCAAACAACAAGAGTGGATGCAGAGTGCTGTGCAAAGCTGCTCAGAATAATAATTCACTGTGATTTTGAGCATGTGATCCATCTGCCAATGCAGAAAAATAACACATTTGAGGATATGTTTATTTATGTGAAGAGTGCAAATTTTATATTCTCATTAGCATATTGAATGAAAGGCTGAAGTCAAATTCCAAGTCAATTTTCTGGGGCTCTGTGTTAGGTGCAAGAGTACTAAATACACCAAGCATACTTTTTATTAACCCTTCTGTAAGTCTAGACATTGCTTTTCCTCCTTACCCCTCGACTCTCCTTACCCCACCAAAAAATCAGGAACAGGCTCTGTCTTTAATGTGTTCTGCTGGTGGACTGCTTCAAGTTCATTGTCAAGAAGCACATTTCGACAGTAAATATTGAATATTTTTGTATAATTAATAGGACCAAACATTTCTTCTCTTTACCCCTGGCACTGTATTAATGGCTGCTGTCTTCCTACTGTGGTTTTGTCAAAGATTCCAGTTTAGAAGTCTGGATAGAACAGCTTGAAAAATCATCATGGGAGTGGTTCTGACAGCTTCATTCTCCCTAAAAAGAGCTCCTTTTCCAAAATGGACTTAACTTAGAAGATGGAATTTAAAAATTCTTCAGAGGGACTCCTCTGCCATCCCTCCCCTCCCCTAGGTTCCCTCCAATCCTTTGAATAACAATAAGTCACTGTATTTGCTGAATTTCTGTAGCATGAGAAATACTGCAGTAGGAGAAATGGGAAATTAATTGACCATATGGAGTGTGCCTAGACTCAAGAATTTTACAATATTTTTGGTAAGGTCTTAAAATGCCTTCCTTTAATCATAATACACTAAAAAAATGTGCAAACCAATTATGGCTGCAAGTTTTTGCCATACTTACCTCTTTCTATTAAAGACAGAGATAACAACTGAAGTTCTTGAAAGTATCCCAGCTCTAAGAACTCACAGTCCCCGTTACACCTCACCATCTTCCTTCTCCTCTGCTATGGCTGCAAAGCTAACAACGTCCACTACAAATGTGTCCCTGTGCCTGTGTGGGCCCCTAACTGCTAGTAAGTAATCACTTGTTTCCGCCTCAGTTGACTCCCTATCACATACCCCACAGTGATGATTCCAATTCATCTATTTTCCTTAAGCTCCTCTTTTATTTCCCTGGTCCCCTAATTCATAAGGTATTTCTTTCTTGTACCAAGTGGAAACCCTTAAATTGCCATATCTCTATTTCAAAAACACTAAGTCCTCTTGCATCTTCATCTCATTCCTCCTCTTCCTCCTTCCGATGCCGATTCCTCAGCACACATGTATTCTCATCCCTAACTGCGACCAGCTAAGAGACATTAATGCTCCATTGAATATCTCTCTCTAGCACAGAGAGGTAATATGATGGAGTGGTTAAGAGCAAGCCTCTGGAGTTAGACCTTCTGAGTTGCTATCCTGACATCATCACCTGTTCGTATGAGTTTGGGCGAGTAACATAACCTCCCCATGCCTTAGAAGTACTTATCTCACAGCTCACGCAGCTCAATATTAAAGAAACAAACAACCCAATCCAAAAATGGGCAGAAGACCTAAACAGACATTTCTCCAAAGAAGACATACAGATGGCCAAGAGGCACATGAAAAGCTGCTCAACATCACTAATTATGAGACATGCAAATCAAAACTGCAATGAGGTATCACCTCAAACCAGTTAGAATGGGCATCATCAGAAAATCTACAAACAACAAATGCTGGACAGGGTGCGGAGAAAAGGGAACCCTCTTGCACTGTTGGTGGCAATGTAAATTGATACAGCCACTATGGAGAACAGTATGGAGGTGCCTTAAAAAACTAAAAATAGAATTATCATATGATCCAGCAATCTCACTACTGGGCATATACCCAGAGAAAACCATAATTCAAAAAGACACATGCACCCCAATGTTCACTCCAGCACTATTTACAATAGCCAGGTCATGGAAGCAACCTAAATGCCCATCAACAGACGAATGGATAAAGAAGATGTGGTACATATATACAATGGAATATTACTCAGCCATAAAAAGGAATGAAATTAAGTCATTTGTTGAGACGTGGATGGATCTAGAGACTGTCATGCAGAGTGAAGTAAGTCAGAAAGAGAAAAACAAATATCATATATTAACGCATGTATGTGGAACATAGAAAAATGGTACAGATGAACCGGTTTGCAGGGCAGAAGTTGAGACACAGATGTAGAAAACAAACGTATGGACACCAAGGGGGGAAAACCGTGGTGGGGTGGGGATGGTGGTGTGCTGAATTGGGCTATTGGGATTGACATGTATACACTGATGCGTATAAAATTGATGACTAATAAGAACCTGCAGTATAAAACAAACAAACAAACAAACAAAAAACCAACTAATACTAAACTTTCTTTGGGTTATTTGTATGGAAATATGTTAATATAAATGTTTCAGACATTACATGAAATTTCTAAAAATCTTATATGTTCTGGTATAATGTTATAAGTCATAATTCTAGTTATTACTTTAAAATGTATATCTCAGAAATAACTAAATTTCCTTGAACTTTCATCAACTCTTTAATCGTGGTCATTTTTAAGTCTTTTGTCATTTACAGACAGTTCTGGGTATACTCTGATGCTTTTGTGAAAATGTTCCTATAAAAGGGTTTCATCTTCAAGGAATTCATGGAAAAGACTGACAAGTACAGGTTTCTGGTAACTGACTATACTGTTGAACTGAATGAATAATCATTTTCAGAACTCTAATGGAAAACTGATGAATTCATAAAAGTGCTAACAAAAGATCAAGATGAAAAAAATTAATTACATAGGACTGAGTGAACTGATGAGGATGATTATAATTTTTGTGAATTTCTGTTTGAATAAAAAAAATAAGTACTTATCTCATAGATGTATTGTGAAGATTGAATTCGTTAAAGCATTCAGAACTCTGGTACCCAGTAAGCAGCCAAACATTGTTAGCTATTACTACCTTCAATCTTCCTTAAACCCTTTCTCTGCCTCAACTGTTTTCTTCATTCTTCCATACTCTTAAGCATCAGTGCTTTTTGTCTTCATTACTTCAATGCCAATCTTCTTTCGAAAGAGCGGTTTATATTCTATTTGTGCAACTTCAGTTGCAGCCCACACACCAATAATTCCCTAGACTACAGTTCAGAAGGGCCTGTTCCAATTCTTATCTTTCCTCATTTCTCCACCGACCACCGCTTTCATTTTAAACATGTCTTCCTGCCTCACTTGCATCACTCCAGATGCTCCTGATTTTCCTCTCACCTTCCAGACTTTTTTCTCTGATTCTCGGGGTCCTTTCCTTCCCTCCATTCCTAAGACAAGGTGTTTCCTGACATCTACTCTCTCTGCATCTCTGCTTCTCATGCTGGGATGCATTACAAGGCTGTGTGGTATGCAAAAGCACATCTACAGCCTCGAGAAGAACATGGTATGTTTGAATATTAGTCATTGTATTAGTATATTTGACTACAGCACCCTTGGACGCAAGCAGAATTCTACTATTTCAGGTCAGCAAATTTTATTTTTTAGCCCCCTAAATAGAATATACATGCAGTGAGCGATTGGAAAGTGCAGTACTCTAGAGCTGTTGGAGAACCAAGAGTCACTATCTCTGTAACCAGGTCAGTGAACTAACGCACTGTTAGGATCACAGATGGCACTCATAGCCCCTGAACATAGGGTGACAAGTGCCTTTCTAGATGAGCAGTTCATTTTTTGAAAAAAAAAAAAAGCAAGTGTTGTTGTTGTCTTTTTTTTTTTAATAAACCAGTGTGTTTTCCTAATTTCATTTTACATTGAACACATACACACACACTCTCACACGCAAACACACACAAAGCCTTTGGCTCCCGCAAGTTGATTAAACTTCCTACCACAATTGTACTTGGACAAATGTCCTATTTACAAACATGAAACTCTGTTTAGTTACATTTCCCATTGAAGTTAGTCTGAAAACAGCAACAAGTCTAGAGATTCAGACTTTAGAAAACTCAGTGTCACTCTATTTATTGCTTCAAAAATATATGTATTCTAAATTACAGTTTCAGTTGGAAATATTGAGAGGTGGTCAAAAACAGTAATGGTTGGAGCAAAAGGTTGTAAGTGGCAAAAATGCAAAAGATAAAGGAAATGCAGAACAATCTCGAAGCAGAGGGCGTGTCACAGGGAATTTGATGGCTCGAAATAACAGAGCACAGCCCCCAACCACAACTAGATAAATTGAAGTGAGCACAGTTGGCCACACATTTAGAAGGTATGTATTGATGCTCCTTTAAAAACATAGGTTTTCAATCACTGTGGAGATGCAATAAGCCTGTCTTGATGTCCACTGAATGGAAAAATCCTGACAAATAGCTCCCTGGAAACATCTCATTGAATATATAATATTTAAACCAATTTTGAAAACAGTTTGAAAGTTAAAAAGCTCAGAGAGAGAAATCTTGGCTGTGAGCAATGCTTCAAAAACACAGAGAAAAAAATTGCATGAAGCATCATCAAGGTTTGTTTCAGAATCACCGCAGGAGGCAGAACTCCAGACAAGGGAGGTTTGGTGGAGCACGGTGTGCTTGAATCTGTTTTGATTCAAAAACAGGCCACCAAGATGACAATGTGTACTTTTACAAGGCAAGCCATTGTTGAATAATCAAGAACCTGAAGATAAACTGGATTTTTACCTAATATTAGGATGAAAACTCACATACGAATGATCTAACTACTTTATTAGTCATCTACACTTATAATGGAGTCTGTCGAGGCGTGTTATTTGCTAAAGTACTTGAAGGTAGAACTGGCGAAGAAATCTTCAACAAAATATAAGCAATTTAGTTAGCATGATATTGACTAGAAAAAAATGTTGGACTCAAATCCATGTTAAGGAGGCCTTTGGAAGCACTAATATGCACAAAAGACATTATGCCCCTCACTGTGCCAGCAACCAATGATTTAACCTTTCATCCAGAATATTTTTAAGCTCCTACCGTGCCAACCACTATGCTAGGATTCAACACTGAATAAAACAGACATACGCTCATCCTTATAATATTTGCATTTACCAAGAGACAGCTTCAAAGGTTTTCTTTTTTTTTTCTTTGATTTTTCTCAGGCTGTTGAACAACTTAGTAAAACTGGATAATTTTGCAAAATACAGTATTTTTAATATTCTTCATTTTAGATAAAATTGTAATACAATGAGAAGAGACTTAGAAAGCTTACAATACTACCTAAATGCATTCTTACTCAAGCAAAAAATAGTACTCATGGTTAGTTTTTTAATCCAGTCATTCATTAGTTTATTTTCATGCAAATAACAGACATTATGATAAAACAAACAAAAACCTTAAATGTTATGAGTTAACTTATTGTTCACACTTCTAACAAATTGCAGGTCACATGGTATTGTTTATTTTAGCAGATTTCCCCCCTAACATTTGAACCTCATGATTCAACTATTCCAAGGTAAAATTATGGTGATGGTTTTTATAGAGTGTGACAAATTGTAACATGGAATAGAAGTTTGAGAGTTAAAAAGAGATATCAGAAGGTGAATAATTTGTGGCTCAGTCATTTACATGTGACAAAAAGATGGCATTAGTCACAAAACAAATATCATTATTCATATTTCCTTGTTGAAAATGTCCTTTATGAATATTTTCATGGGAGTGTAAAAAAAACTAACCGGTGGATCAGAGACTCTTTGTCTCCTACTAGACAAGTAGACAAGTGAGCCATTGACTCAACAAGTAGATGAGCTCATTCAAACTTTTGTCAAGATCAGCCTGACAACATGTCATCATCTTTCCTTTTGTGATTCTGACTTGCTCCTCATATACAGCTCGTGTCTTTAAGAATGATTTTCTGAGTACCCATACGTATCTGTGAATTTGCCTCCTTTGAATAAGGTGACTCCAAGACAGAGAAGAAAATGTATAGATATGCTGAACCCAAAATACATGATTAGCTGCCTTTAATTTAGCCCTATTATACATGAAAGTGATCAACTCAATGAATAAAAACATAGGGACTCATCTTTTAGTCATTACTTTCCCTCAACACCTACAAGAATCCATCAGCCATTCCTGTCAGCTGTTATTTCAGTTTTTACTTTTGGCCCCATGCGACTCATTTGCCACACAGCAGGCTGAGGAATCATTTAAAAATCTAAATCAGATCATTAATCCCCTTGCTTGAAGTCCTCAGTATTTGCTGGGGCATTGAAAATAAAATTCACTTCTTGGCATGGTCTGCCAATCCCCTGTTCACTCTTTGAACTTCATTCTGTGCCATAATTCCCTACCCTCCTTTTGTTCTCCATAGTAGCCTCCTCACATCCGAAGGCATTTACAGATGTGATTTTTTTGCCCAGATGACTTGTTCCCCAGCTCTTAACTCAACTGTATCCTCCTAGTTACTCAAAAGCTTCTTAGACCATGCCCTCTCACTCCCCCACCACTCCTGATTCCATTACTATGTTTTGCTTCCATCCTAGTACTTACTTTCTGAAAAATACTGTCCATTTTTTGAATTTCTTGCCTATTGTTGGTTTCCATCTTACTGGGCTGTAAGCTCCAAGATGGGCTTTGCTTGTTTCAGTCACAGGCATATCCCTAGTGCCTGAAATGGTGTCTAGTGCATTCAGTAAAGAATTGTTGATTAAATAAACGAATCTCAATACAGCATAATCTTGCCCATTAATGAATGAATCAGGAAGAAATTTAAGTGTGACTAGATCATGGAGTAGAAGGAAGAATCTACACATATTTTTAAAAAAATAAAACACATGATACTAAAGAAATGTTGCACTTTGAAGTATGCCACCAGAGAACCTGGGTTAAAACTTTGATCTCCTCTGTGATTCTGGGTTCATGAATGAGTTGGAGAATTCTGAGGATCTATGCTCTGTATTCTATCCCTGACAATATCATGCTCTCTCATGGCCTCAACTGTCATTCATTTCTAAGCAGAGGACCCTTAAATATTTCTCTCATCTCTCATGCTCTATCTGCCCAAACACAACATCATTCCTCAGAGCCAGACCCTCTTCCTCTGCTCCTTATCTCTGTCAGGCTGCTGGCCTTCGATGAATTCTCTTTGCCTCTTTCCTCTATCTTCTGTGTTTCTTCCCCTCCCCTCAACATGCACCTTGGCAAAATTCTTCAAATCAGTCCTTTGTTTCTGCAGCCACTACCCTGGGTCAGATGTCCTTCCTTGCCTGCCTAAACTATTGTTAAACTTTTATAATTGGTTTTCCTTAGTATAATTGTTCCCTCCTTCCAATCCATCCATCCCAAGTCATAGCTCTATTCATTTTACTCCCCAGCTCAAAATCTTCCATGGTTTCCACTGACTGCAGAAAATAATCCCAATCTCTTAAAAATGAGCACACTTCATAAAATGCCCCTGACTGATAATCCTCAACCACCTCTTCCAATTCTTTGCACTAATAACTCTCCATTCTACAGACTCTATTTTTTTTTAACCTCTGATCTTTGCTCTCAATATTATCTCTGCCCAGTGTGCCCTTTCCCATGAGCCCTGCATTCTGGACACGTAATACCTGTTGATTTGCTGAGTAAATAAACCTCTGTCTTTGTTTCAAGGTCAAGCCTTTGGCAACTTCTCCATAAGACCTTCCCCAATCCCTTTAGTCAGACTACCCTCTCCCTTCTCTAGGTATCTATTGTACTTGATAATTCTATTTCAGTATAGTAAGCACACTCTGCTTTCCAGTATAACTAATTGGGTACATGTCAGTCCTTCCCACTAAATTGAAATTTCCTTTATGGCTAGGACTATGGTTAATCCATTAAGAATCCTTCTGTAGCACCAGCTAGTTAAATTGAAGGCAATTGTTGAAGTTGAGATGAGAGTACAGTGTTTGTGGTGGTGGTTAACACTGAGGATGTGGTAGACAAGGTGAGTTGTGCATATGACAGTGGTGGGATGGAAGCCCCAGCACTATCCTCAGTGATGTGGAAACCTGTCACACTGTGAATTATATTCTCAATTTTGGCTACCTAAAATCCTTAATCAACCCAGGTAAATGCACCAAGGAGCTCTTAGACCATAACTGGAGGTTATATAATCATTCCAATCTTCACCCATTAATGTCTAAAGTGCTTGGTTGAAGCATTGGGTAGGAGTCAAGAGCAATTGATCTAATTAATTCCCCTATCCTTAAGCCCCAATCACACAGACTTCTCCTCAATAACCAAGACCCAAATTGTGCTGACAAATTTGGTTAATAACTAGGATCAGTGGAGCTGAAAACTGTAAACCAGATACTTCCAATGAAACAACCATTCCTGTATTCAGAATAAAAACCTATAGTCAAGTTTTGAAATCAGTATAAGCCAAACCTTAAAGAGCTATACAATTTTAAAAATAAACACACTCCACAATCATATTTTATTTATAGGTAATGTGGCACCTTAAAATTCAATGCTTTGTTGAAAATGGGTGTAGAACATAAAAATGTAGCGGACAATTCAAACCGTTCACATTTTATTTCTAAAAAGAGAGTATTTCCTTATATTCAGAGATATGTATCTTCTTTGACGTCTTTAGCATCTTTTGAAATGTATATGAGAAAAGGGGTATGGGAGATCACTACTCATAATTAAAGAAACTCTGCTTTATTCCATTGATACAGAAGAAGTCTTTTGATTGAACAAACATTAATTATGAACAAAAAACTTAAGTCTTTCATGTGGTAAATATATCTTCAGGAAATCAAACATTGCAGGGGCTATTTGCTTTCCTTTATTTCACTACCACATCAGTTCCCATCACATCCTGCCATTGTGGAGCAAATCAAAACAAGAGCCAGGAAATCACAGTGGCCAAAAATTGGTGCAAGTCTGCAGGCTGCTGCAAACATTCAGAACAGCAGCAGTGAGAAACCCACAGATAATTTACATGTACATTCTCCCTTTAAATGTGTTTGAATCAAAACCAAAGTAGATTTCAATCCTGCCTAATGGAAAAAGAAAAAGTTCATGTACACAATTTCAATCTAACTCTTTACCTGCTGCTAAACCACCACTTTTTACTGAAATTCCACATTAAAAAATTGTAAGATATGTATGGTAAGAGTATTTAACAGCAGTATCTCTCTTATCTGTGGTTTCACTTTCTGCAGTTTCGGTTGCCTGTGGTCAACTGAGGTCCAAAAATATTAAATGGAATATTAAACAATTCATAAGTTTTAAATTGCATGCCTTTCAGAGTAGTGTGATGAAATCTGGTGCTGTCCCACTCTGTCCTGCCCAGGATTTCCAACCATCTATAGCATAATAGCTCAATGATTCAGGATCATCCAAAGCAGATGATCCTCCTTCTGACATATTACCAGAAGATCAATAGTTGCCTAAAGCTGCACAGCAATCCCTCCCTCATTCATTTCACTTCATCTCATCACGTAGGCATTTTATCACCTTGCATCATCACAAGAAGGGTGAGTAAAGCAAAATAAGATAGCTTGAGAGAGAGAGAGACCACACTCACATAACTTTGATTACAGTATATTGCTGTAATTGTTCTATTTCACTATTAGTTATTGTCATTAACCTTTTACTGTGCCTAATTTATAAATTAAACTTCATCATAGGTACATATGTATAGGAAAAAAACATAGTATATATAGGTTCAGTACTATCCACAGTTTCAAGCATCCACTGGGGGTCTTGAGATGTATCCCCTGTGAATAAAGGGGGACTACTGTACTAAAATACCTATCCAAATTATGCCAAATCTGGATCTATAATGAGGACGGATAAAAGCAAATAGTATGTCTTACAATAAGAGAGACAGAGAGAAACTACTGATCATTCAGTAAAGGTTAAAATAATGAATTATTTAGCTCACGGACAAAACGGTCAAAACCTGATGTAATTATATATATATAGGAAATATACCACAGACTATCAGCGAAGTTGAAGCAAATTATACGAAAAATAAAATCAGCTTTATTTACTAGCCATTATCTTTAGAAGCTATAATGAAGCATCAATATTTTACTATCAGTTGGTTAGTGAGAGACACAATAAATTGTCTTTTTAATAGAGCCTTGGAAATAGAAGAATTTGGTAATTCAGGGAAATACAGTAAAATCTTATTATAGATTGAGCTATATTTAAGAAAAATGATGACTCTTTTGAAGACAGTAACCAATAGAATTAGTGACTTATTGGAAAGAACATAAGTCTATTCCTCTTTAAACTGTGGTAAGTTGACATTTACCCATTTCATTTGATCAATGTGTATAGTCACACTGAATAAATCAGGCTTTTTACTTTGGCAAAACTTACTACATCCTTTCTACTTCTCTATCATGTATTTATCTGTAGAATTACAATATTATTTTAAACTTCCCTTTCATGACCCCAAAACAGTATTTTCTGAGCCATTCTATAAACTCAAAGGGTAAGACAGTCTACAGAGAGTCAGTTGTTCTCAGTAGGAAGGATGCTCATTCTCATGATATGTTACCTTGGTGTCATATAAAACACATTGTGGGCTTTGGAATAGTACAGTCCTGTGTTCAAATCCTACCTTTTCTAGGCAATTCACTAACCCTCTCCGAGTTGCTTCCTGTACAATCTGGGATAACTTACTGGGTAAGATAGTTGTGAGAAGTAAATGAAAGCACCTGTCATAGAGCTTTCCACAGAGTTGTCATTCAAAAACATGATTTTCCCCTCTTTGCTACTTTTTCATGGGTCCTTTTAGGTGACAGTGTAAAGCAGGAGATATTGCAGAAGGTTGTGAAACTTTGTTGCTGTTCAGAGCTCCTCAAAAAGAAAAACTACATCCATCTTTGAAATCTATATTGCATATTTCAAAGAACTGCAGGTCTCCTTCTTGAAAAATCTTTACGTCTTTGCAGGCAGGTCAGCAGAAAACTTAATATGGCATCATTTTGTGGATAACCCATGGTCATCATCACCAAATAAAACATCTCGGTATCAAGCATCTGACTCTCCTGAAAGTGCCATTGTGATCAGAAATCATCTCCAGATTTGGCAAAACAAATGTCTGTATCCAAGTCTGCACACAGTGTCTCTTTCCCAATATATTTTCAACTGAGTCTCTACCCGCTGAGATCTACATATCACTGGTAAAGTGCCTCACCTTTCATCTGTGCTGTTTTTTGGCAAAGCACTAATTTTCCTTGAGAGACTGGCAGAATTTTCTTTCACTGTCAAATTCTACCTTTGGTTGTATACTGAGAACTAGAACATAAAAATCCCCAGCAATTTATCTCGAATGTCTGATAACCACCTCATAAATAATTGCTTTGGGTTTTGAAGAGCTTTGCAATAAGAATTTCAAAGACAAGACATTCAAACCTCTCTTTAAAAGTCAATGTTGATGGTTCTACAAGAAAGTAGATGCCTTGGTTATCCTACCATTTTTATACTCCAGGACTCAAAAATATAGTCTCAAAAAGAGTGAGTAAGATGGTACATTTTATGTTGTACATTTTTTTACTATAATAAAAATAGAGTGAATGATACTAGGTAGCTAAAAAATCTGTTAAAGTCAAGTAATTGCCATTAGCCTAACCATTAATCTCAGTATTAATTTCGCCCACCTGCCAGGCAGATGTGTCCATCATTCTTGATGACACCCTATGCACTTAGAGATTCTGCCCATTAGCAAGCTGAAAACTGGTGTGGGCTTTTTGGAGAGGGGCATTTTCACATCATCTGGATAAGTCGAAGGGTCATGTAAGATCACAGTCATCAACACAATGTCTAGAATCAGTGGTGAAAGCAGAGCAGAGAGAGGAATTTGGCAATAGGCATGTGAGAAAAAGACACAGAGTTTGTTCCCAGTTTTTTTTTTCTCCAGTAAAAATATTTCTAGGGTAGGTTCTTGGATGAAATAAAAAATAATATATATTGTTGACTCAGAGTCCTTTTCATGAGCTATAGATAAAGGACTACAAAGTTTCAAAGAAGTCTTGAGACTCCTTTCTTCACTGGTAGACTATATCATACTATCTTAGAAGGTAAGTAGGAACTTCCTGGGTGAAAAAGATGTGAGAAGGGCAATAATGTGGGGAGAAGTGAATAGGAAGAGCATATACACAAAAACAAGAATTATGCAAATTAAGGATAGTTTCAGGGGATGGTAGAGTTCAAGGTTTTTAGAAATATGGTTATGGGTGGTGAGTGTATTAATTTCTCACTGTTTCTATAACAAATTACCACAAACTTAAAAGTGTAAAGCAGCACAGATTTATCCTCGTACAGTTCTGGATGTCAGAAGTCCAAAATTAGTGTTAGCAGGCTTGGTTCCTTCTAGAGATACCAGGCAGGAGTCCATTCTTTTCCTCTCCCAGCTTCTAGAGGCTACCAATGTTCCTCAGCTTGTGGCCACATCATACCAATTTCTACTTCTGTTGTCACATTACATTCTTACATCTCTCACCTTCTTGCCTCTCTCTTATAAGGCCTCTTATGATTATATTTAGGATCCACCTGGATAACTAAGGTGCATATCTCCACCTCAACATCCTTAAATTAATCACATCTGCAAAGTTTCTTTTGCCAAAGTTTCTTTTTTCATATACTTACAGGTTCCAGAAATTATGGTATGAATGTCTTTGGGGGCCCTTATTCAGCCTACCACAGCTGGTAATAAAAATTATGATAATATCTAACATTATGATGTGGTAGTCACTACACTAGGCACTTTACCTGCATTATGTAGCCATTTCTCTTTCTCTGAAAGATGGGAATGATTAAGGATAATATTTAAAATATTTAGAAACATATATCAAGGCATTGAGCAATGGGATTGGATTCCAGACATAGTCCTGGAGCTCTCACTTCTGCATAGCTCTTTCTCTGCTGGATCCACATGGTCCCAGGAAAGCAGTCAGG
Organism: Mesoplodon densirostris; assembly: GCF_025265405.1. Lineage (NCBI taxonomy): Eukaryota > Metazoa > Chordata > Mammalia > Artiodactyla > Ziphiidae > Mesoplodon > Mesoplodon densirostris. The sequence goes on from NC_082663.1 coordinate 48,225,524, forward strand.
AAGTCCATGCTGTGCTATGTGAGTTTACTGATCGAATTGATAGTAGCTTACTGCACACATATTGGAGGCAGGCCCGCTGCTAAGTATTTTACATACTTTATCATAGCTAATCCTTACTTTAACCTTCCTGGGGAGAGACTGTTATCTCCATTTTACAGATGAAGAAAATAAGGCTCAGAGAAGTTAAATAACTTGCCCCTGTTCATACTGAGACTCACTATGACAACAGGACCCAAACTCTGTGATATTGTAAACCCCCTCTTCCTTCCATCAGGTTACACTGTGTCTTATTCCAAAATCCAAAATAATAATACTATCTAGAGATACTTAAGGATCATCAAACCAAAACGATGGTCTGTATAATAAATTACATATTAGATTTGTGAAAATAACATAGTGGGCTCTTCTTTAATGACAGAAGTTATTATGGCCACCTCTGCTCCCCAACAGAGAGGGTCCAATCATTAAGTCAAATAACCAAGATAGTTCTTGGGGGGGGGCCAGTAAGGCTCATCCCAATGTTTGCATTGCCAAAGGAATCTCAGTGATATCATGTGGGCCTCCCAAGTATGAGGCTTGACACAAGGAAGTCTTTGGTGTTTTAAATCTCTACCATTGGCCATTCTACTGGAGCCAATGTAACATTCCCAGCACATTCAAACTGTGAATTTTTTAATGTTACACAACAAATAAAATTAATTATACTCTTCTCAGTTTGCTTAGGCCTACAGAATTTAACAGATATCAAATATATGACACCAACTGATGAGTTTCAAAGTAAAGTTTAGCTGGAAATATTACAGTCATCATCTTTCATCATTGCTTGGAAATATCATATTCATTTTTGTTTGATGTGCAACAAATGAATTTATTCATGTGAAACTGTTGGATTTTTTGTTAGTTTTCTGAAAAAATAATTATTAAAAAGAAAAGAGAGGGCTTCCCTGGTGGTGCAGTGGTTGAGAGTCCGCCTGCCGATGCAGGGGACACGGATTCGTGGCCCGGTCTGGGAAGATCCCACATGCCTCAGAGCGGCTGGGCCCGTGAGCCATGGCCGCTGAGCCTGCGCGTCCAGAGCCTGTGCTCCGCAACGGGGGAGGCCACAGCAGTGAGAGGCCTGCGTACCGCAAAAAAAAAAAAAAAAAAAAAAAAAAAAGAAAAGAGAAATCACCTGCAAATTCATAAGATAAACATGGCTCTAAATATTTCAAATAACATGTATCACTGGATCCAGGCACAAATGTCCTATGATTTGTGCACACACCCTCGTACAGAACATAACAGTGTGAGGACCCACCAATCAGTGCCTTCAAGTTAAAATAAGGAGGAAATTTTGTTTATTTTCAGCAACATCTGGTCCCCTGACATATGGTAATTCCTACATATAAAACAACAAAAAAGGATATGAGCTCATCAGCAGAGTGAATCACAATAACAAACAAGGTGGCTGATGCGATATTAAAAAGGTGTTGGTAAATTTACACACAATGTTAACCTAATGATTTATTCCACTTTCTCTGCAAATGCCCATGAATATATCCGAAAAGGCATATATATATTCATACCTTCAAAATCTTTTTTAAAAGAACATTGGAGAAGTCATAAAATTCACAGAATTTTGGAAAAGAAATGAACAAATCCTGAGTCTCCTTTATGACCTGACACTGAGTCAGTGCCGTCTAGCCACCAAGAGGACCTAACAAGGGCCTCCGTTCCCCAGTTAACCTTGTGTCCTTACAGGCCTAGGTGCCCACCTCTGTGGGGATGAAGTAAATCTGGTCAATGAACCCTGACTTGGACATTTCAGGGTCCTTTGGTTTACTCAAACCAAACAGTACTTTGTTTATAAATGGTCTTAAAATTTCATTCATGCCCAGGAGGGTGGGGGCAAGGGAAGGAGAGAGAAAACATGAAATACGTACAAAATCCCAAATGCATACTATTTCTAAATATTTGATCTTATGATAAATCTTAACATTATCTCTGGCTGCAAGGGTGAGAACTCATTATGAGATGTTATCAGAGACCAGAAGAATCCCACGCACTTCAATTAGCTAGATGCGAGGTTAATTCAGATAGGACTTTATGGTTCTCCATCACAGCACAAAACCAAAGCAAGAATATATACATAATAATACTATCTTGTGGGTAGGGCTGGAGAGAGAAGAAGCCATTACAAAATTCTGAAGGTGAGGGAGCCAGAGTATACTATAAGCATTATGTGTTAAAATGTTTAGCACCTAAAAATTTTAATAGATGTATAAAGTACAGAACTAAAAAGCTCATTTGAACATTTCCCCAAACCATTTTTATAACATTTCAATGGGGAAATAAAAGACAAGCATTGTTATTTTCATTTTATAGGCAGTAGATTTTCACATAAAGTTTTAAGGTTCATGAGTTGTCCCTAATTTGTTTCCATTTCAAATGAGAGAGTAATGTATTAATTTATAATTGGCTCTTATTAACACTTGTGACATATCTTTTCTACTTCAGGCCCATTTATTCATTAATTTACTCATTCATTGGTCCTATTAATATTTATTAGTACCTATGCTGTGCCAATGGCTATGCCATGTCTCAAAACTTCAAGGCTGAACAAGAGGGAGAATTCTCTCTGCCCTCGTGAAGTTTCTAGTAAAACAGAGAAGACATATATTGGACAATAATCCCCAAAATAACTAATAGATTAATTAAATAAAATGAGTGTTACAAAGGAGACATACAACACATTATGAAAGCATATAACTCCTAACCCATTTATATACAGTTTTTTTTCAGCTGAAGAAATCAAAGCTAGTATTGAAATATGGAACATAGGTGTCCAACTTTTATTCTGATGGTTTGTTTGTTTTTTTTTTGCGGTACACGGGCCTCTCACTGTTGTGGCCTCTCCCATTGCGGAGCACAGGCTCCAGACGCAAAGGCCCAACGGCCATGGCTCACGGGCCCAGCCGATCCGCGGCATGTGGGATCCTCCCAGTCCGGGACACGAACCCGTGTTCCCCGCATCGGCAGGTGGACTCTCAACCACTGCGCCACCAGGGAAGCCCTATTCTGATGGTTTTTATTCTTCAAGTGATTTCTTGAACAACACTAAAAGATCTTAAGACAACTACTTTGTTTTAGTGTTATGGTTATTATCAAATTGATCTGCAATAAAATTTTACATCAAAAATTAGACATCATATAATCAAAATGAAATATAAATGATATGCTTATATCAATATTAATTTGAAGATTTGGGAAAAATTAGTTGCTTCCACTTTTTTTTTTCTTGCAGGTCATATTCAGTTTTGAAAAATCCCATATAAAACAAAGTTCTTACTACCTATGTCTAAGATGTCTGTGTCCCTGAAACCATGTAATCCTGTGTTTTTAATTTAACCCACACCAAAATATTTATTTATAATTTCTGAATTTTAAGATGCTTTCTAGTCTAATCAAAAACCCACAGATGTCCTTTCCTCAGCAGTAAAATTATAATAGCCACAAGGAGGAACTTCTGCTATTGTATTGAGGTTCCTTTCATTCTCTTTTGGATGATGACAAATAAACAGAGCCAGGTGAAGTACAATGGCTGCTCAGGACACCCCACTTAACATTCTTGAACATAATACTTGCTGTAGAAAATAAATTCTGAAAATATTGTAAGTTCTATATTTTTATCATTCATTTCTAAACACATAGATTTTGAATGCCAACTCGACTCTACTCACCAAACTGGAAACACTTCCTCTTTCAAGTTGTCTAGTTATCTTTGTTTCTTGAGGTGAATTCTTTAGGTTTCACAAGTCCAACACTACTGGACTCATTTATCTATCTATAGCTTCCCTCAGCCACAGGGTTCATATTTTATCAAGATCTAAGCAAAATTCTCTTTTGAATTTTTCTAATGTAAACACTTATAGCTCACCACACACACACAAAAAGCAATGCCTCTTTTTAGGTACAAGCATATTGTATAGAAGGACAATAGTGCTAACACGTCATCAGCAGGATGTGGCTGAGGCTTGATTTTCCCCCAGTGAAGTGGGATTTTATTATCCCATCTCTCAATCTTTCACCAATTTCCTCTGTTCATAAAAGGTAAATGTTGATGAACCTGCTGGTTGGATGTAGATCCCACCTTTGGACACAGAATGACATGGTTCTAGTTAAATTTGTGTATGGCTACTGTCATGTCATTTATTTCACTGTAACTTTGGCCAAATAAGTTAATCACCTTCTGTTTTGGTTAAACTCAACCATTACTCAAAGTTTCACACTTTGTGGAAATTTTTTCCAGGTGCTTAACCATTTAAATTGGCATTTTTGGTATGAGGTACTATTTAAAGAACAAATTATCCATTTATACATTATTGGTATAGGTGATACTAGGTGTATGCATTCAAGACTAATGTTACATTATAATATAATGAACTACTTCTCTACAATGCCCCAGTCAGTCCCTAAGTAGTATGTCAGAAAACAAACAGTGGCCTTAACTCTCTCACATCACCCTAATGGTGTATTCTTGTTCCAATTACTTCAAGACTTTTGAGGAATTATTTTAAACAATGAGTTTTTCTTTCCTTCTTTAAGATTCTTACTTAAAATTAAGTGAACCTAGAATTCTCTCATAACTATGTTAAGAAAAAAAATTCCCTTCTTATCTTGAAGTAGGATACTTTAATCATTTTAGCTGATTAAAATAAAAGCTTATGAAAACTTCACTGCCTTTGATTAATCACTTGAGTTTTATGAATCAACTATCATTACTAGCTCTTTTAAAAACACCAACCATTAAGTCATAAATTGCTCTGAAGTCTTATTCTGAGAAGTAATCACTCCATGAATAAAACTCTAGGATTATGAGATCTATAGACGGTATCTATATCCCACTGGTTGAAAAATGAAAATGTTGGTTTATAGTCTTGTGTTTGGCTTATTTCTTCGTAGAATTTTGTAGCTATAATCATTGTTCTACACTGTATTCTTGTGGTACTGTTGTCCAGAGCCTCCATTTCTCTAGGGGAAAAATATGGGTCACTCCTTGTCATGCCTCAGTCACCCTCTAAGAGCAAGCGTACATAGAGGCAAGCATAATCAATTCCTTTAGGCAACCAGAAACCCTTTTATGCCCTGCAGGGACAAATTAAAAACATATTACACGTTAGTCAATTTTAATGGTAACATTTGAAAATAACTGACTTCTAAACTAAAGGGTACTCATCAAGATCCCATAAGCCTTTTCAGTTTAAGTTATTCTATCCTAAAGAAGCACATTTTACTCTATATCAAATGCTGTTCTCTTGCCTGGAAAAGTCTACCTGTAGAAACAAACAAAACAAAAACTGTGGGGAGAAGGAATAAGGTTGAACACCTAACATGTTCATGGGAAACTCCAAAGTTTAACTCTGATCATAAAGCATCCAGAATGATGCAATATTCACAGATATCAAGAAGCAACTCAATATATGTATAGAGGTAATTACAGATGTGAAATCATTATCAAAGATTAAGAAAGCAAAAAAAAGTTCCATCATTTAGGACATCACAAAGATCAACAGCATCAACAAATACAGCCGTATCTTCTACATTGCATATTACTCAGCTTTTCCAGATTGGCAGCTCCTGTAGAGCAGGGACCAAACTACACACCTTTTCATTTAGCAGGATTATCTTACAGTGTATATGACAGATGGCAAATATCTGTTCAATTTAATTAAATAGATGAGAAAAGGGATAGTATAAAATCACCAAGGAAACCACTTCATTAGTTTATGAATGATGTCTCTGTTGACACATACGTACTTCCCTTTGGTGCCTCATATAAGCTCCAAACTTGCAGCAGTGATGACAAATTTGCATAGGAGTCTAGGCAGAGGAGGAACAAGGTCAAGTCAGGGTGGTTACTGTCTCTGAGGTGTGCACATGTCAGATTGTGATTGATTACCTCATACCTTTCTTCAAACCAAAGATAAATAAATTATAAAAATTGGTTTAGGACAACCAACTCCTTCTTCTCATTAATATTAAATGGCTAAAATACACATATAATAAATATTATGTATAATTATTATGCATAGTTTATATATATTATAAATATGTAATATTTATTATATGTATTACATAACATAAATTATTATATAACTATATATAATAATTATACATATATTACACATTTTATAATACACAGCTATAAATATAAATATAAATATAAATATATATATAAATATACATATGAAGCTATGACTGTGTATTATAAAAATAGCCAGGTGCCATGCCTTCTAAGCACCTTCATGTATTATCTCGCCTCATCCACATGATAACTCTTAGATATAGACACTATTATCCAACAGGAGATAAGAAAATGGAAACAGCTTGAAGTTAAGTGTGGAAACAGCTTGAAGTTAAGTGCCTTCCCTAAGGTGACCTAGTTAGTAAGTGGCAGAACCAGGATTCAAAGCCAGGCAGCCTGACTACAGAGCTGGCGCTGTTAACCTCTATATATACAGTCTTCGTCTCATACCATAGGGTGGAGAGACCATGGACAAAGGGTGGTAACATGAAGAAGCAAAATCACTTACAAGGAAGGATAAAAAGAAAGAAAGAAAAGCTTAACAGAGAAACCAAGGCTGGGGGGCAGGGGGTATTGGTGGGGAGAAGAAAGGAGAGTGAGGAAGGGAAGAAAAGTGATGAAAGACTTCACTTTTATATACAAATACTAATAAATGAAAGCAGTGCATGAACTGTGTCCTTGCTGTACAGTTTTTCCTAATAAAATTGTAGGGAGATGAGAAATCTTTCAGTCGCTGCTCATTGCCTTTCATTTCATCTCACCATAAAACCTGGGTAACTGCCACATCAAAAAAAAAACTCATAAGAGAAAATACAAATTTACGTATGAATCATCCTCTCACTTCTACTCCTAAAAATTGCCTGACTTCTTCATTGTATTTAAGATATCGTGTCTCCCTTGAATGAACCCATCACAGCATTTTCTATCTCAGTTGAAAATACAAAAGGCCACTGGCCTTTTTAAAAGATGTATTAAACATCTTTTCCAAATGAGGTTTGTGTGCTGAGAATCAGAAGTTTATACTGAGACTCTGCTCAGAGGTCTGTCATAATGTAAATGACGGGGAAAGAAGGGAAACAACAGTAGCAGTATAATCTGTCAAAAAAGTGTTGCCAACCACAGTGATCAGTTTTTGTGCTCAATGGATTTCCCATGGAAGAGAGACTGCAGACTGTTTGGGGTAGGATTGGGGAGCTGTAAATGAGTTCTGCATAATCACAGAGTTTCTTCTTGTCTATACATCTATAATTTGAAAGCACAATGATATATTTTATAAGAGAGGTTAAGAGGCTCAGGTTCTGGACTCTGCTCTCAATCTTGGGCAACCTACCTTATCTTTCTGGGCCTGAGTTCCTATATCTTTAAAATAAAGTGTCCTTTTCAGTTTTTATAATCTATGACATTTTGTTTACAACCACCTTTGGTGAAAACCACTTTGCACATACAAGCTAGCATGTGTGCATGTGTTTGTGTGTGTGTATGTACACACACACATACACATACACAGCTCGATATTATTAGGACTTTCTCTCTCCAGAGAGAACTATACCTATTTTACTCACAGTCAGTACTTATCTAGCCTAAAAACGTCTTTGGATAGCACATTTAACATCTTACTAGGAAACTCATTCCAATGTCTAATAATGCCAACTGAAAAGAATTTTCTCACATGTATAAACAATTGCTTTAGAATTGGGATTTCAGCCATATCTTAAGATGAATAAAAATGTTAAGTTCTCCGATGATTTAGATAGGTAACTGAATGTCAGCTTATATTTGATGAAACCAAACTCTTTACACAGAAGAAATTGGAAACTAAGAGACATTTAGATGATGAAGGTAAAAGCTTCATACCAAGCCAGGATTATCAGTGAAGATGTTATGTAAAATGGAAAAAAGACCAGTAATCAATCCAGCAAATATCCATAGATTTGTAACTTGAGAAGTAACAAAATACAAGTGTTAGGATGCCCTCACCTTCACATAAAGTCGTATAGGTCCTCTGCAATGAGGCATCTGAAGGCGTATATGTCTTAGAGGCCTAAATTTATGCCACTGGCATTTAACCATGAAAAAATTTTTCAAAAGAGTGATATGGAATCAGTAGAACTTGGCAACAAAGTGAAACTGAGACTATAGATCCTGAGATACCAGCAGGGTATTTTCTGTGTCTTTCCAACCAGAACATTCTGCAGGGTCCTTCTTCTTTCACCCATCTATCAAAATTTAGTCTTCCTAGGTACACCCAGGAAAACAAGCTAGAAATATAGAAGTCATTCATTCCTGACTCTTCTCTCTTTGTCACTCAGCATCCGACAGCCACCAAGTCGTGCTGAGTTTTACTTTCTAATTTTTTAAATCTAATTTATCTTCTCTCCATTCTTAATACCTTGATAGAGGGTCTTATCTCTTCCCTTAGCTATGAAAACAACATTTTAGTCAATCTTTTACCTCTTAAATCTATTCTTCATGCAGCCAACAGAGCGATCTTTGAAGAACACAAATCAATCTATTAATATGTCCCTCCCCTGCTTAAAATACGTCAGTAGCTTCCAAGGCCTCTTCTCCTATCCCACTGTTAGCATCACATATGGGATTATTCCTGTGTGATTTGATCCCCCTCAGCCAATCCCTCCGGTCTCATCTGTCATTACTCCATGACTCATATTTGTTTTGTTTTAACAACACTAAAGTAAGTACTTGGATTCCTCCACATACCTGGCCTTAGCTGATATGTCTGTGATTTCAATATGCATTCTTTGCTCAGAAAAACCCATGCCTCCCTTCTTTAATCTTTTCCATATCAACATGAATAAGTCTTTCATATCTTTTAATATTCAGCTCTGGCAACACCTCCTCTCAGAAGCCGTTCCTCATTCACTTCCTCTTCCATACCACCTTTAGTTCTTTCCAACCCTGTGGTACTATCTCTGTGTTATACTTAGGACATTGTATTGCTCTTTTTTTTTTTTCTTTTTCTGTGCTGGCTTCTCTCATTAGCTAGCTGTGACATCACTGAGGGCAGAGAATATGTATTATTTGAATTTCACAGTGCCAAAAACTCCATAAATATTGACTAATTAATATAAATATGATACTGGATTCCAATCTCTAGTGTTTCATTAATGTCAAGTGTATTTAAATGGATACGGATATAGGTACTTATGACTGAAGCCATTTTTTACTTGAAGGAAACAGATGTCATATTTAGAGAGAAGTTATATAATTCCTGTCTCTAGATCTGGAACACAATGTTACAACTGACTGCAATTGTGTTACTAGAAAGAAGAGCTTAAACTTGGCTATATATAGAAGGGTTGATAGGCCCCTAAAACTGTATATAACATGTTTGTGTGAGTACGACTGTTCCAGAGAGAAACTTAATAAGATTCTCCAAATCTGCTTCTTTATAGTTCATTGGTTTTAAATCCTCTACTTAAAGTGTAGAAAATAGACAAGAAAATACACTGTGAATGACCCTCAGGTTAACCAAACCCATGGAAAAGCAAGGCATCAAAAATTGATGTTTAGGAGCTTCCCTGGTGGCACAGTGGTTGAGAGTCCGCTTGCCTATGCAGGGGACACGGGTTCGTGCCCTAGTCCGGGAAGATCCCACATGCCACAGAGCAGCTGGGCCCGTGAGCCATGGCCACTGAGCCTGCGCGTCCGGAGCCTATGCTCCGCAACGGGAGAGGCCACAACAGTGAGAGGCCCGCGTACCGAAAAAAAAAAAAAAAAATGATGTTTAAAGGAAACTTGAAAAAAAAGGTGAAATTTTAAAGGCTCCTGAATGTATAGCTAAAGTTTTGAGCATTTTGAACTATGTTGATTATTCTCACTCGTGTCTCTTCTTAAAATTATTAAAACTCTACCTGAACATAATAAAAATGAGCAGTGTACTAAACTCTGGGCTTTGTTTTTTTTTTTTTGCATTTGATCTGCTGATTTTACATTGAGAGAAATATTCTACAAGTGGTCTCTAAAACCAAAACAATGAAAAGTGAAAGAAAGAAAGCCTTCAGAGTTAAATGATACCATCCCCTTAAGAACTAGTCATACTTTACAAAAGCTTCCTCTCTTTGTCTTGGATTTTAGTGTTGTTTTTGTGAAAACTGTCAATCTAAATGTATAAACATATAAATGAAAGTAATATCCGGAGAAAATGTTGTCTACATTCTTGACTCTTGAGGAAAGAGAAGATGGAATGAACTTAAGGGCTGCTAAAAAGTATTTCTTGGGCTTCCCTGGTGGCGCAGTGGTTGAGAGTCCGCCTGCCGATGCAGCGGACACGGGTTCGTGCCCTGGTCCGGGAAGATCCCACATGTCGTGGAGCGGCTAGGCCCGTGAGCCGTGGCCACTGGGCCTGCGCATTCAGAGCCTGTGCTCCTCAACGGGAGAGGCCACAACAGTGAGAGGCCCACGTACTGCAAAAAAAAAAAAAAAAAAGTATTTCTACAAGAAGCTTTTTTATGGATTGAAGGTAAGTGAGAACTGATAAAAGAAAGATCATAAAAGTTGGAAACCCCCATAATAACATCTGCAAGTTTACTGTTAATAAAATAAAAGAGTTTATATTGCTAAACTCACTCCCCCATAATATTTTAGAGAAAAAAGCATAAGGCATGTTGTCATCCATATGATAGATGCCACATTGTAACGCCATAGTATAAAAGTCCTGCTTGTTTATTTTTATGAGAGAAAATAAATCCCAAATCATATTTATTTATTGTTCTTGAACCCTGAACAGTTACTTATCTCAAACTTTTATGTATAAATATATACATTTATAATGTGGTGTCACCTATACTGATACATTGTTTCTAGCCTCTTTGGGAAACTAGAAATATCAATGAAATGAGAAACTCTATTTTGGCATTGTCTAATATATATATATTTTGCAACAAAAATGTGCTTCCTGTATTCTGCATGATACTGTAATGGTACACACATGACAGGCATTTGGAAAAACCCATAAAACACTAGGAATTTTGCTAAGAATACCTACCTTTGCATTGTGGACATCTGAGAGCACTGGTCGCACGTGTTTGTGACCTCTGCACCACTGGTTTCTTGAATTCTAGTAGCAGCTTCCTGATTCCCTAACTTCAAGTTCTTGGAATGACTGTGTATGCTTTTAATTATTTGTATTATATACTGTCTTGTATGAAATTCCTAGAATTACTTCTGTTTCCCTGACTAATATGGCCATATGTATTTATTACCTCCCCCAGCTCAGATGTCATAAAGGGGAGAACAGTACAAAACAAAACCATAATGGTAGTAAGGAATTGGAAGAGAGTCATCTGAAAACAGAAAATTTTGACAAACTTATAAAAGTCAAAGCAGATAAAGAAGTGATAACTAATGAAACATAGTAAACCATAGCTTGGAGTGTCTTGAGGGGATATAAGTAAGAGAGATTGATTTACACAAACAAAATGGCTCAGAATTCCAAACCACCAAGTACAATGCAGTCAGGAAAGAGAACAGAAGTGAAATGGGGAACTGGCAATAGGAGTAATAATTCTAAGCCTCCCCGTGTAGAAGTAGCCACTACTCATCCTTGTAGGAAAGCAGACACCCACTAGTCAGGCCACTCTGCCATAGGGAAATATTTAAGGACTCTTTACTAGAAACGAAAAGTTCCCTAAAATAAGTAAGTGAATGAAAACAGTAATAGCTCCAGACAAAGGATCTCCACAATCTGGCATGTTCTGATCCCCCAATAAAACTGTCCATTCACAGCTCCATCACCCTAAAGCAAACTACTAGTCAGAGTCCGTTCAGTTTTTCCTCTCTTGAACTTGAATCAAATGATGATCCTGGCTCATCAGGCATCTGAAGGCAATGTGTCTTGAAGGAGACAACCCAATATACACAAGCAAAGAAAATAAAATGACCTCGGATGAAACAGATAGTTTGGAGAAATTTAATTAGTAATTCTAATTATATGCTAAGAGAGATTTAAGAAAATATTGCTTCAATATAATAAGGTATCATGATAATGTAACAATCATAAAACAAGACAGAGCTAATAAAAGTTAATAACAGGATTGCTAAAATAAGAGATTCAGTGGAAGAGGTAGAATACAAATGTGAGAAAAGTTCATAGAAAGTAGAATTTTTTTTAAAAGAGAGAAACAAAAAATAGGAAACAGAAGAAATAGGGAAGATCATCTAAGAGATCATACATCCAACTACTACTTCCAGCTACTACTGTCAAAGAAATACTAGACAAGAACATTTCCCAGGGCTTAAAGAGCCAAGTCTGGAGAATGAAAAGATCTATGATGATGCAAAGAGGTTACACCAATAAGCTGAGGCTACCTCAGGAGTATCCACAGCTGCTGCGAGAAAACTGCATTCACTATAAGAGGAAGCACCCGCCCCCGCGCCCCGGTCATACTGAAGATCACTGCAGCCACTGCCTCCAGTCCACACTGCTGGAATCATTCCATTCATTCTTATGGGTTCACCTGCAAACTACATCTGATGACTCCTGAACTTGCATCTCCATTTGCAACTCTCATACCTCAAGGCCTGTAAGTCTGCTCTACCTACATATCTTGCAGAAACCTCAAATGCACCATGTTCAAATGTGACATACCATCCTCCCCCACAGACTTGCTCTTCCTCCTGTTTATTTCTCCTGTGTCTTTTTTTCCTTGCTTCCTCCTGTTTCCTTTTTTCCTCCCAACTAGAAACAACCTAGATATTTGGGAGTCATCCTTCACTCTTCTCTCTTACTCACGTCTGCATGCAAACAGCCACTGAGGTGCACCAATTTTACTTTCTTTTTTAAAAAACTCCAATCTCTCTTCTCTTTTCCATTCTTACTAGCTTTACGTAGATTCATATAAATTTGTAGTAATCAAAGGTAGTATTGGCAAGGCACTAGAAAAATTGATTATGGAACAGAAAGAGGTCAAAACCAGACCATGTACATGTGGAAACTTACAACAATAACACAAAAATCTTACCATAATAATGGTGGAATTTCAAGTAAATGAGAAAAGTATGGTCATTCCAATATATGGTGATGGAACAACTGGTTAACCATTTAGAACAAAAACATTATAATCCTTTTTGACAAAATCATAATCACAAGTACAGATGGATTTAACACTTAAATGTAAAAAAACCAAAACTATAAAAGTACTAAAAGAAAAAAATAAGAGATTCTATTACACGACCTTGGATTAAAGACTTTAATAGAGGAGATTAGTAACATATGGTATGCAAATCACTGAAGACAAAACAGTGTAGGCTCCTACCTTCCCTCTGTGGTGCAAACAACAATGATTATGGAAATTCTTTAAAGCATGATTTTCCCAACATGTTATTTTTCTTTCCACCGTTTCCCTCCCCTTACCCAGTTCAGGCTTAAATGTTCCAAAATGTATCAGCTACCACTTCCATGTAAGGCTCACTTACCTCTTTATCTATCAAAAATAATAACCCACAGTTGAATCATAGTTATCTTATTTATCGATCACTGTATTTCAGGCTTTGTGCCAAGCATCTTAGATACAATTTTTAATTGTGAAGACAACTTTCAAGGGAGCTTTTGTTACAACCATTTTGGCATAATTGCCTCCATCTCAATCTCTCTTTCTTAAGAAAACCACCTTTTAAAAAACTGATATATACTTACCTCAAATAAGTTACAAATAAAGAAAAATGATGAAAGTGAGAGTTTCATAATCTCACCACAAGAAATTAAACATTAACATTAGGCAAACGTGATTCCATACATCTTTCTAAGAATGTATTATGATAAGTAGATTGATGGGGAGAGAGAGAAAGAGAAATATTTTCCTAAAACTTTGAATTATATACTTATTATTTTTATTTAAAATTATTAAATTTGATTGTAACTAATGTTAACAGAAGGAAAATAACTTGAAGATACAATTGTTAAGCTTTATATAACCACAGGATATTATATTGGATTTTAGGATTAAGAAAAGAGATTATGGGGTTTCCCTGGTGGCACAGTGGTTGAGAGTCTGCCTGCCGATGAGGGGGACACGGGTTCGTGCCCCGGTCCAGGAGGATCCCACATGCCGCGGAGTGGCTGGGCCCGTGAGCCATGGCCATTGAGCCTGCGCGTCCAGAGCCTGTGCTCTGCAACGGGAGAGGCCACAACAGTGAGAGGCCCGCGTACCACAAAAAAAAAAAAAAAAAGAGAGAGAGATTATGAAAACTTTGAAGGCATTAGGATTATTTTTCAAACAATTTAATTTTAGACAACTCACTCTCCCCTCTTAGAAAAAAGAGCATCTTAATATTTTCATATTCTCTCCTTCTATCCTCTCATTCCTTCCTCCAATCCTCCCCCTCCTCCTAATTGTTATTCTTACAATGACCAGGTTTATAACATGTATTGACTCTCTATAAACACAGTTTCTATAACTGTTTATAATTCATCCTGTAGATGAACTTATTACAGAGCAATTACTCTGGGACAGTCCTTCTAAAAGTTTACAACTGTCTGTAAATTATACATGTATATGTACAATTATTTGATTATTGCATTTTTTTCTTCCCTGAGACTTAAGTCCCAGCAAGGCAGAAACCCTGCTCCTCTTTGCTCACCACTGGAGAACCACACCTCACACAGTGCCTGACACAGAAAAGGTATTCAATATTATTGGTTGGAGGAGGAAGCAGTATGTTAAGGGCTACATGGAATACACACATAGAATAATAATAATGGGATTCAAAAGAGAGTGAGTTGGTCAAGAAAAAGTTTGTAGAAGATATTGTCTTGGAAGAGCAATGGATTCTGACAGATGATTGTGTCACAGCTCAATATGTGTTTTTATTTTAGGGGTGGGATGGAACAGGAGTCAATAGGGAATTGGTTCCATGACATGTGTGTATGATATAATTTTATACATTTTGTATGTTTTACACAGAGGAAACTGGAAGGATAATATCTAGATGTTAACTGTAGTTATCTGAGAGTAAATTGATTCCAAATAATTTTTTTCCTCATCTTTGTATCTTTCTCTAAAAATCTATCTTTTAAATAATAAGCACATATCACTTTCATAATCAGGTGAAAAATAATAAAGCTATTTTCATCTTGGAAAAAATATACATTGAAAACAACATCTACGGAGGGCTTACTTTGTGCCAGAAAATGTTCCAAATACCCAAAATATTGATTCATTTCATATTTGAAACAAAACTGTGAGGTAGGTTTTATTGTTGTGCCTATTTTACAAATGAGGAAAATGAGAACAGAGAGAGGTTAAATACTTTGTTCAAGGTCACACAGCTAATAAGGAGTGAAATTATCATTAGAAACCAAGCTTTCCAGCATTTATTCCTCTGTCCATAACTACCTCTCACAGAAGAGCAAGACTTTGACAATCAGAGTTCTCTTCATACTGTTCTCAATTAGAGGAAATCCAGGCAGCACTAAGGGCAGGCACAGCAATCTTCTCTGGCACTGAGCAATCTTCTCATTTTCTACCCATCCACTTAAAAAATTTAATAACATCCAATGAAGACCTTCGAGCTTGTTCATTTGACTCTCTCTACCAACACCAGGCCACATGCACAGCTGAGCGCATGTCATTCAAAATCGGTTAAGATGCAGTCTCCTGAACAAGCTGCATATGAAATTAACCCCCTCCTGTATCATTTCTCCATCTTCTTTTCTTAGATTAAATCAATGATAATTCATCACCTTTCTTCAAAGGGCCATTTCCAAACCCTCCAATTATATTGGCATTTCTGCTCCCAATCTAAATGTCATGCCTTATCAGGGTCAGATAATGAAATGTGATGTTGTCTATCTGGCTGAGTTTTCAAAGGCGAAAACTCAGGCAAATAGACTGCTGTCCTATACACCTTATCCATCATTCTGCACTGACTGGACTACTAAAAGAGCAGCAACTACAGGTAATTCGTACCCTCTAGGCAAAGCCTATGCCCTAATATAGGACAGAAAACCAAATAAAGTAGCAAATCATTCCTAATAAACCTTGGATACACACCTTCCATCGCGACTTCTGGGCCTTTTTAGTTTCCTTTGTTGCTCAACTCAAAGAGACTTAGAAAGCAGGTTTTGAGTATAAGCCTCTTTCTCCCAAGAAGCTCTTTATTCTGCTACTAAGAAATTGGATAAGTCAGATAGAATCTATGCTTGATCCTGAATCCTTAACAGGTAGGCTATTGCAAATACAGTGCAAGTGGGTGGGAGGTGGGGACAAAAGGGAGGGTGTATGACTTATTCTTTTTTCATGTGTGAAATCTATGTTTTACATGCATGTTCTATATTACACCTTATGGTGATTGTGTGAGTAGTTTACATGATCTTAAAGTTTTTATTGATATCTTGCAATATATTGTATGTCCCTGCACACAACGTACTCTTCCATGATAGCTCTACTTAACACCTGGAGATGTTTCTGAATGATCTCTTGATAGTACAGTGAGCTTTTACAGCCAACTCAGTTCATTGGAACAATGTAGACAGTTGACCTAGAAAACAGAAGTGAAATATTCCATTTGGGTCTAGACTCATTTAATTCAACTAACCACATAATTATCAAGTCTTTGTCTCATTTTGTATGGTGTGACTCCTTCCTAAAGCATAAAATCACCTCAGGAAAATGACCAGGAAAATCTAAGATGAAACCACACTTTTCCTCATTTATGCTTTCATTAGATGAGTCATCTCATTCATAATCACTACTCTGGCTTGGTCTACATTATTTAAGTTCCTTCTTTTAACTAATCTCATTTGCTTTCATCTATGCTGGCATGCATTGCTTTCTCCTGAGACAGAGTAAAAAAAGAAAATTATCATGCTTTTATCTACTCATGCGTTCTTTCCATAATCTGGCAGGGAGCTCAGTACTTAATACAGCATTTTATTGTCACACGATTACATCGTCATTCATCACCACCTATAATTCTTCCAGAGAAACTACTTTGCTTCTCTGTAATTACTGATGTTTCTGCAATGGTCACAGACAATAAAATAATGAAAAAGGAAGAAGAAACTTCAAAAACAAGAGCACTAAAAGGATAGCATTCTCTGCCCTCTTTTGACACAACTAAGTTCTGTCCTCTGACATCTGATGTATTCACTCATATATGCCCACCTTTCACTGATTTATGTTCCTGAAGTCTCTTAACTCTGGAAAAAGTGCTGAGCTGTCCTGTATGCTTCGATGTTAAGCCCAGCTGCTTGCCTCTCAGCTAAGGGACAGCATGCATTCCTTAAGGGGATTCTGTGTGACAGACTAGGACAGTAGGAAAGAAGATTGATTGGGCCCAGAGAGGTATCTGCACTTGGCTTTGAAAATATAAACTAGGAGTGAAAGAGACAGGGAAGAAAGCTCAGTCTAGTTTCTTGAACATCATGGAAGGAAGAAATGTGAAGGTTCTCCTTTAACTTCCTTATAAATTGGTTATAAGGAAATTAAAATAATAAATGAACTGTTATGATTTGTAAAAATGAAGAAAATACCCCAAATATAGACAATCTAATGGAGTTCAAGAGGAGAAAGTTCATTAGAATACGACTGTGTCTTGATGGACCCCACATTTGCGACATTTTGAGAATTTCAGCGCCTTACTGCCTATTTAACTAAGCAGCATGGTTTTCCCAACGTCCTCCTTCTAAAAATGCTGTAGTTTCTTTTAGTGAATGAGAAGATCATCTTGATTACTTTAAAGTACTCCTTAAGCAGATTTCTCCTTTTTCCTTTCCTTCTTCTCAGTATCACATATCAAGTCACTAATCCATGTTCCCAGCATAATCCTGGATGCATGTCACTTTACTATCTCTATTTGCAAAAGTTCTGCAAGCTAAGTTTCAGTCATTCTCTTTTGCTAAAGAATGAAACTCTGTGTTAGAGAGATTAAATAGCTTGCTGAGTTCTGGCAGGTAGTAAATAACATGGCTCATATTCAGAATCAGGTCTGACTGGCCCCCAAACTTGTGCTCATTCATTCTGCAACTCCAGAATGTATCACTGGGCTTAAGACTAATCATAGAGGCTTCCCCCAGACAGTAGAGAGCTGTATCACAGCACTGGTTAGAGGCAGAATTCCTGAGGCAAGTGAGGGAATATTCCAGAATGAGGGTTAACTGCTCTATGTCACAGAGAAGGCGTGACTTCTGTGATACTGATTATACACCTAGTTGTCCTAACTGTGCCCAAAAGGGAATTTGGAATTTGGCTGTTTGCTATAGCAGCACCTCTTTGCCTGAGTTGATCTGCACAGCCACTTTTACATTGGAAGGTGAGCTAGGAAGGAGTTTTATACTTTGGACTTGCAGTTGGTGGTGTTAAGGGAAGGGAAATAAGAGGCAAGAGAATAGTAGGTGCTGTGGACTGAATTGTGTCCCCTGAAAAAACTAATACATTGAAGCCCTAGCCCCCAATGTTACTATATTTGGAAATGGGGCCTTTAGGAAGACATTAAGGTTAATTGGTGTCATACGGGTCAATGCCTTTGAAGAAGAGGAAGAGACACCAGAGCCCTCCCTCTCTGCCATGGGAGAACACAGCAAGAAAGCAGCTGTCTGAAAGCCAGAGAGATCTCAGCAGAAACCTGACCATGCTGGCACCATGATCTCAGACTTCCAGCTTTCAAAACTGGGAGAAAATAAGTTTCTGTCCTTAAAGCCACTTATTGTATATTATCATATAATAAAGCCTGAGCTGACTACAGCAGGGGTTTGGGAAATGGTATCTGCCACCTTTCTTTTTAAAAAATACTCACCCCTGTATACCTATTCGCAGTTGAAGGTTTGGTTTTTTAGCCCAAATGAAGAGAGGAGTTATAGTCAGATGATGAAGTAACTATATTCATTGAAAAAAAATCTCTGAGCACAAACAGTTCTGTTTCATGCTATAGGTGACAAAATACAGCATGGAGTTGAGTAGAGGGTCTTTGTGAGAGCTAGTTACATCCACATTCAGTCAGTGACATTTTACAACATAACTTAATGCCTGCTCTTTATAGCATGTTTATCATAACACAGGCTTTTTGAAGTTCTGCCTGAAATATAGAGATAGTATAGTAATACTAAAGTAATAAGACTTTTTCTTTCTTTTTCTTCATTCTATTTTTACAGAAGAAACTGTTTCATTATCCATGTCAGATAATTTCACCTGATATTTTCAGGAAAACCTCTGACATGGACCTCAAAAAGCACACATCCTATTATAACTTCCAAAAATGTTTAGTTTCGTCAGACATTTCTCTGCTTCTAGAAATACATGTCGTAAGGTAAAATGATCTTCCCAGGAACGAAAAATTACCAGAAGAACATACTAAGTGACATGGTGGTCATAAGGCTGGTACTTCTGAGAAAAGGCATAGGAGGAATCTGAACCTATCCCTGCCAGGTATCCCACTTAAGAAACACTCACTAAAAACAGTGTCACCAAATTCCTTGACACACCGGGAGTCATTTTTTAAAGTAAATGATTCAAGATTTCAGGTTATTTCATATGCAATCCATGCTTTTACTAAAATGTTTTCATCCCTACTGAACATCTTAGACAAGAGACCATAATAGGCGAGACAGTGGTCTCACTGGCCTTTGATAATAGCAGCAGCTGCAAGGGAGAAGAGGATTCCCATTCCCAGAGTGGATATAGGTATGGGAAAACGGGGAAAAACTCTGTGCTTTGAGAAGCTGTGTGGCTCAGGCTACTGAGGGATGGACAATGGCTAAGGGTGGCTAGAAAAGAAGTTGGTTTTATCAAAAAAAAAAAAGAGAGAGTTGAAACTCATAAACATGACATTAGTCCCATTCATCCAATTGCCCCTTTCTTTCCCCAAATACTTGGCAAGCTGTCCTCAGGGCTTCCTTTCCCTTGCTGGGCATCATACATTTTTGGGGACACTCTGGGCCCCGACCTAGTCTAGAATTCAGGCTCTCATTCACTGCAGTGCTGCACGGAATGGACAGAGTGCTGTTAGAGGTCCCTTCTTCAGTCAAGGGCATCAGAAGCTGGAAGGCACAGATTTGCTTCTATGTGAGGGTTGGGAGGAAGGAAGCAAGGCTCTATTCTGTATGTAGGCTCTTCTTTTATTGTCTCAAAACTTCCCTCTATCAGCTTTCAGAGACAACCAGCCCTACCAGAGGGAAACGTGACACTGTGAAAGAGGTACAGAGTGGAGGGGATGCAAATTCCTCTCATCCCAGTCTCTCTGCGCCATCCTGTAAGCCATCATTTGCTTCATCTAGGCAGTGCTATCTCATCTTCGAGTCTTTCCAATACAATGTTAAAATATAGGGTAACTGCTTTCTTGGGGGCCAAACTCAGCCACTCACCCACCTGAGCTATCTGCATTAAGGAAACATGGCTAACCATAGAAGGACACCTCCGTTCCTTGGGGTGCAAGCTACCAGGTCTTACTGGAAGAGAGGGGACCCACTGCTCTCTGCTTACCTGGCACTAAGTCACCATGCACCATGAAATTTAATTCTCCACCCATTTTTTTCTATCACCCTTTCACCTTCAACAGTTTACTAATTGTTTTTTAAAGATTTTCTTACTTTGATATTTTTTCCTTCCTTTAGTTCTAAGCTTCTTTTCTTAATTCTTAATTTAACTTTCTTTCCATGTTCATTTTCACTACATAAGTCTACTCTTTTAATAGTTTATCTGCTTTAATTTTTTTTTTTTCTTGCGGTACGTGGGCCTCTCACTGTCGTGGCCTCTCCCCTTGTGGAGCACAGGCTCCGGACGCAAAGGCTCAGTGGCCATGGCTCACGGGCCCAGCCGCTCCGCGGCATGTGGGATCTTCCCCGACCGGGGAACGAACCCATGTCTCCTGCATCGGCAGGCGGACTCTCAACCACTGCGCCACCAGGGAAGCCCTATCTGCTTTAATTTTATTTCTAACCTTTGGCTTCATTTGCATCAAACTTTTTATGTCCTCCTCTTCTTTCCTTCTATTTTTCCACAGGCTTATCCTCAGAATAGTGAGCCTTCACTCCAACCAGGAAGGTAGGAAGCCTTTCTCCCCAAACTTTTGTGGCTAGTACTCCTCCAGACACCCACATTCACCTTTTTAAGAACATCTCTTCAAAATTCTACTTCCAGGGCTTCCCTGGTGGCTCAGTGGTTGACAGTCTGCCTGCCGATGCAGGGTACACGGGTTCGTGCCCCGGTCCAGGAAGATCCCACATGCTGTGGAGCGGCTGGGCCCGTGAGCCATGGCTGCTGAGCCTGCGCATCTGGAGTCTGTGTTCCGCAGCGGGGGAGGCCGCCACAGTGAGAGGCCCACGTACCGCAAAAAAAAAAAAAAAAAAAAAAAAAAAAAAAAAAATTCTACTTCCAGGAAATTCAAAAGGCCACAGGTTGATAATTCTCAGCAGGACTATAATTCTCTATGGCTTATTGTTGCCTGCTAACATTTCATGCCATCAAGTCCATGTCTCAAATTTCTATATATCTTCAGTCATACATAATGATCCAACTGGGTACACTATGCAATAGTTGGTAATAATCTAAAAGGATTTTTAGAATAGGTGGTCATATCTGGGAATAAACCTTCGATGCCAGTGATCTTCACATTTTTTAGTTTTATATTATGTAAAATAATTTTGATAAATTATTTACTTCCCCATATATTTTCAAGTCAAATCTAGTTTTTTCATCATAAGTGTAAATATTTTCAAGGAATGGGTTATCCAATAGTAAAATTGACATGTTACAATAAAATTGTTAAATAATTTTCTTAAAATGTATTCACGGAAATCTAAATGCCATAGTAATTTGGTACCATCCAAATTTTTCTTCTGAGTAGAGCTATCATTATAATTATATAGTACATACTTATTCAAAACATCTTATAAGTTTTAGTAACTGTTCAATATAAAAACTAAAATTTCATTGGAAATTCATCTCGATGAAACAGATGGTCTTGAATTTCTCAATTTGCTCACTTATTTGTGGGTGAATATATCTCACTGTTAGAATGAGACAAAGTTCAGAATGAAATCTATTCCTATATTTTAATTCTATAGTAAGTGCTACATATAAATAAGTATGTGGGAATGGGAGGAGTTTTATTATGGAAATATCATTAAATCCCTTGAAATCCTGATACACGCCAAGAAAGAAAATACACCCCAAAACCAAATGATGTAATATCAAAAATTATTCTCAACTCTCTATCAGCTTTAGACTTGAAAGCTCCTCCTTCTATTTTGTTAAAAGGGAAAAAACTGATGACCACTTTTCCTGCACACAAAAAATTGTTAATTATTAGAGTGATTCACTTTTTTAATACCGCTACCAAGACAGTATGTCAAATTGTCCCTTTGATTTCTACTGAAAAAAATTAGATATTTTTCATAGCAATGCACCATAGTGATAGTAGGGGTGGAGAAGGGTCAAATTTTTTTTTCTTCTTCTTTTTTTTTTTTTTTTTTTGCTTTACATGGGCCTCTCACTGCTGTGGCCTCTCCCACTGCAGAGCACAGGCTCCGGACGCGCAGGCCCAGTGGCCATGGCTCACAGGCCCAGCCGCTCCGCAGCACGTGGGATCCCCCTGGACCGTGGCACGAACCCGCGTCTCCTGCATTGGCAGGCAGACTCCCAACCACTGTGCCACCAGAGAAGCCCCTCTTCTTTTTTTGTAAAATGGGAGAGGGACAATTATGAAAAAGGGGACTGGAAAAGGAGAACTTGTGACTCTATCCAAATTAATTCTCAGGTAGATCTGTTTTAGGAAAGAAAACACATGTTAATTGAGGGTTTAAAAAATGATGTTCTTAAAATGACCCCCAATCAGGTAATCTCTGTAAGGCCTTTACATAACCCAAGTTACACATGCCCAGTTTAAAGACCGCAGCTCCACGTAATGCCCCTGATTTGACTTAGTAAGGGACTGCCAAGTGTTAAATCTTCCTGAAGACATTAATGAGAGAAGGTACTGTATCAAGTCATCAGGCAGGCCTCAGACACAGCTCTACACCAGGTGGAGTCTAACAAGCATTGAAAGATGGTGTCGCCTGCTCTTTTGACGGGGTCACCAGTTCTTGAGTTTTGGGTGGGCAGGCCTGATAAACAGCCTACCTCACTGGCCTTGGGCTCCTCTGGAGATTTTCTCAGTGCACATGAAAGTGACTAATACTTTACTTTGTTATAGTTTATTGCTTATTTCTTTATTTCTATGAAGCAATTAGAGATTGAGAAAGGTAACTTCATCAAGGTCTTAGACACTACTTCCCATCATTTTCTTCCTTCTTTGCCGGTTAAAGGAAGGTTTTCCCCACTCTCCCTCCACCCCACACTATAGCGGAACCTACTACAATATTGCACAAAATGGTTGTACCCCTCAGTTCTGCCTCTGAAAGAGCCCTTCCTCTCTTCTTCCTGACCTGTGGTACCCCTCATATGGTGCCCAACACCATTTTTCCTCCCCGTTTTGCTGATGGCTAGGAAGTTCCACTTCATTGCAGAGGTGATCTTATCCATTACTAGCCTTATTTCAGGACTTGGCCAGAAAGTGATAAGCATCTCTTGTACTCACAACTCACTGGCCAGATTTATCAGCATGCACCACCCCTTCCCCCCACGCAAACACGAGGGAGCAGGAAGTGGGATCCTACCCTGCGTCTGGACAGAGGGAGAATGTTACATGAACTGCACTAGGGCTGCCATGAAGCTCCCTCTTTCTTCATTTCATGCCATTCCCCACCCCACCCCAACTCATTGTAGCCATACTGACCTTCCATCATCAGATCCTCAGCTGATCTTTGTACATGCTGTTCCCTCCTCTTAGATTTTTCTTCTCCCACAATTGCTGACCCTTTCTCTTTCTTCAGCTCATAGCTAAAATATTTCCTTCCCAAAGAATACAACATCTTGCTTCTCTCCATCTGGGGTAACCCCTTCTATCGCTTTTTCAAAGTTCTCTGGTGATCTTTTATTTGTTTTGTAGCTCTCATGTTCACTTATAATTATACGGTTATTTGTTCCCCTGATTTATTCATGTCAGTTTCCTACATTTAACTGTAAATGCCCTAAGAGACCAGGTTCATTTTGTTCACTGCTGTGAATACAGCTGATGACTAACTTCCAATTGTACAATAAATATTTGTTAACAAAGTGAATAAGCCCAGAACTTTTTAGGACTTCAGCTTAAGTTCCTTTAGAAAGAAATTTCTCCCTCGCCTCACACCAAATAAATTTTATAATTTTAGACACCAAATATGGAAATAGTGCTACAGTTGACAAGATATGTTGAATGGCAAAAACAAAACAAAACAAACAACAAGGAAAAAATGGTTAGGCTCGAGCAGATACATGCAAAAAGGAAAAGTGGAAGAAGCCGTTTATAAGTTTAATAACGTAAACCTACAGAATTTTATATTCTTTCAAAACAAACTCAATACAATATATTTTTATGGGAAAATCTGAGCCTGGTCATCAGCTGCAATAAGCAAGGAAGAACGTAAACACTATGGAAAATTGAGTCCTGGACGTTCATAACCAAATGTACCACCTGAGAAGTTTCCTTTCCTTAACTTTTCAAAATAGAATCACTGGCTGCAATTTGTATAGTCCTCACTCACTTATTGCCTGGGCCTCAGGGATCTTTTCATATTATACAGCTTTTCCTAAAAAGTTAATAAATAAAGCACACATAGAACTGTTTAAGGGGGAATTTCCTGGTGGTGCAGTGGTTAAGAATCTGTCTGCCAATGCAGAGGACATGGGTTGGATCCCTGGTCCAGGAAGATGCCACATGCCACAGAACAACTAAGCCTGTGCACCACAACTACTGAGCCTGTGCTCTAGAGCCCATGAGCCACAACTACTAAGCTCATGTGCCACAACTACTGAAACCCAAGCACCTAAAGCCCGTGCTCCGCAACAAGAGAAGCCAACGCAATGAGAAGCCTGCACACCGCAACGAAGAGTAGCACCTGCTTGCCGCCACTAGAGAAGGCCTGGGTGCAGCAACGAAGACCCAACGCAACCAAGATAAATAAATAAATTAATAAAAAATAAAATAAAAATGAACTGTTTAAGGAAGTACTCCTAGAACTGTTTAAGTTTCAGTCTGAATAATGAGTGTGTTCTTTGCCAATTGTTTATCTTTAGTAACTCTAAGGACATGGTCTGGCCTGGCTGGAGCCAAAGGTCAGAATTTATCATTTATCAAAGAGACAGCTCTGACTCCATTTGGCTTTTAAACTTTTGGCTTATTAGACATTCCATTAAAGTTTAGAGCAGTTTTCTTCATTAAAATTGCAAACTGAGACTTTTTCAGCTAATGTTCTATAAAAGTAGACAAGCTCTAGGCCCAATTGTCTTTGATATTGAGCCTTGTTTTATACTTTATCACTCTGTGGAGAAATTCATGAGGACTAATATAATATTGGTAGTTTTTAACCCATGAGTTCATGTGAACCAGAATTGGCAATGGGCTAAGCTGAATGGACGCAAAATAAATCCCTCATTTAAAGATTAATTCGACTCCAAGAGTAAGCATACAAAAAGGTGTTGTAAACATCGAAGAAAAATTTCCAGTGAGAAACTGTAGGCAGGTGCTATGGTCCTACTCCCTTCAAAATTGTAACTTAATTATTTGACATGACTCTTACATGAGCTTGATATATTCTTCCCCACTTTCGGAGATTATATATATGACATTTTATGACAGGGATTTTTTTTAACATTTTGTGTGTGTGTGCACGTATGTGTGTGTGTGGAATGGGCTCATTGGAGAACCTGGTAGAAGTGCCTAGTCTCCTCAGGGGGAAAAAAAATCATGCATATACCACTTATCCACCAAAATTTGAATATAATTTCCAGAGTTTCAGTGACCCATTCAAAATAAATACATGCAGGAAAAGAGAAACAAAACAAAATAAACAAGAAACATGCTACAGAGCAACTACTTAAAAAGCATATCACCTTTGGCTGATATCCCAAACATTTAATTCTCTTAAAGTCAGTTGTGCACAATTAATTCTCTTAAGTAACCCTTAATCCTATACACTTACACTGTAACCCAGGTTGTTAAGTCAGTGGTTACGTATTACTGCAAAAATATTACGATAGTCTCTATGCAGTTGCTAAGCTGCTTTGAGCTGCCCTGAATACCCAACTATTAGCCTGCCACAACCCACAGGATACCTGGGACCATGCCACTACCCAGCAACTGGAAACTAAAGCCTGGGTTATAGCAGGGCCTCTAGGATGCATTGCCAACATGTAGATGGATACCAGTTCTGACTGTTTAGTGCCCATGCCTTATGTAGTTGTTACAAAATGTTCTTAATATAACCCCTGAGTTTACCCATTTAATTTTTCCTGAGAGTAATAAGGAAGGACAAAAACACTAGGGGCTTTGTTTAATTTACTGAAATTGGAAGCATAACAGAGCTGTTGACTTTGCCCTGTATTTTTAAGGATGGAAGTCTGAAGAGGTTACTCACAGGTTAATTTTCCAGTGGGAATGCACACTGAGAGGGAAAGGGAGCTTGGGAAGAGCAGATTCTGGGTAGATCAGGGCAAAGGGTGAGGAAAAGGGACAATTGCCTTAGGTTGTATAGCCAGGTATTTTTTATTTCTCAGCCTCCCATGCTTTGGGAAACAATCACACCCTCATTTCATAGGAGTCTGACAGGACTCCTACTCCTGCTTTGCACTTCCCAACTTCCAGGAACAGCCAGTCATATTATCTTTCTTTCCACGTGGAAAGAGCCTGTGTGTAGATGAAATCAAGAAGTGGTAGGAGATTAATGGAGAAAGAAAGTTCCGTTAATGATGAGATGAGTCTCTGAGGCTCTGGCTCTATAGTTAATCCTCTTATTTATAAGTCTTCAGATATCCTTCCAGCTAAAATAACTAATACATTGTCATCATTATTATTTTTATTATTTAAATAGCTAAGCTACCTTGAGTTGGATTTCTGTCACTTGCAACCAGAACAGTTCTGCTTAGTTTAGACAATTAGGTTAGAGATCATGTCTATGTAAAAAGTGGACCTGAAAAGCATGCAATTATTCATATGACAAGATAGAAAATTCTAAATAGAAGAGAGAGTGTGTCAATATGAACACAATAGAGTTTACAGCTATCTGTGATTATTTTTAAAAGCATGTGCTCTGATCATTTTTAATTACTTAGCAATAAAAGGGCATGAAAGCTACCTACTCCACTCATTGAAAATACCCTGCAGCTTAGGAATGCTAGACTTTTATTCTGATAGCAAACACACACACACACACACAAACTGAATAGTTAAATGATTATGAGAATAAACACATAGTTTTGACAATTTATATTAAGAAAACCTTGAATATTTTAGATAAAACAATAGGGAGGTTGAGGTAGAATTTTTCAAATAGCTTTTTCAATAAGCTAGAATATGTGGAAGCTTTATTTTTAAAAGAAGCTGTAGGCTTTTTGATAAAAAAAACTAAAACAAATAATTGCTTTGAACATTAACTGATTTGTGACTCCATCTCCAATGAGCTTCAGAAAGAAAACAATTGTCCAATATTATGGCTCTTTAGCCTGTGAATTTTTTCACATTTAAGCATCATATTCTAGTTTTTCTAATGACTAAATGAGACCATGAGTGCATTTTATGAACCACTGCATGATTATTCCCATTCAGTAGAGGGAATTATTAAGCTTCATAGCATTTACCAAAAGCTTTAACCATGAAAGGAATTTTCCACAAGAGTAGAAAACTTGTCACAATGATCTGAAAAAATAGATCATAAGGTAGCATAAGGATAAATGGTTATAAAGTGAATGAGTCGTAGTGATTCCATCTGCTGCTTAATGTACACACAACTGTTGACTCAAGAGTGCAGGGAGGGCACTAGGAACAGTCAGGACCTTTGTGCTTCCAAACAACCTTAGAAAACCTCAGAAGAGCCACCATAGAAATGTCACTCTTTCTGGCAGTGAAGTTCCTTTAACTCTACTCCAGTGAGGGCTAACAGTGCATCATTAAGCTCATCTTACCACCAACTGGAACTAAGGTCAGATTTATTAATGTGAACAGGGTCCAGGCTTATTTACAAGCCCTGGAGCAAGATCCACGGGTCTGCGTCAGGCTGGGGCTATTGTAAACAACCAAGTGTGCAAGGAAAGTGTTGTGACCAACCATGGAGCTGCCCAGATGAGCCAGACCTCCTCACTATGAAAGACAGCCTGCCGGAGTCAAGCATTTCATCAGGACTGATCCCAGCCTTTCCGCACCAAAACTTTCAGAGTCAAATGTAAAACCAACAGATTATAAGTGGTTAAGTGTCAGATCTAATGTGCTCAGGAGATGACATTGTAGGGGTAAGTGTGTAAGTCACATAATATAAATAAGTGAGATGGTGAGGCAGATGTGGGATTTCCCTGGAGAGGCCTTGGAATGATACTGTATCAAACATGAAGGACATATTCAGCACAGATCCTGTCCTTAGTTCTGTGCTAGGTGCTATATCTGATGTAACATAGGTCCGCTGGTCATCCTCTGAAAGGATTCAACGGGTTCTCTAAATTCTGTAACAACTAGATATGGTTGCCATGGATGACATACTCTTCTGGGCTCTTCTGTTTACATTCAAGAGGATGACCAAAAGGTTTATCCTTGATCCTACCTCAAATTTTTGGGGGGCCTTTCCTCTGACAAAAATCCCCATTTTATATCAGCACAAGGGACTAGAAAGGGCCACTTATGCAAATACTTTCATGCCTGGGTAGAAGTCCTGGCTTTAGAGATGAACCAAGAGTGAAAAAAAGACAAAGTGCTGGCTGTTGCCCTGCCCTCACTCTGTCTTAGCTCCTCCCTTAGGACTCTAGCATAGAAAGTAAGAAGAGAAAGTGAATTCCATGTGTACCTTTACAGGCTTGTGCATTAGCCTTTCCAGAAGAATGTAAGATGAAAAAGGACTCTTATTTCACATACTTAAAATATAATTCAGGGCTTCCCTGGTGGCGCAGTGGTTGAGAGTCCGCCTGCCGATGCAGGGGACGCGGGTTCATGTCCCGGTCTGGGAGGATCCCACATGCCGCGGAGCAGCTGGGCCCATGAGCCATGGCCGCTGAGCCTGTGCGTCCGGAGCCTGTGCTCCGCAAGGGGAGAGGCCACAACAGTGAGAGGCCTGCATAATAAAAAATAATAATAATAATAATTCACCATATAATGTTAGGGTGATTTTTAATTGGGCAAATGATTTGAGATTTGAAAATTTTTATTGCAAAGAATTTTTGGTGATATGTGAAATTATATATGTAGTTCTACAGACATAAAGATATAAATGGAATTTTAAAAATGTGTACACATGGGGCTTCCCTGGTGGTGCAGTGGTTGAGAGTCCGCCTGCTGATGCAGAGGACAAGGGTGCGTGCCCCGGTCCGGGAAGATCCCGCATGCCGTGGAGCGGCTGGGTCCGTGAGCCATGGCCGCTGAGCCTGTGCGTCCGGAGCCTATGCTCCACAACGGGAGAGGCCACAACACTGAGAGGCCTGTGTACCACACACACACACAAAAAAAATGTGTACCCATAGGTTCTGAAAGCTAATATATAATGATTATCTCTGGATGGTGAAATCATGGGTAATTTTAATGTTCATTTCTGTAATTTGGGGGAGCTCCCCTAAATTTTGTTCAGTGACCACTTGCTATATTTATATTCAGAAAAAAATCAGTATCTTTATTAAAAAGATAAATAGCAAATGAGCATTTTAAAATATAATATTGTTAACCACACAAGTAACACTAACTTTAGAGTCAACCAGATAGATATTTGAATCTCGCCTCTGCCACATGCTAACTGTATGACTTTAGCAAAGCTGAGTTTCCATTCTTCGTGCATCTCAAAGTGCTCATCACTGGATGCCAGGGAGTAACCTATGGGTGGTGAAGAGTGAGTGATTAAAGGGAGTCCCTGATGGGGCAGTTTATAAAACACTGAAAACAAACTTGAAGGTAACCTGAATGTTAATAAAAATGTGGAAATCCTTCTTATGTTGTTCTAAAGAGTACACACTAAGATGGCATTGGTTAGCATTGAGGTGGGACTTCAAGCTTAATGGAAAAGAACACCCATATTCTTTTACACGGGCCTCTCACTGTTGTGGCCTCTCCCGTTGCAGAGCACAGGCTCCAGACGCGTAGGCTCAGCGACCATGGCTCACGGGCCCAGCCACTCCGCGGCATGTGGGATCCTCCCGGACTGGGGCACGAACCCGTGTCCCCGGCATCGGCAAGAAGACTCTCAACCACTGCGCCACCAGGGAAGCCCAAGAACACCCATATTTAAATGGCTATTGTTATGGACTGAATCTGTGCCACACACCCCCGTTCATATGTTGAAGTCCTAACCCTTAGTACCATAAAATGTGACCTTATTTGGAGATGAGGTCTTTACAGAGATAGCTCAGTTAAAATAAGGTCATTAGGGTGGGACTTAATCCAGTGACTGGTGTCCTTATAAAACAAGGGGAAATCTGAATACAGAGACATGTAGAGGGAAGATGTTGTCAAGAAACATAGAGAGAAGCCACCCACCTACAGCCATCTACAAGGAGAAACGCCTTGAATAAATCCTTTTCTCATAGCCCTCAGAAGGAACCAACTCTTGGAATCAAGTACTTTGATTTCATACTAGCCTCCAGAACTGTGAGACAATCAATTTCTATTGTTTAATCCACTCAGTTTGTGGTACTTTGTTACAGCACCCACAGGAAGCTAATACAGTTACTTAATTTTGCTAAATACTTATATTTTTGTATGAGCACTAGTCATTTATCTTCACCTTCATGGAAAGCAAAATTCACCAGGGGAAACAAGAAAACAAAATGCTATATAATAGAATTTTTTTAAATTATAATTTAGGTCAATTCTTCACAGAGGGAATCTCTGTATAAGCTGCTCATTTTCTTTCAAAAAGAGAAAACAGAGCGGCTGGGCCCGTGAGCCATGGCCTCTGAGCCTGCATGTCCAGAACCTGTGCTCCACAATGGGAGAGGCCACAATAGTGAGAGGCCCGCATACTACAAAAAAAAAAAAAAGAGAAAACAAACGCTCAAATTTTGTAAAGACAAATTGTTTGCTCTCTGGCTCAAGTTTACTGTGCTTCGGAATGAACAAGAATATAGAGGATGAAAGAAGGCACCTTTAAATTGTGGTCTTTCTCATGCTGTATATTCATTTGGATGTGCTTTACAGTACAGGCACATGAAACTATCTAAAAGGAAGTTTATTTTTACAAGTCACTGAATGCTAATGCATAGCTTTAATGAGACCAGAAATATGCTGGTCAGCGCTGAAATCCTAAAAGCTAATGACTGAGGCAACTGTGATGTTTCCTTCAGGGAATGATGAAATTCTGAACCTCTATGGTATTTAATTACATGACTTCTGGGCCATTAGTTTATAAGGAAACAGCTAGTTATTTTATCTCATACCCAAGTCTCCTTACTAAATCTCTTCCTTCTTTGAGAATAACAGCTAATGCCTCACAAAACACCAATAAAATGGGCATTTCTAAATTTATCAAGACTCTTACTGTGCCAGTCAACTGGAAATTGAACAGATAATATATTTTCAGGGCTTCAGAAGTGTGAACTCTAATTGATATTTATTTCAACTAAATGGGAAGTGATGTGTTAGGTTAAAAATGAAAGTGATCCAGTAATACTCTTCTCCTGAAAACCATAGCCAGAGAATGAAGTACCGAGCATGGCAAAGAGTGAAAATGAGAATGAAAGAAGAGTGAAGGAGAGATAAGAAAACCAGTGTTTCATAAGGGCCATGTACTACATACTGTGTCACTGAATGCTATGAGGTAGTTTTATATTTATTTACAAATGAGAAAATGAAGGCTTGTAAAGATCAAGTTATTTGCTGAAGCATAAAGAGATACCAAGTGGAGGAACTGGAGTTTGAAGCTTTGTCTTTCTGATTCCAAATCCCATTCATATCTGAAAACTATACATATAATATATACAGTTTAAGCAAAAAGAACTATGAGCTGTTTTTCTGAACTTATTCTCAATAAAAGGTAGTTAGATAATACAGTGTTCAGAGTATACCTTGATTACTAAAGTTAATTCAGTCTTACCATTTTGGTATAGGATATTTTATATTTGAGTGTCTGAGATGACATAGCAAATTTGTGTATAGTTTATGATTGTTACCTTACTTTCTTCCAAAGACACAAAAAATCCACAATTATCAGAACAATAAAATGGTGTTAGAGATCAGTTAGTAACAACTCCTTTGTCTGTTAATATATTTCTTTATTCATTCAATATATCACATACATGTGTGTGTGACTGTGTGTGTGCTATATCAGGTGCTGTCATGGGCATTAGGAATCCAGTAATACACAAGGCAGAAAGGTCTCTATTCTGAAGTTTACAGAACCCTGAGACCCAGAAAGAAACTAAATATATACTTGCTTATATAGGCTAATGGGGATAAAAAGAGACTAGAAAACTCTCTCTTAGTCAGTTGCAACTTCACTGGATGTGAAGTGAGATTACTTACTTGAGGAAGATGACTGACTTACTCAAAGAGCAGGAACTTTTTCTAACTTAGCTCTAAATATATCTCTAGTACCTTGTACCCAATGAATGTCTGTTACCCTCATCTAAACTGAACTTTCCCATTAAATTTTTTATCACAGGTCACAGCCAGACATGGTGATTTAAGACTAACTTCCACTTACTTCTTGCTTTTGGCAAACTCTTAGTAAAATTATCAGCACAGAGCCTAAACCAAACAAACATAAGGGAGCATAATCGTTCTTTGAATAATTAATGGAAAGCTGAGTAGAATGCTAATTGCCCTCCTAGGTAGAGCCAGGCCTGATTTTTCCATCCAGGGCTCCTGTTTTTTTTTTTTTTCACTGTAGTGGCGTGCCACTTTTCTCTATTAGCAGGCCAATTCTTCTTTGCCTTCAGAAACAGTAACTTCCATGAGAAGAAACTGGACTAACAACCAATATAATATGGAACTTCATTGAATCATAGAATCCATACGTTGCTACAGACCTTAAACATGAGAACATCTTTCTAGTATAGGAGAGGAGAGACATGGCCTATCTTGACAAAAGAGATGGCAGAAATGGAATGAGAATTGAGAGTCTTGCTCTTTCTCTTCTTTACCTCTCAGCACTTTTTCATTGTGTTGCTAAGCTCCTATTATTTTCTTTAAAACTGAATAGAGCAAGAGTGAGAAACCACCCTTTCCCCCTCAACACTTGAACATCCATATAAACACACACACACACAAACACACATACACAATACCTTTTTAGCAAAATAAAAAAATAAAAAGAGGGGAAAAAAAACCCCACAAATACTAAATTACCTATAAGGATGGGCTGGGCCCAAACACCCCAAACCAACCAAACTGCAGGTGTGTTGGGGAGAAAGTGCAGCCATGAGCATTCTAGGTGTGGTGGAAAAGAATGAGGATGTCTAGGGGTCCTGGTGCTGAGGATCAAAGTGAACCTGGCTGCACAAAGCACCAGAGAGCAGCAGGAGGGGACCCTTAATCTGAGAAGTCAGAAAAGCTACTCTGGTGCCTCCCAACCCTTCTTCACAGTATCCTCTTCAAATTGGTGGTGCAGGAATATCCAACTCATTCTAATCTAAGGTTTATTTTAAAATATAAGATCATCACATCCATCCCAAGATACTATTAAAAAGAAAAACAGAAAAAGAGCAGCAGAAGTCCCCTGCACATTAAAAAAACAAATCAGGAAAATGTTCCAGAAGTGTAGAGAGAAAGTACAAACTGATACTCTACCGTGAACTGTTTTAAAATTATCAAAGCAATTGTAAATCTAAAAGAATTGCAAATGTAGAATTCAGTGAAAATTTTGACAGCCAAAAGGAGATTAAAAGATGCCCAAACAACAGGAAGAAAAAACTAACAGAATTCAGGGGAGAAATTGAGAAAGAATGAAAAGGCATCTTAAAAAAAGTTTCCATTACAATGACTATAAGTTAAGATAGACATATTGAAAATCACATTAGACACAGAGGGAAAAAATGAAAAAAGTAAAGAAAATCAATAGGATAAAGATAGAATTTTTTGAGTATTTAAAGGAAAGCGATATATAGACAACAAAGGAGATATATACATAGAGTCAATGAAGAAGAAAAAAAGATGATTAAAAAATACTTATCTATAATTTTAAAATGCCCCCAAAATTTTTAAGGGCATATTACATACCTAGGAAAATTGACCCAGAGGGTAAACACTAAGATATCCTGCTAAATGTTAAATATTAAAAATAAAGGAAGAATCTTTGGGGCCTAAAAGCAAAACTATCTAGTCATTACCAAAAAAGAAACAAAAAACAAAAACTAGAATAAGCTTTGCCCCAGACTTTGTAATAGAAAATTTTAACAGCAGAAAACAGTGGAGCAAAACCTAGAAGACATTCAAGGAACAAGATTTTAAGCAAAGATGTTCTTCAAATATAAAAATTGTGAACACAGAATTATGAATGTCCACAAACTTAAGGAATATTGTTCCTATCAGCCATTGCTGAGAAAACTAGTAGAGGATAACTGGGAAACTTTGGGGAGAAAAATGTAAATGATGGGTACTGACTGAATCTATTTTATCTAATTTATTTGCAAAATAAAAGTGAGGATAAGACTGAGAGAAGAGCATACAAATATAATATACCCTGATAGCATGGTAGTAATTCAACTAAGAAAAATAGAAGGAAAACTAGGAGACAAGGAAGAATAACTACTGACTGCTTCACATATAATGACTGGAAGTCAAAAGATATCATTTAAAGTTTAGGAGTATAAAGGTAAATACTAGGCAAAATACACTATTAATTAATATTGGTTGGTAGAGGAGAAGAAGGAAAGGAATGAGGAAGAGGTCACCAATTAATTTTACAAATGCTCTTTTAGATAAAATAGATTATATCTAAAGAGAGACATATAAACACAAAATATAAAAGAATCACTAGAAACAAACTTGCATATTCTAAAAGAACAACAAAATACCAAAGAAAATAAACCACAAATGGAAGACTTTTAAAAATAAATAAGATGTAAATGTGTAAAACATAAAATAATGTGACAGAACTAAGATCAAATATATTTGTCATATCAATAAATGTAAAGGACTTAAATCACCTATTACAATAAAAAATTTTCAGATTAGACTACAAAATTTTACAGAGTAAAAACACTATGCCACATATAAGAGATACATTAAAGTGCTTCAGAGAAATTAAAAATGAAAGAACGGACAAAAGATATACCATACAAATGAAAAAAGAAACCAGAAGTTGTGATCTTACCATCAGACAACGTAGAATATTAGAGAAAAAATTAAACGGGACAATAAATAATGCTGAATTCTATAATTCACAATGAAGAACTAACACTTATAAACATCTGTATGAAAAATAACAGCAGCAATTCCCATAAAGCATAATGATAAATGATTAAAGGAGGAATAGTGAGAAACACACTAATATGAAACTTTATGTCTCTCAATTATCAAAAAGTAAATAAGGTGATAGAAGACCCCCAAATAAACAATAAGGTAGATATTATAGACATACACTGGCACATTAAATTATGTACCTGAACAATAAAGAATACTCCCACTGTTCAAGTGCTTTGAATATTCATGAAAATTGATAACATATTAGGTCCCAAAGAAACCCCATAATTCCAAAATAGTATATCTAATAAAGACAATAATCTTTATTCACAATCCCCAAACTAGAAACAATAAAATCAGAGATCAATAACAACAAAAATCCTTTACAACTGGAAATTCTAAAGATCTCTATTAAATAATTTTAGATCAAAGCAGAAAAACAAGTTGCAATTGCAGACTTTTCAGAAAACAACTATAATGAAAAATACTATATATCATAGGCTATGTTATGTAGCTAGCACAGCATTCAGAGGAAAATACATAGCCTTTAGTACTAATGTTGATAAAAAGAGCAATAAAAATGAATCAAAAATTTCTAGTAGAAATAAGAACAAACTAAATAGACATAAATGAAGGAATAAATTTGCCACAAATTCTTAAGTGGACCTAGAATATTTACACTGGCATTTATTTCCCTAATCCACTCTTCTTTCACAATAAGAAATAGCACCAATAAATCAGACACACGTTTGACAGCACACTGGAAACAACAGTGAAGATATCTGAACCTCCTATTCCTGCCTTCAGGAACTGTTACTCTTCTCAGGGTTCTTCAATCTTGCATTTTTTCAGACAAGACATTACCTAAATTTTAACTAAATTATTGATTCTACTGAAATTCTGTGATATGAGCTTATGCACTAAATGGTTTTTATCATTTACCTATTGCCTACAGTGGGAAAACATGGGCAAATATTATCTCTTAGGAAATATGGTCACATATACACACTGGAGCATGAGTTTTTTTCCTAAGTCAAAGCTGGGGCTTGTGGTGTGTGCCCAGGCCAACTCTGAAGCATTTGTACTGTGAGATGTAAAGTTGCTATGAGGTGGTCTAAAATTAAAATTCTGTGGTGGTTTCATGTGTGCTAAATGTGTCCATGACAGGATCAAGCATGCTTTCCTTATTGAGGAACAGAAAATCATTGTGAAAGTGTTGGGGGCACAAGCAGAGTCAGAAAGCTAAATTAAAAATGGAAGCTTTTTTGAGTACTGAAAAAAAAAAAAAAAGAAAGAAAGAAAAGCACATTAACCTTCTAGTGAATATACTCTGAGCAATCTGTGAGAAGACTTTGAAATGTGTTTTGCAAAAGGTGATTTGGAATTAACAGCTTTCTGTGATTTGGAGTTTGGCAGAGACAACAAATGTACAAATTGTCAAAGTGATCATGTTCCTAGGAAATTAGGATCACTGGCTATAGCAGTGTTAGATCTACATAGAGTCTTGCATTGTGGGGTTGAGAATGATGTGACATGAATTAGTTTGGCTACTTGTGTGGTCCAGCAGGGAGGCAGAAGTCAGGGAATCCTCACTTGATGAAGTCTTAACAATCGCCAGTGCAACAGAATCTGTTATACATCAAAACTAAGCAGAGAAAGAGAAAGACAAATTTCCTAGAGAAACGGAATGAATGCACATCTAAAATTCAAAGCCTGGGAAATCGGACTTAATATCTGGTTGCATCACTGCATTTATTCATTTCCAAATGAACTTATTCAGTAACAAAGTGAGGAGAAAAACAAATTTTAATAATGTAGATCCTCTTAGGGCCAATTCTGAATCTCAGGGTACATCTTATATTTGTTCATTTACCTACCAAGAGC
Organism: Mesoplodon densirostris; assembly: GCF_025265405.1. Lineage (NCBI taxonomy): Eukaryota > Metazoa > Chordata > Mammalia > Artiodactyla > Ziphiidae > Mesoplodon > Mesoplodon densirostris. The sequence goes on from NC_082663.1 coordinate 48,262,866, forward strand.
AAGGCATTGTAGTCTAGTCTAAAATATTGTTTCTGAAGTATTTTGATCAACATTCAGCCTGAAGGTGGAATGGTGAATTTTTACCTCTTCACCATCAGTAGCTAGGTATGAGAACCTGGGCTAATTGTTAGCATTACCTCACCTAAAAATTAAGAGGATTTGGGCTAGCTGCTAACAAATCTTTCCAAGTCCTAAGAATTCTATGGTATCATTTGTATACAAAATAAAATGTTTCACACAGCTGAGTTGAACCTTGGAAGCTGGGAGCTGAATCCTGAATCATTTAGTAGAGTAATTTTCTCTAAAAATGCTAATGGAATTTAACAAATGCTTCTTGCCACACCCACTCTTTTTCAGAGAATAGAAGATGAGAGTGTGAATTTATGGTAATAGAGCAAACATGCAAACATACTGCAGTTTAATTTTTCTTTATTACTATATTTTTAATTTACTGTGGATGACTAACACTTATTAGTATTCCTTCCGGCTGCCACTGACACTTGAAGCTGCTTTCTGTCTGGGTCTTTCCAAACCATGAAAGTAAATAATTTTTTAAAAATATACTCAAGTCAACCCAAGAAAATTAGAAGATTTCAATGGAGTTTGGAGCTACTGAATCCTGATGTGTCTGGCATTCATCTTAGAAATCTGATCTAGATAGGGTATCAGAGAACTAAAATATAATTAATTTTAGAATTACAATAAACTATAAATTATCTAACCAGGCCTTCTAGTCCAGATGGTTTTTAATTTACTAGCAAAGTAAATCACTGGAAGTCTGGTTATAAATCAAGGCTTTTGAATTCAATCGGTAGAGAAGAAATCCTTCACATATCCCACTAGCTATCCAGTGCTGGTAATGAAAGAGGGTGGGAAGGGATAGAAGAAGTGTGGAAGGGAGACTGGGGTGGGGAGATGAAAAATGCTGCAGAATGACACTTACACTTTCACAAACAGTGCTTTAACTGAATTGATAGGATTACATTTTAATGTGCCTGGCACCCTCCCTAGGAATCTTAAGACTCCAGGACTGAAGTAGCCATGGAGCTAGTTTATCAGTAGTTAGCATTATCAGACACACTGATGGAGGGCAGATAGAGATCTAATAAAAAAGAAAAGATAGAGATGATGATCCAGAAGGTCAGAACAGAATACAGACAGAAGGCTTTCTTTGGCTCTAAGGATTACTAAGAACAGGAATGTCTGTAATCATGGGGTCATATTCAATATATTTTACAATTAATATGCTTGTGCTCAAACCAGTGAGGATTAAGGCCATGACCAACTAGAAGGGACATGCATTGTAAACAGCCAACTGAATACCCGGCTCTACAGTCTACCAGGAAAAGGAAAATGTCCTCCTGCTAATTCGATCTTTGATTCCATTTCTACTTGTAATCTTCATTTTAGTAAAGAAGAAATAATAGAACAGAAACATCATTCACCAGGAGGTAAAGGGGTTTGTAGTAAAGGAAGTTCTTAGAGTGTCCTTGTACCATAATTCCCATTAATTTATGAGCTCCCGTGGGGCAGCACTGTGAATACTACAGGTCACAGAAGAACGCTTTCCAGAAAATAATTCAGTCAGTATTGCTGTCTCACTGCATGACAGAACAGACACAAGCCTAAGTCAGAGATCCTGGAGCTCGCTGTTTCCTCCTGGCGAGTCAGACTCAAAAGAAATGATGATTACTGACTCCTCTTTGCTTTTAGGTAGACATGAAATGTGTAAGAATGTCAAACATCTGAGCTCATTTATAACTATTACTTTATGTTAGGATAAACAAGAAAAGATGGATAAAAGAGGAAGGGCATTAAGGGATGAACTATTTCAAGAAGGGACAGTAATTACTATGCCAGGATTCCTACCATGTATTACTAGCACATGGTAGAAGAATAGGACTCATTAGACAGGACTGAAGAGTATGTAGGAGGAGCTTCAAGATGGTGGAAGAGTAAGAAGTGGAGATCACCTTCCTCCCTAAAAATACATCAGAAATACATCTACATGTGGAACAACTCCTACAGAATACCTACTGAACGCTGGCAGAAGACCTCAGACCTCCTAAAAGGCAAGAAACTCCCCACGTACCTGGGTAGGGCAAAAGAAAAAAGAGAAAACAGAGACAAAAGCATAGGGACGGGACCTGCACCAGGGGGAGGGAGCTGTGAAGGAGGAAAGGTTTCCACACACTAGGAAGCCCCTTCGCGGGCGGAGACTGCGGGTGGTGGAGGGGGGGCGGGCTTTAGAACCACAGAGGACAGCACAGCAACAGGGGTGCAGAGGACAAATCAGACAGATTCCCACATGGAGGATCGGTGCCGACCGGCAGCACTCACCAGCCTGAGAGGCTCTGTCTGCTCAATCGCCGGGGCGGGCGGGGCTGGGAGCTGAGGCTTGGGCTTCGGTCGGATCCCAGGGAGAGGACTGGGGTTGGTGGTGTGAACACAGCCTGAAGGGGCTACTGCGCCACGGCTAGCCGGGAAGGAGTCCGGAAAAAAGTCTGGAGCTGCCAAAGAGGCAAGAGACTTTTTCTTGCCTCTTTGTTTCCTGGTGCGCGAGGAGAGGGGATTAAGAGTGCCGCTTAAAGGAGCTCCAGAGACAGGCACAAGCCGCGACTATCAGCGCGGACCCAGAGACGGGCATGAGACGCTAAGGCTGCTGCTGCAGCTACCAAGAAGCCTGTGTGCAAGCACAGGTCACTCTCCACACCTCCCCTCCCGGGAGCCTGTGCAGCCCGCCACTGCCAGGGTCCCATGATCCAGGGACAGCTTTCCCAGGAAAATACACGGGGCGCCTCAGGCTGGTGCAACGTCATGCCAGCCTCTGCCGCCGCAGGCTCACCCCGCACTCCATACCCCTCCCTCACCCCAGCCTGCGTGAGCCAGAGCCTCCGAGTCAGCTGCTCCTTTAACCCCATCCTGTCGGGCCAGGGAACAGACACCCTCAGGCGACCTACACACAGAGTGAGGTCCAAATCCAAAGCTGAACCCCGGGAGGTATGCGAACAAAGAAGAGAAAAGGAAATCAGTCCCGAAGCCTCAGGAGAAGCGGATTAAATCTCCACAATCAACTTGATATATCCTGCATCTGTGGAATACCTGAATAGACAATGAATCATCCCAAATTGAGGAGGTGGACTTGGGAGCAAGCATATATATATATATATTTTCCCCCCTTTTTCTCTTTTTGTGAATGTGTATGTGTATGCTTCTGTGTGTGATTTTGTCTGTATAGCTTTGCTTTTACCATGTGTCCTATGGTTCTGTCTGTCTGGTTTTTTTTGTTTTTTGTTTTTGTATAGTTTTTACCACTTGTTATCATCTGTGGATTTGTTTTTTGGTTTGGTTGCACTCTTCTTTTGTTCTTTCTTTGTTTTTTTTATTACTTAAAAAATTTTTAATAATTATTTTTTATTTTAATAACTATTTTATTTTACTTTACATTAATTTATTTTATTTTATCTTCCTCTTTCTTTCTTTTTTTCTCCCTTTTATTCTGAGCCTTGTGGATGAGAGGTTCTTGGTGCTCCAGCCAGGCATCAGGGCTGTGCCTCTGAGGTGGAAGAGCCAAGTTCAGGACACTGGACCAAAAGAGACCTCCAAACTCCACATAATAACAAATGGCAAAAATCTCCCAGAGATTTCCATCTCAACGCCAAGACCTAGCTCCACTCAATGACCAGCAAGCTACAGTGCTGGACACCCTATGCCAAACAACTAGCAAGACAGGAACACAACAGCATCCATTAGCAGAGAGGCTGCCTAAAATTATAATAAGGCCACAGACACCCCAAAACACACCACCAGACATGGAACTACCCACCAGAAAAACAAGATCCAGCCTCATCCACCACAACACAGGCACTAGTCCCCTCCACCAGGAAGCCTACACAACCCAATGAACCAAATGTAGCCTCTGGGGACAGACACCAAAAACAATGGGAACTACAAACCTGCAGCCTGCAAAAAGGAGACCCCAAACACAGTAAGTTAAGCAAAATGAGAAGACAGAGAAACACACAGCAGATGAAGGAGCAAGGTAAAAACCCACCAAACCTAACAAAGGAGGAGGAAATAGGCAGTCTAACTGAAAAAGAATTCAAAATAATGATAGTAAAGATGATCCAAAATCTTGAAAATAGAATGGAGAAAATACAAGAAACGCTTAACAAGGACCTAGAAGAACTAAAGAGCAAACAAATACTGAGGAACTACACAATAAATGAAATTAAAAATTCTCTAGAAGGGATCAATAGCAGAATTACTAAGGCAGAAGAATGGATAAATGACCTGGAAGATAAAATAGTGGAAATAACTACTGCAGAGCAGAATAAAGGAAAGAGAGTGAAAAGAATTGAGGAAAGTCTCAGACCTCTGGGACAACATTAAACGAACCAACATTTGAATTATAGGGGAGCCAGAAGAAGAAGAGAAAAAGAAAGGGACTGAGAAAATATTTGAAGAGATTATATCTGAAAACTTCCCTAATATGGGGAAGGAAATAGTTAATCAAGTCCAGGAAGCACAGAGAGTCCCATAGAGCATAAATCCAAGGAGAAACATGCCAAGACACATATTAATCAAACTATCAAAAATTAAATACAAAGAAAAAGTATTAAAAGCAGCAAGGGAAAAACAACAAATAACACACAAAGGAATCCACATGAGGTTAACAGCTAATCTTTCAGCAGAAACTGCAGGCAAGCAGGGAGTGGCAGGACATATATAAAGTGATGAAGGAGAAAAAACTACAACCAATATTACTCTACCGAGCAAGGATCTCATTCAGATTTGATGGAGAAATTAAAACCTTCAGAGAGAAGCAAAAGCTAAGAGAATTCAGCACCACCAAACCAGCTTTACATCAAATGCTAAAGGAACATCTCTAGGCAGGAAACACAAGAGAAGGAAAAGACCTACAATAACAAACCCAAAACAATTAAGAAAATGGGAATAGGAACATACATATCGATAATTACCTTAAATGTAAATGGATTAAATGCTCCAACCAAAAGACACAGACTGGCTGAATGGATATAAAAACAAGACCCATATATATGCTGCCTACAAGAGACCCACTTCAGACCTAGGGACACATATAGACTGAAAGTGAGAGGAGAGAAAAAGATACTCCATGTAAATGGAAATCAAAATAAAGCTGGAGTAGCAATTCTCACACCAGAAAAAATAAACTTTAAAACAAGGACTATTACAAGAAACAAAGAAGTACACTACATAATGATCAAGGGATCAATCCAAGAAGAAAATATAACAATTGTAAATATTTATGCACCGAACATAGAAGCACCTCAATACATAACACAAATAGTAACAGCCATAAAAGGGAAAATCGACAGTAACACAATCATAGTAGGGGACTTAGCACCCCACTTTCACCAATAGACAGATCATCCAAAATGAAAATAAATAAGGAAACACAAGCTTTAAATGATACATTAAACAAGACAGACTTAATTGATATTTATAGGACATTCCATCCAAAAACAACAGAATACATATTCTTCTCAAGTGCTCATGGAACATTCTCCAGGATAGATCACATCTTGGGTCACAAATCAAGCCTTGGTAAATTTAAGAAAACTGAAATAGTATGAAGTATGTTTTCCGACCACAACGCTATGAGACTAGATATCAATTACAGGAAAAACTCTGTAAGAAATACAAACACATGGAGGCTAAACAATACACTACTTAATAACCAAGAGATCACTGAAGAAATCAAAGAGGAAATCAAGAAAACCTAGAAAAAATGACAATGAAAACATGATGACCCAGAACCTGTGGGATGCAGCAAAAGTAGTTCTAAGAGGGAAATTTATAGCAACAAAATCCTACTTTGAGAAACAAGAAACATCAAATAAACAACCTAACCTTACACCCAAGGCAATTAGAGAAAGAAGAACAAAAAAACCCCAAAGTTAACAGAAGGAAAGAAATCATAAAGATCAGATCAGAAATAAATGAAAAAGAAATGAAGGAAACGATAGCAAAGATTAATAAAACTAAAAGCTGGTTCTTTGAGAAGATAAAGAAAATTGATAAACCATTAGCCAGACACATCAAGAAAAAAAGGAGGAAGACTCAAATCAATAGAATTAGAAATGAAAAAGGAGAAGTAACAACTGACACTGCAGAAATACAAAGGATCATGAGAGATTACTACAAGCAACTATATGCCAATAAAATGGACAACCTGGAAGAAATGGACAAATTCTTAGAAAAGCACAACCTGCCAAGACTGAACCAGGAAGAAATAGAAAATATGAACAGACCAATCACAAGCACTGAAATTGAAACTGTGATTAAAAATCTTCCAACAGGGCTTCCCTGGTGGCGCAATGGTTGAGAGCCTGCCTGCCGATGCAGGGGACGCGGGTTCATGCCCTGGTCCGGGAGGATCCCACATGCCACGGAGCGGCTGGGCCCGTGAGCCATGGCCACTGGGCCTGCGCGTCCGGAGCCTGTGCTCCGCAATAGGAGAGGCCACGGCAGTGAGAGGCCCGCATACCGCTAAAAAAAAAAAAAAAAAAAAAAAAATTCCAACAAACAAAACCACAGGACCATATGGCTTCACAGGAGAATTCTATCAAACATTTAGAAAAGAGCTAATACCTATCCTTCTCAAACTCTTCTAAAATAAAGCAGAGGGAGGAACACTCCCAGATTCATCCTACAAGGCCACCATCACCTTGATACCAAAACCAGACAAGGATGTCACAAAGAAAGAAAACTACAGGCCAATATCACTGATGAACATAGATGCAAAAATCCTCAACAAAATACTAGCAAATAGAATCCAACAGCACATTAAAAGGATCATACACCATGATCAAGTGGGGTTTATTCCAGGAATGCAAGGATTCTTCAATATACGCAAATCAATCAATGTGATACACCATATTAACAAGCTGAAGGAGAAAAACCATATGATCATCTCAATAGATGCAGAGAAAGCTTTTGACAAAATTCAACACCCATTTATGATAAAAACCCTGCAGAAAGTAGGCATAGAGAGAACTTTCCTCAACATAATAAAGGCCATATATGACAAACCCACAGCCAGCATCGTCCTCAATGGTGAAAAACTGAAACCATTTCCACTAAGATCAGGAACAAGACAAGGTTGCCCACTCTCACCACTCTTATTCAACCTAGTTTTGGAAGTTTTAGCCACAGCAATCAGAGAAGAAAAGGAAATAAAAGGAATCCAAATGGGAAAAGAAGAAGTAAAGCTGTCACTGTTTGCAGATGACATGATACTATACATAGAGAATCCTAAAGATGCTACCAGAAAACTACTAGAGCTAATCAATGAATTTGGTAAAGTTGCAGGATACAAAATTAATGCACAGAAATCTCTGGCATTCCTATATACTAATGATGAAAAATCTGAAAGTGAAATCAAGGAAACACTCCCATTTACCATTGCAACAAAAAGAATAAAATATCTAGGAATAAACCTACCTAAGGAGACAAAAGACCTGTATGCAGAAAATTATAAGACACTGATGAAAGAAATTAAAGATGATACAAATAGATGGAGAGATGTACCATGTTCTTGGATTGGAAGAATCAACATTGTGAAAATGACTCTACTACCCAAAGCAATCTACAGATTCAATGCAATACCTATCAAACTACCAATGGCATTTTTCACGGAACTAGAACAAAAAATTTCACAATTTGTATGGAAACACAAAAGACCCCGAATAGCCAAAGCAATCTTGAGAACGAAAAATGGAGCTGGAGGAATCAGGCTCCCTGACTTCAGACTATACTACAAAGCTACAGTAATCAAGACAGTATGGTACTGGCACAAAAACAGAAAGATAGATCAATGGAACAGGATAGAAAGCCCAGAGATAAACCCACGGACATATGGTCACCTTATCTTTGATAAAGGAGGCAGGAATGTACAGTGGAGAAAGGACAGTCTCTTCAATAAGTGGTGCTGGGAAAACTGGACAGGGACATGTAAAAGTATGAGATTAGATCACTCCCTAACACCATACACAAAAATTAGCTCAAAATGGATTAAAGACCTAAATGTAAGGCCAGACACTATCAAACTCCTAGAGGAAAACATAGGCAGAACACTCTATGACATAAATCACAGCAAGATCCTTTTTGACCCATCTCCTAGAGAAATGGAAATAAAGACAAAAATAAACACATGGGACCTAATGAAACTTCAAAGCTTTTGCACAGCAAAGGAAACCATAAACAAGACCAAAAGACAACCCTCAGAATGGGAGAAAATATTTGCAAATGAAGCAACTGACAAAGGATTAATCTCCAAAATTTATAAGCAGCTCATGCAGCTCAATAGCAAAAAAACAAACAACCCAATCCAAAAATGGGCAGAAGACCTAAATAGACATTTCTCCACAGAAGATATACAGACAGCCAACAAACACATGAAAGGATGCTCAACATCTTTACTCATTAGAGAAATGCAAATCAAAACTACAATGAGATATCATCTCACACCAGTCAGAATGGCCATCATCAAAAAATCTAGAAACAATAAATGCTGGAGAGGGTGTGGAAAAAAGGGAACACTCTTGCACTGCTGGTGGGAATGTGAATTGGTACAGCCACTATGGAGAACAGTATGGAGGTTCCTTAAAAAACTACAAATAGAACTACCATATGACCCAGCAATCCCACTACTGGGCATATACCCTGAGAAAACCATAATTCAAAAAGAGACATGTACCAAAATGTTCATAGCAGCCCTATTTACAATAGCCCGGAGATGGAAACAACCTAAGTGTCCATCATCGGATGAATGGATAAAGAAGATGTGGCACATATATACAATGGAATATTACTCAGCCATAAAAAGAAATGAAATTGAGCTATTTGTAATGAGGTGGATGGACCTAGAGTCTGTCATACAGAGTGAAGTAAGTCAGAAAGAGAAAGACAAATACTGTATGCTGACACATATATATGGAATTTAAAAAAAAATGTCATCAAGAACATAGGGGTAAGACAGGAATAAAGACACAGACCTACTAGAGCATGGACTTGAGGATATGGGGAGGGGGAAGGGTAAGCTGTGACAAAGTGAAAGAGCGGCATGGACATATATACACTACCAAACGTAAGGTAGATAGCTAGTGGGAAGCAGCCGCATAGCACAGGGAGATCAGCTCGGTTCTTTGTGACCGCCTGGAGGGGTGGGATAGGGAGGGTGGGAGGGAGACGCAAAAGGGAGGGGATATGGGAACATATGTATATGTATAACTGATTAAATTTGTAAAATAAAAAAAAATAAAAAAAATAAAAATAAAAAAAATAAAAAAAAAAAAAAAAAAAAAAAAAAAAAAAAAAAAAGGATCATACACCAGGATCAAGTGGGGTTTATCCCAGGAATGCAAGGATTCTTCAGTATTTGCAGATTAAGCAATGTGATATACCATATTAACAAATTGAAGAAGAAAAACCATATGATAATCTCAATAGATGCAGAAAAAGCTTTTGACAAAATTCAACACCCATTTATGATAAAAACCCTGCAGAAAGTAGGCATACAGGGAACTTACCTCAACATAATAAAGGCCATATATGACAAAACCACAGCCAACATCATCCTCACTGGTGAAAAACTGAAACCATTTCCACTAAGATCAAGAATGAGACAAGATTGCCCACTCTCACTGCTACTATTCAACATAGTTTTGGAAGTTTTAGCCACAGCAATCAGAGAAGAAAAAGAAATAAAAGGAATCCAAATCAAAAAAGAAGAAGTAAAACTGTCACTGTTTGCAGATGACATGATACTATACATAGAGAATCCTAAGGATGCTACCAGAAAACTGCTGGAGCTAATTAATGAATTTGGTAAAGTAGAAGGATACATAATGAATGCACAGAAATCTCTTACATTCCTGTACACTAATGATGAAAAATCTGAAAGTGAAATTAAGAAAAGACTCCCACTTACCACTGCAACAAAAAGGATAAAATATCTAGGAATAAACCTACCTAAGGAGACAAAAGACCTGTATGCAGAAAATTATAAGGCACTGATGAAAGAAATTAAAGATGATACAAACAGATGGAGAGATACACCATGTTCTTGGATTGGAAGAATCAATGTTGTGAAAATGACTATACTACCCAAAGCAATCTACAGATTCATTGCAATCCCTATCAAACTACCAATGGCATTTTTCACAGAACTAGAACAAAAAAAACCTCACAATTTGTATGGAAACACAAAAGACCCCGAATAGCCAAAGCAATCTTGAGAAAGAAAAACGGAGCTGGAGGAATCAGGCTCCCTGACTTCAGACTATACTCCAAAGCAACAGTAATCAAGACAGTATGTTACTGGCACAAAAACAGAAATATAGATCAATGGAACAGGATAGAAAGCCCAGAGATAAACCCACGCACAAATGGTCACCTCATCTTTGATAAAGGAGGCAAGAATATACAACAGAGAAAAGACAGCCTCTTCAATAAGTGGTGGTGGGAAAACTGGACAGCTACATGTAAAAGAATGAAATTAGAACACTCCCTAACACCATACACAAAAATAAACTCAAAGTGGATTAAAGACCTAAATGTAAGCCCAGACACTATCAAACTCTTAGAGGAAAACATAGGCAGAACACTCTATGACATAAATCACAGCAAGATCCTTTTGGACCAACCTCCTAGAAAAATGGAAATAAAAACAAAAATAAACAAATGGGACCTAATGAAACTTAAAAGCTTTTGCACAGCAAAGGAAACCATTAACAAGATGAAAAGACAACCCTCAGAAGGGAGAAAATATTTGCAAATGAAGCAACTGACAGAGGATTAATCTCCAAAATTTACAAGCAGCTCATGCAGTTCAATATCAAAAACACAAGCAACCCAATCCAAAAATGGGCAGAAGACCTAAATAGACATTTTTCCAAAGAAGACATACAGATTCCCAACAAACACATGAAAGAATGCTCAACATCATTAATCTTTAGAGAAATGCAAATCAAAACTACAATAAGATATCATCTCACACTGGTCAGAATGGCCATCATCAAAAAGTCTAGAAACGATAAATGCTGGAGAGGGTGTGGAGAAAAGGGAACCCTTTTGCACTGTTGGTGGGAATGTTAATTGATAAAGCCACTATGGAGAATAGTATGGAGGTTCTTTCAAAAACTAAAAATAGAACTACCGTATGACCCAGCAATCCCACTACTGATCATTTACCCTGAGAAAACCATAATTCAAAAAGAGTCATGTACCAAAATGTTCATTGCAGCTCTATTTACAATAGCCAGGACATGGAAGCAACCTAAGTGTCCATCAACAGATGAATGGATAAAGAAGATGTGGCACATATATACAATGGAATATTACTCAGCCATTATAAGAAACAAAATTGAGTTATTTGCAGTGAGGTGGATGGACCTAGAGTCTGTCGTACAGAATAAAGTAAGTCAGAAAGGGAAAAATAAATACGGTATGCTAACACATATATATGGAATGTGAAAAAAAAATGGTCATGAGGAACCTAGGGACAAGATTGGAATAAAGACACAGACCTACTAGAGGGTGGACTTGAGGATTTGGGGAGGGGAAAGGGTTGGCTGGGACAAAGTGAGAGAGTAGCACTGACATATATACACTACGAAACGCAGAATAGATAGCTAGTGGGAAGCAGCCGCATAGCACAGGGAGATCAGCTCAGTGCTTTGTGACCTCCTAGAGGGGTGGGATGGGGGGGTGTGAGGGAGAGAGATGCAAGAGGAAAGAGACCTGGGGACATATGTGTATGTATAACTGATTCACTCTGTTATAAAGCAGAAACTAACACACCATTGTAAAGCAATTATAGGCCAATAAAGATGTTAAAAAAAAAAAAAAGAATATGTAGCCAGGCCGAACTTGAACCAACCTGTCCATTTCTGTAATTCATACAGGTGTGGACACATACAGTGATTTGGTGGCCCTCCAGAAGTGTATTTTGTAGGAGGGGAATAAGAAGCTTCACAGAAAGAAATAAACCTAAGACAAAACAGAGACAAGTATAATGAACTTTACTTAAAAGCAAGTCTTAATCATCAGAGGAGAAGAGTGATTGAAGTGAAGCATACTGTCTATCCTTCTCATTGAATTAAAAGAAAACAAGGCTGGGCTTCCCTGGTGGCGCAGTGGTTGAGAGTCTGCCTGCCAATGCAGGGGACACGGGTTCATGCCCCGGTTGGGGAAGATCCCACATGCCGCGGAGCGGCTAGGCCCGTGAGCCATGGCCGCTGAGTCTGTGCGTCCAGAGCCTGTGCTCCGCAATGGGAGAGGTCACATCAGTGAGAGGCCCGCGTACCGCAAAAAAAAAAAAAAAAAAAAGGCTTCTAAAATATAAATAGGTAAAAATCAAGATAAATATCTCAATGTAAATTTTTCAAAATCTATTCATTAGGGTTAGATGATTTTCTGGGAAGGGAAAGAGAGGAAAGGAAACAACAAGGCTATTATTTGAAGAAAATAAAAATTATCTGACCAGGGTATTTTTAGTTATATTTTAAATATCAAGAATAATGTTGATGATATTGTAAGCACTGAACGTGATGATTGCCAGGAAATTAGTTGGAGCATGTAGCTGGAAAACAAAAGTAGCATGCATCTGTTAAACATCTTACCTAGTAATTCTTGTATTTGGAAATATTACTGGGGAGCTTAAACAATTTTAAAGATGGTAATTATTTATTAGTCATCACTATAGTAATGTGTTTTACTCAGTGGTTCTAGTCAGAGAAAATGTTCTAGAAAATACACCCCTGCCCTGCCTAGCATTTAATTAATTAGCCTAAGAACTGCAATATGTATTTTATAGATTTCACTCATATCTTACACTGGCATTCACTTTTCTAGACTGATATATCTAAAATTAATCCACCAGTCACACAGGAATATTACTAGGTTTTCTATAAAGATATATGATAAAGAAAAATATATCTTGTGATAAAGTAAATACAAATGGTAATACTATTTAATATAATAAAAAAGCTAAAATTAAGAAAAGTGTTAGTTTTTTTCCCACCTGACATAGAAATAATAAATAATTGCTTTATGCTTAGACTATTTTTTTTTAGAGAAAGAAACAGTTTTATTTCTGAATGAGCTTTAAACCAGAATATGATGCATATCCAAGGAAATCCATTAAGAGATTACAAAGACAAAGGTAAATCTCACCATTTTATGTAGCCAAGCAGATACAACCAATTCCATATATATTCTCAAGATAAGTATTATCTAGTCCTCAAGTAAGAGGACTTGACAGCACTATTTGCCATACATAGTTCATCCTAAGTTCACCTTGTAATTGGGATAACCATCTCTGTTTGCTAGTTGCCTTTATGCAAAGGAAAAGTAAATTTCTCATATCTTCATGACAGGAGGTAAGTTTGCAACATGAATCCAGGATATGCCTAGACTATCCTATTATAAAGATTTATAATATATAAAGATTTTCTTTACCAAAAATCTAGATTTAATTCATGATTAAATGATAATTTGTGGAGGCAATCAAGATGGCAAAGTAGTTAGACCTTGAGCTCATCTCCTCCCACAGACACACCAAAACTACAACTACATATAGAACAACTCTCTCCGAGAACAACCTAAAGATTAGCAGAGTAGCTCTTCTACAATTAAGGATACAAAGGAAAAAACACATTGAGATGGGTAAGAGGGACAGAGATGCTATCTAGTCAGGACCCATAGGCAACCCAAAAGCTGAAGGGGATATCATAAACTCAAAGGACCTCCCTAAGGAATGAAGTGTTCAATCCCCACATTGGGCACCCCAGCCCTGAGGACCAGTACTAGGAAGATTAGCCCCTATAATGGGTTTTAAAAACCAGCAGGGCTTATGACAGGGAGAGCTGGAGGGCTATAGGAAATCAAAACTCCAATATTAAAGGGTATACACAAAAACTTACTCACTCTGAGACCCAGCACAGAGGCAGAAGTTTGAAAAGTACCTGGCACTCTAACCAGCCTGCCAACACCAGCCTGCAGACCAAATAAGATTCTGTCCCTCAGCACGCCCCAGGAAACCCCCAGCTTGGGCTGTGCTCCAGCTACAGCCCCACTCATCAAGGCAGCAGCCCTTGGTGTGCCCCAAGAGAAGCCTCTGTCTGCATCTACTTCAGTTCCAGCCTTCTTGCTAAAGTCACTGGGCACATGCAGCCTGCATAGGGACACTTTCACACAAGGACACACCTTCAAGACCAGGAGAGGTAACTATTCTGCCCGATTCATAGAGACATAGAAAATGAAACAAAATAGGAAGACAGAAGAATATGTTCTAAATAAAGAGCAAGTTAACCCCAGGGGAGGGGTGGTACCCTAATGAAATGGAGATATGTAATTTACCTGATAAAGAGTTTGAAGAAATGGTCACAAAAATACTCAAAAAACTGAGAAAAAGAATAGAGGAACTCAATGAGAACTTCAATAAATAATTTAAAAATATATAAAAAAAACAATTACAACTGAACAACACAATAACTGAAATAAAAAATACACTAGGACTTCCCTGGTGGCACAGTAGTTGAGAGTCCGCCTGCTGATGCAGGGGACGTGGGTTCATGCCCCGGTCCGGGAAGATCCCACATGCCGCGGAGCGGCTGGGCCCATGAGCCATGGCTGCTGAGCCTGCGTGTCTGGAGCCTGTGCTCCACAACGGGAGAGGCCACAACAGTGAGAGGCCTGCGTACCGCAAAAAAAAAAAAAAAAAAAAAACACTAGAGGGAATCAATAGCATATTAGGTAATATAGAAGAATGCATAAGTGACCTGAAAGACAGAATAGAAAAAAATCACCTAATCAGAAGAGCAAAAAGAAAAAAGTGTTTAATAAAAAGAATAGTTTTAGGGACCTCTGAGATAGCACCAAGCATACTAACATTCACATTATACGGGTTCCAGAAGGAGAAGAGAGAGAAAAAGAAAAGGGTAGAAATGTATTTGATAAAATAATGGCTGAAAAGTTTCCCAACCTGGGGATGGAAACAGATACCCAGGTCAAGGAAGCACAGAGAGTTCCAAAGTAGATGAACCCAAAGTGATCCACACCAAGACATATCATAATTAAAACGACAAAATTAAAGATAAAGAGAGAATTTTAAAGTCAGAAAGAGAAAAGCAGGGAACCCCCATAAGGCTATCAGCTGATATTTTGGCAGAAACTTTGCAGGCCAAAGGGAACAGCATGATATATTCAAAATGCTAAAAAGAAAAAACCTATAACCAAGGATATTGTACCTGGCAAGGTTACCATTCAGAACTGAAGGAAGATACAGGTTACAAGACAAGCAAAAACTAAAAGACTCCATCACCACTAAACCAGCCTTACAAGAAATGTTAAAAAGCCACCTTTAAGGGAAAAAGAAAAAGCCATAACAAGATATAAGAAAATATATGAAGAAAAAATCTCACTAGTAAAAGGCAAATAAATAGTAAAGGCAGAGGATCAACAACTTTATAAGTATCAAGGTTAAAAGACCAAAAGTTATACAGTCAACTATAACTACAATAAGTAGTCAAGAGATACAGAAAAAGATGTGAACTATGACATCAAAAACATAAAATGTGGATAGAAGTAAAAAAAATGTAGAGCTTTTAGAATGTGATTGAACTTAAATGACCATCAGCTTAAAACAAATACATATAGGTCAATATATACAAACTTTATGGTGACCAAAACCCAGAAACCTACAATAGATACACAAAACACAAAGGAAAAGGAATCCAAACATAACACTAAAGAAAATCATCAAACCACAAGGGAAGAGACTAAAAGAAGAACCAAGTAGAACCACAAAAACGACCAGAAAACAGTGAAAAAATGGCAGTAAGTCCTTGCCTATCAGTAGTCACTTTAAACGCAAATGAGTTAATGCCCCAATCAGAAGATATAGGGTGGCTGAATGGATTTTTAAAAAGACCCATCTATGCACTGCCTTCAAAAGACTCACTTCACAGCTAAAGACACACATAGACTGAAAGTGAGGGGATGGATAAAAATACCCGATGCAAATAAAAATGGAAAGAAAGCTGGGCAGCAATACTTATATCCGACAAAATAGACTTTGAGGCAAAGACTATAACAAAAGACAAAGAAGGACATTACATAATTAGAAATAGGGAAATCCAGGAATGGGATATAATATTCATAAACATATATGCACTTTACATAAGAGCACATGAATATATAAAGTAAATATTAATAGGAGTAAAGAGAGAAATTGACATTAATATAATAATATTAGGGGACTTTAATAACCCACTTACATCAATGGATAGATCATGCAGAGAGAAACTTAATAAGGAAACATTGTCCTTAAATAACATATTAGGGCTTCCCTGGTGGCGCAGTGGTTGAGAGTCCGCCTGCCGATGCAGGGGACACGGGTTCGTGCCCCGGTCCGGGAAGATCCCACATGTTGCGGAGCAGCTGGGCCTGTGCGCCATGGCCACTGAACCTGCGCGTCCAGAGCCTGTGCTCTGCAACGGGAGAGGCCACAACAGTGAGAGGCTCACATACCGCAAAAAAAAAAATAATAATAATAACATATTAAACAAGATGGACTTAATAGATACCTAAGAACTCACCATCCAAAAGTAGCAGAATATATAATTTTTTAAGTACTCAAGGAACATTCTCCAAGATAGGTGCACATGGAATGTTCTCACGTGCTAGGCCACAAAAAAGTCTCAGTAAATTTAAGAACACTGAAGTCATAACAAGCATCTTTTCCAACCACAATGGTATGAAACTAGAAATCAATTACACGAAGAAAAGTGGAAAAAACACAAACACGTGAAGACTAAACAACATACTAAAAAAATAGGTCAATGAAGAAATCAAAGAGGAAATCAAAAAATATTTGAGACCTATGGAAATGGAAACATAACTTTCTAAAATCTATAGGACATGGCAAAAGCTGTTTTAAGAGGGATATTCATAATGATACAGGCTCACCTCAAGAAACAAGAAAAATCTCATATAAACAACCTAACATTACACCTAAAGGAACTGGAGAAAAAGAACAAAGCTTAAAGTTAGTAGAAGGAAAGAAAAAATAACTATCAGAGTGGGAATAAATGAAATAGAGACTAAAAAAAATAGTAAAATTCAATGAAACTAAGAGCTGGTTTTTTTAAAAGATAAACAAAACTGATAACCCTTTAGCCAGACTCATCAAGCAAAAAAGTGAGGGCCCAAATAAATAAAATCATAAACAAAAGAGGAGAAGTTGCAAATGACATCATAGAAATACAACGGATCATAAGAGATTACTGCAAACAATTATATGCCAACAAATTAGACAACTAGTAGAAATGGATAAATTCCTAGAAATACACAATTTTTAAAGATTGAATCAGGAAGATATAGACAATATGAACAGACCAATTACTAGTAATGAAATTGAAACAGTAATCAAAAAACTGCCAGCATGCTAATTTCCAAGACAAGACAGCATCACAGGGGAATTCTGCCAAGGGTTTTTTAAAAAGTTAGTAACTATCCTTCTTAAACCATTCCAAAAACACTGAAGAGAAAGGAATGCTTTCAAACTCATTCTATGAGGCCAGCATTACCCTAATAGCAAAACCAGACAGACACTACAAAAGAAGAAAATTACAGACTAATATCCCTGGTGAACAGATATGCAAAAATCCTCAACAAAATATCAGCAAGCCAAATTCAACAATACATTAAAAGGATCACGTATTATGATCAGATGAAATTTACTTTAGGAAAGCAAGGATGGTTCAATATCCATAAATCAACCAATGTGATACACCACATCAACAAAACAAAGGATAAAAATTACATGATCATCTCACTGGATACAGAAAAGGCTTTTAACAAAATTCCTCAGCATTCATGATAACAATTTTCAGCAAAGTGGATATAGAGGGAACATATCTCAACATAATAAAGGCCATTAATGACAAACTCACAGATAACATACACAACAGTGAAAAGCTGAAAGTTTTTCTTCAAAGATCAGGAGCAAGACAAGGATGCCCACTCTCTCCACTTTTATTCAACATAGTATTGGAAGTCCTAGCCACAGCAATCAGAAAAGGAAAAGATATAAAAGGCATCCAGATTAGAAGAGAAGAAGTAAAACTGTCACTATTTGCAGATGACCTGATACTTTATGTTGAAAATCCTAAGGTCTCCACCAAAAACTAATAACTAACAATTGAATTCAGTAAATTTGCAGGAAACAAGATTAGTGTATAGAAATCTGTTGCTTTTCTAAACACTAATAATGAACTATCAAAAAGAGAAAGCAAGAAAACAATCCTGTTTAAATCACATCAAAAAGAATAAAATGCCTTGAAGTAAACTTAACCAAGAAGGTGAAAGACTTATACCCTGAAAACTATAAAACATTGATGAAGGAAATTGAAAAATTATACAAATAAAAGGAAAGATACCCCATGTTAACTGATTAAGAAAAGTAATATTGTTAAAATGTCCTATCACGCAAAGCAATCTACAAGCAATCTACAGATTTAATGTGATTCCTATCAAAATACCTGTGGCTTTTTTCACAGAAGTGGAACAAATAATCCTAAAATTTATGTAGAACCACAGAAGACCATGAATTGCCAAAGCAATCTTTAAAAAAAGAACAAAACTAGATTTCTCATGCTCCCTGACTTCAGACTATATTACAAAGCTAGTAATCAAAACAGTATGGTATTGAAACAAAAGCAGATGTGAAGATCAATGGAACAGAATAGAAAGCCCAGAAATAAACCACACACTTATGGTTAATTAATCTACAACAAAGGAGACAAGAATATACATTGGAGAAAAGACAGTCTCTTCAATAAGTGGTGCTGGGAAACCGGAGAGCTACATATAAAAGAATAAAATTAGAACATTATCTCACACCATATACAAAAATAAACTCAAAATGATTAAAGACATAAATGTATGACTGGAAATCATAAAAATCCTAGAAGAGGACATAGGCAGAACACTCTTTAAAATAAATTGGAGCAATTATTTTTTGGATCTGTTTCCTAAGATAAATGAAACAAAAGCAAAAATTTTTAAATGGGACGTAGTTAAACTTAAAAGCTTTTGTACAGCAAAGGAAAAACAAAATAAAAAGAAACCTACTGAATGGGAGAAAATATTTGCAAATGATATGACCAATAAGGGGTTAATATCTAAAATACATAAACAGCTCAATATCATAAAACTCAATATCAAAAAAACAAATGACCTGCTTAAAAAATGGGTAGACCTGAACAGACATTTTCCCAAAAGGATACACAGATGGCCAACAGGCACGTGAAAAAATGCTCGACATCACTATTTATCAGAGACGTGTAGTGCAGCTACTATGGAAAACATTATGGCTGTTCCTCAAAAAAACTAAAATAGAACTACCATATGATCCAGCACTCCATTCCTGGGTATAATTCAAAGAAATTGAAAACAATAACTTGAAAAGGTATATGCAGCATTCTTTACAAAAGCCAAGAGATGGAAGCAACCTAAGTGTCCATTAACAGATGAATGGGTAAAGAAGATGTGGTATATATACACAATGGAATGTTAGTCATAAAAAGGAATGAAATCTTGCTATTTGTGAAAACACAGATGGACCTAGAGGGTATTATATGGTAAGTGAAGTAGTCAGATGGAAAAAGACAAATACTGTATGATTTCACTTATATACAGAAACTAAAAAACAAAACAAAGTAACAAACATGGCAAAACAGAAATAGACTCATAGATGCAGAGAAAAACAAGTGAAGAGGGAGGGTGGGGGTCGGGCAAAATAGGTGAAGCAGATTAAGAGGTACAAACTACCAGTTATAAAATAAGTAGGTCACAGTTATATAATGTATGGTACAGGGAGTATAGTCAATAAAAGTTTAATAACTCTGTATGGTGCATAAACTATAAAAATATTAAATCACTGTTATACACCTGAAACTAATATAATATTGTAAATTAGTTATACTTCAATCTAAAAATTAAATTTAAATTAAATTTTTAAATGCTAATTTAACAACTGATTACAAAACATTTTTACCTTATTTTAGTTTTATGACATCTATATTGATTGTGTGGCTTCAAAGAAAATCTAACTTCTGGGACATCACTGATCCCACAGTCAATTTCTTCACATTTTGCATGGAGTATCCAAATGAACCTGGTTAAACCTCTGATCAATTCAACTGCCTCAAGGAGACTTGGCTAATAGAAGAGGAGGGCAGTCATTAAATTTCTCTAGATTTTTTATTAATACTGATTGATGTCGAAATAAAGATCTTGTCCAAAGACTGTGTCTATTTCCGTTCTGAAACATTATTGACTAATAAAAATGAATGCTTATGTGCTCAGTTTCAGACATTATAACCAATAATATGCATTGCTCTTTTTACATTTGACATCTCCTCCATGGAGTGAATAATCAGTACTGTTCTGAACTCTGTGGAATTATGTTTACCCAAATTTATGAAACAATATAGTGAACAGTATGACTTCTGATTTGTTATTATGTTGTTTGCTCATCTTGATCCCATAAGGACAATGTGAACCTTTAGTCACAACTTGAGTGAGTCCCTTTACTGTGTTTTCTACTTAGTCAAAATAGCATATCCCTGATCTAATTATTTTGAAAACTGTATTTCAGGGAAAACTTCACAGTAAGCTTACAGCTAAGAAGGAAGTCAAAAAGATTACTTTGGTCTTGTCATAAGACCATCTGATTAGGTTATTTTCTCAAAACCATACTCTCAGGAAGGGTGTTTACACCCACTTCAGAGTATGAGTCAACTGAGAATTCTGAATACCTGGCTATGGTCTATATTGTACAAGGTATAGGTAGAGGACACAGAGAAGAATGACTCTGGGATTCTTCACACTAGGAGATGGAGAAGGGTAACTTTTTTTCCCTTTATTTTATACCTCCATCTCAAATCTCCAGAGGAGGGTAGATTCGCAAGTTTCCTGCTTCTATTTTCCCTGCATCATCTGCAAACTTCTTTACAGTGATAGAGATTGGACCATCCAATCCAAAAAGATGAGACATAGGTCAACTTCATTTGAAGAGAGATTTCCTATGGACTTGCTTTGAATTAATATATGAAAAGGTCCAATCATGTATTTGTAAACTTCTACAAAAATATTAATTATATGCTCCAACCATCAGGGCTTCTGCTGCTTCCAAATCACACATTAAATACTATAACTGTGTATCAACCAAATTAAAATCCTGTCCTAAGCAGAAGAGTCAAGTTTGCATTATCACTCCTTCATGCCATCATCTCGCTTCTTAACAAACCATGTGTCCATCCTTTTTGAACACAACAAATACCATAAACTTATTTAGTACCAACAATACTCAAGACTGGGATGGATGCAACAAAGATAACAAAGATGAACATAAGATAGACTCTCCCCTCAAGAAACTTTCAGATATACCTTCTCCCAGCTAGTCCCACACATTACATTGCCATTATCTTAGTCTTAATGCTGCTCCCTGTGAAGGAACCTCGTCTAGGGGTCAGGCAGAGGCATAGGTGGTGGACATTTCCAGACATGCCTCCTTTCATAATACCATTTTTGCTCACTGTGTATCCCAGTTCCCTCAGGGCATACATGGCAATAGCCTCCCTGAGTCTCTACCTTCCCTCCAAGACAATGGAAGAGACATCACTCCACTGATACAAGGCCAGTCCCTAAACTTTTTCTCTAGGTTCCATTCACTTCTGCCTACCCAGAGACTTTGCCAAAACTATCAGTTCTTCACTCTCTCTTATGTCTTCAACCTCTCCTTCTAAGCTGACATTTTTGCACAAGCATTTAAACATATACACAGTATTAACCAAAAAAAAAAAAATTCTCCCTTGACTATATAACCTCTAGTGGCCATCTAAAACTTCCCTGTCTATTGGTGAAGGCTTAGAGCTCCAATAACCCCCTCATGTAGTTAAACTCCAAGAATACCTCTGACTGTCCGAAGACTGTCTGTACCGGTACGTAGAAGCATTTAGGCCATCTGTTCTCCTTCCCCAGTACCAACAACAGTGCCTCACACATGGAAGATGTTTGAAAAAGTCTGTTGAAATGAATTCACACAACTGAAGCTATGATGCAAGGAATGGGTAGTCCATGAGAATAATGGACTTGATGCTCTACCTGACTCAGTAAATCCCACATCCTCATAGTAACTAGTAGTATGTCACAGATTCAGCATACAATAGAAGTTCACAGTAGTTATTAATTGATGATTTTTGTAGATTACAGCCATGTATTTATTTTTATAAGATGGAAACTTAGTTTTTTGAAATATAAGTGATGTGGTACAGTAGTTGCTTTAAATGTAAAAAAATCTGTGTTGGTGCTTAGAAAATATAAAGCACATTTGTAAAAATTCTGTGATCTATAACTGGCCATCAAGTACATTTTAATGTTTTAATGGCTAAGACTATATAATTTAGATTAGCCATATGCAGAACAAAGACATCCTCGATTTACTTGGCCCTGTAGAATTTCATGAAACATAATCAGCATCTCTCAGAAAATATGTTGTTTCAGATCTGGAGGTCACGACACTATGCTGAGTATGATGAACCAGAGAACACAATTACTGACTCTAGTAGATGGAGTGCACTGAAGAAAAAAAATGATTAATTCCATAAGCTTGTCCTTGATGTTGCCCCAAAACACTTTTCTTTGATGGAGACAAAAACCTCACTAGGCTGCAAAGAAACTCACATCTGTCAACAGTTTGCTCGTTAAAATCCTACTGAAATAACATAGAATGTCATAGTGGATTAGAAACAGTAAGAAATACAATATAGCTATCACTTTCTTAATCCATATTTGAGACTGATAAAGGTATTATATATATGTGTGTGTGTGTGTATACATATATATTTGTATATATGGATTTATAATTAGAGGAAGGAAGGAAGGAAAGAAGGGAGGGAGGGAGGAAGGGAGGGAGGGAACTTGGTAGGCAACATGGGAATGGTTAGGAATCACTGCCATATTCAGAATCACCACCAGTGTAAGAATCGCCACCATGCTCCCTCCTCACCAAGAGGCAGTCTCTGAGTAAATTGGACATAGAAGCATCCTCAGTGGTGTCACTTATGAATGAAGGATTACATTTAATTATAATGGACTCTGTAAACATGTGATTGGAGATACAAAAAAATGATAATGATTAAAAGTTAATATTTTTGAGCACTTACTATGTACTTAATACAGAACAAAGAACTTCACATTTACCTCTTATGTAATTCACAATAAAACCCTATGACATAAATATTACCTCTGTTTCTCAGTGAGGAGCCTGAGCTTATACAACTTAAATAAAATCTACCCAAATCAAAGAACTAGATCATTGGAATTCAAATTCCTGGCAAAGTACTCCTTGTGTGTTTTGTCTTCATATTTCCAGATCTTAGGGTCTTTAATCACTTACCATCTGGAAACATGGACAACAGATTCACATAATTCCATTATATTAAAGTATCAACATCTCTATGGTACTCAGTACTTTTATAAAGGGAAATGTTTCTTCTGATATGAAATAAGTGAATTATTGATCAGTTTACTGACAAAGTGATGTTAATGGCAGAGAGGGGAATAGCCCAAATATCTCTGTCCTTATCTCTACAATCACAATTTAGTAAAGAAGATTTAAACTTGGAGGTTATTTTTTGTAGTGAATATCATATTTATGAATAAAAGACAAAACTAATATAGGATAACACCTGTCATAATTCTTGGTCTATCTTTTTTTTATTTTTCTTTTCTTTTTTTTTTTTTTTTTGGTATGTGGGCCTCGCGCTGTTGTGGCATCTCCCGTTGCAGAGCACAGGCTCCAGATGCGCAGGCTCAATGGCCATGGCTCACGGGCCCAGCCGCTCTGCGCCATGTGGGATCTTCCCAGACTGGGGCACGAACCCGTGTCCCCTGCATCGGCAGGCGGGCTCTCAACCACTGCGCCACCAGGGAAGCCCTCTTGGTCTATCTTTAACACATCTCCAGAATAGGTCTTCTTCACACCACAGTCCCTGGCCTAGGTGTCAATGCAGGCCTCTAAAAGGACAAGTGATGGGTTATAGGTGGAGCTTGAAGAATTACACATAACCCATAGTCTCTCTTAAGGCTGCAGCAGCCATAAGCATCAGTGTCCAACCCACTTGGTGTTGTACACGTAAACTTTTGCCCATAGACAAAAAGGTTGAGACTGAGAGTTCTTTACTCATTAGAGAAATACAAATCAAAACTACAATGAGATATCATCTCACAC
The DNA here is from genome assembly GCF_025265405.1 of Mesoplodon densirostris. Taxonomy (NCBI): domain Eukaryota; kingdom Metazoa; phylum Chordata; class Mammalia; order Artiodactyla; family Ziphiidae; genus Mesoplodon; species Mesoplodon densirostris. The sequence goes on from NC_082663.1 coordinate 48,287,212, forward strand.
CAGTCAGAATGGCCATCATCAAAAAATCTAGAAACAATAAATGCTGGAGAGGGTGTGGAAAAAAGGGAACACTCTTGCACTGCTGGTGGGAATGTGAATTGGTACAGCCACTATGGAGAACAGTATGGAGGTTCCTTAAAAAACTACAAATAGAACTACCATGTGACCCAGCAATCCCACTACTGGGCATATACCCTGAGAAAACCATAATTCAAAAAGAGTCATGTACCAAAATGTTCATAGCAGCCCTATTTACAATAGCCCGGAGATGGAAACAACCTAAGTGTCCATCATCGGATGAATGGATAAAGAAGATGTGGCACATATATACAATGGAATATTACTCAGCCATAAAAAGAAACGAAATTGAGCTATTTGTAATGAGGTGGATGGACCTAGAGTCTGTCATACAGAGTGAAGTAAGTCAGAAAGAGAAAGACAAATACTGTATGCTGACACATATATATGGAATTTAAGGGAAAAAAATCTCATGAAGAACATAGGGGTAAGACAGGAATAAAGACACAGATCTACTAGAGAATGGACTTGAGGATATGTGGAGGGGGAAGGGTAAGCTGTGACAAAGCGAAAGAGCGGCATGGACATATATACACTACCAAATGTAAGGTAGATAGCTAGTGGGAAGCAGCCGCATAGCACAGGGAGATCAGCTCAGTGCTTTGTGACCACCTGGAGGGGTGGGATAGGGAGGGCAGGAGGGAGACGCAAAAGGGAGGGGATATGGGAACATATATATATGTATAACTGATTAAATTTGTTAATTAAAAAAAATTAAAAAAAAGAACCCAATGCTTATGTGGATTGTAGAATAGGTCAATTCAAATTATTTGAGGCTTAAATGTAAAAGAGAGAAAACAATACGTTGCTTAGGTGCCTTTTGTTTATATTAATGACCTCAGATTCTTACTTCTTTGTACTTATACAAATATTGTATGGTAGGTGATATTATATTTCCCCAAGTTTCCCTTCTCTCTTGAAAGGGATCACTGTCAATGGAGTGTACTTCCCAGCTTCACTGATGGTGGATTGGTAATATGACTGGCTTTGGCCAACAGAATGTGGGCAAACGTGTACGAGTTTAGAGGCTAGGACTTAGAGGCATCCTGTGTTTCTGATCACCCTTCTTGCACTGCTATCATCATCCATGAAAGGGCATGCCCCAGGTAGTACACCTAGAGTAGACCTAAACTCAGTTTGCATCCTGAAGTACAGCTATCTCAGCCAAGCCACAGACCAATGAGCCAAAAAATAAACAAAAACAAAAAAAAAGGTTGAGACTGAGAGTTCTACAGGCACAGCGGTAGCATATAAAAATTCTACACATTTAATTCTGAGCTTCTAAAAGATGTTAATGAGGGAAATCTCCTCATGCCTAGTGCCACTCCCAAATACCACACAATGCCATCAGCACAATATAATCCTTTGGAAGTCTCCCAACTTTTTCTAAAGTCACTCATAAAGGAATTTGACCAACGTACTGTTCTCAGTAGAGAGAAGCAAGGAAAACATTTAAATTCTGTCAGTTTTATAAATACCTAATAGTGCAGAAACTAGTAGATTATCTATAATTGGGTTAATGAGATATTTCTTTATGAGAAAAGTTGTTTGCTGTTGCTAAATGAAAGAAAATCAAGAACCTTAAAGATATAAAAAATTAGAACAGGAAAAAAATAAATTCTTATACTTCACAAATTGCAAACTCAGTGACAACAGGAAATGACATCTGGAATGCAAAAATATCTTCCTATATTACACGTGACTGAATAGCAGTTTGTATCTATCATGTCAATGAGCATAGCAACCTACACAGAATGGTTAAAGCAAGCAGTATTTTTGTTAATCCCTTTGCAACCCAATCAAAATATGTGAAACTGAGAGCCCTGAATAAAACATTTAACTTTCTACAAGTGTGAACCAAAGTTGTCTATATTTTTAAGAGTTTTTCCACAAGATTATTGTAGTTTCAGTAAAAAAATAATTTAACATTACTCAAAATTGCATAGTCCTAACAAAACAATATTTCCTTCCAACCCTTACCCATATTCATAAATAATTTTGAATAATTATAATTTAGTAGTGATATAATTTTAAATTAACCTTAATATTATGTTTTGCTTTAGTATTGGATTATTTAAGAGTAACTGTTATGGGGGAAATCAGTAGAGATAGCAGAGTAACAGGACGTGGAACTCACCTGTCACATGTCAAAAATACATCTACATGTGGAAAAAGTGTCAACGAAAACTAACTGGAATCTGACAGAAAGACTCCTATAAAATCAAGGCTGTAAGAAAGATTCACATGTAATTGAGTAGGAAGGAAAGAAAAGCAATCAGGTTGGGACCTGTGCCCCTGAATGGGGACTCAGAGGAAAAGGGAGAATACATGGTTGGAGACCCATGCTGGGGAGTAAGCAGTGAGAGCCACAGATTGGGTGCCCCAGTCTTGGGGTTCTACACAGGAGAGGTGAGCCCCCTTGGCTGGCTGGAGTTCTGCTGGGACTAGCAATGAGGGCTATGGAAGCCTGGACTCTGCTCATGAGGAGTGCATGTGTGCTGGTTTGCCCCCAAGGCAGGGCAGAGAGGGTCAAGAGAGGATTTCTCTAGCAGCTGCCAGGTTTCCTGTGCCTCATCATGTACCTTGACCTGAGCCAAACAGATGCTCCAGCCCTGCTCACTCCATGTCACAGCATAGCACTGGATCGAGGGTGGCCACAACCAGGGGGAACATTTGGTCATGGGAAGCAGAGGTGACCACATTCTTGGGTGAAGCCTGAGTGGGGCAGCTGCTGCTATTGTTGGTGGTAACTCAGATGGCACATCACAAGCAACACGTCAAAAGCAGCCCACGACTCTGATGGCAAATGCTCCAATATAGCTCATGCCCATTATACACCAAGAGTCAATGTGAACACTGCCTGTCCTGTGCTGTGGCTCCACAAAAGAGTGAGGGAGGTGAAGTATAGGGGCAGTAATCAGCTCAGAGGGACAAAGGGGACTTGCACCCAAGGTTGTGTCTGAGCAGAGAGAGGTAAACAACTGTGGGTACCTACGCAGGCAGCTCAGACCTCTGCCTATAACCAATACAAGTGGAGAGCCTGCAGAGCCCCCTCTCCACCTGCTTCAACACTCTCCACAAGGGTCCTGGTGCTGGGAGAGGGGAAAATACACACTTAAAGGGAACAGAACCAGCTTAGGCCTGACCCACAGGGCTTCTGCTCCAACAACTTGGGATCAGACCCCTGTCACCAATAAGGCGGTGACAGCCACTGAGTAGAGGGAAAGTCCCACCTCACACCTGGTCCAGCTCTAGCCCTTCCATCTCCAGCTCCACCCCCAACCAAGGTGATAGCAGCCAGCACACCCTGAGGAAAGATGTGAATTGCATCCATGTCAAATGCAACTCTCCCATAAAAGGCATTGGGCACATGCAGTCTCTATAGGTATGCTCCCATATAAGAACACGCCCTTAAGACTGCAACAGGTAACTGTGTCACCTAATCTTCTAGAGGCAGAAAAAGTTAAGCAAACTGAAAAGGCAGAGGAACTGCTCTCAACTGAAAGAACAAAAGAAAAACCCTGAAAAAATAAATAATGAAAGAGAAATAGACAATTTACCAGATAAAGAATTCAAAGCATTGGTAATAAAAACAATAATTGAATTGGGGAAAATAATAGATGAAAAAAAGTGAAAATTTTAACAAGGAAGTAGAAAATATAAAAAGGACCCAATCAGAAATGAAGAATTCATTATCTGAAATTAAAAACATACTAGAAGGAATGAACAGCAAACTAAGTGATACAGAAGAACACATAAGTGCTCTGGAAGATAGAATAAAGGAAATCACCCAATCAGAACCGCAAAAAGAAAATTTTTTTAAACTGAAAGCTATTTAAGAGATCTATGGGATAACAATAAGCATACTAATATCCACATTATACGGGTCCCAGAAGGAGAAGAGAGAGAGAAGGGTACTGAAAATGTATTTGAGGAAATTATGGCTGCAAACTTCTGAAACCTAAAAAAGGAAACAGATATCCAGGTATAGTATGCAGAGAGGGTGCTAAACAAGATGAGCTCACACACACCAAGACATACCAAAAATACAGTGGCAAAAGTTAAAGAGAGAATTCTAAAGGTAGCAAGAGAAAAACAAAGAATCATATATAAAGGAATCCCCATAAGACTATCGGCTAATTTTTCTGTAGAAACTTTGCAGGCTAGAAAAGAGTGGCATGATATATTCAACATGCTGAAAGGGAAAAACCTGCAACCTAGGACACTCTTCCCAGTAAGATTATCATTTAATATTGAAGAAGAGAGAAAGACCTTGTTGGTCAAACAAAAACTCCAAGAATGCAGCAATACTAAACCTGCCCTAAAAGAAATGTTAAAGTGGAAAATCTAAGTGGAAAAGAAGAATCTACAGGAAAGGGAAGAGCCCACTAACAAATACAAATATAATGATTAGTGATTGAGGATCAACCACTTAAATAACCCAATATGAAGACTAAAAAACAAAAAAGTTGTAAAAGCAGCTATAACTACAATAAACAGTTAACAAATAAACAAGAAGATGTAAAATATGACATCAAAAATAAAATATGGGGGAGGGGAGTAAAAATGTACATCTTTTAGAATGCTTTTGAACCTAAATGACTACCAGTTTAAAATAAGTAGATACAATTCCAGGTCAATGTATATGAACCCCTTGGTAGCAACAAATTGAAAACTTACAATACATATACAAAAGCTAAAAAGAAAGGCACACAAGCATACTACTAAAGAAAATTATCAAACCACAATGAAATAAACAAAAAGAAAAAATAAACAGAGAAGAAATAGGAAAACAAATAATAAAATGGAAATAAATACATACCTATCAATAATTACTAAAGATGTCAATGGACTAAACACTCCAATCAAAAGACATAGGGTATCTGATTGGATAGAGGTAACAAGACCCTTCTATATGCTGCCTATAAAAGACTCATTTCAGGGCAAAAGACACATACAGACTGAAAGTGAGGGGATAGAAATAGATATTTCATGTAAACAGAAATTACAAGAAAGTGGGGATAGCAATACTCATATCAGACAAAATAGACTTTAAAACAAACTGTAGAACAAAAGCAAAAGAAGGGCATTATATAATGATAATGGGATCAGTAGAAGAAGAGAATATTACATTCCTTAACATATATGCACCCAGGGACATCCCTGGTGGTCCAGTGGTTAAGAACTCACCTTCCAATGCAGGGAGTAAGGGTTCAATCCCTGGTCAGGGAACTAAGATCCCACATGCCTTGTGGCCAAAAAGCCAAAACATAAAATAGAAGCAATATTGTAACAAATTCAATAAAGACTTTAAAATAATACATTAAAAAAAAAAGAATATGTGTACCCAATATGGGAGCACCTAAATATATAAAGAAGATACTAACAGACATAAAGGGAAAAACTGACAATAATACAATAAAAGCAGGAGACTCTAACACCAACTTGCATCATTAACAGATCATCCAGACATAAAATCAATAAGGCAACAGTGGCCTTAAATGATGATGGATGAGTTAGACTTAATAGAGATATACAGGACATTACATCCCAAAACAGCAGAATACACATTCTTTTCAAGTGCACATGGAACGTTCTCCAGAACAGATCACATGCTGGGCCATAAAACAAGCTCTCAACAAGTTCAAGAGGATAAAAATTAAATAGGGCATTTTTTTCCGACCACAACCATATGAAACTAGAAATCAATTACAGAAAGAAAAATGGGAAAAGAACAAACAAATGGAGACTAAACAACATATTACTAAAAAACCAGTGGGTCAATGAAAAACTCAAAGAGAAAATCAGCAAATACCTCAAGACAAATGAAAATGGAAACAAAACTCTCCAAAATCTGTGTGATGCAGCAAAAGCAGCTCTCAGAGGGAAATTTACAGTGATACAGGTCTTCCTCAAGAAACAAGAAAAATCTCAAATATACAACCTAACCTACCACCTAAAGGAATTAGGAACAGAAGAACAAACAAAGCCCAAATTCAGCAGAAGGAAGAAAATAATAAAGATCAGAGAGGAAATATATAGAGAGTAAAAAAACAAAACAAACAAACAAAAATAAAAACAAAAGATCAATGAAACCAAGAAGTATTTTTTTAAAAAAATAAACAAAATTATTAAACCTTAGCCAGGTTCACCACATGAGATGTGAGAGGACCCAAGTAAACACAATAAGAAATGAAAGAGGAAAAATAATAACTGATACCACAAAGATCCAAAAAAATCATAAGAGAATACTACGAACAGTTATATACCCACAAATTGGACAACCTAGAAGAAATGGACAGATTTCTAGAAAGATTCAACCTGCCAAGAGTGAATCAAGAAGAAACAGACAATTTGAACAAACTAATCACAGGTAGTGAAATTGAATTTGTAATTAAAAAAGCTTCTAGGACTGGAGAGCTTCAAAGGTGAATTCTACCAAATATATAAAGAAAAGCTAATATATATCCTTCTCAAACTATTTTTTAAAAAATTGAAGCAGATGAAACACTCTCAAATTCATTCTGTGAGACGACCATTACCCTGATACCAAAACCAGACAAAGACACTGTAAAAAAAGAAAATTACAGGCCAATATCTTTGATGAATATAGATATATAAATCCTTAACAAAATATTAGCAAACTGAACCCAACAATATATAAAAAGAATCATGTACTATGATCCAGTGGGATTTATGCCCAGGATGCCTGGATGGTCCAGTATTTGCAAATCAATCAGTGTAATATGCCACATTAACAAAGGAAGGATGAAAAGTCACATGATCAACTCAACAGATACAGAAAAAGCATTTGACAAAATTCCAACTTCTATTCATGATAAAAATTCTCATCAAAGTTTGTATGGAGAGAACTATATCTCAACATAACAAAGGCCATTTTCGACAAACCCATTTTTGTGTATGATTTTGTGTATAATATCATGCACAACAGTGAAAAGCTGAAAGCCTTTCCTCTAAATCCAGGAACAAGACAAAGATGCCCACTCTAGCCATTTCTATTTAACATAGTATTGGAAGTCCTAATCACAGTAATCAGACAAGAAAAAGAAATAAAAAGCATCTAAATTGAAAGGAAAAAGTAAAACAGACTATTTGCAGGTGACATGATAATTTATGTAGAAAACTCTAAAGTCTTAACCTAAAAACTATTACAACTGATAATGAATTCAGTAAAGTTGCAGGATACAAGATTAACATACAGAAATCTGTTGCATCTCTATACACTAATAATGAACTATCAAAGAAAGTAAAAAAAAATCCTGATTTAAATTGCATCAAAATGAATAAAATATCTAGGAATAAACTTAACCAAGAAGGTGAAAGATCTATACTCTGAAAACTATAAAACACTAATGAAGGAAAGTGAGTATGATACAAGAAAATGGAAAGATATCCTGTGTTCACAGATTAGGAAAAGTAAAATTGTTATAATGTCCATACTATCCACAGCAATCTACAGATTTAATATGATAGCTATTAAAATACCTGTGACATTTTTTTACAGAAGTGGATCAAATATTCCTAAAATTTATATGGAACCACAAAAGACTGAATTGCCAAAGCAATCTTGAGAAAAAAGAACCATGCTGGAAATATCACCCTCCCTGATTTCCAACTATACTGCAAAGCCACAGTACTCAAAACAGTATGGTACATCCATAAATACAGACACATAGATCAATGGAACAGAACAGAGAACCCAGAAATAATCGCATGCACCTATGATCAATTTACCTATGACATAGGAGGCAAGAATATACAATGGAAAAAAGACAGTCTCTTCAATAAGTGGTGTTGGGAAAATTGGACAGCTACATGTAAAACAAGAATAGAACATTCCCTCACATCATATACAAAAATAAACTCAAAATGGATTAAAGACCTAAATGTAAGACTAGAAACCATAAAACTTCTAGAAGAGAACACAGGCAGAACACTCTTTGACATAAATTGTAACAACATTGTTTTTGGATCTGTCTCCTAAGGCAAAAGAAATAAAAGCAAAAATAAACAAATGGGACTTAATTAAACTTAAAAGCTTTTGCACAGAAAAAAAAATCAACAATATGAAAAGGCAAATTATTGAATGGGAGAAAATACTTGCAAATAATATAAAAGACAAGGGGTTAATATCCAAAATATAGAAGCAGCTCATACAATTCAATAACAAAAAACTCACAATCAAAAAACAGGCAGAAGACCTGTATAGATATTTTTCCAAAGAAGACATATAGGTGGCTAACAGGCATATGAAAAGGTGCACAATGATGCTAATTATTGGAAATATGCAAATCAAAACAACGAGAATCATTTCACACCTGTCAGAATGGCTATCATCAAAACATCTGCAAGTAACAAATGTTGGTGAGGATGTAGAGAAAAGGGAGCCCTTGTATACTGTTGGTGGGAATATAAATTGATGCAGTCACTGCAGATGTTCCTCAAAAAACTAAAAACAGAATTACCATATGATCCATTGATTCCAATCCTGGGTATATATCTGGAAAAAATGAAAAGACTAATTCAAAAATATACATGCACCCCAATGTTCATAATAGCATTATTTACAATAACCAGGATGTGGAAACAACCAAGGTGTCCATCAACAGACAAACATATAAAGAAGATGTCACACACACACACAATGGAATACTACTCAGCCATAAAAAGAATGAAATTCTGCTATTTGCAGCAATGTGGATGTAGGTAGAGAATATTATGCTTAGTGAAATGTCAGACACAGAAAGACAAATACTATATGATAATACTTATACGTGGAATCTATAAATAAAACAAACAAATGTATATAGCAAAACAGATTTACAGATACGGAAAACAAAGTAGTGGTTACCAGTGGCAAAAGGGAAGAGGAGAGGGGCAAGATAGGGGTATGGAGTTAAAAATACAAACTACTATATATAAAAAACAGATAAGTAACAAGGATATATGGTCCAGCACAGGAAATTATAGCCATTATTTTGTGATAACCTTTAATGGAGCATAATCTATAAAAACAGAATTATATTTTTATAGAATATGCTATGAATATGTTGTACAACTGAAACCAATAATATTGTAAATTGTTCTTCAATAAAAAAAGAAAAAACAAAAACCTTTGCACATGTCACTACATGAAAACAGAATTAAATTTCAAAAAGAGTAACTGTTACAGACGGAGTATTTGTGTCCTTCCAAAATTCATGTTGAAGCTCTAACATCCAATGTGATGTTATTTGGAGGTGGAGCCTTTGGGAGATAATTAGGTTTAGAGGACATCAGGAGAGGGTGCTCTTATGATGGGATTAGTGTCCTTATAAAAAGAAGAATCCAAGCTCCCTCTCTCTCTGCCATGTAAGGACACAGTGAGAAGGCAGAACCCAAGAAGAAAGCTCTCACCAGATCCTGACCATGGTGGCACCTTAATCTCAGACTTTAGGTCTCAGGAGCTGTGAAAAAGAAATTTCTGTTTTTAAACCACCTCATCTATGGCATTTTGTTATGGCATCCTAAGCTGACTAATATAGTAACTAACATTTTTTCCCAAATGAAGGAATGATCCTTATAAGAATGGCAATTCTTATAAGACCAATTGATTGGCTTTTCTTTTTTCCCTCAACTTTTAAGAGTTATCAATCCATTTTCTTCTACAAGTCCTACTAGCTCATCTTTCTCTTTTAGTATTTTTAGAGACTGGATATATTCTGGATTACTACTTACTTGCAAAGCACGCACCCAACACATTCTCTTTAAATTCAGTCCTTCACATTTTTCACTTCCCGATCTTTACCTTACCATCTCAAAAATAACAATGTCAACATTTTATAAATCAGTCTTTATTCAACTATAAACTGAAAATATGGAGTTATTATTGTCACTATATTTCTTTTTCAAAAGATTAAATTAATTATAATAAAATATGAATGAAATATCCTACCTCATTACCCAGGAACAAGATTTATATTAGTCCCAATGAGATTCTGATCCCACAACACATGCTCCATCATCAATCATTACCTTGCTCCCTGCCATCTTGAATATTTCCCTATTCACTTCTCTGGCTCCTTCCCTCTTCTTCCTAGATGTGAAGAGAGGACCTCATGCCCATAAAAATATTCCTTCACTGATTACTCCTGCAGTTATCAACCCTCTTTCTCTCCCTTTTGCTACCAAACTCACAGAAGGAAAAACACAGAGAGATACTAGTCAACCTTTGATGACTTTCTTCTTCCCTCTTACTCACTTCAATCCCCCAACCTGAATTGCGCTCACACCACCCTGTTGAAAATCTCTCACAAAGATGACCATGAACTCCAAATTGCCACACAATTGATCAACTCTCAATTTACATGTTATTTGATCTTTCTATTTCTTGTGGCAATTTAACCACATTCTCTTGAAAGCCACTAATTTCTTTGCTTCAAGGTCACTGGATAGCTGTCAAGTTTCCTACCAGCTCTGCTGACTGCCTCTTCCCTATTTCCTAAATGTGGACATAAACCAAACAAGATTTTGTCATCAATCCTCATATCTTTTCTTGCTTTAAACAATCTTATCCTGAACTAATCACTGCAACAGACTCAATCAATCCACATCCCTAGGAGACTTCTCTGGTGACCTACGGTTCCTTCAGACTTTGTTAAGGTTGAAGTTTACTTATGCTCCTGGTCACATGGTCAGCCCTTGTTTCAGTTCCTCCACCTCCACCCTTGAAAATTTGGTGAGGTTCTTCCAGGGAGTTTTATGCATTTACTTCCTGTGAAGGTTTTTCCATTTGTGCTTGGGATTCCAAGCTGATGGTTGCTTTCCTCAGCCTGGTCCTCCCTGTACTATATATGGTGCATAGACCTCACTCTTTTGACCTCTGCAGGAAATCTTTCCCATTTTTCAGGGTGGATACGGGTTGTGTGCTTGTGTTTGTGTGTACATGTGTGCGTGTGTATGTTCAGTGAGCATTTGGAAGGGAGAGAGAAAATATGTGGGCTCAAATAGCCATTCTGAGTTGAAACTCCACCTCTTACTTTCCCACCACCCTACTTTTACCTGACATTTGTATTAATTCCACAGCCACTAAATCAGTGTTTCTCAAACCACCTGCATCATACTCTTCCAGTGTGGTGTTTATTAAACTGCATTTTCCTGCATTTTAAACCCATTTCTACTCAAACAAATTCTCAGGAGTTGGGGTCCCATTGTGAAGCAATCCCAGGATTTTATAACAAGCTTCTCCAAGAGATTCTGACATACACTAAAGATGGAGAACCACAGCACCAGACAAGAGGGGAGAGCACTGAAGGTCTGTACATGCCTTAATGTTCAGAAAGTTCCAGCACATGACCATCTGGTTCTTCCTAAAACATGAGCTGAACCTCACATCAGCCCTTGAATGCAAACATTTTTCACTGCTACCAGCAGCAAAATAAAGCCCCCTATCTCATCAGTTTGTCATTTAAAGTGTTCCACAATCTGACTCTCAATCTACCATTCCAGCCTTATCATCAGTTACTTGGTGGCACAAACCTTATGTTCACATTTTATCTGTGATTTAGAAGCACTGGTTAACATTCATAAGAAAATACTACGGACAGCATTCACATAATAGTTTCCAATTTGGCTGAACACCAAAAATGTTCTGTAAGATTCAAGAATTCACGAAAAAGCAATGAGTAAGTAAATGTAAACAAAATGCTCTTAGAAGGATGTTTTGTAACCAAAGCCTGAATATCTTTCTATCGGGGAATGTACTTGCTTAAGTGAGATTCAAATAAAGAATTAAAATAATCCTTACAGGTTTTTGCCCTGCTGGACTGTTTGAAGTTTGGAATTAGGATGTCCTCTGGGTCTAGATTATCTGGATTCAAATCCCAGCTTCTTCACTGACCTCGAACAATTTATTTAATCTATTTGTATCAGTTTCTTCGCTTGTAATGTGGGCAAAATAGGAGGATTTACCTCATTAGGTTGTTTGGGGGAATTAATGAGTTAATATAGATAAAGCACACAGGACCTTACCTAACACATATAAATATATGTGATATAATCATACAAATACACAGACACATGCAAAAGTATCAATGAGTAGGAGAAATACTAAACAATTTTATATTTAAGAAGTTTGAAATACTTCGGGTAACTTCAGATATAAATCAAAATCTGGACTTGGGAAAAGTTTAGTCTTTGGACATATACAGAGAGATTTGGATGTTATCAATATGTAAATGGGACTCAAAGCCACAGATTTATATGATCTCACCCTGAGAAAAGATGTAAAGAAAGAGAATAGGAGAAACTTTGAGACAGAACCTAAAAATAGGACCTTTAGGCAGACTCAAAGTTTAGTGGCTATCTTGTATACTGGACTTGGCATTTAATTAATTATGACAAGCCTTATTTCTGGGTATAAAAGAATAATATATAAGCCCAGAAACTCTTCGGTTTTCTTAGAGAAAATAACATTGTTATGTATCCCAGTGGTGATACATAGCATAGAGCCATTAAAATTATTTACTCTCACTTGTTAACTGCTTGTCAAAATTGTTCCCTAGTATGTCCATCTCATTAGAACAAATTCATGTTTTCAAAACAAGCATTAAAACAGAACTGATGGTACTTAATGGGGAGCATTAATGTACTAACAGGAGAGGTGATGTGTCTGAGTAACTCCAGGTAGGAGTTAATGTCTATAAATTTCAGATACCTATGGAGGACATTAGCCCTGGGCTCTCAAAGTGAGGTGGCCCATTTGCCAGGAGGGCAGGGCCCAGAAACCAGGTCTGCTGTACAAAGGGTCTAGCAATGCAAGGACTGCTCCTCAGAACCAGAAGAAGGTGTGGACAATGGGTGACCTGTAGCACCAGACTCGTGAGCTACTAAAGGGTGTTGCTCTCTCAAGTCACTCTTCTGCTAGTAAGATGCATTTAAAGGCTCTGGAAAGGCAGGAAAGTGCTTGACAAATGTTAGTTAGAAAGAAAGTATTTTCAACTCACAGCATCATCTCAGTGTCAAAGTGTCACTTGATGTTCAGTGACCATGGAAAAGAAGGAATGGGCATTAGACACATGAGGAGATTGTCCATATTTTTCTTAGATAAACATATCAAATGGCAGGGGAAAAACGGATTTCCAGTCCCATGTGACATTTCTGATTTTTCTCTGAAGCCACTCCATCAGCATTTGAATTTTACCACAAAAGAAAATTTGGCTAAGGAAAAGTTCTGAAACATTCCAAATAAATTAACTAATGTGCCCACAACAATGTAATAGCCCATTGTTCCCTTTCACCTTAATAACTAAAAGATAAAACTAAAACATTATTGTTTAATATCCCAAAGCAAATCATCAGATTCTCTAATTCCCATAATGATGCAATATGCTTATCAAAATTTTCAGCATCGCACTGAACCATATAATGAGATTATTGGGTCTGATTGGCCCCAATATCTTCTTTAAAACATTCTAATGGATGTAATATTTTAATTCTGTGATATAGATAAACTGGTATATGGGTTTTTTTCAACTATTTGTGATTGTTTTAATATAATGCTTCCCCCCAACCTCAACTTTCTAAGCACTCAGGGCTTTCTGAGATTATTCCTTAAAATCTTTAAACCCTCACAGCTGTCCAGAAATCTTACTGTATTTTCTTAGTTCATTCATTCTCCTACCCAAAGATGATTATTTCACACTCTCTTTCAGCTTTCAACAGTTTCCTGCCTATTCTCATGTTCAGTTGACAGTTTGATTACTATTTCATTGAAAAAAATTAGAGCAAAATAGAAAATAATTTCCTCTGTTTCCTCCATCATATTTACCAAACCCTCCATTTATATATCAAATCCCCTCCCCTTTCACCTGCTCAAGAATATTTCTCCAGTCATTACCCTCTTTCGTGCATCACTAATTCACTTCTATGAATTATTCCAATCAACATAAAATCCCATTTAGGTTTCAACTACCAGCTGTCTCAATTCTTTGTCTTCTTTAGAGCAAAACTCCTCAGAAGAGTTGTCCAGACTCATGATCTTCACCTCCTCTCTTTCCACCTGTTTTTGAATCCATTCCCACCATGCTTTCATCTTCAGCACTCCACTGAAACAGCTCTTGTCAAGGTCACCCAAGACCTCCTCAATGCTAAATACATGAGTCAATGCCCAGTTGTCACTCAAGTAATAAGCAACACTCAGCAATTAATCCCTTCTTCCTTTTTGAAACACTGTCTTCACTTGACTTCCAAAACTTCCCTCATTCTAAGTTGTCATCCTGCCTTGCCAGCTGCTTCTTCTCAATATCCTTTCCTGTATCCTTCGCAGGTCCCCAACCTCAGTACATCGAATTGGTTTCTCTTGTTCTTCTTGCCAGCAGCTCCTTATCTTTAAAATCATCAGAACTCAAATTACATTTGTAAACCAGACCTGAACTCCAGACTCATGTAACCAACTGTCTACCCAACTATTCCACTAATATGCCTGAACGCATATACCAAATTAAAAATGGAAATCCTGATCTCCCCCTTTTTGTCTCAGTAAATAAAAACTCTATATAGTTTCTCAGTTCAGGATTCATATAGTCATCCGTGACTTCTTTCTTTCAGGCAACTGACATCAATCCATCAGCAAATCTTGTCAACTCTACTATTAAAATATATCTAGATCTTGTCTGTCTGTCTTGTTAAAAACACAACTATCACCCTGGTCCAAGCCATTATTATCCTCCACCTGGAATAATGCATTTTTCTTCTGTACAGATACTATTGGTACTCTGTCCAGATCCCCTTTACTGGGCAGGTGCACTCATCTTCCAGATGTTATGAGTATTGATTGCTAAACAGCTCATAGCTGCATCTCCAGAGAATTGTCTTTGGAAGCCCAGTGATCTACTGATACAGGGATACAAAGCTGGCCTCTTATCTCAAAGTGGAATATTTTGTGGTGCCATTCATATTCCAGAGATCCCCCTCCAGATTAGATCGCCTTCTAGTTTGGCTTAGGTGAAGCCTGGATTTAAATGAAGATAAATTTTTGCTTAATTTCTCCCCACGCCTCATCCTGCTGCCCTTGCTTCTTAGTAGGTTTCTCCTAAGAGTACTCTCATAGTCAATCACTTCCTTGATAATCCCCATCTCAATCTCTGCTTCTGTGGAACCTAATCTAAGATATGTTCTAACTGGTCTTTGAATTCTCACTGCTATTTTCTATTCTCAACACAGTGCACCATGTGATCCCAATAAATCTTACAGGGAGATTGTGTCATTCTGGATGATACTTTCCAATGGTCTTCCATCGCACTCATAGTTAAAGGGAAATCTTCTGCAATGACTATTCAGTCCTACATGATCTCTCTGATCTGCTCTCTGAATAACTCTTTATATGTACATACATATGTATATATATAAAACACACAAATACATATGTATGTAAATATATATATAATTGTATATACATATATATATACACATACAATTAGATAGATATAGAGTTGCATCTATATCTACATCTATATCTGCATTCATCTGGTTTCTTACCTATCTTTGAGAATTTAAACTCCTTGAGAGCAGAAACTATCTACCCACACTGATACATTTCCACTACCTAGAAGAATTTTTGGCACATAGTAGAAATCAAAATGTTTGTTGAATTAGTGAATCATCTAGTTTACCCTCTTTGGTGCTGTCCTTATCCTGGCTTCCCTGTCAATGTCCAAATGTAAAACAAAATTTTATTTATGGCAAAGATAAGTGCTAAGAACTGAATGCTAAAGACCATCCAAATAAGAAAATAAGTGCTGTGCTTTTTTGTTGTTGCTATTTTGAGCTAAAATTCTCCCTTAATATCTCAAAGATCCTAGCCTCAGAGAAGCAACAGTTTGAGAAAGGGAAATAATTGGAGACATGGTTCTTTTGTGCTAAATAGGCCTTTGGTTATGATTTTCCATTCATTAGCTTCAGAAGATTAGGTGTCCAAGTTAATAAAGCATCAAGCATATCTTAAATTGTAATACATCATCAACATTTGACTCAAATAGTGAATTGCATCTGTCTGATCATATAGACACCCTGGGGTTTGCCACAAAAAATTTATAACTTACTATCCCAAATTTAGCTATCTTCAAAAAATAAAACCAAATTTAAGCCTGAGGTCAGTAATACAAGTCAAAGATGCCAAAACAATACCCTAAATACCAAAAAGAAAAGATTTTACTTCTATTCTATCATACTTTTCTTATTTTTAAGAGTGAACACTAAAAATTACATAGAATTTTTATTACACAAATAGTTAACATGTATTTACTACTCCTACCAAATCCCTACTCCTTTAGAAACAGATGGATAAAGAAGTGAAATAGGAATAAATTAACCTGATATCTTCAAGACGGTGTCAATCTATCAGTAAAAACTGTGCTTCAAAATAGCAACCTTATGTGTCTGAAACAAAATGGCACTCTTGCAATTTTGATTAGGAATCAAAGTGGGTGGGCCAATAATGCCATTTTGTGAAGGATGCAATCAACTGAATATACTTAAATGCTAACCACTAATATCTAATTTAATTAAATAACTATTTATTGTGGGCTCACTCTGTACTAGATGATAGACGGGTTGGGATTCAAAAAGGAGGAGCTGTTAGAAATAAAAATGTTTGTTGGCTACAGACATTGCTCTACATACTGCTAATGTAATGATGAACACACAGATACTTTTCAGTAAATAAAAGAGATATTGACCATTTAATCATATACAAACGATTAGAATATCTAAGCACAGTGAAAGAAATATATAGAGCTAACCATAAACAAGACAAAAAGACAACCCTCACAATGGGAGAAAATATTTGCAAATGAATCAATGGACAAAGGATTAATCTCCAAAATATATAAACAGCTCAAGCAGCTCAATATTAAAGAAACAAACAACCCAATCCAAAAATGGGCAGACAACCTAAGTAGACATTTCTCCAAAGAAGACATACAGATGGTCAAGAAGCACATGAAAAGCTGCTCAACTTCACTAATTATTAGCAAAATGCAAATCAAAACTACAATGAGGTATCACCTCAAACCAGTTAGAATGGGCATCATCAGAAAATCTACAAAACATCAAATGTTGGAGAGGGTACAGAGAAAAGGGAACCCTCTTGCACTGTTGGTGGGAATGTAAATTGATACAGCCACTATGGAGATCAGTATGGAGGTGACTTAAAAAACTAAAAATAGAGTTTTCGGCGGCTAGAGGTCTCGCTCTGCAGACAGTCAAGTGGGCTGTGGTCCCCATGGTTTACAGGAACATCATGACCTCAAGAACAAAGGATCTGACGCCAAGAAGTCTGCATCAACTAACCACGCCCCTCCCTCACCTTTCCTATAAAAGGGCTTTGCTGAAAGCTTTCTGGGAGTTCGGCGTTTTCAAGGCTTGAGGAATGCAGTGACGGACCTCACTCGTACTCTTATGGAGTCCTCATGGTTTTCTCCTGAGTAATGCCTTGATGGTTGTCCTTTAGGAAGGAGTCATCAGTGTGGAAACTCTTAAATACACCAGAAATACAGCTACACGTGGAACAACTCCTACAGAACACCTACTGAACGCTGGCAGAAGACCCCAGACCTCCCAAAAGGCAAGAAACTCCCCACATAGCTGGGTAGGGCAAAGCAGAGAGATTCCCGCACAGAGGAGCGGTGCCGAGCGGCACTCACCAGCTCGAGAGGCTTGTCTGCTCCCCAGCCGGGGCGGGCGGCGCTGGAGCTGAGGCTCGGGCTTCGGTCAGAGCGCAGGGAGAGGACTGGGGCTGGCGGCGAGAACTCAGCCTGAAGGGGGCTAATGTGCCACAGCTAGCCAGGAGGGAATACGGGAAAACTCTGGAGCTGCCGAAGAGGCAGGAGACTTTTTCTTCCCTCTTGGTTTCCTGGTGTGCGAGGAGAGGGGATTAAGAGCGCCGCGTAAAGGAGCTCCAGAGACGGGCGCGAGTCGCGGCTGAAAGCACGGAGCCCAGAGACGGGCGTGGGACGCTGGGGCTGCTGCTGCCGCCGCCAAGAAGCCTGTGTGCGAGCGCAGGTCACTGTCCACACCGCCCTGCCGGGAGCCTGTGCAGCCTGCCACTGCCGGGGTCCCGGGATCCAGGGGCGGCTTCCCTGGGAGAACGCACGGCGCGCCTCGGGCTGGTGCAACGTCACGCCGACCTCTGCCGCTGCAGGCTCGCCCCGCACTCCGTGCCCCTCCCTCCCACCCGGCCTGAGTGAGCCAGAGTCCCCGAAGAGGCTGCTCCTTTAACCCTGTCCTGTCTGAGCGAAGAACAGACGCCCTCCGGCGACCTACACGCAGAGGCGGGGCCAAATCCAAAGCTGAGACCCAGGAGCTGTGAGAACAAAGAAGAGAAAGGGAAACCTCTCCCAGCAGCCTCAGAAGCAGCGGATTAAAGCTCCACAATCAACTTCATGTACCCTGCATCTGTGGAATACATGAATAGACAACAAATCATCCCAAATTGAGGAGCCAGGAGTCAGTGCTGTGCCTCTGAGGTGGGAGAGCGAACTTCAGGACACTGGTCCACAAGAGACCTCCCAGCTCCACATAATATCAAACGGCGAAGATCTTCCAGAGATCTCCATCTCAACACCAGCACCCAGCTTCACTCAACGACCAGCAAGCTACAGTGCTGGACACCCTATGCCAAACAACTAGCAAGACAGGAACACAACGCCACCCATTAGCAGAGAGGCTGCCTCAAATCATAAAAAGTCCGCAAACACCCCAAAACACACCACCAGACGTGGACCTGCCCACCAGAAAGACAAGATCCAGCCTCATCCACCAGAACACAGGCAGTAGTCCCCTCCACCAAGAAGCCTACACAACCCACTAAACCAACCTTAGCCACTGGGGACAGACACCAAAAACAACGGGAACTACGAACCTGCAGCCTGCAAAAAGGAGACCCCAAACACAGTAACATAAGCAAAATGAGAAGACAGAAAAACACACAGCAGGAGAAGGAGCAAGATAAAAACCCACCAGACCTAACAAATGAAGAGGTAACAGGCAGTCTATCTGAAAAAGAATTCAGAATAATGATGGTAAAGATGATCCAAAATCTTGGAAATAGAATAGACAAAATGCAAGAAACAGTTAACAAGGACCTAGAAGAACTAAAGACGAATCAAGCATCGATTAAAAACACAATAAATGAAATAAAAAATACTCTAGATGGGATCAATAGCAGAATAACAGAGGCAGAAGAACGGATAAGTGAGGTGGAAGATAAAATAGTGGAAATAACTGCTGCAGAGCAAAATAAAGAAAAAAGAATGAAAAGAACAGAGGACAGTCTCAGAGACCTCTGGGACAACATTAAACGCACCAACATTCGAATTATAGGGGTTCCAGAAGAAGAAGAGAAAAAGAAAGGGACTGAGAAAATATTTGAAGAGATTATAGTTGAAAACTTCCCTAATATGGGAAAGGAAATAGTTCATCAAGTCCAGGAGGCACAGAGAGTCCCATACAGAATAAATCCAAGGAGAAATACACCAAGACACATATTAATCAAACTGTCAAAAATTAAACACAAAGAAATCATATTAAAAGCAGCAAGGCAAAAACAACAAATAACACACAAGGGAATCCCCATCAGGATAACAGCTGATCTCTCAGCAGAAACTCTACAAGCCAGAAGGGAGTGGCAGGACATACTTAAAGTGATGAAGGAGAAAAACCTGCAACCAAGATTACTCTACCCAGCAAGGATCTCATTCAGATTTGATGGAGAAATTAAAACGTTTACAGACAAGCAAAAGCTGAGAGAGTTCAGCACCACCAAACCAGCTTTACAACAAATGCTAAAGGAACTTCTCTAGGCAAGAAACACAACAGAAGGAAAAGAACTACAATAACGAACCAAAAACAATTAAGAAAATGGGAATAGGAACATACATATCAATAATTACCTTAAATGTAAATGGACTAAATGCTCCCACCAAAAGACACAGACTGGCTGAATGGATACAAAAACAAGACCCATATATATGCTGTCTACAAGAGACCCACTTCAGACCTAGAGACACATACAGACTGAAAGTAAGGGGATGGAAAAAGATATTCCATGCAAATGGAAACCAAAAGAAAGCTGGAGTAGCAATTCTCATATCAGACAAAATAGACGTTAAAATAAAGACTACTAGAAGAGACAAAGAAGTACACTACATAATGATCAAGGGATCAATCCAAGAAGAAGATATAACAATTGTAAATATTTATGCACCCAACATAGGAGCACCTCAATACATAAGGGAAATATTAACAGCCATAAAAGGAGAAATCGACAGTAACACAATCATAGTAGGGGACTTTAACACCCCACTTTCACCAATGGACAGGTCATCCAAAATGAAAATAAATAAGGAAACACAAGCTTTAAATGATACATTAAACAAGATGGACTTAATTGATATTTATAGGACCTTCCATCCAAAAACAACAGAATACACATTTTTCTCAAGTGCTCATGGAACATTCTCCAGGATAGATCATATCTTGGGTCACAAATCAAGCCTTGGTAAATTTAAGAAAATTGAAATTGTATCAAGTATCTTTTCCGACCACAATGCTATGAGACTAGATATCAATTACAGGAAAAGAGCTGTAAAAAATACAAACACATGGAGGCTAAACAATACACTACTTAATAACGAAGTGATCACTGAAGAAATCAAAGAGGAAATTTAAAAATACCTAGAAACAAATGACAATGGAGACACGACGACCCAAAACCTATGGGATGCAGCAAAAGCAGTTCTAAGAGGGAAGTTTATGGCAATACAATCCCACCTTAAGAAACAGGAAATATCTCGAATAAACAACCTAACCTTGCACCTAAAGCAATTAGAGAAAGAAGAACAAAAACATCCCAAAGTTAGCAGAAGGAAAGAAATCATAAAAATCAGATCAGAAATAAATGAAAAAGAAATGAAGGAAACGATAGCAAAGATCAATAAAACTAAAAGCTGGTTCTTTGAGAAGATAAACAAAATTGATAAACCATTAGCCAGACTCATCAAGAAAAAAAGGGAGAAGACTCAAATCAATAGAATTAGAAATGAAAAAGGAGAAGTAACAACTGACACTGCAGAAATACAAAAGATCATGAGAGATTACTATAAGCAACCCTATGCCAATAAAATGGACAACCTGGAAGAAATGGACAAATTCTTAGAAATGCACAACCTGCCAAGACTGAATCAGGAAGAAATAGAAAATATGAACAGACCAATCACAAGCACTGAAATTGAAACTGTGATTAAAAATCTTCCAACAAACAAAAGCCCAGGACCAGATGGCTTCACAGACGAATTCTATCAAGCATTTAGAGAAGAGCTAACACCTATCCTTCTCAAACTCTTCCAAAATATAGCAGAGGGAGGAACACTCCCAAACTCATTCTACGAGGCCACCATCACCTTGATACCAAAACCAGACAAGGATGTCACAAAGAAAGAAAACTACAGGCCAATATCACTGATGAACATAGATGCAAAAATCCTCAACAAAATACTAGCAAACAGAATCCAACAGCACATTAAAAGGATCATACACCATGATCAAGTGGGGTTTATTCCAGGAATGCAAGGATTCTTCAATATACGCAAATCAATCAATGTGATACACCATATTAACAAACTGAAGGAGAAAAACCATATGATCATCTCAATAGATGCAGAGAAAGCTTTTGACAAAATTCAACACCCATTTATGATAAAAACCCTGCAGAAAGTAGGCATAGAGGGAACTTTCCTCAACATAATAAAGGCCATATATGACAAACCCACAGCCAGCATCGTCCTCAATGGTGAAAAACTGAAACCATTTCCACTAAGATCAGGAACAAGACAAGGTTGCCCACTCTCACCACTCTTATTCAACCTAGTTTTGGAAGTTTTAGCCACAGCAATCAGAGAAGAAAAGGAAATAAAAGGAATCCAAATGGGAAAAGAAGAAGTAAAGCTGTCACTGTTTGCAGATGACATGATACTATACATAGAGAATCCTAAAGATGCTACCAGAAAACTACTAGAGCTAATCAATGAATTTGGTAAAGTTGCAGGATACAAAATTAATGCACAGAAATCTCTGGCATTCCTATATACTAATGATGAAAAATCTGAAAGTGAAATCAAGGAAACACTCCCATTTACCACTGCAACAAAAAGAATAAAATATCTAGGAATAAACCTACCTAAGGAGACAAAAGACCTGTATGCAGAAAATTATAAGACACTGATGAAAGAAATTAAAGATGATACAAATAGATGGAGAGATGTACCATGTTCTTGGATTGGAAGAATCAACATTGTGAAAATGACTCTACTACCCAAAGCAATCTACAGATTCAATGCAATACCTATCAAACTACCAATGGCATTTTTCACAAAACTAGAACAAAAACTTTCACAATTTGTATGGAAACACAAAAGACCCCGAATAGCCAAAGCAATCTTGAGAACGAAAAACGGAGCTGGAGGAATCAGGCTCCCTGACTTCAGACTATACTACAAAGCTACAGTAATCAAGACAGTATGGTACTGGCACAAAAACAGAAAGATAGATCAATGGAACAGGATAGAAAGCCCAGAGATAAACCCACGCACATATGGTCAACTTATCTTTGATAAAGGAGGCAGGAATGTACAGTGGAGAAAGGACAGTCTCTTCAATAAGTGGTGCTGGGAAAACTGGACAGGGACATGTAAAAGTATGAGATTAGATCACTCCCTAACACCATACACAAAAATTAGCTCAAAATGGATTAAAGACCTAAATGTAAGGCCAGACACTATCAAACTCCTAGAGGAAAACATAGGCAGAACACTCTATGACATAAATCACAGCAAGATCCTTTTTGACCCACCTCCTAGAGAAATGGAAATAAAGACAAAAATAAACTCATGGGACCTAATGAAACTTCAAAGCTTTTGCACAGCAAAGGAAACCATAAACAAGACCAAAAGACAACCCTCAGAATGGGAGAAAATATTTGCAAATGAAGCAACTGACAAAGGATTAATCTCCAAAATTTATAAGCAGCTCATGCAGCTCAATAGCAAAAAAACAAACAACCCAATCCAAAAATGGGCAGAAGACCTAAATAGACATTTCTCCACAGAAGATATACAGACAGCCAACAAACAGATGAAAGGATGCTCAACATCTTTACTCATTAGAGAAATGCAAATCAAAACTACAAGGAGATATCATCTCACACCAGTCAGAATGGCCATCATCAAAAAATCTAGAAACAATAAATGCTGGAGAGGGTGTGGAAAAAAGGGAACACTCTTGCACTGCTGGTGGGAATGTGAATTGGTACAGCCACTATGGGGAACGGTATGGAGGTTCCTTAAAAAACTACAAATAGAACTACCATATGACCCAGCAATCCCACTACTGGGCATATACCCTGAGAAAACCATAATTCAAAAAGAGACATGTACCAAAATGTTCATAGCAGCCCTATTTACAATAGCCCGGAGATGGAAACAACCTAAGTGTCCATCATCGGATGAATGGATAAAGAAGATGTGGCACATATATACAATGGAATATTACTCAGCCATAAAAAGAATTGAAATTGAGCTATTTGTAATGAGGTGGATGGACCTAGAGTCTGTCATACAGAGTGAAGTAAGTCAGAAAGAGAAAGACAAATACTGTATGCTGACACATATATATGGAATTTAAGAAAAAAATGTCATGAAGAACATAGGGGTAAGACAGGAATAAAGACACAGACCTACTAGAGCATGGACTTGAGGATATGGGGAGGGGGAAGGGTAAGCTGTGACAAAGTGAAAGAGCGGCATGGACATATATACACTACCAAACGTAAGGTAGATAGCTAGTGGGAAGCAGCCGCATAGCACAGGGAGATCAGCTCGGTTCTTTGTGACCGCCTGGAGGGGTGGGATAGGGAGGGTGGGAGGGAGATGCAAAAGGGAGGGGATATGGGAACATATGTATATGTATAACTGATTAAATTTGTAAAATAAAAAAAATAAATAAATAAGAATATGTGTTGATTTGAATAGGAGCTGAGATAAAATCTGAACTTTTCAAATTATGTAAAAAATGTTTTTGAGACAGTTCACAAATATAAGCAAGATCAATGTTTAATGTATTTAATATATTTTAGAAGTCACATTTGCACATGAAATGACTTACTAATTAAAAGACTTTCTTATGCATTAAAATAAATGAACAAAGATGTTAACAAAGAAAAAAAAAAAACAACTAAAAATAGAATTACCATATGATCCAGCAATCCCACTATTGGGCATATACCCAGAGAAAACTGTAATTCAAAAAGACACATGCACCCCAATGTTCACTGCAGCACTATTTACAATAGACATGTCCTGGAAACAACCTAAATGCCCATCAACAGACGAATGGATAAAGAAGATGTGGTACATATATACAATGAAATATTACTCAGCCATAAAAATGAACAAAATTGAGTCATTTGTTGAGACATGGTTGGATCTAGAGACTGTCATGCAGAGTGAAGTAAGTCAGAAAGAGAAAAAAAAATTGTATATTAACGCATGTATGTGAAACCTAGAAAAATGGTACAGAGGAACCAGTTTACAGGGCAGAAGTTGAGACACAGATGTAGAGAACAAACGCATGGACACCAAGGGGGGAAAACCACGGTGGGGTGGGAATGGTGGTATGCTGAATTGGGCTATTGGGATTGACATGTATACACTGATATGTATGAAATTGATGACTAATAAGAACCTGCAGTATAAAACAAACAAACAAACAAAAAACCAATTAATACTAAACTTTCTTTGGGTTATTTGTATGGAAATATGTTAATATTAATGTTTCAGACATTACATGAAATTTCTAAAAATCTTATATGTTCCGGTATAATGTTATAAGTCATAATTCTAGTTATTACTTTAAAATGTATGTCTCAGAAATAACTAAATTTCCTTGTCAATTGCATTATTATGAACTTTCATCAAATCTTTAACCATGGTCATTTTAAAGTCTTTTATCATTTACAGACAGTTCTGGGTGTACTCTGATGCTTTTGCAAAAATGTTCCTATAAAAGGGTTTCATCTTCAAGGAATTCATGGAAAAGACTGACAAGTTCAGGTTTCTGGTAACTGACTATACTGTTGAACTGAATGAATAAGCATTTTCAGAACTCTAATGGAAAACTGATGAATTCATAAAAGTGCTAACAAAAGATCAAGATAAAAAAAATAATTACATGGGACTGAGTGAACTGATGAGGATGATTATAATTTTTGTGACTTTCTGTTTGAATAAAAAAAAAATCCCACAAGGACTCAGAGGCAAAAAATATACAAATCAACTTTCACTGCAAAGTAAAGGAGCTGTTACAGTGGAGGATTACTGGACTGAATGTCAATATTATGACATAGTATGAGTGGGTTTTGTGTTTTGTAATTGCAATCATTGTTGCTTTTGTTGTGGTCATCCATTTACAATGCTTGGCATCAGTTTATCTCTTGTAAAAATAAAATATAGTGTGTGTGTGTGTGTGTGTGTGAAAAAAATAATAAAAAAATAAAATTACAAAAAAATAAGTAAATAATAAATTAAAAAAAAATAAAATTAGCCCACAAAAAACAAAAAAGAACAATAGACAGGTCTTTCCAATTGCAGACTCAAGGTTTCAAGTTTATAGACATATAGGCTCTCAAATCTCTAGAGGAAGATGTAGAAAAATAGAAACTTACTGAAGTAAAAACAAAACAAAAGAAATATATAGGGCTATGTTAGCATAAAGTAGGGAGTCCTGACCTAGTCTAGCAGTTCAGAGAAGCCTTCTAGAGTGAAGTGAATTTTCTAAGGTGAGAAGGATGAGGACAGGTTCAGTAAGTAAAGGAGAAAGAGAGATGGGAGCAAGTGTTCCTGAGAGACAGGAACAGAACGTAAAATTAATGTAGGAGGAGCTCAGAGAGGGAGACAGAGAATGCATCAGGACAAGGCAGAAGGAAGGCTAGGTACAGAGTGTGATTCTGATTGCAGAGGACCTGGAGGACTACACTAAGGAGATGTTAATAGTCTTGAGAACAATGGGAAACCATTAACAGGTTTTAAGATAAAAGCATATGATGAGCGATAAGCTTAGATTTGTGTTTTGAAACAATGACTCTTATTGCAATGTGGACAACAGAGTAGATGGGGGGGCAGCTTAGATAGGTTGTCACAGGTAAAGATAAAGAGAGAAGGATGGATTCAACAGATAACTGGAAGGTAAAATTGAGAGGTCTTAGTGATAGAATGCTTGTAGCAATGAAGAGAAGGGTTGAAGACAGATAATTGGATGAAGGTTGATATTCATATTTACAAGGTCCACAGGAGGAAAATATGGCATAGTGAGCAGGCAGTAAGGGAGACCATGTCTTCAATTTTGGATATGTTGGATATAAAGTGGTATCTCAATGGGCGATACTGACAAATCAGTAGCATATACAGTTCAGAACCTCCAGAGAGCAAATGGGTTGAATATATAAATTAGTCAGTTTGGTATAAGTGATCATTGAAATCAGAGGCGTGGAAAATACAGGTTAAGAAAAAGGAGGGATCTCGAATCAGGCTTGAGGAACTCCCAACACTTAACAGCCAAGTAGAAGTTTAAGGGAGTTAGTGAAGAGAACTCAGAAATGAAAGAAGAAAACCAGGAGACAGTTTTATAAATGACACCAAGGAAGAGGTGCTATGAGAACACAGAGGGAGGGAGAAACTACATCCAACTAGTAAGATTGGGAAAGGCCCCACTTATTATCTGGCCATTTTTTTAAAAGATTTTTTTGATGTGGACCATTTTTAAAGTCTTTACTGAATTTGTTACAATATTGCTACTGTTTGATGTTTTGGTTTTTTGGCCACAAGGCATGTGGGATCTTAGCTCCCCGACCAGGGATAGAACCCGCACCCCCTGCATTGGAAGCCAAAGTCTTAGCCACTGGATGGCCATGGAAGTCCCTTATCTGGCCATTGGAAAATATATGGAATAACACACACGAAGCCTCTGATATTGGAATAACTTATCCAAAATTATAACCTTGAGTCAATAACAATGACCTTGGCATAGATCAGTCAAGAAGTCTACTGAATAGTATTGTCCAAAAGAAACAGGCACATATTATTGTAATTATAATGTGATGTAACACACTTTTTTAAGGATTATAGAAAGGAATTAATTTGGTTATAGCACACTGTCATTTGACCAGAGAGAGGCAGAGAGGCAGAAAAATTAATTCCCTCTTCTCTGGGCTAACAGCTAGATCATTTCCCCTTCATGGACGTGGGAATATAAGGTGAGTGGAAGCAATGTATGCCACTTCTGGGCCGGCTCACAGAAAACCTCTCTGGCTTCCCCATTCAGCTAGTGATGGGAGAGATGTTTGAAGCTTAAGAGGAATAGGAAGCCAGAGATTCATAGGAAGAAATTTAGGTGTTTGAATGACCAGGCAGAAGACAGCCCACCAACCAGAAATATCAACTGACTGCATGAATGAGAGAGAAACTTCAATTGTTTTAGCCACTGGAATTGCGGTTTTATCTGTTACAGCAGTAAATATCAGTTACACTAACTGATACACTGAGGCTGACTACTTTGGAATCTACCCAGGTGGGCAGCACTTATCTCACAGCCCACAATCACCTTTCATTCCTACCAATTTACTAAGATGAAATTTACCATATTTCATTGATACGGACAGAATGTTCAAAGTCAAAGAGCAGTTAATTTGCTTTTAAGCATTTTCTTAAATCTGAGTGGGTCAAAATAATTTAAAGTTTTCTTTTTCTGAGAAACAGTATATTTTTTTGAAGTAAATTATAGTTAAGCTACTCTCTTACCAGAAGAAGAAAACAATGTTCCATTTTACTCCTTTGACTGACAGTTAAGTAAAAAGCAAATTCTAATTTTGTCATCAATATTTGTGCTACAGTGAGTTTGAATAGTAATTAAGCAAAATATAGTTATCTCAAATTGAAAAGAAAATGGCAGATTTTTATATTATATACTCTTTGCTTAGAAAGGTACAAAAATTCATTTAAAATACATATTTATATATAACAATATGCAAATGCTCATATGGCAGCTTGGCAAAGATGCTGGGGAATCTTTGGATATTGCATATGCTTAATCATAACTTCTTTTTTAAGTCTCTGGAGGGGGGGAAGAAAGTGCCAATAATGACACAGTGGTGGAACCTAAAAAGTTCTATAGGTGGAAAAGACAGGAGACAAAAAATATTGAATGCATGAGAGAAAGCATTACTAAGAAGATTGAGAAGTCTTCTGGGTTCTCAATATTTTTCAGGCTTAATTTCCATATCAAATCAGTAATTTGACTATTGTAGTTTGATTTGTATCTCTCTTTCATCTAGGACCTGCTACATAATTTACAGGACCCATCCAAGTGCAGGGCCCTATGTGAATGCCCAGGTTGAACAAACCAGGCCTGCCCTCAAGTCTCTCCCTCAAAAAAAAAAAAAAAAAATTGCAAAATAACAGAACTGAGGCCAAGATTTTTGAAGTGTTATGAATGAAAACATTTGTTTGCAGCTTATTAGAGTTTTTGTGTTAACTGTGGCCATTTAGCAATGTTGTCCCCTCTAATATTCATATAAGACAGTGGGTGCATAGGAAATCTCTGTACCTTCCTCTCAATTTTAATGAGGTCAGTAATAAAAGTCACAGCTGTCAAAACCTGTTAATGGTTTCCCATTTTTCTCAAGACTATTAACATCTCCTTAATGTAGTCCTCCAGGTCCTCTGCAATCAGAATCACACTCTGTATCTAGCCTTCTTTCTGCCTTGCTCTAAAAAATAAAGTCTATTTTTTAAAAATGTTTTTAAATTGTTTATTACTTATATGTAATCCCACTGCAGAAAGAATTTACATGTTGGATTTTGAAGTAATTTGGACAGTCCATTCCTTCATATAAACACATGGTAAATTTAATTATAATTATCATTCAGTGGAAAAAAATAGAATTATTGCATTACACTCAATTACTTGTGGGGTTTAGGTAGGAATTAAAGCAAACTGGGCAATAATACTCATTCATGCATGCATTAGGCATTTACTTAGGATTCATAATATGCCAAAGAGACACGTGGGAGATAAAACTGATAAGGACTTTTGTCTCCTTAGGTAGGTTTATTCCTAGGTATTTATTCTTTTTGTTAAAATGATAAATGGGAGTGTTTCCTTAATTTCTTTTTCAGATTTTTCATCATTAGTGTATAGGAATGCAAGAGATTTCTGTGCATTAATTTTGTATCCTGCTACTTTACCAAATTCATTGATTAGTTCTAGTAGGTGGCATCTTCAGGATTCTCGACACTGATGAAAGAAATTAAAGATGATACAAACAGATGGAGAGATATACCATGTTCTTGGATTGGAAGAATCAACATTGTGAAAATGACTATACTACCCAAAGCAATCTAGAGATTCAACGCAATCCCTATCAAACTACCAATGGCATTTTTCACAGAACTAGAACAAAAAATTTCACAATTTGTATGGAAACACAAAAGACCCCGAATAGCCAAAGCAATATTGAGGAAGACAAACGGAGCTGGAAGAATCAGGCTCCCTGAGTTCAAACTATACTACAAAGCTACAGTAATCAAAGCAGTATGATATTGGCACAGAAACAGAAATATAGATCAATGGAACAGGATAGAAAGCCCAGAGATAAACCCACACACATATGGTCACCTTATTTTTGATAAAGGAGGCAAGAATATACAATGGAGAAAAGACAGCCTCTTCAATAAGTGGTGTTGGGAAAACTGGACAGCTACATGTAAAAGAATGAAATTAGAACACACCCTAACACCATACACAAAAATAAACTCAAAATGGATTAAAGACCTAAATTTAAGCCCAGACACTATCAAACTCCTAGAGGAAAACATAGGCAGAACAGTCTATGACATAAATCACAGCAAGATCCTTTTTGACCCACCTCCTAGAGAAATGGAAATAAAAACAAAAATAAACAAATGGGACCTAATGAAACTTAAGAGCTTTTGCATAGCAAAGGAAACCATAAACAAGATGAAAAGACAACCCTCAGAATGGGGGTAATTATTTGCAAATGAAGCAACTGACAAAGGATTAATCTCCAAAATATACAAGCACCTCGTGCAGCTCAATATCAAAAAAACAAACAACCCAATCCAAAAATGGGCAGAAGACCTAAACAGACACTTCTCCAAAGAAGATATACAGATTGCCAACAAACACATAAAAGAATGCTCAACATCATTAATCATTAGAGAAATGCAAATCAAAACTACAATGAGATATCATCTCACAACAGTCAGAATGGCCATCATCAAAAAATCTACAAACAATAAATGCTGGAGAGGGTGTGGAGAAAGGTGAACCCTCTTGCACTGTTGGTGGGAATTTTAATTGATATAGTCACTACAGAGAACAGTATGGAGGTCCTTACAAAACTAAAAATAGAACTACCATACGATCCAGCAATCCCACTACTGGGCATATACGCTGAGAAAACCATAATTCAAAAAGAGTCATGTACCAAAATGTTCATTGCAGCTCTATTTACAATAGCCAGGATATGGAAGCAACCTAAGTGTCCATCAACAGATGAATGGATAAAGAAGATGTGGCACATGTATACAATGGAATATTACTCAGCCAAAAAAAGAAACAAAATTGAGTTATTTGTAGTGAGGTGGATGGATCTAGAGTCTGTCATATGGAGTGAAGTAAGTCAGAAAGAGAAAAACAAATACCGTATGCTAACACATATATATATGGAATCTAAAAAAAAAAAATGGTCATGAAGAACCTAGGGGCAAGACAGGAATAAAGACACAGACCTACTAGAGGGTGGACTTGAGGATATGGGGAGGGGGAAGGGTAAGCTGGGACAAAGTAAGAGAATGGCATGGAGATATATACACTACCAAACATAAATAGATAGCTAGTGGGAAGTAACCACATAGCACAGGGAGATCAGCTTTGTGTTTTGTGACCACCTAGAGGGGTGGGATAGGGAGGGTGGGAGGGAGATGCAAGAGGGAGGAGATATGGGGATATATGTATATATATAGCTGATTCACTTTGTTATAAAGCAAAAACTAACACACCATTGTAAAGCAATTATACTCCAATAAAAATGTTTAAAAAATTGATAAGGACATGGTTATTACAAGAGCAATTTTTTTATTCATAATATAAACATATCAAAGGCACAGATTTTACTACTGGACAGCTCCTTATTTGATATATCAAGTAACTTTGTCTTCATAAGAATGAATGCACTAACACAGTAAAGGCACTCTGAGACATCTGTGTTGTCCAGAAGAAGTAGAAAGGGATTATACACTCTGTTGCAAACCATAGTGTCTTCCATTTTCTCTTTCTTCAGGATGTGTTTGGCTTCTACCAGATGGTAAGTCAAAGAATAAAAGCTTCTCATGTTTCCCCATAAACAAGACATCAAAGTCCAATTTCTGGCTCTGCCACAAATTGTGTCACCTGGAGTGTGTCACCTGGAGTAAGTCACCTAACTTCTCTGGGTTTTCAGTCTGCTAACATCTATCAGTTGAAGAGGATGGACTCTCAAAGATCTCCAATTCTCTCACCTTTCCAATCAGCCCCCAAAATTACCACCAAAATAAACTTCAATCATGGGCTTTGGAGTCCCCCAGATTCAGGGTTTGAGGTCACACTGTACCACTTACTTGCAGCAAACTTTTGACAAATCCCCAAACTTAAATTGTCTTATCTATAAAGTGAAGATAACCCCATAGAACTGTTATAAAGATTAAAAGAACTAAAGCGTAAATTGCTCCTAATCCAGTATTTGAAACCTAGTAAGCACTCAAAAGATGCTAACTAATATGAGTTAGTATTATACTACAAAATTCTCAACATTTGGTATCCAGTAGCTAACTGAATATTTCCACTGACAGGTAGATCACTATTTCATGAGAAAGTGCTTTCCTGTCTTGGACAACTCAATTATAAAATTTTTTCTTACAATAAACTTAAATCTGACTCCTTGCAAGTATACGTTCCATCATTTATTGAAGTGATTTTAAAGCTGGTGTCCACAAATAATTCAGGAAGTTGATAAATTTGGTTGGAAAACATTACATCTACATTTTCACTAAGTTCTAACTGAAAAATAACATTTCCTTCCATTATGAATATAGTCACCAAACCACAGTAGTTTGTATAACTTTGTCACTGATGGTAATCACAGATATTTTCTTATTAGAGTTGTTGTAAATATCTCAAAACAAAGTATGGTAGACATTAGACCTACTAGATCTTGTTACCTGATGCATTAATCAAGATGCACAATAGCACTATAGAAAAATTTATCTTAATATTTTGATAATTTAATTTCCTTTTTAATCCTATAATTATATTTTATACTTAAAAACCTCATATTGAGAAGGCATTCATAGGCTTACCCAGTCTTCCAAAAGGATCTAGGACACATACAAACACACACACACACACACACACACACACACACACACACACACGGTTAATAAGCTCTGTTCTAGAGGAAACTAGAATAATTCTATCCCCTTTCTCACTGATGAACCCCTCAACCATTGAAAGACAAATACCTGATTTTCAAATGCCTTGTCTTTCTCTCTGCCTCTTTTAAGCATCTCTAACTGAGCATGCCCCCAGGCATATACCATGGAATACTAGTCTGCAAGATTATCCAAGAAAGAAAAATAGTCCTCATTCGAAAATGTGGGGAGGAAAAGGGGGGAAGGCATCAAATACCAGAAGTAGCAAGAGGAAGAAAAAGGAGAGTATGCATTTGGAGAGAGAAGCAAAATTAAAATTATTTTTATGAAACAGAGCATGTCTGTGTCTGAGGAAAGAAGTAAAACAGCCACTGGAGAGTGAAATAGTCAAGAGAGTGGCAGGAAAGCCAATGATAGGAGGATCAGAGTCCTAGAAGAAGGGTCAGGGGATGAAGGGAGAATATAAGTATTTTGGGGTGAATGCAAATTATTTCAGGACACTGGGGTAGGCCATTTCACTCCAGGTTTCCCTATGTCATCCCATCTTGGACATTTACAATGTATATTGATACATTAGTCTCTGAGAAGTACTACCCAAAAGACACCTATTGAATTGCTTAACAGCTCATCTTTCCAAATTTTGTTGACCACAGACTTTCCTCCTAATAATACTTGTTAATATACAAAGAGCTACTATTCTGCAGATTATACTGGGAAACTGCTCTAGCTTGCCAATGAGCAGGATACTCCACAGGTGGTCTGACTATTGTTAGTGCACAATGAACTTCTGATAACTTTCTTGTCTGAGCAAGAATATTTCAATTAAAGTTGGCTCTTTTTCTCTCACAGGAAGTTTCCATTTAGAGGATTTTAGACAGATTTATCACATTGATATATTCCACTGATAGCTCAGATATATCAACATTGGTTCACCTAGTACTTGCAATTAACTATTCTTTTCCATGAGAACTGTAAACACAGTGAGGTCCTTCTCATTCTGTACTCATGCTATTTCTTTCTTTGCATATTGTTCTTTGAACAAAATATTCACTTTCTCACTGAACTTAAGTGTGTGTGTGTCCTTAAAATATGCATTCTGAAGTGCCTACAAATGTGAGGCCAACTTCACTAAACTATGCTATGTGCCTTCTGTAGCCAAGATTAAAACCACAAAAATTAATATTAGTATAAATGGTAGGAAATATGTACTAGTATAAAGTGCTATAAGTAACTGCTTCCAATTATTAGTCATCACTATAATGTTGGTATCTACATTCACGCTGTTGTTTTTAATGGATCAAATAAAATTGTGTTCAGTATAGTAAAATTGTGCCATTAAGGGCTTTTTTTGCTGAAAGCAGCATTATATTTTAACTCAGTAATTCCAACTCTGGAAATTAGCAATTCTATCCTAGTACAACTCTGCTCACTCAAGTATCTGCAATGAGATCTTGGAAGTTCTGATGGTTCTAGGATCCATATATTTACCCCTGAAGGTAGAAGTTTAA
Source organism: Mesoplodon densirostris (assembly GCF_025265405.1). Classification (NCBI taxonomy): domain Eukaryota; kingdom Metazoa; phylum Chordata; class Mammalia; order Artiodactyla; family Ziphiidae; genus Mesoplodon; species Mesoplodon densirostris. The sequence continues at coordinate 48,321,392 of NC_082663.1, forward strand.
AACTCCAGAATGAGGAAGCTGCTATATTGCTGGAAGTTTCTCCATGATGTTTGGCTCCTTAAGTAGGAATACAGTTCAGCACTAAGCCAAAGGGTTTCTTAAATAGACCATTCATTCAAGATAATTGAAGCTTAGGTTTATTACATGAAGGATTAGTCACAAAATGGCAATGCTACAGCCATTGGGTTTTTCTCAAGATATATGAAAGAAACAAACCAATGATGAAGTGCAATTTACAACTCTTTTAATGTACACATTCAAAGTTCTTAATAGGCAGCATTATACATTAATCATACATACTAGATTCAGTGACAATCCCTTAAATAGCAAGGCTATTTTCAAGGGATATAATGCGATCAGGTAAGTTTAAACCTATACAAGGACCACTGCCATTGACGTCTATAAAATTGCAGTGCCAGACTTACTGTTATGAAATATATGTAATGTTACAGAATACAAAAGCCCAGGAGAGAATAAATCAATCTAATAGCCATGTATGCAAGCATGTGGGCAGTGGAGAGAGCAGAAGGGGAAAAACAGGCTACTCACTGAAAACCTATATGGCGTTCGGTTCACCTAGGTCAACTTTTCTCAAACTGCAAAATCTTGAGGTGTTTCAAGCAAAACGTTTTCCAATAACATCGTTTCTTCTAAAAGATATTTAATGTATTTATATAGACTTGTATATTATTCTCATGCAACACTTTGTATTGAAGAAATAGAGAGAAACCCAGGAAATTGCATGAGCCATAAATGCATGAGGTAAAATCTAAATATCAACGTTTCAGTGTATCTAACCACTTCTTTTACTGATATCCATAGGCTGACTCTTAATAATTATTGCTCTTTACTATGTAACCTTATTTCAGCTATTTTTGTCTCTTTTCATTTTCCCAATACAAATGAAAATGATTTAATCTGTTTAATATGTATTATTGTTTTGGTCCTGTATTGAGTTAGAATATGAATTGTTTTTCACCGTTCCTTGCAGCAACTAAGTTATCATAAGCCATTTTTTTGTTCTCTTTAATCTAAGTGCATATTATATCCCATGAGCTATTGCTGGTGTTCTATCAATATATAATTATTTAAAAAGCATTCCATATTCCATGCCAGAATGGCCATCATTAAACAGTCTACAAATAACAAATACTGGAGAGGGTGTGGAAAAAAGGAAACCTCCTACACTGTTGGTGGGAATGTAAATGGGTACAGCCACTGTAGAGAACAGTATGGAGGTTCTTCAAAAAACTAAAAATAGAACTACCATATGACCCAGCAGTCCCACTTCTGGGCATGTATTTGGCGAAAACTCTAATTTGAAAAGATACATGCACCCCAATGTTCATAGCAGCACTATTTACAACAGCCAAGATGTGGAAGCAACCTAAGTGTCCATCGACAGATGGATAAAGAAGGTGTGGTACATATATATACAATAGAATACTATTCAGCCATAAAAAGAACGAAATAATGCCATTTGCAGGAACATGGATGGACTTAGAGATTATCATACTAAGTGAAGTAAGTCAGAAAGAGAAAGACGAATACCATATGATATCACTTATATGTGGAATCTAAAATATGACACAAGTAAGCTTATTTACAAAACAGAAACAGACTCACAGACACAGAACACAAACTTATGGTTACCAAAGGGAATAGTGGGGAGGGGGGAGCGATAAATTAGGAGTATGGGATTAGCATATACAGACTACTATATATAAAATAGATAAACAACAAGATCCTACTCTATAGCAAAGGAAACTATATTCAATATCTTGTAATAAACCATAATGGAAAATAATACGAAAAAGAATATATATATCTGAATCACTTTGCTCTATACCAGAAACTAACATAACATTGTAAATCAACTATATGTCAATAGAAAAAAAAAGTATTCCACGGTCAAATAAGTTTGGAAAACATGTACTCTGAACAAATTTTCCACTAATTTCTATCTCTACATGGTATATTCCAGAATGGGGACAGAATCACTGAATCATAGAATTTCCATGCTGGAAGAGACATGGGTATAGTTTCCCCACTTTACTTAAAGTGAGGCCCTGAGAGGTTAGGTGACTGGGCTCAGTCGATTTAGTAAGCTGGATGAAGGAAGACTTCTAGTTTACAATTATGGGTTGTTCTCCCTGATGCTTCTACTCCCTGATATCATACAGATAAGGAAGGAAGGGAGGGAGGGAGGGAGGGAGGGAATAAAAAGGGGGAGAGGGAAGGAGAGAGAAACGAAGAAAGAGAGAAAGGGAGAAAAAGAAAGGAAGAAAGAAATGGTAGAATAGAAGGGTTGGCCTAGAAGTATTATTGCAGAACTGAAAGATTAAGTGAAATGTGTTTGCTATGAAACCAAAGTATTTAAAACATCATGAAACTCCATAAATAAGCAGTTATGTAGAAGAGACATGAAGGGCTATGAAATATACCCTAGAGGTCAACTGTAGATCCTAATAAAGAATGGGATCTTGGGGACCCAACATAGATTAGTGACTCATCATGAGCAAAAGCAAATTAAGCTTGAATTTTGATAATGGTTTAAAAATTAGTTAACTCTCAGTTAGAGGATTGTTTGGCTGTAAAAAACAGAACCCATTCATGCTTGCTTAAGCTGAAAGGAGGAATTTATTTAAAAGGCTATAGGATTATTTTATAGAACTCAAGGCTAGGGAAGCAATTAAGCTGCCTGTGAGTTTAGAACCCACCCAGAAAGCTGTCAAGAATCAAGGCAGCTATACACTGTCTCCTTTTCCTCCCTGGAGCTCACAGTCTCTCATCTATTTATCCCCGGGCACATCAGTGTCACTCTCTTCCTTCTCTGAAAATCAGCCCTCCCATTACAAGCCCCAGTAAAGAGACAGTAGAATCAATGTGTCCTAAATCCAAATTGCTCAGAGAGAGAATCTATTCTTCTATCTTGGGCGATGTGGGGTGGTAAGAATGTAGTGTCAGGACCTCCTGTCTCCTCAACAGCAACTACGAAAGGAGACCCTCTAGAATGACATGATTAGGAGAGTCTGTAAAAAACATACCAGAGGCACAGAAAATAACCAGTGGCAAAGGAAGCATTTAGCTTCCTTAGGGCCAAACATCCCTTGGGAAGAGGTCAGCTACTGACCACAGGAAAAGTAAGAATGCACAGAAACTAAACCTGGGGAGAGAATAAGAAGGAGGAATCCACACTTGCCTCTTGGAAGATCACTGACTTTTGCCACTCCTAAGGATGCAGTCACAGCAGGCGTTGTTTTAGGACTCTAACATGAACCTAAGAAGCATGCAAACAGGGTAATAACCAGAGCTTGTTTAATCTCTTCATTCCTGCATCTGTTCTACCCAATCATAGTCACTCTGTTCAGAATTTCTTCTTACCGGCCTCCTGCCATGGCTACTTCTTGCTTTCCTGTGGACCTAGGACACAATTATAGTGAAAAAAGAAGGATTACCTGCAATGATTGCCACCAGGCAGACATGGCCTTAGAGAGAATCTAACCAATCCTCGTGTGCTAGAATAACACATGCTTTCAAGTTGGAGAGGCCTTGGTCTGAATCCATGCCTAATGCTTAGAAGCTGTCTGACCTAAATCAATTTACCTAATTTGATTCCTGATTTCTCAAGATTACAAAAGTTTCCTCAATGAGTTTTGGGGTAAATACATAGGATAATTTTAAATTATGATAATAATAATAATTGTTATTACTATTACACCATCAAAATAATAACTGGACTTCTGACCTTTATCTCTTCTCCTAAACCTTGATTATAACTTCTATAGCAAGTCATGAATATTGGGCCCTTTTATGACAAACATGTACATGAGGGCTTACATTGCAAAACATTACCATAAGAATTGTGTAAAAAACAAGAATTTATCAGTCACAGGACCCTACCCACAAGGAAATTACAAAGATATAATGGACAATAAAACAAGTATGTAAATGAAGGAAAGAAGGAAGGAAGAAAGGAAGGAGGAATGGAGGGAGGGAGGGAGAGAGGAAGGAAAGACTTTAAAAATTGGGCTTTTTCATATATGATCTTATTTACTCTTCACAAGCCATCTTTCAGGTAGGTATTATTATTCCCAGTTTACAAATAAGTGAACAGAGGCAGAAGAATTAAGGGGCTTTTGAGAAATATTTAAGAAGTGGTCCAGATAAAGTGTTGTAATGGGATCACAGTAGGAAACTATTGCTTTTAGCTGTGAAGGTCAGGGTTTTGTGAAGCAGATGAAATGTGAGCCTTCCATACTGGATAGGATGTGGATTTTGGCAGAAATACCAGCAGGAGCAAGGGCCTTGATAGCAGGAAAAAACATAGCCATATCTGAGGACTACTGAGCAGCTAGATCAGTTCCACAGAACTACACACAAAGGGAATAGTCTTGGAAAACAGGTCTGGGGCCAGATGATGGAGAGCTTGAATGCCTGGCTTTACGAGTTGTAATATTTCTGTGGGCAGTGGATAACCACTATAGGTGAGTGAAGACATCATGCCCTCAGATCTTTGAGCTAGAGGCTACATATAAGAAAAAATGAAGTGGAGAGCCTATGACAATTACCAAGGCAAAGATAGTAAGAGTCTGATTTAGGATAGTAACCATGAAAACGGAGAAATGAAGGTGTAAAAGGAAATCACAGAGATAGATTTAACAGATCTTGCGTTTGATTGAAGAGTCAAGAGAGGAAACAGCCAAAGATGTCATAAGGCTTAGAAGTAAGGGGCTCTCACAGTAGCTGGGAGTGAACAAGGAATCAGACTCTTCTCACTTCTGCTCTCTGGGCTTTCTCTTTAACAGGAGGCTAAATTTGAAGCTGCTTCTATACTAACAAAAATGAAGCATATTGTTTTCATAAACCTTTGTAAAATCTGTTGCATTCTCTGGCATGTTTGCAAATAACACCACGGTCTCCAGACAGTTTATATGCAACATGCTTCACGTCACTAGCAGAGAGACATCACTAAAATAATATTCTATAACAAATGTATGATACATATAGCTGATTCACTTTGTTATACAACAAAAACTAGCACAACCTTGTAAAGCAATTATACTCCAACAAAGATGCTAAAAAAAAAGAAAGAAAAAAAAGAAAGTCTTAAATTTCCCTTTTCAAAAAAAAACAACCAACACATGTATGAAGGTCACTTCTCAGAAGACTGTTTTAAAAAGGGAAATACATTTGTTGAGAACTGCTAATAATCTGATACTTAAACATTAGATGCACACATATTTTCATCCACTACTAGTTTGGGTTTATTATTCACCCTCAAGACACTTAGAACTGTGTTGTCAGCATCAGCTGCACATTGGAATCACCTACAGAGCTTTAAAGAATGTTGATGCCTGAGTCCTAACCCCAGGACTCTGGTGTAATTGACCTGGGAGCAGCCTGGAAATTGGGATTTTTTTAAAGCCCTCAAGGTTATTCTAATATGAAGCCTGGGTTGAGAACCATGGAACAATAAAAAAATAATAATCATTTATGTTAGAGCTAATTAAGAAGCTTGCCTTGCCATCAGAAAAGGTAATCAGCCACATTTATATAATTCATACACATATGATCCCAAATCAGTCTTCTCCTAACATTAAATAAGATATAGCATTAAATAAGAAAAATTTTATCAAGAAGGAGGGTTTGGTGGGCTGAGTGGTAAGAATTGGGAGAAGAAATGAATAATCAAGAAAGATGTGAAATACTCTGACTTCTGAAGCACTTTGTTTATTCTTCTGACTCAGCAGCAACCCTGGAATAGTATAGCGGTGAGAGCTCTTCTCTGTTCCTCCCTGGATCCTCCGCAAACACCAAGTCGCTGACTGGCTCACCCCAGAAGTGGATTCCAAGTTCTTCCACTCAGCATCCCAATGGCAGCTGCCCTTTCCAGGGTGCAAAGGCAAGATAAGGCTCTTGTCCACATTAAAATTCAAAGTAGGGAGGAAGAGCTGGTTCTTGGTCCTGCTTCTTCATATCTGGGGGGATGCTGGAAGGAATGCTTATTTCCCGTCTCTTCTCTCTCCTGTCACACACAGACTAAAGTGCCAAATAACTCCATGGCTTAAGGCACTGCCAAGAGAAATCCCATATTAAATGTGCCTGTTGCTTGGGAAGAGGAAAGCACTTCCTTCCCTTGCTCGCCATTTCTAAAGAATAAGCTGCTACCCTCGCTCTAGCAGGCAGGGCTGTGAGGGACTGGGACCAGGCACGTGGTGACAGCCACGGAGCACTGCACAGTGAGATGACTCTCTGGCTGTTCTGAATTGCTCACCGTTATTCCATTAACAGGTTTTTTCTAGTTTCATTCTGGCCATCATTCATTTTATTACTTGTCCATTGAAGATCCCTCTTCCCCAGTGTTCACACCTGGAATTCCATCCTTTTCTCAAATCCCAGTTCATTTCCTCATTTACCCATTAGACCACACCAACTTCCTCTCTCAGTTTTGGAATTGGGTATCTTTGCATTCGTTATTCTTCCTTATCAGACCTCAGCACCTCGAGAGACAGAATTTTGCCTTTGTCCACATGTATACATTATACAGCACCAACTGTATACTTTTCATATAACAGACACTCAAAAAATTTTATCAGTGAATTAACTGAGTGAATTTCAATATCATCACAGACTTCATGTATGACTGGAATTCTCCCAGTCTTGAAATAACGAACAAGTTTGGACATGAAAGGGGTAAAAGTTTCAAGAGTCTCCCCTGGAGTAGACATCTAGAGAGACACTTAATTATTCCACATAAATCATGGACTCATATCTGAAAGCAAACATGAATATTCTCAGATAGCTTTACCTCATGGGATTACAGTTGTTCTATCATGACTAATAGTAGCATATGTTCTTTCCTGGAAAAGTATTTAAATAAGCTTGGTTTATGCAAGTCCCAGGAGTCACCCCTTATAATTATAACACTGAAATCACTATAATTCTTGGTTTAAAGAAGCTAATATATTTTCAATCAGGGTGAGAAGAGGCCCATCACTTATCTCTGAGCCCTGCATACAGCACGCTCAAGAATGACGTCTCCATCTCCAGGGGCTGGCAAGCTGTATGTTTATTTTTGAGACCTTGATATAAACTACCCTTGCTTCCTGATTGCCGCGTAAGCTACAGGGAAGAGACTTTAATTACTGAAGTCCTCACCAGTTCTAATTTACTTAAGGGTCATTTCTACATTGCTTCCATGGCAATCCGTGGAGTTTTGGCTTATTGGCAATGACTTTGCTTTTACTTCAAGAATCTCGTTTGACCCAAATCAACCTTGTTCCTATTTGAAAATGTCACAAAATTTGGAAAGGTGTTTGGAGAGTTCTAGTTTCCAGAAATCCTGTCCCCCAAAGTAACTCACATAGAGTCTTTAAAGCTGGTACTCGGTATAGTTGGTGAAAGAACAAATGAATGAATGAATGAATGAATGGTGTTTACATTTTGCCAGTTGAAATAAACAAGATTGGAATTTGAGATCTTTTGGCATTTGGTTCAGGAAAAATTACAACGTCATGGAATTTGGTGCTGAAAAAACTCACTTGAAACCCATTTAAATATTATATCATGTAAATAAGATGTTCACTTGTTTTTTATTATTAGGTGACTTTTGCTACATATGTCCTCTCTTTCAACAAGAGTATAAATTATGGGGGAATTATGTTTATTGCTCAGCACAGAACTTTGTCCCTGGTAGTAGATGTTATATAAGTGAGTGTGGTTGATTGATCTACTTCCACATCATGCAGAATTTTGCCCTTGGACTCATGTTCCATCCCCCCCACCCCACCATCCCCCAGGTACAGCCTGCTGGATGGGTTGTGGTGTCCAAGATCAAATAGAGCCATTCGCACAAATGCCAAGGCCAGCCGCCTGGGAAAATTGCAAAGTGGCAAAGGATGTCCTCACTGACCTTTTCTTCACCATTTTCCCTTCTCCACCAAGTACTCTGTCACTCTCTACTCACTTCAGAAAGGAATCTGATTCACTCATTAACACAAAGTTGAACTATGAACTTAATATTACCCCTCATGTGGCTTCTACATTTTAAAAGTGGTCCAGGGCTTCCCTGGTGGTGCAGTGGTTAAGAATCCGCCTGCCAACACAGGGGACACAGGTTCGAGCCCTGGTCAGGGAAGATCCCACGTGCCGTGGAGCAACTAATCCTGTGCGCCACAACTACTGAGCCTGTGCTCTAGATCCTGCGAACCACAACTACTGAAGCCCGGGCCTAGAGCCTGTGCTCTGCAACAAGAGAAGCCACCACAACGAGAAGCCCGCACACCGCAACGAAGACCCAATGCAGCCAAAACTAAATAAATAAATAAATTTATTAAAAAATTAAAAATTGGGCTTCCCTGGTGGTGCAGTGGTTGAGAGTCCGCCTGCCGATGCAGGGGGCATAGGTTCGTGCCCTGGTCCGGGAAGATCCCATGTGCCGCGGAGTGGCTGGGCCCGTGAGCCATGGCCACTGAGCCTGTGTATCCAGAGCCTGTGCTCCGCAACGGGAGAGGCCACAACAGTGAGAAGCCCACATACCGCAAAAAAAATTAAAAAAAAAAAAAATTAAAAATTAAAAAAAAAAAAGTGGTCCAAAGGAAAACACAACATTCAAGACAAAGAAAGGGTTACTGATAACATTATTAGCTCAGAGATTTACTTTAGTTATGGTAATGATTATGAGGTTGGGCTGACCCTAGAGGACAGTCACTCCTTCTCTGTATATATTTATTTCTCAGCATCAATTGCTAACCGAAGAATCACCACAGCTCTCCTGTGTTCAGATACTCCACAGGCTGCCCTGAGCCCTACCTCGCAGAGGACAGGCATGAAGTTTGGAACCTCTATGTTCACTTAATGCAGCTCCCAGGTCTATTCCTTGAGAGCTAGCCCAAGCTCATGGGCTGGAAATTAGCTTTTCTCTAAAAGACCCCACCAATCCTGGCCCCCAAGACTTACCAGCCATCTCCTTTTTGGCATTTTCTAGGATTCTGCCTCACATGGGCTCTGGAACATTCCCTCCAGTTCTTTGGCCTTGCAACCTCTGTGAGAATGATCCCCATTCTTGAGCTCAGCTTCTTCTGCTCTGCTGCCAGTGCTCCCTGTTCAGGCTCACGGGAGGAACACTACTTTCCCTTTATCTAAGGGCCAGTCTCACTTCCTCTCTCCACTTGCCAGGAGGCCTGAGGTGTGCCTTCTTGGGGCCGGAAGCTCTGCAAGCACTGCACCCTCACCAGCTACCACTGCTGCTGATCACAGGTGCTGCGTGTCATGGCCATTGCCACGTGGCCAGGACCTACATCAGCCCACTCTCTGTTTCACAGGCAAGTCTTGGATCCTCCCGGCACCAGTGAAAGGAAAACGCCTGCTGCTCCACACACTCTGCCCTGTCTCAAAATAGCGCTTCTTTCCTTGCCTGAGGATTAGGGACTTTCCAGAGTAATTGGGAGTAAAATATTCATTTTCCGGCTTCCCTGGTGGCGCAGTGGTTGAGAGTCTGCCTACCACTGCAGGGGACGCGGGTTCGTGCCCTGGTCTGGGAAGATCCCACATGCCGCGGAGCGGCTGGGCCTGTGAGCCATGGCCACTGAGCCTGCACGTCCGGAGCCTGTGCTCCACAACGGGAGAGGCCACAACAGTGAGAGACCCGCATAGCGCAAAAAAAAAAAAAATTCATTTTCTTCGGGAAAACCCATTTCATCAATGGGTTCTGCCAGCATTGCCCATCCCTCCCATCAAAAAATAGTCCATCCCTGAAATATTTCCAAAAATCTGGATTTTTTATATGTTTCCATAATCAAAATGCTATAGAATAGTGACTTTCAAGCATTTTTACTGCAAGTCACATTAAAAATTACATTTGATCTCTCAAGTAGTACATACAGATATAAAAATATACATATAGCTCTAAAAAATGCTAAACCAAAAAAGAAATTAAATACCTTATTATGTATTATACTCTGAACTCTAAAATTCTATTCCATTTTAAAATAAGATTGAGTCAACTGATTGGTTGCACATTTCACTAATGAATGAGTCCCTACACAGTTTTAAAAAGCTGTTTTACAAAAATGCCCTTGGCAGCCCAAGAACTGGATCAGCTGGACCAGCTGGCTTCCTAATAAAGAAGGAACCACAATGGTAACAAGAAAAAGATAACAATTGTTGCTGTAAAAGATTACGTTAGTAATTCCCATGATCACTGGCAAAGTATGAATTCTCTGGTGAGTTGATCATGTTTGGTGGTAATATAAGAAAGATTTACCCAGGAGATATTTGAAAACCAGTGCCTTTTAAAAGGAAACAAAGAAATCACTGAAAAGAAAACTTGTTTGCTTCTGTCCTGAGGGTGTTCCTTGCTGTGGGGATCACACAGGTTCCCAAGTGCTGGCTGTGAATGGGCCACACTGCACTATTTTTTTTTTGTGTGTGTGGTAGGCGGGCCTTTCACTGTTGTGGCTTCTCCCCTTGCGGAACACAGGCTCCGGACGTGCAGGCTCAGCGGCCATGGCTCACGGGCCTAGCCGCTCTGCGGCATGTGGGATCTTCCCAGACCGGGGCACGAACCCGTGTCCCCTGCATCGGCAGGCGGGCTCTCAACCACTGCGCCACCAGGGAAGCCCCATACTGCACTATTTACCAACAGGAGGAAAGAAGTGCCTCACATGTGCTTATTTCCAGCTCTAATTTCCCAGGATTAACAGGGAAGTTGGTATTTTACAAACATCATTTTTCACATACTCACTTTTCTTTTTATAGTGATGAGTCAAGATAATGTGCCTTAGGTATATGTTGCTATGTAACAAATTATCCCCAAACATAGCAGCTTAAAACAACAAACATCTATTATCTCACACAATTTCTGGGGACGGTAAATGCAGGAGCACCTTAGTCAGGTGGTTCAGGTGCAGCGTCTTTCAAGGGCTTGCAGTTAAGCAGCCAGTCATCTCAAGGCTCAGCAGGGCTGGAGAATCTTGCCACAGGCACTCACATGGTTATTGGCAGGCCTCGGCCCTTTGCTGGCTGTTGGCAAGAGGCCTCCATGCCTTATCATGTTGGCTTCTTCTTAATTTGAAGAACATATCTGAGTGTCTTCATGACTTGGGAAGACAAGTCTTGACTGGCTTCCCCCCATTTCTCTGATGACTCTCAGTGAGAAAACACTCAAGACAGAAGCCACAGTCTTCTATAACCTAATCTCAGAGGTGACATACCATTACTTCTGCTGTATTCTGTTGGTCACAGATATCAACCTTGGTGCAATGTGAAAGGGGATCATTGGAGGCCATCTTAGAGGCTGGCTACAACAGAATGTTTCTCTAGATGCCTATTTTCGATGATGTATCCAAATAATCTAATGTTCAAATGGCTATTTTATTGCCTCTCACCACCAAACAAAAGTCATTACCACAAGAGTCGCCACCATTTTTTTTTTGGAGAGGAGGGTAAAGCCTACAGATCCCTTTAAGTCTCTAATGAAAGCTGTGGGTATACTCCCCAGGAGAATGCACAGAGGAGGCATTACAATTTTTCACACCATTTCTCGGAGTTCAAGGATTTCCTGAAAACTTTCCACAGACCTCAGGTTCAGAAACAATGTCCTCAACAGTTAGCTTCTTCCTGTAATCGTTAAGCACAAGGACATGGCTGTTGTTGGGAGCTTATAGCAGGATGTACACATAAGTAATGACTGATAAGTTTGACTTCTAGAGTCAAACCCTAATGTACATTTGCGTTCAACCAGAAATTCAAAGGGCTTTGGATAGAACATAGCCATAGTTTGAGCCCCAAGAAGCCTTAAGGGTGTTGATTCTTTCTGGGCAAGTTAAAGACAGATGGAGGAATTTTGCTATGGAGAATCTTCACAAACAAAAATGCAGTGTTTCATCATGAGTGTTTGATGATGCCTCAGAGCTGTCTATGTTTAAAACTGTGGTCAATACAGTTGAGCCTAATCCGATTTTTGCTGTAAGCCTGTTTCCCTTCTTTTCTTTTTCAGGGTTACATTTTGAAATCCAGACACTGACCCGTGGCCACTCACCTTTAGCCTAACAGCTACTTTTACTGGGCTATAATCTTCCTTTCCTAGTGAATGTAATTTTCAAGGATGTTGCTCAAATATTACTTTCCCCTTCCAACTGGTCATCTAGAATATCTAGTAGATTCTATTTTCTGGTATCATTTAATAGAAGCCTTTAGAAAAAGAGTGAAAGCTTTTAACCATACAAGGTCATGTGCCCTTCCTGTGTATTCCCATGACACCCTATGTAGAGCCTAGCATAGTACATGGAAGAAGATAAAAACAGGGTGCACCTTCCTATTTTAATTGCTCAGTTATTTGTCTGTACTCCCACCACTCACTATGATCTCCATCAAGATAGGACTGCTTCCATCTTGTTCATCATTGTATCTCCAACAACTGCACCAATATTTGGCACACAGAAAGCATATCATATATACTGAATGAACTAAATAATATGCTAAATCCATAATTTTTATTCTATAGTGCTATATGAAAGGTGAAACTTACAGGGGTGGAATAAAATAGAAAAAGCTCTGGACTAGGCTGGAAAGCCTGCCTTTGATACATCTTAGCTGTGCAAACTAAGCTCTGTCTCTGAGTCTCAGTTTCCTCATCTGCAAAATGGCATAATACACAACCACATTATAGGATTTTGTCAAAGTCCAACAGGAAAATTCAGGTGGAAAATATTTTGTAAACTATAAAATATTAAAATCTGTCATGAATTATTACTATTATCACAGAGATGCTAGACAACATGAAAAATTGGTGAAAAGTTTTAAAAAGTACCTCTCAGACAGAATCTATACTCAGCGGTGGAAGAGTGTCAGAAGGAATACTTCCACGACGTAAATAAGCAGCCATTTCTATTCTGAAGGCTGAATTCTGTGCTCTCTGTCATTACAAATCGAGTTATTGATCTTGACAAGTGCAGAAAGTACTTTACAGAAAATAGATATGACAAGGTCCCTGACTACTAGGTTTTCATGTAAACAAAGGTAGAAGACTTGGCCTCAATAATAAAGCTCATACACCTCCTTCAGAGGATGGCCAAGCATTCCAATCTTTTTCAAGTATAACCCTGAGTGTTGGGAAAAATGTGAATACACAATAAAAGGTAACTAGGTAACCAGATGAGTTTGTTATCTCTATATATGTAGGTAAAAGTGTGGGTGTATTCATGCCCCATAGCTCCTTATCATAAATGGGAACTTGGAAATAGCTCATGTAGACACTTTGCTGGACACACTAGTGTTGACAAACAGAGACTTATGTTTCTAACCTTAAAACAATAAAAAAATAACCATATAAGTTCTTACAATGTAGAGTCACTTGTCAACAATTCACAATCTGGATTATGTGATAACTCACCCTAGTTATTTAATAACTGTATTGCTCTATTCCCTCTTTCAAATATACATTCCTTTCTCAATGTGAATGAGGAGGCTGAGCAAATGATTAAACTCATAGAGGAAAAAAAACTTCAAAAATCTCTCTTCAAAGCAAAATATTTTCCCCTTCACTCTCTTATGTTAAAAATAAAACAAAACGAAACTCTACACTTCCATTGTAAACATTTCAAGCAGAGGATTTATCAGTTAATGTTTCCCATGGCATCATGAGATCACATCAGTAGACACTATGGGGCTAAGTTCATATGATCAAAATTATATAATAAGCAACACTGGAAACAAGATGGCGGACCAGAAGGACATGCTCTCACTCGCTCTTGTAAGAACACCAGAATCACAACTAGCTGCTGGACAATCATCGACAGGAAGACACTGGAACTCACCAAAAAAGATACCCCACATCCAAAGACAAAGGAGAAGCCACAATGAGACAGTAGGAGGGGCGCAATCACAATAAAATCAAATCCCATAACTGCTCGGTGGGTGACTCACAGACTGGAGAATACTTATACTACAGAAGTCCACCCACTGGAGTGAAGGTTCTAAGCCCCACGTCAGGCTTCCCAACCTGGGGGTAGGCAACGGAAGGAGGAATTCCTAGAGAATCAGACTTTGAAGGCTAGTGGGATTTGATTGCAGGACTTCGACAGGACTGGGGAAAACAGAGACTCCACTCATGGAGGGCACACACAAAGTAGTGTGTGCATCGGGACCCAGGGGAAGGAGCAGTGAACCCAGGGGAAACTAAACCAGACCTACCTGGTAGTGTTGGAGGGTCTCCTGCAGAGGTGGGGGGTGGCTGTGGCTCACCATGGGGTCAAGAACACTGGCAGCAGAAGTTCTGGAAAGTACTCCTTGGCATGAGCCCTCCCAGAATCTGCCATTAGCCCACCAAACAGCCCAGGTCGGCTCCAGTGTTGGGTTGCCTCAGGCCAAACAACCAACAGGGAGGGAACTCAGCCCCACCCATCAGCAGTCAAGTGGATTAAAGTTTTACTGAGTTCTGCCCACCAGGGCAACACCCAGCTCTACCCACCGCCAGTCCCTCCCATCAGGAAACCTGCACAAGCCTCTTAGATAGCCTCATCCACCAGAGGGCAGACAGCAGAAGCAAGAAGAGCTACAATCCTGCAGCCTGTGAAACAAAAACCACATTCACAGAAAGACAGACAAGATGAAAAGGCAGAGGGTTATGTACCAGATGAAGGAACAAGATAAAATCCCACCAAAACAATTAAATGAAGTGGAGATAGGCAATCATCCAGAAAAGAATTCAGAATAATGATAGTGAATATGATCCAGGACCTCGGAAAAAGAATGGAGGCAAAGACCAAGAAGATGCAAGAAATGTTTAACAAAGACCTAGAAGAATTAAAGAACAAACAAACAGAGATGAACAATACAATAATTGAAATGAAAACTACACTACAAGGAATCAATAGCAGAATAACTCAGGCAGAAGAACGGAAAAGTGACCTGGAAGACAGAATGGTGGAATTCACTGCTGCAGAAGACAATAAAGAAAAACTAATGAAAAGAAATGAAGACATCCTAAGAGACCTCTGGGACAACATTAAATGCAACAACATTCGCATTATAGGGGTCCCAGAAGGAGAAGAGAGAGAAAAATGACCCAAGAAAATATTTGAAGAGATTATAGTCAAAAACTTCCCTAACACGGGAAAGGAAATAGCCACCCAAGTCCAGGAAGTGCAGTGAGTCCCAAACAGGATAAGACCAAGGAGAAACACGCAGAGACACATAGTAATCAAATTGGCAAAAACTAAAGACAAAGAAAAATTATTGAAAGCAGCAAGGGAAAAATGACAAATAACATACAAGGGAACTCCCATAAGGTTAACAGCTGGTTTCTCAGCAGAAACTCTACAAGTCAGAAGGGAGTGGCATAATATACTTAAAGTGATTAAAGGGAAGAACCTACAACCAATATTACTCTATCTGGCAAGGATCTCATTCAGATTGCATGGAGAAATCAAAAGCTTTATGGACAAGCAAAAGCTAAGAGAATTCAGCACCACCAAACCAGCTCTACAACAAATGCTAAAGGAACTTCTCTAAGTGGGAAACACAAGAGAAGAAAAGAACCAACAAAAACAAACCCAAAACAATTAAGAAGATGGTAAGAGGAACATACATATTGATAATTACCTTAAACGTGAATGGATTAAATGCTCCAAGCCAAACACACAGGCTTGCTGAATGGATACAAAAACAAGACCCATATATATGCTGTCTACAACAGAACCACTTCAGACCTAGGGACACATACAGACTGAAAGTGAGGGGAAGGAAAAAGATATTCCATGCAAATGGAAATCAAAAGAAAGCTGAAGTAGCAATTCTCATATCAGATAAAATAGACTTTTAAATAAAGAATGTTACAAGAGACAAGGAAGGACACTACATAATGATCAAGGGATCAATCCAAGAAAAGATATAACAATTACAAATAGATATACACCCAACATAGGAGCACCTCAACACATAAGGCAACTGCTAACAGCTGTAAAATAGGAAATCAACAGTAACAAAATAATAGTGGGGGACTTTAACACCTCACTTACAAAAATGGACAGATCATCCAAAATAAAAATAAATAAGAAAACACAAGATTTAAATGACACAATAGACCAGATAGATTTAATTGATATTTTTAACGACATTCCATCCAAAAACAGCAGATTACACTTTCTTCTCAAGTGTGCACAGAACATTCTCCAGGATAGATCACATCTTTGGTCACAAATTAAGCCTCAGTAAATTGAAGAAAATTGAAATCATATGAAGCATCTTTTCTGACCACAACGCTATGAGATTTGAAATGAATTACAGGGGAAAAAACGTAAAAAACACAAACACATGGAGGCTAAATAATACATTACTAGATAACCAAGAGATCACTGAAGAAATCAAAGAGGAAATCAAAAAAGACCTAGAGACAAATGACAATGAAAACCCGACGATCCAAAAGCTATGGGATGCAGCAAAAGCAGTTCTAAGACATAAGTTTATAGCTATACAAGCCTATCTCAAGAAACAAGAAAAATCAAATAAATAATCTAACCTTACACCTAAAGGAACAACAGAAAGAAGAACAAAGAAAACCTAAAGTTAGCAGAAGGAAAGAAATCATAAAGATCAGAGCAGAAATAAATGAAATAGAAACAAAGAAAACAACAGCAAAGATCAATAAAACTAAAAGCTTGTCCTTTGAGAAGATAAACAGAATTGATAAACCATTAGCCAGACTCATCAAGAAAAAGAGGGAGAGGACTCAAATCAATAAAATTAGAAATGAAAAAGGAGAAGTTACAACAGACACCACAGAAATACAAAGCATCTGAAGACACTACTACAAGCAACTCTATGCCAGTAAAATGGAAAGCCTGGAAGAAATGGACAAATTCTTAGAAAGGTACAAACTTCCAAGACTGAACCAGGAAGAAATAGAAAATATGAACAGACCAATCACAAGTAATGAAATTGAAACTGTGATTAAAAATCTTCCAACAAACAAAAGTCCAGGACCAGATGGCTTCACAGGTGAATTCTACCAAACATTTAGAGAAGAGCTAACACCCATCCTTCTCAAACTCTTCCAAAAAGTTGCAGAGGAAGGAATAATCCCAAAGTCATTCTATGAGGCCACCATCACCCTGATACCAAAACCAGACAAAGATACTATAAAAAAAGAAAATTACAGACCAATATCACTCAAGAATATAGATGCAAAAATCCTCAACAAAATACTAGCAAACAGAATCCATCAACATATTAAAAGTATCATACACCATGATCAAGTGGGATTTATCCCAGGGATGCAAGGATTCTTCAATATATGCAAATGAATCAGTGTGATACACCATATTAACAAATTGAAGAATAAAAACCATATGATCATCTCAATAGATGCAGAAAAAGCTTTTGACAAAATTCAGCATGCATTTATAATAAAAACTCTCCAGAAAGTGGGCATAGAGGGAACCTACCTCAACATAATAAAGGCCACATATGACAAACCCACAGCAAACATCATTCTCAATGGTGAAAAACTGAAAGCATTTCCTCTAAGATCAGGAACAAGACAAGGATGTCCACTCTCACTGTTATTACTCAACATAGTTTTGGAAGTCCTAGCCATGGCAACCAGAGAAGAAAAAGAAGTAAAAGGAATATAAATTGGAAAAGAAGAAGTAAAACTATCACTCTTTGCAGATGACATGATACTATACCTAGAGAATCCTAAAGATGCCACCAGAAAACTACTAGAGCTAATCAATGAATTTGGTAAAGTTGCAGGAT
This sequence comes from Mesoplodon densirostris, assembly GCF_025265405.1. Taxonomy (NCBI): domain Eukaryota; kingdom Metazoa; phylum Chordata; class Mammalia; order Artiodactyla; family Ziphiidae; genus Mesoplodon; species Mesoplodon densirostris. The sequence continues at coordinate 48,339,152 of NC_082663.1, forward strand.
GCAAAATTAATGCACAGAAATCTATTGCAATCTTATACACTAATGCTGAAAAATTTGAAAGAGAAATTAAGGAAACACTCCCATTTACCACTGAAACAAAAAGAATAAAATATCTAGGAATAAACCTACCTAGGGAGACAAAAGACCTGCATGCAGAAAACTATAAGACACTGATAAATAAGTTAAAGATGATACCAACAGATGGAGAGTTATAGCATGTTCCTGGATTGGAAGAAGCAATATTGTGAAAATGACTATACTACCCAAAGCAATCTGCAGATTTAATGCAATCCCTATCAAATTACCAATGGCATTTTTTCCAGAACTATAACAAAAAATCTTAAAATTTGTATGGAGACACAAAAGACCCTGAATAGCCAAAGCAATCTTGAGAAAGAAAAACGGAGCTGGAGGAATCAGACTCACTGACTTCAGACTATACTACAAAGCTACAGTAATCAAGACAATATGGTACTGGCGCAAAAACAGAAACATAGATCAATGGAATAAGATAGAAAGCCCAGAGGCAAACCCACGCACCTATGGTCCACTAATCTATGAGAAAGGAGGTAAGGATATACAATGGAGAAAAGACAGTCTCTTCAATAAGTGGTGCTGGGAAAACTGGACAGCTACATGTAAAAGAATGAAATTAGAACACTCTGTAATGTCATACACAAAAATAAACTCAAAATGTATTAGAGACCTAAATGTAGGATTGGACACTATAAAACTCTTAGAGGAAAACATAGGAAGAACACTCTTTGACATAAATCACAGCAAGATCTTTTCTGATCTGCCTCCTACAGTAATGGAAATAAAAACAAAAATAAACAAATGGGACCTAATGAAACTTCAAAGCTTTTGCACAGCAAAGGAAACCATAAACAAGATGAAAAGACAACCCTCAGAATGGGAGAAAATATTTGCAAATGAATCAACAGACAAAGGATTTATCTCCAAAATATATAAACAACTCATGGAGCTCAATATTAAAAGAACAAACAACCCAATCCAAAACTGGGCAGAAGACCTAAATAGACATTTCTCCAAAGAAGACATACAGATGGCCAAGAAGCACATGAAAAGCTGCTCAACATCACTAATTATTAGAGAAATGCAAATCAAAACTACAATGAGGTATCACCTCACACCAGTTAGAATGGGCATCGTCAGAAAATCTACAAACAACAAATGCTTGAGAGGGTGTGGAGAAAAGGAAACCCTCTTGCACTGTTGGTGGGTATGTAAATTGATACAGCCACTATGGAGAACAGTATGGAGGTGCCTTAAAAAACTAAAAATAGAATTACCATATGACCCAGCAATCCCACTACTGGGCATATACCCAAAGAAAACCATAATTCAAGAAACATATGCACCCCAATGTTCACTGCAGCACTATTTACAATAGCCAGGACATGGAAGCAACCTAAAAGCCCATCGACAGACAAATGGATAAAGAAGATGTGGTACATATATACAATGAAATATTACTCAGCCATAAAAAGGAACGAAATTGGGTCATTTGATGACACGTGGATGGATCTAGAGACTGTCATACAGAGTGAAGTAAGTCAGAAAGAGAAAAACAAATGTATATTAATGTATATATGTGGAACCTAAAAAAATGGTACAGATGAACCGGTTTTCAGGCCAGAAATTGAGACACAGATGTAGAGAACAAATGTATGGACACCAAGGGGGGAAAGCTGTGGGGGGGGTGGGGGTAGGGTTGTGATGAATTGGGTGACTGGTATTGACATGTATACACTGATGTGTATAAAATTGATGACTAATAAGAACCTGTTGTATAAAAAAATAGAGAAAACTATAAAAAATTATATAAGCTCAAAATCAAAATTTGGTAAGTTAATTGAAAAAAATGATAAAAATTCTTTTAACTTTCTATTGAAAAATAACATACATACCAAAAAAATGCACAAATCATATACACATAGCTAAGTAAACTTTTACAAAGAGTACACCATACAATCAGCACCCAGGTGAGAAAACAGAGTATTATCAACACCCTGAAAGTCCCCCATGTACCGCTTTTCTAGTCATAGCACTCCCCCCATAACCATTCTCTTCATGGCTAGCATCAAAATATAGTTTTACTTTATTTTTGCACTTAATGTAAATGGGATCAGACACCATGCACTTTTCTGTGCCTGACAAACTTATGTCTGGGAGATTCATCAATATTTTTGAACGTAGCTGTAATTCATTCATTCTCATGGCTGATTAGTATTACATTGTGTGAATATATTACAGTTTAGTCATTGGTTCTTTTTTTAATGGGAAACTGGGTACTTTCCAGTTCTTGTCTATTATAAATAGTGCAACTATGAGCATTTTGGTGCAATCTTTTGATGAACATCTGCATGCAGCTATGTTTGGCATGTACCGCGGAGTGGAATTGCCGGGTCATAGAATATATGCATGTTCAGCTTTGAATAAATACTGCCAAACAGATTTCCAAAGTGCATGTACCAATACACAACCTTAACGACAGGGACTGAGCGTTCTGGTTGCTCCACATTCTTGTCAACGCTAGGTATTGCCTTTTATATTTTAGCAATTCTTGTGGGTGTTTGGTGGTATAGTAGTTTTGTTTTTCCTTGATGATCAGATTGAGCCCCTTTTCATATGTTTATTGACCTTTTGGATATCCTGTTTGGGGAAGTGTCTCTTGGAGTGTTTTGTTTATTTTCCTATTGGGATATCTGTCTCATTCTTATTGATTTACAGTAGTTCTTTACATATTCTGTATTCAAATGTGGAGTAAGTTTTGTATTCTAAAATTATTAGTAAAAAAATGCAATGGCTCCATGACATGAATGGATTAAACAAAGAAAATGAAGTGTTTGAAATTCACTTGATAAATATTTATCAAGCATATACTACATGACAGGCACTGTGCTAGGCTGCATGGAGATGATTTACAACAACACACAGACCTTTACATCAACAAATGATAGGACAGTAGATTATAACTGCAGAAGTTCAGGTAGAATTCATTTTCTTATTGCATCTTCCCTCCTCTCTCAACACTGAATATCAAACAATTTAAAAGGCCTTCCACTTCTGAAGGTCTGAGAACCAGCCCAAGAATTAGGGCATGTTCTTGAACCAAATCCAATAGCTCATTCAGCTTTGAACTAAGTGAATTAAATGACAGGAAAGTCTTCTTATTAAATGTTGTGCTTTGGCCTGCTGCCCCAGTGTGCTGGCTGAGTTTCACAATCTCTGGTCAGTGACACATATCATGAGAGAATGAGGAGCCTGTGTAGTCAAGCTGGTCAATTTAGGGGCTAGGAATGCTGGGGGCAGAGCCAGAATTGGAAATGTACCTCACAATCCAGGAATCGAGGATTCAGTCTTCAAAGCTGCTAGAAAAAGAGGCTAGAAAGAACTTTTTGTCTAGAACCTGGATTAGCCACGACAAGACAGAACCATAGTCATTGTTGCTCCTACCACTTCCTGGAAGGTCCTGCTGCCTTCTAATACCGTGTAGTATATATCCAGTTATTAAATCCAAGTTACTCCTCTCTTTTCATCGACCAGAATCCAAAGTTCAAAACATTTTTGATGGTTAAAAGGATATGCTAATATTCCTTAGACTTTAGATCTTCTTATTCCCATAGTGGGCATTCCCCTAGAAGTCTCAGTGATTTGCTAAAATTTAATTTTACTTAGAAATTCTTAAGTTACATGCACATTCTTAGATAATAAAAGTAATATTAGTCTACATTAATTTCTTCATGAAAAACCGTAAGTCCATAGTATAAAACATAATCAATTCTAGATTATCATCAGTCTAAAATAAAGATTTCTCAGTTATAAAAGCTTTGTTCCAGAAAACTTGGAAAATAAAAGTATAGAGAAATGTAAAACAAAATCAACTACAATTCTATCTGCCCCAGTCTCTGTTAATATTTTGGCAAAATTTCAACTCATTATTTCTATGTATGCTTTAAAAATAATATCATATATTCCTATTTTCATGCTGTTTTTAAAATTAACTTAAAAAAAATAAAAAATAAATAATAAAATAAATAAATAAATAAAAAATAAAAAAAATAAAATAAAATTAACTTAAATTCATGGTCTCAGCTTTTCTGTGTTTTAAAAACTCTTAGTAAACCTAAATCTAATGTTTACATAGTATACCATGAGAGTGATGTATCATAATTTATTTAATGATTCCCTCTCCCTTGAGGCATTTAGGATTTTTAAACTAATTTCACTAAATCGGTAGTGTTGAGTAAAGACTTTTGTTCAGCAAAGACTACTTTTTAATTTTGGATTTTTTTCCTAAGTACATTCCTAGAATTAAAATATGGTATAGAGATATTTTTAAAGACACACATATTTACAATATACTTTCCAGCAAGATGTTTTCCAATTTTGTATGAATGCCTGTTTGACTTCACCCTAATGAGCATTGGATATACATGTTTTTGTGTACATATCACTCACTGATAGATGAACATTGTTTTTACTTTCATTGGTTTCTTACAAAGCAGAGTATTTTTCAATTATTTATTAGCCACATGAATTTCCTTATTTCATTTATACATTCATTATCCAAATGTTTATTGAACATCTACTAGGTGCCAGGAGTGTTCTTGGCTATAGAGAAACATCAGTGAACAAAGCAAATAAATTATCTGCCCTTATGAAGCTAGTGGGAAGAAACAATCCATAAAAAAATTACCATAAAATGTGTCAGGTTGTGATTAGTACTACAAGGAAAAAATAAAGAAGGTGAAGAGTTAGAGAATGAAGAGCGTGTTATTTTAGACAAGTGGTTAAGGATGAGTTCTCTCTAATGAAATAAAACAAAAATTATTTGTGAGTCTACTGGCCCATTTATAGGAGTTTTCTTTCTTAAATTGTGATTTAAAAAAAAAGAAAGATCCCCTCAGAAAATTCTTGCTATTATCTGAATTTTGCCTCTGTACACCACTAATAAAAGCCAGTTTCCCCAGCAGAAATAGTGGACAACAAGGCATTTTGCTCTTTATTGTAACACCTTCTAACTCTAACACCACCGTGGCCGCAGCTATACCTCCTCCAAGGATTGAGCGCCGTCTTGTGCAGGCTTGCAACAAGCACTGCACATGTGTTTCCTCACTAGCAGCTACCACATACCTACGGCACTGCTGTTACTGTCCAGATTTCACAAATGAGAGCAATTTAGAAGAGGCAAAGTCAGGAAACAATCAAGGTCTAAAATGGGTATAAAAGTAAAACTCTTCTGCATGAAATCTATATCCATCCATCTGCCATCCACATAACAATACCTATGGGAAAACTGACAAATGGCAGGGATTTTCAACCCAAAGACATGGATTCTCTCCAGTAAGTTTGTCTGGTCGAGATTTTAAAACAGACAAACATGAACACAAATGTGTTTCTGGTATAAAGAAAAAACAAAATGGATATATAAACAATTCACAATTATGTCATAATCTCAGTTTCCATTAATTGTTTTTAAGCAGCTAAAATCTCCTTGAGGTAAAATAAATTAATGGAGAAGTCTGGAGTGGAGAAAACCAACTCACTAAAATTTCAACAACCCTTGTCTTCTCTCTTAGAAACCCTTAATGGACAACATGATATAATTCTAGTGGTAACAGCTAACATTTATTGGCCATGTATAACATATCAGGCACCATGCTAAGTATTTTACTGTCATTATTTCATTTAATATAATACAAACATACTGTATTAACAAATATTATATGACACAAACTTATGACAAAAAATGACTGAATTAAAAGTTAACATGAGAAAAAAGAAAAAAGAAAGATAGTCAACATCTACAGAATTTGGCACTAAACAAAATCAATATAAGATCTTAAGTTTCTTAGGTTTTATTCCCTTTCTTCTCAGAAAGCATGATGATCCTTAACTACTGGGTCATCCAAACCTATATCACTGCTCCAAATACATTTAGCCTTTTCCTGTAAATAATAATGCAATATATTATTATTTGTTTACCCAGATATATGTATACTCAGATAATCTTAGCAAGTTGGCTTTAATCCTGACCACTAGATTCAGTTTTTCTCTGAATATATATAAACCAGATGGATTGAGACTCAAACCTATGAAGGAAAAAATGGTGTTAATTAACAGTACTAAACTCATAAGATTATTGTGAGAATTTCATGAACTAATTACATGCTTAGCTGGGTGCCTAGTACATATCATATACTCAATATTTATTTCAATATTTTCACTGTTAACTTAATTAGCACCATATACTACTCAACTGGGCAAAGCAGCCCAAACTTGATTCTAATCTCTTTCTTTCACTGGCTTCTTGGAAATTGAGGAAGAAGTTGTTAGGAGAATCTTATAGTGATGTTGATTACCACTTAAAATTATAGCAATGTACAAATCCAGTGTGCTCCAAGTTTCTTTGTGCAAAGGAGCATCATTTGAAACGTTAGAGATTCCTATCAAATTTAGTTACTCCTACATTTTATAATCCTCTAAAAAGCTCATGCAAATTTCCTAGGAATGTGGAATTGATAAAAAGGTAGAGCTCTGTGAGTTGCAGGGAATTTTAGCTACTTCAAACAAAAATACTAATAAATATACACGTGTTAGGTAAAGTCAGAAAACATTTTGCTTGACCACTCATCTATTCAAGTATTTATTGAATAGATTTCCTCATTAATTCTTCTTTTCTAAACTACAAAATTCCATTGCTTCATCTCATGAAAAGCTTCTTTGATCTGAAAGGTAAATTTCCAAATCTACTATTTCTCCTCTACCTTCAATAGTATAGCCCTATGGACTCTTTAAGAAAATACAGCACAAGTAACCAGGAATACTTCTCTCACCTACCTCTAGTATTCTTGTCTTCCTCTCCTTATCTCTTATACTTTTCCCTAAACGTAGATATTGACAAGTGTAAGTATAAAGTCATTATTCTTTAAAGAGCTGGTTTGAAATTTTGCTAAGTTATTTTTTAAGTTCTACGCAAACAACTTAAATCTATAAGTGGGTCAATAAAAACACTTCAAAGCAGAGTCCAAGTAGCACTAGCAGTCAAAATTCATCATGATGTGCTTGGCACAAAAGGTTTTCTTAATGAATTATCCATTAAGTGTCAGGTAAATTAATTGGCATGGACTTTTCCAAAAAGAAAGTGGAAGGAGAGGGAAACAGTTAAGTACCCAGGATGCTAAAGGAAATCAATAGGCATTGAGAAGAGGGCTGCAGTAACTGCCATGGCTCCTTTCCTCTTTCTGGACTTTCATAAACTTGTTATTTTGCTCTCCCAACCTCACACACTTTACTGACTTTTCTGGGAAAGTATAATATATAAGTTGACTTCAGACTCCATTTTGGCTTTTGAATCCTAAATGGGAGTTTTATATTAAAATTAAAACCTGAGTATTACATTACATTAACTTTATCACTCATATGCCCCTTCTTCCTCGCTGATAGAATTTTAAAAGAAACTAAGAGTCTGGCCACTTTTAGAGTTTGGACTCTATAAAAGGAAGGTATAATTTACCACTTACTTTCAGAGAAAAACATTGAGTACAAATCACTTCCCTTGAAAATGCTATTTTCCCACTCTTCAACTGCCCCACCTAATGGCAAGAGGCACAAATAGCAGTCGTTTTCTTGATTCCATAGTTGAAGCAGCCCAACAATAATTTTCCTTATCTGGGCAAACTTGCAGCAGTCTTACGATTGAAACGTAGCTCCTTCTCCCCTCCCCTTCACAGTCCTACACTCCACTCCAAGTCAATTACTAACAGATAGCCCAGGACAAAGAAATCACAAATAAGAACACTCACAACCCAACCCTAGCCAGCGAAAAGATATGGGTTAGAATTCATCACTACCACCTGCGAGTGAACTCAGGTACTGTTAAATCTATCTTCTTTTTAATTTATCTCTAATGACAATCTTCCTGACTAGAGATGAAGGGTTTAGTGAGGTTCACATGAGAGAACAGATGAAAGTACTTAGCACATTATTTTATTTATTGTTAGAGAGGACCACAGAAATCATCCACTACGCCCTGCCCCCAATTCACACAGGAGAACACTGAGGCACAATGAGGTCTAATGGTCATCCAGAAATCACATCCATCTTTAGTGATAGAATCCATGTCCTTGAGAAAGGTCCAGCCTGCTGAACCCACCACCATTTTCTAATGAGTAAATCCTCCCGGTCTTCTACTATTAACAAGTGAAAAGCTGTATTATGTCCTTTAGAATGTTAAGGGGAAAAAGTGCAGGGGAGAATATTTTTAAGTTAAAACCTTAAGTTAAAACCAAAAAATAGAACACATACCCAACAAAATACAGCACAGTATTACAAAAGGGACTTCAACAAAATAGATTTACTCAGCATGTCCCACATATGGCAGATTAGCACTGTGTAAAACTGATAATACTTTCCAGAACCCAAGGCTTGGTGTCAGTCAATAACTGCAATTAACTATGATCCTTTGAAAGGTTTTCCATTACTCCTCCACATCAACATAGAGTTGGCCTATTTGTCTCAGTAGCTGAGTTTGATCATATTCTATTATATCTCTAAGGACCTTTTTAAAATCCATTGTTGGATGTTATTTGAGTTGTTCTGGGGATTGTGTGTGTGTGTGTGTATTTTTTATTTAGTTCTTCGTAGTAATAGTTGAGCTGCAGAATACCTGTCCTGAATTTGCCTTCCCAAAATACAATACAGATTTATCATCCTAAGAAGTAATGTTCATCCAACTGTGGTCCTTGGACTACATCCAAATCTTCTGGAGAATTGTTTAACTATGGAGGTTCCTGACCTTCCCAGACAGACTGACCAAAGTAAACTGGTCAGTAAACTTTAAATGGGGTAAAATGGGGTAAACTTTAATAATATGCATTTTTCCAGATGATTCAAATGCACATTACATTGTGAGAGACACTGCCAGGAGAATAAAAACAATGCCACCCAACCACAAAGGGCAAAGGAAGAAATTAATTTTCTGCTTCTCCCAGAAATCTCCACGCTTGGAACCCTTTTCACCTGGTACTACAGACTGAGTTGGTAGAACTCCTTAAATTAATGAGAGACTTTCCTAGCAGGATTTTCAATGATTTTTTCTTAGTCCCTGTCCTGAGAACAAATTACACAGAAACACAAACAGATGGTTTTCAGTTATCTGTTTTTTAAACAATCTAAGTAAATTGAAAAACACAATGTGTTGTTATCAAATAACAGCTGCACCAAAACCTACCAAACTGAAATTCAAGGTCATTTTTTTTTTTTTTTTTCTTTTTGCGGTATGTGGGCCTCTCACTGTTGTGGCCTCTCCCGTTGCGGAGCACAGGCTCCGGATGCGCAGGCCCAGCGGCCATGGCTCACGGGCCCAGCCGCTCCGCGGCATATGGGATCCTCCCAGACCGGGGCACGAACCCGTATCCCCTGCATCGGCAGGCGGACTCTCAACCACTGCGCCACCAGGGAGGCCCTCAAGGTCATTTTGAAAGAAGGAAAAAGAGGTAGGAAGAAGGAAAAAGATGGGCTTAGGCATCTCTTTTTAATTCAAAGTCTGGGATAAACCCTGGGCTAGTTATATTGTTTCATCAACTGCTTTTTTTTCAGTTTTATAAAATATCTAAGTGTGCTTACTTCTCCTTTCCATCATCATTCTCCCCATTCCTTCTATTTCTATCCCTCTTGTCTTGCCTATTTATTACTCTATATCTTTACCTCTTGAGAAATTTATTGAGCCTACTTCTACTTATTTTCTCACTGGGCAGGGTTAGAAATCATTAATTTCCTCTGAGAAACTTGGTATCTTGAGTAGCGTTTTCTGGAATTCTTTGCTCTTTCTAATAGGAAATCCATCTTTATATTTACCCAAGTGCAGAAGCACATGTGGGTCTGATTCTATAGACAGAAAAAGCAGATGGACAAAGAACTGAGTGATCCTAAATTACACTATATCTATTCTCTTCTGATGATTATAATAATTGTTCTCCTCACTTCAGGGAAGCACTTCAGCTGTAGCAGGGCGCTGGAAAGGGATGACAAGGGATGGAAATGCAAAGTAACTGACCATATTGAGACTCTGAAACGATACCTCCTCTACTGGGTGTTGTATGTCCTTAGTAAGCAAGACTATAAGCTTATTTCTTACAATTATTTTAAGGAGGAGTTATTTCTCATGTCCTCCCCAGCCTTGAGATAAGCAGGAGAGGGGTAAGATTGGGGAAGAGAACACTGACACTGAACACAGGAAAGAAGAAGGGAAGACGGGCCCCAGAGCACTGCACTACCTTGATAGATATCTGGGCATAACGCAGAGGAGAAGGTATTGGAGAGGAAAGCCATCTAGCAGCAGCCACCTGGTAGAGCCTCATCTATTGGCTGAGGAAGGTTTTCCTAGAAATGAATGTATCATTTAATTATATTAACCTCAAAATGCCTCAAAGCTGTCTTTAATACCCATTAGTTTCCAAATAACCATTTATTCTCCAGTGTCTCCTATTATTCTTCTCATTTGTAGTACTTCATTTTTAAAGAAAATTATCATTTAATAAAAATACTTCTTCCCAAACTCAACATGGAGATGAATCAAGCAATGAGTTAAGAGGTATCAACAATAAATTTATTCCTAAATTACAAAAAATAATAATACTAAACATCAAGTAAAAAATAATACCAAATGTTCAAAAGAACAAAATGTTCAAAAGAAATCCTTTATGTACAAGTAAGAGGCAGATCACCAAGAGACACGGGTTAGCACTTAAACATCATTTTAAAATGGAATTTTTCAGGAGGCTGAGTGTAACCTCCCTTATATGGCAAAACCAAAAAAATCTAATGAAATCTGAAAATCATTTTTCTTTTCTCCTTCTATTCAAAAAACTTCCACTTCCATTAAACAGACAGATTGTTCAGTAAATGGTGCAAAAATATGGGGATACCAGTTTAGAAAAAAATATATGGCTGAATGTCTATGTCACTCCTTACATGCATTGATAAATACCTTGATTATAGAGAGGACAAAATACTAAATGTTAAAAAATGAAAACACATTCACAAGATGATTTAGTCAACAGGTAACTTATAGTCAAGGAAGATGTGATGAAAATGTTGGCTCACTTAGACTCTGCTGGGATTCTTAAGAAATTGTAGGAGGACATAAGCTATTTGACAGAACTCAGGGCCACAACCCAGTTGTTAATTAAAGGTGTCACTGGATAGTGCACAGGATTCATACCACAGAAGTTTGTGCTATTGGGGCCAAAGCCCTGGGACCTAGATTTTCTAGATTTCAAGTTGCAAACCACCCTGCCTACCTCCAGGTTGACTGGCAGTGACTGAAGTAAGGTGTGGGCAGAGTCACACACAAAAGACTAACCAAGAACTCAAAAGATCTAACCAAGATTTACCAGAGTTAAAAGTAAAAGCTTGTGAAGAAGAGTGTTATCCTGGCTGGTGGTTTGGGGCAGAATTTCTGCTTGGCATGGTATCTACAGGAGGAAGAATTTGATGACTCACTTTTTCCAACTCTATCATTCCTGTCTTTTCTGATCTCTCACTAGAGATAATCCATTGGCTCTTTTCTAACCAAAGTTCCCCCTTAGGCTCCACTCTCTCTCACAAGACATTATGGGTCTCTTCATGCCACCCATTCTTCTGGGAACCCCTCCTGAATAGGCAGTCCACTCCACCGTTTGTATGTATATATGTATATTTATATGTTAGTACTTATTCACTAATATGGCTGTACCTCATGCAACATGATGACTGAAAAGAAGAAAAAAGAATGATACATTTTCTCAGTTCACTCCATATAGCTTTTATTGTCGTACTTGTTATTACTATGGAATATGCCTTCTTTCCCTCTTCTGTACGATAACAAATCACAATACGTGTAAGACAGCTCACCATGGAGGATTATTAATCTTTAAAAACTGTTTCAAACAGCTATCATTTCAGCATCTAATGCAATTGAAAGGAAATGAATTTGTTTGTCAAGTTTAGGGGAAAAAAGAAAACCATAAGAATGTTAGAAAACATGGGTGAAATTATCCATAATCTTGGAGTAGAAAAGCCTTGTTAAGCAAAATACAAAAATGAGGAAGCTGTAAAGGAAAAGATCAATTACCTTGTAACAACATAAAAGGCATACCTCCACTGCTTAATATTCAATTTCATCATAGGTTTATACAATATTTAGGAAAAAAATCTCAAATTAATTAGCTAAATTTTTTTCAACTGAAACATTCAGTTACCATCCTAAATCCTTTTCCCTCACAAAGAACACAGGGATTCTTGGCTGGGGTTAGTTTCTGAGTCTATCTATGTGATAGAATTCATTGCTACTGTAGAACGGAGAAAGGGAAAAGCTGAGTTAAAGCAAGACATGAAGAAATGGGCCAGTTTTCTAACTCCATTTTTAAAAATTTATTCATTAATCCACCAGTCAGTTAACAAAAAATATTGTTTTCATTAAGTCCCCATGAGATCAGACATACCCATGCTGAGAGAGAAACAAGTAAAACACATTCCAAATCCAAATAAGTTATGTTGTTATCATCCATCCCTTTGTTCCCCTTCATTACTGCAGAGACAGGTTCTAAAGAAATTGAGAGACTACAGTAACAAGAATAAAATAACCTATTTCATTAACTTCCATTCCTCTGGATTTTAACACAATTTTATTTCACTAATTCTTTGTGGACATGCAAATTATTTTTAGTTTGCACTATCCCACCTGAAAGACTAAAACTCAATTTCACATTTGTTTCACAGAAAACAGGTCACAGTTTTCACTCTATTTTCAGGTTTTTTCTTTCTTTTCTGCTGCATTTTTACCTTATAAATTATACTGATCATGATTTTTCTGAGTCTAGTCTGGGTGACTTGGTAAAAATTTTTAAATTTCAGAAGAAAGAAAGTTTAAGTAGCAGTGAGGGGAAAGGAAATCTAGTATTTATTATGCAACTATTATATATGGTATGGTGCTGTGCTAGACATCTTAACATGCCTTATCTGTTTAGTTTTCATAACAAGCATATGATGTAGTTTTTCTAATCTATATTATTTTTGGATGAGACAACTAAGGCTCAACTATAGCTCAGTAACAGCTAGTAATTGATAGGCTGGTCTTTGAACACTGGTCAGCATAATTTAAGGATTAAGAGAAGGGAACAAATCAAAAAAGAGGGAAGAAAAAGAAACACATCTCAGGGTTTGGATTTAAAAGTCTTCATTGCAAATGCCTTCCCAATTCCTGATAAAAGTGGTTTCTTACCTGCAAAAAAAAAAAAAAGATAATAACGCAGCCTAATTTACAAGGTTATTATGAGTCTCAAATAAGGTACTGTTTGTAAAATCACTTTGTAAATTGAAAAGCATCATATGAATTTTTTGTATAGCAATTATCCCAATGAGGTCTCTGTACACACACAAAAGAGAGCACTTGATAAGAGAATGAAAATGCTTCAGAAAAACTATGGAGAGAAACAGATAATGACATAGATGATATATAATGACATAGATGAAATAACAGATGAGAACTTCTTACTAAATTACAATGAACTGTTTATACAATTCTGAAGAATACATTCATCTGACTCTAATTTTTTTGTATTCAGTAATGGAAATAAATAAAACATTCAGTAATTTAATTTTAAAGAGGAGGATAAAACTAGGAAAGCTCAAGTGAAAACAGAAAGCCATGCAAGATAGAAAGCACAACAATCTAATCATGAAAATATTTTCAAGTTTGGGGATCAAAATATGTACCTGGCAACATATTTCAGGGTCATGATTACTGAAATAAACTATTTTATAGATGCTGCAAAATTGTGTTGCCTTCAGAAACTAAACTATAGTGGAATTTGGAACAAAGGAGAGTCCATCTATTAAAGATGGACTCGACACATTGGCATTCGTGGTGTGCATCAGCTGGATGGAAAGATTAAGCAAGAGTAATGTACACAGGATGGACCTAGAGATTATCATACTAAGCGAACTAAGTCAGAAAGAGAAAGACAAGTACATGTGATATCACTTATATGTGGAATCTAAAAGATGACACAAATGATGAAACAGAAACAGACTCATAGATGTAGAGAACAGACTTGTGGTTGCCAAGGGGGAGGATAGGATTGGGAGTTTGGGACTAGCAGATGCAAACTAGTATATATAGGATGGATAAACAACAAGATTCTACTGTATAGCACAGGGAATATCCTGTGTTAATATCAATATCCTGTGTTAAACCATCATGGAAAAGAATATGAAAAAGTGTATGTGTGTGTATATATATATATATATATATATATATATATATATATATATATATGTATATGTATATAAAACTGAATCACATTGCTGTACACCAGAAATTAACACATTGTAAATCAACTATACTTCAATAAAATTAAAAAAAAATAATGTACACAAACCAAACTTGTTTACTCCTTTGCAAATACAAGGAGAGAGCAATTGTTTTTAGAGCAAGAAACAAAACCAAAAAACCCTATATATGTCTAAGAAGATTCAGCTGATTCCTGAAATTATCTTGTGCAGGATATGTAAAGAGAAATATCTTTTGCAGAGACGGAACATTGATGAAGACTATGCTGATCTGAGGTAGAAGAAAGGGTTAACTCATGCAAGGAGTGATTTGAATAAAAGCTCTTGCTATTCCAAAGCTCACATGTGCTTTATAAAGCTCTTTTCCAGGAAGGATGAAAACCTATCTAGCCACTTAGACGAATTCACTCAAATCTGAAAGACCGTGCTCTAATTAGAATGAAGCATTTGGAAAAACATGTTCAAAAGGTCATATGGCCCACATGGCCAATTATCTAAGAGAAACTGCCACTTGCATAGGTACCATCTTACAATCTATTTACAGTTATAAGAAAGAAACTGAATAACTTAATACTTTCCCTCCCTATACCCAGACAACATCTAAAATCTACTTTTGATCAAGATGTATGCATATAATAACTTTAATATTTTAAAATAACTTGACTATTCAGTTTTATTGTTAAAACCTACATAAAATTTTTGGCATTTTCCTCTTATTCTATGCCATTATTTCAAATATTTTTACTGTAGGTATTTTAAGCGTTAAGTCCTAGCTCATTTTTGTACCTCAGTTTGTCCATCAAATAGGGATAAAAATGGTACTCACAGAATAGTTTTGAGGATTAACTAAAATGAGTAAACATATATAACGTGTTGGTATTTGGTAGCGCTCAATACATTTTTGTTACAAAATATTGTATTACAAAAGTATATTATAAGGTAATTTGAAATAGCATAGCCTATGCCAAAAACTCCAGTAGCAGTATACACACAGGTGTGTGTGTGTGTGCATACATGCACACAGATAGATACACAAAGTATTTGCCCCCAAGTATTCAGACTTCTGTGGACAAACAATGAACAAAGCGCTCTTGCCAGATAACCATGTGACATTCAGAGCCCTTCCCACCATTTCTGGGCAATACCCAAGGGAGAGGAACTTGAATGTACCAAGGTGGTATTTGTCACAACTCCCTCTGAACAGTTGTCCCAGTTAATGTACCATCAGTGTTCCTCCCTGCTCTTTTCTTCCCTTGTCTCAAGTGTGAATATAGCCTCCTTCCTCCTCACACCCTGGGGCAAAATTGTTACAATGATGTTGTAATTACAGGCTTAAAGAAAGGTTTGAGGGAAAAAAAATATAAAACAAACAAAATCTTTAAAACCCGTCAACTCAGTACTCCTAAAGGGGCTTTAACCAGGCCATCTCTGCTGTGGGAACCATTTGTAAGTCCCCACCTGCTGCCATGTGCCTCCTTCCCTGCAAGGGCTTTCTCTCACCTTTTCACTTCCCAGAGTCCTCCAGAATACTGCCTTTCCCCAAACTGTATCTCCCTTGAACAGCCACGGGCACGTTAAAAAATTCTAGCACTTTATTATGCAAAAGGGTTCATCTTTCTTAGGATGTAACCTCTCTTTCCAACAAGGCTAGGGGCCTCCATTCACAATTAAAACATCTCCCTAAACAAAAATCTCCTCCATTTTCTGTCACACTACAGAATGCAAAAACATCTGGAGTTTACAGTTTACCATATAACACCGTTGTCCAATCTATAAACAGCAGAATTAATTAGTATGTTACAATTTATTTTTAGTAAACACATGGTGTAAAAGTGCATTAGCATATAACTGATGCCTGCAGTCACACAGTTACATATGTGAGGCTCAGTGGTATAGTGACCAGAGGAAGGAATTTGGAATCAAATGATCTGGAAGTACCTCTAGGCTTCTCCATTACTAGCTGTGTGGGCATACTAACTCACTTAATCTGACTAAGGTTCATTTCGAATCTCTGTAAAATGAGGATAAAAATAATTACGTATCCTACCTGCAAGTTTTTGTGATGAAAAGAACAAGAAAATGTTGGGATGGTATATGAAACAATTGTATTTTACAATTATAAGTTATTATTATTATTAGTCATGTTAGCACACATATTAGATCTTAATTCCACTTGATATCTAGTATAAAAATCTAACATTCATCCAATCCGTTTATATACAAAATCATATATGCACGATCAGCCTTTACTATAATTATTCTTAAAAAATAATAAATTATGAATGATGGCTGTAATAGAAATTACACTCACACACATACACTTATAAAGTCAGCTTCTACTTTGTTGCAGATTTAGCCTTTAAGAACTAGTTTAAATTCTAATCAAAAGCAATTGTGAAAAGATATAGATTCAAAACAAGACAGTACACTGCTAATAGGAAAAAGTAAGATCTGCAACAGAAATGGATAAAGAAACAAATGTTACTAGCTTACATATACAACACATACATAATTTTATTAGTCCTCTCTACTTTGGTATATACTTTAATGACACCCAGCATGGTAAGGAAAAATAAAGTGATTCCCAAGTCATTGGCAGAGTAGGAAGTACAGTCGGAATGAGGAAGACTCAGATAACTGCAGTAACATTTGTTGCTTGTTTAGATGTTGGGAGGGATAATGAGCAAGGAGTTGAGGAAGGTTCCCAGGGCTTTGGTTTAGGCCATTGGCTTGATGCCTGGGGCAGCAAATGCAGTAGAGAATAGAAAAGCAGAAGCATGTTTAGAGAGGAGAAAGAATAGTGCATGAATCTAGTTTGGGAAATGTGTGGAGATAATGAATGTCCAACCTGCAACTGAATAAAATTCTGAAACTAAAACTAGAAATCTGAAATGGACATGGAGATTTAGACACAAACAGAAAACAGATAAAGACTGGAAAGGAGGTAAGATTATCTTATAATATCTTGTGGGCCAAAGACAGGATCTTGGGGAACAGCATTGTTTAAGGGACATACAGACCTGAAAGGAAATATTTAAATAAATATCAGGAAGAGAAGAGGAATTGTCCAAAGAAGTACACATGGGCAGCAGTGTCAAAAGCAAATTGAAGATCTAATTCATTTACCAAGGCCAAAAGGAGAGATAGAAAAGAGATGAGCAAAACTGCAGTTGAGTATGTAGGAGGGAGGGGGTAATTGACTAAGTACTCTGAGGAGCTGGAGGTGTTGGTCCTGAACAGGAGGAATATCTTCAGCCTCTCAGACTTGAAGAAGGAAAGCAAAAATCATGAGAGCATATGTGCATGTTATTTGGGGGACACAAAAAAAGGATAGGAAAGTGGAATAGTTCACTCCAATAAAGTATTTTTACTGCATATTTTAAGTATATTCTTGCTGGGTATAGAATTCTAGGTTAACAGTTTTGTCTCAGTACTTTAAAGATGCCACTCCTATGGTTCCTTGCCTGCATAGTTTCTGAGGATAAGTTTACTGTAATTCTCATCCTTGTTCCTCTGTATGTAATTTGTCTTCTTTCTCTACATTCAAGATGTTCTCTTTGTGTCTTGATTTCAGTCATTTGAATATGATATGCTTCTGTGAGTGTGAGTGTGTGTGTGTGTGTGTGTGTGTGTGTGTGTGTGTACTTTGGTATGTATCTTGCATGGTGTACTCTGAGCTTTATTTAGAGTCTGACTTGGTGTGTGTCATTAATTTTGAAAACTTTTCAGTCATTATTTCTTCAAACATTTCTTCTACCTCAATTTCTCTTTCTTTTCCTTCTGTGATTTCAATTATGCATATGCTATACCACTTATAGCTCTTGGATGATCTGTTACATTCTCTTTCTTCTACGTTTTCTTTCCTTTTTGTATTCCAGTTTGAGTAATTTCTACTGACTTATCTTCAACTTCACTGATTCTGTCCTTGGCTGTGTCAAGCCTACTAATAGGCCCAAAGACACTCTTCATCTTTGTTACTGTGTTTTTTATTTCTAGCATTTCATTTGATTCTTATAGTTTCCGTCTCTCTGCTGAAATTATCTATTTGATCTTACATGTTGTCAATCTTTTCCATTAGAAACTTTAACATACTAATCATATTTAAATTCCTAGTCTGATAATTTTAACATTTGTGCCATATCTGGGATGCTTCTGTATATTATTTTGTCCTTTTGAAGTATTTTCTCTTGTCTTTCTATTTGCCTAATATTTTTTTACTGAAAATTGGATATCTTGTGTTGAACAGTGGATACTGAGGTGAATAAATTTTTATGCTTAAAGATGAGCACAGTTTTCCTTCTGCTAGGCCTTTTGCATGGAATTTGAATTAATCTAGTCAGGCACGGGACTAGATTTGAGGGGTTTTGTTCTTATGATTAACCTCAGTGCACCACAGGCATCAAATTTCTCTAATAACACCACGTGCATAGGTTATGGCAGCCGTCCCCAACCTTTCTGGCACCAGGAGCCAGTTTCGTGGAGGACAATTTTTCTGCAGATGGGGGCGGGGGCGATGATTCAGGCAGTAATGCAATCGATGGTTCAGGCAGTGATGCGAGTGATGGGGAGCAGCAGAAGAAGCTTCACTCGCTCATCCACCATTCACCTCCTGCTGTGTGGCCTGGCTCCAAACAGGCTGTAGACCAACCTGGAGGTTGGGGAACCCTGGATTATGGAATGGCTTTCCAGTGGTTGTTTTCTTAATATCTGCTCCATCCTTAGTCTTGGGTCTCTCTTTTGTGCTGGGCCCCAGAGAATCTGTCTCTGGAAGCTCTTGCAGCCTATTCCACTGTTATTTTCACTCAATGCTTGTTAGGATGTTGAAGGGAGATCAGGGAAGAAGAGTGTTCCTTGATGTTCTGATTAAGCCTCAGTCTTAGGTAGGCACTGTGCTCCCGGGGCTCAGGGATGAGGTCATCACAAGTGCTTCTGCTCCTCCTCCAACTGTAGTGCTGGTCCTAGCACATATTCTTACCTCCCACTCTGAAGACAGAGCTTTATTTTCCTGTTCCCTTCTTCACCAATGGATTTCCCCCAGTACCCTAAGTCAGAAGTTCTTACTGCTCTTCCCTTTACAGAGTAGCTCTTTAATTCCACTGGGGAGATGGGTCTGGTTTCAATAGTGGCTGCTGTTCTCCCAAGTCTTCCCTGTGAGCACCTGGTGGGGTTTGTAGAGGAAAAGTCTGCTACAGGATTCCCCCACAACCCTGCCTATGCAACGGCCAGTGTGTCCATAGTCTCACGCTAGCCCACACTCAACCTTTAGCAATTCATTAAAAATTTTCTCTGACTCTCCTTACTGCTTTACATAGCATCTGATGTAAGCAAATGACGGCATCCTTTCTCTTCTTCTTAACAAGTGTCTGCCTGTCTCTTTCCAGATTTGGGGTTGCTTGGTTGTCCTACAACCTCAATTCTCTGATGGATTTTTTTAAAGTCATGAATATGTAGTGTGTCTAGATTTTTACTTGATGGCAGGGTGGGACTGACACTCTTTGCAACATTCTAAATCTCTGAGCTTAAACCAGAAGTTGGATAGTTCAACCCAGAACCCCTCAATGTTCTGAAGTTAAGAAGTTATTCTCCTGGGAGTAATTGAAGTAATAGGGTTTAGTGACTGTCTGGATTCATTGATAATTCAGTCCCTTTGAATATTTGTAGTGGAACGGGGATGCTCTCTCCTGAGAACCGACCTTGCTTATGCAAACAATATGTCTAAAAAACATAAAGACTTGATCAGAACTTTGAAAGATATTGTTATAAGACCATCTCATAATCTCCTCAGAAAAGATTGTGCCAACATTAGAAAACTCTATCAGAAATTTTTTCACTTATATCTATTCTAAGCCACTTTTGTCAACATCTAACTCCATTTGCATGGGGAGGGTGTTTTCAGTTTTCCCTTCTCACCTTAAACGTTTTTCAGCACTGTTTTGGGAAGTCAGAACATACAAATGCTCTCTAAATAGATAACAACACTACCCACCGGAGGAGATACTCCTCTCTGACTACTTTGCCAATTATTTCATTTATATTGGGTGAGGAAATACATCTTCTGAATTCCTGCATGAGCAATTCAACAACAACAGAAAAAGAATCTTTTATGTCTTTCTATGTGTACATTCTGGGGATTTCTCATGGTTTCCTCAACACCCTTGTTTATCTTTGAATATCCCTTCAGAGACTATTGCTTCTGAGCAATATCTAGGTCTCACTTGGTATAATTCATCTTATATTGAAATGCAACCCTGCTGGTATATTAATGCTATGTAATGGCCTCTTCTAGAAAAACATAAGTTGGGCATTTAATATTTTAAAGTACAAAGCAGAAATGAAGACCTGTAAAACTTGTAGCTTGTTGTTTTAAATGAGTTTGTGGAAAAGATGATTTTTATTGTAGCACTGTGGTATTATTGTTTGAGTAGTTGTAATACATTTGGTTTTTAATGATCAGTGAGCCAGATTCTCTGAAGAGCTTAAGTCTCAATCTGGAAGTGAATTGGTGGACTGTTAATTATCCAAACTTCTGGGGTATCATTTGGTATGCAGCTCCATGGGGTATGACTGCTGTAGTACAGTCTAATAGTTGGTGAGGGCTTAATAAATATTGTTGACTGAATTAAATTCAGGAGGCTGAGGGCTATAAACATGGCCAAATCACTAGCACAGAAGCATTATTGCCAACACCGAAGTCCAGGCTTCCATAATAGTAAGGAGTTTGCGGGGAGGACAGATATGACCATAAGAGAGTTATAAGCTAAATGTCTTATTCCCAGTGCTTGTGCTAATATTGGACCTGTACCCCAAATTCTATGTGTGTGGTGTGTGACCAATCTAGGCAATAGAAGAAACTAGGAAGCAAGGTCAGGGGCTCTAACAACATAACCATTAACCATTCTTGGCCATGGCATTAAGGCTTTTAATATACACAACTTAGGGGAACGTGTGAACTGTCAAGAATGACTTTTTCTAACAATAAAAGTGAAGGTTTTTTTGTTAATCTGTTTATCAGTGGACCAATTCTATTTTTAAAAAATGCCTAAGACTTAAATCACTTGGTACAGAAGCATGTGTTACAACTGAGTACCAAACAACATTATTTGGGGGTGTTTTTGCTTGGTTGGTTTGGCTTTTTGTTTATTTTTACTTTGCAATGTGCTTTCAATACTGTTTTCTCATTTTACCCTTGAAACAATCATAGTAGATATTGAGAGCATTTGATAATAATCTAATGATTTATGGTTTTCTCATCCTCCTTCCCCTACCAGGACATAGATACAAAGTGGCAAAACCTGGACTATAACTCAGGACCTTAAGGACCATCCCTGGGCTGACTTTGAAAGCACTGACCTTGGGAAACTGTGTAAACACATTGGTAAGTTTAACTGACATCATTTTTAACCTTCAAAATACTTGCTCATAGGTGGCCATTTTAATAATAAAAAATGACATCTAACTCTAACTTAAGAAAAAGAAAACTGGCTTTAATTAAAACTAAGTGGCCTTTATAAGTAAACATTTTTTTCTGGAGCAATATACTATTAATAGAAAACATCACCAAATTATTATGCTTTTCTTCATAATTTCACTTTGTTACCGAGCAATACTATCTGTACGAGTCATTCCTTAATATTTATCATCAACTCAACAAAACTTCTCTCCATTTTTACGTATCTTTGATGTTTACATTGTGAAGTACAGTATAGGCAATTATTTCTTGGATATAATCATTCAGAATTCAACTCCAACTCGAAAGTGTCCAAAAATGAAGTAGCAAACACATCACAATATCAGGGGAAAAAAAATGGAGGTGTTTTTCAAAGGCAACAATGTAATGATTGACTATGGCCACTAAAATTGTCATGTGATTGATTTCAGAGCAAATGGTGGCTGATCAGCCCCTACTCTTTCAGACTTTTCCTCCATACTCACATTCATTTATACTCGGCTATTCTTGCACTATTGTTGATTATCTGAGAAAAATTATTTTTAACCACTTGAAAATAATCTATGTTTCTGAAACAATGAGCGTAATTGACAAGCATGGTACATTATTCACAGTTTAAAATATCCTGCCAAAGAGGATACCCAGGATGCAAAGAACAAGTACACAGAGGTGTAAGAGGGATGTGACTTCAGCATCCCTGGGAAGAATTAAAGATTAAAGTGGGACAGGCTTGGGCAGTCAGGGTGGGGTGGGGGGATGAAATAATAAATAGAATATTATAACAGTTATAAATTTAGTTGTCAAATATGCTCTATAAGAGTAGAGACCATATGTATCTTACTCCCCATTGGATACCCAGAGCCTAGCAAGCACAGTTCCTAACACACAGTAGCCGTTCAATAAATATGTTTCGAATTTTGTAAAGAAAGAGCACAAGCATGAAGCATGAAGGCAGGAGTAATGACCAAAGGAATAAAACCTCTGAAACTACAAGTTCTCATTTCAGTTTACTGCTAACAAAGACACAAGCAAGAATATTATTTTAGTTTTGCTTTGTACTTTGCACGTTTCAAAGCGTCTTTACCAATAGTATCTCCTCTGACCTTCTTTGGACTTAAAGAGACACCAGCAGTGAAAAATCCGGTTTCTATATACTTAACTTCATCAGGATTCTAAGCTGTTACAATTCTGTCAATCTCATACCTTAGGTGGTGATGGATATAGCAGAGAAAGGAGGCCAGTCTGGAAAGGGATCCATTATTTTTACTTGAACCATAAAGCCCCCAGAATAGGCAGTCTTACAGAGTAATTGTGAGGAACAATCAAATGCAGATACCTCTGAAGTGCCCTAACAAAATGTATCATCTTTTCTAAATTTCTTTTCAGTCTCCCCTCTCCAAGTAGGCACCAGTGGAATGAAATGGCACAAATTCCTCAGCCTGGGCCATTTAAAGAACAGTTGCTTCTCAAAACTCAGCAATGTAAAAGTATAACTAGAAAACATTATTTTTTAAGAAAGAGATAAATTTGGTTTACAAATTTTGGACATCTAAAGTCTTTTGTGAAAAGAGGAGATTCTAGGAAGCCTGCTGAGCATACTTCACCAGGTGGGCTCACGGCTCCTGGTCTCAAAACTGGAAGCCCATTTAGATGGGCTTTAAATTCAGAATGTTAAGTACTTCCCAGATACTCTGTGCCCTCCAAACAGCCCAGGATTTGCTTCCAGTTTTGAATAAATACTAAACAACAATTCTATCAAAAAAGAACAGGGAACGACAATTAACAGGCATCTAGTGAATGAAAATTTTATCCAAGTATAGAGCATCCAAAAGAATCCTAAGTCAAATGAGGGCAATTTCATCAAGAAACCAACAAATCCTATTGAGCAGAAGATATCGTAAATCTCTCCAACTGGTAGGAAGAAAATGATACAAGGTACTAAGAAATGGAGAATTTAATGTAAAATACTACAAGATACATTAGAATTCAATACATAAGAGAGTTGATTAATGAAGAAATATTAAAATTTATCCAGTTCATTCTCTAGACGGGAAGGTCTATAAAAATTCATGAGTTGAGAGAATACCAACAGAGATATTATAAGGAAAAGTACTTAAAAATTTTTTTAAGTAACCCCTGATTTAAAAATACACTATCAGTATAGACAATTTTATGTGTCTCTCCCCTAGTCTGTACCTTTACTTCTCATTCCTGGTTAGCATAAAAGCAGTGGCATTGACAGAGAGAACTGGGGTGGCTCAGAGATAATCAGGTCTGAAATTTACAAACCTCTAAAAAGTTAGCTCAACTGGTAAACCCACTGACAGGAGAAAGTACTTTGGAGACTTATGTTACTGGATTGGATGTTAAGAACAAACAGTATAAAATAAACAAAATAGGAATAGTAAAGGGAGGAAAAATATTTTAAGTAAAAATAAAATTAGCCCCTGAGGTTTATGAAGAGAGCTGATTGGAACCTCAAAAATCATCACTGAGTTCCCCTAACATAAAATCTAGAAAATAGGAAATGAAGAGAAACATGCTAACTGGATAGTTTTCAGTGTTATCCAGTTGGGAGAATATGTGGACTCCAGAATATCAGCCACCAATATCACAGTCACTTATTAATATCATCCCTTAAAATTATCAGACTCATTGTTATGGACTGAATAGTTGTGTCCTCCAAAATTCACATGTTGAAATCCTAACCCCCAATGTAATTATATTGGAGGTGGGGCCTTTGTGAGGTAATCAGGGTTAGATGAGGTCATGAGCTGGGGTCCTTATAATGGGATTAGTGCCCTTATAAGAAGAGACACCAGAGAGCTTGCTCTCTCTCATCTACCACATGAGGACACAGTGAGAAGGCCAGGAAGAAAGCTCTCACCAGGAGCCAAATCAGCCAGCACCTTGATCTTGGACTTCAGCCTCCAGAACTGTGAGAAAATAAAATTCTCTTATTTAAGCCACCTAGTCTGCAGTAATTTGTTATGGCAGCCTGAGCTGATAATATACTCTTTTTGCCCCAATGTTTTGATTTTATATTTACCTGGGAACTGATTTTCAATTCAGTTTTATGAATGGTACAACAGGACCTAGAATCAAAGAAACTCATAACTGATAGAAAACAGAACTCTCACATAGTTTAACCACCCATCTTATGCCTGAATCTTTAACATGATATAGATATTGACTAAATGGTCTTGGAAGCTAGACTTGAACCCCTTTAGTGAGCAGAACTTGCTTCATTTCCAGGCATTTCCATTTGATCCATTTCTGGGCCAGATACTATCACTCTGCTCTGTAGCTACAAAAAAGCATCTGCAAACCTCAAAATAGAGAGAATTTATCAAGCAACTTATTAAGTGATAGGTGTTTTCACCTTCATTATGATATTTTTCTATCTTACAGATAAAGACACTAAGGTTCAAAAAAAATTAAGTAATTTACTAACAGTCAGATCTTTAAACACCAGTGGATCTGGGGATTGATTCCACATCTCTGAACTCAACAACTATTTTCATTGCACCAGTGATCTCTAAACTATACTGATTTTGAAAGCAGATGACAGTAAAAGGTAAATATAAATAGAATTCCTAATATTTTCTTTTTAAAGCCTACATTGGAGATTGCTGTACTTTATCACACCAGCTCCCTTATACCGGGTAGACAATAAAAAGCTCGATCAGTGAAAGTATATCCATATTGAAAAATGCCAGAACCTAATGTTGGGAGATCATGATTATTATTCTGAATACAAACACTAGTAAATCTGTTATTTTAAAAATTATTTTCAACAGAAGTACAAGCTGCAAGAGTTAAATTTTTAACCTTGGAAGAGTCATACTATGTTACTATTTCACTGGACAAATGCCAAGGAAAGCTTGAGTCACAGATGTGGTGATGGGGTCACTGTAAATGGCTCCTTTCCCTTTGGAACCAATAGATTGAAAGAGTCAACAGAGTTAACTCAGGTCACTAAAGGGCTGGGGTAGAGTCTTGACCACTGTAGCAAATTTAACTGTTTAATTAAAAACAGAGTTGTTGCTACAAGTGCTTTCATAAAATCTTCTAACAGCCTCAGAAAGGATATTCTATGCTAATCATTCTGTCTTTGTCCCAAATTGCTATGCTATGCAGGTAGCAGGGGAAAAAAAATTCTAGATGTTTACAACTAAATGCTGCTCTAGATCAAATTAAATGGCTTCATGAAAACATATTTGAGGCAGAAGAAAGCAAGTTTTAAATAGAGAAATCAGTTGATCTGTTATGATTCAGAATAGTAAATAAAAATAAAGCATCCCTTGTACATGGGATTTTCCATCTATGAAGCTTATGGGAGAGTAATAACTCACCAAACCTCATTTTACCAATCACTATTTTGAGATAAAATACTTTTACACTAAAATTTTAGATTTTGTAATTGTTGTGCAAATGTCACTTGTTCAGTCCCATTGAAGCAAAAGTCAGAACAGCAAGAATTGTCCCCAGATTACAAAAATGGCAAAGACACTTCCTGAGGTTAACACAGAGAGAAATCTGTTTGAGATCTGCCCTTTTGGACAGAGAACCAACACCCAGAAAAAAATATAGTCTTAAGCACCCCAAGAGGTATAAAACACACAGCTGTCATGTTAGAACTTTAATTATACCTGCAAAAATAAAATGCCAGTCCAATAAAAGGTGGCTTGAAAACTTTAAAAAGAGGTAAGGCCTTCATACCACAAAACTTACGGGAGAACCTTCTGCTTGTGGTAGCCAATGGGGCCATGCCTACTTTGGTACTGTCCATATGCCCAGTTCCTCCCTTTTGTACCCACTGCAACTACAAATTATCCTCCAAACCAGCAAACTGTTGCTTTAAGTAAAAAGTGGTTTGTTTATATTCTTATAGTTAAAATTTTTCATGGATCCCTTCCAAATAAAGGAAGAATTCAGAGCATTTGTCATTAAAAGGGACACTGCACCAGGTCTTGAATGAGAGGAGAAAAATATGAACACTGCTTTAAATGCTCAAGAACAAATAAGGTGACTGTCTAAAGATGGTCTTTTTTTCCCTCCTCTTTCGTGTTCCTTAAGTTTTCACAATAACAGAAGCAAGATACATAGAGACACACAGGGAGGAGCTGAG
Source organism: Mesoplodon densirostris (assembly GCF_025265405.1). Classification (NCBI taxonomy): domain Eukaryota; kingdom Metazoa; phylum Chordata; class Mammalia; order Artiodactyla; family Ziphiidae; genus Mesoplodon; species Mesoplodon densirostris. Next base: position 48,366,091 of record NC_082663.1, read on the forward strand.
CCCATTTTAACACTTAGAACATTCTCTTTGGATTTTCAAATGCCATAATGCCAAAGAAAAATATTCTCAGATTCTAAATCAAATTAATTCTTTAAACCTTCCTCATCAAAAACGGGAAACATCTACTTCTAAGTGTACAATTTTGGACTCTGTTATGGCAAAGACTTAAGGGGCGGGGGTGACATTCTTAAACCAGTGCAAAATAAAATTTAAAAACTCTAAAGTGACAGCTTCTCACTAGGCAAAAAGTATGGCTCTTTTCTCAGATAAACAGTAATCTCCTGCTTAGAGTCATTTAATTAAGTGGAAGCACTTTCTTTATGCTAGTGGATTTTCAAGAAGCTAAGAAGCAGTGAAATGAGAGCTCTACTGTTTACATTTGGACAAGTGTGTGTAACTCAGATTCTCTTAATCTGGGAAGCATGAGCCTTTCCACCAAGATGAAAATTTTTGCATAAAGCAAATATAAATAGGAAATCTCCTAGCATCATGAAGTACTCGGAGGTCCTTAAAGTCACAGCTCAGTTAATCATTTGCCTTTGGAATATTTTCCTCCAAGAACAGGGAAATGTTTAATAATATATTTTTAATTATTCAAAATATTCTCCCTTTCACCTTTATACATATTTTTCACATCACATGTTTCTGAAATTTAATAAAGGAAGGAAGTATTATATGTATGGTTTGCTTTCAAATTTAACTTATAATAAGAAAAGCTCAGTAACAGAAAGATGTGTTTGCAGTTTGGTAATTTGTATGCAGGTCACCTCCCACTACAATGAGCAGCTCTATGATAATAGAAGGAATTCCAGGCTCCATGCCATGGCCCTTGATTTTACACAATAATCCATACAATTAAACACCAACAAGTAAAACAAATGAATCTGGACATTCCCTCAGAATTTGTTGAATTTCCTTGGTTGGTTATTAAACAAAGTCAGCACTCAGTCTAAGAACTGGCACACTTCTGGGTACATCCTCATTTTTTAAAAAACCCTACTGGGCACTATACTTCCCTCCCCATTACTCCTGCATTGCTCACCCTTAAAAGCTTGATGGTAATTAATTCTATAGAAAGAATTAAAAATGGCCTTGGGCCATCACCATAGAATCACTGGTTGTAACACAAAGTGTTCCCGTACTAGAGAAATGTGTTTGCATTTGTGGTTTTTCTCATGCCTTCAAATGAATGTTCCTACATCATAACTACATCTGTTTGGATGCCTTTTTTCCCCTTGGGTAAATGAACAAAGGGACATGTTCTTAGAGCTTGCCTGATGGAAATTAACAGTCTACTTTCATCCCTGACTTGTGTAGCTTTCTTTGAGTTGTTCTATTTGCTTATGCTCTCTTTCAAAAGCTAATAGAAATCTAGAAATGATCACCACTTTGGCACCTTAAGAACACTGAGTGGAAATAAGATAATCTCCATCAGGGCCTTGAGGACTTTCACTAAAAAAAAAAAAAAAAATTTAAAGGAGGAGATTAGAGGATTAAAGACACATGCCATGGTAGAAAGCTCATGGAAGTGATGGCCCACTGATTAAGTATTCACATTATTCATCATGTACATGAACTTGCAGAATGTGATTGACTGAAGTACCTAGTAATGTAAGTTCAATTTATCCTTTTGAACTTGCCCAGAAAGTTTGATATTCAAGACATAAATTTCCTCAGTTTCAACTTTTTATATTTCCTGCCTGCATCCAAAAATCAGGGTTTCCAATATCATACCAGTAGGCATATACAAATGAACGGTAAGGCATATAAACTGGCTGAAACAGAATTCCCAACAAATGTCAACCAGGCCACAGAGACAAACAAGTCCTCATTTGTTAATAAGCTGCATATAGTCAGAGAACTGAAAGTTAACCAAGGGTTTCTCACAAGTCTCAATATGAAAGCACAGTATGAAAATCCAAAAGAAAACAGTAAAAAGTTGTGGGTACACAGTTTTAGAAAATAAATGAAAACAAAAAGTACTTACACTTTTGCTCCGAGAAAGCAAATCACAGGTATTTCTCTTCATGGTGGTGCTTTAAGTAATTCAAACAGGCAATAGTTGTTTTCAATGTCACTGCTCTCACTGCAACAATTATCCACTCAAAAGCCAATTGGCATTCTGAAGAGAAAGGCAAGGAAATGTTTAATCAAGTATATGATTAACACATGCACTTTGAAATGCTGTCTTAGAGTAGGACAGTAATTCTTCAATTATTCATCAAAACAGGTTACAATGGTGCTGTGTTTAAAGCAGTAAAAGTATACAGGAGCAACATTTCCAAAACAGTTTTTGTTAAATGTAAGTTAGAGATTTCAGGCACCATCTGTTTCTCATTAAACATTCAAATGTACATTTCTAGTGGCTGAAAAAAAAAAAGGTATGGTAGCCACAACCTAAAGTTACACGTATGAAATGAAAATGCATACTGACTTGTGTATGTGCTGATCTGGCTGGTACAGCTACGGACCCCTCAATTTTCCACTAAGGCAGGGGTCCCCAACCCCTAGGCCGTGGTACCATTCCACAGCCTGCTAGGAACCGGGCCGCACAGCAAGAGGTGAGTGGTGGGCCATCTGCTGCTCCCCATGGCTTGCATTACCGCCTGAGCCATTCCCCCACCCCCTTCCATTGAAAAATTGTCTTCCACGAAACCCGTCCCTGATATCAAAAATGTTGGGAACCGCTGCATTAAGGGATCGCTGTTAGCTTTGTTCACTGCTGCAATCTTACCTACATCTGCAAGCCCTCTGACCACTGTATAATGGTCTCTTGTTTCATTAGCAATAATCTACAGTACATGGAAGACATTCCAGTGGCTCTTCAGTAAACTTAGCGTAAACGTACCCCTTCGGTTCAAAGAGGTTGCAAGGAATGGTTGAGAGAAACTGTTTACCTAGTCAAGCAGCAACCATTAAAGAATTATTCTACAGCAGTTGCCACATGAATATGATAGCCTCATTGCTTAACCTTCACCTTCGCCAGACATTAGGAAGAAAATTCTGTTTTGAGCTTCGAAGAAAGAGCAAATAGAATAGTTAGATGTGTTGTGTTCATTTCTGATATTCAGCTGTATCTGGACATGATTTACATACTTATAGGACATATTTACATTTGGGTTGAAGTGCCTTTTGGGAAAGAAGCTAAACTGAGGATAAGAGGATGAGGCAGACAGGCCTGAAAAAACCACAAGAACTCTGACATTGTATGTATAGACTGGTCCTAACAGCATGTAGTTCTGTCACTTAGATTTGTTCTAAGCTTCTCAGAAGACTTGTGTCTGAGGTTGAAGGAAAAGAGTAACAGTGAGCAAGGTCTGAAAAAGTTTGTTTTGCTCAAATGATTGAAAAATATCAAAGTGCAAAGTAGTGTGAGTTACACACTGAAAAACAAACAAAACAAAGTAACTATACAGACTTTTATAAAACATACAAAACTAAAGGAGAGAGGACTCCAGGGGAACACAGCGTCTGTGTGGGCCCCTGGGGGAGGCCAGCCTAAAGCAGCACGAGAACCCAGTGGTCCCCACGAGAGCGGACAGGGACCTTCACCCAGCAACCTGCAGTAGCGCCCTCTCAAGGCTCAAAGATTTGTCTGAACACATGTGAGTCAGCCCTCAAGATTTATGAAGATAAAAGGGAGATGGCTTTAAGGAGGCCAGAGATCCCACAACAGCAAAGTGGAGCTGGAGCCAGAGAAATAGAATTTACTGTTGCTAAGAATATCCCTAGATATGACTTGGGGACCCAAATGGCAGTGAGGAAGAAAGCCTGTTTCCGGGGTTGATGAAAACGCCTGCCTGAGGTTAGAGAAAAATACACAATCAAATGTGAGTTCTTAGAATAAAAATAATTTCTTTGAGTATGCATGGATTTTGTTTAAGCAGGTGGGGATTGGAGGGAGGAGTTGACCCACAAATGCTAAGTTCTCAGCTACTATACCTCCAGGAATTTAGTCACCTTTACTGATTAGTTATAATGCCAAGCATTTCATAAGTTCTCAGAAAATGTGAAATTATCTTATTCACCTAGATCAATTTAAGAAGTGAACAGAAATAATATAAACTGTGAACCAAATATTTCATATCTAGGGAGGGGGAAAAATCAGCTAAATGCTGTGGGAAGCTTACACACTATCAGAGAAAAACTCATTTGAAATATTTAATTATTCATTCAGTATTTAATGAGTACCCTTAAGGGTAACCATGGAATAGTTGCCCCAGTGGACTAGTGACTCAGTGGTTTTAAATTAACTAATCAGTCACGTCAGACAAATGATGGATTTGACCTGGTAAGATTTCCTGAATTAATCAGGTTTTTAACAAATTTGCCTTGACATATTTAAAGACCATCATTAAGAGGTACTTTCCTATAGGAATTTAGAACCTGTAGAAATCTGAATAGACAAAGGGATTTAACTGAAAACTGATGGCTAAAGTGATGGCCCTTCTCAGTCTGTTTACCTAGGAGGAAGCAAGGCCTTGCTAAGAGTATGGATCTTGAAACCAAATAGACAGGTTAGAATTTCAACTCTCCAATGGCATTCTGTGTAGCTTTAGGTAAGTTACTTAACCTCTCTGAGCTTTTTCCAGATCTGAAAAAGGGAGATAATAATAATACTCATATGTGGAGGAGCTTCAAGATGGCAGAAGAGTAAGACGTGGAGATCACCTTCCTCCCCACAAATACATCAGAAATACATCTACATGTGGAACAACTCCTACAGAACACCTACTGAACGCTGGCAGAAGACCTCAGACTTCCCAAAAGGCAAGAAACTCGCCACGTACCTGGGTAGGGCAAAAGAAAAAGGAAAAAACAGAGACAAGAGAATAGGGACGGGACCTGCACCAGGGGGAGGGAGCTGTGAAGGAGGAAAGGTTTCCACACACTAGAAGCCCCTTCGCGGGCGAAGACTGCGGGTGGCGGAGGGGGAAGCTCCGGAGCCACGGAGGAGAGCACAGCAACAGGGGTGCGGAGGGCAAAGCAGAGAGATTCCCGCACAGAGGATCGGTGCCGACCGGCACTCACCAGCACGAGAGGCTTGTCTGCTCACCTGCTGGGGCGGGCGGGGGCTGGGAGCTGAGACTCGGGCTTCGGCCAGAACGCAGGGAGAGGACTGGGGTTGGCGGCATGAACACAACCTGAAGGGGCTAAGACACCACGGCTAGCCGGGAGGGAGTCTGGGAAAAGGTCTGGAGCTGCTGAGGAGACAAGAGACTTTTTCTTGCCTCTTTGTTTCCTGGTGCGCGAGGAGAGGGGATTCACAGCGCCGCTTAAAGGAGCTCCAGAGATGGGCGCGAGCCGCGGCTACCAGCCCGGACCCCAGAGATGGGCATGAGATGCTAAGGCTGCTGCTGCCGCCACCAAGAAGCCTGTGTGCAAGAATAGGTCAGTCTCCACACCTCACCTCCTGGGAGCATGTGCAGCTCGCCACTGCCGGGGTCCCGTGATGCAGGGACAACTTCCCCGGGAGAACGCATGGCGCGCCTCAGGCTCGTGCAACGTCACGCCAGCCTCTGCCGCCGCAGGCTCGCCCCGCATCCGAGCCCCTCCCTCCCGCCGGCCTGCATGAGCCAGAGCCCCCAAATCAGCTGCTCCTTTAACCCCGTCCTGTCTGAGCGGGAACAGACGCTCTCAGGTGACCTACATGCAGACGCGGGTCCAAATCCAAAGCTGAACCCCGGGAGCTGTGCGAACAAAGAAGAGAAAGGGAAATCTCTCCCAGCAGCCTCAGGAGCAGCGGATTAAATCTCCACAATCAACTTGATGTACCCTGCATCTGTGGAATACCTGAATAGACAACGAGTCATCCCAAATTGAGGTGGTGGACTTAGGGAGCAACAATATATATATTTGTTTCCTTTTTCTCTTTTTGTGAGTGTGTATGTGTATGCTTCTGTGTGTGATTTTGTCTGTATAGCTTTGTTTTTACCATTTGTCCTAGGGTTCTGTCTGTCCTTTTTTTTTTTTTTAATTATAGCTTTAACGCTTCTTATCATTGGTGGATTTGTTTTTTTGGTTTGGTTGCTCTCTTCTTTCTTTTTCTTTATTACTTTTTAATATTTTTTTAATTTTTAAATATTTTCATTTTTTATTTTAATAACTTTATGCTATTTTATTTATTATTTTTTTCTTTCTTTCTTTCTTTTTTTCCCCCTTTTATTCTGAGCCATGTGGATGACAAGGTCTTGGTGCTCTGGCTGGGTATCAGGCCTGTGCCTCTGAGGTGGGAGAGCCAAGTTCAGGACATTGGTCCACCAGAGATTTCCCAGCTCCACATAATATCAAATGGCAAAAATCTCCCAGAGATCTCCATGTCAATGTTAAGACCCAACTCCACTCAAAGACCAGAAAGCTACAGTGCTGGACACCCTATTCCAAACAACTAGCAAGACAGGAACACAACCCCACCCATTAGCAGAGAGGCTGCCTAAAATCATAATAAGGTCACAGACACCGCAAAACACACCACCAGACGCGGACCTGCCCACGAGAAAGACAAGATCCAGCCTCATCCACCAAAACAAAGGCTCTAGTCCCCTCCACCAGGAAGCCTACACAACCCACTGAACCAACTTTAGCCACTGGGGGCAGACACCAAAAACAACGGGAACTACGAACATGCAGCCTGCAAAAGGAGGCCCCAAACACAGTAAGTTAAGCAAAATGAGAAGACAGAGAAACACACAGCAGATGAAGGAGCAAGGTAAAGAATGCCTACCAGACCAAACAAATGAAGAGGAAATAGGCAGTCTACCTGAAAAAGAATTCAGAGAAATGATAGTAAAGATGATCCAAAATCTTGGAAATAGAATGAAATAGAAACGTTTAACAAGGACCTACAAGAACTAAAGAGTAAACAAACAATGATGAACAACACAATAAATGGAATTAAAAATCCTCTAGAAGGAATCAATACCAGAATAACTGAGGCAGAAGAACGGATAAGTGACCTGGAAGATAAAATAGTGGAAATAACTATTGCAGAGCAGAATAAAGAAAAAAGAATAAAAAGAATTGAGGGCAGTCTCAGAGACCTCTGGGACAACATTAAACGCACCAACATTCAAATTATAGGGGTCCCAGAAGAAGAAGAGAAAAAGAAAGGGACTGAGAAAATATTTGAAGAGATTATAGTTGAAATCTTCCCTAATATGGGAAAGGAAATAGTCAATCAAGCCTAGGAAGTGCAGAGAGTTCCATACAGGATAAATCCAAGGAGAAACATGCCAAGGCACATATTAATCAAACTGTCAAAAATTTAATACAAAGAAAAAATATTAAAAGCAGCAAGGGAAGAATGACAAATAACATACAAGGGAATCCCCGTAAGGATAACAGCTGATCTTTCAGCAGAAACTCTGCAAGCCAGAAGGGAGTGGCAGGACATATATAAAGTGATGAAAGGGAAGAAACTACAACCAAGATTTCTCTACCCAGAAAGGATCTCATTCAGATTTGATGGGGAAATTAAAACCTTTACAGACAAGCAAAAGCTAAGAGAATTCAGCACCACCAAACCAGCTTTACAACAAATGCTAAAGGAACTTCTCTAGCCAGGAAAAACAAGAGAGGAAAAGACCTACAATAACAAACCCAAAACAATTAAGAAAATGGTAATAGGAACATACATATCGATAATTACCTTAATAGTAAATGGATTAAATGCTCCAGCCAAAAGACATAGACTGGCTGAATGGATACAAAAACAAGACCCATATATATGCTGCCTACAAGAGACCCACTTCAGACCTAGGGACACATACAGACTGAAAGTGAGGGGATGGAAAAAGATATTCCATGCAAATGGAAATCAAAAGAAAGCTGGAGTAGCAATTCTCATATCAGAAAAATAGATTTTAAAATAAAGATTATTACAAGAGACAAAGAAGGACACTACATAATGATCAAGAGACCAAGCCAAGAAGAAGATATAACAATTGTAAATATTTATGCACCCAACATAGGAGCACCTCAATGCATAAGGCAAATAGTGACAGCCATAAAAGGGGAAATCGACAGTAACACAATCATAGTAGGGGACTTTAACACCCCACTTGCACCAATGGACATATCATCCGAAATAAAAATAAATAAGGAAACAAAGGCTTTAAATGATACATTAAACAAGATGGACTTAATTGAAATTTACAGGAAATTCCATCCAAAAACAACAGAATACACATTCTTCTCAAGCACTCATGGAACATTCTCCAAGATAGATCATATCTTGGGTCACAAATCAAGCCTTGGTAAATTAAAGAAAATTGAAATCGTATCAGGTATCTTTTCTGAATACAATGCTATGAGACTAGATATCAATTACAGGAAAAAATCTGTAAAAAATAAAACACATAGAGGCTAAACAATACATTACTTAATAACCAAGAGATCACTGAAGAAATCAAAGAGGAAATGAAAAAATACCTAGAAACAAATGACAATGAAAACATGACAACCCAAAACCTATGCGATGTAGCAAAAGCAGTTCTAAGAGGGAAGTTTATAGCAATACAATCCTACTTCAAGAAAGAAGAAACATCTCAAATAAATAACCTAACCTTACACCTAAAGCAATTAGAGAAAGAAGAACAAAAAATCCCCAAAGTTAGCAGAAGGAAAGAAATCATAAAGATCAATCAGAAATAAATGAAAAAGAAATAAAGGAAACAATAGCAAAGATCAATAAACCTAAGAGCTGGTTCTTTGAGAAGATAAACAAAATTGATAAACCATTAGCCAGACTCATCAAGAATAAAAGGGAGAAGACTCAAATCAATAGAATGAGAAATGAAAAAGGAGAAGTAACAACTGACACTGAAGAAATAAAAGGATCATGAGAGATTACTAAAAACAACTATATGCCAAAAAGATGGACAACTTGGAAGAAACGTACACATTCTTAGAAAAGCACAACCTTATGAGGCTGAACCAGGAAGAAATAGAAAATATAAACAGACTAATCACAAGCATTGAAATTGAAACTGTGATTGAAAATCTTCAAACAAACAAAAGCCCAGGACCACATGGCTTCACAGGCGAATTCTACCAAACATTTAGAGAAGAGGTAACACCTATCCTTCTCAAACTCTTCCAAAATAGAGCAGAGGGAGGAACACTCCCAAACTCATTCTATGAGGCCACCATCAACCTGATACCAAAAGCAGACAAAGGTGTCACAAAGAAAGAAAACTACAGGCCAATATCACTGATGAACATAGATGCAAAAACCCTCAACAAAATACTCGCAAACAGAATCCAACAGCACATTAAAAGGATCATACACCATGATCAAGTGGGGTTTATCCCAGGAATGCAAGGATTCTTCAATATATGCAAATCAATCAATGTGATACACCACATTAACAAACTGAAGGAAAAAAAGCATATGACCATCTCAATAGATGCAGAAAAAGCTTTTGACAAAATTCAACAACCACTTATGATAAAAAAAAAAAACCCTCCAGAAAGTAGGAATGGAGGGAACTTACCTCAACATAATAAAGGCCATATATGACAAACCCACAGCCAACATCATCCTGAATGGTGAAAAACTGAAACCATTTCCACTAAGATCAGGAACAAGACAAGGTTGCCCACTCTGATCACTATTATTCAACATTGTTTTGGAAGTTTTAGCCACAGCAATCAGAGAAGAAAAAGAAATAAAAGGAATCCAAATCAGAAAAGAAGAAGTAAAGCTGTCACTGTTTGCAGGTGACATGATACTATATATAGAGAACCCTAAAGATGCTACCAGAAAACTACTAGAGGTAACCAATGAATTTGGTAAAGTAGCAGGATACAAAATTAATACACAGAAATCTTTTGCATTCCTATACACTAATGATGAAAAATCTGAGAGTTAACTTAAGGAAACACTCCTATTTACCATTGCAAAATAAAGAATAAAATACCTAGGAATAAACCTACCTAAGTAGACAAAATACCTGTAATCAGAAAACTATAAGACACTGATGAAAGAAATTAAAAATGATACAAATAGATGCAGAGATATACCATGTTCTTGGATTGGAAGAATCAACATTGTGAAAAATGACTATACTACCCAAAGCAATCTACAGGTTTAATGCAATCCCTATCAAACTACCAGTGGCATTTTTCACAGAACTAGAACAAAAAATTTCACAAAAGACCCTGAATAGCCAAAGCAGTCTTGAGAAAGAAAAACGGAGCTGGAGGTATCAGGCTCCCTGAATTCAGACTAGACTACCAAGCTACAGTAATCAACACAGTATGTTACTGGCACAAAAACAGAAATATAGCTCAATGGAACAGGATATAAAGCCCAGAGATAAGCCCACACACATATGGTCACCTTATTTTTGATAACAGAGGCAAGAATATACAATGGAGAAAAGACAGCCTCTTCAATATATGATGCTGGGAAAACTGGACAGCTACTTGTAAAGGAATGAAATTAGAACACTCCACTTCCTAACACCATACACAAAAATAAACTCAAAATGAATTAAAGACCTAAATGTAAGGTCAGACACTATAAAACTCTTAGAGGAAAACATAGGCAGAACACTTTATGACATAAATCACAGCAAGATCCTTTTTGACCCACCTCCTAAAGAAACGGAAATAAAAACAAAAATAAACAAATCAGACCTAATGAAACTTAAAAGCTTTTGCACTGCAAAGGAAAACACAAATAAGATGAAAAGACAACCCTCAGAATGGGAGAAAATATTTGCAAGTGAAGTAAATGACAAAGGGTTAATCTCCAAATTTTACAAGCAGCTCATGCAGCTCAGTATCAAAAAAACAAATAACCCAATCCAAAAATGGGCAGAAGACCTAAATAGACATTTCTCCAAAGAAGATATACAGATTGCCAACACGCATATGAAAGAATGCTCAACATCATTAATTATTAGAGAAATGCAAATCAAAACTACAATGAGATATCATGTCATACCAGTCAGAATGGCCATCATCAAAAAATCTACAAACAATAAATGCTGGTGAGGGTGTGGAGAAAATGGAATCCTCTTGCACTCTTGGTGGAAATGTAAATTGATACAGCCACTATGGAGAACAGTATGGAGGTTCCTTAAAAAACTAAAAATAGAAGTACCATATAACCCAGAAATCCCACTACTGGGCATATATGCTGAGAAAACCATAATTCAAAAAGAGTCATGTACCACAATTTTCATTGCAGTTCCATTTACAGTAGCCAGGACATGGAAGCAACCTAAGTGTCCATCAACAGATGAATGGATAAAGAAGATGTGGCACATATATATAATGGAATATCACTCAGCCATAAAGAGAAATGAAATTCAGCTATTTGTAGTGATGTGGATGGACCTAGAGTCTGTCATACAGAGTGAAGTAAGTCAGAAAGAGAAAGACAAATACCATATGCTAACACATATATACAGAATCTAAAATATATATATATATATATATATATATATATATATATATATATATATGGTCATGAAGAACCTAGGGGCAGGATGGGAATAAAGACACAGACCTACTAGAGAATGGACTTGATGACACGGGGAGGGGGAAAGGTAAGCTGGGACAAAGTGAGAGAGTGGCATGGACATATATACACTACCAAATGTAAAAACAATAGCTAGTGGGAAGCAACCACATAGCACAGGGAGATCAGCTCGGTTCTTTGTGACCACCTAGAGGGGTGGGATAGGGAGGGTGGGATGGAGGGAGATGCAAGAGGGAAGAGATATGGAGATATATGTATATGTATAGCTGAAGCACTTTGTTATAAATCAGAAACTAGCATACCATTGTAAAGCAATTATACTCCAATAAAGATGTTTAAAAAAAAATCTGCCTGCCAACGCAGTGGACACAGGTTGAGCTCTGGTCCAGGAAGATCCCACATGCTGTGGAGCAGCTAAGCCCGTGTGCCACAACTACTGATCCTGCGCTCTAGAGCGTACAAGCCACAGCTGCTGAGCCTATGGGCCACAGGGGCTGAGCCCGCATGCCACAACTACTAGAGCCCATGCTCCACAACAAGAGAAGCCACGACAGTGAGAAGACCATTCACTGCAACTAGAGAAAACCCACGCACAGCAATGAAGACCCAACACAGCCAAAAATAAATAAAACAAATATTTTTTTAAATTTAAAAATAAATAAATAAAAATTTAAAAATAAATGTGATGAGAAACTATGGGAGGATTTTGAGGAGGGGAAGGATATGATCTGACTTAAACTTTAAGTGGCCCGAATAATCCAGAGAATTATAATCTGGATTCGAGTAATCCAGATCATTCTGGATGTTGTATGGACATTGGACCATGGGAGGGTATCAGGAAGATGAGTCAGAAGGCCTTTGTTATGAGGCCTCTCATGGTTGATTTCTTCTGATGAGAGGTTAATCTCCAAATAAAGTGTTATTTATATGTGGTCAAAAATAATACTCATGTGTGTTTGAGTTTAAATGAACTAATGTGTATAAAGTAGTGTTGAGGAGTACACTTGTCACATAGACAATGCTTGACTATCACCATCATCATCATCATCATCATCATCATCCATCATTACTACATTTTTCTCCTCTTAATATCAAATGACAAGCAACCACATATTTTTCCCCTAAAAGTTCCAAACTCTTTTAAATAAAAGAATCTTGGACAAATATACTTTCAGTTAAGCAGTAATAAATAATGTATCCATTCGGCTCACATGAGTAACAGATAGCACACTCATATTAGGATCATTTAAGGAGGGTTTAGTAAAGAGACTATCTTAAAAGATGTGCGTAGAATAGAGGAATCCATGAAGGATGGTGAAGTAGCTGGAGTTTAAATGAGTAGAATAATTCCAACTCCAATAATGGAGTTATTACCACCAATAACTCCAATAATGGAGTTATTACCACCCCAGCCTAAAGGGACAAGGAGAGGGATGGGTCAACAGTCCCTAGGAGGAGACAGTCATAGAGTGGGCTGCCTTGAGAAGAGAGGTTATTATCTGGGATGCAGCTAGCCTCAGGTGACCCTGAAGGGAAAGAGATGAGGGAATGAACTTCATTTCACTCTCCTCCATCCCTCTGATGTCCTGCTGGGACTCCCCATCAGGTAAATGCAACAAAGCTGCTGCCTACACCTCAGTGTAGTGTACACCTCCCAGGGCAAAAAGCCTGCTAGGGTAGGGCAGGGAGAAGGGTGGAGCTGGAGGGGACATGAAAATCTGATCTGCAGTCTATGAAGAAGACGGTACTTTTCTGTTATCTCGTCTCATCAGAAGAAAAACATCTATCATTTATCTTTAATCCTCCCAACAACTCTTGAGATAGATACTGTTATTATCCCCATTGCACAAAAGAGGAAATCAGCTCCAAGAAGTAAATTGCCCAGTAAATAGTAGCAGAACCAGGATTCAAACCTGATTTGTCTGACTTCAAAGTCCATGTTTTTGTCTACCCTGACATCTTGCTTTGCTGCCAAAATCATGGACCAATGCTTTTCTTTTATTGGAATGTAGTCGATTTACAATGTTGTGTTAGTTTCAGTTGTATAGCACAGTGACTCAGATAGATAGTAGATAAATAGATAGATAGATAGAGATATATATATCCTTTTTCAGATTTTTTTCCATTATAGGTTAGTACAAGATACTGAATATAGTTCCTTGTGCTGTAATTAGGTCCTTGTTATTTATTTATTTTATATATAGTAGTCTGTATTTGTTAATCCCAAAGTTATCATTTATCCTTCCCCCCTGCTTTCCCCTTTGGTAATCCTAAATTTGTTTTCTATGTCTGTGGGTCTATTCCTGTTTTGTAAATATATGATATCGCTTATATGTGGAATCTAAAAAAAAAAATGACACAAATGAACCAATGCATTTTAATTATCAACAAGTGGTAACCTTTGCAAGCATCCAAGCTGAGACTAAACAAAAGTATGTTTGATAAAAAAGGTCTCCTCTCAGGAAGGCAGTTATCTTCGTTCCTGCAAATTCTTGCCTCAGCGAAGATCATGCGGTGAGACAGCAGAAATGCTTTCTCCCTCCAGGTGCACTAAAAAGCCAACCAGGTGGGGGAAGACTCACACAGGCAATTTCATTACTAGAGGAGTTTCCACATAAAAGTTAATTAGGGAGAAGGAAGAGGCAGGTCCTGCAGAGAAAACACTTTAGAAATAAAAATGAAGAGAGCATCTAAGTCAGGTAGAGGGTGCTGGCACATTCAGAGACGGAATCTGAGCTGGAGCATGGGGATAAATTTTGCTACTTCGATGCAAGGAAAGGGAGTTAAAACAGGATCTTTCCTAGAGACTGAGGATTTACAGAGTGGAAATGCCTCACCGTACACCTCACCGGTCAGCCTCCTGAACTGGGCATCAGAAGAAATTGGTTCCACTTGCATCACTGAGTCGTATACACAAGCTGGATGGTGTTAGGAAAATCCCTTATCTTTTTTCTTCTACCACTTACTTGCTTCTCTGTAAAGATAACAATATTTCTACAACCCACCTCATGGGGTTATTATGGGGCTGAATTAGATAACGTCTGAGAAAGTTTTCTGGAAAATATAAAGTTCCCTGCAAATGTCAGTTAATTCTATTCATTTGAACATCAAATGTGTCCGTGCACTCTAAATATGAGTGGAAAAGTGTTCTAACTATCTGCAAATATTAGAGAGGCTATTAAATGTATTTTATATATTTCAGAGGAATTTTTTTTATTCTTTACCTCCTTTGGAATTAATTTCTTCTTCTGCTTGATAATGTATATGTTGTGATTGCTGAATTATAAAGCCACTCAAATGCATTAATTTAAAATATATATTTATTGAGCACCTCATATGTGCCAGGTAGTGTACTAATCTCTCAGATATCCACCAAACTTTCTAGATTCAGGGAGAAAGGATTATTAGGGTGTAGTTGCCTATGAATGATCGAGGCATAATATATTTTTCTCCAATTTAATGTCTTCTCCACCTCATCAAGATAGATTTGTCTAGGGCTGCATAAAATAGACATGAAAGTAAAAACAGGATAGGCATTCTCTTTCCTTGACTAGATTCTAATCCAGAAAGAAAAATGGTAGATATGGCACATATAAAAAAGAAAAAAGTCTGATCACTATAAAAGACAGTCACAGTGAACTGCAATAAAAACAAGCTCAATTTACCAAGAATCATCCACCAAAATACGTGCAGGCAAGAAATTAGGAGGCAGCAATGCAAGAACTAAATACTACAAACATTAAAAGAAAAGAAGCATATGAGGGGATAAAAATCAGACTTTTCACAAAAGTTTGAGTTGTTGCCATAGCTCCTAAGTGCCCACTAATTTGCCCTCCCCACACAAAAGGTGGGTAACTTAGACATTTGCCCCAGTGTCCCTCTGCTAAATCTGTGATAGAGACAAAGGAAGAACGTAGAGTGCTACTTTCTAAAGTTGTGAATTAAGAGAAAGGGCGCCTTCTTGGTCCAGGTCTAAACACTACCATAGTGGTTTCCTGCTATTTATATCTCCTTTTTTCTAGGGTACCCTGTGGAGGTTGTCTGTTATCTGAGCGCCTGCTAGAAGCTGTAGAATCTAGAAAGAGTTCACAGTATAATGGGGAAATTGAGGTATAAGTCTGTACATAATCTGCCTAAGATCACAGAGCTACCTCCTGGGACAAGGCAGGAATTAGACTGAGGCCTCTGCACTGTGTCCAGTGCTCTGTCCAGCTGATGAATCTGCCCTGTGCAGTGGTTCTCTTTAAACTTCCTCCATAGGCCAACCCACCCACCCCTTTCAGTGTGCCCAACAAAGCTCAACAACTTGGTTCTTGCTAGTCAGTGCAATCGACTTACAACACAAGGATAGCACTGTATTACCAGGTCACAGCTCCTGCTCTGGAGGGCAGGCCCCTTCAGTGACCTCTGCGTGGACCCAGAGGTGTTTCAGTCAGAGGACCCAGGTAATGTGTGATTTACATCTTTAATCTGACCTTGTCTCATACTCTGTTCCCCAACACAAACCATCCACCCTCGTCTGAATGGTCTAATCCCTCCAACACCTTAGCCATGTGGATTTCCATCTCCTATCCCTATGTACACATTCTTAGTGTTCTTCTATTCTCCACCTTTCTGAATTTTTCTGTTCTTCAAAGTCCAGCAAGTTCTACCTTTTAATGACAATTTGCCCTGTGGCTCCAAGTCACACAGTTTTCTGCTGTCTCTGAATTCTGACAATAAAGGCTATGTTGCACCATAAAATCATATACTATCTTCCATTTTTTTCACTAATTGTTTTATAGGTTTAATTTTTGCTTCCTCAACTTGGGGTTGAATAAAGTACATTTTAATGCCTTTTCCACACTGCAAGTTATATGATTATAAAATACAAATTCCAAAGGTTGAGAGTAATTCATTATCATTCCTTTTGCCCTTTCTATAGTGTTTAACATAGTGTTGAACACTCAGCAACCACTTAGCAAAATATATTTTAAAAATAGAAGTATAAATCCATAAGAAAAACATGAGCATTTAAATTAATAAGCAGTATAAAATTGGAAATAAAAGTATATCAAAATGTGGAAAATATTCAACCTCAGTATTTATCAAAGAGATGAAAATTAAAATCTCAAGGTTTTTGCTTGTGTTGCTTACAAATTAGCAGCATTAAGTTTTTTAAAATAAAATGCTTGGTAATGGTGTTTATATGATGAAATATGCAATTCATATATTACTTATCAGATTCAAACTAACATAAGTCTTTGGGAAGGAGTTTGATAATAAAGTACTATAAACTATAATGGTGTTGTATATTTTGACGTAGTAATTCAGGAAGTAACATGAAATATGCAAAGGCATTAGTAGCAATGTTAATCATAATTATAAAAATTTGGAAACAATTTAGATGTCCAGTAGTGACGGAATAGCTAAATAAAATATGAGAAACCTCATGATGTACCATGCAGCTAAAAATAGGTTTTTACAAGGTATTTTAATTACAAGAGAAAATTCTGCTATAATGTTAAATGAAAAGAGCAAGATTAAAGTTGTATATAAAGTGTGATCCTCTCTCATACCCTGATTCTCTTGTGCTTCAAATTTATGCATTTGAAAGCCTGCCAGATGTCTCCACTTGGAAGATCCACAAACATCTCAAATACAACATGTCCGTGTATGAACTCAATATTTTTTCTTTCTTCACTCCCAAATACATTCCTTCTTGTATCTTCTCCCTCTCAGTTACTGGTACCACCATCCACTCAGCTACCCCAGCCAAAATCCTGAGCCTCTACCACTCCCTGGTCACTCGTGCTCAATCAGTGGTCACGTCCCGCCAGAGTACCTGGCAAAGATTGCTCAGCTCTATCCTCTCTTTTCAGGTTTCCCACCACTACTCTCTTTCAGAGTTCTACCTACACCATTTCAGCTACATTGTTATATGCCTCCTTGTCATCAACACTGCCTGCTGTCCCTCCATACAGCATATTTCACTCATTTGTTATACTGAACCACCTGTCGTCCCCCCACACACTCTGTGCTGTTTCCTGCCTCTGTGTTCTTGTTCTTTTCCCCTTCCACTTCCCTGTATCTTCTTCCTTCCTTCTTTACTTGACTATTTCTGCTTCAAGACTCAGCTGAAACGTCAACTCCTCCTGGAAGAGTTTCCTGATTCTCCCACTATCCCCAGCCCGGTCCCCACTGCCAACCTTGACCAAGGTCCCTCTCCTCTCCCCGCCCACCATGCCTTCTGAATGCCCCCAAATGCATACATGCCAAGTTATACTGCAATGATCTGTGTCTCACTGTCACTGCCATTCTAGACTCTAAGACCCTTGAGGGTAGATAACATTTCATGTTTGTATACACGATCACCACATAACATACATTCAATATATATTTTACTGAATTCTGCCAAACTGAACTGCTTCCCTTGGCTAGAATTATGAGAAGGAAAGTACATTTCGTCTCTACAATAAAAAAAACCCCAAATATTTCCCTTTGTAGTTTATACCCCCCAAACCATCATTCTATTGCCTTCTCCTCCCCCAAAATAATAACAGCAGTCCCTCTTCTTCATTCACCAGACATTTACTAGACACTTGTGGTACCCAGTCAACTGTGCTAGGGTCCAGGGATGCAAAGATAAATATGATAAAATCTCTCTCTGCAAGGAGCTCGCAGACTAGAGGGAGAGAGAGACGAACAGCACAACGCAGTAAGTGCTCTGACAGAGGCTCAGAATAGCTGGTGTGGGACCCAGAGGAGGCAGAAAGTGATTCATATGCCTCTTGGCTTCAAAGTCTGTTCTGAGTTATTCTGCTCTTGTGAACGCTTTGCTTTAAGTTATTCAAATACCATTTCATATACTGATTCTTTCCCCAGGCAGAGTGAAAGGAACATGGAAATTCGGCCAGGTAGTTCCTTTCATCTCTTTTGCACATCTGGTCAGACCTCTGTCTCTGCAGAGGAGGCGGCTATGGAACTCCACACCCAGAAAATGTTCTGTAAATGCCCCTCGAATGTATAATATACACGTGATCACACTCACGTAAGAGAACACAAGCCACTTTTGATTTCAGCACAATTTTATTATAAAATAACTGATGTTTTGGAAAATGAAAGCACATCATTTGGCTCCTCGGTAGCTCAATGCTTCAATTCCAAGGGTATGGCAATGCCAAAACACCCACTCTTTCAACACTTCCCTTGACCAGTATTTCAAAATAACCCAGCTGAGTTGTTTAGCAGCAAATAAATTACCTCTTTCTAGGATTCCATGATTTGTGGCCTTTCCCCCACCTGAAATAATTTCAGCTCCCTAAAATACCATTTTTCACCCTAAATACAAGGCCAGGGACTTTCCAATTAATCTCTCACAAATGTAAGGTCTGTTACTTGACAATACCTTACTCTGGTTTTAGCTTCCTGCTGAAGTAGGAAAGTTACAACAGAAGCTTCTTTTCAACAACTTTTCTAACCATATCCCTCCCACTGCCTCATTATGGTGCCCTTGCAGGCCTGGGCGGTGGGAGGTGACTAGAGCAGTTCTGTCATGTGAATCATAGGACAGCATGGTGCGTAGTCTGCTGGCCTGAGGCCAAGATGGAAAGAGCCTCTGGGATGTGTCATTGCCAGCTAAATTATAACAGATCCATTGAGAGCCTCAGGACAAAAACCCCTGAGTCATTATGCTGGAAAACAAAATGACAGCAAGACAATTTTCACAAAATCTCTGGTTTAAGCAGCTCACTACCTACAAACGAAGGTGGAATTCACTGAAGCACTGAGGTTTCCACTTTTCCAATACTTTCCTGCCCCATATCAGATTAAAGTAAAAGTCTACCATCTGAGTACTTTTAAATTTGAGAAGCATTCGAATGGCATTGTCATTGAAGGCTGTAGGATGTATGCACAGACTGTGGTCTACAAATGATGTATTACAAATCATAATCAGTACTTTTCATCATGAGATGAAACATCATGGAACATGTTCTCAGTTCTGGAACATGAACCATTCTATCTCTCTAGCTAAAAGAAGAAAAACATTATGTAGATGATGGATGGGTGGATGGATGGATGGATGGATGGACGGATGGACGGATGGACGGACAGATGAGAGAGGCAGACAGAAAGGGAGCTGGAGAGAAGAAGAGGGAGAGGGAGAAGAACAGACATCCACGTCATATATCCTGAATTCTATTATGTAAAGCTTTCCAAATCTGAGCTGTAGAACTCTCATCTCTAAAGTTATAGTGAGCCAGACCCTTTCAGAAGTTTCTTTTTAAACCAACACACCCCTTTGTTCTTTAGTTGCTTCCATTTATCTGTTAGCTATGAATCCTACCTTTTATTTTCCTGAAAAATCTACAGTGAAAAACTTACTTAAGACAAATTACAGGGACTTCCCTGGTGGTGCGGTGGTTAAGAATCCGCCTGCTAATGCAAGGGACATAGGTTCGATCCCTGGTCCAGGAAGGTACCACATGCCACGGAGCAACTAAGCCCGTGCACCACAACTACTGAGCCCGAGTGCCACAACTACTGAAGCCCGTGCGCCTAGAGCCCATACTCCGCAACAAGAGAAGCCCACGCACAGCAACAAAAAATAGCCCCCGCTCGCCGCAACTAAAGAAAGCCCACATGCAGCAACGAAGACCCAACGCAGCCAAAATTAAAAATTAATTAATTAATTAATTTAGAAAAGGGGGAAAAATTCTTTAAAAAAAAAGAGACAGGGCTTCCCTGGTGGCACAGTGGTTGAGAGTCCGCCTGCCGATGCAGGGGACATGGGTTCATGCCCCGGTCCGGGAAGATCCCACGTGCCACGGTGCGGCTGGGCCCATGAGCCATGGCCGCTGAGCCTGTGCATCTGGAGCCTGTGCTCCGCAATGAGAGAGGCCACAACAGTGGGAGGCCTGCGTACCGAAAAAAAAAAAAAAGAGAGAGACAAATTATAATTGAATTATCTTAAGACCTAGTAGTGTTATTGGTTTAGACTACACGGGATACAATTAGAATTTGAAGAAAACAAAATAAAAAGATAAAAAGAGACTAGGGCAGTTGGCAGAGCATCACGCAGATCTCACTGAAGGCAGGAGTATGAAAGCTTTTCTAATGAGGCTTCAATAGAACAAGTTTTATCCTAGCACCCTGTAACTCAGTACCCTCAAGCTATCATTTCTCCCTGATTAACAATTGCTACCCAAGGAATCATTGCCTGAAGATTGTATAAACAGCAACAAAACAAGGCATGAAATGAAAAGTTCAATGTTAACTAAAATAAACATAAACAAGGAAATTAAAATAACCAAGAAACCAATGACTAGGAGTAAAAACCCAAATCAACGGGTTCTCTGCCCCTTACAAAGTGACAACCTATTATCATCCTTCAAGGGAACAAGCCCACTGTGCTGGAGTCATTAACACGCAGACAGTGAAAACTATACATTGCCTCTTAATTTTAGTTGGAGCCAAGGAACAAATTTTTAATCAACAGGAAAAAGTAGTGTTTTTTAATGTTGAAATTAAAACAACAGCAGAAAAGAAGCTAGACAATTAATTTGGATTCTTAATATTTGTTCAAAAGTTTCTCTAGTCTACCATTTTGTTGTGGGCATTAAAGGTTATAAACAACAAAGTCAAGATCTATTACAGCAGAGATTATAATGCTCTTCTACCAAGAGAGAGTCATTTTCAACCTTTTCTGTCTCTTTCATATTCAGGGTATATGTAGGAGATAGAATCAAAAGTATTTTGATATAAGATATTGTAATATCTTAAAATTCCCTCTTTTGGAATGAAGTGAGCTAAAGATCTTTTCATAAGAATGAAAACTGTTTGGAAAAAAAAAGTGGCACTCTACTGAAGGGGTTGACTTGATTCTATCTCCTACATATACCATGAATATGAGAGAGTGGCATGCATATATATACACTACCAAACGTAAACTGGATAGCTAGTGGGAAGCAGCTGCATAGCACAGGGAGATCAGCTCAGTGCTTTGTGACCACCTAGAGGGGTGGGCTAGGGAGGGTGGGAGGGAGGGAGATGCAAGAGGGAAGAGATATGGGGATATATGTATATGTATAGCTGATTCACTTTGTTATACAGCAGAAACTAACACACCATTGTCAAGCAATTATACTCCAATAATGACGTTTAAAAAAAAAGTAGAATGTATAATACAAAAAAATAAAAAAGATATTACCTGAAGGAGAAGAATTTACATTAGAAAACAAAAAGGCAACCTAGGGCTTCCCTGGTGGCGCGGTGGTTGAGAGTTCGCCTGCCGATGCAGGGGACACGGGTTCGTGCCCCGGTCCGGGAGGATTCCATATGCCGCAGAGCGGCTGGGCCGGTGAGCCATGGCCGCTGATCCTGCGCGTCCGGAGCCTGTGCTCCGCAGTGGGAGGGGCCGCGACAGTGGGAGGCCCTCGTACCGCAAAAAAAAAAAAAAAAAAAAAAAGGCAACCTAGTGAATGGGAAAAGATATTTGCAAATTATATGTCTGATAAGGGGTTAATATCCAAAATACATAAGAAGCTCATAAAACTCAATATCAAAAAACAAACAACCTGGTTAAAAAAAAAATAGGGAAAGGACCTGAATAAGCATTTTTCCAAAGAAGACGTACAGATGGCCAACAGGCACGTGAAAAGATATTCAACACCACTAATTATCAGGAAAATGCAAATCAAAACCACAATGAGATATCACCTCACACCTGTCAGAATGGCTGTTATCAAAAAGACAAGAAATAACAAGTGTTGGTGAGGATGTGGAGAAAAGGGAACCCTCTTGCACTGTTGGTGGGAAGGTAAACTGGTATAGTCACTTGGAAAACAGTATGAAGGTTCCTCAAAAAATTAAAAGTAGAACTATCATATGATCCAGCAATTGCATTCCTGGGTATATATCCAAAGAAAACAAAAACATTAACTTAGACACATTCACTCCAATCTTCATAGCAGCATTATTTACAATAGCCAAGATATGGAAGCAACCTGGGGCTTCCCTGGTGGCGCAGTGGTTGAGAGTCCGCCTGCCAATGCAGGGGACACAGGTTCGTGCCCCGGTCCGCGAAGATCCCACATGCCGCAGAGCAGCTGGGTCCGTGAGCCATGGCCGCTGAGCCTGCGCTCCGCAGCGGGAGAGGCCACAACAGTGAGAGGCCCGCGTACCGCAAAAAAAAAAAAAAAAAAAAAGATATGGAAGCAACCTAAGTGTCCATCAACAGATAAATGAATAAAGAAGATGTGCCATGTATACACACACACACAAACTGGAGTATTAGTCATAAAAAAGAATAAGATTTTGCCATTCACAACAACATTGATGGACCTGGAGGTTATGCTTAGTGAAATAAATCAAAGACAAATATTGTATGTTTTCATTCATATGTAGAATCTATAAAATAAAACAATGAATATAACAAAACAGACTCACAAATACAGAGAACAAACTAGTGGCCACCAGTTGGGAGAGAGGAGGGAGGAGGGGCAAGATGGGGAAGGAGATTACGAGGTACAAACTGCTAGGTATAAAATTAATAAGATACAAGTTTATAATATACAGCACAGGGAATATAGCCAATATTTTATAATAACTTTATATGGAGTATAATCTATAAAAAATTGAATTATTGTGTTGTACACCTAAAACATATAATATTGTAGATCAACTAGATACTTCAATTTCTTAATCTAAATAAATAAATAAAAGAAATCTTATTCAGAGATGAAAAGGAAAAGAGCAAAATGAATTAGTGCAACAGTATGACTTGGAATTAGTCATACCTGGAGTCAAATTCTGTTTTGGCCATTTCCTAACATTGTGGCCTCGAGGACTCTGTTTAACCCTTTTGAATATCAAGTTCATGGTCAATATAAATGTAACCATTGAAACCCATGCTGCAGGGGTACAGTGTAGAATAAATGATGGACTGATGGGTCAGCACATACTAAACATTTTACCTGGATCACAGGAGGTGTTCCTTCAATGTTAACTTCATTTTACTTTCTTTGCCCTTTACCTCAAGGAAGCAAGCACCAGGTTTTTTAGGAGACTCAGATTTTACTGATGCTGCAAAACTGTTTCATTAAAAATGGACTCTTCCCAGGATTATTATTCTGCAGTCACGCTGGCAGAGAATGAGAGGAGCCTGTTCTAATTCTCAGACACTCAAGTGCAGCACAAGATTTAATCTTTAGTGTCTGTGTCCAGGCCTAAGCTCTTCCATGACCTTCTGTAAGGTCAAATGAACATTTCAAACCTTATAGCCAGAGCTTTGAAATTTTTTGAAGCTTGCTTCTTTAAGTACTCTTTGATGAGTTTCAAAAGGAACCCTATCACTTTTCCAGCAAGAATTGTGCCATCCACTCTCAACTGCTAGCACTAAGCAGCTACCAAGTTCCTCACAAATTTGAAAGGCTCTGAGTATAGAGAAAGGACAAGCAGAGAACCCTGATGCACAGAAGAAAACACATCTTGGTTCACCATGATCTCCATGATTACCCAGGACTGTTTAGAGCCTGGTTGCTCTAATTGGAGCCTGTGCTGAATCATCATGATTCATGTGGTACCCATCCGGCACCTGAAATCAGATTTTGTTCCCTCTGCATTCATAATGGTGAGGAAGGGTGGGGATGCATAACTGAAAAACCCCTTAAAGATTATTTTGCTAATAGATGAATTTCTTAGTGAAAAAGGAGAACAGCAGTTTCTTTTCTAAGGATGTGGCTCTCTTTCATCACCTAATGGTCTATTATCAATAGCTCAATTTTTTAAAAGGCAATGCTATTTGGGAAACTGGAGTTTTATCTTTAAAAATCTCTCGAATTCACTGGAGGAGTAATATAAGCTAAAGTGTATAAGCTGCAAAATAAAACCAAATTTAATGTCTGAAATCTAAGGAACCAAGGAAGAGAAACTTAGAGTTAAAAGGATCTTTAAGTTTCTAGATCATAATATCATACCATGGTATATCATACCATATTATACTGTACCATAACAGAGATATTGTTCCTGACCATCTTATTCTTAAATATTACTAAGGAATGAGAGCTCTTAGCCCACTACATTAGATAGATTTTTATATTTTTTTGGCAGCACCATGCAGCTTGCAGGATCTTAGTTCCCTGACTAGGGATTGAACCTGGGCCCATAGCAGTGAAAGCACAGAGTCCTAACCACTGGACCACCAGGGAAGTCCCTAGGTAGAATTTTTAATAAACATTTTTTTGTTGTTGGGGAACCAGTTTGTCACTTATATTTGGCATAAATCACTCTATTACAATATTTCAGGTCCTTAAAAACAATAATAATTATTATTAATTATAAAAATAAATTTAATTTATTCTTGGTTATTCAGCTTTTAAAGACCAAACTATCCTGGCTCTGTTACTTATTGTGTGACTTTGGCCAAGTTATCTGACCTCTCTGTACCTAAGTTTCTCTGTCTGTACACTAGAACTATGATATCTTGCTTCAAACCATTGTTGGAAGGAATACAGAATTCATAGAGGCAAAGTGCTGGAAATAGTGACAACACATAGCATTCATTAAGATATCATCATCCTCATATCTCTTTCTTACTCTTAAGAAACTATGATTTGTTTACAGTGAATGTACAGTAAATGTGTGATGGGGACCACTATTTTGAAAATAATAATCCAACACTTTTGTATTCACTCTAAATCATGCTGCTCTGTAGGCACCCCATTCATTGAATCAGTTATTTTAGCCTGGCCCCTGGCAAGGAAGCAGAGAGATGATTAAAACCCCAGATAGGTGGTAGGAAAAAACAAATCCACTCTACACCCCTCACTGGATTTCCTCATACCAACATAGGGCAGAAATATTGTTTTAGGAAGAATGGGAGTCTAGGATAGCACCCAGAGGGCTTCTTCATGGGCTGGTGACACTAAAGTTATCTTAAAGTCTCCGTGTGCCCCTAGAGGGGAAAAGGGAGGTGGCCGATAGTGATGGCTGGAGAACTTGACAGAGTGATGGTTTGGAGAGGGGGTAAAGTGACATTAAAACTAAACCCTGTAGGGTAGATTTCCCAAACAGGGGATCAAATGAAAACTGCAGCCAAACCTGAGGAGAACTACAGTCCAAGCAAGAGTTGGGTGCCAGCCTAGTCAGTGAAGAGAGCTGAGTCCCGTAAAAGCAATTCCTGTTCTTTATCTATGTGAAGAGGACAGAATAAAAAAGTATTAAGCCAGCTTTAGGTACTTCAAAAGTGGAGGCAGGAGGGATTACAACCAAATCACTGCAGAGATCAAATCATTGTATTTTAGTGATACAAAAACACTAAAATGGAAAATGGCATATGACCCAAAGTTGCCTTTCTCCCAATGCTATGAGAACAATAATAATTGTATTATTTTAATCACAAACATTTACCAGGCATTTACTGTGTGCCAGGCAATGTTCTAATCACTTAAAATGTATTAACTCGGGCTTCCCTGGTGGCGCAGTGGTTGAGAATCTGCCTGCTAATGCAGGGGACACGGGTTCGAGCCCTGGCCTGGGAGGATCCCACATGCCACGGAGCGGCTGGGCCTAGTAAGCCATGGCCGCTGAGCCTGTGCTTCCGGAGCCTGTGCTCCACAACAAGAGAGGCTGCAACAGTGAGAGGCCCGCGCGCTGCGATGAAGAGTGGCCCCCACTTGCCACAACTAGAGAAAGCTCTCGCACAGAAATGAAGACCCAACACAGCCAAAAATAAATAAATAAATAAACAAACAAATAAATAAATAAATAAATTTTAAAAAAATGTATTAACTCATTCAATTCCCATAAAATTCTGTAAAATGGCCACTATTTTAATATCTAATTTGTAGATGAAGAAATAGAGGCAGAAAAATGTTATGTAACCAGGCAAGATTACATGACTAGTAAATTTTGAACCCAGGATATGTAAGTTTCCTCCTGTACACGAAGGTCATTTTGTTTTTTTAGGGAAGGGGCCAGAACTCATTGAAAAGGAGAAAAACAATCTTTATCTAGAGCAAAACTTTGAATTAACTTACCCCCATCAGTGCAACAGTAGTCCTAGAGCTAAACGATTGATTATAGGAAATAAGAAAAGCCACATTGTTTCTATATTAGAATTGTAGTGAGTAAATTTTGACCCTTTTATAGAGTTAGTCAATGTAAATATACCAAAGTTTCCAATATAAGATAGGAATTTCAGTCTATTTCATTCTCCTTGCTCCCAAATTGAATTTGAAGCAGCCAAAGAAACACAACAATAGGAAAAACAGGGAAGAGTGCCATAGATTTAGGGAATTTCTGTAAAATAACCCATAGGATCCAGACTGCCTGTGAGTCCATACACTCTGGAATGTGAGAAGAGTTTAATAGTAGAAATCTACTTTAAAAAATTCATCATAGCACTAGATCAAGGAAGAAGAGAAACATGTAATCCTCCCTAAAAAAGTCTTTAAAAAGCATGTAAAAATACCGAAACATTGAATCCCAATTTTTAAGCTTTGATTAAACAGGACTATAAGGCATACCTTCCTCAAATAACCAATGTCTTGCTTGATGAAAGACCAGAGACATTCCCACTGAAGTCAGGAGCATGAGGACACTCACTGTTACCACACTTAGTTAACAATATCTTTAAAGTGCTAATTAGTAAGTCTAATAGAAGCAAGTCATAAATATTGGCAAAGAGGAGGCATATCTATAGTTATGTGAAAAATCATGAACTCTTTATTTGAAAGACCCCCAAAATATAAAGTTAAAAAAAATTTTTTAATTTTTAGTAAGGTGCATTGGTTACAAATCAATGTTTTCCTATATACCAACATTTGGAAATGTAATAGCAACCAAACAACAACAATCTATAAAACTGGGCACAAAGAAGACTTTGAGGGGTTTTTTTGCATGTTCATTTACAAAGGTACAAGGAATACATAGGGGAAAAATATATAAAACTTTCTTGAAGGACATAAAGGGAGACACACCAAAAAATAACATGTTTCTGAAGGAGAAAGAATGTGCGATTCTAATCATGTGCAGTTCCAACATGAATTATTAATCTATTTATTTATATTTAAATATTTGTTATAGAAACTTTCAAAAATACACAAAGGCAGAGAAAATAGGATCATGAACCCCAAGTACTCATCATGCAGCTAACAGTAGCAAGATTTTTGTAATCTTGCTTTATCTACCCTAACATGCACTTTCCCCACTATACCTTCCTGCTTGCATAATTTAAGACATCATATAAATAAACATGTAAGTATAGGTAGAAAATTTCTGAAAAACAACAATAACAAAGGAAGAATTTCTATAATAACTAAAATAATTTATCCTGGTACCAGAGTAGAAGAAAAACCAGTGGAACTGAAAAAAAAAAGAAAGATACAACTATATATATGAATTTGATATTTGATAAAGGTAACATTTTTCTTTAACAGTGTTTAAAGCATAGGTTACTCTATCATTGGGTTGAGACAACTTGATAATCATTTGGGTACAAAATATCTTCATATCAGGCCAGAAAATATTCCAGGTGAATTTAAGATTTAAATGTGAAAAATAAAGCCATGGAAGTAGTTACATGGAACATTTGTAAATATTTTATTTCTTTAAGGGTACAGAAGTTCTTTCTAAGCATTGTATGTGCCAGACACTTTGCTAAGTGCATAAACTAGGAATAGAATGACTTAACTAATTTTGAAAATAAAAAAATTTATAAATATTTTAAAATATAAAACATAAACTAGGAAAAATCACAGCGTATTTTACAGATAAAGTTACAACATGAAGAACTCTTAAGAGTCCATATGAAAAATAATCATGTCCCAGTAGAAAGAGAGGCAGAGAGCATGAAAAGGCAAATTCACAAAAAGATAAATTAAAATTTTAAATTAACATGTGGGAAAAATCACCTTCACTAACAAGCAAAAAGTAAGTAAATAAAACAAGGAGATGCCTTATTTTTTCCATTAGATGGTACATTAAAATAAAAAATAACACTGAATGTAGGAGCATTCATTTACTGCCAGTGGGAATATAATCAGTACAATATTTCTAGACAGGTTTTTGGCAAATATATCAAAAACCTGATAAACACACTTACCCTTTGAATCCGCATGAGAAAAGGATACAGAGATGTCTATGCAAAAATAATGATCAAGTGCTGTTCATAATAGGAAAAAATGTGAACAAAGTAAGTATCCGACCACAGAGGATTATCTAAATTAATATTTCTATAAAAATGAAAAGGAATATTTTGAAGCTATTAGAAATAACAATGTAGATGTATATATAAAGATGTTCACAATAAACTGCTAAGTGAAAAGCACAGGCTACTCATTGTATTCATAGTATGGTCCCATTTCTGTACTCTGCCTGTACATACACAGAAAATAATTTGGAAAGACAGACATCAAAATATAACAGTGTGTAGCTCTAGAATTATGGGAGATTTTCTCCTTTTGTTTCTGTGCCTAATGTGACCTAATTTTTCTACAGTGATGATGTCCTAATTGTGCTACAAAATTAAGTAACAAAGAAGTACGTATAGTTATAGCATTAAATATAGTTTGCAGCTAAAGACCAAAATTGTTGGAAGACAGAATGATCATGGAATTCCTTAGTCATAATTGGATGGATGCTTCTAATAAGAAAGGTCATGCAGGCCTTCCATGACTTGACTGGAGATGGGATATTTCAGATTGTGAACATATATGCTTTGGCTGCTGTGAAATATGAAGCAGGCTTTGAAATGCAAGTATAATTACAGAAATTCAAACTGACAGTCATTACAGTTAGTTCTCCTGAGTAAATGAAAGCAAGAAATCTTAAAAATAATAGATGATTAACACGTTTATAAAAATGGAAAATTTTAAATTTGCCAATCATCATTCCTAAAGTGAGCATTAGTTTACACATTTCAGATGTAAAGTTTCATTGACTGAATTAAGTGTATACAAAAGCATTTACCAAGACACTTTTCTGTAAATTAAAAGAAGAGAGTAACCAATAAAGAAAAACCAAAGCACTTGTTTAACCCAAGCAGGCAGAAAGCCTCCAGGTGCCATATGCCTTCCCCACAGCCTGCAAGAACCTTGATCAGCCAGAGCTTGGCTCAGCCCTGTGCCCAGAACAATCCTGTTCCCAATCAAGAAGAATTTAAAGAGCTCTATATTAATGGGCATTGCAAGAAGAAGAAAGAAAACACACTTGAACGTCAGCTTCTTGCTAGACACAACGTTATTAGTTTATATCCATTATTCCACTTAGTTCTTCAGAATCTATGGAATAGGTGGCATTTCCCCCATTCTGCAGATGATAAAACCAACCTAAGATAAATGAAATTATTTCCCCAAAGTGTCACAAGTCACAAGTAGTAGAAGTAGAAGTAGTAGAACTGTGAGTCAAATCCATATCTCTTTGGCCCAAAACTTTACACCCTTTTCAAAAAGCTATAAAGACAAATCTGATTTTGTTACTTTGTAGCAGTTGGAGATGGGCTGGTTGGAGGTTAAGCAAACAGAGCCAGAATGCCTGGGTTCAAAACCCCCCTCTTCCACTTGCTAGATGTGTGACGATGCACACACTTCCTGACCTTCTGTGACTCAGTTTCCTCCCTTGAGAGTGGGGGCAATAGGAGTACCTGCCTCATAGATAAGGACTGACTGATAAGTGTTAAGATGTAGAAAGCACCTGGGACTTTTCCTGACAAATACTAAGCATCAGTAAGTGTTAGCTATCTTTATTATCATTTGTGGGGTTTTTTGTGGCCACTTTATGGTCCATTTTCAACAGCTTGTCTTTACCTTATGCACCCCCTTCCTTGTCTCCCAGCTTTCTCCCTGCTAGCTCCCTAAGACTCCAAGTCTAAGCACCAGCTTAGCAGTTGGGTCCCTGTGCACCAGCTGCCCAGGGCGCCAGGACTGCTCACACTGAGGATCTGCCAGCCTGGGAGCCTTTGCAGGACCTTGGCCGTGCCACCTACCACTTGTCATCCCCTCTCAGTACACTGCTCTGCTTGCAAAATGGCAAAATGTCCTTCTGTCTCTACCAGTAGCAGCCACCCCTCCCCTTGGAACAGATCCTGTTTCCGGATTCTGGCAACACAAACTTTGAAAATGTTCCCACTCAGACCCACTATATTGTCTACTGAGCTTAAGCTCGCATTCAGAGAGAGACCAAAGAGAAAGCTTCTCAAATTAGAGATTATGGCCCCTCCCATCTCCAGAGAACCCTTGAAAAAACAGTGCAAGGTGGGAATTACACATGCACTTCATTTTGAAGACTGCACAAACAGCACAATATTTTATTCATGCCATTAAGGGAGGTATCTCCAAACATGGTATGACTATGTACAAAGAAGTTATGTCTGAGTATTTCTGGAGACAATGCTGCTTTCTGCATCCTGACCTTCTCAGCTTCTTTTCTTTCCGTTAAAACATATTCACTGGCTCCATGTGCTTTGTCAAAATCATTGCCAAAAACAAGGATTTGCAGCGTGACACCTGATTTGAAATCATCTGCAGATCTTTCATCACTTTGTCACCTCTAATATTACGTTAATAAGTGCTTAACACTGCCTCCGAAGTTCAAATCCTTCCAGATTACCTGTAACACTATAGGCACCTCCCTCAAGGAAGCAGCAAAGTACTGATATTTTTAGCAGCACAAGGCTGAACAGAAAAATAAAGTACTCTGATGCTTCAAAGGACAGATTTCCCAGCCTTTGCCAGGGCCCCAGAAATGGAAAAATGAATTCTTTGGCCTTGCCATTCATCCAAGGTTTTCTGTGCTTTGTTTTGATATTTATAAATATAGGCATTTTCATTTTGCTTTTTTGTAGATGTATGCTTTGTAGCTACACTATGCATTTCACCCAAAGTTCTCAAAACTACTTTATATCAACATTTCACAATGTTAAAGCTAGAATTCAAATTTCAGAGATAATGAAAGGGAAGCAAAATCTTCCAGTGATTTTTGAAAATATATCTGTACACAAGATGCATAGAGCTAATATTAGATTGGAAGGAACCACTGTTGGATAAACCACGTTTTACTCTGTCCTAAAATGATGGCACAGTTGCTAGCAGGACTCAGTAAATATTCACAATGAAAAACCAGGTATTTGTTGAGCATCTCTGAATGGTGCAAAATCTGCTCTAGAAGGTATTGTAGGGAGAAAATAATGTATAAAACATAAATCTCTTTAAACACTATCTTGTTCAGAGAACAAGGCTGAAACCAGAAACAATTACAGAACACTACCATCTATAATTAGAACTTAATAAATTGTGTGGTACAGCTAACAAGTTCAAAAGTAATTAAGAAAAGAAAAATAAGAGAGGTTGTTACAGGCTAGGGATGTGAAAAAACAAAGAGTGTAGTTTTCAAGCAGACTTTAAAAAGTGACAAGTGTATAAATGGGCAGAACAGAAAAGGAAAAGTGCTTATGCCTGAAAGGAACAGCAGAGGGGAAATAGATGGAAAGTCATTGAAGGCAGAGAAGAGACTAGTACACAGGTGTATAATGGGGGAAGGGTGGAAGGTAAGAAGGCAGGAAAAAGGACTTCTCTATAGGAACAGAAGATTTGTTACAGGAAGTAAAGGGAAGCAACCTGGGATTATTGTACGAAAAGGAGATTAGGGGGCATTGATTGCCAGTTAAGCTTGATCCAGTAGGTAACCAGTGTGCTCTTAGCAGATGAATGGCATGGCAGGGCCCTGCTTTAAGAAGTATATTCAGCCAACAGAAGATGAATAAATGGGAGGTGATCTAATTCAATGGTTTGTTTTCTTACAAAGGTCCTTATTTTTCTACATAAATTAGAAAGATCAGGTCTCCTCTGTTATAATCTCTGAAACCTTCGGTGACTGCAAAGAAATTCAGAATCTCAGTTCCAATAGGAATAGTAACATACTTGTTACACTATTTTTATAAGAATTAAATTAGATTATGTATGAGAAGTGATTAATATATAGAAAGCACTTAGCAAACATCAATTCTCTCCCCACAAACTCTTTGAAGATTCTGTGAATAGTCAAAGATTAGTTATAATTGAGATGCTGAGATTTAGGCAAAGCTGTTACATGGAGCTTCCAAAGCGTGATGGAATAATCAAACTGTGCATTTAATCAGTCAATGGTCTGATCTTATTTCAGTGTAACCAGTGTAGACCTAGGACTATTGCTCATTCCAAATGGCTTCATGAATGGGTATATTGAATTTTATCTCAAATTTAAATGGGACAAGTTATTATACCACCTCTGATACATTTTTATAAACTTAGATTAAGAAATAGATATAGCAAGTATGGGGTTTCCATACATTCATTTGTTCTTTCAAAAATATTGATTGGGATTTCCCTGGTGGCACAGTGCTTAAGAATCCGCCTGTCAGGCTCCCTGACTTCAGACTATACTACAAAGCTACAGTAATCAAGACAGTATGGTACTGGCACAAAAACAGAAATATAGATCAATGGAACAGGATAGAAAGCCCAGAGATAAACCCACAGGCATATGGTCACCTTATCTTTGATAAAGGAGGCAGGAATGTACAGTGGAGAAAGGACAGTCTCTTCAATAAGTGGTGCTGGGAAAACTGGATAGGGACATGTAAAAGTATGAGATTAGATCACTCCCTAACACCATACACAAAAATAAGCTCAAAATGGATTAAAGACCTAAATGTAAGGCCAGACACTATCAAACTCCTAGAGGAAAACATAGGCAGAACACTCTATGACATAAATCACAGCAAGATCTTTTTTGACCCACCTCCTAGAGAAATGGAAATAAAGACAAAAATAAACACATGGGACCTAATGAAACTTCAAAGCTTTTGCACAGCAAAGGAAACCATAAACAAGACCAAAAGACAACCCTCAGAATGGGAGAAAATATTTGCAAATGAAGCAACTGACAAAGGATTAATCTCCAAAATTTATAAGCAGCTCATGCAGCTCAATAGCAAAAAAACAAACAACCCAATCCAAAAATGGGCAGAAGACCTAAATAGACATTTCTCCACAGAAGATATACAGACTGCCAACAAACACATGAAAGGATGCTCAACATCTTTACTCATTAGAGAAACGCAAATCAAAACTACAATGAGATATCATCTCACACCGGTCAGAATGGCCATCATCAAAAAATCTAGAAACAATAAATGCTGGAGAGGGTGTGGAAAAAAGGGAACACTCTTGCACTGCTGGTGGGAATGTCAATTGGTACAGCCACTATGGAGAACGGTATGGAGGTTCCTTAGAAAACTACAAATAGAACTACCATATGACCCAGCAATCCCACTACTGGGCATATACCCTGAGAAAACCATAATTCAGAAAGAGACATGTACCAAAATGTTCATAGCAGCCCTATTTACAATAGCCCGGAGATGGAAACAACCTAAGTGTCCATCATCGGATGAATGGATAAAGAAGATGTGGCACATATATACAATGGAATATTACTCAGCCATAAAAAGAAATGAAATTGAGCTATTTGTAATGAGGTGGATGGACCTAGAGTCTGTCATACAGAGTGAAGTAAGTCAGAAAGAGAAAGACAAATACTGTATGCTGACACATATATATGGAATTTAAGAAAAAAATGTCATCAAGAACATAGGGGTAAGACAGGAATAAAGACACAGACCTACTAGAGCATGGACTTGAGGATATGGGGAGGGGGAAGGGTAAGCTGTGACAAAGTGAAAGAGCGGCATGGACATATATACACTACCAAATGTAAGGTAGATAGCTAGTGGGAAGCAGCCGCATAGCACAGGGAGATCAGCTCAGTTCTTTGTGACCGCCTGGAGGGGTGGGATAGGGAGGGTGGGAGGGAGACGCAAAAGGGAGGGGATATGGGAACATATGTATATGTATAACTGATTAAATTTGTAAAATAAAATAAAAAAAAAATCTAAAAAAAAAAAAAAAGAATCCGCCTGCCAATGCAGGGGACACAGGTTTGAGCTCTGGTCCAGGAAGATCCCACATGCCGCGGAGCAGCTAAGCCCATGCACCACAACTACTGAGCCTACTCTCTAGAGCCCATGAGCCACAATTACTGAGCCCACGTGCCACAACTACTGAAGCCCATGCACCTAGAGCCTGTGCTCCACAACAAGAGAAGCCACCACAATGAGAAACCCATGCACCGCAACGAAGAGTAGCCCCTGCTCGCCGTGACTAGGGAAAGCCTGCGCTCAGCAATGAAGACCCAACGCAGCCAAAAATAAATAAATAAATAAATTTATTTTTTTTTAAATTATTGAGCACCTACTAAGTGCCAAGCATTGTTCTGAGCACTGGGAATATATCAGTGAACAAAAAGACAAAAGCTCTACATTCATTTACCTTATATTCCAGAGGAAGAAGACAGATAATAAATTAAGATACAAATAACATGTAAGTAAAATAAATAATTAATGAGCAAAATATATATTATGTGAGATGGTGATGTGCAAAGACAAAAACCAAACATATGGGGGACAGTGATTGCGATTTTAGATAGAATGGCCAGGAAGAGATTCTCTGAAAAGATAATATTTGAATAAAATCCTGAAGGAAGCATGGGAGGGAACCCTGTAAGGGTCTGGCAGTGCCCTGGTGTGTCTGAAGCATGGTCAGGGTAGCAAGGGACTAGTGTGTCAGGGTGAGAGGAGTTAAGCTGAGTTCAGAGAGGTAACAGTATGGTTAGGGCCTTGTAAGGCATATCACAGCCAATCTCTGGGTGCATGGCCCTTGCAGAGCAGAAGAGAATAGCAGAACTGTGGCTGGCCTTTGGAGGGCACAGAAAATGACACCAAGCTCCAACACAGCAACAGCAAGTTTTACTCTTCCAGGGCTACCCCATTTAAATGGTTTCCTTCAACACCCAGCCTCAGAATCCCCTCTCCCACAGCATACTAGCAGGCAGCAACAATGAGAGATACTATAAAGGAAAAATATCATCGTAGCATTGTACATCAGCAGTCCACAAACTAGCAATGGTACCAGGCCACGCTTTGAGAACCACTATCCTGGACCTGAAAGGACACTATCCAGCAGGCAGGAGGTGTCCACAGGGCAGGAGGTGCCGGCAAGGGCAGGTGGTGTCTGCAGGAAGCGCACTTCACGGGCAGCCAATTAGGAGCGCAAAATGGTGAAGGAAAAGGCAACTTGAGGTTTATAAATTAAAACCAATTTCTGAGCTCCTCCCTCTCCACCCACTGATATAAGAACCAGGCTGTTTGGACTTTTATTTTCACTGACTACCTGGAAGAGAAATCTGTGCTGGCAATCTCCATCTAGAGTCAGGTAACATTGCTAGAAACTGTCAGAAAGCCTGCTTTCCCCAAAGCAAAGGATATTTCATAATTAGTGCTAGTGGCCTAGACACCTGGTCTGCTCCCTCTTCTACACTAGAATCTTTATACTTTAAGTAATGAATAAGGAAATTCCTAATGAGATTTAACCTCCCATTTCCCAGAGACAACCAAAGATAATCATACTGTGGAAACATTTAAAACATTACCATGTCATTTTTTCTCTCTAGGCAACCATGGGGATTTAGGAAAAGCTTCCTGTTGACAATTTTGGCACTCATCTAAAAAACAAAAGCACTAGAATTCTGTCAACATTTCAACCTAGCAAACTGTCTATTGTTTTGGCATTAAATAAAGTAGAGAAACAGCCGGGATGGTAATGTCACAGGATGGTGAAATGTCACCATTATCTTACGGCAATTTCCTCAACATCCTTGAGTGCAAGATTATTTTTTCTCCTACAATGCAGTTTGAACATAGCACTTATTTCTTGGGATAGGTTTAGAAGTTACTGCACCTATACTGGCAGATGAGCGAGCTAGAAGAAGGGAGAGAAAGAGAGAGAGTGAGAAGTTGAGAGAGAGACCATGATTGCAGGCATAAACTGATTGTGCTTTTTTAATTATCTTGAACCTAATGAAGTGTTCACTTTAAGTTGGGAACTTTCCTGCACTAATTACCTTACTTGAGAATTTAATAAAAGCTACCATAACATGATCAGAAACCTTTCTAAGTAACTAAATTACTTATGTATAAGTAATTACTTTCCTACTTTTGCAGCTATAAGGTAAATGGACTCAAAACAAAAGAAAATGCACATCAGCTCAAAATCTCATTTCTCTCAACATGAATTGCAAGTGCAAATTTTGAGATCCTACTAACTTAGGACCTTACAACCTAAAAACATAAAGTTTTAGTAAAACTGCTAATTGTAACAAGTTACAGCAATTTTCAGAGTTTTTAAAAATCTAATATTTCTGGTAAAAAGAAACTGAGAACTGAAAAAATTACATGTAAACCCTCAAGCTTTTCATTTACCTCAAAAAAGAGATGCTCCTTTAGTTGAAAAACAAAACCTTTTTTTAACCTCAAATTTAAAAATAAAAAAAATACAGGCTTGTAAAATTATAAAAATCAAATTTAAAATTTGAAACAGCAGAGACTTCCCTGGCAGTCCAGTGGTTAAGACTCTGCACTTCCACTGCAGGGGGTACGGGTTCCATCCCTGGTCCGGGAACTAAGATTCCAGCATGCCACATAGTGAGGCAAAAAAAAAAAAAAAAAATTGAAACAGCAAAGTAACAAAATATTTACATAACAAACACATTAGGTTCTTAAAACAGGGAAAACGAAACTGGATTCCATCAGGAAGTGAATAAAATTACTTACTTCGCCTACTATTTAGCAAGAGACAAAGCCTTTCCCTACAAATAGATGATCTATGAGTTGAAAAGACTCCCTCTCAAAAAAAAAAAAAAAAAAAAAAAAAAAAAAGAGGTACCTGGAAGCTCTAAGAAAACAAGTTGACTGTTTCAAAAACCATTCCAAACCTCACAGATAGTTCATGGTACAGTATCATATTTACATTTCTTTGTATTTTCTTATTTCCCTTCTTCTACAGAAAAACTAGATTACAGCACTTGTCCTTCTAGGGGACTAGAGTGTCAGGCAGTACTAGAGCGCGGCCTCGGTGATCAAGTCCAGTTTCAGTTTGGTGCTTCTGTCTCTAACAGCTGTGTTTCTAGTGGATGCTGCTCGCCACAGGTGGGAGGCCAAGCCACTGCCAAGTGCCTCAAGCTGAGAAGCAGCGCAGCCACAGCTGGCGGCGGCCAAAGCGCGCAGCTGGAGGAGCCAGGCGCACCCGCCGCTTTCCCTCCAATTCGGCCCTGAAATCTCCGAGCCCCGTCGCTCTGCTAAAAGGACAGAGGAGCCCTCCCAGCTTGGAGACAATCGCGCAGACCAACAACAAAACCGCCCCTTCCGGAAACACTGCACCTCATGCAATTCTCTGCACTCGGGGACCACTCAGTAATAGACCACAGATGCCTGGGAGGCATTTCTCTTCCAGGGAGGTTGCAGCAGCACGTGCGGACTCTCGTCAGTTCCTACGACGCAGGAAGGCAAGCAACCTCCCTTTTGCAGATAAGAGAGCTAGTGTACCGAGCAGCCCCATCACAGGAGACTGGGGACAGATCCAGAACCCATTTCATATGGCACAGGTCTCTGGATTGTCCTGAGGGAAAGCTGCCCCCTTTAGAAATTGTGGGAGGGGGGAAAATACATATATATATATATATATATATATATATATATATATATATATATATATATATATATATACATATATACATACACACATATATATATACACACACACACATCAATATATGTGTGTGTACATATATGTAATTTCCTCGTTCCCCCAAACTCTTTCCCAGATTTGCTACCATAAACGTACTAA
Source organism: Mesoplodon densirostris (assembly GCF_025265405.1). Classification (NCBI taxonomy): domain Eukaryota; kingdom Metazoa; phylum Chordata; class Mammalia; order Artiodactyla; family Ziphiidae; genus Mesoplodon; species Mesoplodon densirostris. The sequence goes on from NC_082663.1 coordinate 48,404,338, forward strand.
AAGGTTGAAAACAGAGAAGATGGAATTAGAAAAAATCAAGAATTAAAACAAAATATTTATTGTGCAATGTAGCTGCTTCCCTGCCCCTGCCTCCATTTGCATGGTAATTTTAATGTAGTTTTTAGATTAGCTAAGGTTGGCAGTAATATCACCCACCCGGCTCATGCAGTATCTACTACTTGTACTCCAAAACCTCAGTAAAAATTAGTCTTGTAACGTTTCCTAGGAATTTATTTAAGAGTCCCTGAAACAGTGTGTCGGCTACCTTGGACTCCATGATTAACTTGACTTCAAGGCATGAAATTTATTTGTGTTTTGGGGGCATCAGGGTAATTGAAACAGGCTCACAAATCCATAAGCTCCCAAAGCATTACTTGCAGAGGAAAGATGTCATTATATATTTTTAATGTATGTAGAAACTATTATCATGAATTTAAAAAATGAATTCATTTTTAAGTGTCACAATTCATAGTGGCTCTTTGTCATCATATATTTTTCAAGTGATGCACTCTAAAAATATAATTACTCTCATGTGGAACTGTGGGCTGGATTTAATGACACAATTCTAATGGAATATAATGGAAATAATGATTTGTGAATTCTGAGACAAACCTATTTAACTTTAACCTAGCATTGCCCAGTCAGAGACTGGTGAATTTGCCTCCCTGGCAACCCTTCTCCCTTTTCTGGATACAAAACCATAACTTTTGATGATTCTCTCAGGGTATCGTTACATGTTTTGGATAGGGCAGAATACATGCCCTCCCACCAGCTGGGATGGGCTTGTACCCCAGGCCTGGCCAATCAGAGCACCCTATCCCAATAGCCTGCAAGTGATTGGTGCAGTGAAAGTCAGATGACCCAGGACAGACTAATCAATCTCTTCCCTAAGATTTGATATGGGAATCCTGGAAGAAAGAAAGAGTCTCTTCTTCTTTGGGGATCACAAAATATAAGCCATAGATAAGCCTGGCTTCCAGAGTCCATTTTATCCTGGTTTCATGGAAAGAAATTGCCTGACAATGACCCAGTACAGAGAGCAGAGAACAGGGGAGCAAAGCCAAAAGAAGGAGTAATAGAAAGGCTTAGCGGGTGACACCATTTAAGCACCTGTTGCTGGATCTGTCTCCACTGGACTTAGAGTTATGTGATCAATTCATTCATTTTTTGCTTAAATTACTCTAAGTTGATTTTCTGTCCACAATTAAAGCCTTGCCTAATACTAGAGGTAAACACAGTGTTTGTCACTGAGATGGTCTCATTAAAAAAAAAAATTGCTCAAAAATTGAAAAAAATATTGATGATCAACGCACCACAGCATTTTCACACTGTTATCCACTTCCTTCTTCTTAAGCTTTTTCTTTCCCTGATTGCCATGATGCCACACTCTCTTCATTCTTCTCCTAAATCTATGACCTTTCCTTCTCTGTCTCCCCACTTGTCCCTGAAGTGTGAATGCTCTACATTTCTGTTCTCAGCTGCTTCTCTTCTCTGTATACTTCCTCATCTAATTTCACCCATCTTATGTCTAGTAGACATGATGAATTGGTCCTCAGCATCCATTCCAACCTCTTCCTAGAGAACCCACCCTTCCAAAGAAGCTGGAAAGATAAAGACCACAATTTCCGGACTCCCTTACAACAAGAATTCTGAATCTACACTAGGTTCTCCCAGTCTGATGTACTCCAGTGAAATATTTGGAAGACAAAACTGAAGTAGCGCCTAGTTTCCTATTGGTTTTGTTGTTGCTGTTGGCAAAGAGGGGTGTGGAAATATAGGGGTTTCAGCAGTGGTGTCCCTGTGGAAAATCACTGATGCCGTGGTATATGGAGAGCTGTAGCAGTTGTGGTTGTGGCGACCTCCTGTTCCCAGGACTGCAGCCACACTGCACATTCTTGAACTCCAAAGCATCAGTGGCAGCCTCCTGATGCCTCACCACCATCCTCTTGGGACCAGTTGGACAGTCTGGTGCTGGATATCATTTCTGGAAGCCCACCTCTCCAGACCTTCCAATGCTTTTGCAATTCTAGAAAAAAACTAGAAGGAGTGTTTGCCACCCAATTTCTCCAGAATTCTCCCCATTGACAACACAGTAAAATAAAACACCTTGTGAATAGCCCATAAAGCTGTGCGTTATATAGCCACTACTTCCCAGGCTAGCCTCATCTCCTGCACGATTCCTCTTTACCCCTTCACACACTGACAAGCCAGCCCTCCCTATGCCTCTATTATTTGCATATGATCCTCTGTTCTCTGGCATCTCCCTCTCCTTCTTGATTGTCTGAGAAATGTCTGTGCAGACTTCAGAGACTCCTCCAGAGAAATTAGGCATCTGTTTATAGGCACCACAGGACTTTATGTTCAACACTTTTAGAACAATCATGTTTGGTGTGTTATAATTTTTGTTTTCATGTTTATCTTTCTACTGTCATTAAAATTCATTGAGGGGATGAGTAGTGAATTTTTCTCAGTTTCCCAAGCCTATCATAATATACGATACTTAAATGAATGGAATGGGAATTAAAACATCCCTCAATTTATGAAATGCTGTAGAGGCTTAAACACATTTCCTTTCAGCTCCATCTCCTGGGAGAAATAAGATCAGAAATAAAATGTTTCCACTTTGAAAAGACAGTACATACACATGAAAACTTTATTAATATCACTCTTTAAATAGCTTCAAGAAAGCCCTCCAACATAGCCAGTACTACTATAAGTCACGTAAAGCTAAGGAAACTTCAACTATTTCCTCAAACCCACACGACCTGGATTTTTCCCCATAACCCAGTCAGCTTTTCCATTCTCTCCCTCAGTTCATGGGAAGGAGACAGGCTACCGTGACAATCTCTCTCTTCTGTTATCCTCAGTGTTTTCTACTTTGTGTGCTCAAATAACTTACAGAATTCTTTTTTAAACCAGATTTAAATGGAGGTGTCCCACACTTGATAACTAGGAGTAAGATGGTGGGCACAGGGAACTCTTAATAAATTTAATAAAAATTAATTTAGTGCAACTACCAGACATCACTTTAGTAAGAGTATTCTTTTCCATACTTGGAGAAGAGCTAAAGCTTACTTTTTAGTGCACAAGTTCAAATGGAAAGAAACAGTGATCTCAGCAGGGCTGCCACACTATTATGGTATATTATGGGCATTTGAATCCTGGTTCACAGACTTTCAGTAAATGAATAGAAGACAGTTGCCCTTACTGATCCTAAATACTTACTTAAAAGGGAGAAAATACCACATGCCAAACAGGATTTGGACTTAGTGGAAGACATTTAAACCTCAAAGTCTTTAAGGAAGAAAGAAAATCTCTGAAGCAAAATCTGTAGGCCCCAGAGGTCCTCAGGGCCAAGAAATACTTCAGACTTCCATCCTCTGAAAGGTACCAAGTGAACAAGGCCATCACCTGAGGCAGTTATTATTGTTGAATCTGTACTTTCTGTCTTCTTCATGCCACTGTGATACTTCTGTTTGCCAATATTGACCCAACATTGCTATAGGAAAAAAAAAATGTCTTTGTTTCCAGATTTTAATTTCCGAGGTAGGCTAACTGCATTCCTTGGCCATGATTGATGGAAGGAGAGTGGTGTGATTCAGTCCTTTGCAGTGGTTTCTATGACTTATCTGGTGACCAAGTCTGGAGCTGGCAGGATTTAGCATTAGCCCTTTTAATCTCACTTGGAAATGCTGTTTAGGGACATCAGATTCCTGGTACACACACAACAAGAACACACAAAGAAAAGAAAAACAAACTAACAAACAAGAAAATCCTATTAGGAGGCACAGATAAGGAATTTTAGAGCAGAGGTGAAGGTTACTTGCAACTTTCCCTGTGAGTTCCTTATATTTACCTAACAGGGTATTATTTTCATTTCTTCTACAGGTTGTATGACCTCCAAGAAATTAATTTAATATACGGATTTACCCTTCACCCCAACCCTCAAACAAATCAGAATTGCCAAAGTTATTTGGGAAGCAATTACTTTTTTTTTTTTTTTTAACAAGGGCTCTTTATTTTCCAAGGAAAATAAGTTTCTTCAAATTACAGATTTCATTAGTGAGTTAAACTGTAATGTGTATCTTTTATCTAGCTCTTAAAGTGTGGTCCCTGAATAAGCAACAGCAATCCATCACCAGGAACTTGTTAGAAATGCCAAATTTAAGCCCCACCCCAGACCCATGAAATCATAAACTAGGAGGGTGGGCCCAGCAATCTGCATCTTAACAAGTCCTCCAGGTGATTCTGATGCATGTTAAACTTTGAGAATCACAGATCCCAAGATAAATATTTTATGGATGGAAATAAGAATTGAAGAGAGAATGAGCTGCCTAACTGCTTAATGTTACAAACACTCCCAGTGACAATGGTTCAAAAGCACTCATGCTGCTATGTCACATTTATCAATTACCTAAATGCTATTGCTATAGTCATAAGAATTCTATATCCATGTTGGAAGAAAGTTGGAAAGGAAAGAGGTTGAACATTGAATTACTAAAGCTATATATTTTGGGGATAAAGATTTGGGAGATTCTGGGCCCTATGTTTTACCATCAGGATTATCTCCCTGGATCAGTAGGAAGTAATCAAGGCAGAGTTTTGTTTTGGTGTGTGTAAAATAGAGATCCACTTTGACTTTGAAAACCCATGAAAGTCACTTCCGAGTGAGAGCCTAGAACAGTATCTTAGCTTCCTGCTTTTGCTAAGGCCAGTCATGATCCTCTCTAGGGTTCCAGGTCTAACAGCAGGAGACAAAAGTTTTTGAGGTTCCCCTTACAGTTCATTTTCAACACATAAGCATTGTGTCTCCACCTTGTTACAAGTACTTTCAAATAATTCTCTGATTAAAGACTTTCAACAACCAACAACTTGCAAATGAAGCATTTTTATTCCCTTGTAGTATACATCTATTATTTGTGTCTGCCCGTCACCTAACCCCCTTATTCTTGACAATAGCATGCTTACTTCTTTTGGGAACTCTTCCCTTCTTCATTTCATCCTGGGGTTAATAACAATGGCTTTTCTCTCCCCTTTGTTCACTTGGACAGATAGATGACTCAGGACTACCCAGAGTCCTTCACTAGGATTATTAGATACTGAAGTAAACAGAACAGAGAAACACTTTGTTTTTCCTTTTGAGATGCTCAGCTGGGGTATTGTAAGTCTGGAGCTTCCAGCTGCCATGTTTCTTGCTACTATTTGCTCTCAGTGAGAAAAAGGCCATCAGAGATATAAGCCAAGATAAGAGTGTCATAGTGGTGATGGGGCCCCTAAGGTCACATATGCTACCAATGATTTAGTCAGCTCTTCAGATTCTAGGTTTTACCCTCCTTCTAGGTCACCCTTTCTTAGCTAGCTTAGTTCATTTTCTGTCACTTGCAACTGAGAATCCTGACTAGTATAGCATAGTATGAATGATGGAAAAGACTTAAAGATTTAAGTATATCACCCTAGGTACATACTTAGTAACCAGAAAAGACAGGATGCCTAGCTCTTCATAGTTAATGTCCAATATATTTTCACTATATCACAGCGAGTTATTATCTTTAAAAAGAAGACTAGGGTTTGTTGAATTAAATGCATTATGTGGTGACTCGGTTTTCAAAGTATATATTAAAGCAAAACACAAAAAGTGTGGACCATAAAAGAAAATAATGATAAATTGGACTTCGTTAAAATTAAGAACTTCTACTCATCAAAAGAAAACACAAATATATTCACACATTTGTCAGAATACGTAAAGACAGATCAATAACAAAAAGACAATTAATGGCTAAAATACTTGAACAGGATTTCATAAAAGAGGCTTCAAAAAGCCCCATAATTATATGGAAAGGTACTCAACAACATTATTTATCAGGGAAATGAAGACTAAAACTATAATGAGATACTACCAGACATTCACCAAAATGACTAAACTTAAAAACACTGACAATATCACATATTGGCACAAATATAGAGGAACTAGGGCTCTCATACATTGCTGGTGGGAAGGAAAATTAGTACCACCTCTTTGGAAAAACATTTGGCAGCAGGTGCTAAAGCTAAATCATGCCTACCTCATGAACGTGCAATCCTAATTTCAGCCATATCTACCAAAAAAAGAATGCGTACCTATGTCCATCAGAAATCACAGCATTCATAAACTTGAAAAATGGAAATAAAATAAATACCCATCAAGATGAGAATAGTATCAGTAGAATACTACACAGCAATAAACAAAACAGGCTAACCAAGCTGTGGTGGGAGAACTAAGAATGGTGATGAAACCAAGAGGGACCCTGTGGGGTCCTCCCAAGTACAAAAGCCTTTCTGTGTCCCCTTTTTCTCATTTGTAGGAAAAAGATTTCACCCTCCTAGACCTTCCCTGAGTACCAAAGTGCAGATTCAGACAGTTACTAATTAGCGGAGTGAAGGAATGCAGAAACAAAGGAAAGGCAGTCAAAAAATAACAGTGTAGCCATGGGGCAAGGTCCTGGGTCCTCCTCAAGGGATATACATAACAATTTGATACATATCTCTGAGTTTTTCTACAGGTACCAGAAAGCTGATGACTGAGGTTCCTGGAGCACCACCCCGTTACCTCACCACCAGCCACTCAGGAGAATGTCACACACACACACACATCCTGTGGCTCTCCCCCCAAATTTGCTTTTAAAAACTCTTTCCTGAGGAGTTTGGGCTTTTTGAGCATGAGCTGCCCATTCTCCTTGCTTGGTCCTTGCAATAAACCCTTCTCTGCTCCAAATTCCAACGTTTTTTATTTGGCCTCCCTGTGCATTGGGTACAAGAACTTGGGTTTGACAGCAGTGGTAACCTCTGAATGGAGGAAAATTAACTGGAAAGAAACAAGAGGGAAGTTTTTAAAATCTTGCTTTATATCTTAGTCCAGGCAGTAGCTACACAAGTATATACACATGTAAAATTTCACTGAATTGTGTATGTAAGAGTTATATACTTTCCTGTCTGTGCACTATACCTCATCTAAGGGGGGGGGGGAGAACAAATTAAGAAAATGCTACAAACATATCCTAATTCTCCATGTTTTATAATTTTAAAAGCATTCCTCAAAAATTCCAGAACACAGGAGCCCAAAAGGGAATAGAATTGAGATCACTTCTAATGGAGGGCCTGTGTGATACAACTGTGAAGCTCACATCTCTGCCTGGCTAAGTTGTGAAACACAAAAGAGTTTAAGAAATATCTGAGTATATTTCAGAGTTGTGTGGGGACAAGATGTGATAAACTGATGAGCAGAAATCATTTACACATTGTTAAATCACCTTTCTTGAGCCACAAAATCCCCCTAAGTTGAATTTATACTCTCCTTAGAAATAGGGGAAAATAAAACTCATCTCATCCAGCCTTACAAGTCCTCCCTATGAACTATATATACTGGTGAACTCTGTTTTGAGGAATACTGTGTTATTAAATTACTATCTAATTGTATAAATATATCCACCTCTTCCAAAAGCACCCTCAAATAATATTTTCTCTGTATTTTCAAATTACCTTAGAATAATCCATAAATGGCAGAGCATTAGTAAAATAGCATATACAGCAGTCTTATTATTTCTAGCTAATCATTTAAGTACAATAAACATGACGAAAAGCATGTCTAGGTAAATATACACACTCACAAATATTATCCAATCTCTTTCCAAACCTCCTGCGTGTTGACCTTATCAACCCAATTAGATGGTTACTCATTTCCAAAGCAAAGTTAAAGACAGTAAACATATCATTGAGAAAAATGAGCAAAGGTTAGCTTCCTGGAGAATTGTTCTTACCATAAGTGTATGATTTTTGTCAATTTGTTTTGAGAAGTGACCAGTGCTACTGGAATAATCTGTTCTATGCTTGTTTCACTGACATAATCTAGTGGCTGCTGTTGAATATAACATTTCAGAACTGGAAGGAGCTTTAGGAATAATTTAATTCTTCTTCCTCATCCAAGAAGTGAGAAAACTGAGGCCAGAGAGCTTTAATTACTTGCCCGAGTCAAGGTACACCTAAGTTTCTTTACAAATGTAATTTAGAATCTGTGAGCTCTAAAGTCTAAATGAAAAAATATATATATTTCACAAGGGAAATTTTAGTTTGCAAAGTGTAAGGAACTTACCATTTCTAGTCCTTCTCCATTGATACATTGGCACGGTCCTTAAGTTAACATCACGAAATACAGACCAGTGATTCTACACCTCAAAAATAATGCGAGTCTAAACTAAAGCAGGGGTTCTGGAAATGGCAAGGAAAGGATATTTTAAAAATATAAGTCATGGAGGAGGATGAATCCTCAGTTCCCTGGTTGATGGGATATTGTGATAGTCTTCAATCTCACTTCCTACCTACATTCATCCATTTTTCTAAATCATTCTTCAGAATGATCTTCCAATACAATCCCCATTGCCTACCTTAATCGAGTTCCCTGGAGGCAAATGCTGACACTAAGTGTCATATGAGAGTCATCTATTAGTAACAGTGGAAAATCAAGGAAGCAGGAAGAGGAACAGGGAAAGGAAGGAGGTCAGGCAAGGCTGCAAGATAAAAGCATATCCACAGAGGGTAACACTGCTTCACAAATGCAAGGCCCTCTGGAGACAGTGGAAGTCAGGCCACTCAAAGTGTGTTTGTAGATCCCTGGGGTCTAAGAACCATGTATTACTGGTGTATGATGAGATAAGGTGCTTGCAGGTAAGTCACTAAGCCCACTCTTTATTTCAGCTGACATTGCTTTCAAAGAACTGTTTCTTTATGAAGGAAGCAGTGTGTAGGTTTACGTTCTGCCACAAGTTCACCCTCTCCTGAATGGTAAGAAGTTTGTGGAAAAATCGCACCTCAGAATTGTCCTGATCAGGGGAGAGGAAGCAGAATTATTTATATCCCATCACCATCAATCAGTGCTTAAGGACTGTGCCCTGGGGATGTGAAGTGAAAATTCCCAGGCATTTCAACATCTTGGCAAGGAGGGGGGAGGAGCTCAAGCAGCCTGAAAGCAGCCTGTCCACAAGGAGATACATGTGATAGAGGTTTGCTGGGAGTAATACTACACGGGTAGATGTGAAAGGTAAAAGACTCCAAGGTGATGAGTGAAGAACACAGACATCATTTGCTAAATTGCTTAGAAAGTCCACACTTTGTCCTAGAGCATGATGCCTTGCTACATCTGCTCTCCATCTTTTCAGTTTCATCTCTAGTTACATCTTATCCCCTTCTGCCTCACTCTACACCAGTGGTTTTCAATTTTGCTTACACATTCGGATCACCTGGGAAGTTTTTAGACCTACTGATGCCTGAGCTCTACACCGAGGTGTCCTGGGTTTATTGGTCTACACTGGGTTTTTTTAATTCACCCTTAGGTGATACTCTTGTGCAGCCAAGATTGAGAACCACTGCTCTAAGCTTTTTTATTAAACTACTTGCAATTCCATGAGTTTGACATTACGAGGCTTTGCTTGCCATGCCATGAACACTGCAGAAAATATCCTTCCCCATCTTTGCCTTTTGAAATCCAATTGACATTTAAAATGCTATTCATTCTTCAAGGTTCAATTCAACTGCCATTTTCTCAATTACAAGGTTTAAGAAACACATGATCAAAGTGCTTAAAATACTTAGCACCCAACCAAAGTATGGTGAAATGTCCTTTTATACGTTACTGGTAGATACACACAATAATTTCACCACTTAGGAAGCAATACTAAAGAAAAACCTTTATGTACAACTCCGTTTAGGTTGTATCCTAAATGTCCATCACTAACAAAACAGTTACATAAACCATGTCATAGTCCTCCAATGAAATATAACAATTGAAAATGATACTTTAAAAGAATTTTTAGGGCTTCCCTGATGGCGCAGTGGTTGAGAGTCCGCCTGCCGATGCAGGGGACACGGGTTCGTGCCCTGGTCTGGGAGGATCCCACATGCCGCGGAGCGGCTGGGCCCGTGAGCCATGGCCGCTGGGCCTGAGCATCCGGAGCCTGTGCTCTGCAACGGGAGAGGCCGCAGCAGTGTGAGGCCCACGTTTCACACACACACAAAAAAGAAGTTTTAATAGTCTGGGGAACTATTTATACTGTCACCAATCAACCACACATACACACGTATAATCAGTTTATAAAACCTCATATATGAAACATTATTATCTACTTTCAAAAATGTATGAAAGATTGGAAAATAGACCAAAAAAAATAAATCAACAATTATTCCAAATGATGGGACTATTAATACAAAAATAATATCATTAAAATTACCTACAACGACTGTTTTGACTTATTAAAAAAATACTTTCCCTGTTAATATTTCCCCATTCTGTATTAATTTCCCTCATCAATTTTTTTTTTTTTTTGAGGTACACGGGCTTCTCACTGCTGTGGCCTCTCCCGTTGCAGAGCACAGGCTCCGGACGTGCAGGCCCAGCGGCCATGGCTCACGGGCTCAGCCGCTCCACGGCATGTGGGATCCTCCCGGACTGGGGCACGAACCCGTGTCCCCTGCATCGGCAGGCGGACTCTCAACCACTGCGCCACCAGGGAAGCCCTCTCTCATCAATTTTAACATATCTTTTGTTTATATCTCTCTTGTGACCCTTGGATTATACCTTGTATTTTTTACTGAGGTATCATTTATCAACAGTGAAATCTCCAGAACATAACTGCGCTGCTGAATTGCTTTTTACAAATTTGTCAGAAGGGTTTCATTACCCAGAAAGCTTTTTTATAGCCATCCCTAATCAATCTACCTCCCACCCTGTGAGAAGCAACCATTGATCTGATTTATATCACCTTAGGCGAGTTTTGCCTATTCTAGAATTGCATATAAATGGAATCATACATTATGGACATTTTCCTCTCTTACGTAGAATAATATTTTTGAGATTTATTAATATTTTTGTATTTATTAGTAGCTGGTTCCTTTTTATTGCTGAGTCAAATCCACTGTGTGAATATACCAGCTTTTCTATCCAGACTCCTGCTGATGAACATCTGGGCTGTTTCCAGTTTGAATATTGTAAATAAACTCTTACGAACATTCTTATATAATGTTTTTGTGGACGTTTGTTTTTATTTCTCTGGGATAAATACCTACATGGCAGATGGCCTCTAAGATGGTACCCAATGATCCTTGCTTCCTCGTATCCAACCTCTTGTGTAGTCACACCCCACATACACACATTTACACCACCCACTGAATAGGGCTACTCTATGCAATCAATAAGATATTGCAAAAATGTATGGAGTACCACTTTTAAGACTAGTTCATACAAGCTATCTCCTTGCTCTCAGATCATTCAGTCTGGAAGGACACCAGCTGCCAGGAGGACACTCAAGCAGCAATATGGTGGGATCCAAGTGGTAAGGAACTGAAGTCGCTTGCCAGCCACCATCCTCAACTTGTCAGTCATGTGAGTATGCCACATTCGAAACAGAGCCTCCAACCCCGTCCAGCCTTCAGGTGACTGTGGTCCTGGCTGTATTAACTGAAACCTCATGAGAGACCCTGAGGCAAACCACCCAACTAAGCCCACTCTGAATTCCTGACCCTCAGAAACTGTATGAGATGATAAGTGTTTATTATTGTTTAAGTCATTAAGTTGTGGTAATTTGTGAAATAGATAACAGATACAATCTAGAAGTGGAATTTCTGGATCATAAGTCAAATTTATATTTAACTTTTTAAGGGATACTGAGAGTTTTCCAAAGTGGTTGTGCTATTTTACATTTGCAGAGTTACAGTTGTTCCATATCTTTGCCAATATTTGGTGTCATCAGTCTTATTTGTTTTAGCCATTCTAGTAGGTATGCAGTGGCATTTCATCAGGGTTTTAATTTAGATTTCACTCATATCAAATTACATTGAGCATTTCATATGCTTTACTGTGTGCTTTATATTTTATGTATTGTTTTTTTTCTTCCAATTTCATTGAGATACGATTGACATAGGGTACCATATAAGTTTGAGGTATATAGCATAATGATTTGACTTACATACATCATGAAATGATTATCACACTAAGTTTAGTGAACATCATGAAATGATTATCACAATAAGTTTATTTTTATAGATACAACATAAAAGAAAAAGAAAAAAAGCATTTTATGTACTGTTTACACTCCTTTCACAAGACCAAAGAGGCATCTACCATGGAGCTTGGTTCTAATCAGGGGGGTGGCTCTAAACACTAATTTGTTCATGAGTGAACAAATGAGCAGGTTTTTCCCATCAAAACTTAGGAATAGAGATAACCCTGAGCTGTTTCAAACATAGGAGTTGTAAATTGCACAAGATAATTGTATAGCTCAATTACTAGGTAGTAGAAATTTATAATGAGATGTTAAAAGCTTCCCTTCCTTTAATTTCCTAAGAGAAAAATGTGTCACACTTCCCCTTTCTTATTTATTGAGATTTTTCTTGCTCAGTACACCTGGCATTGCACTGAAAGTCTTACAGGATTAGATGGAAATAGAGTGACACTCTTAGGCAGAACATTGAGGCAACAGGGAGACATAAGTTAAATTAGTAAAATCGACACATGATAAATTAAATTTGCTATCTGAAGAAACAACCCTTAAGAGACATTATGTTACAAAGCCAAAAACAGGCAGTTCTTAAGCATGACCTAATTAACAGTATAAACATATCTGTAGATTAAACTTGCCATTACTGGTGGAATGGTCTCATTAGAAGGAGAAACAATGCAACCAGGGAGCCAGAATTTTCTATAATTTATTTAGTATGTATAGAAGAGAACAATGCTGACTGGGGGTCATAGGACAGCATGAGAATTCTAATCACTAAAGAAGTGTCCTCTATTGTGGGACAGACATGGGGCATCAGTTGTGTCACCATGGCCTAAATAACAGAACTTCTCCTTTTACCTTTGTTCAGACCCATGATAACCAAATAGCCTGATGACTAATTTAGCTTCTCAGCAAGACTATACACTGGAGCAGACCCGAGTGTTCTGATTGCAACAAAAGAAACAGTTCCCACTGTAAAGAATAAATGGACCCAGGAAGAGATGAGCTAATCAGATAATGAGCATATTCTAATAGGCTTGCCGGTAGTGTTTCACATATTTAATTAGTATGACAGATATTGGTTTCACAAGCTGCAGTTGTGCTAAAAAAAAAAACTGGTTTCATTTTTCTATGATGACTTACATCCTATTTTAAACCCCATTTTTCCTAGTGGCAAATAACCAACTTAGTCACTTCAAGATGTTTTTCAGTCAAATCATGGTTTCCTCTGTCACATGAGGATTTTCCCAGTGATATCAAGGTTCCCCACATTCCCTACCTTCATCTATGTGTGTTTATTTAAGACTTGGAGAATGGATGGTGGGCAGGGCCACCATGTTTTATAATTCTAAAAACCCAGTCGTGAACGTATAAATGTTTGCGTCTTTTTTTTTTTGCGGTACGCGGGCCTCTCATTGTTGTGGCCTCTCCCGTTGCGGAGCACAGGCTCCGGACGTGCAGGCTCAGCGGCCATGGCTCACAGTCCCAGCCGCTCTGTGGCATGTGGGATCTTCCCAGACCGGCGCACAAACCCGTGTCCCCTGCATCAGCAGGCGGACTCTCAACCACTGCGCCACCAGGGAAGCCCCTAAATGTTTGCTTCTTGCTCAACCTTTGTCCCTGCTAATGTTCACTGCAAATGAGTAAATGAATGGGTTTTTTCTGTCAATACTTAGGAATAAAAGTCCCACCTCATGAGGTCTTTTGAAGGTAGGGATTGCCTTATCATCTCCACACAGGTCAGCCTGTAAATCCAAAAGGCTTCTTCAGGTCAAAGTTAAGACAGTTCATCCACTTGCTTCTATGCAATTCTAAGGGCATGTGAAGAGGTATGTACTGGTTATCTACTGTGATGAAGCAAACCACCCAAAACTTAATGGCTTACAACAATAATCATTTTATTATGTTTATGACATGTGGGTCAGATCTTCAAGGGCTGGGCAGGTTGTTTCTTCTGCCTCCCCTAGGATCATTTGGTGCTGTATGGCTGGTGTCTGGACAGGCTGGAAGTCCAAGATAGTTTCACTCACACACCTGTTGCCTTGGTGGAAAGAGATAGCAGTCTGGGCTTAGCTGGGCCCCTTTCCCTATCCAAGTAGTCTCAAGACTTCTCTATACAGGCTTTCCAGAAAGATGATCAGACTTCATACAACTGGCTTTCCCCTGAGGGATAATTCTAAGAGATCCAAGTGAAAGCTGCAAAACTTCCTATTACCCGGTCTTAAAACTCACAGAAGGCATTTGGCACCACCAGAGCTCCCGTGATCCAAGCAGTCATACCACCTTTGTGCCCTGTCCTCACTGGGGCAGACCCAAGAGCTCCAAGGCAGCTGCAGGACCAGACTCCTGGGGGGGACCACATGCAGAGGTGGGGATAAAACCAAAGCTGAACCCCAGGGCTGGGGCGACTAGGAAGATCAAAAATCTTTCCATCAGCTGTACAAGCTGCCGGTTAAATCCCCACAATCAGCTAGGTAGACCCCTGCATCTATGGAATATCTGAGTAGACAATGAGTGTTCCCACAAATGAAAACATTCCAGCTCTGGGAGCTGTGGACTTTGGGGACAAGCACATTCAGGAATTGGGCCAGATCAGAGCCTGAGTGGTCCCCACAGGGCTTACAGCAGGGCCAGAGACCAGCCTAGAGGCAGAGGAGAGCCTCTTGGGGAGGTGGAGGTGGGCTGTAGCTCACGGTGCATGCAAGGACACTTTCAGCTGAGACCCCAGGGAAATATCATTATTACTATTAATTTTACTATATTTTGATTCATTCTATTGTTGGTCCTTGTATTTTTTCTTTCTTTCTTTTTTTTGTTTTTTGTTGGTATTTTAGTATTTTTTTGGGGGGGGACCTTCGTGTTCTATAACATAATTTTATTTTTTAAAATATATTTCTGGGCCTCCCTGGTGGCGCAAGTGGTTGAGAGTCCGCCTGCCGATGCAGGGGATACGGGTTCGTGCCCCAGTCTGGGAGGATCCCATATGCCGCGGAGCGGCTGGGCCCGTGAGCCATGGCCGCTGAGCCTGCGCGTCCGGAGCCTGCGCGTCCAGAGCCTGTGCTCCGCAACGGGGGAGGCCACAACAGTGAGAGGCCCGCATACCGCAAAAAAAAAATATATATATATATATATATATATATATTTCTATTTTTACTTTCATTTTCTGTTGTTCTGTGTTCTTTTTCCCTTATTCTTTTCTTCATCTTTTTCTTTAATATATTTATTAATTTTTTTATATTTCCACTTCTATTTTGCTTTTCTGTTGTCCTGTGTTTTTACCCTTTTTAATTTTATTATTATTTTTTAAATCATTTTTATCAGTTTGTTCTGTTTCCTTGCTTTATTCTTCAGTTGGCACACTGCTTTGGTTTTGTCTTTAGGTTTTGTGTCTTTGTTAGTTTTGATCCTAATTGATTTTGTTTTTGGGGTTCTTCTATTTGTCTGGTTGTACTTTTCTTTCATTTTATTTGATTCTGTGTCTTTTTCTTGTGTGTGTATGTGTGTGTTTCCTTGTTTCTGTTTTTGTTATTTTGTTTTTACCATTTCTCTGGGGTTTTGTTTGTCTTTTTTTTTCTTTAATATATTTTCTATTTTATTTTTTCAATATTTCTATCTTTACGTTGCTTTTCTGTTGTTCTGTCTTCTTTCCCCTTTCTCTTTTTCTTTTTTTTTTAAATCACTTTAGTCAGTTTGTTTTGTTTCTTTGCTTCATTCTTCAGTTGGCACTCTGCTTTGGTTTTATTTTTTGGTTTTGTGTATTTGTCAGGTTTCTTTTTAATTGTTTGATTTCATCCTTCAGTTCTTTTGTTTGGTTATCTCTTGCTTTTTGATTTACTTGGTTCTATTTTTGTTTTCTTTGCGTGTGTGTGCGTTTCCTTGTTTCTGTTTTTGTTTGTTTGATTTTACTTTTTACCATTTGTCTGGGATTCTATTAGTCTTTTTAATCCCCTATATTGCCCAGATGAGTGACTTGGGGGTCTTGGTTCCTTGACTGGAAGTCAGGCCTGAGGCTCTGGGGTGGGAGTACTGAGTCCAGGATGCTGGACCACTAGGGAATTCCTGGCCCCAGGGAAGATCAATCACGAGAGTTCTCACAGAGGCCTGTATCTGAATCCAAGACCCAGCCCCACCCAACAGCCAGCAGCTCACAGCGCTGGATGCCTCACATCAAATAACAAACAAGACAGGAACACAAACCCACCCATCAGCAAACAGACTACCTAAAGTCACACAAGCTCACAGACAGCCCAAAAGACACCACCTGACAGCCCTGCTCATCAGAGGGAAAAGAGTCAGCTTCACCCACAAGTACACAGGCACCAGTCCCTCCCATCAGGAAGCCCAAGCAAGCCATTGGACAAACCTCACCACTGGGGCCAGAGAACAGAAGCAAGAGGAACTAAGACCCTGCAGCCTAGGGAAAGGAGACCTTAAACACTGTAAATTTGACAAAATGAGAAAACAGAAAAATATCTTGCAGGAAAATGAACAAGATAAAAACCCACAAGAACAAATAAATGAAGAGGAAATAGGCAAACTACCTGAAAAATAATTCAGAGTAATGATAGTAAAGGTGATTCAAAATCTTGGAATTAGAGTAGAGAAAATACAAGAAACATTTAACAAGGACCTAGAAGAACTAAAGAGCAAACAAACAGTAATGAACAACAAAATAACTGAAATTAAAAATACTCTAGAAGAAATCAATAGCAGAATAATTGAGGCAGAAGAACGGATAAGTGGGCTGGAAGATAGAATGGCAGAAATAACTGTCACGGAGCAGAATAAAGAAAAAAGAAGGAAAAGAATGGAGGACAGTCTCAGAGACCTCTGGGACAACATTAAGCACACCAACATTTAAATTATAGACATCTCAGAAAAAGAAGAAAAAAAGAAAGGTTCTGAGAAAATATTTGAAGAGATTATAGTTGAAAACTTCCCCAACATGGGAAAGGAAATAGTCAGTCAAGTCCAGGAAGTGCAGAGAGTCCCATACAGGATAAACCTAAGGAGAAACATGCCAAGACACATATTAATCAAACTAACAAAAATTAAACACAAAGAAAAAATATTAAAAGCAGCAAAGGAAAAGCAGCAAATAACATACAAGGGAATCCCCATAAGGTTAACAGCTGATCTTTCAGCAGCAACTCTGCATGCCAGAAGGGAGTGGCAAAATATATTTAAAATAACGAAAGGGGAAAACCTACAACCAAGATTACTCTATCCAGCAAGGATCTCATTCAGATTCTATGGAGAAATCAAAAGCTTTACAGATAAACAAAAGCTAAGAGGATTCAGCACCACCAAACCAGCTTTACAACAAATGCTAAAGGAACTTCTCTAGGCAGGAAACACAAGAGAAGGAAAAGACCTACAAAAACAAACCCAAAACAATTAAGAAAATGGATTACATTTACAAATGGATTAAATGCCCCACCAAAAGACAGACTGGCTGAATGGATACAAAGAAAAGACCTGAGGGACTTCCCTGGTGGCAGAGTGGTTAAGAATTGTCTCCTAAGGAAGGGGATACAGTTCAATCCCTGGTCAGGGAACTAGATCCCACACGCATGCTGCAACTGAGAGTTTGCATGCCACAACTAAGGAGCCCACTGGCTGCAACTAAGGAGTCCACCAGCCACAACTAACACCTGGCACAATCAAACATAAATAACTAAAATTAAAAAAAAAACCAACACCCATATATATGCTATCTACAAGAGACCCACTTCAACCTAGGGATACATACAGGCTGAAAATGAGGGGATGGAAAAAGATATTCCATGCAAATGAAAATCAAAAGAAAGCTGGAGTAGCAATACTCATATCAGACAAAATAGACTTTAAAATAAAGATTATTACAAGAGACAAGAAAGGACACTACATAATGATCAAGGGATCAATCCAAGAAGAAGATATAACAACTGTAAATATCAATGCACCCAACATAAGAGCACCTCAATACATAAGGCAAATGTTAACAGCCATAAAAGAGGAAATAGACAGTAACACAAGAATAGTAGTAGTACTAGGGGACCTTAACAACCCACTTAAACCAATGGACAGATCACCCAAACAGAAAATAAATAAGGAAAAATAAGCTTTAAATGACACATTAGACGAGATGGACTTAATTGATATTTATAGGACATTCCATCCAGAAACAAGAGAATACACTTTCTTCTCAAAGTGCACACGGAACATTCTCCATGATAGATCACATCGTAGGTCACAAATCAAGCCTCAGTAAATTTAAGAAAACTGAAATCATAACAAGCACCTTTCCCAAACACAATGATATGAGACTAGATATCAATTACAGGGAAAAAACTGTAAAAAATACAAATACATGGAGGCTAAACAATACACTTCTAAACAACCAAGAGATCACTGAGGAAATCAAAGAGGAAATCAAAAAGTACCTAGAAACAAATGACAGTGAAAACACGATGACCCAAAACCTATGGGATGCAGCAAAAGCAGTTCTAAGAAGGAAGTTTATAGCAATACAATCCTACCTCAAGAAACGAAAAATCTCAAATAAACAACCTAAACTTACACCTAAAGCAATTAGAGAAAGAAGAACAAAAATACCCAAAAGTTAGCAGAAGGAAAGAAATCATAAAGATCAATCAGAAATAAATGAAAAAGAAATGAAGGAAACAATAGCAAAGACCAATAAAACTAAAAGTAGTTCTTTGAGTAGATAAACAAAATTGATAAACCATTAGCCAGACTCATCAGGAAAAAAAGGGAGAAGACTCAAATCAATAGAATTAGAAACGAAAAAGGAGAAGTAACAACTGACACCAGAGTAATAAAAAAGAATCATGAGAGATTACTACAAGCAACTATATGCCAATAAAATGGACAACATGGAAGAAATGGACAAATTCTTAGAAAAGTACAACCTTCCAAGACTGAACCAGGAAGAAATAGAAAATATAAACAGACCAATCACAAGTACTGAAATTGAAACTGTGATTTTAAATCTTCCAACAAACAAAAGCCCAGGACAAGATGGCTTCACAGGCGAATTCTATCAAATATTTAGAGAAGAGCTAACATTTTTCCTTCTCAAACTCTTCCAAAATGTAGCAGAAGGAGGAACACTCCCAAACTCATGCTACAAGGCCACCATGACCCTGATGCCAAAACCAAACAAAGTGTCACAAAAAAAGAAAATTACAGGCCATATCACTGATGAACATAGATGCAAAAATCCACAACAAAATATTAGCAAACAGAATCCAACAGCACATTAAAAAGATCATACACCATGATCAAGTGGGGATTATCCCAGGAATGCAAAGATTCTTCAATATATGCAAATCAATCAATGTGATACACCATATTAACAAATTGAAGAAGAAAAACCATATGATCAACTCAATAGATGCAGAAAAAAACTTCTTACAAAATTCAACACCCATTTATGATAAAAACTCTACAGAAAGTGGGCACAGAGGGAACCTATCTCAACATAATAAAATCCATATATGATAAATCCACAGCCAACATCATTTGCAATGGTGAAAAACTGAAAGAATTTCCTCTAAGATAAGGAACAAGACAAGGTTGCCCACTCTCACCAATATTATTCAACATAGTTTTGGAAGTCCTAGCCATGGCAATCAGAGAAGAAAAATAAATAAAAGGAATCCAAACTGGAAAAGAAGAAGTAAAACTGTCACTGTTTGCAGATGACATAATATTATACATAGAAAATCCTAAAGATGCCACCAAAAACCACTAGAGCTAGTCAACGAATTTGGTAAAGTAGCAGGATACAATATTAATGCACAGAAATCTCTTGCATTCCTATACGCTAACAATGAAAAATCAGAAGGAGAATTTAAGGAAACACTCCCATTTACCACTGCAACAAAAAGAATAAAATACCTAGGAATAAATCTACCTAAGGAAACAAAAGACCTGTCTGCAGAAAACTATAAGACACTGATGAAAGAAATCAAAGTTGATACAAACAGATGGAGAGATATACCATGTTCTTGGATTGGAAGAATCAACATTGTGAAAATGACTATACTACCCAAAGCAATCTACAGATTCAATGCAATCTCTATCAAACTACCAATGGCATTTTTCACAGAACTAGAACAAAAAATTTCACAGCTTGTATGGAAACACAATAGACCCCGAATAGCCAAAGCAATCTTAAGAAAAAGGGAGCTGGAGGAATTAGGCTCCTGTACTTCAGACTATGCTACAAAGCTACAGTAATCAAGATAGTATGGTACTGGCACAAAAACAGAAATATAGATCAGTGGAAAAGGACAGAGAGCACAGAGATAAACCCATGCACATATGGTCAGTTTTTCTTTGACAAAGGAGGCAAGAATATACAATGGAGAAAAGACAACCTCTTCCATAAGTGGTGCTGGAAAAACTGGACAGCTACATGTAAAAGAATGAAATTAGAACACTTCCTAACACCATACACAAAAATAAACTCAAACTGGTTTAAAGGCCTAAATGTAAGGCCAGACACTATAAAACTCTTAGAGGAAAACATAGGCAGAACACTTTATTACATAAATCACAGCAAGATCCTTTTTGACCCACCTCATAGAATAATGGAAAGAAAAACAAAAATATACAAATAGGACCTAATGAAAGTTAAAAGCTTTTGCACAGGGCCTCCCTGGTGGCGCAAGTGGTTGAGAGTCCGCCTGCCGATGCAGGGGATACGGGTTCGTGCCCCGGTCTGGGAGGATCCCATATGCCGCGGAGCGGCTGGGCCCGTGAGCCATGGCCGCTGAGCCTGCGCGTCCGGAGCCTGCGCGTCCAGAGCCTGTGCTCCGCAACGGGGGAGGCCACAACAGTGAGAGGCCCGCATACCGCAAAAAAAAAAAAAAAAAAAAAAAAAAAAGCTTTTGCACAGCAAAGGAAACCATAAACAAGACCAAAAGACAACCCTCAGAATGGGAGAAAATATTTGCAAATGAAGCAACTGGCAAAGGATTAATCTCCAAAATTTACAAGCAGCTCATGCAGTTCAATATCCAAATAAACCAAACAACCAACTCCAAGAATGGGTGGAAGACCTAAACAGACATCTCTCCAAAGAAGATACACAGATTGCCAACAAACACATGAAAAGATGCTCAACATCACTAATTATTAGAGAAATGCAAATCAAAACCACATTGAGGTATCACCTCACACTGGTCAGAATGGCCAACATCAAAAAAATCTAGAAATAATAAATGCTGGAGAGGGTGTGGAGAAAAGGGAACCATCCTGCACTGTTGGTGGGAATGTAAATTGATACAACCACTATGGAGAACAACAGTATGGAGGTTCCTTTAAAAATTAAAAATAGAAGTACCATATGACCCAACAATCCCACTACTGGCCATATACCCTGAGAAAACCATAATTCAAAAAGATATATGTACCACAGTGTTCATGGCAGCACTATTTACAATAGCCAGGACATGGAAGCAACCTAAATGTGCATCGGCAGATGAATGGATAAAGAAGATGTGACACATATATACAATGGAGTATTACTCAGCCGTAAAAAGAAACGAAATTGGGTTATTTGTAGTGAGGTGGAGGGACCTAGAGTCTGTCATACAAAGTCAGAAAGAGAAAAACAAATACCATATGCTAACACATATATATGGAATCTAAAAAAACAGTACTCATGAACCTAGTGACAGGGCAGGAATAAAGATGCGGACATAGAGAACGGACCTGAGGACACGGGGGGAAGCATATGCTGGGACGAGGTGAGAGAGTAGCATCAATATATATACACTACCAAATGTAAAATGGATGGCTAGTGGAAGCTGCTGCATAGCACAGGGAGATCAGCTTGATGCTTTGTGTTGACCTAGTGAGGTGGGACAGGGAGGGTGGGAGGGAGACGCAAGAGGGAGGTGATATGGGGATATATGTATACATATAGCTGATTCACTTTTTTGTACAGCAGAAACAACACAACATTGTAAAGCAATTATACTCCAATAAGGATGAAATAAATAAAGGTCACAGAAGTTCACTTCTGGTACATTCCATTTGTCAACCAAGCCACTAGATTAGCCCACATTCAAGAAGGGAATTAGTCTTTGTTTCTTAATGGGAAGTAGCAAAAAAATTGTGGCCACTTTTAATTTGGGTTGGGGAGGAAAATGGCAAGATTTTTCCAAACTGCTCTGGGGGTCATAAGAAACTCAAGCAGTTTAACTCAAACTCTTGTGACCTTGACACACCACATCACGTCATGCTATATTATCATACCTACTCAACTGGTGTAATACCATCCCAGCATATGAGGAAATCCCACTTGTGAAAAAAGTCACAGCTCCTCACTGCTCTTGGACTTGTATCACCACCTCCTCAGGGTTCAGTTTTGGAGCAGGCTGCAGAGCAGAGAACTTCTTTTCAGGGAATAACTCCATTTCCATCTTCCTTAGCTCATTTTTCTACCCAAGGCAAGAGAATCTTTATATTTATCCAACAACCAGGACAAACCAGGGCTTGAATGAATGAATTTTCTTACTTGCCTGGTATTTATGATAGGGCTTGAAAATTCAAACTTCAAAGACTATTAAAAAACTTTTTTCTTCTCTGTGGTCTACTGAAGCCTCCCTTCTTTGAGTCATGGAGACCAAGATCTAGATTGAAGAGGCAAGTAGAATTATAGGTAAAAGGGATTGCATGAGGAAAAAATCACCTCATTAATTACTTCAGAATAATTTTTGTCACTTTTATAAATGGGGCTTCTGGCTGTTCCATTAATCACTCATGAGTTTGTTCAATTCCTTCTCTCAGAGACTTGAGCTGATTAAATCTGGAAGCAATGATAAAAGTGAATCACTAGGCCTGCAAATCTGAGAACCCAACTCCTCACTACATTGAATTCTAACAAGGGAACTCTTTGGGGCTCTACTTCATAATAACAGTAATTAAAAGCTACCTTTTATTTAATTTGTACCTAACACTGTGCAAATTGCTTCACACATATTACTTTATTTAAATACAGTAAAAACCCTATAAGATAGGTCAGATTATTATTTCCATTTTACAGATGAAGGAACTGAGGCACAGAGAGATTAAGCAATTTGCCCGAGGTCATACAGTGAAAGGGGTAATCTAATCTAGGTAATCTGGCTTTAGAGTTCATGCTCTTAATCACTGTGCTATTGACTCTTCAATGTTTGCTTTAAAACTGCAAAATACTGTAAGTGCCCTACATACAAACCTTCAAGTTGCAAACTTTCAAAGATGTGAACATGCATTCCATTAATGTCAGGCATGAGTGAAATTGCAGCTTGCCCTCCATCTCCCACTGCTGATGATCCTTCAGCTTTACCATCCTTCTCTCCCTCCTCCAGTCAGTAACTCTTCTTACCTGTTCACTCAGTGCCAGCCCCTCTATGCCAGCTGTTTTACTATACTACTGTACTTTTCAAGATACTGTACTGTAAGATTAAAAATGTTTTCTTTATTTTCTATGTTTGTTTGCTTTTATGTATTATTTGTGTGAAAAGTTTTATAAACCTATTACAGTACAGTACTATATAGACGACTGTGTTAGTTGGGTACCTAGGCTAACTTTGTTGGACTTACGAACAAAATTGGGCTTACGTACATGCTCTTGAAATGGAACTCATTCATATGTAGGGGACTTACTGTATAATTCTATAGTTGTTAACTACTTTCTGACAAAACTTTATTTTTATTATACCAAATTTTGTCTATAGTCATGTATGTTGAGTGAGGTTCTACTTTCAACATTTATTTGCCAAGTGTCTTGCAACATCCTAATCAGGAATTTTAATGAACCAGTTATTTGGATGTGAAGGTTGAAAACAGCTTAAAAAACAGTTTAACAATAGTAAATTTAAAATACAATAGAATGTATAAAGTTAAAATAGCCTAAATGTAGGTTTTACTTGTTTGAATACAAACTTCAAAAAAATTTTAATAACTCAAAGCAGGTGAATATTTTTTGAAAAGAAAAAATAATAACCTATGGATTGACTATTATTACTTTGATTTTTATTGACAGGAAAAGAGTTCTTATAGTGACTATGCTAAGAAATCTCTTTCTTTATATCCCTGTCACATCTGGTGACAGCGAAGGTTAACTTGCTAATCCCCAGTTGTGGACTATAAAAACAAAGTATTAAACTTCAAGAGAGGAGAGCTATAAGAATAAAGTAACAGTGAATCATGCATCCCAACTCACAGCTGCTCAAATAAATATGGTACCCCAGAAAACTCAAAGGAAAGGCCCAGTTGGAATCAACCTTCACAAAAAATGTTAGCCTGAATGCACTGTGCCTTGACTCCAAATAGTTTTATAAATATAGAAAGGTACCTTGAAATGCAGCCAATCAATTTTTCAGTTGAGAAAAACCTTCTTTCTTTTAAATACACTTTAAATAATCTTTTTTTATGCTGCAAAGAAAATCATATATAGGCAAAACCTATACAGATACCACTAGCTAGAAGAAATTCTGGCAGGCTGGAATCAGAAGAAATAAGGCTGGATGGGCTTCCCAAAACCTGAACATAACTTTAGGAGTGGTACTGATTTTTGGTTCTGTTTTCATTTTCCCCCAAACTCTCTTTATCATCAATGCTATCTGACACTCTCAATCCCAAGACATTCTTCCTGTATACTTGGACTTTTATACTGTGTTAAGGTGATTAATTCCAGCCTCACCAACCAAGATTGGAATCAAGATGGCCATCTGTATTACAATAACTTCTAATCATTCTTGGGACTGACCATCTATTTTTTGACACAAGGAGGTAAAAACATACAAATATATAGATATACATTGATATACATATACATGTAGCATTATTCATAAACACATCATTACACGTGAACACTTGAGCTTGCAGTCAAAGTTTCTCTGATCAACCACAAGGAAAATATGTTTCCATAATCAGAATTAAAGATTTTAAATGGGACAGTCACCAATCTGTGCTAATAGGCCATACATCAGTTATTAAATGAGATAATATAAGTGGATATGCTTAATATATGGTTCCCATTCTCTTCCAGTTGTACAGAAAATATAAATATTAAAGAACAGGGAGTAGGTGAAAGGGGATAGTGAAAAATCTTTCACACAATACAAAGGGTGTACCTTTCATTAAGTCAGGGAGTTTATTTTGTTTATTGATGGATCCCTAGCACCTAGACAGTAACTGGCCATAGTAGAATTCAATAAACATATATTGAACATCTGAATAAATGATTGTGTGGTAGGAAGGAGGGAAAGGGAGAAAGAGTCAGGAAGGAAGTCAGTCAGTCAAGCTGGCTAATAAACTGTGGCTCATACTATAATGTTCTTTCACAAGACTAGTGATTCTGTTCCAAAAGCTAAGAAATCACCCTTTCCCCTGAAACACCAAAAAATACAATATATTCAATTCTAACTATATAGGAGAGTGGGATGTCAGACAGGAGATCAGTTCAAATCCCATTCTATCACTTTGATTTGTGTGACCTTGTTAAAGTTTCTCAACTTCTCTAAGCCTCAGTTTTCTTATCTGTAAAATAGTTACAGTAAGTAATGTACAGCATTTAGTACCTGTTATGGACTAAATTGTGTCCTCCTAAAACTCTTATATTGAAGCATTACTCCCATTGTGTCTGTATTTGAATACAGGACCTTTAAACAGGTAATTAAGGGTAAATGAGGTCCTAAGAATAGGGTTCTAATCTAATAGGACTGAAATTCTTATAAGAAAAGAAAGAGACACCAGGAAGACAGGCACACAGAAGAAAGCCCATGTGAGGACACAGTGAAAAGGCAGCCATCTACAAGTCAGGAGGAGAGGTCTCAATAGAAAGCAATTCTACCAACACCTTGAAATTAGATTTACAGCCTCCAGATCTGTGAGAAATAAATTTCTGTTGTTTGAGATACACTGTCCATGATATTTTGTTATTACTACAGCCCAAGTCAGCTAATAAAGTTTTTCAAAGGGCTGTTGTGAATGTTGGACTAGAAAATAAATGTAATATTAGTTCCTGGAACACAGGTAATGTCCATAAATGCTAACTAATATTGTTGGGACACAATTCTCCATAAGTCTCTCATGTTTCTGCACATCTTCTTAGCAAAGACTCTGAAAACTTAGGCTCAGAACTATCTTTTCAAGAATGTTTGTGTAGCAAACAGTCTTAGTAGAGAGGGATATTATCCAATTACCCATGACATTTTTCACAGAACTAGAACAAGTAATCCTAAAATTTATATGGAACCATAAAAGACCCAGAGTTGCCAAAGCAATCCTTAGGAAAATGAACAAAGCAGGAGGCATAACCCTCCCAGACTTCAAACAATACTACAAAGCTACAATAATCAAAACAGCATTGTATTGGCACAAAAATAGACATATGGACCAATGGAACAGAATAGAGAGCCCAGCAATAAACCAACACACCTATGGACAATTAATTAATCTTCAAGAAAGGAGGCAAGAATATTCAATGGGGAAGACAGTCTTTTCAGCAAGTGGTGCTGGAACAGTTGGACAGCCACATGTAAATCAATGAAGTTAGAACACACCCTCATGCCATAAAAATAAACTCAAAATGGCTTAAAGACTTAAATATAAGACATGATACCATAAAACTCCTAGAAGAGAACATTGGCAAAACATTCTCTGACATAAATCATGCCAATGTTTTCTTAGGTCAGCCTCCCAAAGCAATGGAAACAAAAGCAAAAATAAACAAATGGGACCTAATCAAACTTATAAACCTTTGCACAGGAAAGGAAACCATAAACAAAACAAAAAGACAACCTATGGACTGGGAGAATATTTTCAAATGATGCGACCGACAAGGGATTAATTTCCAAAATATACAAACAGATCATACAACTCAATAACAAAAAGCAAACAACCCAATCATAAATGGGCAGAAGACCTAAATAGACATTTCTCCAAAGAAGACATACAGATGTCCAATATGCACATGAGAAGATGCTCATCATTGCTAATTATTAGAGAAATGCAAATCAAAACTATACTGAGGTACCACCCCACACTGGTCAGAATGGCCATCATTAAAAAGTCTACAAATAATAAATGTTGGAGAGGGCATGGAGAAAAGGGAACCCTCTTACACTCTTGGTGGGAGTGTAAGTTGGTGCAACCATTATGGAAAACAGTATGGAGGTTCCACAAAAAAGGTAAAAATAGAGTTGCCATATGATCCAGCAATCCCGCCCCTGGGCATATACCCAGACAAAACTATAATTTGAAAAGATACCCTATGCACCCCTATGTTCATAGCAGCACTATTTACAATAGCCAAGACATGGAAACAACCTAAATGTCCATCAACAGATGAATGGATAAAGAAGATGTGGTATATATATACAATGGAATATTACTCAGTCATAAAAAATAATGGAATAATGTCATTTGCAGCAACATGGAGCAACTAGAGATTATCATATGAAGTGAAGTCAGAAAGAGAAAAATAAATACCATATGATATCAATTATATGTGGAATCTAAAATATGACACAAATGAACATGTCTACAAAACAGAAAAAGACTCACAGATATAAAGAACAATCTTGTGGTTACCAAGGGGGAGGAGGGAAGGGGAGGGAAATATTGGGAGTTTGAGATTAGCAGATGCAAACTAATATATATATAGGATGGATTAACAACAAGGTCCTACTGCATAGCACAGGGAATTATATACAATATCTTGTGATAAACCATAATGGAAAAGAATAAAAATGAAAAAGAATATATTTATATGTATAACGGAATCACTTTGCTGTACAGCAGAAATTAACACAACTGTAAATCAACTATACTTCAATAAAATTTTAAAAAACATATTGCTAAAAAAAAGAAGACAGAGAGGAATAGTGTTTTCCTATGGAACAGAGGGAAGGTTTGTTTATTGTCCAGTATACCAGTATAATAAATATAATGTATCCTTCCAGGGCAAAGTTTGGTCAGGTTTGCTGTAGCCTATTATAAAAGATTCAGGTTCCCTAAGCTCAGAGTTCCTCAGCTGTGATGCTAACCCACTATGTGTGCAACATCCAACTTGGCTGCTTCATTTGCCTCCATAGAACTTGGGGAAAAGGGTAACTGACACAAACATAAAGCTTGCATTGCTTGTAGCGCTGTGAGTAATGAAGTCCTTTGTCTTTGTCTTATGACAGCATTCCTGAAAGTGGCTAACATCTTAGCTAACAAGTCAGTAAAACTAAGATCCTTCACAGTTCTTGACAATTATAAGTACCATTTATTACCTTTATTCCTGCTCTTTAGGAAATAAAAACATGAAAAAATAATTTAAAAATATAACCTTGGAAAGGGTAGCTCCTTTTGAATTGAGTGCTTACTAGTAAGTCAATTATTAAAGAGAAAGTGTATGTCCTCCTAAAACTAACTCTTCCAGCCATGCTCCCATAGTCTCTATTTTACCCCTTATCTCTTATCTCCAATCCCTCCAAAACTGCATATGACCATACAATCATCTTTTATTTCTCTCTCACTCATAACCAAATCTTCTTTAAGAGTCATATTCATTACCTTTCTTCCCTCACTGTTTTCTCACTCGTCAAGCTATCTCAATACAGCTTGCCTCACCATCTCTACTTAAACAGTTTTGGAAAGCTTACCAGGACCTTCTCTTCATCAGTAAATGCAATGGGCATTTATTATTCCTCCTCTTATTTGACCCTTCTGCAGCATTTAACATTGCTATTCAATCCCTTCTTCTTTAAAACTCTCTCTCTTTGGCATCTGTGACATCACACTCTTCTGGATTTCCCCACATTCTCAGTCTGCCTTTTCAAGCTCTTCGACACAGGCTTTAAAAAGTTCAGTTCCTCAAGGCTCAGTCTGTTGTCCCCATCTCTTTTGAATCTATTGTCTCTCCAAAGTGATCTAATTTGTGCTCACAGGTTCTGTTATCAGCAATCAATCACAAATTTAATCTCCATACTGGACTTCTCTGAGATCCAAACTCCTGGATATAATTCAAGGTCTCTTCTTGAATTTCTTAAAAGCATCTCAAATTAAATATATACAAATCCCATTTCTTGATTGCCTCTCCCCCTTCCCACACTAGCACCTGATTTCCTGCAGAGATAGACAAACAGATACATATACACATACATACCTAGATGAGGTAGACAGAGCTATAGATAAACAGTACCACCATTCATGTAGTTCTGCAAACAAGAAACCCAGGAGACATTCTTCACTTTTTCTTCTCCATTTCCCCCCCCATACCATAGCAAACTAGGTACAGTCTAGTTTGCCTACAAGACATCTTATACTCTCACTTAATCTCCAATCTCTCCATCATCCTATCTCACCTAGACTCCTGTCATAACCTCCAAATCCATCTTTCTACATTCACTCTTGTCGTCTTAAATTAATTCTCCACACAGAGACTAGATTTATTTTTACAAATTGTCAACCTGCATTTTTGCCACAATCCCCACCTAATCCCTTAAATCCTTCAGTGGTATGCTATTGCTCTCACAAAGTCTTATCATGGCTGACAAGGCCATATGTGCTCTGGCTCTCATTTTCCATTTCAGCCCCACTTCACATCACTCTTGCCCTAGCTTTTGTATTGTAGTCACATTGTCTACTTTCATTTCCTGAAATACCCCACTCCCCTCAATGCATGTTTTCTTCTACTTCGGGGTCACTTCCTGGAATGTGTCTCTTCCCTTGCCCATTACTTCACTACTCTATTCCGCTCATTCTTTAATTCTTAATTCAAGCACTCTTCCTCAGGGAAAATTATCCCGACTTCCCTTCCCTAATATTTACATATCCTCACGGCACCCTATACTTTATAAAAAATATAGAAATACTGCACGCCATTTGAATGCATCAATAAACGCTAATGCAGGAGACTGTTCCTTTGGTGGCCCCCAATAAACCATGCTTCCAGGTAGTACACCCTCATGTTATCCTCTCCCCTTGAACCTGGGATGGCCCTGTGACTTTCCCTAACCAGAAGAATGCTGTGAAAGTGATGCCATGCCAGTTCCATGTCTAAGGGTTAAGAAGGCCTAGAAACTTTTACTCCTGCACTCTAGGGTACCCTGAGCTGCTGTGTAAGAAGTTCTGCTACTAAAGAATCACTTTGAAAGACCATGTAAAAAGGGAGACAGGCCCTGAAACTACATGGAAAAATAGAAACCCGGTCATCTCAGCATCCCAACCGAACCTGGCCCCAGCCCACTGTTGGCCCACCAGCTGAAGACAGCCACATAAGTGACCACCAGGGAAATAACTGCCTCCTGAGCCTGTCCAGGTATGAGAATCAGGAAAAATAGTAAAACTGGTTATTTTTAAGCCATTAAATTCTAGTGTAGTTTGAATGCAGTTATAATGAAATAGCTAAGAACTAAGAATAATTAGGTTATCAATTTAAAAGAATTTTCATACAAGTTTACTGATACATTTGGATTTTTTATATCAGTATTTTACTTTTTCTGCTTAAAATAAGAAAGAAACAATCCTAAATTGAGAATTTCAAGACACTAGAGAATTATAATTAAATAGTAGAAGTATATGCCTCTCACCACTCATAAATAATACACATTCTAGCATGTTGGATATAATCACTTCAGAACTTTAGTCTTCTTGTAATACCAATATTGATCTAGTATTATTTTTTTAAGTTTGTGATGTATCAATTGCATTCAGAAATGAAAACCACAAAATTAAATCATTTCTCTCACAAGGTTAATAAATTTACTTTTCAAAATGAAGTATCATTTTTGTCAGTCACAGTGTTTTCCCCTGAGAGGAAGCCTTTAAAGTTGCTTGATTGGAAAGTTTTTAAGGATTGATAAAATAGGACTTTCCTGGTGGTGCAGTGGTTAAGAATCTGCCTGCCAATGCAGGGGACGCAGTTTTGAGCCCTGGTCTGGGAAGATCCCACATGCCGCAGAGCAACTAAGCCCATGCACCACAACTACTGAGCCTGCACTCTAGAGCTCGCGTGCCACAACTACTAAAGCCTGCGTGCCTAGAGTCTGTGCTCTGCAAAAAGAGAAGCTGCCACAATGAGAAGCTCGCACACTGCAATGAAGAGTAGCCCCCACTCGTCGCAACTAGAGAAAGTCCCCGTGCAGCAAGGAAGACCTGATGCAGCCAAAAATAAATTAATTTTAAAAAAAGATTGATAAAATAAAAGTATTTCACCATAAAAGCTGAAAAGAAAAATATTTAGATCTTGAACTGATGTTTTCAGAATATTTCAGGGAAGTTGAGAAAATAAAAGTACCATTATCTCTATCTTCTAAGTTCTGAAAGATACCATTATTTACCAAAGGCCAATGGAAAAACCCATACTCTCACAGAGATCTCCTTCAAGAAAAGTCATAACAACTAAAAAATGCTCTCATCCCAGATTACAACCCATCACTGTCATCAAAAGTAAATTCCTATACAATCAACTTCTTTGAACAATCACTAGGGTTTAGCTTCTAGAATGATAGTTTTAAAGTAGCTGATCAAGTGGCAACAATCAACACTTGATATTGAATGCTTCCACAGCTGCAAGCATAGCAGTTATTCAGCAAAGTTTCATTAGGAGGATCTGGAATTCAGCCCAATCATTTTGGACAGAAATGGTCTTACATAACTCTTCGTCAATCTAGAGGCAGGCTACCCTCCTCCCAGAAGGAGCTATTTCTGCTGAAGGGACATTTTCACTCTATTACATTAATTGTTTGCATAGTGCTGACCACGTAATACCCAAGCTCTTCAAAAAAGAACACATCAGAGTAATCAGGGCAATAAGCATCATGAGATGCTGTACTGGCTACAATTTAGATTTCATGCTTATTGTAGACTTGTTTTTAATTAATGACAAATTATGAAAGGCCCAAAACTAACCCAAAAAAACACAACTATTTTAAAGTAAAATACTAAAATGTGAATCTGGAAATTCTTAAAATCTTGAGAGTTTTACTCATTTTCAAATGAGTTTTTAACTATCAATATTTTGAAACATCATTCAATAAAGATACCAGAAGAGAGGTTCTGAAGAAGAAACTAGCTCTATTGCTGAATACTGCTATCTGGTTAAAAATGGGACCACATAATGGGGAAATTTGTTCTACTGCTGTTTTCTCATTCCTTGAAAACCACTCATATACTGAGTAGGTGAATCATTCTAGATCTTTCTTTACGAGAAGAAGAGGCACTCTGACCACAGATATAATTTACTCTTGTTTTGGCAAAAAGAACAGTGTGAACCACTGATTTCAATTCCAGCTGATGTAAGAACAGGAGCACTCGGGAACTTCTTTCAATATTACAAAAGTACTCCTTGACCTTTGACTCTAATGACTTTTGACTAAAGAGGAGAACTTTGGGTCAATAGTGAAGAAGAAAATGTTAGACTAAATGAGTAAGTTAGCACAAGAAAAGGTCTCCACCTGTATTAAATTTATAAAACCTTCCTTGAGGAGTTTTCCAAAATCTCACTTGGCAGCCGAAAGTGAACTAACTGAGGCTTGGAAAGCAATAGCATGGTAAACATTATCCATCAGAAGTAAGTAGGCTTTGGCACAGGATCTGGAAAGTGTCAGATGAAACCCTAGTTTCTGTCATGAACAGGGTTTAAGGTTGTTCTTTTCACTGGTCTCTCATTACTCCCACCTGTTTTCATGGAGTATGCAGTGATGACTTGGGGGATGTTGAAAGGCAGAATTGGTTATAAAGGAAAGAGAAGGTGTGTTCAAGTAGAAAAGGAAAGCATATATTATTGGAAAGAGTGCATAAAGGCAGGCACAAATTTAAACTATTTTTCTTTTGGGGGGGTGGAATTGTATTCCCCCATTTTCCAAAAGTGACACCATGATTTAACTTGTGGAAACCACACTCCCCATTCCAGGCAGTCTTGGTATATGACCCTCCCCTGGTCACAGCAATTGGTTCAGTGATGGTTGTGTGACCTACTTGAGTCCAGTGAGATTAAATCTTGAGACTTTTATTAACACTAACAGTACAAGGCTTTCTGGGAAGATTTCCTTAAGGAAAAGGTGAAGAGGAGAGAGGAACCAAGATGGCAGAGTAGAAGGACATGCTCTCACTCCCTCTTGGGAGAACACCAGAATCACAACTGGCTGCTGGACAATCATCGACAGGAAGACACTGGAACTCACCAAAAAAGATACCCCACATCCAAAGACAAAGGAGAAGCCACAATGAGATTGTAAGAGGGGCACAATCACAGTAAAATAAAATCCCATAACTGCTGGGTGGGTGACTCACAGACTGGAGAACACTTATACCAGAGAAGCCCCCCAATGGAGTGAAGATTCTGAGCCCCATGTCAGGCTGCCCAACCTGGGGGTCTGGCAACGGGAGGAGGAATTCCTTGAGAATCAGACTTTGAAGCCTAGTGGGAATTGATTACAGGACTTCAACAGGACTTGGGGAAAGAGAGACTCCACTCTTGGACGGCACACACAAAGTACTGTACACATCAGGACCCAGGGGAAGGGGCAGTGACCTCAGGGGAGATTAACCAGACCTACCTTCTAGTGTTGGAGGGTCTCCTGCAGAGACGGGAGGGGGCTGTGGCTCACCACGGGGACAAGGACACTGGCAGCAGAAGTTCTGGGAAGTACTCCCTGGCATGAGCCCTCCAAGAGTCTGCCATTAGCCCCACCAAAGAGCCCAGGTAGGCTCCGGTGTTGGGTTGCCTCAGGCCAAACAGCCAGCAGGGAGGAAACCCAGCCCCACCCATCAGCAGACAAGCCGATTAAAGTTTTACTGAGCTCTGCCCACCAGAGCAACACCCAGCTCTACCACCCCACCCCCCACCCCGACAGTCCCTCCCATCAAGCCTCTTAGATAGCCTCATCCACCAGAGGGCAGACAGCAGAATCAAGAAGAACTACAAACCTGCAGCCTGTGGAACAAAAACCACATTCACAGAAAGACAGACAAGATGAAAAGGCAGAGGGCTATGTACCAGATGAAGGAACAAGATAAAACCCCAGAAAAACAACTAAATGAAGTGGAGATAGGCAACCTTCCAGAAAAAGAATTCAGAAGAATGATAGTGAATATGATCCAGGACCTCAGGAAAAGAATGGAGGCAAAAATCGAGAAGATGCAAGAAATATTTAACAAAGACCTAGAAGAATTAAAGAACAAACAAACAGAGATGAACAATAAAATAACTGAAATGAAAACTACATTAGAAGGAATCCATAGCAGAATAACTGAGGCAGAAGAACGCATAAGTGACCTGGAAGACAGAATGGTGGAATTCACTGTTACGGAACAGAATAAAGATAAAAGAATGAAAAGAAATAAAGACAACCTACAGACTTCTGGGAAAATATGAAATGCAACAACATTCACATTATAGGGGTCCCAGAAGGAGAAGAGAGAGAGAAATGACCAGAGAAAATATTTGAAGAGACTATAGTCGAAAACTTCCCTAACATGGGAAAGGAAATAACCACCCAAGTCCAGTAAGCGCAGAGAGTCCCATACAGGATAAACCCAAGGAGAAACACACTGAGACACATAGTAATCAAACTGGCAAAAATTAAAGACAAAGAAAAATTATTGAAAGCAGCAAGGGAAAAACCAAAAATAACATACAAGGGAACTCCCATAAGGTTAACAGCTCACTTCATAGCAGAAAATCTACAAGCCAAAAGGGAGTGGCATGATATACTTAAAGTGATAAAAGGGAAGAAGCTACCTCCAAGATTGCTCTACCAGGAAGAGATCTCATTCAGATTCGATGGAGAAATCAAAAGCTTTACAGACAAGCAAAAGCTAAGAGAATTCATCACCACCAAACCAGCTCTACAACAAATGCCACAGGAACTTCTCTAAGTGGGAAGCACAAACGAAGAAAAGCACCTACAAAAACAAACCCAAAACAATTAAGAAAATGGTCATAGGAACATAAATATCGATAACTACCTTAAACGTGAATGGATTAAATGCTCCAACCAAAAGACACAGGCTTGCTGAATAGATACAGAAACAAGACCCAAATATATGCTGTCTACAAGAGACCCACTTCAGACTTAGAGACACATACAGACTGAAAGTAAGGAGATGGAAAAAGATATTCCATGCAAATGGAAATCAAAAGAAAGCTGGAGTAGCTATACTCATATCAGATATAATAGATTTTAAAATAAAAAATGTTACAAGAGACAAGGAAGGACAATACACAATGATCAAGGAATCAATCCAAGAGAAGATATAACAGTTATAAATATATACGCACCCAACATAGGAGCACCTCAATACATAAGGCAACTGCTAAAAGCTATAAAAGTGGAAATCAACAGTAACACAATAATAGTGGGGGACTTTAACACCTCACTTACACCAATGGACAGATCATCCGAAGTGAAAATAAAAAAGGAAAGAGAAGCTTTAAATGACACAATAGACCAGATAGATTTAAATGATATTTATAGGACATTCCATCCAAAAACAGGAGATTACACTTTCTTCTCAAGTGCACACGGAACATTCTCCAGGACAGATCACATCTTGGGTCACAAATCAAGCCTCAGTAAATTTAAGAAAATTGAAATCATATCACGCATCTTTTCTGACCACAATGCTATGAGATTAAAAATGAACTCCAGGGAACAAAACGTAAGAAACACAAACACTAAACAATATGTTACTAAACAATATGTTACTAAATAACCAAGAGATCACTGAAAAAATCAAAGAGGAAATGAAAAAATACCTGCAGACAAATGACAATGAAAACCCGATGATCAAAAACCTAAGGGATGTAACAAAAGCAGTTCGAAGAGGGAAGTTTATAGCTATACAAGCCTACCTCAAGAAACAAGAAAAATCTCAAGTAAAAAATCTAATCTTACACCTAAAGGAACTAGAGAAAGAAGAACAAACAAACCCCAAAGTTAGCAGAAGGAAAGAAATCATAAAGATCAGAGCAGAAATAAATGAAATAGAAACAAAGAAAACAAAAGCAAAGATCAATAAAACTAAAAGCTGGTTCTTTGACAAGATAAAAAAATTGATAAACAATTAGCCAGACTCATCAAGAAAAAGAGGGAGAGGAGTCAAATCAATAAAATTAGAAATGAAAAAGGAGAAGTTACAACAGACACTACAGAAATAGAAAGCATCTGAAGAGACTACTACAAGCAACTCTATGCCAATAAAATGGACAATCTGGAAGAAATGGATAAATTCTTAGAAAGATATAACCTTCCAAGACTGAACCAGGAAGAAAGAGGAAATATGAACAGACCAATCACAAGTAATGAAATTGAAACTGTGATTAAAAATTTTCCAACAAACAAAACTCCAGGACCAGATGGCTTCACAGGTGAATTCTATAAAGCATTTAGAGAAAAGTTAACACCCATCTTTCTCAAACTCTTCCAAAAAACTGCAGAGGAAGGAACACTCCCAAACTCATTCTATGAGGCCACCATCACCCTGATACTAAAACCAGACAAAGATACTACAAAACAAGAAAATTACAGACCAATATCACTGATGAATATAGATGCAAAAATCCTCAAAAAAATATTAGCAAATAGAATCCAACAACACATTAAAAGGATAATACACCATGAGCAAGTGGGATTTATACAAGGGATGCAAGGATTCTTCAATATACGCAAATCAATCAATGTGATACACCATATTAACAAATTGAAGAATAAAAACCGTATGATCATCTCAATAGATGCAGAAAAAGCATTTGACAAAATTCAACACATATTTATCATAAAAACCCTCCAGAAAGTAGGCATACAGGGAACTTTCCTCAACATAGTAAAGGCCATTTATGACAAACCCACAGCCAACATCGTCCTAAATAGAGAAAACCTGAAAACATTTCCACTAAGATCAGGAACAAGACAAGGTTGCTCACTCTCACCACTATTATTCAACATAGTTTTGGAAGTTTCAGCCACAGCAATCAGAAGAGAAAAAGAAATAAAGGGAATCCAAACTGGAAAAGAAGAAGTGAAGCGGTCACTGCTTGCAGATGGCATTATACTATACATAGAGAATCCTAAGGATGCTACCAGAAAACTATTAGAGATAATCAATGAATTTGGTAAAGTAGCAGGATGCAAAATTAATGCACAGAAATCTCTGGCATTCGTATACACTAATGATGAAAAGTCTGAAAAAGAAATTAATGAAACACTCCCATTTACCACTGCAACAAAAAGAATAAAATACCTAGGAATAAACCTACTTAAGGAGACAAAAACCTGTATGCAGAAAACTATAAGACACTGATGAAAGAAATTAAAGATGATACAAACAGATGGAGAGATATGTCATGTTCTTGGATTGGAAGAATCAACATTGTGAAAATGACTATACTACCCAAAGCAATCTACAGATTTAATGTAACCCCTATCAAACTACAAATGGCATTTTTCACAGAACTAGAACAAAAAATTTAAAAATTTGTTTGGAAACACAAAAGACCCGAAATAGCCAAAGCAATCTTGAGAATGAAAAATGGAGCTGGAGGAATCAGGCTCCCTGAGTTCAGACTATACTACAAAGCTACAGTAATCAAGACAGTATGGTACTGGCATGAAAACAGAAATATAGATCAATGGAACAGGATAGAAAGCCCAGAGCTAAATCCATGCACATATGGTCACCTTATCTTTGATAAAGGAGGCAAGAATATACAGTGGAGAAAAGACAGCCTTTTCAATAAGTGGTGCTGGCAAAACTGGACAGGTACATGAAAAAGTATGAAATTAGAACACTCCCTAACACCATACACAAAAATAAACTCAAAATGGATTAGAGACCCAAATGTAAGGCCAGACACTATCAAACTCTTAGAGGAAAACATAGGCAGAACCCTCTATGACATAAATCACAGCAAGATCCTTTCTGACCCACCTCCTAGAGAAATGGAAATAAAAACAAAAATAAACAAATGGGACCTAATGAAGCTTAAAAGCTTTTGCACAGCAAATGAAACCATAAACAAGACCAAAAGACATCCTTCAGAATGGGAGAAAATATTTGCAAATGAAGCAACTGACAAAGGATTAATCTCCAAAATATACAAGTAGCTTATGCAGCTCAAATCAAAACAACAAACAACCCAATCCAAAAATGGGCAGAAGGCCTAAATAGACATTTCTCCAAAGAAGATATACCGACTGCCAACAAACATATGAAAGAATGCTCAACATCATTAATCATTAGAGAAATGCAAATCAAAACTACAATGAGATATCATCTCACCCCGGTCAGAATGGCCATCATTAAATATATACAAACAATAAACGCTGGAGAGAGTGTGG
This sequence comes from Mesoplodon densirostris, assembly GCF_025265405.1. NCBI lineage: Eukaryota > Metazoa > Chordata > Mammalia > Artiodactyla > Ziphiidae > Mesoplodon > Mesoplodon densirostris. The sequence continues at coordinate 48,442,700 of NC_082663.1, forward strand.
AGAAAAGGGAATCCTCTTGCACTGTTGGTGGGAATGTTAATTGATACAGCCACTATGGAGAACAGTATGGAGGTCCTTAAAAAACTAAAAATAGAAGTACCATATGACCCAGCAATCCCACTACTGGGCATATACCCTGAGCAAACCATAATTCAAAAAGATTCATGTACCAAAATGTTCATTGCAGCTCTATTTACAATAGCCAGGACATGGAAGCAACCTAACTGTCCATCAACAGATGAACGGATAAAGAAGATGTGGCACATATATACAATGGAATATTACTCAGCCATAAAAAGAAACGAAATTGAGTCATTTGTAGTGAGGTGGATGGACCTAGAGTCTGTCATACAGAGTGAAGTAAGTCAGAAAGAGAAAAACAAATACCATATGCTAACACATATATATGGAATCTAAAAAAAAAAAAAGGTCATGAAGAACCTAGGGGTAAGACACAAATAAAGACACAGACCTACTAGAGAATGGACTTGAGGATATGGGGAGGGGGAGGGTAAGCTGGGACAAAGTGAGAGAGTGGCATGAACATATATAAACTACCTAACATAAAATAGATAGCTAGTGGGAAGCAGCTGCGTGGCACAGGGAGATCAGCTCGGTGCTTTGTGGCCACCTAGATGGGTAGGCTAGGGAGGGTGGGAGGGAGGGAGATGCAAGAGGGAAGAGATATGGGAACATATGTATATGTATAACTGATTCACTTTGTTATAAAGCAGAAACTAACACACCATTTTAAAGCAATTATACTGCAATAAGGATGTTTTAAAAAAAAAACTAACTGGGCTTCCCTGGTGGCACAGTGGTTGAGAGTCCGCCTGCCGATACAGGGGATGCAGGTTCGTTCCCTGGTCTGGGAAGATCCCACATGCCGCAGAGTGGCTGGGCCCATTGGCCATGGTCGCTGAGCCTGTGCGTCCGGAGCCTGTGCTCCACAATGGGAGAGGCCACAACAGTGAGAGGCCCGTGTACCTCACAAAACAAAACAAAACAAAAAAACTAACTAAAAATAGAATTACCATATGATCCAGCAATCCCACTACTGTTCATATACCCAGAGAAAACCATAATTCAGAAAGACACATGCACCCCAATGTTCATTGCAGCACTACTTACAATAGCCAGGTCATGGAAGCAACCTAAATGCCCATCGACAGATGAATGGATAAAGAAGTTGTGGTACATATATACAATGGAATACTACTCAGCCATAAAAATGAACAAAATTGAGTCATTTGTTGAGACGTGGATGGACCTAGAGACTCATACAGAGTGAAGTAAGTCAGAAAGAGCAAAACAAATATCGTATATTAACGCATGTATGTGGAACATAGAAAAATGGTACAGATGAACAGGTTTGTGGGGCAGAAGTTGAGACCAAGTTGACACCAAGGGGGGAAAACTGCGGTGGGTTGGGGATGGTGGTGTGCTGAATTGGGCGATTGGGATTGACATGTATACACTGATGTGTATGAAACTGATGACTAATAAGAACTTGCAGTATAAAAAAACAAACAACAAATAAACAATACTAAACTTTCTTTGGGTTGTTTGTATGGAAATATGTTAATATAAGTGTTTCAGACATTTCATGAAATTTCTAAAAATCATATATGTTCTGGTGTAATGTTATAAGTCATAATTCTAGTTATTACTTTAAAATGTATATCTCAGAAATAACTAAATTTCCTTGTCAATTGCATTATTATGAACTTTCATCAAATCTTTAACCGTGGTCATTTTTAAGTCTTTTGTCACTTACAGACAGTTCTGGGTGTACTCTGATGCTTTTGCAAAAATGTTCCTATAAAAGGGTTTCATCTTCAAGGAATTCATGGAAAAGACTCTGACAAGTACAGGTTTCTGGTAACTGACTATACTGCTGAACTGAATGAATAAACATTTTCAGAACTCTAATGGAAAACTGATGAATTCATAAAAGTGCAAACAAAAGATCAAGATAAAAAAAATTACATGGCACTGAGTGAACTGATGAGGATGATTGTAATTTCTCTGACTTTCTGTTTGAATTAAAAAGAAATCCCACAAGGACTCAGAGGCAAAAAATATACAAATCAATTTTCACTGCAAATTAAAGGAGCTGTTACAGTGGAGAATTGCTGGACTGAATGTCAATATTATGACATAGTATGAGTGGGTTTCATGTTTGGTAATTGCAATCGTTTTGCTTTTGTTGTGGTCATGTATTTACAATGCTTGGTGTCAGTTTATTTATCTCTTGTAAAAATAAAATACAGTGTGTGTGTGTGAAAAAAAAAACCTATCAGTACAGAGAAGCTGTCATTCCAGTGATGTTGCTGAAGCAATAGGATGTAAACCTTGTGGGAAGTATATAACTTGGTGGCAAGTTTATGTGTGTGGAGTCTGCTTGAATGATGCCAGAACAGAGAAAAACTGAGCTGTGTGATAGAGAAATGGTCCCGATGATATCTCTGGAGCCCTAGATCCAGACCTACCTACCCCCTGGGCTTCTCAATTATCTGATCCATTTAATTTGGATTAGTATCAATTGCCACTGGTATCTCCAACAAAATCCATGCCTAAAAGAATACATGGTAACATATCTAAGAGATAAAGTAACCAAAAATCGTATGGAAAAAATACACACCCTAAAGGGTCTCAGTAAATAATTCAAATGAGACCATAATAGTCCTAGGAAACCATTCTCTTCTGTGAGACCAGCCGTGACCTCTAAGAATGAGGACCCCAAATCCTTCTGTCTTGAGCCCCTACAACATTGCCACCTCTGTCCCTGGCACTATGAGGGCCAGCGTAAAATCAAGATGGCAGTTCAGCTGTGGAGAAGAGATATTCATAACTAAACTAAAGATATCCGTAATAGTTTAAGTGATTATGTGCCAAAAATGAGTTCCACTAACAGCAAAGGTGGGAGACGTCCCACTGTAAGCTGATGCAGTACAAGGGAAGGGCGACTCCCTTAGTCAGGCAATTGTTTAATACATTCCCTTTTAATCACTCTCGTTAGCCCTGTTCAAGGCTGGTTTTTCACAAATAGAATCTATAACCAACTGTTCTATCTTTGCTATCTTTCAAAAAGAACCACTTTCGCATTTTAATGCTTTGTATACAAAATGGCTCAGTAGGATATGTAAATTTAAAGGGCTTCATTTAAAGCAGTTTTAAGCAAATGCAATATAAAGTTTAGTAACATTAAGACACAATGAAATGCTGTGGGAAATACTTTAAAATAGCAGCAGATATTAAGCAATACTCCGGCTATCATTATGGTTCTGTTCTCCTAAGACAATAATTTAGTGGCTGACAGGAGTGCAGGCAGGTCTTGCCTTTTGAGTACTGAGCCTTTTGAGTCAAGGAATAATCCTCCTTTCTTACAACTTTAAATCTTTTAAGTCTCTGATCAATTCTGCCTGGGTTACCAGGTGGATCAGCAATAATTTTCCTGGCACTGATGTTTTACCTTGGTCGTGCATCATGGTCCAAAATACTGCAGTTCTAGTCTTTAGCCTCCTGTGCTGGTAAATCCAAACTTGGGAAGCCACATCAAAGGTGTGCTCTTGAAACACCAACAGAGATGAGATGGTGTCTCAGAGCCAGTACCTCCTCCTACAGACATGTTTCCAACAAGAAAGACTGCAGATGTTTCCCAACCACTTGTGTGCTAAATTGGGTAAAGCAGGTTATTCCACAAAGGTCCAGGGAGTATCATTATTACCAAGCATTTTCATAGCAGTCAGCACGGTACTACCTGTTCACAACACATGAAGAAGCCTTAGACTCAGCTCATGGAAGAGAAATGGTAAAGTGAAACCTCCATGGAGCTAATATATTTTTCAGTTTCTCACCAAGAAATTAAGAGTGCCTCTGTAGACAGTGAGGAAGAACAAATAAAATTATTTGAAATGTTTTCAGAGACTAAGAAGAAACATGAAAATTTAATGAAAACATGTGAACACATGCAAATGCAGCACCAGCCGTACCACTAATAGAAAATGTTATTGAAAATTGGAGGAGGGGGTATTACATAGTTCCAATTTTTCCTTAATACTTAGTGGAGAGGATTTCTGAAACTCAACTGAAAACTCAGCATGCATATAAATAGCTCAAAGGAAAATGTCATGGGAATAAGATTATCAAGAAACATGTAACCTCATACATATAAGATGTAGCTATATAGTCTTGAAGAACAGCAGAAGGAGGCCATGGCTATACACACACACACACACACACACACACACACACACACACATATTCCAAGAGTAAGTCACATACTTGTGATCCAATTTTCATTCATTCTGACACATATTCGTTAAGTTTACTTCATAGTAAGTATTTTTGCTAGGCATTTGAAGATCTATAATACCCTTCTCATGTTAAAACTTTAATGATTATAATTTTTCTTAACACTGTCAGGTTCCAAGGGCCACTGAATAGACATAGTTCTTAAACCAGTGGTTCCACAATTTAGGATTTTATGGAACAATAAAATTTTTACATTAAAAAAATTTTGAGATCAATAGAGGAGTGCCAACACTTTATTTTGCAAATTAAAGGCCTTATGAAATAATTACCATCTACTAGAAGTAACATTTCCTTTTTTTTTTTTCACAAAGGGAAATTTTAACAACGTAAAATAGGAAGGTTAGACTCAGAAGAAAAGGTAATTTCTCAAGGAACAAATTATTGTGGTCTTCGAATACTTTTTCTGGACCATTCTTCTACTTTCTGGCACTCCAATTATGCATATATTGCTGTATTTAATGGTGTCTTACATTTCTTTGAGGTTCTGTTTATTTTTCTTCATTATTTTTCTGTTATTTATATTACATAATCTTTATCAAAATATCTTTACTAATTCTTTCTACTGACAGGTCATATCTTCTGTTGAGCCCCTCTAGTAAATTTTTCATTTAGGTTATTTTAACTTTCAACTCTGGAATTTCTCTTTGGTTCTTTTTTTATAATTTCTATTTTTTTATTGACATTCTTCATTTGATGAAATACGGTCCTCATATCTTCCTTTACTTTTTAAATTATGATAATTCTTTCATTCTTTTTTAATTGAAGTATAGTGCTGTACAGTATTATATAAGTTACAGGTGCACAATATAGTGATTCACAATTTTTAAAGGTTATACTCCATTTATAATTATTATAAAACATTGGCTATATTCCCTGTGTTGTACAATATGTCATTATAGTTTATTATATACTTAATAGTTTGCACCTCTTAATCCCCTACTCCTATCTTGCCCCTCCCCCACCAAAGGTAACCACGAGTGTAACCTGTGGTTATACTAATGTAACCTCATACATATAAGATGTAGCTATATAGTCTTGAAGAACAGCAGAAGGAGGCCATGGCTACACACACACACACACATACACACACACACAGAGTATTTGCCTTTCTCTGTCTGACTTATTTCATTTAGCATAACGCTCTCCAAGTCCACCCATGTTGCTGCAAATGGTAAAAATTCATTCTTTTTTTATGGCTGAGTAGTATTCCATTGTGTGTGTGTGTGTGTGTATTTATCCATTCATTTGTTGACAGACACTTAGGTTGCTTTCATATCTTGGCAATTGTAAATAATGCTGCTATGAACACTGAGGTGCCTGTATCTTTTCGAATTAATGTTTTTGTTTTTTTCTATCCTTTAATTCTTTGAACATATTTATAATAGTTGTTTTGACATCTTTCTCTGCTAAGTCTGAGATCTTGGTCTTCTCAAATGCAATTTCTCTTGCCTCCCTTTTTTTTTTCCTGTGTATGAATCACACTTTCCTGCTTCTTTGCATGCCTTATAATTTTTTGTTGTTGAAATTGGACATTTTTGACAATATATTTCAGCAACTCTGGATACTGTTTCCCACACTGTGGGGCTTGTCATTGTTTTTGCTTAATTATTTAGTGATTTAACTGGCTTATTTCAGTGAAGTCTATTTGCCCTGCAGTTTGCAACATCTGATGTCACTCTTCAGAGGGCACAGCCTTGAACATGCTCACAATCACCCCAAGATGACAGTGATTTTAGCATGGCTCTTCTTGACTGCCTCTTTCCCTGATCTCGGTTAAGCTGTGTGCCTCTGTTAGTAAAACACAAGACTGTTAGCTTATGTTAATTGCTGGCTGATTTCTCTATTGTTTTCAACAATTCCCTGGGAGATAAATTGTTCCACAATTTAATTCAATTCAATTTGGGACACTTCTGGGGTTTTTGAGGCTTGTTACAACCCCAGAAGGACTCTTCTTAGCTGTCTCTTCCTCTGGTACTATCTCTTAAACTTCTAGCTGGCCTATAATTTATCTTTTTGTTATCATGGAGCTAGCAGCCTGTTCTTAATTGTTCATTACCAAAATCTCCATTTTTCTCAACAGTAGTCTAAGACTTAAATGTTTTCACATTCTGATCCAAATAAACTCAGTTCCTTTGGGGAGAACTATGAGGTTCTCTGTCTTATAGCCTGCTCTCCCCCTGGGAAAAAATCTCTGCACCACTGCTCTGGACCTGGGGGAGGGAATAGTGGCCTGTTTCTCTCAGAGTAGACTCTGCTTGTAAAGCAGGTGTTACCCAGGGACGATATCCTCTGGTCTTCTAGACTTACCTCTTCTGGGATCCTCTGTCCTGTGAGCAAGCTGGGATGAGGATGATTGGAGCCCATTATCCTTGGTCTGCCATGCTTATGATCAAACTTTTACCCTATAAGATGGAGATGGGAGCCCTAGACTTTTAAGTCTTGCCTGGCACAGAGTTCTACAACATAGAACTGGGGAGAAGGATTAGAAATGCTGGTGGCCTGCCCCTCCATGGTAGATATTGTAGCCCTAGACTGGAAGCTTTGGGGAGAGGAATTTCCATGTTTTCTACTACAACCACCTGGAATGTAGGTTCTATTATGATGAGCTGGTGGGGACAGGGGAAGAGGTAGTAGGTCATGGCTTAAATGCTAGAAACTCTGGCTGTTTTAGCCTCAACTTAGTAGATTTTTAAAAAATGTTTCTCCATTTGCTGTATGTTCCTGGGACAATTCCCAGAGACTTAAGTGGTTAGGTTTTTAAAATAATTTTCTCTAGGTATGGTTTTTTCAGTGCGGAGCCAGTCCATAGGGCTACTCTTGCTGCTATTTCAGAAGTAGATCATTAGTCTATTTTTTCTCATTGTGCCACAGGCTGGTGAAAATTTTATAATAGCTCTATATCAGTCTATAGACTGGCATTTATGGACCATAGCCTAACAAGTTCCATTACATTTTCCAAAGAAAGGTAACTCCTTAAAGAGAGCTCTAAACTAGCATCGCACATTTTAGTGTGCATGACAACCACCAGAAGAGATTTTTTAAAGTTCAGAATCCCATCTCCAACCCAGAAGTTCTTATTTATGATGTCTGGGGTAAAACCAAAAAAACTGCACTTTTAAAGAGTATCCTGGTGGTGCTTCTCAAAATTTAATGTAAAAATGAATCATCTAACTACCTGGGATATTTGTTGATAAGATTTTCATTCTGGAATAATTTTAAATTTACAGATTCTTAGTTTGGGCAAGGTATCATGGTTATGTAATATGTTAATATTAGGGGAAGCTGGGTAAAGTGTATATGAGAATCCTCTGTACTATCTTTGCAACTATTCTGTAAATTAACATCAATATAATGTTATTAACTAAACTGTAGATACTCTTAGGATTTCATCAATTCCTCCACGAATATCCTTTTTCTGCTTCAGGATACCACATTGCCTTTAGTCTGGGACCTTCGCAAAATGCAGATTCTGCATTTACTTAAAGGTATTTTCTACAATATTATTAGTTACAAGTATACTGAAACTTCCCAGAGTTCTTTGACTCAGATAACTTTTTTCCCCCATGAACCCTCTAGTTAATTATACATAACCATTCATCTTCCTTATCCATTCATCTGCTGCTGGATGCTTAGTTTACTTCCATATCTTGGCAATTGTAAACAATGCTGCTATGAACACTGGGGTGCATGTATCTTTTTGAATTAGTGTCTTCATTTTTTCAGATATATACCCAGGAGTGGAATTGCTGGGTCATATGGTAGTTCTATTTTTAGTTTTCTGAGAAACCTCCAAGCTATTTTCCACAGTGGCTGTTCCACTTTATCACCAACAGTGCACAACAGCATTTTCTCCACATCCTTGCATTAACATTCAGTTTTAAATATTTTCTAATTTTTATTATGTTTTTGCTTTGACTCATGTGTTGTTTAGAAATGTGTTTATTAATTTTCAAATCTATCTGGGATTTTTTTGTTGTTTTTTGCTTAAATTCTTAATTTAATTTCCTGGCAGTCAGATATTGTCTCCTCCCAATTCTCCCTATTCTCTCCTTCTAGAATGACTATTAAACAGTGAATTTTCTCTTTCTCTCCAACGTGTCTCTTAGCTTTTTTCTCATATTTTCTTTTTCTCCTTAATGCATTCTGGTTGATTTCTTTAAATTACATTAAAGTTGATTGAGTCTCTCTTCGGTTATATCTAATTTGTTGTTTAACACATTTGATAATTTTTTATTTCTTGCAAACCTAACTTTTCTTATCCATAATTTGCTTTTACGTCTTAATCATTTTTAATATTCTTATTTTATACTATTCTATTGGATATTTCCATCATTAGAAGGTATTAAGTTTTAATTCTGCTCATTGTTATGTTTTATAACTCTTACTCATTAGGGGCCTTTTTTCTTATGTTTTATAATTTTAGGTTATAATTTAATCTTTAGAAGGAATTTATCTGTAGGAATCCTATGAAGCTTGGTTTAATGGTAATCTCCTTCCCAAGAAGCTTGCAAATGGTTTTGCCAGATGTTTGAGAGTTATCAGTGGCCTAGAATCTTCTGGGTTAATTTCTCAAGTTGTGGTTCTTTTCCATATTATACAAGGAGTACAGATTCAACTCCCAAATCCAAATAAGCCACAAATCCACAGTGATATGTGGTTGGAAAAAATATTATTTTCTAAGACACATCTTCCTTGTTTCTTCTGTGCTGATGGGGGATTTTTTTTTCTAGAGCCTCCTATTCAAAACAACTTTGTGCTGAAGATCTGTTTCAACCCACAGAGTCCCAATTTTTCATTTCATATTTCCACATTGTTGTTAAAACATAAGCCCTTGGCTTAAGGAGACTAATTACATCCTCCCAAGGCGACCACAGCATCGTTCACATGTTTATCCCTGAGGTTTTCAATTCTATCTTTATTTCTGACTCACAGTGATACCTTTATTTCCTTTCAAGATCAGATATACATGAAACAGTTTGTTTATTTAATCAGGTATTTCTAAGTGTTTGCATAAGGCACAATACTAAAGTTATCAGCCACGTTTCTAGAACTGAAAGTAAAAAATAACTTCTCTCTAATAAGAATCAATGGTATCACAATTGGCAAGCTATGAATCATTGTAACTTTCCAATTGTGAAACTTTTTAAGCTCAAAAGTGTTTTATCTAAGACTTGTTTTATCCCTTGCCCCAGTTTCAGGAAACTATATTGAAAAATATATAATTAATGTCCATACGTAGCACAGAACTCCAATTAGATAGAAACTTTACACTGTACTTCACATGGATCCACATAAGTCCTTCAGTTTTTTTTGGACTCTCTCAGAAGTTCTTCCAATCATATTTTTCTGTACTGTCTAAGCACAGATCACTTTCCATATAAGTTTTCTCTGTTCACTATCAACAAATTTCATCAGCTTTTCTTCTTTCTTTCCATGCATTCAATATAGCTTTTCTAAGTGCCTGTTATATTTTAGACACCGGGGAAGTTGCCCAAAACAAATCTAACCCCTGGTCTCACAGAGTTTAAATCTTAGTGCAGGGGAAAGAATAAAAAAATAAACAAATTAATAAATGTATTTTAGGTTGAAATGAAAATTATAAATTAACAAATATATTTTAGGTTGAACCATAGGAAATGGCCAATATTTGATTGTTCCTGACCCATAGAAAAGGTAATTTCATGTCATTTGACTTAATAGAGTATGACAAGTGATGGTAAGTGTTATGAAGAAGAAGAAGCCAGGGTAAGCTGATTGGGAGTGATGGGGTGGGTGTGAGTGTGCTATTTTAGATACCATGGCTACAAATTCTCTCTCAGAATGTGTTGTTTGAACAGAGATGGGAATGAAATGAAGAAGTGAGTGATATGGATATCTGGAGGAAGAACACTCCAACGAGAAGAATATGCATGTGGAAGGGTTCCGAGAAGAGAGGGTGGATGGCATATTCAAGGAACATCAAGGAAAGCAGAGGGACCCAAGTGGAATAAATGAGAATAAGAACAGTGTGAGATGAGAGCAGAGAGGGGGCCAGGGGCAGACCCTGTAATGCCATGTCAGCCACAGTAAAAACTTACTATCTCACTGCTAGTGAGATGTGAAGCCCTTGGAAAGTTTGGACAGCAGAGTGGCAAAACCAGACTTGTATTTTCAGTGGTGTGGAGGCCAGCCTCCAGGGGGCAGGATGGACATAGAGAACTTAGTGAGGAGGCTACTGCACTAGCCCAGGGGCGAGACCATTGTAACTTAGACTTGAGTGGTAGCAAAGGAGATAGTGACGAGAGGCTGGCTAGTCACAATTCTTTCATGACTCTTCTAATCTTTCTTTTTTAAAACATATTTGTCTCATCAATGTTTTATCCCAACAAGTATATTGTCAAGCTCTCATATCCTGACTTTGGTGATCCTGGTATCAAAATCATCTTGCCTGCCTGCTAATTCCAATAAGACACTTCTAGATCATTCTAAATTCAGCACCCCCAAAAATCTACATTTGCATGTACCATAGCCTAACACATCTGCATCACCACTCTTATCTCTGATCACTCTCAAAACAATGGCACCATACCTGATCAAGGAGGAGCTGGCTTTCACTCTGCAAGGAGCATCACCAGAGAATGGACATATGCCTCCAAAGGTCACCACCGAGTGTCTGTCTCTTCCCAGAGGCTGTAACTGATGGGTGGACTCGGCCTGAGCCACAGCAGGAAAGAGCCATTCATGGCCCACTATGATGCTAAGTCACTCCTCTGAGCAAGAAAACTCCTAACCCTATGCCTGCAGCTGGGCCCCTTCCTCTGAAGTTTCTATACTTTACAACTCCCTAAAAAGGAAGTTGTCTTAAGAGGCTTACAGCCCTTTATGGGGAAGCTGACCACAGCTTAATGGTATGTTAATGCAACTTCTGGCCCCATTTCCCCCTCATACCCACCTAGGGCTCCATGTAGTTTATTCAACATTTATGGTGAAGTAATAAGTAACTAGCTGAGCAAGATCAATACCAAGCCGCCATGGCAGGATAGAAATCCAGTTTCTCTCTCTCAGTGTCATATGTCATTCAAGAGTAAAGCATAATAATGTTTATAAAATACAGTTAGTCCAAGAGAACAAGTCATGTCAAAATCATTTATCAACATATCTTAAGTTAAAAAAAATCCTAATATATAGCTTGCATGCAATATGCAAACAGCCTACTAAGGAGAGGATCTGACATTAAAATGTCACTAAAATTACTACTCAGCTGTAAGACTCACACACCTAAGATTTAATAGCACAGAGCCTCGGTAGGGTCGCAAGTAATAGTATTAAAGTGAATATTCAAAACCTATTTTCTGAAAAGGCATTTTGCAAAGATACAACCAGACATAGCTTTAAAAAAAAAAATCTTCATTTGCACTATGATACAGAATGAGAAAACAGAAATCAAAATGTATTCATCACCCTGGTCCCTCCTCTACTTGTAAATAAAGCAGAAACTACACATCTTAATGTTTGAACAAAATTAAGCTAGATCTGAAGTGATGTTATTTAAGACTATCAAGAATGAAAATTACAGCCTGAATTCAATCTGCTATCAAAAGCACTTGAGATGCCAGGTAATGTAAAAGAAATTTGAAATAAGTATTAAAAAGTCCACTGAAAGACCTTTCCTTGAGTTTTGTTACTGAAAATCCTCTTCTGCTAAAATTTCAAGGTTTCTTACAGTGCTTCTACATATACTCTCTGACCCCACTAAATGAAAACCCTCCTTTTCTGTAGGCAGTGATTTTATCATCAGACACACTGATTCTGCTGAAAATTGGAGTCCATTTTAAGAGTTTTTCACAGCATGGATATTTTTCCCTTATAAATTATTGTTCACTTTTCCTAATACTGAACAAATAATATAACAAAAATACTGAGGAAAAAAATTTTAGTTTGAAAGTTCATTGCCCATAAAAGCATGTTCTTTTAATGGACCTGTGTCAGGGCCCCAGTCCCTGAGCAGTAAGGATAAGCATCTCTAGAGGCAGGCTAGGAGTATCACCAAGCAGGCAATAGTCTCAGTCTGGCTTGGCTCAAAGAAGAAAAGATTTATACAGAAGTGACCCTGTATTCCTGGGCCTCCTCAATCTAGTAACTTTGATTATTTTCAAATTTTGAGATTAGATGAATACCAAAACTAAAAATTTTGGGGGGTGATGAAGAATATGACGTGAACATAACTTTTAAACAAAGAAAGATACATTACTCACATATAAATAACTTATTTTTTTAAAAAATCCCACTCCAGGGATTCCCTTGTGGCGCAGTGGTTGAGAATCTGCCTGCCAATGCAGGGGACACGGGTTCGAGCCCTGGTCCAGGAAGATCCCACATGCCACGGAGCAACTAATCCCGTGCACCACAACCACTGAGCCTGTGCTCTAGAGCCCGCGAGACACAACTGCTGAGCCTGCGAGCCACAACTACTGATGCCCACGTGCCTAGAGCCCGTGCTCTGCAACAAGAGAAGCCACTGCATTGAGAAACCCGCACACTGCAATAAGGAGTAGCCCCCGCTCGCCGCAACTAGAGAAAGCCCGCGTGCAGCAACCAAGATCCAACGCAGCCAAAAATAAATTAAAAAAAAAAATCCCACTCCAATTTGCAAAATCGATACTCCCAAATACACAGCTTACTTTTTCAATACTTTTTTTTTTTTTGGTCAACTGTCGCTACAGACCCATTCCAGCTTGTTGAGTTAGATTCTTTCTAATGAGGTTTCAAAATAGCTGAAGTTCTACTAAAAGAAGGAGAGCCTTGGAAATGTATGGTAAACTAGTCACTGGGTTTTGGAGACAGTTGAAAGACCTGTGAAAGTATGGGGGTGGTAATGGCAGGGGTCTGGACTGATAATGAGGCGTAGAAATGCAGGACGCTACAACTTTCAATTTTTCAGTTTTAAGATTTGACTCCTATGGAAAGAGTGGAAAATTGGAACAGTATCTAAGAGAGCAGGAACCAGCTAGAAGAAAAGTAGTACACCCAGTAGTGTACCTAATTCCTCTGGCTGGACCCTTTTCCTCCTCATGGATCCTCTTTATCAATAAATTTTAAATGGTATTTATACCACTCCTGGGCTCTATTTTCCATTCCATGCCACATATTAGGAGAAAAGCTATAAAAATATATATGTGAACTAGAGTAAGATTTTAACTCCTACCACTTGGAGCTTGACTAGAGTGATGAATAGACTAGATTGAATTTTGGTGACTGTACACACTGGTGGATTAAGTCACTGCTTTGAAAGGCCAATAATTACTGGACTATGAAGAAACAACTCACCAGCAAATGGGTCACCAGCAACTAAAAGGCCAAAAGCATTAGTACTGGAAGCCAATTTATTGGAACTAATCAGATGGCACAAATTTAACCAGAAAGCACCCATTGTTCTGCTGATGACATTTGCTGTGCAAGTTTCAACAATGTAATTTTTAATCTGGGCTCCTATAGAACAGGCTTTTTGCACCTTTCCCCAGAGATTCTGAGTAAATGCATTTTATTTTTAGATGTTTCCTCACTTGACACAGGGTTCCACAAATATGAAGGAACAAATGATCCCCCAGGCATGCTAGGGGTTGTTGTTGTCTCTTCTCTCTTACTCTGTGGTCTCCTGCAAGCATTTAAAATAATAGTTAGCCAAGAAATGTTTTCCTGCAGAACAAGGCACTTCCCTTGGCCCTAAAATGGGAATGCATTAAAAGGATTGAATCTGCTTTGGAACATTAGGTTGGCCCTTTTTGATAAATTGAAGGTGCTTCAGAGTTGAGAGGCCATCTTAATTTTACAGTAAAGAGCTATCTTATGAGAAAGTAAGAAAAATCTCAGGTAGCGTTTTTATTGAAAACATTGTTATTACCATTCTAGCAAAAGAATTTATTGTGAGGAGAAAAGTCACACTGTCTTAATTAATATTATTTACTTTTCTTTACAGAGGCTCACATCTAACATGCCTGGAGTTAGTACTGAAGTCAAGGGTATTAAAGCAAAAGGAACCGAATGTCTTGATGGTTCCAAAATAATAATTCAAAACATGTCTGTCAGTATTTCAGAAGCTACATGTCCTTGATTAACCTGTAATAAAGGTACAGAGTAAAAAGGAACGTGACTCAATGATAAATTACTCACAGAGCTATGTGGTGTGATAAACCGCTAATTCAACAAAGCCATCAACATATTACACCTTCAGAATCTTTCATGCTTCTGAAAAGAAACATCAATCAACCTCAATTCTTGGAAGAGTATATCTTAGATACAGCTCTTCTTTCTACACTCCTCTAAAATTATATTTTAGCCAGGGTTGATAAGCGAAAGGTAACATACTCTTGTCAAAGTAAAGACTGATATTTCTCAAAGGAGAGCATTGCTACGTGGGAGACAAAATATGATCCCTTTGTTCTTGGTCTAAGATCCCTTGATAACTGGAGTCCAGGGTTCAACCAGAAATGTCAATATTACACTAAGAGGCAAGAAAAGATTTCTTCCCATTATGCCTTCATTATACCATTAAGAGGCCTGGGTCACACTGACTCACACATATGTATACTCTGTGGATACTCAGTCAAAGATGCTATCATGTCCAGCTCCTGTCTTTAGGCAGGTGAAGCATTATTGATTCCATTTCTTTCTTTCTTTCTTTCTTTCTTTTTTTTTTTGATTGCATCAGGTCTTACTTGTGGCAGGCAGGGTCATCGTTGAGGCATGCAGGATCTTTCGCTGTGGCGCAGGCTTCTGTCTATTTGTGGTCTGTGGGTTTTCTCTTCTTTAGTTGTGGCGTGCAGGCTCCAGGGTGCGTGGGCTCTGTAGTTGTGGTGCGTGGGCTCCAGAGCATGTGCGCTCTGTAGTTTGTGGCACACAGGCTCTCTAGTTGAGGCACGTGAGCTCAGTAGCTGTGGTGCATGGGCTTAGTTGCCCTGCAGCATGTGGGATCTTAGTTCCCCCACCAGGGACTGAACCTGAGTCCCCTGCATTGGAAGGCAGATTCTTTACCACAGGATCACCAGGGAAATCCCTTGATTCCATTTTACAGATAAAGGAAGTGATTCCTAGAGCATCTCTGCTGCCAGAATTTACCTGTCCTTCCAACTAAACCAAAAATAATAGTCATTAGTAACAATACACAGAGTTTCTCCGGTGTCCTTTAATATAATCTTGCAGCCATAACTTGATCGGGACTTCAAAATCATCTAGGTAAGCCCAGTGCAAAATCATCTGTGAAATTTAGTAGAGTGCTTACAGTGCAAGAAGCAGGAGGTAGTTAATAACATAGACTATGTCATCATGATGTTTAGACATAATCTGATTCAGTCAGTAATGAGACGTGAGGTCTTAGAAAAGTCATTTAATCTTTTGTGCCTCAGGCTCCTAGTCTGTGAAATGGGAATATTAATGGTATCTACATCGTAGGGTCACTGAAGAGATTAAATGAGGAAACATACATTAAGCATTTAATGTAGTACCTGGCATATAGCAAATTCTCAATTAGTATAGCTATTAATATACAATGAGAGTGTTGATTAATGGGCATTGTCTCACTCATGGAAAATCTACTGCAAAGTAATAGCATGGTCCCAACACTTCCTAAAAGGAGAGGACTGCTACCTGATTTTAACTTTGTTTCCTCAGAACAATGTCATATTCCTTTCTGCAAGTTTAGCGATCACCCTTCACATCAGACCATGTCAACCACATCAGCTGAGATTAGAAAGAACACATATTTCACCTTTACCAACAGTAACTAATTGGAACAACTCTGCATCCACAAGGAATCTCTCTTTTATATCTCATGATAACTATCCATGACTAATTTTCTATTTCCTGAAAAACATTCCAGTATATCATTCCAGTATCTTGGGAGTCAATAAGAAGTTGGCTCCAATCCTAACTCTGTTGCTTACTAACTGTATGATTTGGGCAACTCACTTTTCTATGAGCCTCAATTTCCTCATTTATAAATGAACATAATTATAACATAGGAGGTTGTTATAAGTATTAAGTAATTTAAATTCACAATTAATTTCTCTTTATCAACACTGTCATCAAGTTCTCAAGAACAGGCTTGCTTTTGGCCATGATTTACTCTTGGGTCCAAAAAGTAGCCTGTATTAGACAATGTATTTTCCAACCTAACCTCAGCAAATGAATCCTCAGACATTGCTTCTGTACAACTTTTTACATTTCTCTAAATTGATGGTGTCATTTTGAATTATAATCCTGATGTTTAACAAACTCATCATCTGTCCAGATCCATGTATGTCAAAGAAAAAGCTCATGATTTCAGTATTACATTTGGAATCTCATAATTTAATTTTAGTGATTAAACATCAGAGCAGTTCTTCCATGCATCTTTACCAAGCCTACCTTATGGAATCTCCAGAAAATTAATGTCACCAGATTGTCACTCCAATTAGCCAAAGGAATACTCTCTATTCTAAACTGTTGCTAGAATCAACTCTATGTGTAGAGTTCCAAAATCACATAATCAACACAATCAAGCATGTTATCTCAAACTTCAGCATCAGCTGGCCCATTACTTTTATAGTTTAAATATCTTTAACATGGCCTCATCAGAGATTTGAAAGCTTCTTTTTTTTTTAAAAGGTTTTTAAAACCACTTATTTAAAGATTAAGGGACAGACAAAAATCAGAATCTACTTTATTTCACAAATGCTTAAATTATGGTTTTATTTAAAATATGAAATCAGTAACCCTAAACACGTGTCCCCCAACCACCCAGAAATGTGCTCACAATTTGAATCTCATGAATGTTTTAGAATAAAAGCTAGTCAGATAACTACACTTACTGGATACATATTACATGAAAAACATCCTAGTCAACACATTGGGACGTATAAAAGAAATATAACTGGCTCTCCCCTCAAGGAAATAATAATACACACCCATAACCAAGAGGACTGATAAAGCAACACATTTTGAACATGTGAGCTGACACAGTGTGGACAAGACAGAATGGAAAGAAGATGAGGAGGCAGATCTCTGAAGAAGTAGCACCCACATTGACAGGGAAAGGAGTGGGCTTTCTTCTTGGGGAAAACACATATTGGGGTGGAAACAAGAAAGTTGAGTTTTAAATTACTTAACAATACTATAGAGTCTAAAATTCACACAGAAAAGATGGCCAAGGAGAATCTGGATTTAATCCTACATGCAACTAGGCAGCATTATACAATCTTCAGAGGGAAAAAAATGATAAAAATAGTATTCAGGAAAGACTATTCTCAAATCATTTCCACCTATTCTTTGAGGTTCTGCACAAAACCCTTACTTTTAAGGAGCTTTTGCTTTCTTTGCTATAGGACAATTTTTGTGGCCCTAGCAATTCCCAAACTAATTCTGAGTTTTTCATGCAAGACAAAACATTAGTATTTATCTTAAAACTATGACCTGCATTGCTTCAATACAGCTTTTAAAGTTTCTGTCTTGTTTTAAATGGCATACTTAGCTTACAATGTGTCTGAAGGCATTTAGCATTTAGCTCCCTGAAAAAAATGACAAGGGACTGAAATAGACTGCAGGAAACTTACATTAACTTCCGTCACGTCCAGTGGTTTGGGGAGTGAAGCTACGTTAGAGAAAGCATTACTTCCAGCAGATGCTGACAGAATGCAGCAGCTCCTCAGACAAAATGGACATTTCTCCGTCAATCTCCATGGAGTATCTTAAGCAATCCCAGCAGCAGAGGGATGTGGGTTGCCAAATACAGACACAATCTGTCCCCTCTCCTAAAATGAGGTTGATTCTCATTATTCTCAAGGAGTCACACAAGCTGTTGGCAATTTGTTCAAGTGAAGAGCAAACCATATTGAGTAGTTGCAACACTTCAGACTTCCAAGGGCAGCAGAATTGACCGGCAATTTCTGGACCTTTCCAATAATAGCTGAGACAAAGGGGAAATGAAGCCTGTCACATACACATCACTAGCAAGGCCTGGCTTTTGTAATGCTGAACTAACAGAAACAGGGGACCATTTAGTAACTGTATTACAAAACAGCCCACAGAACAGCCTGCTCTGGCTGCCCACGCTGATGGCAGCAACACGCTGCTTCATACCCTTGCCTAAGCATCAGCTAGATCAGTAGTGTGTGCTTACACCTGCAGTAAACAGCACACTTTTTTATGGAATGAAGCATTCATACAATTCAATAAGAAAAAGAAATGGCCAGACATGCCATAGGCCTGGTCAAGAGTGGGTGGCATTAAGGTCGGATTAAAGGGGAAAAAGGAACCATAGCTGGATAACTTTAGGAAACTTCTCTTGAAGATTTGAAGATTTACAATGTACTTTTTTTTTTTAAGGCTCTAATCTTTCAGTAAAGAAATCTGTTTCGATTAATTTCATCTTGTGCATCCTACCACCACCACCATCACCACCGCCTGTTTTATAAATGGGACCATTTTTCATCTTATGTCTGTTAACATCTCATGGAAAACCCACAGGGAAAAGCTGCTCTAATCTGCCCACACCTTAAATGATGATAAATTGAGGCTCAGAGACACTTAGTAAATCACACACCCGAAGTAGCTATGGCAGAAACAGAGTTGGATCCCAGGACACTAAGTCATTCCAGTGCTAATCCTACGGTCCTATAGATCATATACACCAATGTCACATTTTTAAAAAATAACATATTTTGGATATTGATTAACAGAACCAGCACGATTTTAGCACAGAGCAGGGAAATTCTAGCAATGCATAGAGTTGGCAAAAAATGTGAAGATCTAAGTGAACATAACACTACAACCTGAATTTAAACTAGAAATGCCTGTATTCTCAACCTAGAGGAGAGAAGACTTAAACTAGTCACAGTGAAGGGATTGGAGTAGTTGTTCTCTAGGGTAGGCATGTCCTCTGTCAATGTGTTCTGGAACTACAGACAATGATGGTACATGGATGCAACTCTGTTTCTATAAAGTTGGTCATCCCAGCAGAGGAGATGAAGAACAAAATTCGACAATAACAGGATCCTTCGCTGAAAACCATTTAACTGCACAATGAGTTCCTAAGGGAGCTGGTGTCCTCTACACTGGAAGTTTCATTAAAAAAATAAGATAGATTATCATCTATTGGGAAAGGTATAAAAAACAGTCCTGCCTAAAGAAAAGAGATGGACTTGATAAAACTGCAAAGTCATTGTCAACCTTTCGAGCCAGCCTGTGAGTCAGAGGCTGGTTATGCTGTCTGTGTGTTATCCAGAGACTTGCCTCACATTCTACTTCTCGGTCTCACCTTTTGATCATTTTCTTGTTTACTGGCATCTCTGTCTACCCTATGGGGAAACACGAAAGTGAAAGAAGACTGGAAAGAAATTATTAGATTGAATTCCTTCCTAGATAGATTTACTTCTTTGAACATAAGATAGAATAGAAAAAGGTAAAAATTATGGCTAAAATATGATTTGGATTATCTGTTCATTTTTGTATCCCATTTCTTGATCAAATAGAAACAACCCGAATGTTGGGGGTAATTCACTGACCCAGATACATTGGAGAAGAGTTGCTCTAATGAATGTTCCAAACTTAGACTTTTCAGAAACAATTTTTCTACTCCAAATCAGAAACCATGAAGGTTTGAACCGATTCCCTTTCTCCCACACATCCTCTCCTACATCTGTTTTTAGAATCCACTGCTAAAATCAAATAATTCTGAGAAGGCTTTAGAGGAGTTTCAACATGTAACTAAATTAACTACCTTTCTATTCAATTTAACTTTAAATTAAAACAAAATATAAACAACTGCAACACTAAAATCCCTCCATTTAAAAAAAGAATATGTATGCTTTTGGTGTATCCAAATTAATTAGCACTGATGGTCTCTAGATGAATTTTGCTTATCATGAAACAAGGAGATAGACTGAGTTTAGCACTTACAACCTAAAGATAACGTCTAAAGTTTAAAGATGTTAATGACTTTTTAAAAAGCAATTTGCATTGGTCAAGATTATAGTATAGTCCTATAAACCCCATCTAAAAGAAAAACCTCCTGAGTGCATAATAAGAAAAAAGGAATTGACAATTTCCTGGGCTCCAAGCGTACATGAAACAGATTAAAAAAATGTTTCTGCAGTTTGTTATTCTTTTGAATTCCCCCAACCCTGCATCCTACATCATATTCACCAGAAGAACTGAAGTTCCCCTGTGTCCTCTTGGCATTAATCATGTCCTATAAGTAGGTGACTGACAGAAATTCAGTGCAGTCTGTGTAGTTCAGGCACAGAGAACTTATCCCCAAGTGTCTCTAGTCTCCTCACCAACATTCCATCTCAGTGTAAGACAGAGAGGGGAAAGATAAACATGCTAAGGTCCATTGGATCTGCCATCATTACCCAGAAAGCTCATTATCACCTGGATTTAGCAATAATATTGATTGCACTATGGCCCTAAACACACTACATGATATAACACAATTGTAGAATGGACAGCCAACTATGCCTGAGCTGGTTCCTCTAACACTGGGAAGAACAGGAGTTCTGATAACTAATTTAAATGTTTTGTAAGTGGGGCTAAAGACTGGACAAAAATACAGCAAAAGAACAGCACAGCACAGTGGTTAATAGTGTGGGCTTTTGGAGCTGGGGAAACCCAAGTTCAAATCTGACACTGACGCATGCTTTGGGACCTGAACCTCTGACCCTCAATTTCTTCGTGTAAAGTTGGGATCATGGTAGTTCCTCATGTCTAAGCGCTTATTAAATGGTAGCTACTATGATCATTATCTTCTTAACAGAAGAGTCCCTGAACCACGGAAAGCTTCTCTTTTTTCACATCTAATATCCTGTCGACAGAGGAGGGTTTCCTTACCCTGTGATTTAATCTTAAAATATAATGATTTAACAAAAGTATACAATGAGACACTAAGACCATCTCCAGTTTTCAGCAGAATACAATTAAGGTCCCATTATAGGAACCTTCTAAAAATACATTGACATTGTATATGTATTTTTCAACAATACTTTCTAGTTTTGTCAGCTAAACCTTGGCAAAAATTCCTCCCACATGCTAGGGCATCGGTTCACACTAACGGTAGTGATGAAGGGAAAGGTGGGCGAGAGGAGGAGGTCACATCTCCTTCTGAAAGATAACCCTGAGGAGAATGGAACGGAGCAAAAAGGCAGTTGGAATCAAGTAAGATGTGCCTCAACTCCCTAATTTCTTGTACTTTGGGATGACCATTGTTATTTGTGCAAGAAGGAGAGGCAGTCTGGATGGGATGGAGGAAAAGCAGTAGAGGAGAAATCACTACAAATTATAAGCAAAAACTCCATCTTTGCGATTGACAACTTCTCCTGGGACTTCCTGAGCCAATTAGTATCAGTTGCTGAGGTGGGTTTGGTCATACAAACCTCTGTGCTAATGCCCACCTGCGCTAAACCCACCTCCTGTGAAGCAACAAAGCCTCTGTTAATGAGGTTCAGAACCAATCATCCGACAAAGAGTCCCGCTAAGGATGCTACAGCAGATGTCTTAGGGTAACCGGCAGGGAAATTCCCTTAAATTCTACTGTCTTACTGGAAACCAAGACACTCTAAGATAATGACTTGGCTCATTCTTTCCGCTCCTCTTTTCCTTTGCTTCTTGTCAGGTGAGGTGACAGTGACCACATGCCCTGTATAAATTTGAATCCATTGCTCCAACTGCTGGGCCCAGCTGTTTTCATAGGTGGGAGAAGTGATGTTGCAGGGAGCAAATTGTAAATCCAGGCAAAGAACACATGACAAGAATGTCATATCTCTCTAGAGTCACCGTCTCCAGGTGGGAGACACAGTTAACACGAGCCCTACAAAACAGTTAAAGCAGAGTTTAGCAACATCTGGGAAAATGCCTGGTCAACTTGCTCTTGTCGTAAAATTCATCATGGTGTCTCCACGGCTTTAACACACAGAGCTCAGGATGCCTTATGAATCCATTCACTGTAACTCAGACAAACGGACACCAGTTTTGTTGTCTGATCTCCTAATAAATGACACACATTCTCGTGGAGGCATACCTACTTGGTTCCTACCATCAAACAATCAAGCAGCAGTTGTTGACAAAGCCTATTATGAACACAGCGATGGATAGGGCACTCTGGAGAGAAAAGAAAATGCCTCAAAGTCCTTGGCTTCAAAAAGCAAAAATGAATAAAAACAAAAAGCAAAAATGAACAAAATGTACACGTCGTGTAATACTACATGTGAAAAATAATAAACTAAAAAATGTTAGGGAGCTCTGAAAAGGAAACAAAGAGATAAATGCAGGAATGGCTCCCCAGAGAAGGTCAGGTATGAGTTTAATTGCTTAAATGGTGATACTTAGATTGGAGGCGTGGGTAAGGAAAAATTTTAGAAGTGGGAAGACAAAATGTCAAGCCTTAAATGATAAGACCCAATGATCTAAAAGATATTCAGATTCCCCTCAAGCTCAAGTCCTCATGAAAATAATCAAAAGGAAATCACAGATAGAGCTCCCAAAGTTTTGCATAGGCCAAATTCTCCCTGACATGATTCCATCATCATGGCTCAGATAAGTGGCTGCTGATTAATTTGATCTCAGTACATACAGAATACGATGGTACTTTGGCCTAGTGATAGCTAAAGAAATCACAAAAACAGTGGCATGGAGGCTCTCAACCCCACCTCACCCCATCCTCTCTCTGTGGCTGACAGCAGCTCTCTCCACAAACAAATTAGAACTGGAGAAAATAGCCAGGCAAAACAAAGTTGAGAGAGACAGGCACTAAATTCTTTTCAAGTTCATTAGGCAAGTAGACCAGGATGTCTCAGAAGGTATGAAATATAGTTGGTTGCCAAATTCAGCAACATTTGGCAAGGTTTGCCTCAACAAAACTATATCACTCTGACAGTAAGCTGTGAACAGGGGATGTGGATTATGTCTTCATGATCTATTCTTCCCTTAGCTTTTCTGGGATACTTCTGAGGTTGGAAGAAGCTAGAAGGCAACTATGAGCTCTGCTCACACACTTCACTCCATCCCCCATTGTGGAATAATAAAATTTTATAACTGGAAAGAGAGAGCATATACTGTAATCCTTACCCAGAAAGGGCCCTTAGAATTCACTCATTCATTTATTCAACAAATATTTATCGAGTGCTTACTATGTGCCAGACATCACTGTGCTAGACACCAAAGATATAGTCATGAAAATTACAGGCATGTTTCCTGCTCTGTGCAGTTTACAGGAGAGAGGACACATAATTAGAAAGTGGCACTATAGTTGACACAGGCTAAGAATAGAAAAATTGGGTGTGCTGAATTGTCATCACCTCTTCTTCACCCCATTGGTGAGGGAAGGATTCCTACCATAGGGCCGTGAAGATGGCTGAAAACATGACACACAATACGGGATGGCTGAGACCTACAGCAGTTCAGTAGTCATAGATACTCACAGCCCAGGGGAAGACACTGCATGCCACGCAGGGACACATGGCGGTCACTCAGGAACAGAGTGAACAAGCGAAGGCCATAGGAGGTGGGTTTTATAGTAACAAGAGGATGAGGTGACCCCTAGTTGCCACAGGAGGATATGACTGACTTGTTTGAATAATTCCCTGGGCTGGCAGGGAACTAAAGGCCACCACTCAAGGTGAAGTGAGCCCTGCATTTGGTCCATGTGATTAGGAGCATTGTTTGGCTGGGAAGCACAGTGGGGAGGGGCACCTGCAGTTGGGTCATGTGAGGCCCTTGCACTTTTACTGGAGGTCAAGGCTGCACATGATCTTGAATCTTATGAACGTTTTGAACCAGTGGGAGCACATAAAACAATCCAAAGGCCAACCCTGAGATCACTTACAATTCAATCAGAAAGCCTTAGTTGGTGGAAACCTAGAGTCAGAAAAACTCTGTTTTCTCTTCCATTCCTCCTCCTCTGTACATGGCAAATAGCTTGGGTATACAAAGCATCCTGGGGGTCACCCATCTGTGTCTCAGGTCCAGCACTAATACCCTGCTCCTCAAAAAAAAAAAAAAAAAAAATAGGCTTCATCCTTTCTGGGATACCACATTGCCTTCCCAAGCTGAGGGCTGGGGGGTAAGATGTGGGCAAGAGGTTCTGCAAAGCAGCCTCTGTGACAATTGTATTTAATACAAGTTAATAAAGACAGAAAGCCCCACTTATGTGAGTGAACATAAGTTCACAGAAATAGAACTGAAGTTACAGAGGTGCAGAGAACATTGGTCCCTCTCCTCTCGAGAAAGCAGACAGCTTGGTAGAAGCAGCCGTACGCAGACAGAGGAAGAAGTGTGCTTGGCTGAACAGTACTTGCTGAGAAGCAACAGAAAGCAGGAAGCAGGAAGCCAGATGCAACAGGAAGAACAGGCAGATGTTTACAAGATTGAGCCCACTGTGGTCACTCAAACAGGAGGATATACGTTCCTGCCCTAAACACAATCTTCATAACAGTGAGTGTAAGGGAACGAGAGAGAAAGTGGTTATAGAGATGTTAAACATCCTGCAAAGAGTGTAGTTTGTTTCCCCACAGCAGGTTATTGGAAAGCCTGTGAAAGCAGACCCTTGAGAGACATAGAAAGTAGAATCAGAGTACATTTTCATGGGATTTCATAAAGAAGGAAATCCCTCAGGTCAAGAGTCTAGCCATATAAATGTTCTGTGGAAGAAAAAGGTCAGCTTCCAAATGGAAAAGTGCCAGCTGGTGTCTTTCTAACTTGCTCCCTTTCCTTCCTCTGCACCCGACATTGTTGTCAGCATCCCTGCACTGGTGCAGACTCATCCCTGGGTGGCACAGGCATGGAAGGATGCTCGTGGATAATGTGGGAGGGGCAGGAGACTGAGCAACCTCCAGACGTCTGCTTCTGGAACTCTGACACTGTCCACACATGGGTGTACATCCCATGAGCATCAGTCCTCACTTTCTGACCTGGGCCCAATTCTAGCTGGATATACAACTTAACTCAATAAACAGAAATAGTTCATTAGTAAGCAGATAGAAGGAAGACATCTGAAAGTCACACCCATCTGACTGTCTCCTTAGAGCTATGGAGGAAGTGGAAGTAGAAAGTCAGCAGATACACTGTCTCCTGTATTCCACGCTAAGTCAAAAATCATACCTTTGTTCTCCTGTGATACAGACCAAATGATAACGTCTCAACCATTTTCCTTTCAATCAGACCAAGAGGACTGAAGAAAAGCATACAGCTGTCACTATGACCACCTATGGTTTCTGCCCAGACCACTCAGGGACTGCTTTACTCTTTCTGTCTCCTTTCACCACATAGGTGTTATTAAAATGACAACCTTAAAAAGAGCACTAAATTAGGTGACAGAATGAAGCAGTACGGACAAAATTAAGTTAAAACTGAACATATATTTTGATTCTAATTATATTAGAAATATGCTTGAGGGGAAAGGACTTGAAAAAAATACAACACTGTATTAACAAAGAGGCAAAGAGAAGAGAGGAAACCTTTATCAGGGCCAGTCACTATATATCAGGTTCTATGTGCTTGGAATTAGGACAGAAATGTTTCGTGTGTGCGCTTATGTGTGTGTTTATATCTTTCTGTATTTTCCAATTTTTATTAATGGGATTATAGTACATAAATTAAAATATATAAAGTATACATGCACATAAAAGAATTAGAACACTCCAAAACAATATGCCACCATAGGAGCTATTTATTATACCGGAGAAAGAGCTTGAGTTAGAAGCAGACACACCCAGCTTAGTCTCATGCTAACTGTGTGTCTGTGGGCAAAACAGTAACCCTGTGGGCCTCAGTTTTCTCACCCATAAAAATAAGGATAACACCAGCTACCCCACAGCTTTTCCTAGGCAGTCAATGTTATAACATCTGTGAATGATGTTATGATATCCATGAATGAATCTCGCCCAGTACTTGGAAGTACTCAAAAATACTCCTGTCCTTACCTTCTACACAAGTCCTCTGTTCAATGCACGGATTCCCTCCTCTATTTTGATTCAAGGCCCTTTGCAGAGATTAGATTGTGGAGGGCTTAACAACTTGAAAAAAATTATCAGATAGCTGTTTGAAGATCTGTGTTTGCAGCTTTATTGCACCAAAGAAAACAGTCTTCCTTTATCTGTAAAATCTGCGGTCTGTGGCAAGATTGATAAGGGCTTTGCAGGACTTTCTGAAGAGTAAGGGCACCTCTCCTTCATTCCCCATTGAAAGGCTGGCTCTAGTGTGTGTGTTGCTCTTGGTTGTGGTGTTTTTTCCTCATTTACTGCCTAACGTAAGGCTGTGAGAAGACAGAATCACCCACCGCCAGGGAAAGGGAGATTTTTCTAGCCCTGCACTGTGCAGGTCATTCAGGCACCAGGCAGGGAGTTCCTGTGGCATCAAGCCCAATGAGTGATCCAAGCACAGAGAGAGTCCTCCGTCCTGCCCTGCCAGCATCATCATGACCAAGATTAGATAAAGGAAACTGCCACGTAACAGAAGAGATCATTCTCAGAGCAAAAGTCTCTATCACCCCTGCACATGATAAAATAATAATAAAGTATGGGGGGAATGTTTAAGAAAGTAATAGATATCAAATTCAGTGCCCTCAGACATACATTATATTTGCTTACATCTAGGAGTTATCAATGACTTAGAAGCTGTTCCTCTGCATCTCTCAAAGGAAACCTTGTCTTCATAGGGAGGAGGAGTAGGGAAGACACTCCCATGAACAACAGCAGTTGCAACCACGGATGGGGCCCCTCCATGGAGGTAAAGGGTAACCTCTTCAGGTGTGGTCTGGTTCCTCACAGGCTTAGCAACTTACAGAGCATCCATAGTATCACAGAACTGGAGGGATGTTTGCAATGTGATCCCAAGTCTCAGGGCAAAAGTTAGAAACCCAAGATCTAGTCCTGATTTTTCCTCCAATCCCCTATGAGAGAGGAGGCAAATCTCCTGGGTTCTTCATTATCCCTTAAATAAGAGCATCATTCTGTTAAAAGGCTCTGAATCTGTGGTCTAAAATTCTGCCAAAATTATACACCATAGTTTTTGTCTATGGGCAGATGTTCATTTTTCAGAGAAAAGTTCCATATCATTTATCAGATCCTCAAAGAGTCCTGTAGTCCAAAAATACATTAAGAACAACTAAACTAAGTCACAAGTTCCCCTCCAGATCCCCATTGTTGGAGCAAATATTTCTGATTATGAAACTCACAGACTTAGAGAACAAACTTACGGTTAACAAAGGGGAAAGGAGCAGGGAGAGATAAATTAGGATTTGGGGATTAATATAGATAGACACACTACTATATATAAAATATATAATGAACAAGGATCTATTGTATAGCACAGGGAACCCTACTCAATATTCTGTAATAAGCTAAATGAGAAAAGAATTTGAAAAAGAATGAATATATGTATATACATAATTGAATCACTTTGCTGTACACCTAAAACTAACACATTGTAAATCAACTACATTCCAATATAAAATAAAAATTTAAAAAAAATTAAAAAGGGGCTTCCCTGGTGGCGCAGTGGTTGAGAGTCCTCCTGCCGATGCAGGGGACGTGTGTTCGTGCCCTGGTCCAGGAGGATCCCACATGTCACGGAGCGGCTAAGCCCGTGAGCCATGGCCGCTGAGCCTGCACGTCCGGAGCCTGCGCTCCGCAATGGGAGAGGCCACAACAGTGAGAGGCCCGTGTACCACCAAAAAAAATAAATAAATAAAAATAAACTTTATTATGATATCTTGGAAGACAAAAGTATGTCTTTCAGCCTAATGAGACTACTCCTTCTTCACTTATCATAGGTACACTTTTTCCAGATACCCTGCTATAGGAAGCTGAGAGCTGTAATGAACAGAAAAGCTGCCACCTATAATGTGACATGTGTCTTTCTAACAGTTCCACCTACCTCTCTCTCTCACTGATTGGCAAGACAAGCTCCTTTCTTCATACTACTGGGAATTTTGTTTATTAACATTTCTTGAGCAGAGACTCTAAAATAGACATTGAGTTTGATGCTAAGGACACAGGGGTGAATGAGACAAGCTCTACTTTTAAGGAACTGTTGAGGAACTGTTGGTAAAGAGGGGAGTGAAGTTAAGCGTGATAATTGTAACACCAAGGATAATAAAAGGGTATGTTTCTCGGCCTTGAGAGAGGTGGGATTGAGGAAAGAATCTGTTCAGAGGTATTATCTTAGCAAAAAGGAGAGTAACAGTGAGCCACTTGGAAGAATGGAAAGACACTCTAAGTAGGGGCATCACCTACTCAGAGGCTTGGAATGTATAGAGATGGTGCATGTGGAAAAATGCATCTAGTTCAAGGTATAGAGAATTGCAGAAAAAGTGTGCAAAGCACCAAATCATTAATGATTTTTAAGTCATATTAAGGAGTTTAGACTTAATTCTGAGAACAATGGAGAATCACTGAAGCATTTTAAAGATGAGAAGTGGCAAGAATAATAACACTCTGGATGCTATATGGAAAATGGATAAAAGAAGGCCAGCCTCAAGGCAAAGACATAAGATAGGACACTGCAATTTACAAGATGATGAAGACCTGGACCAGAGTAGTGGCAGTCATAATGGTTAAAAAGTACATGGATTCAAGAATAGTCGAATCCACAGACCCTGACAATAAGTTCTATTTGGAGTGGA
Organism: Mesoplodon densirostris; assembly: GCF_025265405.1. Taxonomy (NCBI): domain Eukaryota; kingdom Metazoa; phylum Chordata; class Mammalia; order Artiodactyla; family Ziphiidae; genus Mesoplodon; species Mesoplodon densirostris. Next base: position 48,471,642 of record NC_082663.1, read on the forward strand.
ACAAAGGGGAAAGGGTCCAAGATGACTCCCCAGTTCGTTACTTATCACTGAGTTAGGGAACACAGGGAGAGATGGAGATGTAGTGGAGAAGATGAGTTCTAGATTGGGCATGCTGAGTTTGAGGCAACTTTGAGAAATCTAAGGAAATATGTCCACTAGATCTGACCTGGCCATGTAGAGTTGAAGTTATCAGCACATGGGTATATCTTTTTTTTTTAACATCTTTATTGGAGTATAATTGCTTTACAATGATGCGTTAGTTTCTGCTTTATAACAAAGTGAATCAGATATACATATACATATGTCCCCATAACTCTTCCCTCTTGCGTCTCCCTCCCTCCCACCCTCCCTATCCCACCCCTCTAGGTGGTCACAAAGCACCGAGCTGATCTCCCTGTGCTATGCGGCTGCTTCCCACTAGCTATCTATTTTACGTTTGGTAGTGCATATATGTCCATGCCACTCTCTCACTTTGTCCCTGCTTCCCCTTCCCTCTCCCCATATCCTCAAGTCCATTCTCTAGTAGGTCTGTGTCTTTATTCCCGTCTTGTTCCTAGGTTCTTCATGACCTGTTTTTTTTTTTTTTAGATTCCATATATATGTGTTAGCATATGGTATTTGTTTTTCTCTTTCTGACTTACTTCACTCTGTATGACAGACTCTAGGTCCATGGGTATATCTTGATAACATCAGAATACGAGGTAAGCATGCCCAGTTAGAATGTGTAAAATGAGAAGAGATGCTCTAAAGACATTGGTCTCATAAGATGGTTTTAAGATCCATGTTACCTTAGAGGGGAGAGGTTTTACCCTCTCACAATACACTGGAATGATTGGTTTATCCCATTTGCTAATTATTAACTGGTAATGAAGAGAAGAACCTTGAAAGATGGTGTGTTAGGCAAATGTTGATGGTGGGGGTGTAGTGGTATAAGATGGAGATAGAAATCAGGGTGTTCAACATTGATTCTAAAAAATAAGGGATAAAACCAACACAAACTGGGCTTCTTAGGCATCTGAGGAGAAACTAAAGTCAGTGACCATCACTTTAAAGAGAATAAGAGGTATGTGCTCTTCAATGACTCCACAAACTCGGGGACAAAAAAAAAATAGGAAAAGATTATTTAAGTTTCATGGGTCATTGGAAGTCTCTGGTAGAGCTATCTAGACTGGTTGTTCTCAACTTCGGCTGCAATCCAACTTGGGAAACTTTTAGAAATGTAAATATCCAGATGTCCTATAGACCCTTGTTATTCAAATTGTGATCAACTACCAGTATCATTAGGCTCCCATGGGAGTTTGTTAATAATAATCTCAGACCCCATATCAGACCATGAATCAAAATCTATATTCGTATAAGATTCCCCAGGAGATGTATATGCAGTTTGAGAAACACTACCTCTGAATCACTGGAAGGGCTTGTTAAAACACAGACTGCTAAATCAGGAGTGGGGTGTGTGAATTTGTATTTCTAACAAGTTCCCAAATGCTGCTGCTATTGCTGCAGGTCTGAGACCATATTTTGAGAACTTCTGCTATAGACCAATTAAATCAGAATCTCCCTAGGTGGGATCCAGGTATCAGTATATTTTAAAGCTCTCTAAATGATTCTAATTTACAGTCAATGTTGAGAACCACTGGTAAAGATATTTTTCTGCTCCTGATTACACAAAGAAGGAAATGAACATGAGAACAGCTTAGCTATCCTCTCAACACTAGCTCAAACTCATGACTAAAATATTCTTTAATATAAGATGAATTTTGATTAATCACAGGAGAAAGGAAAATGCTGCTTCATCCTTAGTGACTCACTTCCACAGACATATTTGGTTACTGTTGAAAAAAAAGGTCACCAAAAGTAATCATTAGCTTAATCATCACAGTAACAATCAATTTATTAATTTCATTTTCTGATGATTCTTATTTAATAGGGAAATGGCGTTTTGAAGGCCAGAATACATTTCTTTTCATCATATTTTTTAATAGAAGCAATTCTGAATAAATCATTGTTCTCCAATCAGCCTGCAAAACCAATTCTTTCTGTTCACCTGTTTGCTTTAGGTTTATTTTTTACCTTCTAGGTTCTTAAAGTAGAAGTTTAGAGTATGATTTAAGACATTTTCTCTTTTCTAATGTATACATTTTAGTGCTATAAATTTCCCTCGCAGAACTGCTTTAACTGTGTCCCATAAATGATATGTTGCATTTTTACTTTTATTCAGTTCAATGTATTTTTTAAAATTTTCCTTGAGATTTCCTCTTTGACCCATGGATCAAAGGTGTATTGTTTGGTTTCCAAGAATTTAGAGATTTTCCTGTTTTCCTTCTATTATTCTTTTCTAGTTTAATTCCATTCTGGTCAGAGAAGCACACCTGTATAATTTCTATTATTTTTAAATTGGTTGAAGTTTTTATTATGTCTTCAGATATGATCTATATTGATATAAGTTCCGTAGACACTTGAAAAAATTTGTATTTTACTTTTTGGGGGTGGAATATTCTCTAAATATTAAGATCCTATTGGTTGATGATGTTGTTGAGCTCTTCCATATCTTGGATGATTTTCTAACTAGTTGTTCTATCAATTGGTGCAAGAAAGGTATTGGAAACTTCAACTATAATTGTGGATTTATCTATTTCTTATTTCAGTTCTATCAGGTTTTCCTTCCATATTTTCAGCTCTGTCATTTGCTTTATACATATTTAGGAACAAATGTTTTCTTGATGAAGTGACCCTTTTACTATTAATACAAAAGTTCCCTCTCTGTCTCTGGTAATTTTCTTTGCTCTGATATTAATATAACCACTCTGCTTTTCTTTGATTAATGTTTACCTGATATATATTTTTTATCCTTTTCTTTTTTCTTTTTTGGCTGCATCAGGTCTTAGTTGTAGCACATGGGATCTTCACTGCAGCATGCAGGATCTTTCCTTGCAGCATGTGAGCTCTTCGTTGTGGCACTTGGGCTTCTCTCTAGTTGTGGCATGCGAGCTCTCTAGCAGTGTCATGCGGGCTCCAGAGTGCATGGTCTCTATAGTTAGCAGCACGAGGGCTCTATAGTTGTGGCAGGTGGGCTTAGTTGCCCCATGGCATGTGGGATCCTAGTTCCTTAACCAGGGATTGAACCTGTGTCCCCTGCATTGGAAGGCGGATTCTTAACCACTGGACCACGAGGGAAGTCTCATACCCTATTATTTTCAACATACCTATATCACTATATTTGAAGTGAGTTTCTCTCATAGACAGCATATAACTAAGTAATTTTTTTATTTCATAATTACAATCTCTTAATTGATGCATTTGGATCATTTATATCTAATGTAACAAAAAATATGCTAGGGTTTAAGTGTGTAATTTTATCTTTTGGTTTCTGTTTGGTTTGTTTTGGTTTTCATTTCTCTGTTTTCTATATCCTATCTTCTTGTGGGTGACTTAAACATTTTTTAGAATTCCATTTTAATTTATCTATAGTGGTTTTGAGTGTATCTCTTTGTACAGCTTTTTCAGTAGTTACCCTAGGTATTCCATTATATATACATAACTTATCACAGTCTACTGGTGGTGTCACTTTACCAGTTCAAATGAATTATAGGAATCTCACCTCCCTTAACATCTTTTTACCCTCCTGCATTTATAATTGTCCTAAATATCTCTTCTACATATGTTTAGAACCACATCAGAAAGTGTTATAAATTTTGTCAATGAACAAACATAATTTAGAAAACTCAAGTGGAGAAGGGAAGTCTATTTTATTTATATATATTTTTGTTTATCATGTTCTTTTTTTTTCTTGGCCATGCCACACGGCTTGCAGGATCTTAGTTCCCTCACTAGGGATCGAACCCATGCCCTCAGCAGTGAAAGCACAGAGTCCTAACCACTGGACCACCAGGAATTCCCTGTTTATCATGTTCTTTTTTCCTTCCTGATGTTCCAAGTTTCCATTATTTCCTTTATGTCTAGAGACTTCCTTTAGCTATTCTTTTAGGGTTGATCTCCTGGTGGCAAATTCCTTTGTTTTCATTTAAGAATGTCACACCAGCCCAGTGGGAAGAGGGAGGAAGACCTTATTATTGCCAGGTGAGTTTGGAAGGCCACACTTCCCATGTGGTCTCCACTGACACAGAGGGGAGGGCAGGCATACCAAAGTGAAGATATCCCCTACTTGATCTTTTCTGACATTATCCCAGTGGGGCTTCAGGGTACCACATTAAAGCCTCACAAAGATGAAAATCTAGGCTTCCCACTTGGACTTTGTTGGCATGAATGTGGGTGGGTCCATAGTTTTTCTCCACTGTCTACCTAGAGTTAGAACAGTTATTGTCTAAAAGTTTTCTGTCATGCTAGGGTGTCTCTTTCCTGGTCCTTTGGCAAGAGAGAGCAGGTTTTTGCTGAGGATATTTTTTATCTGTACCCACTGTCATCTCTGGGTCACTAACTTCTTCAATTCTAAGTCTGGGATACATGAAGCAAAAAGAAAACCCCAGGGAACTTACCAACTTACTACCATGTTGTTCTTTGGGTCCCAAGGCCCCTAATCAGCCTGCCTTCTACCTTCTTAACTCCACCTTTCAGAGTATTCTTATTTTATATATACATACATCCATACACATATAATATACATGTATTATTATTTTATATAATAAGTATGTATTATTTTAGTTATACATAACAGGAAGAATAGGGGAAAACATGTGTACTCCACCTTCCTGGAAGCAGAACTCTCCATTCTTTAACATGATGAATGAACTAATGAATGTGAAGAACAGGTATCCCTTGGAGAATAGAAATTACCTGAAAACATTACCAAGTCACTAACAATGGTTAAAATATAATAAGAGGGTGAAGAAGTTTTCAAGAAGCAAATCAGGAACAAGTGCAAAATAAAGTTCTAGATATACTGAGGCAGGAAGAGCAATAGCTCATGGCCTCAGGCTTACATGACCAAATGTCAGAAACTGCTGGAATCTTAGCAACACCTGAGATCCGGATGTATCACAGCCCTGGGGAAGCTACGTAACCTCTCCTCACTAAATAGCATTATTGTGAGAACTGAATGAATTGATAAATGCAAATAATTTATAGCAAGTGCCTGACTCACATTAAGGGGTCTATAAATGTTAATTATTAATGTTGTTAGCTAAAAATATGTATATTACCTAAAATAAGAGCTTCTTGAGATAACAGAAGTCTATCCATATAACTATTAGGCCACAACTCTCCAAGGCTTGGAGGTCAGTGTTGAAGAAGAAACTGACCGTCATCATTAAACTTAACATGGGGAACATTCTGCCAGTTATGAGAATTTTTACCTACTTCAAGGCACTTGCTTAAGTTCATAGGCAGTACCGTTAATGTAGTTTAGAAAGAAATTTTTTTTTTTGAAAAAGAGATACATACCAGGAAGGGTAGAACTAATTCTACCCCTACTCACCCTACTCTGTGACTACCCAGACTTCCACCATCTACCAGACACCAATCTTCCCTAAACATACTACAAAGTACCTCAAAATCACCAAGTCCAATATCAAACTTCTTGTTCCTGTTGAAACCTGCTCTTCCTCCAGATTTCCCTATTTCAGTGTCTCTCTAATGAACCATTAGCCTCTAAGGAAACCAAGACAGAAATCACAGTCATCCTTTATTCACCATTCCTAAAAAGTCACTAAGCATACTGATTCTATATCAAAAATACTTTGACTTTGTCACTCCTGTTTCTCTCCACTGTCATTTCTGTAATAGAGCTACCAACCCCACCTTTGCTCCCACCTGACCCAGTCCTTCATCCAGCCTCAACTTCTACTCCCTTCGCTTCCCTTCCTGCTCAGGAATGCAGCCAAATCAGGTGGTTTCCCAACATCTCCCCCAGTTCAATGCCTTTGTGCATCTGTTTCCCTCTGCCTAGAATGCCTTCTCCCTCTTCCCTTTATATCCCACCTGCAAACTCCTATTCATTCCTGAAATCGAAATTGAATAATGCTTTTCTCTTCATTTTCCCTAATAACTCGAGATCTAGATATAGCTCTTTTTCTACTATCTATCTTTTCCCACTAGGCTGTAAGTTCCTCAAGGGCAGGGTCATGCATTTTTCATCTTTATAGTCTTAGGGCTGTTAAAAAAATGGTGGACTATGAAAACAAAGAGTTCTAAATTGAAACTTAGCTTTGTCATTTCCCAAGTATGTGACCTTGGATAGTTTACTTTATATCCTGTCAACTAATTGGACTGAGAATATAACTTGCAGAGGTGTTGATCCTGTGAACCCTCAAAATAGATGGGGGATACAGAGCCACAAAATGCCTTAAGTTAGTGGTCTATGATTAATCTCAAGTGCCTTTCAAGTATCAATATCACTTCTGTGCGTAATAAAATCAGGAAAGTTTGGGAAGCATGAAATTACTTACTTGACCAGTTTGTGCATATGTAAATTATTGATGATAATGCCTGATTCACAGGGTTATTGGAAGGATTTATATATGTTAAAGGACCAAACTAGCACAAAGTCTGGGGCATGGTTGGTACTCAACAAATGTTAGTTCTATTCATCTTCTTTTTATTTTTTTCTCTTTAAAGTCTTTTCTCCACTTTTCTGTTTTCTTTCTGCTCTAGCTTTTTAAAAAATATATATTTTTCAGTAATTTCTACACTTATTCGACTTCCTCTCTATTTATTTTACTTTACTCCAACCCAGTGTCTCCTTATATCCTTATTCTATCCTCATTCAGACTGAAGAACACACACTTCAATGATATGGCTTTCCTCCACTCACTATGCATGCATACCAACACTGCATCATCACCCACAAAACACCAACTCTGAATGTTGAGAAAGCTTTAGCAAGAATTATTCCTCATAATAAAAATCTATGAGTGGAAGGATAATTAATTTTCAAGGAGAATAAATCTCATTCAGGACAGGTTTAACACAACCAAAACTCAGAAAAGATAAGCAAAAGAAAAGGAAAAATAATAGAAAAAGTAAAAAGGAAAGAGATTATATTGTAATAGAAATAACACTGTTTCAAACAATATTCTTCAGCATACGAAACAAAGAAATCATCATCATTCTTGGAGTGAAGAATCTAAATTAATTGAAATTCATGTGACATAACAATGAATCTCTTAAAAGGATGGAAAAGGGAGAGACCTAAAAAATGAGTGTTAAAAAACATTAGTCATCCACGGTGATTCAGGAAAAAAATAATTACATCGTAAAAAACAGCTGGGATTTGCTGCACTTGATCTTCACTTTGCCAATAGAGATTGAACATTGCATCAGCATATTACTGTTTGGAAGTCCTGTGGTAACTTATTTAATTTGGTCCAATATGGAGCCTCCAAGTTTTCAACAACAGTGGAATCATTCTTTTTCTTTAAAGTAGCATCTCATATAAATAGTACACTTTGGAAATCTTATTGATGAGTTTGTTTCCATTAAAACCAGGAAAGTAAAATTATCAATTGGTTTTTGTATAAGTAAAATATTTAAACTTAAAATATTTTGAGTTTTAATACACCTATAATACTTTTCAATTTTTCAATAGTTTTTTACCTGCTTTAATGTTCTGGAAAAAAATTAACTATTACAAATTTTTTTCCTTTTGCCTTAGACTCCAGTATCCCTAGGCAGGGTCCTCAGTGGTTGCCTCTGAATAGTAGTGAGGGTTGATTGGGGAGGAGCATGAGGGAACTTTCTGGAGTGATAGAAATGCTCAGTATCTTGATAAGGGTATGAGTTACAAAAACGTATGCATTTGTCAAAGCTCAGCAAATGTTCACTTACAAGCATGGCATTTCATTGTAAGTTTTATATAAAAAAGAAAAAGACTGTGAATAATGAATTCTAGTTAAAAATGTGCATGCTGAAGTATGTAGGGGAAAGAATACTTAAGTCTATAATTTACTCTGAATGCACAAAAATAAAATGGATTAGTGGATGGAGGGTTACCTGTATGTGATAAAGTCTAGTAAAATGTGAATGGTACAATTGGTGGTAGGTACATATTTGTGTAGTGTAAAATTCCTTCAACTTTGCAATATGTTTGCCAGTTTTCATAACAAGATGCTAGGGAAAAGAGAAAATGGATAAAATGAAATGAAATTGAATGAAATGAAAAGCAGCATCTCAAAAAACAAAAAACAAACAAAAAAAAGCAGCATCTCACAGAAATAATGAGAAGCTCTGGTCTAGAAACCACATGCAGACAATCATGATTTATTCACTACTAAATCACTATAGAATGCCTAATATGTGACAGGCACTGGGATATTATGACATTAATGAATAAAACAAGTAAAAAGCCCTGCCCTCATGGAGCTCATATGCTAGTGGGCTAAGGGTAAGATAATACACTTATTAAATAACTAAACTGTATATTAGGCTAGAAGGTGACAAGTAATGTGAAGAATAAATAGTGCAGTTAAAACAGGACTGCAGTTTTAAATAAGAGAGTTGGAATAGATCTCAAAGACTTGAGGGAGATGACATAATGAGCCAAGTGAAAAATCTTGAGGGGTAATCTACCCCAGGTGGACTTACAGCCAGAGAAAATGCCATTGAATGACATGCCTGTCATATTCTAAGATTAGCAGCAAGGCTGGTGTGGGCTGACAGATTCAGTGGCTAGAGTAGTAGGATATGAGGTCAGGGAAGGAATGAAGGATCAGATAATGTAGAATGTTATAGGCTAAATTGTAAGCCACAAAATTCATATGTTGACGCCCTCCCTAATCTCCAGTCCCTCAGAATGTGACTGTATTTGGAGACAGTGCCTTTGAAGAGGTAATTCAAAGTTAAAACTGCGTTGTTAGTGTGGGCCCTAATGTAATATGACTGGTGTCCTTATAAGAAGAAGAGGTTAGGGAGGCTTCCCTGGTGGTGCAGTAGTTGAGAGTCTGCCTGCCAATGCAGGGGACACGGGTTCGTGCCCCGGTCTGGGAAGATCCCACATGCCGCGGAGCGGCTGGGCCCGTGAGCCATGGCCGCTGAGCCTGTGAGTCCGGAGCCTGTGCTCCGCAACAGGAGAGGCCACAGCGGTGAGAGGCCCGCATACCGCAAAAAAAAAAAAAAAAAAGAAGAGGAGGTTAGGAAACAAAGTGACAACCATGTGAGGACACAGGGAGAAGGTGGCCATCTGCAAGCCAAGGAGAGGGGCCTCAAAAGAAACCATACCTTGACCTTGAACTTCTAGCCTCTAGAATTTCTGTGGCTTAAGATGCACAGTCTGTTTTTTTTTTTTTTTATGGCAGCCCATCCCTCCTAACTTTACAACAAGAACAAGCCAAATAAGTTCCAAAACCATGTTTGCTTGTTTGTTTAACTCCCAGAGAACTAAGAATACAAAGAAAGCTAAATGAATTAAATTCCAGGAAGGAAGGAATCCTTCCAGCAAAGAAGAAACTCACTACTGCTTTCACCCCGGTTTAGTGGGAAGAAGAGCAAATATGCTCTTGATAGGGGTAAGGAGAAAGTAGCTTAACTTGTAAAACTGTTAAACACTGTAAGTGGACTGATGTGATGGATTAGATCCCACAAAACTTCATCACGGAGAGAGGCTGTGGCCCTGACCCAGAGACACAGAGGCCTTTCCTGAGAGAAAGGCAGGAGCTCTCTGAAGGCTGAGGATATGGAAGAACAGCCAAGAAACAACTGACTTCTTCATTATCCCTTACTATCTCCTTATTCTCCTTTCAATAACTGTTGAATCTCTAGTGATGTCACCTTTCTCATTCCTGATACTGGTAATTTGTCTCTTCTCTTTTATTCCCTGATACATCCTAGCTAGGTTCATCAATACTACTGATCTTCTCAAAGAATCAATTTTTGTTTTCATTGATTTCCCCATTGTTTTTCTGTTTTCTATGCTCTTGATTTCTGTCTTGATCTTTATTATTTCCTTTCTTTTCTTTATTTTGGTTTTCATTTACTATTTTATAGTTTTTGTTTGTTTGTTTGTTTGTTTGTTTTGCAGTACGCGGGCCTCTCACTGTTGTGGCCTCTCCTGTTGCAGAGCACAGGCTCCAGACGCACAGGCTCAGCGGCCATGGCTCATGGGCCCAGCCGCTCCATGGCATGTGGGATCTTCCTGGACTGGGGCACAAACCCGTGTCCCCTGCATTGGCAGGTGGACTCTCAACCACTGCGCCACCAGGGAAGCCCTATAGTTTCTTAAGATAGAAGCTGAGGTCATTGTTTTGGGACCTTTCTTTTTTCTAATATAGGCACCTACTGCTATAGATTTTTCCCTAAATACTGCTTCATGAGCATCCAACAAATTTTGATATGTTGTATGTACACTTTCATTTCATGTGAAATACTTTCTACTTTCCCTTTACATTTATTTTTGACCCACAGTGTATTAGTGTCCTATGGCTACCTCAACAAATTATCACAAACTGTGTATCCTAAATCAACAAAAATTTATTTTCTCACAATTCTGGAGGCTAGGAGTCCAAAATTAGAGTGTTAACAAGGTCACACTTCCTCTAACAGCTCTAGAGGAGATTTCATTCCTTGCCTCTTCCAGCTTCTGTTGGCTCCATGTGTTATGTGGCTTATGGCTCTATAACTCCAGTCTCTGCCTCTATCTTCATGTGGACTTCTCCTCTGTGTCTGTGTGCTCTCCTTTTCTTTCTTTTATAAAGATACCTCTCATTGGACTTAGGACCCATATGGATAATCCAAGATTATCTCATCTGAAAATCCTTAACTGAATCACATCTGCAAAGAAGGTCGTATTCACAGGTTCCAGTGATTACAACATAGACATATCATTTTGGAAACCACAGATCAACCCAAAGAAGTTTGTATTCACAGGTTCCAGTGATTACAACATAGACATATCATTTTGGAAACCACAGATCAACCCACTAGTCAGGTATTCAGAAGTATGTTATTTGGTGTCCAGATATTTGGGGGCTTTCCAGACATGTTTTGTTAATGATTTTTCATTTAATTTCATTGTGGTTAGAGAACATACTGTGCAATACCTTTAAACATATTGAGACTTATTTTTATGGCCCAAAATATAATTTATCTTGTCAAATGTTCTGTATGCATTTGAAAAGAATGTATATTCTGCTGTTGTCGGGTAGAGTGCTCTAAAAATGTCAACAGGTCAAGTTAATTGACTGTGTTTTTCAAATCTATCTACTGATCTTCTGTCTAATTATTCTATCAATTTGTGACAAGGATAACATATTTCTGACTGTAACTATGAGTAATGTGTACTATATTACCATGTTTTCTAACATTGTCTACATCTCACACCCATATGTTCACTGATACCTACATGGGTGGATACTTCCTAACAAATTCTCCCTCTCTTTTATTAGGAGTCCTGCCCATCATTCTTCCTATTTTAGTTATAGATATTTTTCTATAAATTTTGGTTAATACGTAGGAGATATTTGACTCTGCAAAAATTTCAACTTCAGTTTTTACTCATCCTTTAAAATTCAAACTATACTTTTATAAGTGTTGTAAATTATGTTTTTGTTCTTGGTTTCATGAGTTGTCTGCTCCTGATCAGGTGATATAATTCTGAATACAATCAAAGCCACTTATGAAGTTTTGTGAGAGGTACTAAGTACTCTTCTAAAAAATTTTTAGTCTTAAATATTTAAGTAGAAATGAGAAAACTGGTAACTTTTTTTTCAAATATCAGATAGCAAGTTCAAGAAGCAGATTATACTAAACTTCTCATTACTGAGAAGTTACACATCATGAACTCAAATTTCTTTTTTGAGGCTTAATGTAGCTTAACACTTTACCTCATGGGAGTTACAATATGGAAAGAAGACATAAAAGACTTGGGTCGATTGGTTTGTATCACAGCAGGGCCTGCAATATGCCAGGTCTCCCAGGGTGGCCACACTGTCTGAATAATTCACCTCTGGGCTGTTGTTATATTTGAGGGAGGCATTCAAAGATCTATGAGTGACCATCTGCAGAAAAGGAAAAGGCAGGCCAGGACTGCACGAATTTCCCATGTACTGAGTCAAGCTCACTATTGGAAAAAAAAAAAATCTGTCTCATATTCAGCCAGTTCTGAGAAAAAATCAGCTGAATGAATACAGTGTAGTCACCTCTCCATATTAAAATACATAGTACTATCTATAAGAACTAGAACAATGAATGCAAATATGAGACAAGGTCCAACAAAGCGATATGGTAAAACTGCAATTTGTCATAGGAGACAAATTTCCATTAAAATGATCATGCTAAAGAACAGAATATCTCAGTGTGGGAACTTTATCTTTATTCCTACCTCTATTCAAAACTTACTTTGGTTCAGGTGCTGTGCTAGGCAGTATAGGGAGCTATTAATATGACTATTATCTGACCTCCTGGAAACTAAAAAGTAGTTGGTGATAAAATTTTATTTATGTTTATTATAAGATCTCTCAATAATAAAGTTATCACCTGGGTAAGAGGTCCTTGAGACAATCTCCTACCTAGAGCTCAGAACTCCTAAGAAATGGTACTTTTCAGGGATACTTTCTTTGGTCACCAGACTGTTCCCTAAAATAGTCGATGTATATAGGCCTTAATTATAATATTAAAGTTTGGATTAAGATAAAAATGCAGTATATGAAAAATGAGTGTGTGATTTGCTTTTAGCTGGAGGTTTAGAATGACGATGGTCCACTTTGGCATGATCTGTGTCATACAAAGGAGGCCTTAGTTGCATTTCTACAAGATCACCCAAGGCAATGACACCCTCCCCATCTATGCCATTGCTCTTGCATCAGAGGAGACCAACTGGTGGAATAGCAGTCTTCTGGGGCCAAACCAGACAGGTTTACTTGAAGATGCTTCTCCACCATTAGGACACCCAGAGTCATGAGACTCTAGAACACTTCATTCACCTTTCCTCCCCATGGTAAAGGAGAGAGCAGTTGGTGGCTTTCAATTTATCCTCTTGTTAGAAGCCTTCCTATCTGACATATTCAGAATAGGTAGATGGCCAGTTGGTCAAATAAATATATTAAAGTTAAGAATCTTTAAAAATAATACCTAAACATTCTTCATAATAACATTTAAATGCACATAGTTTGCTATTCTTTTGATGTGAGGTCAAGGCCTTTTCTTTATGTACGGATCTGCTAGTTAGATTTCTACATCTTACATAAAGCATTTTCATATGCATCATCTATGCTTTCAAGTTTTGTTTCTTTAGAATAAAGTGAGGAAATTAAAGACATGAGAAAAAACCTGAAGAATCATTCCATGATTCTTAGCCACTCACATTTTCCCATCTTTTATGATTGTCTGAGCTACACCTAATTCTAATTCAACAAGAATTTTGCTTTAGCAAATCGACTAGCAGTCTATTATAGTTTTCATATAAACATTTCTCTTCACTTGTAGATGTTATATTCATTTATAGAACAATTAATTACATTATATAATAAAATAGCAAGTACAACTGTCATGTACAGATTTGGGACTCTTGGTGACATACATCACCACAAGGGGCACCTGAAGTACACAGGAGTAGTGAAGAACAGCCTTCTAGAATGTCATAGGCGTTAGTGTTTAAACTTTCTGGAGGAAATAGAGAACGTCGGTTAGTCCACTTAGCTGGGAGATGGGATAAGGGGGATTCTGTTGTTACTTCTTAAGCTTGAGACTTTTGTAAAGACCTACTTATTTAGAAAAGAAGAGAAAAAAAAAAGAACATGCCTCAAGCTTCCCTCTACAACTAGAAAACTACCTTAATCAAAATACACAGATATAACCAAAACTTACAGAGAAGGAAACAATGAATTCTGCCTGGCATTTAAGCATAAGAAAATAAAATTTCAGAAAATCAAGACAGCAAAGGAGGAGTAGCAGAGGAAGATTTCAACTCCATTGCTTCTCTTGAAACAAAAGCTTATGTGATACAACACTACTAAAGTGAAAACAAAGAGATACTACTTGACCAGCCCCAGTTCACTTCATACAAGTTCACAAGTGACATGGTGCCCACAACATCTCAGTGTCATCAACAATGAGTTGCAATAAAAATGACAGTGAGAGTTCCTTTCAGGTCTATTTGTACAAACTTTGACAAGTGAACGGCACTTATTCATATAAATAAAGGCCGGCAGACACATGACAGGTTTGCATACTTATAAAATTAAATCAATGCAATCAGCACATTCCAAGATTTGAAAAGCATTTTGAAACACTGCATAGTGCACATGTAAAAGGGACAGAGTGATTTCAGTGTCTCTCAGTCAAATATAGAGTTTTGAAGAAATAGCTAGTTCCAATGAAGACATTTTGGTCAGAAAACTTTAGGTAAGCAGGATGCCCATTTGATACTAGCTCATTCCCTTCACATGAGTTCAGATATGGCTGTAGTCAATCTGTGTCACAACAATCCAGAAAACATGATAATTCTTAGCAGTGCCATAAGGAACTATTTAAGAACTAGTAGAATTAGTCTGTTTCCATAGAGACAAAGGAGATTTATACACACTCTGAAAGAAGCTTACAGGGTTATATCGTTTCCATGAGTGTGACAAGCCATTGTCGATATTTAAGTAATAGTTTTCCAAAGGAAAAAGCAATATTTTCAAAGACCATTTATGGCAATGATGAAACGGTCATAGTTCTTTTTTTTAAATATATGAGCTCCATAGACATTCATACTCCAAATATATACAGACACTTGTTTACATAAAATAAAACATCATAAATTACCATCTATGGTAAGATGTAGGTACAAACACCTGCAAATGATATCTTTGTAGAAACCATAGCATAATATCATACGGCCACCAAGTGAGTCGTCCCTGCTTATTTCTAAAACTCCAGTCCATTATACTGACCACCATTACAGCTATTTAAGCATGAAATGTTTGCCTACATTTTTATTCAGATACTTCATGGACCATTTACTGTCGGCTATAAAATCATTTGAAAGGTAATTGAGTTTACAGCTGAAAAAAATAAGAAGCCTCCTAAACAATCTCAGAATATTGACTTAGTGTCTTGTAGGTAGGGATGAACTTAAATTGAATGTGAAATTGGGGCAAAAGGTGACTTTTTAACAAGAACATTTTTTAAAACAAATGAGCAGAATGGCTTGTGGATGTTCAAGTTTCTCCCCCTTAATAAGAAAAAGCTTAGCCATAAAGAGAAAAAAACTTTAAAATGCCTCCAAAGTCCTCATAGTTCAAAAAATAGTATCAAGGGCCAAAGGTAGCTTCAAGACACTAGCCTCAGCTGTAAAAATTGTGAAAGGCTGGGTCAGTGAGGCTGGCCACATGTAGGAAAAGGACACCTTTTCTCATAGGCATGCCTTTTACCAGATACGTTTTATTTTCCAACAAATATAAAACCTAATTACATCCCCAAACTTTTTAATGTCCACTGTGTGTGCAAGGCACTGTTCTAGATACCACAAAGGAACACAAAAATGATAAAACCTAATTTTGTGGCTGCCACAAACTTAAGGTCTAGAGGGAAGATAAATAAATGAATAACTTTAGTATAAAGCAGAACGCAAGAAGGGTTACAAAGACAAAATGCACTCTCTGCTGGATGGTGGAGCTCACCCAGCTGTCAGTGGGGCTGAGGGAACCTGGAGAATGAGCCCTGCCCACCCTCGTATTGCTGTGTAGGATAGGTGCCCCCTTCAGGCCTTAGGGCACCAAGGGCCGGTCTCTAGAGCACACCTGACAGCAATGCTTCTGCACACATATGCTTCTCCAACTGTGGGCAGCTCTTCAAAGACAAGAACTAAATTTCTTATTTTATCTTGTGTTCCTAGCACTTAGTTTAGGGTCTAGTACCTAGGAGGCAATCAATAAATATAAAATGGAAAATTTAATAAACTAAATTCCCTCAGTCCGGAATGGGCCACTATCCCTTTTCTCCCTTTTCTCTATACACACACATTCACATTTCTGAATATAAAATTCCTACCCAGGTCAAATGCTACTTTTTCCTTACAGCAATATTTAATCTTGCCTCTTTTTCCAACCCTAAGCAGAATTTTTTACCCTTTCCCTGGATTTTTCTGTAATCTATACCCTTCAGACTTTTAAAATGGCTTTAAATGGCTGCATTATTCAATCAATGATTCTCTGTCGCTCTCATTTTCCACCTGTTCTCAATAGTTTTACTATAGTTTTACTAATAGTGATTACTGCTATTTGTGCACTGCTTTTCTGTGCAACCTCCTAGAGGGAGGGATCTAAACACCTCATTTTTATGCCTTCAGCACCCTAAGAGAGCATCAATTTACTGGCTTAACAAAAACCTATTTAGCAACAATATTGAGCCTGAAGCTATATAAAATTTTAATTAAGTGAGATTATATTTCTAGACATGATTGAGAGATTCCAGTGTAACAGGGTCTTCTTGACCTCTGCAACCTTTTGCCTGCTCTAACACTGCTGTGTTTGCTCAAGTGCTATTGACACACGACTGTCCTGACACTAACTACTCCATGTATTATTTCTTTTCAAACCACCAGCCACTGTTTTCCTCTAATTCATCTTCTGCCTGGATAATATCACAGGTGGGATACATTGATGTCCCTTCATCTATGTCTTACCTTACATGAAATAGAATAAGAGGTTAAATGATCATTTACCCCAAAATGGCAAGCAGCTTCTACCTTTGACCTCCAAAACTCTGCTACACATACATGAGTTTTCTTCAACCCTTGGGTAGAAGATTCCTGGATTAAAAATGCAAATGTGCTGCCCCCTCCTCCAAAAGTTTCAGGTCTCTTTATTTGGCCCTTCATATCTTTACATATAGGAAAATAAAACAAAACAAAAATAAAATGAGCACATTAAATGCACAGCTTTTAGCACATTGCTGAGCACATAGGAGAGACTAAGCTAAAAATTGTTTATTGGTAAAACATATGCAAAAGAAGTTTTCTAACTATAAGGAATCTTGTATGTAACTAGGTACTTTATTTCACAGGCAAATCTCAAGTTGTCAGAGAATTCAAAACAACACTCAGAAAAATTCATTTTAAAAAGTCTGAGTCATGCTGAGCAGACTATAGCTGGTATTTTATGTGCTCTCATTTTGAAGTCTCTCATTTAAAAGGAATCATTCATATTTTCTCCAGAGAACATAAAGAATTTTTGTTACTTTCAATCACATGTAAATTGGTTTTATTCTTGACACTATGTCCATAATTGCAGAAGGAACGCTGAAGATCACAGTGGGATATGGATATTTCACCGGAGCATTTCATATTCACCAGATTATGTCATGTATGTACCTTGTATTTGAGAATTCATTCTACGGATGAATCTTAGAGATTACTAATTTTCATAATAAACTAAAGCTGCTTATTCACCTAAGAGAAAACAGAGAGGGAATGTGTATAATTATATTTGAATCAACAGCTGCTGTGCCCAATAAAATCTTCCCCGTCTCCAATGAAGACACCATCACTATGTTTTTGCAACTACAATAAAGTTGTTCTAAACGCAGATAATCTAAGGATCAGTCATCTTACTTTTATGTCTTTCTCCAGAGTGGTTTAAAAGAAAATGTTTCAGAAAACGTTTATAACGTTCAAATTTGTCAGTTGCTGGAAACACTGACAAAGTCCAATGTAGGCTGCTTCTAAACTCCTTGAAAACCCAAAGAAAACAACAGAACGGAAGGTCCAGTATAATTGAATTAAATGTGTCTGTGGGAACTCAAAATAAGCATGACATGTTGCCCTAACTGATAAAAAAATTTCTGGCATAAACCGCAGACAATTTGGGTGATCCTAGAAATCATTATAATCTCTCACCATCTGTCTCTTCTAATTTCTCCATTCCTAACTTCTAACTTCTGTTCCATTTTTCTCACCACAGGCCCAAAGTAAAGAGACTGCTTTGAAGGTTACAGCTGTTTCCCCACCCCTGTATGCAGACTTCCTCATTCCTAAAATAGCGATAAAAAGTAACTCTGGTCTACCAATTACTGAGATGGTTATAGAATGTCCTATTGGACTATCCTCTGGTTAAATGTTTAAAGGTCAATTAAAATGCAAATTAACACGAGACAATGAAACAATTATGGCTAGAGCATGACAAGAGAAAAAGTCAGTTTCATCCAAAAATGCAAATTTTTGGAATCATAATTAAATGTGTAGCTATTTAGATTTGACCAAAAAATTTATGGCTTAGTAAAGGAATCAGGAAACCCCAGCTAAAATTGTGCCAGATAAGGGTTTCCAGTCTGGTCAAAAAAATGTCACTTTAGAGACACCACAATTTTGGCAGTATATCTTTTAATTTCATGTCACGGAATTGATTTTCCTGAATTGTTAGATTGAGTGGGTTAATGTAGCAAAACTCTGAGTTCTTTGGGGAAAGATGGAGATCATTTGGTATAGTAATTTACTGATATGGAAGAAACATATCTCCAGATATGTTTAGAAAGGATTGCTGAATTACAAAGAGATTAGTATTTGCCAGTCTCATATGTGAGTAGGAGTGATGTCTACTAGTGGCTTTAGTAAAATGTATACATACATATAGAGCATAGGCTTATTTCACATGGCCAGTCATTTCATCTGACAGTGGCCGATGGTGGAGGTGAGTGGGAGAAAGTGAAATTAAAACAATAGAAGACCAATAGCAATAAGAGCATAACAGAAGGCACGAGGCACCAAAGAGAGACTAATATGAGAAGCAGATGATTATACATCATAACAGAATGGATATTGATTCACATTCTGAAGATCTCAGGGAGACAAAAAAATGAAGAAGGAAAAAAAGAAATTAATGATTGGTGAAAACTAAGAAATGACACACCTATTAAGAAATGACTGTGGAAGAGTCGAGAATTATTAATGGCTTGTTTATTAATATTAGTTAATATTATTTGAATCATTAATATAATCCATATTTGAATAAAGCTAGATATTCATATGAAATAACTAATGGGACAGTATGCAGACATGTAAAGCAAATGCATAATGATTTTTTAAAATGTTCTCTCCTCTATGTATTCATTGTTACAAAAAAAAAAGTACAGTCCAATAATACAAACAGACAAATGGTAAGTACTATAACAGAAGGAAAGAGGCCTGAATATTTTCTAAAGAAAAAAATGTTCTGCACTGTCCTGAAGGGATGTGAGGTAGCATCAGAAATTATTAAGATCCTGTTGCTGGGTCTCCTGCTGGTCAAAAGAGCAGCATCTTTAATGAGCAATGACCTGGACACTGACTCAACATCTTGACATGGCCAACCTCCATGAGAGGCTGATAATATTGGTTCCAATCTTGGGTATTTTCAGGGAAGTGGAAAACAAGTTAACCATCTGCCTTCCTTTAGCTGTAGTTTTAAAGCCAGGATATTCCAAAAAAAAAAAAAAGCTAACTAAATGCCACAGATTAAATATCAAACTACTAATGATATCTACTATTCAGGTAATGTAAGTATAAGATTCCATTTTCCCATAGCATTCTTTGCACAAAGTCATCAGGATCAAAAGATATTGTTTGACATTAAAAAAAATTACTTCTCTGAATTAAAAATCAAAAACATAATTAAAAGGTGAATGCCTAAACATAAAAATATCTGTTACAACATGCTGGACAAGAATAAAATCCTTATGAAAGAAAGAGATAATGTTAATCATGAAGAAAAACTTAAAATCCTAAAAAACAAATGTATGGAAGACAGATTTTTACATTGCAACCTCATTAGTCATCTAAGAAATGCAAACTAAAACAATGACATTCTATCTGTAAATAACAAAAATAAAAATTGTAAGTCTGGGGCTTCGCTGGTGGCGCAATGGTTGAGAGTCCCCCTGCCGATGCAGGGGACGCGGGTTCATGCCCTGGTCCAGGAAGATCCCACATGCCGCAGAACGGCTGGGCCCGTGAGCCATGGCCGCTGAGCCTGCGCGTCCAGAGCCTGTGCTCCGCAACGGGAGAGGCCACAACAGTGAGAAGCCCACGTACCGCAAAAAAAAAAAAAACAAAAAAAAAGAAGTGTGTTCTATGTTGTTTCAAATATATAGTGCTTTGTTTTAAGGATTACAAGTTAATCAATAACGATTCTTGGCATAGTTAAATAAAAAAGAATGACTTGTATTTAGCATACCAAATGTATCTCAGTTATAAGTATTATTTGATACCCTGAAAATGTCTGTCTTTCAGCTTTGTTTAAATGACTACTTTGCATATAGTGACGACAGGCTTTACTTAGCCATGCCTAGACTCTGCCAGGATTCTTATAATCCTCAGTTATTGTAAACCAAATTTATTTAGTCCAAAATGATATTTAGTTCTTAATGCACAGCATTATTGGAAAACAGAGAAAGTTTTATTCCCTTAATTATGTGTTTTTCTCATTAAAAGATAATACGTGTTTCTTTTAGAGGTAGTTATCTTAGCATGGAATTTCTATATGTATGTGTGGGAATGGACAAAAATACACACACACACACACACACACACACAGAGTCATTGAGTTTGACATCATACCTAATGTAAAATGTTGAATCCTGCTTTTCTAATTAGCAATTTATCATAAACATTTTCCTGTGTAACTAAAAACTGTATAATATGTCTGTATAATATGAATATATCATGATTTACTGAAAGATTCTTTCATTGTTGGACATTCCCTTATATAATACACAATTATTTTAAGGGGACATCTGTGTGCATTTTTTTTTTTTTTTTTTTTTTTGCTGTACACGGGCCTCTCACTGTTGTGGCCTCTCCCGTTGCGGAGCACAGGCTCCGGACGCGCAGGCTCCGCGGCCATGGCTCATGGGCCCAGCCGCTCCGCGGCATGTGGGATCTTCCTGGACCGGAGCACAAACCCATGTCCCCTGCATCGGCAGGCGGACTCTCAACCACTGCGCCACCAGGGAAGCCCTGTGTGCATATTTTTTATCTGCATTTTGGTTTATTTACTTAGAATAGATTCCCAGCTGTGGGACTTCTGGGTCAAAAACTCTTCCCGAATTGCTTTCTGAAAAGACAGGTTCACTGTATTCTATCAGAGATATGTAAGTATGCCTGTTTCATTGTCCACTTGCCAGACTTCTTGCCAAGAGTTTATAAGGAGCCTATAGTTCTTCCAAACAAATACAATTTTAGTGAACATTTAACTTAATTCTATAAAACACTCATAACCTTTTTTTCCCAAGGGTTAAAAAGGTTATTTTCCCCAATTCTGTAGTTTTTTAGATTTAATTACAAAGAAAAATATATGCAAAATATCTTATTTCTAAAATAGAGACATGTGCCCAGTTAGATGAATAGCTCCTATCCCCCTGCCCAGCAAAAGATATTTCTAAGACTAGTTATTATCAATGAATTTATTGACATTATTTATCAATGCCAATAAAAGTGGAAAGCCTTTAATTTCTCTCAATTCTACAACTAGTTTCCATAATCATGTTACACTGTCATTGGAACATATGAATAATTTTGAAGTGTCTCCTATTATGGTATAGACCAAAATGATAATAGGCCCTTCTTTGCTGATGTATATTGAGAAACTCTAAAGTTTCCGGATTATTTGGGGTACCATTTTGCCAGTTATCATGTCTTTCTGTTGGTCCTGTTCATTTGTAAGTGTACAAATTCCTTTTTTTTTTATTATCAGGAAAACTGATGAACTATTTCCTAAGCTATCTGCATTGAAGAGTTATTAAAAAGATTCCTGAGCGTTGACTACAAGTTTACTTAAAATGTTTTTTCTTGAAATATGGAATGGAATATCCATATTCCATTCCAAATGAGTATGGAATATCCATACTTATTTTTATTATGCAATTGTATGACAATGGGTTTACGTGATGCTTTATAAAAGATAATAACAACTAAATTCAAATACAAGATAACAAAAGAAGAATTCTCCAAGGAGAAAATTAATGATGTCAACATGCTGGAGAATTATTAAGATTAAAAAATATTACTTTAAGTAAATGATATTTGATGCTACCTCCTTTCTAAGGAAATTTCCAACTTTGGAAAAATAACTCTGAGTACTACTATCAAAATGGATCTAAAGAAAGATTTTTGGGCTTCCTTGATGACACAGTGGTTAAGATTCCACCTGCCAATGCAGGGGACACAGGTTCGAGCCCTGGCCCAGGAAGATCCCACATGCCATGGAGCAACTAAGCCCATGTGCCACAACTACTGAGCCTATGCACTATAGCCCGCAAGCCACAACTACTGAAGCATGCACACCTAGAGCCCGTGCTCCACAACAAGAGAAGCCACTGCAATGAGAAGCCTGTGCACCAAAACGAAGAGTAGCCCCCACTTGTCAAAACTGGAGAAACCCCTGGGCTTCCCTGGTGGCGCAGTGGTTGAGAGTCTGCCTGCCAATGCAGGGGACACGGGTTTGTGCCCCGGTCCAGGAAGGTCCCACATGCCGCGGAGCGGCTGGGCCCGTGAGCCATGGTCGCTGAACCTGCGTGTCCGGAGCCTGTGCTCCACAACGGGAGAGGCCACAACAGTGAGAGGCCCGTGTACTGCAAAAAACAAACAAACAAACAAACAAAAAACTAGAGAAACACCACATGCAGCAACATACACCCAACGTAGCAAAAAATAAATAAATAAAATAAAAATCTTTAAAAAAAAAAGATTTTTTAGTCCATTAAAATAATTTCTCCCCCAAATCTATAGTTGTTCAGAAATACTGTAATCTGCAGAATTTTAATTTATCACATTTACAAGTTATTTTTCATTCTTTAATGCTACCTTCATTTCCTTATTTTTATATTCACCCTGGACAACTGTTTTAAACAGTTGAAAGGTAAACTCAGAGCCACATAACTGTTTCCACTTGATTTAAAAAAAAAAAAAGTGGAATTCCCTGGTGTTCAAGTGCTTAAGAATCCACCTTCTATGCACGGGCACAGGTTTGATCCCTGGTTGGGGAACTAAGATCCTACAGGCCGCAGGGCAACTAAGCCCACACACCACAACTAGAGAGCCCATGTGCCATAATTAGACAGCTTGCATGCCGCTACTGAGCCCACGTGCTCTGGAGCCCGTGAGCCGCAAAAAAGATGGCACATGACAAAACAAAGATCCCAAGTGCCACAACTAAGACCCAACGCAGCCAAATTAATCAATCAATTAATTTTTTTAAGGAATTTTGCTCTTTTTTAAATTTTTATTTATTTATTTATTTATTCATTTATTTATGGCTGTGTTGACTCTTCGTTTCTGTGTGAGGGTTTTCTCTAGTTGCGGCAAGTAGGGGCCACTCCTCATTGCGGTGCACGGGCCTCTCACTATCGCGGCCCCCCGCTGCGGAGCACAGGCTCCAGAAGCGCAGGCTCAGTATTTGTGGCTCACGGGGCTAGCCACTCCATGGCATGCGGGATCCTCCCAGACCAGGGCTCAAACCCGCATCCCCTGCATTGGCAGGCAGACTCTCAACCACTGCGCCACCAGGGAAGCCCCAATTAATTATTTTTTTAAATAAACTGACCTATAAGTAAATAATAGGCACATTAATAAATATGCCCTGAATTATCAAAAATATTATATAATTTTGGTTCTTAGGCAAATAGGAATTTTAAAATGCTGTCACATTTTCATCATTATTTAAAGGTTCATCTAAGTTCTCAAAAGCTGAAATTTATTCACTCCTAAATATATTTATAAAGAATATATTTAGGAGTGAATAACTTTCAGTTTTTGATGCAAAAATCCTCAACAAAATACTAGCAAACAGACTCCAACAGCACATTAAAATGATCATACACCATGATCAAGTGGGGTTTATCCCAGGAATATAAGGATTCTTCAATATATGCAAATCAATCAATGTGATAAACCATATTAACAAACTGGAGGAGAAAAACCATACAATCATCTCAATAGAGGCAGAAAAAGCTTTCGAAAAAATTCACCACCCATTTATGATAACACCCCTGCAAAAAGTAGGCATAGAGGGAACTTACCTCAACATAAGAAAGGTCATATATGACAAACCCACAGCCAACATCATTCTCAATGGTGAAAAACTGAAATAATTTTCTCTAAGATCAGGAACAAGACAAGGTTGTCCACTCTCACCACTATCATTCAACATAATTGTGGAAGTTTTAGCCACAGCAATCAGAGAAGAAAAAGAAATAAAAGGAATACAAATTGGAAAAGAAGAAGTAAAGCTGTCACTGTTTGCAGATGACATGATACTATACATAGAGAATCCTAAAGATGCTACCAGAAAACTACTAGAGCTAATCAATGAATTTGGTAAAGTTGCAGGATACCAAATTAATGCACAGAAATCTCTTGCATTCCTATACACTAATGATGAAAAATCTGAAAAAGAAATTAAGGAAACTCTCCCATTTACCACTGCAACAAAAAGAATAAAATACCTAGGAATAAACCTACCTAAGGGGACAAAAACCTGTATGCAAAAAAATATAAGACACCGATGAAAGAAATTAAAGATGATACAAACAGATGGACAGATATGCCATGTTCTTGGATTGGAAGAATCAACATTGTGAAAATGACTATACTACCCAAAGCAATCTACAGATTCAATGCAATCCCTATCATACTACCACTGGCATTTTTCACAGAACTAGAACAATAAATTTCACAATTTGTATGGAAACACAAAAGACCCCGAATAGCCAAAGCAATCTTGAGAAAGAAAAATGGAGCTGGAGGAATCCGGCTTCTGGACTTCAAACTATACTACAAAGCTACAGTAATCAAGACAGTATGGTACTGGCACAAAAACAGAAATATAGATAAATGGAACAGGATAGAAAGCCCAGAGATAATCCCACGCAAATATTATTTTCAATAAAGGAGTCAAAAATATACAATGGAGAAAAGACAGCCTCTTCAATAAGTGGTGCTGGGAAAATTGTACAGCTACATGTAAAAGAATGAAATTAGAACACTCACCAACACCATACACAAAAATAAACTCAAAATCAATTAAAGACCTAAATGTAAGGCCTGACACTATAAAACTCTTAGTGGAAAACATAGGCAGAACACTCTATGACATAAATCACAGCAAGATCCTTTTTGACCCACCTCTTAGAGAAATGGAAATAAAAAATAAAAATAAACAAATGGGATCTAATAAAAGTTAAAGCTTTTGCACAGCAAAGGAAACCATAAACATGAGGAAAAGACAACCCTCAGAATGGGAGAAAATATTTGCAAATGAAGCAGCTGACAAAGGATTAATCTCCAAAATTTACAAGCAGCTCATGCAGCTCAATATCAAAAAAACTAACAACCCAATCCAAAAATGGGCAGAAGACCTAAATAGACATGTCTCCAAAGAAGACGTACAGATTGCCAACAAACACATGAAAGAATGCTCAACATCATTAATCATTAGAGAAATGCAACTCAAAACTACAATGAGGTATAACCTCACACCAGTCAGAATGGCCATCATCAAAAAGTCTACAAACAATAAATGCTGGAGAGGGTGTGGAGAAAAGGGAACACTTTTGCACTGTTGGTGGGAATGTACATGGATACAGCCACTATGGAGAACAGTATGGAGATTCATTCAAAAACTAAAAATAGAAATACCATACAACTCAGCAATCCCACTACTGGGCATACACCCTGAGAAAACCATAATTCAAAAAGAGTCATGTACCACAATGTTCACTGCAGCTCTATTTACAACAGCCAGGACATGGAAGCAACCTAAGTGTCCATTGACAGATGAATGGATAAAGAAGATGTGGCACATATATACAATGGAATATTACTCAGCCATAAAAAGAAACGAAATTGAGTTATTTGTAGTGAGGTGGATGGACCTAGAGTCTGTCATACAGACTGAAGTAAGTCAGAAAGAGAAAAACAAATACTGTATGCTAACATATATATATGGAATCAAAAAAAAAAATGGTTCTGAAGAACCTAGGGGCGTGACAGGAATAAATATGCAGACATAGAGAATGGACTCGAGGACGCAGGGAGGGGGAAGTGTAAGCTGGGACAAAGTGAGAGAAGGGCATGGACTTATATATACTACCAAATATAAAATAGATAGCTAGTGGGAAGCAGCTGCATAGCACAGGGAGATCAGCTTCGTGCTTTGTGACCACCTAGAGGGGTGAGATAGGGAGGGTGGGAGGGAGAGGCAAGAGGGAGGAGATATGGGGATATATGTATATGTATAGGTGATTCACTTTGTTATAAAGCAGAAACTAACATATCATTGTAAAGCAATTATACTCCAATAAAGATGTTTTTTAAAAAAAAAGGCTTTGCTGAAAGCTTTCAGGGAGTTCAACGTTTTTAAGGCATGAGCCACCCGTCTCCTTGCATGGCCCTGCAATAAACTTTTCTCTGCTGCAAACTCTGAAAAAAAAAAAAATATATATATATATATATATATATATATATATATATATTTAAAAGGCAAATTTGAATCAAAGCCAACAAGAATATACTTTATAAAATTAGAATTATTTTTCTATCCTGTGCAACTACTAGTACTGACATTTCTAAATGTTCAGGTAAATTTAATTTAGGAAATTCATAAATCCTAATAGTACAATTTTGGCAAATAGATACACCCACGCAACACATACTTTTATGATGATATAAAACATTTCCATCATCCTAGAAAGTTCTCTCATGTCTCTTTCTAGTTAATCTTCCTTCATAGAGACAATTATCATTTTTTAACCTGCATTAGTTTTGTTCTAGAACGTCCTATAAATGGAATTATATATGAGGTATTCTTTTCATTTTGGTTCTTTTGCTCAGCATTATGTTTGTGACAGTCATTCATGTTGTTGCATGGATCAGTAGTTCACTCATTTTTATTGATGGGTAGTATTCCATTGTATAACTATACCAACGTTTGTTTATTCATTCTCCTGTTGATAAATACGTGAGTTGTCTCTGGTTTGAGGATATTGTGAATAGAGCTGCTATGAACATTCTAAACAAGTCTTCATGTGTATATAAATGTGTATTTCTTCTAGATAAATAACCACAGTAGAATTACTGGGCCAAAGGGTAGGTTTATGCAACTTTATTTTTTTTATTGCAAAACCCTTTTCCAAAGTACTTATAACATTTAATATTCCTATCAGCAACATACAAGAGTTCAGTGACTCCGATTCTCACCAATATTTGGTGATGTCATTAGTTTTAAATTGTGATCCTAGTGGGTGTCTAGTAGTATCACATTGTGGTTGTAAATGCATTTCCCTGAAGACTAAAAATATTGAACAGAATTTACTGTATTCACCAGCCATTCATACATGTACCTTTGTAAAGTGTCCATTGAAGTATTTTGCCCATGTTTATTAAGATTTTTATTTTCCTTATTGAGTATAAAGTTCTTTATATGATACTTATTCAAGTCCATTGTCAGATAAGTTTTACAAATATTTTCATCCCATAACTGGCTTGCATACTCAGGTACTTAATTATGTCTTCTGATGAGCAGTCTAATTTATCAGTTTTTATGGATATTATTTTCTACATCTTATAAAGAAATATTGGCCAACTACAGTCTTAGTTCAGGCTGCTCTAACAAAATACCATAGACTGGGTAGCTTATAAACAACATAAATATATTTCTCACAGTTTTGTAATCTGGGAAGTCCAAAATTAAGGTATCAGAAGACTCAGTGTCTGGTAAGGTCCTGCTTCCTCTTTCACAAGCAGCCATCTCTTGCTGTGTCCTTACATGAGAGAAAGGGAGAATTCTGATCTCTTCAGTCCCTTAGAAGGGCATTAATTCCATTTATGAGGGCTCCACCCTCATGACCTAATCACTTCCCAAAGGCCCCATCTCCTAATGTCATCACATTGGGAGTTATACTTTAATATACCAATTTTGGGAGGACTCAAACATCCAGTCCATCACAACCACGAACTTGAAAAACATTATTCCATATTTTCTTCTAGTAGTGTTGGAGTTTTAGTTTTTACTTTATGTCTGTTATCCATTATGTATTAATTTTTGTTTCTCATGTGAAGTAGAAGCAGAGAATTATTTTTTTCCATATGGAAATCAAGTAGTTCCAACACCATTTGTTAATGAGACTCTCCACTCCCCCATTTAATTGCTTTGTTATCTTGAAAAAATCATTTACTATATAAACATGAGCCTATTTCTGGACTTTATTGTTCTCTTTATTTCTCTATCCTTATGCTAAAATCTCCTCATGCTAAAAAGTTTATCATCTTGATTACTGTATTTTTATAGGAAGTCTAGAGTCAAGTAGAACTGTTCTTTTTCAATATTTTTCAAAATTGGATTACTCTAGATTCTTTGCTTTTACATATAAATTTTAGAGTGTTTGTCAATTCCTATGATATAAAAGCATGCTGAGATGAAGATTAAAATCAATTTGAATCTATAGAAGATGTGGTAGATAGATATATAGATATATATATTAACATGGATGAACCTAGAGAATATTATGCTTAGTGAAATAAGTCAGACAGAGAAAGACGAACACTCTATGATATCATCTATATGTGGAATCTAAAAAAGAATACAAGTGAATGTATATGCAAAACAGAAAAATACTCACAGATGTAGAAAACAAACTTGTGGTTACCAAAGGGGAGAGGGAAGAGGGGCAGGGACAAATTAGGGGTATGGGATTAACAGATATAAACTACTATGTATAAAATAGACAGGCAACAAGGATATATTGTATAGCACAGAGAATTATAACCATTTTCTTGTAATAACTTAGAGTACAATCTACAAAAATACTGAATCACTATGCTATTAACCTGAAAATAATATAATATTATAAATCAACTATACTTCAATAAAAATTAAATTAAATTACATTAAAAATTTTTTAAATAAAGTAATGAAAGCTACAAGCATGGAGAAATAAGAATCATTAGAGAATTTTCTAAGATTCACTATGAATAGAACTGGTTAACATAGATGGGGGAAAAGTATTATAGAACTTAAAATGTGAAAGAAAAATAAGCAGTTAGATGGAAATTAATATGTCTAGAAGTGTATTACAGTGTCCAAATACATTATAAATCTGGTCATCATCTCAACTTCATCACCAAAATGGTGTTTTTAACTACTCAATCTCCTGGGGAAGTTACTTTCCATGAGATTGTACCTCCAATTACATAATAAAAATACAGTTCCTGGGCCTCCCTGGTGGCGCAGTGGTTGAGAGTCCGCCTGCCGATGCAGGGGATACGGGTTCGTGCCCCGATCTGGGAGGATCCCATATGCCGCGGAGCGGCTGGGCCCGTGAGCCATGGCCGCTGGGCCTGCGCGTCCGGAGCCTGTGCTCCCAGCGGGAGAGGCCACAGCAGTGAGAGGCCCGCATACCGCAAAAAAAGGAAAAAAAAAAAAAAAAAATACAGTTCCAATTACTGAAATAATCTTTATAATAAAATTTCTGGTATTATTCTATAACCAAAGGTCAGTATGTTCACCTTCTTATAAGCCAAAGCATTTTTATATATAGGAGAGAATTTCTATTCTATGACACTTATATAGGAAATGCCAATATTTTATTGTGAAAATTTTAACACAATATAGCTTCAACACAAGCTTAATTTGGCATATCCAAAGAAAAAACATTTTCAAGATGCTCCAAGTGTGGAGCCCACTCCAGCTGTAAATGACTCATTTTTATGGATGTGATTAACATACTGCCAGTGCACTTAGCTCTAGAGTAGGATATTCAGCTAGTTCAAATGTACATTCAAAATAATGTATTCCTAGAGTATCAAGTTCTTTTTGTACTTACATTCCAGATAATTCCTCTATTTGAGTAAAAACTATGAATTCTTTATTCAGCCATGGTTTATATGTTGTCTGACAATTATTTTTATCTCTCTTCAAATCAATAAACATCTACCAGTAAAATAAAAGCAGATTATAGGCAGAATCTCAATTAACTGATCAGGTACAGAAAATTCATTTGCATTAAGTGTGTTAATTTTCCTTAATGTCTCCTGTTTATGACTAACTGCCTGCCATTCAACTACCATAAATGTATGTATCTAAAAGATCAGAGAAGCTATCTACCTTCATAAGCATTTAGAAGAGGAAAAATCTTTCTACTTGTTTCAAAATGAGGTATAAACACATTTCTAAAATAATTTTAAACAAATTTATTCCTCTGAAACTTGATTTTGAAAAAAATACACAACTGAAAATTATACATAGAGAATACATAAATCATAACTATGGAAGAACAATGACTATATCTAGATACATAATTAGGTCACTGTTTTGAAAATGCAACTGCACACTCAAACAGACATTCACTAACCTCCACCATTTTCCCTCCCACTCCAACCCTTCAACATCTTCCTGTGTTTTTCATGTCAATTTTAACTCCCATATCATTTTCCCCTCTATTAAGAACAATTTGTTGAATGGTTTCATTTCTTTAACACATGCAACTCAATTATGCTTTCCTGTTAATGTATATAAGAATGAGGCTGATTTATGCAGATTATCTGACCCTTCATTTTCTACTTATGTGACCTTTGCAAGTCAATGGCATAAAGGAAATTCTTGTTCTCCAGTTGTATCATCTATCACGATTAGAAAAATATAATAGATGAAAGATATTTGAAATATATTACAGTGGACTCTAACCCAATGTAATTCTGTTACATTTTAACAGTCATTATTGAACTTTTAGGGCTCTCTCTTACTCTTTTGAGGTATTCTTACATCAAAAAAGGAAAGGAAGAATAGACACTATTTTTGAATTTATATATATATATATTATATATATATATTATATATATATATAATATATATATATTATATATATATAATATATATATATTATATATATATAATATATATATATTATATTATATATATTATATAATATATATATATATATTATATATATATATTATATAATATATATATATATTTTTTCGGTACGCAGGCCTCTCACTGTGGCCTCTCCCATTGTGGAGCACAGGCTCCAGACGCACAGGCTCAGCGGCCATGGCTCACAGGCCTAGCTGCTCCGCGGCATGTGGGATCTTCCCGGACCAGGGCACAAACCCGCGTCCCCTGCATCGGTAGGCGGACTCTCAACCACCACGCCACCAGGGAAGCCCTGAATTTATATTTTAATATTACACCAGAATTGTGTCTTAATTCCAAGTAGGGACAAAGATTTAAAAATTTAATTATTATCATACAACCTTTAAATAAAAGTAAAATTCCTTTTTTTTCCTCTCAGCTTCCTGATAGGAGGTTCAGGTTCAAATAGCTTCTGGCTAGCACCCTTCAATGCTGCTCTTCTCAGCTTATCACTAAAACCACTGAAGACACCTTTTAAAACCAAACTAACAGACAACCAATTCCATAATCTAGAAGGAATAGATAGATTCTAACTTTGAAAACCCTAAAGGGAATTTAGTAATACCATGGCATATCAAATTTTCACTTCCGATCACCGGCTCATAGACATAGAAAATTAAGAATACATCCTTCTTTTCTTTATGAGAAGAGAGGCACCCAGAGTTCTCAGCTTTGGGAATTATTCTGTGAGGCAAATATTTTTTCTCTCACCATTCTATCATCTTTAAGAGAAAAAAAAATGAACAGAAAGTAGGGAGGAGAGGTCTGCAGTACATGTTCTAAAAAGATTAGCCTGCATAGGTAAAACCTTTGGTGGATGAGGTGGAAAGGACAGGTGAATGGGGCACAGAAGAATAACCCTGGTTGGAGGGGAATTACAGGTGTCATGTAAAACTTCTCCTTAGAGTAACAAAGAATCAGGCTATGGAAGTTGAAAGAAGAGCAAATTACAACTGACGGGAGGTATCTTAAATAAAAACAGTCAGAGAATGCTAATTGAAACAGAAACAATGTCCACTAAACTATAAACTTAACATTGAAGTTTGCATCACCATTACTGTAGAAAACGTAGAAAAGGAGCTGGAGCAAGGAAAATCTACTCAATCTGTGTATTCTTGTGGCATTACTTAAAATCAAGTAGAAAAAAAACTATTTAAACATATAACAAGGGAAAGAGAACTGTGTTCTGAAACTTCAGAGCAAACTTCTGAAAATTTTCTAACTGCAGAATTCAATAGAAAATTTCAGAAAACAATTTGTCATCTTCATTTTGAACAAAGAAATATGGTCTCTAGGAAAAGGAAACTGGATGAAATCAAGAGGATCCCAGGCAGATTAAAAAGACAAAAGGGGGCTTCCCTGGTGGCGCAGTGGTTGAGAGTCAGCGTGCCGATTCAGGGGACACGGGTTCGTGCCCCAGTCTGGGAAGATCCCACATGCCGCGGAGCGGCTGGGCCTGTGAGCCATGGCTGCTGAGCCTGTGCGTCCGGAGCCTGTGCTCCGCGACGGGAGAGGCCGCAGCAGTGAGAGGCCAGCGTACCGCAAAAAAAAAAAAAAAAAAGACAAAAGGGTAACATGAAAAGAGAAAGGATTATTTTAAAAAAGAAAGATTACAGGGCTTCCCTGGTGGCGCAGTGGTTGAGAGCCTGCCTGCCAATGTAGGGGACGCGGGTTTGTGCCCCGGTCCGGGAAGATCCCACATGCTGAGGAGTGGCTGGACCCGTGAGCCATGGCTGCTGGGCCTGCGTGCCCAGAGCCTGTGCTCCGCAACAGGAGAGGCCACAACACTGAGAGACCCACGTACCACAGAAAAAATAAATAAATAAATAAATAAACAAACAAATAAATAAATATAAATAAAAAAGAAAGATTACAAAGAAATTAAAAACAGAGTAGAAGAATTAATTGATACTGAAGGTGATGGTTTTAAGCATTATTTAACTGTTCTATAAGATCTCATAGGTAGAAAGAAAAAGGAAAATATGATAGAGAAGGGGTAAAAAAATAAAGAGTAACATTAACATACAGTTAATCAGTGTTTTCTGGAGGAGAGCCCAGAGAAATGGAACAGAAACAATACTCAAAAATATACTTAAATCCTTTGTCAGTTACTTCATTTGCAAATATTTTCTCCCATTCTGAGGGTTGTCTTTTCATCTTGTTTATACTGTCCTTTGCTGTGCAAAAGCTTTTAAGTTTCATTAGGTCCCATTTGTTTATTTTTGGTTTTATGTCCATTTCTCTAGGAGGTGGGTCATGCAGCTCAATATCAAAAAAACAAAAAACCCAATCCAAAAATGGGCAGAAGACCTAAATAGACATTTCTCCAAAGAAGACGTACAGATTGCCAACAAACACATGAAAGAATGCTCAACATCATTAATCATTAGAGAAATGCAAATCGAAACTACAATGAGGTATCACCTCACACCAGTCAGAATGGCCATCATCAAAAAATCTACAAACAATAAATGCTAGAAAGGGTGTGGAGAAAAGGGAACCCTCTTGCACTGTTGGTGGGAATGTAAATTGATACAGCCACTATGGAGAACAGTATGGAGGCTCCTTCAAAAACTAAAAATAGAACTACCATACGACCCAGCAATCCCACTACTGGGCATATACCCTGAGCAAACCATAATTCAAAAAGAGTCATGTACCAAAATGTTCATTGCAGCTCTATTTACAATAGCCAGGACATGGAAGCAACCTAAGTGTCCATCAACAGATGAATGGATAAAGAAGATGTGGCACATATATACAATGGAATATTACTCAGCCATAAAAAGAAACGAAATTGAGTTATTTGTAGTGAGGTGGATAGACCTAGAGACTGTGATACAGAGTGAAGTAAGTCAGAAAGAGAAAAACAAATACCATATGCTAACACATATATATGGAATCTTAAAAAAAATGGTCATGAAGAACCTAGGAGCAGGACAGGAATAAAGACACAGAACTGTTAGAGAATGGACTGAGGACACGGGGAGGGGGAAGGGTAAGTTGGGACAAAGTGAGAGAGTGACATGGACATATATACACTACCAAATGTAAAATAGATAGCTAGTGGGAAGCAGCTGCATAGCATAGGGAGTCCAGCTTGGTGCTTTGTGACCACCTGGAGAGGTGGGAAAAGGAATGTGGGTGGGAGGGAGATGCAAGAGGGAGGAGATATGAGGATATATGTATATGTATAGCTGATTCACTTTGTTATAAAGCAGAAACTAACACACCAATGTAAAACAATTATACTCCAATAAAGATGTTTAAAATATATATATATATATATATATATATATATATATATATATATATACTTAAAGAAAACTTTCCTAAACTCAGAAAGAGGAGTTTCATGCATCCAGGAAAAAGATAAATGAGTAAAGACCTACTTTAGAGTAAAGTCTCTATTTTCCACTTCTTCTCAATTATAGTTTCCTTTTTCTTTCTCCCTATGATATCTTAAAGAACAGTTTAAAATGTTTAAAATCACCACCTTTGGTATCATTTTATTTGTCTAGTCTATTTTTAGTTTATTTGTAATCTTTCTTTTTTAATATCCTTTTATCTTTCATATCTAAGTTTAATATAAATGAGTAAAGACCTAAACCTTACCATTTTTTAAACTAGTGAATAAAGAAGAAAATCTGTAACATTTCAAGCAAGATTAAAAATCCTTACCTACCAAAGAAATTTAAAATATGTTAGTTTTGGTGACATCATCAACAAGGCTGAATAAGAGTTTTCTATCATCCTCCCCCAAAAGAACAACAATTTTGACAGTAACCCAGGAATGGGAGAGCTCTTTTGGAAGTCCAGGATTTCATTGGGGAAGTTCCAGCAAAGAGCTGGAGCAAAAAAAAGAAAAAATTGAGTTTGGACGCATTGAAGACAATAAGTGAAACAGTTTCAGTTTACCCACATCACCCATCTCCCAACAATCAGTGAGCGCACCTCTGTGTCAAGAGAGACCTTCTCAGCTATGATTTCTCCCACAGGGGAAAGTGAGAATGTGTGAGTGAGCACCTTCTCTCCCCAACTATGCAGGATACTGCCGAAGTGACCCCTTTCTCACCCCATTCAGAATAATCAGATATGAACTGCACCACTCGGGGGCAGTGGGAAGCTGGGAGATTGGAATGATGAGTACAGTCTCAGATTGGAATGTATCAGAGGGACATAGATCCTACTAACCACTTCACAGACTCCATCAGGAAACTGCCATAAGCTGCTGGGAATACCTTGCCTGCAAATTCTCCCAACTGACCCACCAGATCCCCAGTGCTCCACAAACCCAACCCACACACTCCATCCCAAGACCAGCTTACTGTGTGTGTCCCTAGGTTAAGGGTGGTGAGAGTGAGCCTTTACAGACAGCTAGTTAGCATGGTAGAAAGCTAGCCTGACTGCAGGATTCTGAGAAAATACACAAACCTGAGCATTCAGCACCAACATAAACAAAGCAAATAGGAAGCTGTCAGTACATGGCCTCCTTTTGCAGAATTGGGAGAAGGCATGCAACCTTAAGAATTTCCTCATAAGAGGGAACAAGAAATTTGGAGAAGGCACATCCATAGAAAAGATCTGAGAAAACCTCGGAATTCCTACCAGGGCTGAAGGGAAGAATTTCTCTGCTGAAGCCAGTCAGTAAACACTGGAGGAGGTAACTCCTTCTTCAAATGAAAAGACAGCAATACCAGACTTCAAGGAACATGAAAAATCAAGAAAATATGACACCATCAAAGGAACACAATAAGTTTTCAGTAACGGACCACAAAGAAATATAGATCTGCAATTTACCTAATAAAGAATTTAAAATAGTTGTTTTAAAGAAGCTCAGGGAGCTACAAGAAAACACAGAAAGATAACTGAACAAGAATCAGGAAAATAATACACACACAAAATTAGAAGTTTAACAGAGATATATAAATCATAAAAAGAACCAAACAAATTCTGGAGCTGAATAATACAATGATTGAAATGAAAAAAAAAAAAAGACAGTAACAACAGCAGAATCTGTGAGGTAGAAGACAGATCATTTGAAATTATCCAGTCAAAAACAAAAAAAAAAGAAAGAAAGAAAGAAAAGAGGACAAAAAAAGTGAAGTGTCCATCAACAGATGAATGGATAAAGAAGATGTGCCACATATATACAACGGAATATTACTCAGCCATAAAAAGAAACGAAATTGAGTTATTTGTAGTGAGGTAGATGGACATACAGTCTGTCATACAGAGTGAAGTAAGTCAGAAAGAGAAAAACAAATCCTGTATTCTAACACATACATATGGAATCTAAAAAAAGAAAAATGGTTCTGAAAAACCTAGGGGCAGGACAGGAATAAAGACACAGATGTAGAGAATGGACTTGACACGGGAAGGGGGAAGGGTAAGGTGGGACAAAGTAAGAGAGTGGCATGGACATATATACACTACCAAATGTAAAATAGATAGCTAGTGGGAAGCAGCCGCATAGCACAGGGAGATTAGCTTGGTGTTTTGTGTCCATCTACAGGGGTGGGATAGGGAGGGTGGGAGGGAGATGCAAGAGGGAGGAGATATGGGGATACATGTATATGTATAGCTGATTCACTTTGTTATACAGCAGAAACTAACACACGATTGTAAAGCAATTATACTCCAATAAAGTTGTTTTAAAAATAAATAAATAAAATACAAAAAAAAAGAAAGCCTATATGATCCACAAAATGCCATTAAGAGAAACAATGTAAGTTATCAGTTTAAAACAGGCTGTTATATCTATAAGATGTTTTATGTACATCTCATAAAGCACAAAGCAATTACCTACAGTAGATACACAAAATTAAAAAAGAAGGGAATAAAACATACAACTTCAGAAAATCAACAATTCACAAAGGAAAACAGCAAGAGAGGAAGAAAGATACAGGAAACTATAAAACAACCAGAAAACTATTAATAATGGCATTAGTAGGTCCTCGCCTATCAATAATTACTTCAAATGTAAATGAATTAAATTCTCTAATCAAAAGGCATTGAATCACTGAATAGATTAAAAAAAAAATAAGACCTAACTGTATGCCGCCTATTAGAGACTAATTTCAGTTTCAGGTACAAAAGTGAAAGGACAGAAAGGCTCAAAGTGAAAAAGTTATTCCATGCAAAAGGAAACCAAATAAAGTGGGGGTAACTATACTTATATCAGAAAAAAGAAACTTTAAGTCAAAAACTATTATAAGAGACAAAGAAGGTCATCACATAATGATAAAGGGGTTGATTCATCAAGAGAATGTAGCAACTGTAAATCTATATGCACCCAACATTGGAGCATCTAAACGTGTTAAGCAAATCTAACAGATCTGAAGGGAGAAATAGACAATAACACAATAACAGCCTAGGGTTTCAATATCCCACTTTCAACAATGGATAG
The DNA here is from genome assembly GCF_025265405.1 of Mesoplodon densirostris. Taxonomy (NCBI): domain Eukaryota; kingdom Metazoa; phylum Chordata; class Mammalia; order Artiodactyla; family Ziphiidae; genus Mesoplodon; species Mesoplodon densirostris. Next base: position 48,508,860 of record NC_082663.1, read on the forward strand.
ATCATCCAGACAGAAAATCAATAAGGAAACAGCAGACTGGAAAAACACTATAGGTCAAATGGACCCAACAGACATATACAAAACATTCCATCCAACAGCAGCAGAATACACATTCTTTTTTTTTCCCCTGGGGTCTCAGTTGTGATTTATTATCCTGGCTCACAGGATACACTTCCTAAGAAATTACATTGATACAATAATTGTCACAATATAGAGTCTAGATTTCTCAATGAGTCATAACTCTTTGCTGCCTAGGAATAATAGTCACATTTCAAACAAGATTTACAAGACTGTCGGATGTTTGGTTACCATGTTTTTTATAAATTTAAAGTACAAACAAACAAAAACAGACTATGTGCATCCCTCCAGGATCTGAAATGCAAATCTCAATATACTTTCCTATAATTATGTCTGAAGGGGGAAATTTCCCTCCAAATTTTAGAAGCTGATTAGGTTTTACCAGGCAATTTAAAGTCCAGTTCCTCTACCCAGCAGTCACACATATATCTATTTTTAAGATGGCTTCCCATTACAATGATAGACCTGTAAGATTCCTTTCTACACTACCTCTGAGAAGTTTCACATAGCTTCGAAAATAAAGTAAAAATAAAATCATTTCCACAATTCTACAATTTAATTTTCAAATTGTGACTAGAATAGAGGTTAAATACATTGAAATACCAACCAAAACTGGTTTTAGTAAACTGAAAGTAAATGACCATCCTATATATTGCAAGGTTTTATTTGTTTTAAGTCTGAAAATGTATTATAAGGGTTATTAGCAGTAAATAAAGTATAGAGGTAGAGAGAATACACATTCTTATTAAGCACACATGGAACATTCTCCAGGATAGATCATATGTTAAGGCACAAAACAAGACTTAGCAAATATAAGAGGATTAAATCATACCAAGTATCATTTCCAACTACAATGGCATAAAACTAAAAATCAATAACAGAAGAAAAACTGAAAAGATCACAAATATGTGGAAGTTAAATGACACATGCCTATATAACCAATGAATTAAAGAAGAAATCAAAAGGGAAATCAAAAAATATCTCCAAACAAAAGAAAATGAAAACACAACATACCAAAACATATGGGATATAGCAAAAGCAGTTCTAAGAGAGAAGCTTATAGCAATAAAGGCCTACATTAAGAAATAAGAATGTTCTCAAACAACATAGTTTTACACCTCAAGGAATTAGAAAAAGAAGAACAAACTAACCCAAAGTCAGTGGAAGACATAAAAAAGGTCAGAAAAGAAACAAATGAATAGAGACCAGAAAAACAATATAAAATATCAATGAAACTAAGAGCTGTTTTTTTAAAAGACAAACAAAATTGACAAACATTTAGCTGGACTAAGAAAAGGAGATAATGTTCAAATATATAAAATCAGAAATGAAAGTGGAGACATTATAACTGATACCACAGATACAAAGGATCATACAAAACTACCATGAACAATTATACACCAACAAATTGTATACCCTAGAAGAAACATATAAATTCCTAGAAACACAAAACCTACCAAAACTAAGTCATGAAGAAATAGAAAACCAGAAGAGAAAAATAATGAATAAGGAGGATAAATTAGTAATCCAAAACCTCTCAACAAAGAAAAATCCAGGACAATACGGTTTTATTGATGAATTCTACCAAATATTTAAAGAGGAATTAATTCCAATCCTTCTCAAACTCTCCCAAAAAATTGAAGAGGAGAAAACACTCCCAATCTCATTTTACTAGGCAAGCATTATCCTAATACCAAAGTCAAATAAGAACACTATAAGAAGATAAAATTACAGGCCATAATCCTAATGAATTTGATATAAAAATTCTTAAAATACCAACAAACCAGATTCAGTAGCATATTAAAAGGATCATACACCATGATCAAGTGGGATTTATTCCAGTGGTGCAAAGACAGTCAACATCTGCAAATCAGTGTGATACACATCAACAAAATGAAGGATAAAAATCATATAATCATCCCAATAGATGTAGAAAAATTCAACAGACTTTCATAATAAAAACTCTGAACAGAATGGATATAGAAGGAATATACCTCAACATAATAAAGCTCACATATAACAAGCTCACAGCTAACATGATACTGAATGTTGAAAGGTGGAAATTGTTTCCTCTGAGATCAGGAAAAAAACAAGTGTGCCCACTTCCACTACTTCTATTCTTCAATGTTCTAAAGTCCTAGTCAGAGCCATTAGGGAAGAAAAAAATAAACAAAAGGCATTCAAATTGGAAAGGAAGAAGTAAAATTTTCTCTGTTTTCAGATGACATAATCTTATATATAGAAAATCCAAAAACTCTGCGAATAACTATTAGAACTGACAAATAAATTCAGCAAAATTTCAGAATACAAACAACATACAAAAATAAGTTGTGATTGTATACACTAATAATGAACTAATGAAGAAAGAAATAAAATAACACAGTCCCATTTAAAATAGCATCAAAGGGCCTCCCTGGTGGCGCAGTGGTTGAGAGTCCGCCTGCCGATGCAGGGGACACGGGTTCGTGCCCCGATCCCGGAGGATCCCACATGCCGCGGAGCGGCTGGGCCCGCGAGCCATGGCCGCGGAGCCTGTGTGTCCGGAGCCTGTGCTCCGCAACGGGAGAGGCCACAGCAGTGAGAGGCCTGCGTACAGCAAAATAAATAAATAAATAAATAAAAAATAAAATAGCATCAAAAACAATAATATACTTAGGAATAAAGTTAATCAGTGAGGTGAAAGATCTATATACTGAAAACTATAAAACAATGATGAAGGAAATTGAAGTGAAAAAATTATTTGAAAATTCAAAAAAAGTATTTCTGTTAAAATGTCAATGTTACAGTCACCTATAGATTTACTGAAATCTCTATCAAAATACTAATGTTACTGCTTAAAAAAAGAGAAAACTTTGTATGAAACCACAAAAGGCTCCAAATAGCTACAGCAATTCTGAGAAACAAGAACAAAGCTGGAGGCATCACGCTTCCTGATTTCAACCTATATTACAAAGCTATACTAATCAAAGTAGTATGCTACTAACATAAAAACAGGTACAAAGACAAATGGAAAAGAATTGAAAACTGATAAATAAAACCATGCATATTGATTAACTAATATTTGATAAGGGAGCCAAGAATACTCAATGAGGAAAGGACTATCTCTTTAATAAATGGTGCTGGGAAAACAGGTACACACAAAAGAATGAAACTCTACCACTATCTTACCCCATTCAAAAAAAAATAAACTCAAAATGGATTAAAGACTTAAAAGTAACACCTGAAACTATAAAATTCCTAGAAAAAAATTAGGGAAAATTCTCCTTAACATTGATTTTGGCAATGACTGTTTTGGATACAACAGCAAAAGCACAAGTAGCAAAAGCAAAAATCAACAAGTGAGACTACATCAAACTAAAAAACTTCAGCACAGCAAAAGACACCACTGACAAAATGAAAAGGCAACATATGGAAAAGGAGAAAATATTTGTAATCCTTATATCTGATAAGGGGTTAATATCTAAAATATATAAAGATCTCATATAACTCAATAGCAAAAAATAATAATAACCCAATTAAAAAATGGGCAGAGGACTTAAATATACATTTTTTCCAAAGAAGATATACAAGTGGCCAACAGGTACATTCACGTTACTAATCATCAGGGAAATTCAAATCAAAATCACAATGAGATATCACCTTAAATTTGTTAAAGTGTCTACTATTTAAAAGAAAAACAAGTGATAACAAATGCTGGTGAAAATGCAGAGAAGAGGGAACAGTTGTGCACTGTTGATGGGAATGTAAACTGGTACAGACACTATGGAAAACAGTATGGAGGTTCCTCAAAAAATTTAAAATGAACTACAAAATGATCCAGAAATCCCACTTCTGAGTATATATCCAAAGGAAATGAAATCATTATCTTGAAAATATATCTGTACCATGTTATTGCAATATTATTCATGATAACCAAGGTTTGAAAACAACCTAAGTGTCCATTGACAAATGGATAAAGAAAATGTGATACACACAGACACACACACACACACACAGAGGAATATTTTTCAGCCTTAAAAAAAAGGAAATCCTGCTATTTGTGACAACATGGGGGGCATTATGCTAGGTGGAATAAGCTAGACAAAGGAAGACAAATACTGCATGGTATCACTTATATGTGGAATATTTATTTAAAAATTAAACTCATAGAAACAGAAAGTAGAATATTAGTTGCCAGGGACTGAGGGCGGAAACATAGGGAGAAGTTGGTAAAAGGGTACAAATTTTCATTGATAAGATGAACAAGGTTCAAGGATCTAATGTATAGCATGGTGACAATAGTTGACCATACTGTATTCTATAATTAAGGTTAGCTAAGGGAGTAGATCTTAAGCATTCTCTCACACACACACACAGAAGGGGTAAATATGTGATGGATGTGTTAAGTAACCTGATTATGAGAATCCTTTCACAACATATACATATATAAAATCATCACAATGTACAATTAAATATATTAGGATTTTGTCAATTATACTTCAATAAAGCTGAAAAAAGTAAGAAAAATGATTATATATTAGGGGTAGATAAAAATATCCTAGAGTTATAAAATATAAAAATTAAGTAGACCATCTATTTGCTCACAGAATGCACAAGTATGTGAATCAGATACACAAAAACACAACAGAAATTAATATCAGAAGATAACCTTAAAATAAAAACACATAAAGGCAAATTTTAAAATAAAGCATTCCTAAATGGCACAGACTAAAGAAAAAAATGAAAATTCCAATTACAAATTATTTTAACATTAAGAACAATTAGAAAATCTTATATAAAAGCTGATGATTGTGATAAAAGATGTACTCAATGGGGAAAAATTCATGATATTTGGAGTCATTATTTTTTTGAAATGAATGAAAATAAAAGAATAAGATATTCAAATCAATAAACTAGAGGAGATCAATAAAGTTCAATAAAATAACCCTAAGAAAAATAGCAGTAATGAATCAATAAAAATAAACACAGAACCAGATATTCATTAAATAAGCTAGAAAAGGATCAATAAAATAACCCTAAGGAAAATCAGAGAAATGAATTAATAAAAATAAAAGAAGAAAAAAGGGCAGTGAGATAAAAACCATCAGATCATCTCAACAGATGCAGAAAAAGTATTTGACAAAATTCAACACCCATTTATAATAAACTTTCAATAAAATGGGTACAGCAGAAACATGCCTCAGTATAATAAAGGCCATATATGACAAACCCACAGCTAATATCATACTCAATGGTGAAACCCAAAAGCTATTCCTCTAAAATCAGGAATAAGGCAAGGATACCCACTACTGCCATTCTTATCAACACAGTATTAGAAGTCCTGGCCAGAGCAATTAGGAAGGAGAAAGAAATAAAAGCCATCCAAATTGAAAAGGAAGAGGTAAAACTGTCACTATTTGTGGATGATATCATTTTATATATAGAAAACTCTACAGACTCCACAAAAAAACTATTAGAAATAATAAACGCAGTAAAGTTGTGGGGTATAAAATCAATATACAAAAATCTCTTGTATTTCTATACACTAACAATGAGCTAGCAGAAAGAGATAGTAAGAAAACAATCTCATTTACAATCATAACAAAGAGAGTAAAATACCTAGAAATAAATTTAACCAAGGAAGTGAAAGACCTGTATTCTGAAATCTGCAAGACATTGTTGGAAGAACTGAAGAAGACAAAAATAAATGGAAAGATATCTCGTGCTCATGTATTGGAAGAATTAACATTGTTAAAATGTCCATATTACCTTAAAAAATCTAAAGATTCAGTGCAATCTTGACCAAAATCCAAAGAACATTTTTCACAGCAATAGAACCAAAAAATTCTAAAATTTATATGGAACCACAAAAGACCCCAAATAGCTAAAGCAATCCTGAGGGAAAAAATAAAGCTGGAGGTAGCACACTCCCTGATTTCAAACTATATCACAAAGGCACAGTAATCAAAACAGCAAAACTGTTATATATAGATCAATGGAACAGAATTGAAAGCCCAAAAATAAACCCACACATATATAAACAATTAATTTATGACAAAGGAGCAAAGAACGTATGATGGAGAAAGGATAGTCTCTTCAATAAATGATGTTGGAAAAACAGCAGCCACATGCAAGAAAATGAAACTACACAACTATTTCTCACCATACACAAAAATCAATTCAAAATGGATTAACGACTTGAATGTAAGACCTGAAACAATAATCCTAGGAAAAAACATAGGCCGTATGCTCTTTGACATCAGTTTTAGCAATATCTTACTAGATATGTCTCCTTAGGAAAGAGAAACAAAAGCAAAAATAAACAAATGGGACTACATCAAACTAAAAAGATTTTGCACAACAAAGGAAACTATCAACAAAACGAAAAGACAACCTACCCAATGGGAGAAGATATCTATAAATCATTTATCTGATATAGATTAATATCCAAGATATATAAAGGATTCATACAACTCAATAACAAAAAAACAAGCAACCTGATTAAAAAATGGGCAAAGGAGTTGAGTAGACATTTTTTCCAAAGAAGACCTACAGATGGCCAACAGGCACATAAAAAGGTGTTCAACATGACTAATTATTATGGAAATGCAAATCAAAATCACAAGGAGATATCTCTTCACACCTGTTAGAATGGTTGTTATCAAAAAGGCAAGAAATAACAAGTGTTGGCTAAGATGTGGAGAAAAAAGGAACACTTGTGCACTCTTGGTGGGAATGTAAGTTGGTGCAGCCACTATGGAAAACAGTATGGAGAGTCCTCAAAAAATTAATAAGAGAACTACCATATGATCCAGGAATTCCACTTCTGGGTATTTATCCAAAAAATATGAAAACACTAATTCAAAAAGGCATCTGCACTGCTATGTTCATCATAGCAGTATTTACAATAGCCAAGATATGGAAGCAACATAAGTGCCCATCAATAGATGAATGGGTAAAGAAGATGTGGTGTGTGTGTGTGTGTGTATGTGTGTGTGTATATACACACACACACATACACACACACACACACAAAATGGAATATGACTCAGCCATTAAAGAGAGGAAATCTTGCCATTTGTGACATGGATGGACCTTGAGGGTACTATGCTAAGTGAAATAAGTCAGACAGAGAAAGACAAATACTGTATGATTTCATTTGTATGTGGAATGTAAAAACCAAACAAACAAAATAAATAAATGAACAAATAAAAATAAACACTTAAATACAGAGAACAGAGTGGTAGTTACCAGAGGGTAAGGGGGAGGGGGAGGAGCATAAAATGGGTAAAGGGGATCAATTGTACAGCAATGGATGGAAACTAAATTTTTGGTGGTGAACACACTGTAGTGTATATAGAAGTAGAAATATAATGTTGTGCACATGAAACATCTATAATGTTATAAACCAATATTACCTCAATATTTTTTTAAAAAAGAACAATGAAGTAAAGCTAAGCAAGAAAGAAAAAATTCAAATTTCATTGAAAATTACAAGGTAGATAAAGCCAAATAAGATTTAAAATATCATAAAAGAACAGTATATATGACCCCATTTTGATTAAAATGATAATCCTGATGCAGACAATAAAGTAAGAAAATATAAATTAACAAAGGTGATCTAGAAAGAAATAGTAACCAAAATATAATAGAACACATATATAGCATTAAAAGCTTTTGGAAAATCTATCTCTAAAAAAAGGAAAAAGGTACAGATTATTTAAGAAGGAAATTATTTTAAAATTATGCTACATCTCACAACATAGATAAACATGAAAGGCTACCATACCCATTTTACCTAAATATTATAAACCAGATACCAAACCTGACAATGATTGTTTTTTTAAAGATATCTTACTTTTATTAGAATGAAAACATAAGTAAAATATTTATATAAAATCCAATTAAGAAAAAAGTCACAACTAAATAAGAGTTCTAAATACTTAAAACAATAAGACAGAGGCAGAATTATTTTTCATAGTAATTCTTTTCCTTAAAATATCAAAGGAAAAAGATATAATGGAAGATAAGCCATTCTAGACAATAAAGCATATTAGAAACCTATAGCAATGAATATATGATATTAGCTCCAGACAAGAAAGATAAAGGATTGAAAGAAAAAAATTAGCTGCCAAAGGTAAATATGTTAAATATGTATAGTATAAAATTTTAGTGTAAGAAAATGTGACATTTCAAATCACTGAAGAAGGTTTAGATGAATCACAATATCATGGAGAAAAATGGCATGTACGTGTCCTGCAAGTATTCCGGTCACAAGGGGAGAGGCAAAGTTCCAGAGGCTAGCCTTCACATTCAGCCAGACCAACCATTTGAAATCAAGCAGCTCATCGACCATGCCCTTGGGACCACAGATGTGCATCAACTCTGTCTTCACTTCCATCCTTTTCCTTCCTCCTCATCCCTCATTTGCCACTGTCCCAGCATCACACTAGCTTAGAAAACAGAGAATAATCACAATGTCCCCACAGATCATACCCCCCAAAATTAACCAAAATAATATAGCAAGGAGAAATCGATAAAGAAATCTTTTTGTTCAGACGCCATTTCTTGTTTTCACGACACTTAAAAAATAGAGATGCTGGGCTTCCCTGGTGGCGCAGTGGTTGAGAATCTGCCTGCTAATTCAGGGGACACAGGTTGGAGGCCTGGTCTGGGAGGATCCCACACGGCGCGGAGCAACTGGGCCTGTGAGCCACAACTACTGAGCCTGCGCATCTGGGGACTGTGCTCCGCAACATGAGAGGCCGCCATAGTGAGAGGCCCGCGCACCGCGATGAAGAATGGCCCCCGCTTGCCACAACTAGAGAAAGCCCTCACACAGAAACGAAGACGCAACACAGCAAAAAAAATAATAATAATTAATTAATAAACTCCTACCCGCAACATCTTCAAAAAAAAGAAAAGAGAGAGAGATGTTTCTATTCTATTTATGTAGAAGAGAAGGAATATTTAACCTCATAAAATGCCATAGAGGAAAAGAGAATATAAATTCTGCCTCAACATATGAGAAATACTTTTAAATCCAAAAGCCCCATAATTTCCAAATCTATTATGTTTGACTTTCCAACTAACCTTTTTTTCAATTTGTTCTATAATATAACCTTTTGTGAAACTGAATTTAAATTAATTTTATTTTGAGAAGTGTCCAATATTCCTTGTTGAATTCTGCAGTACCAAATATCCAGGAGAGGAAGTTTCTAAACTGTTCTATCCCACACTCATCTGGAGCTGTTTTTAACCTTGCTGTAGACATTTAACAATAGCCCAATTTTTTTAAAATAATAATAATAACAAATCTTTGGTAATTGGTCACAAAACTAATGCCATTATAAGATTATCAACCCATCATATAAAAAGAAAGGCCAGAAAGGCTTGTGTTTCTAAAAGATGCCACAGATGCAAAATGTGTTCAAAGTGCAATTTAAGATACCCTCCAATGAATGTTACACCGTAACTCAGCATGGTTCATAATTATGGTACTATGGAAAGAGCCAAAGAAGAAAATTGCACCTGTATTCTTTTTAGCCATTTTTCTCCCAGATGCCTAAAGAGCATTCAGACAGCAAAACAAATGCCCTGTGACAGAGCTGAGGGATTCAAAATTGAAAATTCCCCTTGACTCTCAATCTTTTTTCTAGGTAACAAACCTACCCCACCATTATCAGCATTAGCCCTCAATAGTCTACCGTTCTTCCTCTCAGTGATGTAGCTATGGTTAAACTCTTCTCTGAAAAATAGTAACTTGGCAGATGACAACCAAGTAGAATAGCTATTTATGTTGTTTCTGTCTTCATGTCTTATAAACATATTGAGATCTGAAAGTACATGGCTTTCTGCCTAGATACTCACTGTTTTGTTTATTCTAAAGTGCTTGGTGAGAATCCGTTAATATCACTTAAATCTTATTTGGGGAGAATCCGCAAAAAAGCCACGAATACACAAATTGATAAATGTTGTTTTTGCCCTACTTCAGCATCTTCCCCCTGACAGACAACCTGGGGACAAGAAGAGACAGGAATTGTAATAGGAAATTAAATTTGAATTATAATTACAATGAATTCAGTTTCCTACAACGGCAATACCCAAGAGCACCACATTTATAGAAGAATATAAGTGTGGTAGTCACTGTTCACGAGTCTAGCCATAAACAATTGAACAAACGAAAACCTGTACTCTGAAACCTTGACATTACAACTCAATTTAGGAAAAAACATTTGAAATAGGTAAGCACATTGGTATATTAGATACATAGAAAGATCCATGGGCTTTCTCTCTTCTTCTTGAAATTCAGAAATAGATAAATTGTTTTCAATCAATTCTTTACTCTGATAAGAATGCACACGTGCTTGGGGTTATAATATTTCTCAGCAGAGAACAGTGAAAGCACAGCTATTGCAAAAGAAAAGATACATTCTTTCTGTCTTCATAGGGTTACTAGATGAAGATATCCGGGACTCTCAGGCCACTGGGATATGTTGAAATGCAAGACATCGATGGTGCCACATCTAATGGAGGTGAAAATGTAAGGCGACAACTTTTAGTTCCACAAAGCAATGCTAACTCGTTATATATCCTACAACCATGTTGATTACTGGCTAGATTATTGAATACAACACTTTGGTCACTAAGTAAGACCGATGGACTGGTTAGCATCATGATAAAAAGATTTTTCTTTTGGCTGCATTGGGTCTTCGTTGCTGTGCGCAGGCTTTTCTCTAATTGCGGCAAATAGGGCCTACTCTTCGTTGCGGTGCTCGGGCTTCTCATTGCGGTGGCTTCTCTTGTTGTGGAGCATGGGCTCTAGGCGTGCGGGCTTCAATAGTTGTGGCACATGGGCTTCAGTAGTTGTGGCTCGTGGGCTCTAGAAAGCAGGCTCAGTAGTTGTGGCACACAGGCTTAATTGCTCTGTGGCATGTGGGATCTTTCTGGACCAGGGCTCAAACCCGTGTCCCCTGCATTGGCAGGCAGATTCTTAACCACTGCACCACCAGAGAAGCCTCTAAAAAGATTTTAAATACGTTGTTGTTGTTGTTGTTGTTTTAAATCCAAAATCTAACACAAATGTAATATTATTTGAGAGCACTTCTTTCTTCTCCTTGAGTTTACATTAAGGTTTATAGAAATGAACTGGTTGATTTGTGAGTGTATGTGCTTTTTTTCTTCCTTGAGAAGTATGTAAGAATAATCTATAACCACTAATGCTTGATACAGCTGCCCTATTGGAATGGCATCCTGGAGACCCCCTTCATCCTTCAAATTCTCTTCTTTGTGGACTTCCATTATCTGCCTCTCAATGGGAAGTCTTCCCAACATTGGCCCTCTCTTTGACCTTACAGTTATTAAATCAAACACAACAATAATCCCACTTTAGCAACCTTTTTTTTGATCCCATCCAGAGAATTACATTTTATTGTGAACACCTCATTTCAAGAAGAAAAATAAAAACCAAAAATGTTTGCTAAAAATGATGGCCAGGGTGGTAGAAGTTTTGGGAATGGTCACATAGGAATGATTCCTGGTTGAACTGATCAGGAGGCTAACCTGGGGGAGGGAGGGTTAGAGTCTGAAGAGCCCATGACTGAGGGAGAGGGAGTAAATTTCTTCTGTGATGTTCCAATGGGCATGTAGCATAGACTGGCTAGATGCTAAACACACCCACGTCTTCCCAGGCACACAGCTCAACTACAGGCATACCTCATTTTATTTTGCTTTGCAGATATTGAGTTTCTTCAAATTGAAGGTTTGTGGCAACCCTGGCCTATCGGTACCATTTTTCCAAGGGCATTTGCTCACTTCATGTCTCTATGTCACCTTCTGGAAATTCTCACAATATTTCAAACTTCTGCATTATTATTATACTTGTTACAGTGATTAGTGATCAGTGACCTTTGGTGTTACTCTTATAATGGTTTTGGGGCACCATGAACCACACCCATATAAGATGGTGAACTTAATCTAATATAAATGCTGTGTGCATTCTGACTCCACCAACCAGCCGTCCCCCTGTCTCTCTCCTTCTCCCCAGGCCTCCCTATTCCCTGAGACACAAGATTGAATTTAGGCTAATTAATAACCCTACAGTGGTCTCTAAGTGTTCAAGTGAAAGAAGAGTCGCACATCTTTCTCTTTAAACCAAAAGCTAGAAATGATTAAGCTTAGTGAGGAAGGCATGTGGAAAGCCAAGATAGGCTGAAAGCTGGACATTTTGAGCCAACAGTTAACCAAGCTGTGAATGCAAAGGAAAAGTTCTTGAAGGAAATTAAAAGTGCTACTCCAGTGAACACACAGATAATAGGAAAGTGAAACAGACTTATTGTTGATATGGAGAAAGTTTTAGTGGTCTGGATAGAAAACCAAATCAGCCACAGCATTACCTTAAACCAAAGCCTAATCCAGAGTAAGGCCCTGACTCTTTAATTCTATGGGAAGGCTGAGAGGTGAGGAAGCTGCAGAAGTTTCAAGCTAGCAGAGATTGGCTCATGAGGTTTAAGGAAAGAAGCCATCTTCATAACAAATGTGCCAGGTGAAGCAGCAAGTGCTGATGTAGAAGCTGCAGAAAGTTATCAAGATCTACCCAAGATCATTAATGAAGGTGGCTACACTAAACAACAGATTTTTTTATATTAGAAGAAGATGCCACCTAGGACTTTCATAGCTAGAGGGGAGAAGTCAACACCTGGCTTCAAAGCTACAAAGGAGAAGCTGACTCTCTTGTTAGGGGCTAATACAGCTGGTGACTTTAAGTTGAAGCCAATGCTCATTTCCCATTCCGAAAATCCTAGGGGCCCTTTAGAATTATACTAAATCTACTCTGTGCTCTATATATGGGACTGCAAAACCTGAATGACAGCACATCTACTTAGAACATGGTTTACTGAATGTTTTAAGCCTACTGTTGAGACCCACTGCTCAGAAAAATATTACCCACTCCTTTCAAAAGATTACTGCTCAGTGACTGAGCACCTAGTCACCCAAGAGCTCTTATGGAAATGTACAACAAGATTAATGTTGTTTTCATGCCTGCTAACACAACATCCATTCTGCAGCCCAAGGATCAAGGAGAAACTTTGATTTTCAGGTCTTATTTAAGATAACAATTTTGTGAGGCTATAACTGTCATAAATAGTGATTCCTCTGATGAATGTGGACAAATTAAATAGAAAACCTTCTGGAAAGGATTTACCATTCTAGATGCCATTAAGAACATTCGTGATTCATGGGAAGAGGTCAAAATATCAACATTAACAGAAGTTTGGAAGAAGCTGATTCCAATCTTATGGATGACTTGGATGGGTTCAAGACTTCAGTGGAGGAGGTAACTGCAGATGTGGTGGAAATAGCAAGAGAACTAGAATTAGAAGTGGAGCCTGAAGATGTGACTGAATTACTACAATCTCTGGATAAAACTTTAACGGACGAGGAATTGCTTCTTATGGATCAGCAAAGAAAGTGGTTTCTTGAGATGGAATCTACTCCTGGTGAAGACTATTGAAATTACAACAAAGGATTTAGAGTATTAAATAAATTTCGTTGATAAAGCAGCAGCAGGGTTTGAGAGGATTGACTCCAAAGGGTAAAATGCTATCAAACAGTACTGCATGCTACAGAGAAAACACTCATGAAGGGAAGAGTCGATCTTTGGGGCAAACTTCACTGTTGTCTTATTTCAAGAAAGTGCCACTTCCACCCAACCTTCAGCAACCACCACCCTGACCAGTCAGCAGCCATCAACCCTGAGGCAAGACCCCCCACCAGCAAAAAGACTATGACTCACTGAAGGTTAGCGTTTTTTAGCCATGAGGTATTTTTTAAATTAAGATGTATACATTGGGGTTTTTTAGACATAATGCTATCACACACTTAATACACTTATTAGAAAATGTAAGTATAACTTTTCTATGCACTGAGAAACAAATTTGTGTGGCTCACTTTATTGTGATACTCACTTTATTGCCGTGGTCTGGAACCAAACCCATGATAGCTCCAAGGGATGCCTGTATATTTCCCAATCTAACTCTTGCAGTTAGATTGGGCTGTGTGATTGACTTCTGACCAATGGTATAGGACAGAAGTGATGTGTACCACTTCCAGGTCTGGCCCTTAAAATCTCCCATGTGATTCTCCACATTCTCCTGAGAGTGCATGAGGAGCAGTTGATAGATTTGAGCCTTACTCTGGCTAGATCTCTGATATCCTTCTTATTCCTGAACCTTCCTTTATGAGGTCTTTCTGCCATCTCGTCCTTCTCTTACTCTGAGCCTTCGCCCATCTCCTTAAACAATTGCATTTGTGAAGTTACTAAAGGTTTCTTTTATAACTTTGCATGAATACAATCCCTCCCCAGCCAAACAAAAAGTTCTTCAAGAGGAAAAACAAAATCCTTTTGTATGTGCTCCTGTGCTCCCACCAACATACCTGGTAGCATACTCTATACATAGGAAATGAAATTTCACACTTAGGCAGTTTCTGTTAGCCAACTGAGGCCAACACATTAAAATAAGCATTTCTAGTGACTAGAGACACATTTCTAATCTCCAGGTGTTTGTCCCTTGTCTTCCTCAACCAAACAACAAACATTTAGAAAAGGAGGCTCCATTTGTTGAGCTAGTTTCACATTCGTAAAAGCATCTGTTCATCTTCTTGAGTGGGTAGGAAAATTGTAGAGGCCTAACATCAGTGGATCAACAGCAAAGATGAAAATCCAGCAAACTTAGTGCACCATTTTATGCAAACCTTGATATCCTTTTAAAATAATCTCTAATGTTTAACTCAGCCCAGGCCTCAATGTTTAAACAAAATAAATTGGTAAATTTTCCTCATGTGAAAAAGGAAAATTTCCCCTCAGCCAGTTCACTTCATAAGTATATACACATCCAGAGATCTTTTAAAATTTACATTTTTATGTTCAAATGAGTATTCTCCTTCCAGTCTCTCCAAGCAGTCTGAAAATCAATCACTTAAAAAAAATCCTTCCCACCTTTCTCAAATTCTTTCCTCTTACTTATACAATATAGATGTTAACTTGGATTTTTCATAAAACATGGATACATCATGGATTGTTTATATAACAGCATAAGAAAATGAATGTCCCCAAGCTTCTGGAGAATGGGCCCTTAACAGTGACCAGGAATCCCACTACTTTTCTCAAGCCAGCTCACACCCACTCTTTTCCACAATTACCATATATAAAATTCTCTCAGCTCTCCTCACACCTCCACCTCTCCTCCCTGATCCCTCACAGACAAAGATACTGTCTTTTGCTTTACAGGAAAATAGAATTCCTAGGAAGGGAACTCCCTCATCCTCTTCATACCAAGCATGCAAACATGGACATCTCTGCAAATCTTTTCCTGTCTATTCCCCATCTCATGAGCCAACACTATTCATGACCCTTTATCTCTCCCAAATAGCTGCCAGCTCCCTATCAATTAAATATTTACCAGTGACTTTTAAACATACTCAAGTCTCTCCCATCTTATATAAATAACCTTTCCCAAATCCTACATGTTCTATTTGCTGTTCTCTTCTCATAAGACTCATCTTTTTTGACTGTACCCAATTTCACAACCCTCACTCACTCTTCACCCTGTTCTAATCTGTCTTTTTCCTCATCCTTCAACAAAAAAAAACAGCTCTTACTAAGATCACCAGTGACTTCCATAGCAATAACTCCAAAGGACTTTTTCAAACTCACATTACTTGACTTTGCTTGTCACTCCATCTTCATCAAAGCATATCTTCCCTTTGTTTTCATGACACTAGTAGTTTCCTTCCTATCTTTTGTGATATTCTTCTACAACCTTTGTAAGTTGATCTTCCTTCAAACAGCCATGAAATGAAGTTCTTCAAGGCTTGGTTCTAGGCTCTGCTTTTTTTTATCACTCCCTAGCATCTCTCTAGGCAATTGCACCCATGATCATGATGTCATTGACCACCTCCATACTTATGAAACACAAGGTATATTCTAGTCCAGGCCTCTTCTCTAGGCTCCAGAAATATAGATTGAAATGTTAACTTGTTGTTTCTGCTTGTCTCAAAGTCACCCCAAACCCAACATGTTCAGAATTGAACTTGAAATCTGCCTCCCAAATCTGACCTGCTTGCAGTGTCTCTATATCACTGAATGATGCCACCAACTATCCAACTTACTTTTCTTCTCCTGACCCTATATTCAATCTATCACTGATTTTCACCCATTTTACCTTCTAACTACTTCTGAAGCCCATCTCCTGCTCTTCATCTTCACACCACCACTTTAATCCAAACTCTATCATATCTAGCCTTGTAACCTCTATAATTTTCTACTGGTCTTCCCCAGGTTCATCTTGGCTGCCTGACAATCCTGTCTGCATTGAGCTGAAAAGAGCTTTTTAAATCACAAATCTAACTTTATCACTCACATATTTTCAGTGACTTTCCTTTGCCCTTAAGATTAAAGGTATTTACTAGGACCTGAAGGCCTTGCTTAGTCTGGCCTCTGACTGTCTTTCAGACCTCATCTAGAATCTTACCCCAATGGGCTCTCTCCCTCCACCTCTCCCCTGAGGTCACTCTGGCCTTCCCTTCGGCCCCTGGAATTTCAATGACCTGACCTGCTAAAGGGGCTTTTTCTTCACCACCCCATCATTTACCTGGTTAATGTCTAGTTATAAACTCTCCTATTATTCTCTCTAGTAGTATCGTGTACCTGGCTTTCATGGTGTTTGTTCCAATTTCCTATTGCAATGGGTTATTATCTTCATAATGTATCATTTTTTACAATGTACCTAATATCTATCATAATATAGTAGGAGTACCTCTACTGTAGGAACTATGTTCATTAATTTTTGTATCCGCAGGACCCAGCATAGTGCCTAAAAGATACTCAAAACATGTCTGTTAAAAGGGTGGAAGAAATGTTGACCCAGACTCAAAGATGCTGGGTTCAATGTATAGGCAGTGGAATTAGATCTATAAAATCAAATTCTGGCTTACTAATTGTGTGATTATGGACAAACTACTTAGTTTCACTAAGCCTCTATAAAATGAGAGTGATAATACCCAACCTCATATGGTTACTGTGAGAATAAAGTGAGATAATTCTTATGAAACATAGTTTTGCAATTCTAATACCTCAGGGTACACCTAAGGTATACTCATGGAGGTTGTTATTTTCAAACAAATAAACAATGTACACTGCTTTGAACCACCTCTGAGCCTCTGCACACAGAAGGAGTATACATCATGGTCCCTTCACATAGCTCTACCTGCCAGCATCCCTGTCAAAGAACAATGTGGCCCACAGAATGAACATTGGGACTTATGCTCCAAAGCAAGACAGCCAGCAGGGCTCTCTGAGACAACCTGGAATGCCATCAGGTAAGTGGCCTTTTCCTGAGGAAGTTAACTGAAACTAACATCCCACCTAGCTTAAGTCACAGCCTTCCTAGATATAATACTTTGATGTAACAACCCAGCTGAGATTTGGAGGGAAAAAATGGCTCTGCAGAGGGCCTATAGGAATTCATACCAACCCTCTTAACAATCAAATCTAAAAGTTTCCTTAAGATTATATACCTTCCTTGGGTACACCCAACACTCAAACTCAGTAATTCCCTATCTTTCCTACTTGACTCCAAAATAATGTATAAGGATTAGCTACCGTTTAAAAACAACTTGAGTTTCAAAAATTACCATTAAGGGAAATCTGCAGAAACAATTACAAGGAAAATAATAATATTCTAGGTTTGTGTGCAGAAATATAACTTATTTACACATACTACTCTAGTGTTGGAAGAATGAAATGAGAAGGACATCTGTTAATGTATGTTAGGGCCATCTGAATTTTCACCATACTAAAACATGAAATGCAATTCGTATTTGCTTCATCTGCACAAAACTATGCTGTTCTCACTACTTCAAAATACTCTTGGCATGACCATTTTTCAATAAAAATTCTATTGCCCCAACTTTACAGATGAAGAAGTTGAAGCAATCAAGGGTAAAATCATGCTCCAAGACCAAGGAGAAACTGGGAACCTGTGATGAGAATGGCATTGTGATATAGGGAGAAAAGAACCTGTTCTGACAACAGACAGAAATATAAAACGCTCCTCAAGTGTGTAAACTTTGACATAAGCCATGCTGCCTTCACACTCCCTGTAATATTCTTGCCTGATCACATTTCTTTATGATGCTCTCTTTATAGGACAGGCTTTAGGGCCACCTCATTCCCCTGTAGGTCCTCTCACCTCCCCACGTGAAACTGAAGGAACTCAATATCCAGAAGTCCAGCTTTCCAGGAACTAACAACTCAGCTGATAAACTCACTGAGGTAATTTTAGCTTCCTATGCAGTTATAAGAAGTAATACAGAGAGATCCAGAGTACATTTTATCCAGTTTCCCCCAATAGGAACATCTTTAAAACTATAGTACAATATTACAACTAGGATATTGACATTGATACAGTCAAGATACAAGATACTAGCAGAAGGATATTTCTGAGTGATTGATTTCATCTCATGTGTAAAATGGTCTAAGGAATGAAAGGTGTTAGGGAGCCAAGAGTCTTGACTACATTCTGTGAACCATTAACAACTCTAATGATGGAAAGTTTATGACCCATGGCAGTCATAAAATTGGATAACAATGATAAAGATGAGACGATATTTGTGGGCAGCTAGAGACCTGTATAGCATTTCTTAAGTCACATCATGTAGATCGGTGATTCAGAGACTTTTGTACCCAGTCATGCTCCCGTGTGGGTAACTTACACTTCACCTCTACCCTTAGTGACATTTCTTAGTCACCGAGTGTGAAGCCTCAGAAGAATTCAGCCAATCATCATATTCAAAACAAAATGAACATATCTAGTCTCTTAGCATAGCCAATCTGATATTTAGCATAAGAAACAAGAACTCCATTTGCTTCCTCTTTGTTTAAGAAGAGGTAACATCAAAGACCTTTGTGTTTCAGATCAGGCCAACTTGGATTTGCATTCTTGCTCTCCCACTGACTAATTGCCATCATGGGTATCTGAGATTGTTACCTCATCTGGAAAATGCCTGTCATAGGTATCCACCAAAAGTGTTAGGGGGTCAATGAGATAAGGTGCATAAAAGACATGGCACTTGATGTTCACTCAGAAGGTTTATTTCAGGTACTCTCCTTCCCCCTGCTTTCTAGTTCCTTCCCTTACAGTATAAGTTTCTTTTTAGAGAATAATTAAAGTAGAATGTCCCAGAACACATCTACTTTGCTCACCTGACATATCAAACATGTCAATAGTTAACAAAAATTATTTTACTTCCCACCTTCCACAACACAAAAAGGCTTTATAGTGGGCTTCCCTGGTGGCGCAGTGGTTGAGAGTCTGCCTGCCGATGCAGGGGACACGGGTTCGTGCCCTGGTCCGGGAAGATCCCACATGCCACGGAGCAGCTGGGCCCGTGAGCCATGGCTGCAGAGCCTGCGTGTCCGGAGCCTGTGCTCCGCAACGGGAGAGGCCACAACAGTGAGAGGCCCGCGTACAGCAAAAAAAAAAAAAAAAAAAAAAAAGGCTTTATAGTAAAATAACAAAGAGAACTTGGCTTGCATGCCAAACAGAGAGCCCTTCTTTCTAAAGAGACACTTCAACGCCAACCTACCTCTCAATACTGGCAGCTGTAACAATGAAGTTTAAAATGTCTACAGGGAGCTGGCAACTGCAGGGACAGCAAAGACAACACTAAACTTGAGGCCAACTGAAAGGTCAAAATAATGTACACAAAAACAAAGGAAAACCAGGTATATTTAACTACAGCACTCAGGAAAATGATACCTAAAGAGACAGCTTAAAGTAGAAAACCCACAGAGATGATAACCTATGGGCCAGAAAAAAACAAAAAACATAGTGAGGATCCCCAGTATATATCAGTTATAGCATTACAAAAAGAAACTAGGCAGTGAATATTATATTCTAAGCCTTAAAAACAAACAGACAAAAAGTCCCAATCATTTTATTCCCACTAAGATTCCTTACATTACCTTTACCGTTCCCTAAGCTAATCCCTGGACCATCAAAGTCAAATAGGAACTGAACAATGGGCAAACTTCTAAGACTTTAATGACTGGTCAGACAGGTTCTTTGGGGCCAGAAGAAAAGTAATTATGGGGGAGAAAATAACCTTAGCCATCTGTCCGTTTATTTAGCTGCAGTTCAGATATATTTCTTCTAAAGACCTAAGATTCCTACCTGATATGTAGGTATCTCTGCAGGCCAAAGAATATGAACTAATGGCTCCTTGAAATTTGGCATGAGCAAAGAATACCAGAACCTTTGATAGAGGACTGTTTCAATGATTAATATTTTCTCTAATGGGAGGCAGGGAGCAATGGCTTTCCTCTGGAACAGTCTATAACATTTGCGACATGAATGGGTAATTATGAAAAGAATTGACCTAAGAGAAACGGGGTAGAACACTTCCTGACTCTCTTTCTCCTTAATTAATTTTTGAGATAATTGTAGATTCACATGGAGTTCAAAGGAATAATACAGATCCAGTTGATCCTTTACCTAGTTTTCCCCAGAGGTAACAACATCACGATCAGAATACTGACACTGAGTCAAGATACAAAACAGTTCATCACCAAAAGGATCTCCCATGTTACCCTTTCATAGCCACACCCAGCTCTCTCCCACCCTACCCTCCCTTAACACCTGCCAGCTACTAATCTCCACTCATCTGTCTTCCATTTCATAATTTTGTCATTTCAACAAATATAAATTGAGTCATACAGTATGTAACCCTTTAAAATTGGATTTTTTTTCACTCAGCTTAATTCTCTGGAGACTCATCTAGGCTGTTGTGTATTTTGATAATTCATTCCTTTTTATTGCTGAGTAATATTCCATGGTATGGATGTACCACAGTGTGTTTAACCATTCACTCACTGAAAGATATCTGGGTTGTTTCCAGTTGTTAGGCTATTACAAATAAAGCTGCTATCACCCTTCATGTACAAGTATTTGTGTGAACTAGAAATCTTCATTTTTCTGGGATAAATGCCCAGAAGTGCATTTGCTGCATGCTTTAGTAGTTACATGTTTAGTTTTCAAAGAAAGAACCAAAGTCTTTTCCAGAGCAGCTCTACCATTTTAAAGTCCCAGTAACCATATATGAGTAACTCAGTGTTTCTGCATACTTGCCAGCATTTGATGTTGATGTTATTTCTTATTTAACCATTGTGATAAATGCCCCTGGCTCTCCATTAAAGGTAAACATGAAGATAAGAGGAAAGACTTGCCTAAACTCAGAGATAACACAGAAAAATTTAATTCAGCAATTTAAGTTTTACTATATGCTTTCCTAAAATCTGGCCAGATAAATTCAGAAATTGCTCTCTGAGACCATCAGAAAACTTAAATAATTAAATAAGGAGAAATATCAATCACATGACCCCATTTCAGCCTAGCACATTTCATCTTGTACATAATTTTTTTAACTTTATAATATTTCATTATCATCCCATTTAGAACTAATATTTATTATTGTGATTTTCTTAAACAAGAAGTCTTCCCAGAGTTGTTTTCTCATTAATGAAGATTTAACTGATTAAATAACTCATGGGTATTTCTTACCCATTAACAGCTATTAGGTTATTTTGCCATCACCTACACTGTATCTTTATAACTTTGGCTCCTATCTTTACCTTACAGGCTTAGGTCATTTTTAAAGTTGTTTAAGCTTAGACTGCATTAACATTAAACCAAAATGTATAGCCCAAACAACTGTTTCTTAGATAGGTCTTTTCCAGAAGCTTCCTATCTCCCTGGGAAGTCTTAAGAGTTATCAGGCCTTCTTTTTTAATTAATTGATTAACTTATTTATTTATGGCTGTGTTGGGTCTTTGTTGCTGTGTGTGAGCTTTCTCTAGCTGAGGTGAGTGGGGGCTCTTCTTTGTTGCAGTGCGCAGGCTTCTCATTGCAGTGATTTCTCTTGTTGCAGAGCACAGGCTCTGGGTGCACAGGATTCAATAATTGTGGCATGCAGCCTCAGTAGTTGTGGCTCGCAGGCTCTAGAGCACAGGCTCAGTAGTTGTGGCACAGGGGCTTAGTTGCTCCACAGCATGTGGGATCTTCCTGGCCCAGGGATTGAACCCATGTCCCCATCATTAGCAGGTGGATTCTTAAGCACTGTTCCACCAGGGAAGCCCCTTTAATGTCTTCTTTATCCATCACTTATAAATCCTACACTGAAAAAACCACTTGATAGAATCCACTAAAGCTGAATATATGCATATCTTTGTCCCAGCTCTACCACTCCCTGGTATATGCCCCCAAAACTGTGTACATGTGAGCCAAATAAAAAGTACATAGCAGCATTATTTGTAATAGCCCCAAGCTGTAAATAACTCAAATCTCCATCAACAGAATAATGGATACATAAACTGTGGTATATAAAACATATAGTGGAATACTATATAACAATGAAAAGCAACAAGCTCCTGTTATATACAGCAGTATAGTAAGAAACACAATGTTGACTTAATTGTCAGTCATAAGAGAATGTATAATGAATAACTCCATTTGTCAAAGTTTAAAAATTCGTCACACAGAGGGAGGCACCAAGATGGCAGAGTAGACGGATGTGCTCTCACTCCCTCTGGCGAGAACACCAGAATCACAACTAGCTGCTGGACAATCATTGACAGGAAGACACTGGAACTCACCAAAAAAGATACCCCACATCCAAAGGCAAAGGAGTAGCCACAAAGAGATGGTAGGAGGGGCACAATCACAGCAAAATCAAATCACATTACTGCTGGGTGGATGACTCACAGACTGGAGAACACTTATACCACAGAAGTCCACGCACTGGAGTGAAGGTTCTAAGCCCCACATCAGGCTTCCCAACCTGGGGGTCCGGCAACGGGAGGAGGAATTCCTAGAGAATCAGACTTTGAAGCCTAGTGGGATTTGATTGCAAGACTTTGACAGGAATGGGAGAAACAGAGGCTCCACACTTGGAGGGCACACACAAAGCAGTGTGTGCATCAGGACCCAGGAGAAGGAGCAGTGACCCTAGGGGAGACTGAACCAGACCTACCTGCTAGTGTTGGAGGGTCTCCTGCAGAGGCGGGGGGTGGCTGTGGCTCACCATGGGGACAATAACACTGGCAGCAGAAGTTCTGGGATGTGCTCCTTGCCTTGAGCCCTCCCAGAGTCTGCCATTAGCCCCACCAAAGACCCCAGGTAGGCTCTGGTGTTGGGTTGTCTCAGGCCAAACAACCAACAGGGAGGGAACCCAGCCCCACCCATCAGCAGTCAAGCAGATTAAAGTTTTACTGAGCTCTGCCCACCAGAGCAACACCCAGTTCTATCCACCACCAGTCCCTCCCATCAGAAAACCTGCACAAGCCTCTTAGATAGCCTCATCCAGCAGAGGGCAGACAGCAGAAGCAAGAAGAACTACAATCCTGCAGCCTGTGGAACATAAACCACATTCACAGAAAGACAGACAAGATGAAAAGGCAGAGGGCTATGTTCCAGAAGAAGGAACAAGATAAAACCCCAGGAAAAAAAACTAAATGAAGTGGAGATAGCCATTCCAGAAAAAGAATTCAGAATAATGATAGTGAAGATGATCCAGGACCTCAGAAAAACAATGGAGGCTAAGATCAAGAAGATGCAAAAAATATTTCACAAAGACCTAGAAGAATTAAAGAACAAACAAACAGAGATGAACAATACAATAACTGAAATGAAAACTACACTAGAAGGAATCAATAGCAGAATAACTGAGGCAGAAGGATGGATAAGTGACCTGCAAGACAGAATGGTGGAATTCATTGCTGTAGAAGACAATAAAGAAAAAAGAATGAAAAGAAATGAAGACAGCCAAAGAGACCTCGGGGACAACATTAAATGCAACAACATTTGCATTATAGGGGTCCCAGAAGGAGAAGAGAGATAGGAAGGACCAGAGAAAATATTTGAAGAGATTATAGTCAAAAACTTCCCTAACATGGGAAAGGAAATAACCACCCAAGTCCAGTAAGCGCAGAGAGTCCCATACAGGATAAAACCAAGAAGAAACACGCAGAGACACATAGTAAGCAAATTGGCAAAAATTAAAGACAAAGAAAAATTATTGAAAGCAGCAAGGGAAAAATGACAAATAACATACAATGGAACTCCCATAAGATTAACAGCTGATTTCTCAGCAGAAACTCTACAAGCCAGAAGGGAGTGGCATGATTTACTTAAAGTGATGAAAGGGAAGAACCTACAACCAAGATTACTCTACCAGGCATAGATCTCATTCAGATTCAATGGAGAAATCAAAAGCTTTATGGACAAGCAAAAACTAAGAGAATTCAGCACCACCAAACCAGCTCTACAACAAATGTTAAAGGAATTTCTCTAAGTGGGAAACACAAGAGAAGGAAAGGACCTACAAAAACAAACACAAAACAATTAAGAAAATGGTCACAGGAAAACATATATTGATAATTACCTTAAATGTGAATGGATTAAATGCTCCAAGCAAAAGACACAGGCTTGCTGAATGGATACAAAAACAAGACCCATATATATGCTGTCTACAACAGACCCACATCAGACCTAGGGACACATACAGACTGAAAGTGAGGGGATGGAAAAAGATATTCCATGCAAATGGAAATTAAAAGAAAGCTGGAGTAGCAATACTCATATCAGATAAAATAGACTTTAAAATAAAGAATGTTACAAGAGACAAGGAAAGACACTACACAATGATCAGGGGATCAATCCAAGAAGAAGATATAACAATTATAAATATATATGCACCCAACATAGGAGCACCTCAATACATAAGGCAACTGCTAACAGCTATAAAAGAGGAAGTCAACAGTAACACAGTAATAGTGGGGGACTTTAACACCTCACTTACACCAATGGACAGATCATCCAAAATGAAAATAAATAAGGAAACTGAAGCTTTAAATGACACAATAGACCAGATAGATTTAATTGATATTAATAGGACATTCCATCCAAAAACAGCAGATTACACTTTCTTCACAAGTGCGCATGGAACATTCTCCAGGATAGATCACATCTTGGGTCACAAATCAAGCCTCAGTAAATTTAAGAAAATTGAAATCATATCAAGCATCTTTTCTGACCACAACACTATGAGATTAGAAATGAATTACAGAGAAACAAATGTAAAAAACACAAACACATGGAGGCTAAACAATACGTTACTAAATAACCAAGAGATCACTGAAGAAATCAGAAAGGAAATCAAAAAATACCTAGAGACAAATGACAATGAAAACACAATGATCCAAAACCTATGGGATGCAGCAAAAGCAGTTCTAAGAGGGAAGTTTATAGCTATACAAGCCTACCTCAAGAAAAAAGAAAACTCTCAAATAAACAATCTAACCTTATACCTGAAGGAACTAGAGAAAGAAGAACAAAGAAAACCCAAAGTTAGCAGAAGGAAAGAAATCATAAAGATCAGAGCAGAAATAAATGAAACAGAAACAAAGAAAACAACAACAAAGATCAATAAAACTAAAAGCTGGTTCTTTGAGAAGATAAACAAAATTGATAAATCATTAGCCAGACTCATCAAGAAAAAGAGGGAGAGGAGTCAAATCAATAAAATTAGAAATGAAAAAGGAGAAGTTACAGCAGACAACGCAGAAATACAAAGCATCCTAAGAGTACTACAGGCAACTCTATGCCAATAAAATGGGCAGCCTGGAAGAAATGGACAAATTCTTACAAAGGTATAACCTTCCAAGACTGAACCAGGAAGAAAGGGAAAATATGAACAGACCAATCACAAGTAATGAAATTGAAACTGTGATTAAAAATCTTCCAACAAACAAAAGTCCAGGATGACATGGCTTCACAGGTGAATTCTATCAAACATTTAGAGAAGAGATAACACCCATCCTTCTCAAACTCTTCCAGAAAATTGCAGAGGAAGGAACACTCCCAAACTCATTCTATGAGGCCACCATCACCCTGATACCAAAACCAGGCAAAGTTACTACAAAAAAAGAAAATTACAGACCAGTATCACTCATGAATATAGATGCAAAAATCCTCAACAAAATACTAGTAAACAGAATCCAACAAGACATTAAAAGGATCATACACAATGATCAAGTGGGATTTATCCCAAGGATGCACGGATTCTTCAATATACACAGATCAATCAATGTGACACACCATATTAACAAATTGAAGAATAAAAACTATATGATCATCTCAATAGATGCAGAAAAAGCTTTTGACAAAATTCAACACCCATTTACGACAAAAGCTCTCCAGAGGCTGGGCACAGAGGGAACCTACCTCAACAAATTAAAGGCAATATACAACAAACTCACAGCAAACATCATTCTCAATGGTGAAAAACTGAAAGAATTTCCTCTAAGATCAGGAACAAAACAAGTATGTCCATTCTCACCACTATTATTCAACATACTTTTGGAAGTCCTAGCCACGGCAATCAGAGAAGAAAAGGAAATAAAAGGACTACAAATTGGAAAAGAAGAAGTAAAACTGTCACTCTTTGCAGATGACATGATACTATACATAGAAAATCCTAAAAATGCTACCAGAAAACTACTAGAGCTAATCAATGAATCGGGTAAAGTTGCAGGATACAAAATTAATGCACAGAAATCCTTTCATTCCTATACACTAATGATGAAAAATCTGAAAGAGAAATTATGGAGACACTCTCATTTACCCCTGCAAAAAAATGAATAAAATACCTAGGAATAAACCTACCTAGGGAGACAAAAGGCCTGTATGCAGAAAACTATAAGACACCAATGAAAGAAATTAAAGATGATACCAACAGATGGAGAGATATACCATGTTCTTGGACTGGAAGAAACAATATTGTGAAAATGACTCTATTTCCCAAAGCAATATACAGATTTAATGCAATCCCTATCAAATTACCAATGGCATTTTTTACAGAACTAGAACAAATCATCTTAAAATTTGTATGGAGACACAAAAGACCCCAAATAGTCAAAGCACTCTTGAGGGAAAAAAACGGAGCTGGAAGAATCAGACTCCCTGACTTCAGACTACACTACAAAGCTACAGTAATCAAGACAATATGGTACTGGCACAAAAACAGAAAGATAGATCAATGGAACAGGATAGAAAGCCCAGAGATAAACCCATGCACATATGGTCACCTTATCTTTGATAAAGGAGGCAGGAATGTACAGTGGAGAAAGGACAGCCTCTTCAATAAGTGGTGCTGGGAAAACTGGACAGGGACATGTAAAAGTATGAGATTAGATCACTCCCTAACACCATACACAAAAATAAACTCAAAATGGATTAGAGACGTAAATTTAAGACCGGACAGTATAAAGCTCTTAGAGGAAAACATAGGAAGAACACTCTTTGACATAAGTCACAGCAAGATCTTTTCTGATCTGCCTCCTACAGTGATGGAAATAAAAACAAAAATAAACAAATGGGACCTTATGAAACTTCAAAGCTTTTGCACAGCAAAGGAAACCATAAACAAGACAAAAAGACAACCCTCAGAATGGGAGAAAATATTTGCAAACGAATCAATGGACAAAGGATTAATCTCCAAAATATATAAACAGCCCATGCAGCTCAATATTAAAGAAACAAACAACCCAATCCAAAAATGGGCAGAAGTCCTAAACAGACATTTCTCCAAAGAAGACATACTGATGACCAAGAAGCACATGAAAAGCTGCTCAACATTACTAATTATTAGAGGAATGCAAATCAAAACTACAATGAGATATCACCTCACACCAGTTACAATGGGCATCATCAGAAAATCTACAAACAACAAATGCTAGAGAGGGTGCCGAGAAAAGGGAACCCTCTTGCACTGTTGGTGGGAATGTAAATTGATACAGCCACTATGGAGAACAGTATGGAGGTGGCTTAAAAAGCTAAAAATAGAATTACCATATGATCCAGCAATCCCACTACTGGGCATATACCCAGAGAAAACCATAATTCAAAAAGACACATGCACCCCAATGTTTATTGCAGCACTATTTACAATAGCCAGGTCCTGGCTATTGTAAAGCAACCTAAATGCCCATCAACAGACAAATGGATAAAGAAGTTGTGGTACATATATACAATAGAATATTACTCAGCCATAGAAAGGAATGAAATTGGGTCATTTGTTGAGACGTGGACAGATCTAGAGACTGTCATACAGAGTGAAGTATGTCAGAAAGAGAAAAAGAAATATCATATATTAACACATGTATGTGAAACCTAGAAAAATGGTACAGATGAACCAGTTTGCAGGGCAGAAATTGAGACACAGTTGTAGAGAACAAACGTATGGACACCAAGGGGGGAAAACCGTGGTGGGATGGGGATGGTGGTGTGCTGAATTGGGCGATTGGGATTGACATGTATACACTGATGTGTATGAAATTGATGACTAATAAGAACCTGTAGTATAAAAAACAAACAAACAAAAAAACAACTAATACTAAACTTTCTTTGGGTTATTTGTATGGAAATATGTTAATATAAATGTTTCAGACATTACATGAAACTTCTAAAAATCTTATATGTTCTGGTATAATGTTATAAGTCATAATTCTAGTTATTACTTTAAAATGTATATCTCAGAAATAACTAAATTTCCTTGTCAATTGTATTATTATGAACTTTCATCAAATCTTTAACCGTGGTCATTTTTAAGTCTTTTGTCATTTACAGACAGTTCTGGGTACTCTGATGTTTTTGCAAAAATGTTCCTATAAAAGGGTTTCATCTTCAAGGAATTCATGGAAAAGACTGACAAGTACAGGTTTCTGGTAACTGACTATACTGCTGAACTGAATGAATAAGCATTTTCAGAGCTCTAATGGAAAACTGATGAATTCATAAAAGTGCTAACAAAAGATCAAGATGAAAAAAAATTAATTACATGGGATTGAGTGAACTGATGAGGATGATTATAATTTTTGTGACTTTCTGTTTGAATTTTAAAAAAAATCCCACAAGGACTCAGAGGTAAAACATATACAAATCAATTTTCACTGCAAAGTAAAGGAGCTGTTACAGTGGAGGATTACTGGACTGAATGTCAATATTATGACATAGTATGAGTGTGTTTCGTGTTTGGTAATTGCAATCATTGTTGCTTTTGTTGTGGTCATCCATTTACAATGCTTGGTGTCAGTTTATTTATCTCTTGTAAAAACAAAATACATGTGTGTGTGTGAAAAAAATAGTGTAAGGGTAATATATATTCATCTGCTATATTTGGAGTGTTCCCCAGTTTGTACTTCACCATTTAATTGCTTGTGATTTTAAGAAAAATATTTGAAGTTTTCAGTTTTTATGTGTTTCAATCTATTGCATACCTGTGTAAAAAAATAAAATAAAATAAAATAAAACTTAAAAAAATAAAAAAATTGGTCAGACAACATTACCATTTGGGGGATAGAAATGGAAGGAAGTTTGAGGGAGATCTCTGGGGTGCTCATAATGTGGTTGGAAACTACATGGATGTGGTCACTATATGAAAATTCATCATATTGAACACATGATTTCCATATTTTTCTATATTCCTGTCAAACATAATAGAATAGTTGATATAAATACAATTTTTAAAAATATGAAAGCAAAAGTTAAAATAATGATGATTATGAGCATCATGATGAAAGAATCCTTTCTCCAAACTCAAGCAATGGTCACTAGCTTTATCACACAAAAGTTAAATCCTGCCAAGTGAGTGTTAGGATTCAGAGTTATGGTTTTAGAAAACAGTTCACTCAGCAGGCTATCTAGCCCTGGTCACTGAGAGACATGGGCAATTTAACCCTCTTCACAGTGACTGAATAAATGGAGTCAGGAGGGGATACAATGGGGATTCTGTTGTCAGCACCTGGATAAGTAAATAGAACTTTTCTGAGGTTTGATGAGGTTTTAATCACTCTTTCTGAGAAGAGTTAGTTTGGCTGTCTCTTGAAAGAAAAGGGAGGGTCCTAGAAGTAGCGTGTCACTTTGGGGGTACCTGGTGACCACACTCGAGATGAGTCTTCCAAGCGAGTAGGTGCAATTATGCTCTAGAGGAGGCTATAAGCTTTCCACGAAAGAAATCCTTGATCTGATACCTAATGCTAGAACTTCTTTGAAAAAATATGTAATGACTCAATTATGATGGCAGTTAGTCATTCTACAAAAATGTATTCAGTACTTTCCATGTGCCTAGTATTGTGTTAGATGTGGCAAGTCAATGATAAATAAGAGAGATGCAAAACCTTCCCTCAAATGGGGCTATAGTCTAGCAAGGCATACAGATAAATCAGCCAAAATAATTAAGTGTGCAGATGGGAACAAATGGGGAAAATACCAAAACTGGTCCAGAGCAGGAGTTAGGAAAGTGTTCCAGGGCTTTCTGCCAATAGCAGAGAATGGTCTTGGCATCTCAGAGAAGTGGGAAGGGAGCACAAGGAAAGACAAAGCCGAGGGCCAGCACAGCTGAATGTTCCAGGAGGTAGCAGCAGAAGCAGCTGTGCCGGGGAATAACCACAGCACAGGAAAGCCAAGAATGGGGATCTACCAACAGAGGGACCACACCAATGGATGTCTGAGGGGCAGGCATTCTGACAACCTCTCTTGCATCACCTTAACACCCAGAGTTTTGTGTCATTGTAAGGAAAGAAAGAAAAGGACTACAACATACATGGTGTTACTATTTTCTCTGAATAAAAGTTCTTTCTGGCCGTTTGAGTCCATGCTAGCCAGAAATTTTGCAGCAATTTACTGAGCCGGCTAGTAGAAAGGTGAGCAAGCCCATTAAGCTCAGTACAGCCACAGCATCTAGGTAAGGTCAACACAGTTAACAGCAGAGATAGATCAGGAGTGAAATGTCTCCTTCAGCACATTTTACCTGGAATTTCTCATCTACACCATAATTATACTCTGTATCCCATTAATAGTAAAGGTGAACGAATATTTTGTTCTACTATCTTAGTTACTCAACAAACATTTATTGCATATCATTATGTGCCAAGGTCTGGGAAGAATGAAGAAAGTATAAAAGCAAAGGTGTTGTTAACAGGCAACCTAACAAAGTGGAAACAAACATGTACTTTGGAACCTATCACAGGAGGTTTAAATCCTGGTTCAACTTCTTACTAATTCAGTGGCCTTGGGTTGGTCCCTTAACTCCCCACAACCTCATACCCATAATGTGAGGATAAAACATTACCCTGAAGTGTTCTGCAGCATTGAATGAGATAGTGTGTGCAAAGCACCTAGGGAAGGTTCTGCACGAGAAGGTAGTGGTTCAGCAAGAGCTGGACCCCCTCATCCCCCGGGCTCTAGCCTGTCTTACTTCTCTCTGCACCAACTCGTTTCTTCACTGGGATTTACAAGCACAGGTATGGACACTGTGGTTTGACAGCCATTCACATTCCCTGCCCCTGCAAACAGCTGCTTTTGGCCAACCCTTGTATGAAATTCAACCTGCCCTCTGAAGGACAGACATGGGTCTTAGCTTAGGGCCATTTGAGCAGGAAATGCCAGCATTCAGATGCCCTGACCATGGTCTATAAAAGGAAAGGACATGATTCCTTGGCCCAGCAGAATCTTTACTCAGTGGGGAATGGTGTGATCAGAAAAGGAGTCCTCTAACAAGCTGGGTCAGTCAGGGGACTATCTTGCTCAAGTCTAAACCCAGTACAATTTGGAAATAAATGCTACAGGAATAAAAGAATTTTCAAGAGACGGTCATTCCACCAGACTATTTCACCAGTCATGTTTTTAAAACAATCTTCCTCCCTGAGCGACCTTACTCCTATAGCTATTTTATAGGAATGCTGCTTGTTTTCTTTCCTTTTCTTGTTTGAAACTCACTCTGAATCTCTAACAAGTCCAAGGTCTTGACATGCTTGCTCATTGTTCTGTATATCCCATAATATTCTTTGGATTAAAAAAAATGCAGGGCTTCCCTGGTGGCGCAGCGGTTGAGAGTCCGCCTGCCGATGCAGGGGACACAGGTTCGTGCCCCGTCCGGGAAGATCCCACATGCGCAGAGCGGCTGCGCCCATGAGCCATGGCTGCTGAGCCTGCGCGTCTGGAACGGGAAAGGCCACAACAGTGACAGGCCCGCGTACCGCAAAAAAAAAAAAAAAAAAAAAAAATGCAATCTTACCTAAACTGTGTTCGCTATGATTGCTGTTAGTCAGTGTGTGGACTTAAATAAATATTTCAGCTACTGCTACTCATACTTTGCATAACAACTTTGTATAATATTTTGTATAATTTTAAAGGTGGGAAAAGTTTTAGAAACCTAAGAGTAAGTCTGAGAAATAATACCAGGAAAATTACAAGAAAAAATGGATATCATCCAAAGGCTCTTTATAGCCAAAGAATTGTCCAAAATATATTTATTCAAATTAATAATAACAGCAAATTTTTAAACAGCCAATTCAGTGGCTGTATACAGATATAGCCCTGACTCACTTAAACAAAAGGATCCTCACTCTGTCAAGGAGACATATGATTCATTAACTAGTCAGAAAGAGAAGAGTAAAAATCCCCAACACAAAAGTCAGGGGGCGGGATACTATGAGCTCAGAAATGATAACTCATGGTCTGTGTCAGGGTACACTAGGTACAGGGTCCTGATGTTCTAAGGGTGTATACAAAGCACGGTGCAATCTGCCCAAGCCAAGGTTGGCGCCAGACCAGGGCAGTAAGGTCAGCGAACTGGATGCTCAAATGGGAAGACAGAAAGCTGTGACTGTCTCCTTGGTTGCATCATCGCAATCGCATTGATCTCTCAATAAGGAATCTCTCTTCTCTCCCAGTTCCATGGATGACTCGTTCTCCTCGCTGATTCACTGCAGGGCTCATCTTGAAAATACAAATGCTAACCTGCTGAAATAACCCCAAGGCTGAAAGCTTAAAATACATGAAGGATGAATAAGTGCACCTGGGGCTCCAAGGACTAATGCCATAAAACTGTCATCATTTCCCACCAAACGTTATTTCACCCACTCATTTGGCGTACATCTGTGGCCCGTTCACACTGCATATGGCTGCAGACAGAAAATGCCTTGGTTCAAAACTAGCACAGTGGGTCTGGAAGAGGCTTCTGCTGCAGTGTTGGTTTCCTTCTTAGTTTTAGCTCCAAACCTTGTCACCCTAACATAAGGACACTGAACAAGCCTACGTGGAGGCTCAGAAAGTTCCAAATATGGGTTCCAACCCTGCGGCTGACTTAGTAATGTGGGGCTTCAGCAAAGTATTATTTAAAGACCTAAAATGCCAAAAGCATCTACTCTATCTCTGCTATCTTTAAACGTGGCAGAGTTTTCAACCAAACAAAGGAGATTCTACTCTAGATGAAAAGGATTTCAGGGCAAGAGCCCCACAGTCTCTCCCAGGAGCACCTCTAAGTAGTTAGAATTCTTGCCATGAATGCCTTATACAGTGTAGTCTTAGCACAATACACACTGTCCTTTCATCTGTTTGCTTCTCTCCTGAGTGCTTAGAAGACAAGGGTGTTCTGCCCACCCCCATTCTGCTCTCATTAACAATTAACAATACTGAACCACTAATTATTACAGTTTCTGCTTTCCTTTACTTTCCTAGGCTGAATAATGTTATTTTGGTAATTCATTCGATGAAAACTTACACAATAAATTTCTAAAACACTAAAATGAATGAAAAGAACAGAAAACATACGGTCTCTATCTTTAAGAAGTTTAAAATACAGTTATGGAGGGAAAGGACACAAAATAACAATATAAAACAGACTGTAATTAAGTTCTCTGTGGTTTAAAAAGTGCCAGTAAGCACTCACTAAGGAGATAGAAATGATTATACAATAGATGGGGGAGGGGGGAGGGGGAGGGGAACGATACAGGGGATGGAAGGGGCTCCGTAGAGGAGTTACAGGTATTTGAGCTGGGTGAAGGAAAATGGTCTGTTGGAACAGGGGTTCCTGACATTTTATGTGCAATAGACCTTTTGCAAGCCTGGAATCTAAGACCTCACCATATTTCAAAATATTTGAAATAAAATAGTTGGATCACAGAAGAAATCAATGATCACCATTTTTGCTATACTGCTGTTTGGAGAACATGAGTTTGTTCCAGTGCAATTGATACATTAGGGAACAGTCTGGGCATAACAGATTCATGTTTGCTTATGCACCATTTCCTCCACAGGAAATACTAGGCGAATGCAAAATTGGTACCCACCAAACCTAATGACAGAGGAGTACACAAAACCCAGACTCGCCTGCCCCGAACTTCCATCAGCTTCCTCAATGCACCAAGAGAGTTGTCAGCTGCACCCATCCACACCTGGTGTGACAACTTTCCATTGAGTTTAATTAACCCCACTTCACAGTAACACACAAACCTCATCTACTTCTACAAGCACACACACGTCTTTTTCAAGGTGAGGTACCATATTTCTTAAACATAACTGTGTATGACTGGGCTACCATTTTTATTAGGTTCCTATATTTCTTTAAAGTGTAATTGTGATAAGATTTTTGAGTGTTATGCCCTGAACCCCACATTTCCCATGAACTCTATGGTTTTTATGGTGTGACTCTGCATGGCAGGGTGATTTTTTTTTTTTTTTTTTTTTTTGCGATATGTGGGCCTCTCACTGTTGTGGCCTCTCCCGTTGCAGAGCACAGGCTCCAGACGTGCAGGCTCAGCGGCCATGGCTCACGGGCCTAGCCGCTCCACGGCATGTGGGATCTTCCCGGACCGGGGCACAAACCTGTGTCCCCTGCATCGGCAGGCGGACTCTCAACCACTGCGCCACCAGGGAAGCCCCAGGGTGATTTTTAAGAACATGCATGTTGCAGTACAGCAGAACTGACTATATATTTAAAATACTTTTTTTAATTTGTGAAATAATAATATATATGCTTCTTTATTAACACATTAAATTATAAGATCTAGCAGCTGGCCAAATAAACTACCAGAATTTCACCATAATGATGAGCACAAATTATATAGATATCTGTAACTATAATATGACATGAGAATACTCTGATTTCTGTGAATGAAGCCACAGACAGGGTACTGCTAATGCTCCTGAGGTTTATGGTCTATATTGGTAATTGAAGAAAAGGTTAAATTTCAGTAACATATTGACAACAATAATGATATAATTTTACCCATTTAGTTTCATTGATGTCCTGAATTTTATCTTCACCCTCCAGGTAAAGAACCTCTGTTATAAAGAGAGTGAAGGTGAAGAGCTTTTCTATCAAAGAAATTGAAGTAGGCAAGATCACAATATGAATTGTCGAGCTAGAACCAATAACTTATGATGGAGAAGATAAGAAGGAAGGGGAGGAGAGAAAAGAGAGAACATGTGGAAATACAGAATGGGCCAATATCAAGGCCAGATAAACTTCTCTCCTGACTTTTCTATGTTGCCCTTCCTGTCCCATCAATGGTATCGCGTCACTGACTCACACTTATATCATCAACCAACACACAGCCTTTGCTGCCATAACTATATGCAGTCATTCCTTCCCAATAAGAATTTGTCTATGTGCTTTTTCTTCCCCAAGTATGATCTAGTGGCAAGATCACTTTGAATTTTTCTGTTGTCTAAATGTCTTGCCAATTTTATCTTCCTGAAGACTTGGTTATATATAAACATATCCTGTATCCATCATGAAAAGGCAAATTCTGATATCTCATATCCAATCGCAGTTGACTAATAATAGTGCCCTATGCATAACTTCTTCTAACCTGATAACAACCTTCCCTTGCCCAGCTCCTAGTGGACCCACCTAATAGTTATCATCTTCCAGTTTTACAAGCTAATAACATCAACTCACTCATCTTCTCAGGTTGTGGGAGGGTGGATAAGATAGTTATTGTACATCACATTACAGACATTAGGCAATGTCTATTACAGGTATGTCAACAGCCACAGGGCAATGTCTTTCGGCATCAAGATTTCTGAGTCATCTCCTGCCCTGACTCTATGCCAAGCCCTGCCACCCAGCTTACACAAGACATATCCTCTTGGTCCCTATTTGTGGAGTCCTGATCTCTGTCCCATGTGGATTCCTGTTTAGGAGGCAAATGCTCAGTGTGCCCATGTCACTGCCCCAGAAAGAACTGCTGAACCAAATGGGGGGGTGATGTAAAGAACTCTGAAGAAGAGGGACCTAGGTCTCTTGCAAACATGTGTGTGACTTTCCCTGCTTCAGTCCTTAGTGATTCTGACACTTCTCAAGCAGAGAGGGAAAAGGAGGAATTAATGGAACTGTGGACCCCATACCCATTTCTATCAGAGCAATTCTGCTTCTGCCTACTTTATATTTGTACAGTTCATATAACTTTAAAAATAGATTCCATTTACAACCAAATAAAAGTTTGAAAACCACTAAAGAAGATGACCTCCGGGCCTCCCTGGTGGCGCAAGTGGTTGAGAGTCCGCCTGCCGATGCAGGGGATACGGGTTCGTGCCCCGGTCTGGGAGGATCCCATATGCCGCGGAGCGGCTGGGCCCGTGAGCCATGGCCGCTGAGCCTGCGCGTCCGGAGCCTGCGCGTCCGGAGCCTGTGCTCCGCAACGGGGGAGGCCACAACAGTGAGAGGCCCGCATACCGCAAAAAAAAAAAAAAAAAAAAAAAAGAAGATGACCTCCAAGGACAGTTCTGGTCCCAGCCTCCTGGGCCTGTTCTGTGAGCAGGAGTAGAAGAGGTAGTCACATTTATGCAATGAGAAATCGAAGATTCCTATCCCAAATCACCTCTTTTTTATGCCCCTCATAATTCCCATCTTCTTTAAACCCAGGAGACAAAGATGCTATTTGTAGATAATTAACTAATAGCATTACCACATTAAATCATTTTCAAATATTACCCATTTAGCATCAGCCAGTTTAGCAGTATAGGCACTCAGGCAGGGCTCTGAGGTTGGAGGTGGCCATGCAGGACAGCTTAGCGTTGAGATCAGGGAAAAGAATGAAGAAGAAGTACAGACACGAGGTGCTACCACTCAGACCAAACACCAACAACTTGTTTCCAAGTAACTGTCCTGCCAACTTGCTTTAAAACAGAAAGGTAAGACTCATTGGTAGTATAAACAATGGACTTGCCAAAAGTCTTTTAAAATAGTTTATTCTTCAATGTAGAGTAAGAAGAACCTACTTGAAAACATCTTTCTTTGTCTTTGTTTGCAAGCCCTCCTGTTCCAATAATGGAAACATAAACAGAGACTAGTCATTTTAATTATTATCAACTTGAATCATGAGAATATTTTACTATGTTTTTGTGACATAGTCATCCTGAGAAATAGCAAGCACTAAACTCCCTTTTATAGCTCAGGAAGAGTTTATTTTCTTAAAGAACTATCACGTACACTTTTCCCTTTCCAGAGAACACAGTTCACCTATTTCAGAGAGCGTAATGGCTTCCTGAATTGTACTCCTCCACAGCACAGCTTGTTAAGCTGCCTTGATAAAATCTTACATTGGTTTACAAACTGGAACACCAAGATCCTTGGTTTCCAAAGCAGTCTTGCATATATCATTCATATACAAGTAAGTACATCTCATTCTATCATCACCTTTTGGGTTGACCTGAAGTCTCTTATGGTGGGTTGATGTTGTTGATGAACCATGACCTTTTTTCCTTCCATTATCCCTCCCTTTATTTTCTCCTCTGTCTGCTAATTTCACCCTTAACCTCAACTTTAACAGTTCCCACAGCGGCCATATCCATCCAAGAGAGGGTTTCTAGATAAAATACAGAATGCCCAGTGAAATTAGAACTTCATATAAAAAAGAACAATTTTTAGTATAAGTATGTGCTATTTTAATTTGCTAATTCTGGTAACTCTATACCTGGGTAATGATCTACTATCCAATTATTTTCTCCTTCCAAGGGAATAAAACCTTGTTCTGGAAAGTTGTGGAACTGTACTAACTGCTTAAAATATAAATTCATAGATGGAGCCGTGAATGGGAAGAAAATGTTAGCTACAAAGGGGCACAGGGAATTTGGGGGGTGGTCAAACAGTTCTAATATCTTGATTCTGGTTGTGTTAACATGACTGCATTTGTCCAAATTTATAGGATTATATAATAAAAAGAGTGAAGTAAATAACACCTAAATAAACCTGACTTTAAAAAGTAGAAAACAAATGTATGCTACTCAATCTCAGATGGACCTCACACACATTTTATATGTCATTTTATTCCACCTTAGGTATCAGCAGAGTAAATGTCATACAACAGTTATTCCAATTTTTAAGTCTTTTTAAATCCACAATTCCAACATCCCATCCCTCTCTGCAAACAGATTTGTTCATTCATGTGACAAGCATCTAATACTAACTAGATCTGTACCAGGCTCT
Source organism: Mesoplodon densirostris (assembly GCF_025265405.1). Taxonomy (NCBI): domain Eukaryota; kingdom Metazoa; phylum Chordata; class Mammalia; order Artiodactyla; family Ziphiidae; genus Mesoplodon; species Mesoplodon densirostris. Next base: position 48,547,305 of record NC_082663.1, read on the forward strand.
GAGAGTACAAAAATGAGAATAGAGTCCCTACGAAAAAAATCACTCACTATCTAGTGGCCAAAGAGACATGAATTTTTTTGAAAAAAGACATACAGTGTAAAAAATGTATAACAGATCATTACAAGATGCACTAAATGGAGGAACAGCAAGCACAAAACTCTCTTTAATAACTCAGGAAAAGCTCAAAATGCTCGAGTTCAGCCTTCAAAGTTGGGAGTTACACAATTAGATATAGGAGAGCAAGTGTCCAGGGAAAAGAAGGAGAAGGTAAGCTGAACAGGTGAGTCAGTACAAATGATGAAAGCCCTTGTCATTCAGGTGCTGTCAGAATTCTTGCTTATTGTAACAGAAATGGACTGGCTCACTGAAGCAGACAAAGTTTGCTGGAAGGATATTCTGGTTCACAGAATCAGTGAGAGGCTAAAGCACCAAATATAGAAAATGGGCACACACAAAAAACCCAGGGCACTTTGTATGCCAAGAAGTAAGAATCACAAGAACCATCCTGTAGCAGAAATAATGACTAGGATACTGCTACTGCTGCCACTGAAAACCAATGGACATCCCCACAGACACAGTGAATCAATTCTAATAGTCCCCTGACATTGACCCACTTGCTCCAGAGGCAGTCCCAGCCGGAGAACCTGACTGGTCGAGCTGGGGTCACATGACTATACCCAGCATCTTGTTGTCAGAGGCAGAGAGAGGTAAGAACAGCCTTCCTCCAAGGTTGTACATTACAGACAACTGCCCAAACTTGGAAGGAGGTTGAATCTGGGCAGTCAAAAAAAGGACACCTGTCAAAGTAAGTCTACTCTCCTTAGCATCGTTAGTATCCAAGACCTCTCTAATTTGGTTTATCTGATATTTCTAACCCTGATTCCTCCATCTGGGAAAAAAATCTCTTCTCCAGTTCTGTGGGCCTTGTACCATCTCACATATAGGATGTCACATTTAGACTGAATAATAGTCTTTGTGTGTCTTTGGCTTATTTCTTTCTAACTTGGTAGGTGCTTTTTGAAGTTTGGTATTTCACGGTAGTCATCTGTCTTTCAGTCCCCGCTTGTGCTCAGCACAGGTCCTCCACAGTGAGCTGCCTATTGCACGTCTGTGTTCTGCGTGGATGTGTTCCGTGACAACTCAGCATGTGTGCTTGGAAATGTGCCACTTCCACTTGGCAGGATCGAATCTCTTCCAAATCAGACCTTATTATTTCAGCTCACAGGAGATCCCTGCCCTAAAGGCCTTGAACTAAACCTCAGTAACACAGATAATAAACAAGCCCAAACCACCAAAGATTATATCAATGTGCCAGTGGCTTTGGAACGGGCTAAGAGCTGGCACCGAGCATCACTGAGGCTGCCAGTGAGCTCTCTGAAGAAAGCCAGACAGTGCTATGCTCAGGGAATCCCTGCTTATAGGGAAGCTTTAATCCTCCCACCTCTCCAGGAAATCATAATAGCCTTATTTCCTGACCAAGTTATTGGGGAGGAAGAGAACAGAACACAGCCCCATTATGTGCTTTCATTAAGCGGTTACATCATTTAAAAGAAAAAAAAAAAAGCAAACAAGCATCTCAAAGATAGCCTCATTTGTAGCCAAGTTCAGGCTCTGACCAAATAAAGTCTGCAGATGAAGGTGACTATTTAAGTGGGGTTTTCTGATCATTCCAGATAAGAAGTATAATGAAAAGTTACCAAGTTCAGAGAAGAGTTGGAACACCCAATTATTTACAAAAACAAATGATAATAATATGGACAAGGATTTGTCCTCAGAAAGGGGTATAAACACACAAACCCCATCCTTTGTTCTTCTGTATATAATAGAAAGAATTTTTTCCAGTATTATGGACTTCCATGAGTTTTTAATCCTGTACTACTTTTATCAGCCAATTAGTAAGTAAATGTGAGAGTACTCTACAGAGCTGTTTTATCCTCACAAGTACACCAGAAAGCACCAGGCTGGTCGAAAGAAATGCAAAACTGAGGGGAAATCGGGCTCCCATTTCATTATGATTGACCAACTAGTGAGTCAGAGCAACATCTTGAAACTTTTCTGAATGGAAATGACTCTTTTTTTTCTGCTGAACTTATGATCATGCTTTAAAGAACACTAAAAATAAAATTCTAGAGCCACGAAGATCATTGAATTCCTATCGTATTACAGGAGAGTAAACTGGGCTTAAAGTAGTCAGGTGGTCTACCCAGGGCATATTCCAGAGCTGGGCGTGCATCCAGGCCTCCTGTCTCTAGCACAGGGCCCCTCCTGTTGCCCTCTGCTTTCCATCCACACCACAGTGACCGTGGGCATTCACTTTCCCGGAAGTGACTACAGCTGGATTCTGAAGGACGTTCTGTGCCCAAGGGGGAACTGGAAGAGGAAGGAAGAGCTCCTGTCGCTGTGACTTCCTCCAGGTTCAGGGTTCTCATCACACACACACTTCTTCCACCCTCTGCCTCACCTCCGTCAGTAACCCACCACCACTCCCTGGGTGTTATGACTCAAATATGGGCAACACGGTTATAATTCCTGAAAGATCCTTAGGAGGACCAAAAGTCAAGGACATTTAAAGACGCGAAACACAGCACCTTCCATCCTTGCCACCGTGTTAATACTTAAAATGGAGAGAAGAATCGCATACACAGAGCATTTACCAAGCAAAATCAGTGAGCTGCAATTGCCTTGCCTCTAAAAGAGCACCGTCTCTTTTAAAGAAAGTGAAGAGAGCCAAGGTCAAAGCTAAGCTAAAAAAGGGTAGCACCAGTTGAAGACGCGTGCAACTCAGAACTAGGCACCAGCTTGAAAAATGCAGGGAATATATGGTATGTTGCAGGTAACTCTCCAACCAAACACAGATCAGCCTTTTACCTCACATCAACGTTTGATCAGTGTGAATTTAGAAGCAGAGAAGAGCAACAGGCGGCCACTTGTGGATCCCACATGTCTTAACTTCTCCCTTAGATACCTGTTTTCCTGAGCCTAGCAAACAAAGCAAATGCAATCAATACATTTTCAACCCATAAGAAGATGTTGGCTTCTTTGGAACACAGTAAAGGATGAATGTCAGGTTCATTTCTGCTTGTAAACAGCGTGGGTTATGGTCATAACTCTGTGTTCCTGGAAGACAGAGGAAATATGTGAGACTTGATACTTGGGGGTCAGTCTTCCTCATTATCAAAAGGCTCCTTTCTTTTGCTGGAGATTAGATTTCTTAGTGATAAAAAGGGGAAGCTAAACTAGCTGTTCTTTAAGCTCATTTCCTGCTTTGGCATTTTAGTAATCCATAATTTTGAGGTCCTCAAGCATTGTGTTTTGCATTAACTCTTTTCCCTGTCTATTTCTGCTTTATTGTTTCACATTCACATTAACATGCTAACGTTACCACATAGTGATTAAGAGTGTGAATCTGGCAGCGTGGCAGTGTGAATTTGGGGAAGATTTGTAATTTCTAAGCCTCAGTTTCTCAATCTTTAAAAGAGACATCTGTCTCATGAGGAAGTTTTAAGTCTTAACACCACATTAAAATGACAGAATGAGCCCAAAGTGAGCAATAAGTGACATGGAGAAAGTACTCAAAAACTGGTAGCTGTCATTATACTTTATTATCACTTATTTGAGACCTAGTCTTAAACATGAAGGATAGAGCACTGGAGAAAACCAGACAACCCTTAACTCCTTGAGATAAATAAATGTTCTTTCTGAGAATTAGTATAATTGGAAAGCCAATGAGAAAAAGCCTAACAATACTTTAAAACCTAGAAAAGCCACTATTTTTCATACTGTTAAAAATCTCTCAGGAGAGAAATTCCCAGGACTTAGCAAAGTGCTACAATAAACAGTGTGTTTTCAAACAGAAAGCAACTCAAGAGGGCACTTTGACTAAGCCTCGAGATTTATCCAGATGGATTTTCTAAAATTTTGTATCTATGCTTCAAGGAAGCAGCTATGATTCTTCCTGGTGGGCCTGTTAAGGCATCTTGTCAAACTACTGACTCCCTTAAACTCATTAATTTTAAAGTCAAGGTATGGCAAACACCAAAAGGAAATAATAAAGATGTCTTCTTTCAGTTTTTCAGGATACAGCTAAACTCAAGCCAAAGGGATTAGATAGAATATGACAAAATCATTAATTTTTAAAGTTAATTTGCAAGGATCTCTCCATAGGGTTATTATGAATACTTAGCATGTTCTCAGAATGGCTCAGATCCTTTGGAACAGACTATGGCTCAGGTCTGGTTGTCTGTGAGTAAGGTTTGCTCACAATGCCTGAAATCAGCACAGGGCAGATTAGAACAGGAGACTGAGGAAGTCACATAGAACACCTCTGCCTGACCAGACACTGAAAATGCTGAAATGACTAGCAACCTGTCCATGGCAGAGCCCAGAAAAGAGGAAACTATCCCAGAAATAATGGCCTGGCATCCAATATGTAAAATATCTTCACAAAGAGATGTTGTCACTCTGCCAGTGGCATTGAGGATGATGATAATGGGAGTGTTTATTGGGCATATATATGCCAGGTGCAGTTCTAAATGCTGCAGACACCATACCTCATGTAACCTTCACAAGCGCTCTCTGAGGTAGGGGATTGTGCCCGTTTTAGGGCTACTCCTTGCCCTTCTCTGCCCTACACTCTGCCCTGTATCACAGAGGGGTGATGCAGGTTCCCTGTGCGCTGGCTTCTAGTTGTGTTTGGCTATAGGAGCGGAGGGTGGGAAAGCCGGGTATTTCTTGCCTCTCTCTGTGCCTCAGGCAGAGTCGCCAGCAGTGAAGAGGTCCCCTCCATGCCTCCAGTGTCACCATTGCAGCTTCCTCCAGGTGACCTCAACCCCTGGACTTCAGTAACACCGTCTGCAACAGATTGCCCTCCAGACTAGGGTTCATAGACGTTCCCTGCTATCGCTAACCTGTGGGTTGTTTAGTGACCCCACTTGGCTTCTCAGCTCCTCCCTCACCTACATAATCAATTAAACCCTCTCTGGTTCAGACACTTAAGATGATTTTTTTTTCTTTTTTGGACCATTACTCTTCTCATTTTACAAATTAAAAAATCAAGAGGTGGCTTGCTCAAGATTACATGTTAGAAACTGGTGATCATTGGGTCCAATGATTCTGAAGCCAATGCTCCTGGCTGCTGCATTATATTGTCATTTTTTAATGACACAGTATAAAAGTATAAAGGTTAGAAGTATATGAAGAGACTCCTATCTACCTCTACTTCATGAACAGTGATCCGCCACATACCTACTATCTTGCTGCCAGTCTTCCTAAAGAGAATATGGCCGGGGGTTGCTTTGGACTGTGAGCTTTGCTTGGGGGGTCTAAGTTTATACTTAAGTCATTAACAATAGAGTTCTCCACTCACTAGTTTTGATTCTTGATTTTTCCTGGTCATCTTAAATTTACTGTTACAAAGTGAATATATCACAACCTTCCTGAAAGAGGTACCAATCTCTTATGGGGCAAAAGGGTGTAACAATGGTAAATTAGGCAAAGATATTTACATGACCACACTAAAGAACCCACAAAGTCCTGATTCTCCAGCAAGTACTCTTTCTAAAAAACATTTCTCTTTGCAGTCTATCCTCTAACTTATCTAATGAAGTCTTTATGCATGACTTGTTCCAGCTTCCATCAACTAACTCAGTTTTATGGCAAAAGCAACACAAGAGATAAATAGTTTAAACACAAATAAACATTAATTATTCAATTTTAACTTGTCGTAATTTCTGGCCAAAGATTTTCTGTTTAAGAGGAGCTATTTAGACAAGAAAAAAATTATATATATAAATTATATAAGGATATATGTATTCTTCTGTAAAAAAGTTTATTTAATTCCAACTACAGTTTTAAATATTTCATTCACTGCATTCTGTTTTTTTTGAATTTTTGAATTTTATTTTACTTATTTTTTTATACAGCAGGTCCTTATTAGTCAACAATTTTATACACATCAGTGTACACATGTCAATCCCAATCGCCCAATTCATCACACCACCACCACCACACCCCCACGGCTTTACCCCCTTGGTGTCCATACGTTTGTTCTCCACAACTGTGTCGCAATTTCTGCCCTGCAAACCAGTTCATCTGTACCATTTTTCTAGGTTCCACATATATGCATTAATATATGATATTTTTTCTCTTTCTGACTTACTTCACTCTGTATGACAGTCTTTTGATCCACCCACATCTCAACAAATGACCCAATTTTGTTCCTTTTTATGGCTGAGTAATATTCCATTGTATATATGTGCCACATCTTCTTTATCCATTCGTCTGTCGATGGGCATTTAGGATGCTTCCAAGACCTGGCTATTGTAAATAGTGCTGCAATGAACATTGGGGTGCATGTGTCTTTTTGAATTATGGTTTTCTCTGGGTATATGCCCAGTAGTGGGATTGCTGGACCATATAGTAATTCTATTTTTAGTTTTTTAAGGAACATCCATACTGTTCTCCATAGTGGCTGTATCAATTTACATTCCCACCAACAGTGCAAGAGGGTTCCCTTTGCTCCACACCCTCTCCAGCATTTGTTGTTTGTAGATTTTCTGATGATGCCCATTCTAACTCGTGTGAGGTGATACCTCAATGTAGTTTTGATTTGCATTCCTCTAATAATTAGTGAGGTTGAGCAGCTTTTCATGTGCCTCTTGGCCATCAGTATGTCTTCTATGGAGAAATGTCTGTTTAGGACTTCTGCCCATTTTTGAATTGGGTTGTTTGTTTCTTTAATATTGAGCTGCATGAACTGTTTATATATTTTGGAGATTAATCCTTTGTCCATTGATTCATTTGCAGATATTTTCTCCCATTTTGAGGGTTGTCTTTTCATCTTGTTTATGGTTTCCTTTGTTGTGCAAAAGCTTTGAAGTTTCATAAGGTCCCATTTGTTTATTTTTGTTTTTATTTCCATTACTGTAGGAGGTAGATCAAAAAAGATCTTGTTGTAATTTATGTCAAAAAGTGTTCGTCCTATGTTCTCCTCTAAGAGTTTTATAGTGTCTGGTCTTAAATTTAGGTCTCTAATCCATTTTGAGTTTATTTTTGTGTATGGAGTTAGGGAGTGTTCTAATATCATGCTTTTACATGTAGCTGTCCAGTATTCCCAGCATCACTTATTGAAGAGACTGTCTTTTCTCCATTGTATATCCTTGCCTCCTTTGTCATAGATTAGTTGACCGAAGGTGCGTGGGTTTATCTCTAGGCTTTCTATCTTGTTCCATTGATCTATGTTTCTGTTTTTGTGCCAGTACCATATTGTCTTGATTACTGTAGCTTTGTAGTATAGTCTGAAGTCAGGGAGTCTGATTCCTCTAGCTCCGTTTTTTCCCTCAAGAGTGCTTTGACTATTCGGGGTCTTTTGTGTCTCCTTACGAATTTTAAGATGATTTGTTCGAGTTCTGTAAAAAATGCCATTGGTAATTTGGTAGGGATTGCATTGAATCTGTATATTGCTTTGGGTAGTAGAGTCATTTTCACAATATTGATTCTTCCAGTCCAAGAACATGGTATATCTCACCATCTGTTGATATCATCTTTAATTTCTTTCATGAGAGTCTTATAGTTTTGTGCATAGAGGCCTTTTGTCTCCCTAGGTAGGTTTTTTCCTAAGTATTTTATTCGTTCTGTTGCAGTGGTAAATGGGAGTGTCTCCATAATTTCTCTTTCAGATTTTTCATCATTAGTGTACAGGAATGCAAGAGATTTCTGTGCATTAATTTTGTATCCTGCAACTTTACCCAATTCATTGATTAGCTCTAGTAGTTTTCTGGTGGCATCTTTAGGATTCTCTATGCATAGTATCATGTCATCTGCAAACAGTCATTCACTGTATTCGTTTGCTAAGAAGTCACTTGATTTTCTGATTGTTATTATAGGCATATAGTAGAAAAAGTGAAAATACAAAGAAAAAAATTAAAGTTATTATTCAAAACCACAGATAAATTCGATTGATAGTTTAGCTTCTTTCCTTTCAGTCTTTTGTATGTTTTTTTTAAACATAGTTGAGATTATATACTATATATAGCTTTGTGTTCCTTTATCACTTAAAAACTTTTAAATATTTAATTTGTTAAATAGTTGCATAAAATATATCAAATGGGCCTGCCACAAATTATACCTATATTTGAATACTAGGTAATGTCCTACTTTTTTTTATTATAAGCAGTATTGTTATGAATATCTTTTTGCAATAATGACTGAGTTTTAGATTTTTCTCTAGGCTAGATTCTTTTTTTAAATTTTTTGCCCAGTACCTCCAGGTCCTGCCCCACCATAGGTGGGCCAAAAGGCACAATCTCATCTCCTGTGGTCATTTTTATGAACATTGTCCCACAAATTCCTTTTGAAAAAATCATATGCTATCTGGACTACCCTATTTGAATGCAATTGCTCTTTGGAAAAGCAGCTGTATGATCAAGCATACCTTAGCATAGATTGGTTTATCTTATCCTAGAGACTGGTAAACTTGGATGAGAAATCAGAAAAGACCTTGAGTATAGAGTGCGGGCAATAGCCCCTTTGGGGGTCTGTGGAGGTGAATGATGAGGTGTAGAATAAGATGGTGAGAGACCACTGTCTAGGCTAGATTCTTAAGACAGGATAAATTACTAAAAATTCAATTACTGAGCCAAGGGAGTAAATATGTTCAAAATCTTGAAACATACTACCAAACTGGTTTCCAGAATAATCCGAATTTCTATGTTAATAAAAATCACTGAAGTACTTCTGAAGTGCATTCATTGTCTCCTAACAAACCTGTTTTCTTTATAAAAAAGAAAAAATCAAGCTTATATCATTGAGTAAAATGCAAACCTATTAGTTTAATTAAGAACTTTAAATTTAAGACGATTTTTTTCTCACTTTTCCTCTTCTTCCAGGTTTTAAAATCTTACAAGGGCAAAGAAATAAAGAATACATATGCAAAATGCATGAGTTTGTAATAGATTTTTGAATTTACCAGGATGAATTTTCACATTTTCATCAAGATCATAGTAATGATGAACTGTCTTTTTTATTTGTCTTATTTCTACTGCCCTTTCAAAGGGAAATTCACCTAGAATATCCTCCTTGGTGCTGAGTGACTCTGACAGTACAGACTATGTGAGTAGATGTGGATCCTGCTTATGATATTCTAACGCAGGCTGAAGAAAGTAGTCTATTGACATTCGGAAAGCAACAGGCAGAAAGGAAAGTTACAATCTTCTCTCTATATTCACCTTGCAGAATTTTAGGAAAGTGTTCAGATGCTGTTCTCTAAAGTTCTTAAAGTATCCTAATTTGCTACCTCTTTAAGAAATGATAGGAAAATTTGTTCAATCCATTTCCCATGGTTTTGCCAAATCTAGGGCAAATTGCTATCCTAATATTAAATGCTGTGCGCAATCCATTGGGTGGTAGCCATGACTCACGGTGAGATATTAAGCAACACTCACGAGGTAGAGATCAGGAGGTGTATGGCTGGCCCCCCTCTGCTACTAACTGTGAGAACTGAGCCACTCCCAGAATCTCAGGGTCTTAGTTTTCACATCTGTAAAATAAAAGAGTCTGAGCTAAAGGAGACAAACACCCTTTTGTGTTCTGGTGTTCTAACATCCCATGATTCTAATGAGTACTAATAAAGCATTGTTTTTTTTAATGCTAGTTAAGTATCCCTCCGATTTTTCTATATCCCAGTTTCCCTTATCAATAAAATTTCAATAATGGTATTCTTCAGGAATGACATGATGTAGACTATTTAATTCATTCCACAAACATACATTTCTTGGCACTCTTCTTGTCCTGGACTTGAAGTAATGAACTAAAAGGAGGTCCCTGCTTCCATAGAGCTAATATTCTGAATTGTAAACACGTGAACAAATAGACAAACAAAATTATTTCAGGCAGACAAACAGAGTAATGGGGTAGTGACTAGGTGAGGGCAAAGCATGCTACTTTCAGTAGGGTGGTCGGCAAAGTTCTTCCTTCAGAGGACAGTTGAACTGTGACATAAATAATGCCAAGAGCCGGCATGTCCAAGAGCCAGAATGATGCCAAGAGCCAGTTAGAGGGAACAGCTAGCTCAAAGGCCCCCAGCAGGAATGAGTTTGGCTAGCTCAAGAAACAGAGAGAAGGCCAGTGTGGTTGGAAGTCAATAAGCAGCAGAAGGAGAGACTAAGGGATGAGAACAGTAGGAGCCAGATAATGCAGACATTTGTAGATGATGATAAGGAGGTTTGCTTTTAATCTAAGAGCAATGACAGGTCATGAAGGTTTTAATCAGGGGACTGACATAGTCTGATTTATATCTTAAAAGATCACCCTGACTGGTGTATAGAGAATGGATTGCATATTTTATTGCCAGCCATATTGGAAAGGACCCCTGTTCTCTTACAGCAATACTGATAGTACTTCTTTTGGTGAAAAGCAGCAAAATATGCTGGATAAAATATTTTTAAATGTTTAAATGCACACACAATTTAGAAAGAAAGAAAGGGTAATTCTCAGACACAAAAATCAATGAGAAAGTACAAATCCAGAGAGCTACATGTACTCCTGAAGCCAGCCACTAGCCTGGTAGCATCAGCCCACCTTGATGACCTAAAATGAAACCCACTGCAGACAAGCCAACTGTACCAGTTTGGGGCAGAATTAACACATTTGTGTGATCTCACAACCCCAAGAGCTGTGAGATCCACAAAGTACCATTTCTTCCTCCCACTTCTCATCTGCCCACAGAATGGAGAGATGGTTCTCAACCTTCACAAGTATGAAAGCTGCTTTTTAACAACAAAAATCTTCTTTTATTCCCCTTCATACACACACACACACACACACACACACACACACACACACATAAGAAGTTGTATTTTCACTTATTTAATCCACTATCATTTCCTAGGGAACTCAAGAATGGATAGACTCCAGGGAATAATTCTGTGCCCAAAGAGTAGTTCACCTTCCATACAGGGAACAAGTGGAACGGAGGAAAGAAGACCAAAAGCCATCAAGGTGCCAGATCACAGAGTAAAAACTCACCATGACTCAAGACCTCCAAAGAACTGTCCTCTGGACCCAGTGTTCCCTCCTTAGTTGTTTTCCATCAATTTTGGAGTAACCACAATCAGTCACGAGATTAATAACTGCCTTTCAAATTAAGTGGGCAGTTCCCAGACCACTGCCCACCTATTTTGCTGAGCGAGGTGCCCAAGTGTCCTACAAAGTACATAGTACACTCTGAAGTGTTTGTTAATTTGACTTGTCTCAATAAAACTTCAAAAGTCTTGGTATTGTCTCCTGGCCATCAGGACCAATAGGAAAAACATAGGTGTGGGACAGGCTGGTTCAAACAGTCTCCCCTTCTGCCAACAAATCATTTTCAATTAGCAAACAAGACCTGGGTAGCAAAACTGCAACAATTCTTATCATTCCTTCCTCCTTTTTCAGTGTTTCTCCTCCCAACTTCTCATCTGATGCCTCACATACAGAAGAAAAGCCAGGCAGAATATTATGAAATATGTATGTGCTTCCTTCATTGTAATACTAAATAAAATATACCCCTTGAGCCAGTAAATCTACCTCTGGAATTCCAATTTCTTAAAAAAAAAAACTTAAATATGGAAATGTGTTCTACACAAAAGTATTCCACACAGCATTAGTCTTAGTAACAAGAAAATTAGAAACAGCCTAAGTGACCTATTACACATTCCTTGATGAAATAGTTACATATACAGTAGAGATGAAAATTCTCATGAGACAATGTTAAGTTCAATTGCTCAAAATTCAAGTTCCAATGCAATGACCTTCATGGAACTTTAGGGTATTTGTTCTTTTTTTTTTTTTTTCTGCAGCTTGTCTTTATTTTACCAAAAAAAGAAAAAGTGAGAGAGAGAGAGAGAAGCTTTAAGGAACTTGTATTACTTTTATAACTGAACATACATTTTAAAGACAAAAAAAAATTATATGAAATAGACAATGTTGATCTCAGCCTCACCACCCTAACATTAGATCAGGAATGGAAAGAAATTCCATACACAAATGTTCTCTGAAAACAGAATCTCTAGTTCTATTTTGCTAAGATTCAAATTTAGAAACCATTAGAAGGAATGTTCCAAGTGGTATTAATTGCAATGTAGGTATGAAAGGGTATCTTCAAGGGAACACTTCCCCAAAACTATACAGAAATTAATAAACTAAAACCTAATACTACAAAGTAAGCTTAAAATCAACTAGGTATTAGGGTATAAATTAGGGTATAAAGAGGAGCACGTCACAACAGGAAAAAGTTGAATTCATTAAGATAAACAGCCATGATAAATACTAGTGGTAGCACTGAGTAAAAAGCACATTGCTGTTTTTCTCATATGCAGGCAATAGCCCAATACACTGTGTCTCAGCCACAGGATGTATCTGATTTCACATGCTAGAAAAATTAACCGTAATTAAGCTGAGGGAACCCCTGCATGGGTGTTTTATGTCAATTGAATACACCTAAGGAAAATTAAAACTTAAGAACTGATATAAAACTGATGTAATTTATGTCACTATTACTAATTAAAATGTTGAGGCTTTCCCAGTTATAATGAATAAAATTAGCACTCATAGATCTCACATCTAAGGAAAGCCAAACTGAGATCACACATGTTTCTCAAGGTAGCAAACAGTTTTTCTTTTTCTTTCTTCCTGTTTGCAGCATTCAGCAGTAGGGCAGATTTAGAAATCAGAGTCATGCCACTTTAAACTGTTGACATTTACTATCTAAGGTAGAGCTAAAGGATTTCAATTCAAGCCAAAGTCCAAGGATGCAAATACCAATCGAATGACTTACTAGGGCTAGGAGAAGGCAAGCGAGCTCCTTCTGAAATTTATAAATATGGTAACTAAACAAAAGCTTCAAATGATGAAAATGATGTTTCCTCAAATCATTCAGTCCAGCATAGCTTGAAGGATCTTGATGTCTCTTTTTGTAAATAAGAAGTATCTGAATCCTATAGCTTTTTGAGGGTTCTTTCTTCTTTATCTTTTACACGTTAAAATTAAAGTGGTTTTCAAGTAAATTTTTAGGGTTTGCCAAAATACACAGGCCTGTACAGTACTGTGTTGGGACAAGGATGGCTTGGGAAGCAGTTGTGTATTATCCCATTTTTAAAAGTTTAATGCCCCTACAGACAAAAATGTCCATGAACAGATTGCCAACCAGTTGGAGTATGGGCCTAGGTTTTGAGCCACTCAAATAAGTCTCCTAAATAGGTTACAGAGTCATTCCTGGGGATTGTAAGGGCGGATTTCAAACAGCACCATCTGTTAGAACTACTACCCTGAAAAAGTTACACTGGTTGGTTATCACTTAAAGCACCATGGAGTTCACTCCATCTGTGTTGGAACAACTTGGTGAAAATCCATGGTCACATCCTGGCTCTAGCATTGTAAACCATGGCTTCAATTCAAGCCCATTCAGTCAGAGTCCTGAGATACCAGATATCTGGAGGGGCAATGATGTGTCTTCCCAGAGATGGTTCCTGGAGCCCTCATAGTAGATGCGCCTTCAGGTCCTCCTTGTCAGGCCCTTGCCTTCTAGGACCCCAGCTTCCACTTATATCCTGTCCCATCTCTCCAGGCCAGGAGTCCTCTACTCATGTCTCCCAATCAGAGAGCAACGCCACCCACCCCCACCTCACCCCTATGCACTGGCTATATCCTGAGCCACCCCTGGCAAAGGGTACAAGCATAGATGCTTACTGGTGCCCAGTTGTTCACATAAATGGGTGAAAAGCAGGCTAGACATAAGAGATCAGAACTGTGTGCATGGATGGGAGACAGCAGATGTAGGCCCCATATAAAGAGAGCTGTCACCACTCAGCCCCAGGTTTTCAATGTGCTGAAACACAGGATGGGTGTTGCCAAGTGGCCTAATTCTTCAAATATATATGAAATAAACTAATTTTCAAATGCTGGCCTTTTTCTTCCTTAAACTGTTCGGGACAACCAAAACATCATAACTTAGGCTTTTTGGAATCTTTATTCAGGTTTGGAATTCTATGGTTCTAAAAACACATTGATACACTTACCCATGATTGTAACCTCAAAAATCTTCCTATTCTGTTTCTTCTTAGAATCTTTCCAGAGCTTCAGCCAGTGCAGGCGTCTATCTGAGGGCATTAATCAGACAAGCTTCACAGGCAGGGTGCCAAAGAATTCCTGCTTACACCTGCTATTGTTTCAATCAGTTCAACTCTACAACAGGCAGACAAAAGGGTTTAAGGTGCCACTGCCAATCCCACACGGCTGTGTGTGTGCTCAACCATTATTGGCAGTCTTCTCAAGAAACTGCCTCAGCTTCTTGGATGACTCAGAAGTAAAGGTAAGCAACTCCATTTGTGGTAGTAGAGAAAAGGGCCTTTCTTGAAGCCAAGAGGCCACAGTCAGCAACATCATAGTCTCTAAGCTCTGCCTGGCTCAGCCTCTGTGACAGAGGTCATGAATTGCCTTCCAAATACCCACTTTCTCCTTCTTCCTTAGTAAGAGAACACCAGCAATAGCTAGGCATATTGCTGCTTGACACACAGACTAAATTTCCCAGCCTCCCTTGCAGCTAAGTAAGGTCATGTGACTAAATTCTGGTCAATGAGATGTAAGAGGAAGTACTATATGGGCCTCTGGGAAGGAATGTTCTGCCATTCCTGCTGGCTGGAAAGTGGAGGTGATATATAGAACTCCAGCAGCTCCCTTGGATCTTGAGTTGACTTTGAGAATGGAAGCCATGTGTTTAGAAAATGGATAACAGAAACAGAAGGAAATTGGGCTCATGGTGATGTGCTAGAATTGCCATGCCAGCCCCAGACTGCCTACTTCCAGACTTCTTTAACATGAGAGAGCAAATCTTTGTGCATTTAAATCACTGTTTGAAAGGACTCTGCATTATTTGTAGCTGAATGTAATTCTTCAGCAGTTTAGTCTCTCTGCTTCCCTCGCCCATTGCTGCTCCATCTAAACCTCTAATCCCTTTTAAACTTCTATTCTGTTGTGAACTAAATTCTCTTATATGCTCAAATTTTTTCTATCACTCCTTCACCATAATCAATACATGTCATTTTTCCTGATGATAAAAATTCTCTCCCAAGGCAAGGTAGTGAACTTCCTCTTTTGCCTGTATTTTCAGCTTAACAAGGATCACAGTTACTTAACAGATGGCGTTTCTGTCCTCTCTCTGGAGACTAACTGGAATGTACAGCCCCTCAGGTATGAAAATGATGCTGCTGACCCTTTATCCATAAAGCATCTTGAGAAAGTATTTTTGCCACCTTTCTACCTCCCTCTTTCTCTCTCTTCTCAAAGATGGGCCATATGAACGGGCAGGGCAAAAGAGCGAAGGCTGAGGCCATAAAAGAGAGTAAAACTAAATGGCTCACCTGGCAACAGGACCCATTGCTTTTGCCTCTGATTAGCATTATGCCTTAACCCGTAGAAATGAGCAGCCTTAGACATCTGCTAGAATATAGGTATCTTCAATCTCTAGTTTGAATGACAGGACCCTGGAGGCAAAACATTTCCTGTGGAGATTCTGTACTTTTCCCTGCTCTTGCTTTTCTAGCTCAAACAACTCAATTTTTTTGGGCTTCAAAGTATAGTTCAAGGGTCATTTTATAAGTCAAGTTAATGGCCCTGGGGATATTACCAGTGTGACTCATCAATTACCGGAAAAATATGAGGTATGTATAAACATTCTGAAATGGGTTTGAAAAAGAACCAGTTATGTTTGTGACTATTTCTAGTGGTACTTCCACAATTTTTCATGAAATCACATAATGGCTAATGAGTTGACCCTGGAAAATTTTGGAGGAAGTATTGGGTTGGCCAAAAACTTTGTTGGTGTTTTTCCCGTAACAGCTTATGGAAAAACCCATACAAACTTCTTGGCCAACCCAATACATAGCCCAATAAGATACTGGTCATGGTAAAGTTCAAGAGAACAGAATCTCCCCAGCTATTTTAAGAAGAAAAACATGTTATACAGATAATTAAGTGACTTATCACCGGGGAAGGCTGAAGAAATACTTCTAAGCTGAGCCTTCAGAAATAATTCCCAAGCCACATCACGGAACTGGGCCACCAGGAGAACCATTACCTCTTCTGTGATTAGCTTCCTGCCACCTTGGGATGCCATCAGTTCCATAACCACAGTGCTGCACCACAATTAGGAAGCAAACACTAACAGGAAGGCAGCTGGATCATGAAATCGCTAGAATCCAGGGGCCAATCAATTGGGAAGTTGCTGACTCAGTTGCTACTGCTGTCTGCTTCAAAATCATACAGTACCTGCTATGTCCTTCATCAGCACAACTGATACTCCACACCTTGCCTCTTAACACTCATGTAGCTAGTGACTGAGCCCTGGGACTTGGGCCAATGTTTAAAGCAAAGCAACGAAACATTCCCATGGTCATTCACCACCTTATCTCCAAGGAAGTCTGAGAGACTGTTTTGTAACTTTCCACCTTTTACCAGATGAATAATAATAGGGGCTTGGAATGGATGTTAAGAGACAATCCACCATTTTACCACAGAATAAATTTACTTTTAACGTGCCATATTACTAAGTACATATCAAATACCTGCTATGCACACAATACTATACGTATAGCCCAGGCAATCAACAGCATTTGCTGAGAAAGTCATCAGGCCAGGGTCTTCAGTTTTCATCAACTTCAATTTTCATCAATATATAGTATCTAAACTATCCCATTTTTTATACCACCATTTACCAAACCATAGATTAACAGCCACTGCATGAATGCTTATGAATGAGAATGATGAACATGGTAAGTGTTTTGGAAAGCACTATAAAAAATATATGCTTTCTTAAGAAGCTTAGTATCTAATAAGAGAATACAGTACTAACATGAATACCTATGAATGAAGTGACAGGTATATAAAAAATGTTCCAAACCAGCCCTGAAATTTAGTTATAATTACTTTAGATTTAAATAGTCCCTAAGGAAAATGGGGTAAAGTAGGTTTGCCTGAACTAGCACCCCCATTTACCTATTTAAGAAACACCATTTAAGTAGCATTGACCACTTTTCTTGCAAAGTAGCAAACGCAGAAGTAGTGCAAAGGGAACAGAAGTTCATGCAGGGATCAGTGTATTGCAGAAAACACCAAGGCACACTATTAAATACTGTGAATTGGTTTTCAGACCATTGCTAAGATGTCTTTGAAAAGAATGGTCTGAGACATTCATTCCATTCTGTTGGACACAAATAAATATGCCTGGTATTAAATCCATCCTTTTACAATCACTGGGAAAAACAACAGTCTGGCCACTGATGAAGCTGCCCATTGGGCAGAATCCACTCTCCTATGTAACTACTTCTGCAATAAATCATGCAAAAAAGGCAGCACTGGTGATAAGGGCTGTACACTGTGATTACTATTCCCGTAGCCAACTCTCATTAACACAGAATCCAATTATGGAAATGCCATATGATATAACAGGCAAAATTCACACATTTCCTGGAGGCGATTTCTTTGTTATTGTTTATTTTTGGTTTTATTTTTACCACAACTGAAAAACACATTAGCAACGAATTACAATGCCACAACTGTAGTTTGAAAATACTGTAAAAAATAAAAATAAGCCCCAGGGACTATAGTCAGGAGACAAAATCCAAGGACGTCTACTGTGGGCCTCCCTGCACCTTTCAAGTGTATCTCATTGCACATTAGACTTGTACTGGTATTCGTGAGCAAATCCTTACATTACCAGCAAGGATGTCTGGCTGCACAGCTGGACTAGCTAGACGGTGACAATCCACTCTCCCCAGAGCCTCCTGGAAGAGGGCCATGTGCCCCTAGAAGCCAAAAAAGCATTAGTACCTTGACTCCTTGGAATTCATGTTGGCGCCTCAGCAGTTTGAACCCGTGCAGAAACCGAGAATTATCCCAGACCGGGAAACACCTTTTAATCCACTGCTTCCCCTTCCTTATATCCCTACCTCTAGCCTGGTTCTCGATTCAGAGGAATTTGAAAATAAAGTCTGTCTTCCTATCCCCACCTTCCCCCAACTCATCAGTACTAAGAGGCCTCAGGAGAGGTCCTGGGAATGCCCCCAAGAGGTGGAGAATCCCCAGGGTGCCCCTAATTAACTTGTCAGTAGACCTAAGAGCCACCTGTCAGACTCAAAGATCTAGAGCTGCCCCTTTATCAATCCCCAAGATTTTGACCATTACATTCCCAGTAATATTAGCAGTGTTCTCACCAAAGGAATGATTGGTTCTCTCTGGCTCTGCTTATTGAACAGACCAAGTAATTGCCCTGAACATTTTATTATCAAGATGAACATTTAGCCTTGTACCTAGCAAAGACGGTCGGTGCTTTTTTTCACTTACTATTTTCCTTACACCTTGTATATTTATATGGACTGCCTTCAGCTGCAGTTCTTATTTTCATATAATTTATAAATTTTGAGAAATCCAAATAGTGATATTATATTTGTGTATTCATATTTGAACAATAACTTTCTTGAACATTTTCTTTTACTCTGGGTATTCCAATATCCACCTATGATTTAGAAATGTCCTCTTGAAGCCATTTGCAATGGCTTCTAACTTCTACTTTCCTTTTGAGAAATTGCTAGTTTTCCCCCTTTTTGCCCCCACTTTAATCTCCCATCACTTACTATAGGAATATTATTGAATAAAGGAATGAATAATGATGAGGAACTGTATAAATGACACTGATGTTGTTGATACCTCACACTAAATTTGTCTGATTTTGCATTCACTAGACTTGTTTGATTAAAAGTGTACATCACCAGGGACTCTGTGGCTTGGAAAGACAAGAAACGAAGAAACTGGCATGATTCCAGCCATGCTGGTGGTACCTCTGTGAGCTGTATTACACTACTATTCATCTAGCTCGAAGCTATGAAACTGACCACTCACATCCATCAACACAGTGACAAGCACCCGTGTCACAAACTCACTGGTCATGTTGTTATAGGTCAGGGGAAAAAGTGAGTTAGATAAAGAAAAGTACAGCAACTAGAGGTAGAAATAGAGCAAAGAAAAGAGTTTCAGTCCCAGTGGAAAACAAGCAGAAAAGGCAAGGACAGGGCACCAGACCCAGGTGTGCTTAGTCAGTAGAAGAAAAGAATAATTGAAATCAGAGGCAGGAGAGCTGTCCCATGGGTCAGATAGGGTCCCAAGATTGCACTTCCCACAGGGCCTGCTCCAAAGACCACAGTTTACATCGGTAAGGCTCTTCCCATATAACTCTGCTACTAAATATTTTTTTACACTTCATTATATTTATGAATGCAGAATCCAGCTGTGCAGCGAATTCATTTTGAAACTGCCTGGCTTATTTTTCTGCGTTGTCTTTGTTAAAAAAATTCACTATTGCTCTTTAAACACCTATAATGAATAATCCATGCCATGACTTCTTTTCCTATTCACTAATCTTTATATTCAATTTCCTATTAACTGCAATTTCAAGTCATTAAAAAATATCATCCTGGAGCTAAAGCTTGATTCTTATTTTTTATGCCAAAGCAATTATATTTCAAAGAGTAAACTTTTACGTGCCTTTTCCACTTGGAATTTTTACCAGATTCCTGTCTTTTGACTCCTGCCACCTCTCAATAGAGTTGAGATGAGAACAGAACATTTGAAAAACTCAAGCACTGAGAATTGAGAGCTTTGAATATTCACTTATGTGAAGTAGGATGCATGGTACATATAGAAATATTTTTTACATCTCCTTGGTAAAAACATCAGTAGTGACAGTAACAATATAAGTAATATTAACAATATATTTGTCTTCAACTTGTGTTCCTGATCCACCCTTGTATACTGAACTCAGGGGGCCAACCACACACATTTCACATCTCCATTCACCACTTATACTGAGTCTTCTGATCCTGTCATTACTAATAACAGCAGTATGCTAAGAGATCAATGTGTATTAACTCATTTAATCCTCACAATAACCCCATGAAAGTAATATTTTTATTACTTTCTTCATTTTAGAGATCAAACAACTAGGGCACCAAGGCTTTAGTAATTTCCTGGCTAGTATGTAGAACAGGGATCTGAACCCAGGCAGTCTGCCAATAGAGCCTACACATTTTACCACTCTGCTATGTTGTGGTGGCCCTTTGTCTGCTTCCCAATGACTGATATGGTCATAGTGGGAGGATTCAGGAATGACTGGCCCTATACCCACAGAGAAGATGGATTATACACAGAGGTAAAAGAGGTTCCCACACTGCTGACTCCCAGAGAATAAGAGACATAATCAAGCAAAACATAGATTCCTGGCTGGTTTTTCCCTCATCCTTTTGCCTTTTGCTTGTCTAGTTGTCCTTTTGATCACTGCATTTGGCTTTTGGTTCTCTTAGCCTGGGTAACTGGCAGAGGCAATGACAAATGATCATGTTTTGGCTGACTGTATCAAACACATTATGGTATATTATGTGGAGCCAAGAAAATATCTTATTCTTTTAGAGTACCTTGGTGGTACCAAGTATTGCTGCTGGCACAGAGCATTCAGTAGACACTTTACATGATAGCCATCCATCTCCTCCAACCCACATCACCATGGTGACACAGACCTGCCATTCCAGAGCCTGAGCCTTCCAGACCAGCCTCGAATTTACCCAAGCAAAATGCCGGAGCCCCTTGGTAGCTAAACATAGAGTTCATTTTGTACATTATTTATTTTATTTTATTTTTTTGCGGTACACGGGCCTCTCACTGTTGTGGCCTCTCCCGTTGCGGAGCACAGGCTCCAGACGTGCAGGCTCAGCGGCCATGGCTTACGGGCCCAGCCGCTCTACGGCATGTGGGATCTTCCTGGACGAGGGCACGAACCCGTGTCCCCTGCATCGGCAGGCGGACTCTCAGCTACTGCGCCACCAGGGAAGCCCTGTACATTATTTAATATAAGGTTTCATTCAAGTTCAGTTTGGCAATATTACATGAAAGAACTATCTATATTTTTGTCCTGAATACAAGTAAACAAGAAATAAAGTCGAATCACTGGCAAACAAGATGTGATATTTAGGTCATCTCCCCACTGCAGAAGAGTAAACAGAAATAGGCCTTTATCCTCTTTCTATTGGGAATCTTGGGTCTGTCTGCATTCATTCAGTCAATCAGAAGGCATCAATTGGGCACACACTATGTGAGGATTACAAAAGTGAAGATATAAACTCTGTCTTCAGGTGGCTTCCATGCTAAGTGTTAAAATAAGGACATATGCGGTCTTCCATTAAGGAAGTATGAATTACAAAATGTATGCAAGGAAAAATATGGTTCCATACTAAGATTTTGGAGAACATAGCCTAAACAGAATATTGTAATAAAAACAAGACATATTGGGGGAAAAAAAAAAAAGAGTTACCAGGGGTGGATCTCATAAGAAAGTAATAGCTGATTTCCCCCACAAAGATTTGGATAAAACAAATAAAAGGCTGGAACTTCCTATTTCTATTCCATTCTTAGGGCAATAAAAAAGAAAATTACCTGTTCCCTAAAGACTTCTTAAAATATTAGCTCAGGGCCTCCCTGGTGGCGCAGTGGTTGAGAGTCCGCCTGCCGATGCAGGGGATACGGGTTCGTGCCCCGATCTGGGAGGATCCCATATGCCGCGGAGCGGCTGGGCCCGTGAGCCATGGCCGCTGGGCCTGCGCATCCGGAGCCTGTGTTGTGCTCCGCAACGGGAGAGGCCACAACAGTGAGAGGCCCGCATATCGCAAAAAAAAAAAAAAAAAAAAAAAAAAAAAAAAATTAGCTCAGAACCTTTTGGCAAGGACAACTCTTTTAGTAAAACACATCTAATAATGTATCTTCTGGCCTTTATAAAAAGTCAGCTTGGGCCTCCCTGGTGGCGCAGTGGTTAAGAGTCCGCCTGCCGATGCAGGGGATACGGGTTCGTGCCCCGGTCTGGGAGGATCCCATATGCCGCGGAGCGGCTGGGCCCGTGAGCCATGGCCTCTGGGCCTGCGCATCCGGAGCCTGTGCTCCGCAACGGGAGAGGCCACAACAGTGAGAGGCCCACATACCGCAAAAAGAGAAAAAAAAAAAAAAAAAAAAAGTCAGCTTACATTTCCCAAAGGTGTTCTTGTGCTCGTTATGTATACACTAACATTATAGAATCATTTGGTAAACAATCACACTCACACACACACACACACACAACACACACACACCTCCCATGTTTCTAGTTACATCGTTTTCTTACCTAACAAGATATGCTTCTTCCTTATATTCAACCTCTCCACTTTTGTAAATACCTTTTGTTAATTTGAGGGCGGTGGGTAAATGGAATGTTCCTGTAGGGGCAAAAGTGGATGTGGTTTATCGTTATGGGACAAGGTCTCCTCCAGTGGTAGTTTCTATCTGTGACCCAGTGAGAACAGAATCAAAGGAGCAGGTGTGATTGCTTACATGAAAATCAGGCAAAGCAGACTTGGCTTTTTGAAGCCACATACCAACAATGTGCGCTTATACATTTTTATCTCAGACAAAGCAGTAACACATTGGCCAGAAGCCCCAAATTCAGATCCATGTAGACGGAAACCTCAACCAGTCTTATTTGACAGCATTAATCTGAGGAAACCACAAAGAGAGAATTTTCACACTCAACTGAAATGCAACTGGTTTTGGAAACAGCTAAGTGAGGGTACAAAACCTTTCAAGAAGTAATCCACAATCGTCATGCAGAAGATCTGCCTTTCAACACCCAATGGCACAAAACAAACTTGTCACCAAGTACACAACTGCTATTTACTAAGGGGAAAATATGTGGGGAATTGTGATCAGCAGAAGGGAATCCCTGTGGCTGGGGGAAGACACAGCTAAGAGACCAACCTCAGTGACCAAAAGGCCAGAGAGTAGAAGATAAATTTAAGCTTAATTGGACATAAGCCCTTAAATTCTAAGTGCGTCCATCCATATCTAACATTGTACCTGGCTCTCCAGGAGTCATCTCCTAGGGACAGTGGTGAGTCATCAAGTCTTCTCCCAGGAGCTACTGCATGTGTAGTTGGCATCTGTGCTCTTATTATCATCAGGACTGAATCCTATTTCAGCATCCTATCTCAACAGGCCGCAGGTGGATAATGAATGGAGAATTTCAGGAGGCTGTCCTGACCCCATGACTAACAGTCAAGTGAGCACTGTTTAATTGAATTACCAGTTGAATAAGAATTACTTTAGGAAATGAACTACAAATTCCAAGTCAAGTTGTAACATCGTTATCAACATCACTACCTCCAGTACTAGGTACCTTGAAAACAGGGTCTTGAATGTCCACCAAGATCCTACAAAGTAGGTAAACCTCACAAGAACCTTCCCTGCCTGCACTGAACTGTATCCATTTCTGGGGTTGGCTGAGTGAGTGATGACTGAGTGAGTGATAATTCAGCAAAGCCATCCAATGGAGTATTTAGCATAATGATCAAGCACATAGTAGGTGTTCCATAAATATTGGCTGAATTCAAGACTTAATGCATTAACCATAAAATGATGATCAGTTACCTGCTAATTATCTGTGAAAATTAATCGATCATGTAAAATACATTTAGGAGAGAAATCATGATTTAATAAATCAATGGTAATTCTAATCAAGAGGCATTGTAAGGACAACCACTCTCAAACGCCCAAATAGGCTTTCAGCTTTAGACAATCAAATAATCTCCTTTCTTTCCTTCTGCACTTTCTCTATATAAGTCTAGCTCCTGGCACCTGTCAGCCAGGGCTCCTAAACACTTCCGGTTTGGCGCTGCCCCATTCAGATCGATTCTTGCTCAAATAAACTCTTAAATATTTTTTAAATGGTAATTCTGAATGAAGAAAAGGAGACATTCTCTGATAACCAGCCTACCCTTTCTATTCTAATAAATCAATCTGTGCCAAAAACAAGGAGACAAATAATAAATGAATGTCCTTAGTTCTGTTCATGACTATACTTTCTGTTCCCCTTGTGTTTGGGTGGAACCAGGCACCATGACTTCTAGTCAGTGAGTTTTTGAGTTGAAGTGCCTCGTGCCATTTCTGTACAAGAGTATTTAACCCGTTAGAGCTCGACCCCTTAGAGCTCGCTTTCCCCTCAAGCATGGAAGTGAGCAACATCTGAGACGCTGGCAACTCCATCACTCGTCCCTGAGTGACGACAATCGGCGGAGCATCCAGCCGACCCACAGTGGACACATAGCATGAGTAAGAAATAAATCTTTGTTGTTTAACCCACTGACACTGTTATAGCAGCACATCTCATCCCAGCCCAACTGATAAAGTACATAAAATTCCAGGATGCTGAAGCTTCCAGAAAATAACAATGAGCCAGGACCACATCAAAGCTCAAACTCATAGTTTCTGACTTTGCTCACCTCTATCCCAGACCATCTTCAATCTTCCCCTATTACTACCCTTACTCTAATCTGTGTATTAATTCCACTAGATTTTAAAGTTCTGCTCTCTGCAGAAGACTGTTGTCAGGGCTGGGAATAGAGGGAAGAGAAGGCAATTTATGTCTCACCGAAAAGCAATACACATTCTAGATGAGATTACATTTAGAGCTCTACTCCACAGATGTGAAATAGACCAAAAACTTTTCCTGAGCCTCTCCTTCTCTGTGTTTGATCTGCTCCTAGGGACTGGTGTCAATAGAAACCTCTTGACCACAGAAACCCTTTTTGCTTTCTTTTGTTTCAGGTCTTGAAGAGATGACTGGTCGGTCAGATGAGTCATTGTCTGGGAACCTGAGAATTTTCAGTTGTACTTTCATATTTCATATTTTTCTGTCAAGAGGTAGCATTTAACAGAACTATATATTTTTCTGCCACATGGTAACGATAAGGATGATGACTGATGAGAGTTAAATCTCAATGGACTAGTCACATTAGTTAACATTTCAACAGCTTCATGGAACATCTCTTGTCCAACATGTCTTAGGGGACAGATAAATATTATTTTACTTCTGTTTGCTTTTAAAAGATTAAGTCTGTTGCCCTTGGTCCCTGATATGCCATTCATAAACAAATAGATGGATCATCACAGACTTTCAGGGTAGTAGGAGGAAGATTCATATTAAAACTCTGACACTAGCTATGTGCTGTATCACTGGTTGCTTATCATCTTAAGTGTATGTTTTCCCCTTCTACTAACAGAAAAGCATTTATCAGCCATGCATACAGGCTCAAAGCAAACTTGAAGCCCACTATGTTTATTTAATGCTCTGCAAAAAATCTCATCAGCCTTCCTATTCTTGTCAGAATTACAAAGATAAAGCTTTGGTGTGCATGATTTACACAATGACATCCACTATAAGTTTATACTGAGGTCTGACTTTCAGGTATTATACATTTGCTTCTTTTTTGTTTTAAGGCAATGCTTGTGATTCACTGCTCAAAACATGTAGCTAATTTCACCATTCACATATTTTCCCATTTCCTCACCACCCTCTGTCCCTGTTCTCCCCCAACTCTGACAAATAATAAAATTATATTCCAATCAAGAGCGAAAGAGTTGCAGGTAAAGCCACTGACTGGGAGCAAACTGTAGTTCATCCAACGAATAATTTTGAGTGCAGACTTTATACTAGATGCTGTTGTAGATTCTGAAAATAGAGCAGTAAAGTACAGTAGAGGAAGTCCTACTCTCATGATGCTTACATATCAATGGAGAGACAATAATAAATAAGATTAGTTCAAATAAGTGTTGTGAGGAAAATGAAATAGAGTTATAAGATAGAGGGATGATAGAGGTGAGCTCACCAAAGAAAAACTTTCCAGGAAGGTCAAATTTGAGTCAAAGTCCAGGTGGAAAGAAGCCAAAGATCTGAGGAAAGAAACACCTAGAAAGAAGGACAAGTAGGTTCAACAAGGAGCTTGAGGTGAGAAAGAGATGAGTCTATTTAAAGAAAAGAAAGCAAGCCTAATTAGATGGAGACAAGGTAGAAGAGGAACACAGAGGCCAGCTCAAGGCGAGCCATGGAGTTCAAGGTAAAGCCCTTGGATTTTATTCCAAATCAATGAAAAGCTATTGGAGAATTTTAGTAGAAAAGTGACATGAAATGTAGATATGCAAATATCAGTCCAACCATCTGACAAAATCGGTCAAACTTTTCAACTTTCATAATAGAATGCTAGTTCTGCCAGTTCTACAAAGAAAGCATGGGGATATTCCCCAAGTCATGAGGGGAGAACTCCTGAGCTCTCACTTTTCATTAGGACTCCAAGGCTCACACTAGCCAGTACCCAACAGACCCAGGAGGAATATGCACCAGCCTTTTCAGAAAGGCCACCTTAACCGGGGTGTCCTGTTGAGCTACTTCCTAAATTCTTACTCTGCCAGTGTGATGTGTTACCCAAGCCAGGATCTATCAGAAGACAATTGTCAGCTGCTGTGTGAATGGATGGATGGGAGGGGAAAAATGGAAGCTAGGGACATAGGGTGCTTTATCATCACTGGCCTACCATTACATGGGCCAGTGTGAAATTTCCTTAGACGGCATTAGAAAAATAATCAGCTTGCTGTAAAATATTAATTTATTTGTATTAAAATACATCATAAAATATAAAACATTAAATATATAATTAAATATTATTGAATTTTGTAACATGTTTCATTCTGATACTAATAGTTGTCCATAAAACCTTAAAGGATCTTCTGCCATGGAATCAGTGAAATGTCATTTTTCTCTCAAGCAAAAATGTAAAATTTATGTACAATGCATGTGCCAGTTCTGTTCGATGCCAGCTTGACTAAAATTTGCCTAAATTTGCTTTCAACTTGGCAGAGCGCCATTGGTGCTTAGACATTAAAACAGCTGGCATTCCTGTCAAGAAGTTCTGTATTTCTTTTTAGAAATGTAGATTAAAGCGGCTTACTTTAAAATCCCTACTCTTGAAACCAATATAAACAGATCGGCTCCATTCCCAAGAAACAGAAACGTTTCATTCCCATCCCTCTTTTTTTTTACTGTCAATCCTAAACTCCTTTGTAAGTCTATGGAGGACCCCACTGAAAAGTCTTGATAGACTTGCTTTAGATAATCAGGAAGCAGTGGACTAATAATTATTTTTTAAATGACCACGAATAATGTTTATTCTGTATGATCCAAGTAATGTAACCAGCCTATCCTCCAAAATGTAAAGGGATGATATGATAACTCTACTTTAAAACTCACTAAAAGTAGAGAAGTTTCCCATTCATCTACAAGATAATACTGGACACCCTTCTAAGGGCATACATACTACCCTTAGAGGCACAGGTTACAAACTGATACCCAAACACCTAATGTGACCAACTCATTTTCCCCATTTTAACATGCAGCAACAGGGGCACAAGTCTCACAATGTTAGCACAGTGTTTTTTAAACATTTGAATTGGCTGTCAGTATTTAAAAATCAGCAGACTTTACAACTTGATTGCCAGTTCCTTTGGAAAAACTCAAAAGATCTAAAGCCCCTGGAGGTGCATGCTTGCTTTTCTTCAAGACAACAATCCCCAGAGGGTAAGTAGTGGCCACTCCCCATAGACAGAGAAATACTTGATTTGCTAAGTCTCTACCATGCCTTATTATATTGTAATCCCTCCCTACACCATTCACTTACAGCACCTGCCTGACCAGTGCAAACCCTCTTTGGTAATGAAGAGACAGATCAGATGGATGGATGGATGGATGGATGGATGGATGGAAAGCAATTAAGCCCCAAATTATGGAGTTTCCCTGAACAGTGAAATTTTATAGCAAACACTCTTTAGTACCAAATATGCTGAGGTTCCAACGCTTCCCTAAAACTAGAATTTTGAATTCCTCTGATTAACTAAACTTAGCAATAGACTTAAGTAGTTGAGACTATCTCAGAATCTGGCCACTTCTGGAACTCTAGACCCTACCATTTCTGCCTATTCTCCAAAACAGGAGACCTCAGGGGCAATCATGGCCACTTGCTAGCCCACATGGCACCTTTGTGGAAAATAGGAAAAGTTCCCCTTCCTCTGGGTTGACACAGACCCACATCACCTGGCTAGGCTTGGCAAGCAGAGTATGGCTGCCTTTTCACTGGCACTCATCTCTTGCACCCTGGCCCCATTTGTATAGTGATTAATCTGCACAGATATATGCAGCAACACAGCCCCGGAAACAAACTTTATACAAACCACAAATGAAATCAACATGCATATGAAATTCAAACAGAAAGATGCACCTGACAAGCCAAGAGATTAAAGGGACATGAAGACTTGGGTGTTTTTTCATTGGTGCACTGGGTTTTTAATCTCTCAGATGAAACAGATCTTAGAGCCTTTGGAAAAGGGAAATAAGTGGGCACCACACCAGGCCAAGAGCGGTGAAGGTCAAACCACTTTACATAATCTCTGAGATCATTCTGTCCTGAAGAACAGGTCTCCCACATGCGTAGATACACAGTCTATTCAGAAAGCCAACTTCTTATTTGTTGGAGGTAAAAATGATTCACAAGAAGAATTTTTTTCACTTCTCTATTTTTCAAAGTATAGTTGATTTACAATGTTTCAGGTATATAGCAAAGTGATTCAGTTATTCATATATACATACTTTTTCAGATTCTTGTCCATTATAGGTTATTAAAAGATAATGAATATAGTTCCCTGTACTATACAGTAGGTTCTTGCTGTTTATCTATTTTATGTATAATAGTGTGTATGTTAATTCCAAACTCCTAATTTATCCCTCCCTCTCCTTTCCCCTTCAGTAACCATAAGTTTGTTCTCTATGTCTGTGAGTCTATTTCTGTTTTGTAAATAAGTTCATTTGTATCATTTTTTCCGATTCCACATATAAGTGATACCAGATGATATTTGCCTTTCTCTTTCTGACTTACTTCACTTAGTATGATAATCTCTAGGTCCACCCATGTTGTTGCAAATGTCATATCTTTTTTATGGCTGAGTAATGTTCCATTGTGTGCATATATGTATATGTATATGTGTGTGTGTGTGTGTGTGTGTATATATATATATATATATATATATATATATATATGTATATATACCACATCTTCTCTACCCATGCATCTGCTGATGGACATTTAAGGTTGCTTCCATGTCTTAGCTATTGTAAATAGTGCTGAACATTTGGGTGAATGTATCTTTTCAAACTGTGGTTTTCTCTGGGTATATGCCCAGGAGTGGGATTGCTGGGTCATATGGTAGTTCTATCTTTAGTTTTTTAAGGAACCTCCATACTGTTCTCCACAGTAGCTGCACCCAATTACATTCCCACCAACAGTGCAAGAGGGTCCCCTTTTCTCCACACCCTCTCCAGCATTTGTTGTTTGTAGATTTTCTGATGATGCCCATTCTGACTGGTGTGAGGTGATACCTCATTGTAGTTTTGATTTACATTTCTCTAATGATTAGTGATGTTGAGCATCTTTTCATGTGCCTGTTGGCCATCTGTGTGCCTTCTTTGCAGAAATGTCTATTTAGGTCTTCTGCCCAGTTTTGACTGGTACCAGAAGAATTTTTGTGTCAATAAGAATTCTATAGCAAGTGGAAACTTTGAAAAGACTATTCCTTTTTTTTTTTTTCATCTTAAATAGCCCGGTCCAGGTAAATTTTCCCACCCCTTAATGGAATATGAATTTCAACAAGTTGTACCAGTCTTACTGCCCTGCAATTTCTCCTGTCCTATCTCACTGTTCACTTTCATGTTTCTCCTCCCTGCTGGGACCTGGTAACTCTGAGCTTTCAGTGGGAGTCCTGATGGCCTTGCTCAGTAAGTTTGTCAGTACAGTCTCCTGTGCTTTTTGAGTCTGAAGAAGAAGCACTTAACACCAAAGTGATTTTTTCCTAGTCCATTGGAAGCACACATGTCAAGTACCCCTTTGACTCTCCTTGGAGGAATCCTCAGGACTAAGCCTCTAGTCCCAACATGACCTCACGCTTCCACTTGCCTGAAATAGCTGCCCTGTCCTAAAAGGAGGTAAAGGAAAGCCCTGCCCTCTCCAGAGGAAGCACTTCTGAATCATGTATGTCATCACTGAATGTTCTGTTTCAGATCTTATAGACAGTGGAAATGAAAGAAGCATTATGGAGAAAGAAATACATTTTGCATCTTTGAAATATCTTTGATCTTCTCCCATTCCCTAGTTTTACCCAAGGATAAAATATTTGCAGATATTTCAGAAAATGGGTCTCCATCATGCTCATGCAATTTTCCCTTTCATAAAATAACAACAATAATAATAAAGTTGTCTTTATCTAATCTAAAAAGCTTTATACCCTTCTCCTGCAGACAGACAGCCGATGCTCTGTTGCAGCTTACAGCTGACAAAGATGTGACTTCACATTCCTCAGTGACAAAGTTGGAAAGGCATTGCGATCATCCAGGGTTCTCACACTAGCCACTAGGACATGGCACGTGAGATGGTTGAATAGTAATGTTCTGGGAGTTGCCATCTCGGGACATACTTAACGGAGTTTCACCGGGAATATCATGACTTATGTTGGCTGGTGGTGGGGAGGGGATGGTAGGACGTGTTGGGGGGCCCCTTTTCTCCCTCTCCCCACAATCTCACTTTAACACATAAAATAGGAATGACCACAGATACCTATTTGTATTACGGAGGAGGTATCCTTCCCTTGCTCTGTCATTCATCCATTTTCCATCATGGGTAGAGAAAAGGATTATCTGACTATTGGGTCCCCCTCTCTCTAAATCCCTCTCTGTCTCTCCTTTCCTCTCTCCCTCCCTTCCTCTCTGTATTTGGACTGCTCCATCCCACTCTCTCCCTCACCCTCTCCCTCTCTGTCCTTCTTCCTCTCTCCTCCCTCTCTTTCCATGCCTTCCTCCTTCTTCTAGCTATCTGTAATTATTTCTCTTCTCTTCTTTTCACTCTCCCTTTCACTCTGAACTACCACCCTGAAATCACAGATGTTCTTCTGTCTTCCTTGTTTAAAGCCACGGGGGCAGAACTGGCTGCTTTATTTGTGATGGAGGAGGTAAGTCCACTATGAGGCAAGATGGTGGGAAGCCCATTGGGCCTGGCCCCATAATGAAGATGTGCCAGCATTAAAGAAGACATTATTTATGATATTTGAAATGATGAGCTCTTCAAAGCTCTCAAATGTAGCAGTAAAGAAACTGGGTCTCAACCAAAACTGGCCAAAGGGAAATTATACAAGAATGAAATTTCCTCTCCTACTCACATATCTGGCCAAGTGATTTGGATGGACCATAAAGTGAAGGAAAGTGATCATCAGATTCTTAACTGATGACTTTGAACCAAAACAGCCAAATAAATCACTTATGGAGAACGTTTCAAAGTAAATTTTATATTCATAATCATTGAAACTTGCATTCTGACTTTTAAAAGATAATTATATATACACTATGATATATTAAATCCCTTTGTATATATTGCTATTTTATAATAGTATGATTTTAGTTCAATAAAGGAAATAAGTCAACAATGAAAAAAATCCTCCTCTGATGTCTATGTCTTTATTTCTCCATTGATCCAAAGCCCATAGAAAGATGGAGTGTAATCAAGCCCTCGGATTCCCAATAATTTCCACTCTTGAGGACGGAGCACACAGACAGAAGAGTGAGCCAGCTGATCCAAGAACCAAGAAGGAGTAAGGCGGGACCTGCAAGGGGGCCCATCGCGGGGAGGCCAGACCCAGTGAGAAGTAATGAGTAGCAAACACACTGCACACTATACAGACTTCCTACCCTCGTCATTGAAAAAAATCTTATGTTTAACAAGGCTGAGACTTGTCTGCTCATACTCATAAGACCCTGAAAGATGAAAGTCAGGAAAATCAGAAGGAAAAATCAGGTCAGACATGAATAGGGGTGATATTCAGTTATGGGTTTTCACCAGGATTTCAATAGGGAGGAATTGTAATATCACAAACTTAGTGACTTAAAACAATACATATATATTACCTTACAGCTCTGGACATCAGAGGTCCAGAATGGGTCTCAATGGCTTAAATTAGGGTTGGCAGAGCTGCATTCCTTTCTGAGGGCTCTAGAAGAAAACCCGTTTCTTGCCTTTTCCAGCTTTTAGAGGCAGCTCTTATTCTTTGGCCCAAGGCCCTCTTTCTCCATCTTCAAAAGTCAGCAAGGACTGGTGGAGTCTGTCTCATGCTGCATCATTCTGACACTTTCTCTTACACCATTGTCTCCCTCTTCCACTCTTGAGGACCCTTGTGATTCCATTGGGTCCACTCAGATAATCTAGGATAATCTCCCCGTCTCAAAGTCATCTGATTAGCAACTTAATACCATCTGCAACCTTAATTCCCCTTTGCCAGGTAACACAACATATTCACAGGCTCCGGGGATTCCATGTGGACATCTTGGAAGTAGGGGGTGGGCATGATTCTACATTCCATGGCCCTCAACACAGTTATCAAGCCTTTCTTTCCTTGAAAACTACACTTGAGATAGCACTGTTAATTTATGTAATAATGTTGCTACAGTTCCTTCAGTCCAAAAACAAAACAAGCCTCCAAAATCCAAACAACTCATAGCCAGCATTATAACTTTCTACAGCAAAGCAAAGCAGTTTTCTCCTGCATGCCTATAAATTCCAACTGGCACTTTTGCTTGCTCTCCAAAACACCATCACCTTTCTGGCTTGTTAGAAAGAAAGAAGGAGAGAGAGCAGAGTGAAAAGGAATGACACAAGCTGAACAGATCCAGGTACAATTCCTCTTGGGGATTTAAAAGAAGAAACACTAAGGAACATATCAAAGAAACTTCCGTGTTGCTTAGGGTACTCTAAGCCCTCAGCACAGCTCTGAATAAGAATTCAGTCTGAGAGGGAGATGAGCTCGGTGCTTTGCAACCACCTAGAGGCGTGGGATAGGGAGGGTGGGACGGAGGGAGATGCAAGAGGGAAGAGATATGGGAACATATGTATATGTATAACTGATTCACTTTGTTATAAAGCAGAAACTAACACACCATTATAAAGCAATTATACTCCAATTAAGATGTTTAAAAAAATAATTAAAAAATAAAAAATTTTAAAAAAATTTTAAAAAGAAAAGAATTCAGTCTGAGAGTAATCCTAAACTATTGAAGGTGCCCATGAATATTCCACCATGTGTTTCAGAAATTCTCCACAGTGTTTCAGAAATTGTCCAGGGGAGGTCATCTGACTCACCCATGACACTATCAGAATCAAACAGGAAAAAACAAAGAGGACAAAGCAGCAAAATCACATGGGATACTTTCACCTATCTCTTCTCCAAGTAGATAATCAGGACATTGTTTCCAGTATACAAAGAATAAAAGATAAAATGATGACTCATATTCCATCTATAAATGTCTCTAATAAGCTGGCATCCAGACTTCATTTGCTACTTCAAGTCTTACAGATTATATAGCATGTTTAAAATCAGTTGAATATATATGTTTTTTCTCTATATAAACTTTAGGGAATTTTTCAGTGCATCAAATAATTTCTAAATATTGTACACTTTAATTTCCATCTGAAATCATTTCCTAAATCACACACAAAGTTAGCTACGTAATCCAACTCATCCTTAGGAATCTAGCTATAAAGTTGGGCAACACGGCAACCTCACCCTCCTTGAAACATTGTCATGAGTCCACAATCTTCCTGGCATCAACTCCTATATCTAATCAGATTCTTGGCCTTCCTACTTCTAAATGTTCTCAAATCTTCTTAATTGTCTCTATCCCTTAGACTTCATTTTCATAACATTTATCACAGTTTTAATTAATTATTGAGGTAAATTTTTGTTTACTCCATGAGGACAGGGACATATCTGCTTCTTTCTTCCAAGTTTCAGCTCTGTGCCCAGCACGCAGTGGACTCACAAACACGACAGAATGAATAATGCTCCTGTGTATCTTTTTAACATACATGTTGATTCGTGCCAGGCACTATTTTAAGTGTTTTGCATGTATTCATTCATTAACTCTTATAACCAATCCTATTATGCAGGGGCCATTATTTCCTTGTTTTACAGATAAGAAAATGGACATAGAAAGGTTCACTGATTTGTACAAAATCATACACAGCCATTAATAACAGATAACATTTATTGAGTACTTATATGTGCCAGGCAGGGCTGTTGCTTTGCCTCCCAAGGTAACTTTGCTCAAATTACAAAAAGATGCCCCTTTTGGATGGATGAACTTAAACGGGCATCTCCTGCTCCAGGATGAGTAAGCTCCCTCCAGGGTACAGGGATTGTAAAATGAGAGCAGGCTCCCACCTGCACTGCCCCACCCTCCCCACCGCCAATCCTGAGTCTTTTGGCAGGGTACAGCCTGCATAAAATAGAGTACACAAGTATCTCAGCCACAAACTGCTCAGGGCACTAAATGGCAATTACTCCACAGCAACCCAAGAGACAGGCATTAGTATTATCATCCCCATTTTACAGAAGCAAGACCAGCAACCCACAGAAGCAAAGTGACTGCTCAGAGCTGTCCAGCTATTAAGTGACAGAGGTGGGATTCAAGCCAGGCATTGTGGTCCCAGGACCCACACACCCAGCAGTGCTCCCTCCTGAATTTTGTACTCCGGTTCCTGCAGCAGTCTCCTAACTAGTCTCCATGCTCCCTAACTTGTCCCACAACTTAATCCACTACTGCAGCTACATGAATTTCTTAAAGGTACAAATCTGATCATGTCTCCTTACTGCTCAAACACTTCAATAGCTCCCTCATTCCCTTCAAGATAAGGTCAAGACTCCTTCCTGTGGCTGGGAAGGGCTCCTTGTCATCTGATCCTGGTCACCCTCTAGCCGAACACCTGACCCTTTCTCTGTCCTGACCCCTCACTGCACACAATGACAGAACCACACCAAACATTCTGCCCCATGAACCTTCACATTCTTGCTGCCACAGGCCTTAACACAGGACAGTATTTCCACCTGGAGCCCTTTCTTCCCCCAGTGCAGTTGACTAGCTCCTACTCATACCTCAAGTCTCAGCCTAAATGTCCCCTCAGATTCGTGTTCCCAGACCACTCAGTCTAAATTAGATTCCCTCAGAGGTTCTCTTATCATACCCCATGTTTTTTTATAACAATATCACACATATGTGCTTATGTGATTATTCAATCAAAACCAGTTTTCCCCAGTCGTAAGTATGAAGACAGCAGGAGCAATGTCTATTTTGTTAGTTAACTATAAACTCAGCATCTTACACATTTCCTGGTACGTACAGGCAATCAAATCCTGTTGAATGTCCCTCCTGGGTGCTCACCATGCTTCCCTATCACAGCTCCCATCACAATATGCTGTAACAGCCTGTTTCTGTCTCCCATTTGACTGTAACTATTTTAAATACTATGAGGACAAAGACTTAATCCGACTTAGACCCCACTACTGAACCTCCAGTATCCAGCATGTTGCCCAGCATATAATAGGTGCTCAAACATTCCAGAATAAATGAGTGAACAAAGCAAAAGTAACTGGGCCATTCAGAGAAAAAGTCCTCGTATTATCACTGCCATAAATGACATCAGTGAATTGAAGAATTGTTCTACTTTTTTTTTTTTTTTTTTTTGCGGTATGCGGGCCTCTCACTGTTGTGGCCTCCCCCGTTGCGGAGCACAGGCTCCGGACGCGCAGGCTCCGGACGCGCAGGCTCAGCGGCCATGGCTCACGGGCCCAGCCACTCCGCGGCATATGGGATCCTCCCAGACCGGGGCACGAACCCGTATCCCCTGCATCGGCAGGCGGACTCTCAACCACTTGCGCCACCAGGGAGGCCCTTTTTTTTTTTTTTTTTTTTTTTTTTTTTTGAATTGTTCTACTTTTAACCGCTTTAAAGAAATAGGATCTATATGGAGCACTGAGTAAGTTTTCAGCTTCAAAATCTGACCCATTATGTTCCCCAGCCACAGCAGACAGGGAGGCAACTCAGGCCTAGATGAAAAATGACCTGGCAGCTTAGTCAACAGTCTCAGAAGTAACCACTCAAACAGAAAACTCAGCATCCACTTTCAAGCTCTATAGAGACCAAGGCCTACGAGAACTACGAAGGATTTTCCCAGAGGGGATCAACAATGCTTACCAATAGACTATATCACTCCCAATTAAAGGAAGGTCTTAAGGAACCAAATCCCCCTAAATTGATAATTAAATGACTACCCATCAGTCTGAAAAGAGGAGAAAGTGCATTCAAATAAAAAGAAGCAAAAGCAAAGTTAAAGTATATTACTTAATAATATTTTATAAAATCATGGAGGAAAAGCCATTCCTAAAAAGGATAACTTGTTCAACAGGAATATAAAAATCTTTTCTATACACAGCATATGCAATGGAGTCAACACGCTGTCTCATTTTCACCTTGTTCCAGAAAGTCTCTTCAGACTTGGAAACAATGACATGGTCCTTCAGATTCTGGAATAGGATTCTACTATTTTGTCCACTGGCGAGTCATGATTGCTAGGTTGTGTATGAAGAAATTTCAGATCAGTCTTGGAGGCCGTAAGCATGAAGCATGAACAGTTGTATCATGGCAATGACAATGATCCCAAAATGCCACAAACACATTTGTATTCCATTAAATTAATAAGAATATTTTCATGACAACACAAATGCCCTGGAGTTTTCCCACTAGGGAAGGGGACATATGTTGAGTTGATCAAACTTCATCTTCTCTCTGATTCAAAGCCAGGTCTCTCTTTCCAGCCACAAACCAATTAGCTCCACACTCTACTCTTAATACCAGGATTCTGTACATAAAGATCTAAAAGTTTACTTGATCGATTCCTTCATTCAGTGTCTTCTAATCATCTCTGTCTTGCTATTCAGCATCTCATTAGTGCTGCAGTTAATACCTTAACATGGATGACACTGATTTTTCTTTGCTTGGTTTATTACCTTAGTCATCTAAGAACCTAACCCCCTTGACACAAAGTAAAGCATAAGTAAAATAACCCCCTTGACACAAAGTAAAGCATAAGTAAAATAACCCCTTGACACAAAGTAGAAGCATAAGTAAAATATCATTTAAAAAAGTAAAGCCACTATGCTGCTGACAACATGCACAGTGGTTTTATCAGCTTTACAGCTGTTATGCAGAGCCCAGCTGAGAGTTAACGCCCAGTGTTAAAGCTCTTCCCAGGCAGTGATGAAGGCCCCACGTTCACAGTCACCGCCTTGGGCCATCAAAGTACTTTGGCTCTCCTTTCCGCTAATCAGCAACATTCCCCTTTAGTACTGAATTTGGAACAGACTTCCTTTAGAGCAGTTTTTTAAATTGTAACCAGGAAAAAGAAAAAAAAAAAAAAACTTAAAAATCTCTCACCCAAGAAGTCGTTTTGACTATTTGCTGCACTGGCAGGGACTGGTTTTTATTTTTAGGAATATTTTCGTGAAACAAGGGTTTATCTCTTCTTATCAAACATAATAGATCCAGTTACTTTTCTTCATCCTTGCTCTTGGTCTGCTATTTTTGGCCTCAAGAATTATCTTCTCCAGTAATAGGGGTGCTGCCCTCAGGATAACTAAAACTTGAGCGGGCAAAAACAGTCAAGTCCATGGGTCCCTTCTCATGAAACTCAAAGCAGCATGAAGACCCAATCTCATGAAGGGTTCTGAGTCACAGATATTCAAAGGATGCTGTGTAGGTGGATGACCTGGTGGCCTAGGATGTGAAATTTACAAGAAAGCAGAGCCTAAACAACATATTTTTTCCTGCTGCTCTGTGATGACTTCCATATATATGGTCCTTTGGCGGCACAAAAGTCCTGTATAGTAGGTTTCCGTTTTTTTTTTTCTTTACACCTTTATTGGAATATAATTGCTTTACAATGTTGTGTTAGTTTCTGCTGTATAACAAAGTGAATCAGCTATACGTATACATATATCCCCATATCTCCTCCCTCTTGAATCTCTCTCCCACCCTCCCTATCCCACCCCTCTAGGTGGTCACAAAGCACCGAGCTGATCTCCCTGTGCTATGTGGCTGCTTCCCACTAGCTATCTATTTTACATTTGGTAGTGTATATATGTCCATGCCACTCTCTCACTTTGTCCCAGCTTACCCTTCCCCCTCCCCATGCCCTCAAGTCCATTCTCTACGTCTGCATCTTTATTCCTGTAGGAGGTTTCCTTTTAGTATACAAAGACCCTAACAGGAAGGCCACTGCTACACTATTTGATGCTTTTGTGTTAATTAGAAGACACCTTTCCTCCACACCCCTCCTCAGGACTTGGCTTGTGAGAAAAGCATGAATTGGATTTCAACCTCCCCCCACACACACCCTGCTTGGCCTCTCCCATCATTGAATAGTACTTGGGTTTCTTTGTAACACTGGAGCAACATTTATTCTTCCATTCATTCATCACGTTTCAGGCATGACAATGGGTAAGGCACCTGGGCTCTGTGGAGAATTTAAAGGTGAATAAAACAGTGGGTTTCTTCAGAAAAGGGTCATCCTTCTCAGTAAATGATGGTCATGAGCAATGCTGTTGAGGTGCTAGGAGTTAATCTGCCCAGTGCTGGTGAATGTTCTGGTTTCACTGGAGCATAGGAGAGTCGTGAGTGATTGAACTTAAAAAAGAGCTTGCATGACTAGTCAATAGAAGACCGTGAATTAAGGCAGTTTTAGAGAGGGGAAACAGTTCACCAACAGTGAGCTTTGAGGATACAGACTTGGTGATGATCAACAAGATGGACTAGAATGTGACGAGGGTGGAAGGAGGCTAGAGGCAGCGAGGCTAGGTAGGAAGTTGATAGATTATATTATTGTCCAAACATTCACCACCATCCCCCAAGGGAATATTATATATTCCTAATCCATTAACCTCAGGCCTGGCTACATGATAGTCTTTGGACAATTAAATGCGATAGACAGAATACGTGCCACTTCCAAGAAAAACTTTAAGAGCCATTAAATGGTTCTATCATATGCTCTTTTATCTTTGCCACAATATCCCTTCATTCTGGGTCCCAGAATGAGGATAATATGAGGCACAGCTTCAGCCGACTCAGAATGAATAAGTACAGGATTGAGAAACTCCTGTTTTTGCTAGCTACTCAGATTTGGGGATCATTAGTGCGGCATAACGCATCCTAAGCTCACTGACGTGGTAGGCTAACGCACTATGAAAGTGAAAGCAATAAGGTCATAGACTAGATAGGTAGTAGTATTGGATAGGAAAGGGCAGAGACAATAATTATAATAACAACAACAAAAAACCATCATCTAACATTCATTTAGTATTTATATGACCAGCATTCTGTTAGCCATATCTCATTTAATCCTCATAGAGCTAGACACACATATCTGCTTAACACCAAAGTATGTGCTCTTACCCATTTTCCCCAACAGCCAATAAAGCTTGGTATTGTATGTGCCTGTAAGGTTAATTCATCAGAGTTGGGTTGCTCAAAACCTGAATGTTCTCAAAAATGTCCTATCTTCAGGACTTGGCCAGTTCCTGGGAGTTGAGCTCTGAACCCTTAGAATACTCTGCCTGGTAAGAGTGTTGTATTCCTGAGGCCTTGGGCCAAGCAGTATCAGTTTGGTCAAATAGTTTATGCTAACAATATGATTCATGGTGAATGCCTATTTTTTCCTGGGGATCTGGAGTCTGAACAGCTGAGATAAATCATACTGGCCCTGCATGTCTACATGACTGATCCCCAGTAAAAACCCTGGACACCAAGGCTCAGGTGAGCTCCGCTAGTTCCCTGGTTGCACATCTTGTCACAAATCATTGCTCAGAGAATTAAGCACATCCACGCAACTCCCCTGGGAAAGAAGTTTTGGAAGCTTGCACCTGGTTTCTCCTGGAAATCATGCCCCACGCATCTTTCTCTTTTCTCTCTTTTAATTTCTATCCTTTTACTTCAATAAACCACAGCCATGAGTGTAATAGTTTTCTGATCCCATGTATCTTTTAGCAAGTCATCAAGCCTAAGGGTGGTCTTGAGGACTCACAACACAGTGCAGGACATGAGACAGGCAAGTGTCAAAGATGACCCTAAATTTTCAAGCCCAGGTAACTCAAAAAGTAGAGGTTCAAGAACAGAAGTGGGACAGCCAGAAGGAAATGGTGAGCTGAGGGGGAGGGTAAAGGAGGAGGCTGAGAAGGCAAGTGGAGAAAGGAAAGTAAGTTTGGTGTTTGATTTAATAAATTTGACTTCCATATCCAGGTAGGAATGTGCAATGGGCAGTGGGAAATGTACAACCAGAGTCTATGATGGAAGCCCAGGATGGGAATATAGTTAATGATTGAAACCATGAGAGTGAGTGAGAGTCCTGAGGAAAAGGTGAGAGAAAAGGAATGGCAAGGAGTCAAACATAAACCACAGAGAATATAACTTGGCTGCCTTGGGAGCAAAAAACAATAAGTGGAGGCAACTTTTATCTATTTCCCATTCATCATAAAGGATGGCCTGTTTAATTTTATATAAATTTGTATTAATCCAGTTATATCATAGACTTTACACAAGAAAATAACTGTTAGAGGGGTTTTGTCGATACATAAATAGCACTAAAAAATTAGCAGTATTGATTTTCGCAAGGAATCTTCCTTTCAAGAGCATTTAAAACCCTGCCTCATGAGCAAAGCATCCAGGCATGACTATGGTGCTGTTGATAAATCCAGAGAAACTGGGGCAGAGGGAAGCCCCAGCCATTCATGATACTCTGTCGTGTGTATGTGCAGCTGCCGCCAGAGCTATTTTTATATGTTTATTTACGTTTTTAACCATTAAAAAATTGGGTCAAAAGAAAGACAATGATAAAGCCAGTTAAGAACCTGTGAAACAGAGGCTTCTTTTCATTTAACACAGCATTTTCTATTTTTCTGCATTTTCCACATACAGCAAACAGAGCAAGAGACCAAGAACGTCAGGCCCAACTCCAGCCTTTCCCTTTTTCTTCTGCTCCCTCCAGGTAGGATTTGTTTTCTATTCCACCATGCTTTTAGGTTTTCCTTTTTCTATGGAAGAATTGATTTGGGATCATTTCAGGGGCATTTCCAATAAGGTTGCTATGGAAATCAGAGTTCCACCCCAGCCCCATTTCACCTGAAGAGACAGTCCCTCCCACATTTATGGCCCATGTGCTTCTTACCAAGGCATCAGAAAACACTGAACCTGTTAAAATTTTCCTCTTCTTTTTTTTTTTTAGCTTTACCCTTTTTTTGCTAGAGAATGCACATACATGGCTACATTTAGAAGAGAATTACAAATTGGTCCTAGGGCCTCGTATCAGACAATGAGCACTGAGGAAATCTCAGGCAGTTCTATAGCCAGTCTTGCCCTATTACACTGCCCACCATGGAGAAGTCCACCTCATCATCTCAGACTCAAGTTGTTGGGAAAGCCATTGCACATAACGTTCCAACCAGTGTCTCAAAAGCTCCCCCATGTGTGCACATGAAAAATAACTCATCGGAGGAAAAATTCACTGGAATAAGTGCAAAATTAGAACAGGGACCACTTTTCAGGCCTCAAAAATGTGCTAAGATACAAGAAAACAGCACATCATATAATTATTTATTTACACAGCATGTTTACGATCTAAAAGTATAATTAATTTAAGTGGACTGGTTTTATACTGATTATAGCATCAACAAATGAACTGGATACATAAAAAAAATTTGATTTTTCTATGAGTGGGATGAAAAAAATGCCAAAAAAATGAAAAATAACTGGATACACTGAAAAAGAAAAGCCATCCAAATAAAACATAAGCAACTGATTTATATATTTCAGCCCAAGAAAGGAATTACATGAAAATGTAACAAAATATTTAGCACACTTTCCAGAAAGCATTTGCTTAATTGAAAGGTTTTCAGATTTCCCCTTTTGCCCGTTTACCATTCCCTCATGGAAAAATATACTATAGCTAAGACTGCTGTGCAAATCAGCTACCCCTGCCCCCCAAGCCAAAGGTAGACTTCCAGAATATTAAGATCAAGGCTGGCAAAGATTTTCTACTCCAATCTCCTTCTTGTACAGATGAAGAAAGTGAGCTCAGAGAAATGAGTGGACTTGTCTAAGCCCATAGAACTGACAGAAAAGCTGAGAACAGACCCTTAGCCTTTTGTTTTCTAATCCAATCATTATTCCTTTACACCATGCTGTCTCCTGATTTTTAATAATTGTAACGGATAATAAGCAGAAAATATACTAACAAATACTACTTCCAATACTAAAAGGTACTAAGCACCTACTCTGTGCCAGACATGGTTTTAAGTACATTACTTGAATTAACTCATTTGTACTGAGAAGAACACTCTGATGTTGTGTTATCACCTCCATTTTACAGATGAGGAAACTGAGGCACAGAGAAGTAAAGTATCTCCCCAGTAAGTGGTAGAGTCACTCTAATACTTAGCCAGTCTAACTCTAGAGATTAAATTCTTAACCACAGGTAACTAAATAGGATACAAAAAGTAGAATCATTATTCAAAATTCAAAGGGACACCAGCTATAGGGTTAAACCTTGTTTTTTTTTTTAGGCAACATAAAACTGAAACCTGTGATAATTAAAACAGAAGTAGGACCAACTTAAAAGAAAACAATAACAACTGGCTTAGAAGGAAAATTCTTACCCAATTAGCACAACAAACCCGAAGCTTTGTAAGTATCCAATTTCATACAAATCATCTAAATAGAGGGCTGCATCCTTTGGTATGCTAACTGAAATCATGCTTACCTAGAATTAGAAATTATTCTTATCTATCTATTAAGACAATCCCTCTTCTAGGCATTTCTTGTTGAACCTATTTTCCAAGTAATAAAATCAGATTTCTTAAGCAGGGGAGGGGGACCTCTCCTGCTTCTCTAATTGGTCCAAATGAATATCAACTGGTGTCCTAAAGACACCAGTGACCACCCAATGTCCAAATCCAATGGAAACGTGCAGGCTTACCTCACAAAAGCTCTCCACTGTTTTCTCCCTCTCCTGACATTTTCCCTCTCTTAGCTTCTATAACATCATTCTCTTGGCCCTTGCCTGGTCTTTTACTCCTTCTCTTAAGCAGGTCCTCCTCATCAACGTGCTTGGTAAAGCCTGGTACTCCCAGAGTTCTGTCCTTGCTGGGTTTCCCCCACATCCCCTGCCCACACTCACACCACAGCTCCCACTGCCACTAAGGAGCTGATGCCTGGCTTCACTGCTGGGGTCTCAAAACTGCTTCTTTCCTCTAAGCTTCACACTGTCTGTGGCAAAACCTCAAACTCAGCATAATCAAATCCAAATCCCTTCTACTTCACCAAAAATCCTATTCCCCATCCTGTAGTCCTTATCTTGCTTCATGGAGTCCCCCAGTCAACAAGCCCAAACCTTGAATCACCTGAGACTCCTTCCTTTCTTCTCAGGATACATCCAGTGAAGCTGTAATTTCTATGAATTGTACTTTCTAAATTGCTCTTAGATCCTCCCGTCTAACCCCCATGCTCATGAGAGTCCACCTTCATCACCGTATCTCTCCCCATCCCCCAAAAAACTGTTCAGTTTGGGTTCCACCAGAAGTAGACTCTGAGCTAAGAATTTAAGTGCAAATCGTTGTTAAAGAAGAGACCCCCAGGAAGCAAATGTAGGGGGCATGGAAGAATGGCAGGGGGGGGAAGGAAGTCAATACTGGCTTGTAAATGGTCAGATGACTGCTGTGAGCAGTGGTGTTTCATCATGGCGGGGGCCTCCTGGAGACCCTAGGACACCCTGCAGGTTTGCCCCAAGCAGGAGCCAGGAAGCTGAGACATTTACCCATCACTGTCTCAGGGCTGCTGTCAAGGGGGTTAACTCTCCCACTCTAGGCCTGCCTCCTTGGAGTCTTGCAAACTTCCAGTCGCTGAGGCTTGTAGCTGCTGGCTTGTGTGGGAACAGTGGCTGCCGAGGGAATATGAGAAATCCTTCTGAGGCTCCCAGAGGCTTTAGATAGAATCCAAGTGCCTCTGCACAGCCTACCAGACATTCCATGATCGTCTCCTGCTTTACTCTTTCATCATTTCCCAGGCTTCCTGGACTAACACTCATGTGCTCTAGCCTTACCTACCTATCAGTGGTTCCCGAAACCACAAGGTCATTGCCACGGCTGTGTTTGGACTTGGTAGTCATTTTCCCAGAATGACCACCTCTACCTCCCAACCCTCTTCCCCTCTATCTGAAATACCCCTGCTTTTTGACAGGATACAGCTTGCAGCCCTCCCCATCTCAAGTTCTCAAGCCTTCCCTCAATGCTTGCCCCTAAGTTGAGCAC
Organism: Mesoplodon densirostris; assembly: GCF_025265405.1. NCBI lineage: Eukaryota > Metazoa > Chordata > Mammalia > Artiodactyla > Ziphiidae > Mesoplodon > Mesoplodon densirostris. Next base: position 48,591,507 of record NC_082663.1, read on the forward strand.
TTGCACCCGTGCCACTGCCCTGCCTTGTCAAACTGTCTCTCTCACCAAACTGCGTGGTAGTTACTGGTCCCCATGGTTAGGCCAGCTGGCCAGAGTGTGAACTCCTAACATGTGAGGACTATGCTTGATTTATCTCTGCTTCTCCAGCACCACGCCCAATGCAAGGAAAAGGAACAACTGGAAAAACACCAAATAATTCCTGAAAGGTCTAGATACCATACAGAATAAATAATGTAAGTGTCCAATTAATATGGCAAACAAAATAGAGCAAAAGGAAAACCTAGGGGGAAAAATAGCAATTCTCCCTTTAGTGCATGCTTTTCTTTAAAAATAAAATTGCTTATTAGGGATATTTTTCCTTATATATGGGCTATAAATCAATTTGATGTACTCTGTCTCAGCTTCTTTAGCTAAGTGCCTCTTTATTGACATTGATTTCTTTAAAGGGAACCTAATGCTTAAGAGACCCTGACAGGGAGCCCCGGAGAAAAAACCTTCTACATATTCACTCATGGGTATTTTGTGACCACATTTCAAACTCTCACACTCAGGCTCTTTCATGTGCCTGACAGTGAATAGCCTTCACACTGAGCCCATTTATACCCCTAGAAGGAAGAAACAAGGGGTATAATTACTCTCCTAAGACCTGCTTTACAGGCCCCTCAAGGTCACCTGCTGCAATCTGTTGCAGCAGAAAGCAAAGAAGGAATCTTGGAACACCCTGCTCAGAGGTCAGGTTTGCTGTTTCCGTTTTATTTCATATGTTCAGACCCAAAGCAGGCAGCCAAGGAGTTGCTATTCAAAATGTTTTGCTGACCTCACAAGAACCAATGTAAATAGACTTTCTACCCAATGACGCCAATGCTGAAGGCAGTGTCTATGTGTTTTTACACTTTATGAGATTTCTGTGTATAGGGCTTCCAAGACCTTGTGTTGGTGAGCAGAGTTTTGCTTTGGTGTAAACGGATACCAATCTTTGCAGGCTACCATTTCTCCTAGTTCCTCTCCACCAACTACAGAACTAAGAACAGAGTGAAAAGATAACACTGTACTGAACTCCCCTTTCCATTCCTACACTCCTTGATACTCTTTCCCTGGGGTCCATGTCTCAGAGTTGTTTTATGGGCAAAACCTTGCCCTTAAAGGTTTGGGCTACCCAATCAAGCAATCCCCAATGGATAACAACAACTAGCAATGAACTCAACAGATATTCGTTAAGTACCTCTAAGGGGCAAGTTATCACTTTTCTAAACATTCACTTCCTTTTTTTTTTAATCTCAACATTCCTTTGAAGAAAGAAAGGACAGGATTTGAATCCACATTTTACCATCCAAGAAACTGCAATATAGAGGTTTTGCATTTTATCCACAAACAAGGAGCAAGTCAATGAAAGGGCTGGAATAAAACACAAGTCTAATAACAAAGTCCAGTGTCCTTTCCCTCATCCCTCCCTAAGCTTATACCAAATTCCACTTTATAACAAATGGCGGTGGAGGGACAGTCTCTTCCCAGAGCCTCTCCACCTGGGGTCTATATGCCTGTGGATGAACAAAAGTAGAAGGGCCTGGGACTCCTGAAACTGTACTCAAAAGGTTAATATATGTGCATTTTTCTGAGGAAAGAGTCAATAATTCCAGAATGGTTAAGAATGATTTTAATCATATGCTATATATTATATATACTTGAAACAGCAAACCAATCACTTATGAGAACTGACATTTCTCCTTCCCATCTCCTAAAAAGTACCTTGTCGCAATTATCCACATACAACAAGCTACCCCAAAAGTTAGTAGCTTAAAAGGACAATAGTCATTTCATGTTCTCACAAATCCACAATCTGGGCAGGGCTGAGCAGGCGCCGCCTTCTGCTCCGTGTAATGTCAGCCAGAGTGACTCAACGGGGGCTGGGGGATCTGCTCCAAGGCGGCTCTCCACGTGGCTGGCTGCTGCTTCCTCTGCACGTAGGCCTGCGTGGGGGAGGCTTAGGGTCCACACAGCATGGCAACTGTCTCAATAAACCTACACTGAAAACTACCATTTCTTAAGGCCTGCACTCAGAATCAGACACAGTGTCCCTCAGCTCCATTCTGTTGGTCGAGCCGTCACAAGAGGATTCAAGGAGAAGAGGCATAGACCTCACTTCTTGCTGGGAAGAGCATCAAAGAATTGTGAGGCCATGATTTTAAACTGCCACATACCTCTAGGGTCACCTTTTCTCCTCCTGTGTTTTGCTCCATCACTATTCTCTCTCTTTTACAGACCTTTGCTGTGTGAGAAACCAAGCTCTGACATTTCTTTCTGGGGTGAGTCTGTAGCTAACCCAGCCTACGACTGCCAGCTGGCCTGCTCAGTGGGTCACACTGGGCTTCTGAGCTGTAGGTGTTCAGACTTCCTCGCTTCACTGCGAGGGTCACTTGAGGTACTCTGCATAGCCTGCTCCTTTACAGAAATACTACACAATGGCTTTAGGGGGATAGTGGCTGTGGGTTCTGTCTGAAGACCGAGGGATAAAAGGTCCTCTGAGAGACTTATATTAGATACAAGTGATGTCACGAGAGAAAAAGAGATTGATCTTTCCCAGCATCACTCTGTGAACTGCTGGCTGGGTTGAAAGCATTCCCAATTCTGCCTGTTTCCAGGCACTAACCAACCATACTGCTCTTTGAAAAGCAAGAGTTTTCAAATTTTCAAGGAAATGCCAACCGGTATTTACATTATTTGTATCACTTTCCCCCGTTCTCTTCCTTAATTCAAATGATTGATCCATAACATTGCTTATTGGCACTGAAAAATTCTCTAGTATCTGCCTCGGGCTGCCTCAGGCAGGCCTTTGGAAACGGTCTGTTTTTGCTCCGCAGCAGAAGTGATAAAACAGGGCCACCTGCTGAGGAGAAAAGGTCCCAACTCCAGGCCTGAGGAGGCTATAAGCCACTATTCATATCAACCAGGCACCCCAGAAGTTTTAACTACATTCTCACCAGCCCACTCTCTCCGATCCATCAGCATGTCAGGACCCCTCTTGTCCTTAGAGCCTTTGCATCCTCTTTGCTCTGGACTCTCTTGCCCCAGAAAGCCACCTGGCTTGTCTCCTCTTTCCTGACGGAAGTCTTCAGGCCTTCCTTTGCCTATCATTTCCTCTGTGAACCTGCCCTTGGAAGCCCCATCTAAAATTTACAAACCACCGTACACACACCACTTCCCCTCACCCTCTCTCCTTATCCTGTTCTTATCACTAGTTAGTATATGATGTGTTTTACTTAGTTATTGCCTGTCTCCCCTTCTGCAATGATAGCTTCGTGAAGGCAGGATTTTTTTATGTCCTGTTTATCGCTGGTCCTGGAATAGTACCTGGAGTCAAGTAAGTGTGTGAGAAACATTTATTAATAAATAACTGAAGGGACCGGCGATCCAACCTATAGCTGTTCTCACAAGGTGGTAACACAGGGTTCCTAGTGGCACTGCCTGCTTTGAAGGTAGAGAGCTACAGATCAGCATCTAACAGCCACCCCACCTGTGTTAGTTTCCTACTCCTGCTGTAACAGATCACCACAAACTTAGTGGCCCAAAGCAACAAAAGTTTATTATCTTCCAGTTTTGTAGGTCAGAAGTCCAACGTGGGTCTCAATGGGCTAAACTAAGGCATGGCATGGCTCTGTCCCTTTCGGGAGGCCTTAGGGGAAGATGTGTTTCTGTGCCTTTTCCAACGTCTAGAGGTCATCCCCATACCCAGGAAGGCGTGTGGCCCCTTCCTCCATTTTCAAACCTGGCAATGTCACATGCCTCTAGCTATTCTTCCTTAGTCACGTCTCCTCCTGACTCTCATTTTCTGCCTCCCTCTTTAAGGATTATGTTAACCCCACCGAGATAATCCAAAATAATCTCCCTATTTTAAGGTCATCTGATTAGCAACCTTAATCCATCTGCAATCTTAATTTCCCTTTGTCCGGCAACCTAACATATTCATAGATCCTGGAGATGAGGATGTGGAACTCTTTGATGGCCATTCATTCTTCCCACCACATCATCCTCTAGAATGACCTAAGAAATGATAAGGCCTCTCCCATCACTTTGATAGCTGTGATGTTTCTTATCCAGATACTGAGTCCTTACATTTGGTCCTTTCATAAATACTTATTGAGGTATAGTACAAAGTTCCCCAGACTTAGAGGCAGAAGACATCCACTGGAGACTCTTTCTGAAACTGACCAACTCAGTCACAATCACTGAGACTTCACTTTCTCAACAGAAAAATGGAAATAACAAAACCTCCTAACAAGACTATTATGAAGATTAAATATGGTAATGTTTATAAAAGCTCTATAAACGTCAAACTCCACACAATGTAAGGAATCATTATTATGACAGAAATCTCTAGCACCAAGGATACCCTGAGTTTGTTCTGACGGTGGTTTTGATTGTTTTGTTCCTTGAAAGAAACGATATGAATTATCACTTGCACACTTTGGACAAATCGGAACTGAAATTGACAGTGCTACTCACAGTCCAAGTCCTGCATTACCTTTACCTGGTTTATGATAACAATACTGTACAGACAAACCAACTGCGAATACGAATTTAGTTTTTCCTATTTGAAGTTTCATGTATTTTTCTTCAAAAATAACATAGAGGGTTTCCCTGTTGGCGCATTGGTTGAGAGTCCGCCTACCAATGCGGGGGACGCGGGTTCGTGCCCCGTTCTGGGAAGATCCCATATGCCGTGAAGCGGCGGGGCCCGTGAGCCATGGCCGCTGAGGCTGCACATCCGGAGCCTGTGCTCCACAGCGGGAGAGGCCACAACAGTGAGAGGCCTGCGTACCATAAACAAACAAACAAACAAACAAACAAACAAACATTGGAAAGCAGATAATCCTCACCTTTATTTGATCTGGGAAGCAGTCACTGTAGTTATTTGTATAATATATTTCCTTTTAGGCTCCTTAGGGGGAAAGAAGCGTGTTACATTCATTTTTATAACTCTGGCGCACAAAGTTTTGCCTGGTAGAGATACCCTTAAGTTAATGAATATTTCTTAAATGAATAAATAAGTTAATACATTAAGGATTAATTAGTTAGCTAATTAGAGATGCACATTAGGAACTTCTCTCTGCTGCTGTTATACAGTTATAATTCCTTTCTATCTTCATTTTCCAGTTTCTTATTAATCCCACCTAGAGCTTCCCGACATCAAGGGGAAATGCCTTTGCCTGGCCTCTGGAAAGTCGCTAAAATTCCTTCTTTAAAGCAGGTTCTTTTTTTTTTTTTTTTTCCTGCGGTACGCGGGCCTCTCACTGTTGTGGCCTCTCCCGTTGTGGAGCACAGGCTCCGGACGTGCAGACTCAGTGGCCATGGCTCACGGGCCCAGCCACTCCACGGCATGTGGGATCTTCCCAGACCGGGGCACGAACCTGCGTCCCCTGCATCGGCAGGCGGACTCTCAACCACTGCGCCACCAGGGAAGCCCTAAAGCAAGTTCTTTAAATGGGGAGCACCAGCCTCCCACTTATGCTTCCAACCGCCACTCTCATGATCAACTATTTCTTCCTCAATTTCCCCTAAGAAGGATACTACAGGGAAGATTTCGAACTTCATATTCAAACAAAAGAATTGAAGATCTGCAACATATTTAACTGGGTACTTCCCCTAAGGTAGTTGTAATCATTTCTTTTACGGAGCCAGGTGAGGATTTCATAGAGGCTGATAAATGTTCTCAGGGACAAAGATCTGACTCTGAACCTCCTGGCCTCTGGTGGACCTTTCCCGAAGGAGGGCTCATATCTCAGGGGTCAGTGGATGACACATCATTAGATGTGTTCCCATAAATCAAGGGCTTATACAAATCCCAGAACCTGCTTTTGTGAGGCTCAAGCTACAACTAGTTTAAAACCTCGCACACACTGGAACAACTTCATAAAAAGACTGTGGAAGCTAGGCCCTTGATGATTCCACACTGCCTGATTTGCCAAGAGCAGAGAAAGTCTTTTCCAAGCCGAGAGTCTTTGAGCATTGCGGATCTGTCCTCAATACTTAGGGGGATCAGCTCCATTTATTCTCCCCTTCAGCTGTAAGATTAAAAAAAAAAAAGACCCTATGAATAGCCCACTGCAATTAGAAAGCAATGCCAATTGAATCAAGAAGTTACAGGTGTAAGACACGTTTGTATTGAATTTCTCTTGAAATACTCTTAGATTTAGAAGATAAAGGGAAAGACAACTTGACAGTGTGAATTTTTGCTGGCAACAGAAAATTCCAATTCAACAATTAATTCCACAATAATTATTTTGCCAAACACAGCAAATATATCTGGATTCACCCAAACCTAATACTGTAGGGGTAGCATTTCAAACTATTTCCACTTTAGTTACTCACTAAACATTAGGATGGCCAGGGCAAGTAATAAACTCTTGCAGTACTGAATGGTTAGTCTATTTTTCTTTACCAATTTACCATAGATTCTGGTGGCAAAAAAACATTTCACAGTAAAATACTGATTTAACTCTATTAGGGAACTAATTCCTATGTTTAAAAAGAGAATTCCTTAAATGTTTCCCTGAGAGGGTTATTATCTACAGATTTGCCTAAATTTTCTAAACTCATGTGTGTCTTTAACTAATATAACCTTTTATTTATTGCAGTTTTAAGAACTAAATTGAATAATCCACAAAAGGTAAGATGTTTCATCATTTAGATTTTTATTCTGTCATCTTTATATCTATTCAAATCTGTTGTCCTCTAACTTTTCCTTAGAAACTCAAGTAACCACTAACCACAAATGAAGTAAATACTTCCAGTCACTACTTACAAAATTACACATTCCTACCTTGTTTGTCTATTCACAAATGTTTTAAGTTCTTTCTTTGGGGATGGAGCAGCAAGAAGGACATGACCTTGGCAGAGCCCATGAATCTCCATGAATATCCACTGATCTGGGGGATTCCACAGCCTGCTTTGAGGCAAACATTTCATTGAAAGCAAAACCAAGGAACTCCTGCTGAGAAATATCAACTCTCTCACATCTTTACCTTCAGGGTAGTTCCAAAACCCAGTGTTGTTTAAAGTTATACTAATGCTCCCCAAATGACCCATGAGAACCCAGACTTTTTAAAAATGGCTCAATCCCAAGACCTTTCCTGCTGCTCCATTTCAATGTACTAATGCGGTAGGATTCTCCTAAACCAGTCCTGCTCAAGCAAAGAGGTGATGGTTATGATCACTACCTTAGTTATGAGAATAGCTGTACCCGCAGAAAGCTGACAGCCTCCACCTGCTGAATAACTTGTTGAAAACCAATCAACCCCAGAGAGACGATTATTCTAAGGTACTTTTAAAATGTAAGGTCTTTTTTAATTTCAGGAAACTTGACTTCTATTCTTTAAGATGGTCCTTTCCACAACAATGGTTCATAATTAGATCTATTTATTTTGACAGTCCACAGCTCCTGATAAAAGGCCATCTGCAACATTTTCAAATTAAAGATTTTTCCTACAAAGAACATTACTATTCACAACATGAAATATTGAGGCTTTGAAAGGGAAGTGTAATCAAAGACCATAGCATAAAATTCCATTATCACAGTGTCTGGTTTTGCCTCTGCTTTCTCAATTGAAAGAGGAAGAACGAGAAGTAAATGTAATAAGTAGTGAGGTGTAAAGGATGGGGGAATGGAATTGCTGAGTTAGACTGCAAGCATCTCAAGAGCAAAGAGTATGCCTTTTCTTTCTTTTTCTTCATATCTACAAAATATAGTACATGATCCACACTGTGTCCTGTTAATATAAGTTATCAAGATTCAGAAGGAAAAAAAGCAAACAAATGAAACTCCTTTTCAGAACCCTCCCACCTTCTGCCTCAGCATCCCTCTAACCTACTTGGGTATCTCTTTCACAGGTTGTTTGAGCCCCCTTCCCAATATCATGCTCCCCAGGCTTGCTCATCACCACCTCCAGGACCACCGTCTAGAGTTGTACAGGTAGTTTACTGCACAAAGCTCCCCAGCTGAAGGGGGCAAGTGAAAGCTGAAACCTAGTCCACAGTTACCAAGAGAATCAGCTACTAGTGTCCACCTGGGAAGGCCTCCTATTTGTGGACTGCGTTGCAAATGATGGAGGTATCTCACCATCACTGAGGAAGCTACTCAACATATTGGCTAAATCCAGTCAGGGAAAGTGGTCAGAGTTGCAAGGACAGTAGTAAAAGTGGCTGCCACATTTATGGACCTGATACTACCTGGACACAGCAACCCAATTTCCACCGTGGCCTAATCAGTCCATTTCCATTCAGGTGGTGACTTTGGTTGCCACTTCCTGAGTGGCTGATATTTTTGCCCTTTAAGGCAGGAGGAGCCCAGCTCAGAGAATTAAACCTTGTCTGAGTTCTCAAGAGAATTATTATACTATAGATTAAGCTTCTGAAGGGCACCCTGAAAGCCTTCTCCACATTCAGAAACCCCCTCTACAATGCCCCTCGGTTCAAGTCAACCAAGCTGCCCTTGAGGGGCTTCCCTGGTGGCGCAGTGGTTGAGAGTCTGCCTGCCAATGCAGGGGACAGGGGTTCGAGCCCTGGTCTGGGAAGATCCCACATGCCGCGGAGCAACTAGGCCCATGAGCCACAACTACTGAGCCTGCGCGTCTGGAGCCTGTGCTACACAGCAAGAGAGGCCACGACAGTGAGAGGCCCACGCACTGCGATGAAGAGTGGCCCCCCCTCGCCACAACTAGAGAAAGCCCTTGCACAGAAACGAAGACCCAACACAGCCAAAAATTAAAAAATAAATAAATAAAATTAAAAAAAAAAAAAAAAAAAGCTTGCCTTGAACACTTCCCACGAGGGGGCGTTTCTCCAAAAGCAACCTCTTTTCACTTTGAGAGAACCAGCTCCTCCTCTATTCTGTTATATCAGGAATTAGAAAATTTAGCTACCATTTACTGAATGCATGTTATGAGCTTTCCATATATGAATTTATTTAATCCCCACACCAACCCTGAGAGGGAGGGATTGTCCCTGCCCTTCTACAGGTGAATGAAGGAACTCGCCCAAGGCCACACTGCTGAACAAGGATTTGCACTCAGGCCTGGCTCCAGCACCCTGTCTGTAATCACTATGCTCTGCTTCTGAGTGTCTAGCCGTCTATCTAGCTGCAAATTACAATACGGTGTATATTTAAAATGGAAATTTTAGGTCCCTGAAATTCCATGATTTGATTGTTTACACTAATGAGGGAGCAAAAGGCTAAGTTTAAATATTTAAACCTCATTTAAATAACTACTTTTCATTTCCTTCCACCTGATCCATTCTCGGCCTACTTCACAGCTGTACGCTCAGAAAGGAGGCTCACACCTCCATTTCTAGGGGTGGGGCTGTGAGATCTCAAGGGATGAGGGTGGGGAGTCAGTGTGACATTCCATCTGGGTATTGCTTACAGAAACTTCAAGAAAGCTATAAAGTAAAATAATTTTAAATGTTATCTCTTTATCTTTTCTTCTCCTACTTGAAATACAGAATTGTAGTAAATGCTTTAAAAGAAAAAAAAAAAAAGATGTCAGCAAGAAGAAAAATGAAAGGCTCAAAGGAATGCCTTTGATAAAATGAGATGATGATGTGTAACCAAACTGTAGCCTCCCAGCATCTGAGCTCTTGCCTGTATTTGATGAATCTCCTACCACATAGGTCTTTGTGGGAAACAAAGCCACTTCCATTATAGCAGTCAAAGTAGCCAGATTCTTGCTTTTCCAGCCCCTCGGGTAACTACTGCAGAGATCATGAGCTGGCCTTGAGCAATGAGACACCCTGGGGCATCAAATCATGGGCTCAGTGACTCAGCGAACAGGGAGCCTTCATTCTGGTAACTGGGGGGGGAAGCAGTCAGCTATCAGGCCAGCGGCATCGGCAGCTCCAAGCAGCAGCATCCAAGGCCAACACCAGCAGTAGCCAAGCAAGCCACCATGTCATGTTCATTGGGGCAGCAGCGGTGGCTCACCAGGCTGGTTCTGTGGTGTAACTTTGACTGTGACTTTGGCTTCTGTTTATAATGAAAAATCTAAAGACACAAAGGACAAATAATGACAAAACTAAAAAAGACCATGCTTCAAGCACATCTTCCTTCAGCCTACTTAACTGTTGAAGCCCAGACTGTTGATAACAGCCCCTGGAGCAAGCACACATTCCTTCCCGTATCTTAAGATGAACGACAGAGCCTACGTCTTTTCTCATGGCAATACAACTAGGCAGATAGAGGCCCTGTGCTGATAATCAGTTGCAGGTGAAGGTACCGCTCAGCATTGATCAAGGGCTCTCCGTAGCATCTCCCTCCCCAGCCCTCATTCCAGGGATCCATATGTTGAACGTGAGAACTGGCTATTTCTTTGTCTTAACAGGCAATTCCCAGGAAACTCCAGCCCTGCAGAGACCCCTCCAGGTTGCCCAGCCCCCATGAATGTGCCGCTTGTTACAGAACATTGAAAAGGTTCCCAGACACAGTGTCTGCCTCACTCAGCAGATACATCTAGCTCGATAAACTGAGACACTCTGCCCTCCTCCCGGCCACATCTTAATAAGAAACCCAGAGAACTGCCAGCTTTTTTGTTAACCTTTCAAAACACTAGAAATGAATCTCAATAAAACCTAAACATGAGTTCCCAGAGTAGGGGGAAAAGCACAAAACTCTAACTCCTGATCAACCAAGTGTAAAAGAAAAAAAAAGATCCAGCAAAAAAACTTACATTGGAACCCTGACAGCTGGAAAATACAACTACATAACGACTGCAAATGCTTAGTGGATGCTGATGGGACCACTGGTGGTGACTGTTTCTTTGCACCAGAAATGCCTGGAAATAGCAATAATGTGAGAACAATAATTCCATCCACGATGCCTGTAGGCAAAGAACACTGAACTGTAACAGCAAGTAATATCTGCAGAACATCCTGGAGGTTGTGTGCCTTACTTGGAAGAAAAGTATGCATTTGACCATCCAGAGATCTTATGGTCAAATATCAGCTCTACAACTTTCCTCTGAGTCTCAGTTTCTTGCTAGTGTCATGAAGATAATAATCTCTACCACATGGAGCTACTGTGTGGTTTACATGAGACAACGTATTGAAATGTCCACCGTGGGGCCTGGCACGTGCAAGGAACTCAATAACCATTGGCTCCACTCCTGTTCCCTGGAACACCTACAGCCACAAAGGGCTGCTTCATTCCTGATTGCTGCAGGCCAAGCCAGCCTCTCCAGGCCTAGAGCTTCCTGGCAGTCCATGGTTGCACCCCCAAATTGACAGTCACACCTTGGAATGGCCTGCAGCAAATTTCCATAAAATACACAAGTTCTTACTTCATAAGGTACCCAGGGTTGAAGATCACAGTTAGAACAGTAAACTGGCTTCACTCCAGTCCCGCAGTGTTGGTGATCTTTTGTTGATGCTTCACATCTAGTAAAATTTCTATGTGATATTTATAAATCAGATTGAACTCAGATAAAGTTATAAAGCAGTCTTAAAACTGTCATTGTTAATTCCTCTTCACCTTCATGGTATGTCCCTTGTAACCTCATAATCAGGCACTGCATGACCATATTTGATAAACGCGCCCTGTTCCCTGTCCTTGCAGAGCTATAATCCCTATATTGTCACCCACGAAGGCCCACCAACCCAGACTCTGCCCCATGCCCACAAAAATTTACCAGCTTATTGTCTGGCTTATAGAATTACAAATCAAACCATTTACAGGAGACCTACTCTAATCCTCCATTTAATTAATAAGAAACCATGGTCCTGAAGCCTACCAGGTGCTAGGTAACATCAGAGCCAGGTCTGGAGGCCAGACCCGCTGGCTCCCAGGCCAGAGCTTCTTAGATGGTAGGCTTGGCAGCTGGACCAGAACCAAGGCACACAATAGCTTAGTGTATTCCTGCTCTGAAGTAATAGTTGCTTTTAACAGGGACCTTTAGTTAAATGGGATGAGTGATGCTTAAATTTCAAAACAGCTGCCAGGGCCAGTGGGTAGATATTTGGGGTTGAAAAAGAGGTTTCTGGTCTCCTTCAAATCATTCCACTTCGGTGACCACCTATAGTTCCAGGAAATGTTCTGCAGATGAAGGAAAATGTGGCCTCCATTTCCCATCCATCTATCTATTCAACGAACAGTTGCTGAATGTCTGATACATACATGGTGTATTGCTATAGGGATTGCATGTACAAACACGTACATTATGCACACGGTATCCTGCTATGGGGATTGAAAAGATGACTCCTCCAGCCCACTTTACTCACACTCTGTGTGCCAAGTATTGCACTAAGCACTTTATTTGCCTTCTCTGACTCAATCCTCACAATAATCATATGAAATAGATGTTTGTATCCCCCATGTTACAGATGGGGAAACCAAAGCATAGACGTTAAGTGCCGAAGTCCCAAGGTTAGTAAGTAGCAGGCTGGAACTCGAACCCAGCCTGCTCAACTCCAGAGCCTGTGCCTTTGTCCCCTTCCTGGTGCCCTCTCTCCACAGGTGCACGGCTGACCTTGGTTGGGGGAGTATCAGGAAACTCATATAAGAAAAAGCATGTGAAGCAGTGAACACAGCACTTGGCAGATAGTAAATGCTTTATCTTTTTAAAGTTGGATGAGACAAACCATTTTATAAAACTTTTGTTTAGTTTGGAACTCAGTGACACTTTGGTTTGCAATGCCAATATTAATATACAAATGGCAGTGAGTTTTACTGTGACCTGATCATTCTATTAAAGTTGTCTGCAATTTTCCATGAATGTAAAAAAAAAAAAAAAAACCTAGAGATTTTCTGGTTCCTACAGTCTGACCAGCTATATTTTGTGTGCCAACATCCCCAGTCATTCAATGCTCTTTTGTCTCTATATTTATTTAGGTGGAGACAGGGCCACGCTCATTCTTCATTTAAAGAGTCCACAGGGAGTGGGTGGTGCTCAGTAAAGCCAAGCTGACTCCCTGACTGAGAGCTGTGAGAATGGAGTGTTGAGTAACCATTCTTTTGCTCAGAACAATAGGTTTGTTAACTTGAGCATAATTAAAATGAGAGGACTTCCCCCGGGGTTGCATCACCTCTGCCCAAGTGACAACCAAAACTCTCTGACTCTGATGCCAGGTCACTGAATACAGTTTCAGAGGCACAGAGCTTCTAGAGCAGCACTGTCCAACAGAAACTTCTGTGATGATGGAAATGTTCTTTCTGTGTGCACTCAGCCAAGTACACAGCCACTAGCCACACATGGCTACTAATCACTTGGAATGGGGCTGTGTGGCTGCGGAACTGGAGTTTTCATTTTATTTCATTTTAATTAATGCGGATAGCCACATGTAGCTGATGGCTACTATAGGAGATAGCCCAGTTCTACAGGAACTGATGGCAGGAAAGCTGGTTTATGGAGGGTGGAGCGAGGGCTCAGTAACTTGATGTTTTAGTTTCTTGACAGATTCTTAACCTCCCAGAAGCATGACCACCAAGAGGCTCTGGGCCATGTTGGAAGGAGACCAGTTTGTCTGTGATGTCCTTCCTCTCTCTAATTCTGGGATTTCTTCAGGTAGGACCTGGACCACCATCAGGAACCAGAGAACAAGAGAAAGCAAAGGGACTTTGGAACCTCTAAGCCATCTTTTTACAGAGGAGGAAGCTGGAAGTCAAAGAGGAAGCCCTCTTCCTTAGGTCATATGATGGCAGAACAATAAAAGCCTCCTGATACACAGTCCATGCTCTTTCAACTAAACTGAGCTGACATCTCAGCTCTTATCCCTAATAAATTGTGGGCAGGTAAGTTTTCGGGGGTTGCAGGGGAACAATGAAAATGTATAAAGGATGCCAAGAGTAGGATGTAGGGACTGGTATCCCCAGCAGAAGTGCCCATCCCATCAAAACGGGGCAACTGCCACTTGCAGCCAATTGTTGCCATGTAAGAATATGTCACCCAATTGTCCAATTTTCCCAAGAGAAGCAAGGAGTAGAGTTTGCAACCTCTGGCTTAACCTGTCTTCTCCCCACCCTCATCTCTAAAACATCTTCACTAGTGATTATTATTCACAACTTATAGGTCACAGATTATTGAGGTTAAGCATCTTGCTCAAGGAACAAGTAGTAGAATATGAGTTCAACAGCAAATTGGGCTCCAAAGTCTACGCACTTCCCACCACATCCCACACTCCTCTCACAACACCAGCTCCACCCACTGAGGTTCCTTATTCTAACAGACGGGCTCGAAGTGGCTCTCCATGCAGTAGATCATCTTGCACTTTTTACTTTCTTTCCTAAATTGTAATTTCATTGTTAACAAATGATGAAAATTCCATTACCATAGCTGAGAAAAATAATAAAGCTATTCCTTGCTGAATCGAAATAACAACAAAATAAAATTTAATATCTGTGCCAAAATAACAGGTAAGCGTCCCCCATCCAGATTTACCCCATTCCTGCCACCCATCAACAGTGGGTCAGAAGTGTCTATGTATCTTCCTTTTAAAATTACCGTGTCTAAACATTTCATGCACAGGACTCTTATATGGAAAATTAATTTTTAAACTAAAAGGAAAAAGAGGAGGAACTGGAGACAAAGAAGGTGCTATCCCACACGCCTTCAATTGTTTTCTCTATCTAAAGCCAAACCTCTGGATGTGCTGTTTATATCAGTCATAACTCTTCTCTCTTTGAGATGCCACACCTACAGTGATTGATGGGTAAAGTCTAGAGCTTCTAATACTGTCTACCTTGATGGCAAATTGACATATAGTCCCCAGCAAGTTCCATTTGAGCTCAGATTTTCCTGTAAATGTGCCCCAGCACAGCTGCCACATTCCAAAATTCTGGGCAAAATTTATGATGGTGCTTCACTATTCGATTATTGCATATGAGCTTAGTGTAAAACTCCCAAAATAGTGATAACGTGATTGCAGTTCTTTACTTCATTGCTGGCTGCTTAGAACTCTCAGCTTTATATCAGCACACTGTTTGATGAAGATTAATTTCATTTTCTCTCTATTCACTGTGTTAATAAAAATAAGCATTGTTGAGAAAATAGGACCAAGTGGCACAATTAGCTAATACCCATTCCTTCTATCTCTTGTAAATTATGTTGAAATGAATGGCAGTAAAAGTGAGTTCAGAGATTTCAATCTGCTTCTCGGTGGCTGGTTAAAAAAGTACTCTAAACTTAGCCTGCTTAGCCCTTCTCACTCTAAGAACCCAGATCCGTGGGCTAAATGAGGTGCCAACTGGAACTGGACATACAGGGGATAAGGAATGAAAAAGGCCAGGGGCAGAGATGTGATGGAACGAGAGGAGGCTAAGCAGTGTGGGTTGGAGTGGAGAAGGAGAGGAAGCATCTGGGAAGGTTCTGACAAGCAGCTGCTTGGTGGCAAGGGGCTCATATAACATATATGAGTACCTCTACCTGTTTTATCACATCCACCAAAGCTCTCAAGTGACTGTCATCCAGCTCTCAGCCCCTGAGCACATTAGAGTTGAGGAAGGAAACTTTTCTCCTGGAAGATCCTGAAAGAGCTCTAACTTAGCCCAAGAAGCCATTAAAGGTCAGAGCAGGTGCACAGTAAACGTAACCTGGATCCAGAGCACTTTCTTTTTTCTTTTTTTTTTTTTAGCTCTTTATTTTAAATTGGTGTATAGCCAATTAACAATGGTGTGATAGTTTCAGGTGCACAGCAAAGGGACTCAGCCATACATAAACATGTATCCATTTTCCCCTAAACTCCCCTCCTATCCAGGCTGCCACATAACATTGAACAGAGCTCCCTGTGCTATACAGTAGGTCCTTGTTGATTGTCCATTTAACATACAGAGCACTTTCATAGGCCTGTCTCCTGATCCCAAGTACAAAATCCTGACCCGCCCCTCCATCTCGTTCTTTTATTCTTGTAGTAGCTTAAGATGTAGTTCCAAAATTCTTAGATACTCTTCCCATCAAGAAATGAGCTGTATGCCCCCTCCCCTTGAATCTGGGTGGGCTTTGGGACTGAGTGACCCAGAGAAGACAGGGAAGTGAGGCGGAGTGGTCTCCGCTGTTGGTCATGACAGGCAATGTGCTTCTGCCTCCGCCATGGGAACCCGTGTGCATGAGGCCCTGGGCTCCAGCGACAGTGTCTGACAACCCCGCCACCACCAGGCTGTGAGAAAGCCAAGCCACACAGAGAGGTCCCGTGGGGCCATTCTGGTCACCAGACATACGAGCGAAAAGTCTCCCAGGCCCAGCACTGAGTCTTCCCGGCCTTTCAAGTCTTCACGGCCAGAGCAGAGCCAACCAAGCCCCGCTGTGCCCTGACTTCTGGCCCCTAGCCTCCTGATGAGTGTAAGAAAATGGTTGTTTTCAGCAGCTCAGTTTCGAGGTAATTTGTTACACAGCAGTCATCTCTGGAACAATCCTTCTGCTCCATTCCCACCTCTGATCTTTCTCTATGGAGGCTTACATTTTTAAATCCTTAAATGAGTCATTTCTATTTATTTGTACCCAAAAGCTCTTTGTTCAAGGGAAAATTTCTGCCTAAGAAATTGGTGGCTAACATGGGACTTCCCTGGTGGTGCAGTGGATAAGACTCCACATTCCCAATGCAGGGGGCCCGGGTTCGATCCCTGGTCAGGGAACTGGATTCCACATGCATGCCATAACTAAGAGTTTGCATGTCACAGCTAAGGAGCCCACATGCCGCAACTAAGGAGCTGGCGAGCCACAACTAAGGAAGAAACCCGTGAGCTGCAACTAAGGAGCCTGCCTGCCACAACTAAGACCTGGTGCAATCAAATAAATAAATAAATAAACATTAAAAAAACACAAAAAAGAAATCAATGGCTGACAGAAGCTCTAGGGCTCCTTAGCTCACAATTTGACAATCACCCTTCACCCAGAAAATAAACATGTGGCTTTCCTTCAATCAATCAAATAATTTCTGGAATACTGCCTTCTCTTGAAAGCCTTCCCAGCTTAATCACACAGAAGTTGATGGCCTGTAATTTCCTCCCTCACCCATCTCCCAGCACCACCACACATAACCACCAGCATGCATGTATTGAACAACTAAACTTCATAAAAGATGTAAAAGAAATATGTCATGATATCCCCCTTCAAAGGACTTCTAATCTTGTTTGGAAGGCAGTGCTATCCACCCTTCCCCCACCATTAGTCTTATAAAACAAAATAATAAAGATAGAGGGACCCACTCTCACAATCACATTATACATAATAAGAATATAGAAAATCATATTTCTGTGCTTACAAGGCATGCTTCTTCCGTGCACATCCGTGTCACCAGTGTTAACAATAAGAATGATTCCTTTTATCTGAAACAAGTTACTATTCAATCACCTATTCACACATTCAATAACCATTTACTGCTTCCTTATATCTGAAACAAGTTACTATTCAATCACCTATTCACACATTCAATAACCATTTACTGTTCTCTTTGTATGTGCCAGGACTTCTGCTAAGCTCTGGGTATAACCCAGGGAGTAAGACAGACACAGTCCATATCTTTTCGAAGCTTACATTCTAGTGAGGAAGACAGATAACAAATGTGTAAACATTTTAAAAGTATGACTTACACAGGAAAAGAAATAAGGAGGACGATGCAATGGACACTAAGTAGAAGTAGGATGGCCACTTTGCTGAGGGTGGCCACAGAAGACCCAGGAAAATAAGCAAATGGGTGACATTTGAGGTAGATCCTAAAGATAAGAAGATGCTGGGAAAATCTACTGAAACAGGGTTTTGGGTGAGGGAACAGCACTTACAAAAGCCCCAAGGTAAAAAAAATCACTGCATGTTCCAAGAAGAGAAAGGCCTATGTGTCCAAAGAGATGGAGGAGAAAGGAGAAGGAGTTAAGAGCCGTGAGAGGGGGAGCTTGTATGTGTCATGAGGCCAAGCATATGGTCTCTGAAACTATAAGCCATCCAAGGGTAAAAGCAATCTAAATAGCAACTACACTGTGCTAATAGTTACTTAATCATCACTGTCATCAGAGTAAAGTTTATATTGATTACGTGCTTACTTTGGATTGATATTTTGGAAAACACTGCTGTGCTCTTTCCTTGCCTTTCAAGTAAAAAAAATGTCCTTAGGACAGAAAGAAGGAGAATCTGGCACTCAAAATAGGCCTTATGCAAGGCTTACTAATATATTGTCTTGAGAAAGAATTTTTAAATGCCTGTATCACCTTTCACATATCAGAAGGACTTGAAGAATTCTCCCACAGTGAAGTAAAGATGTGACATAGAAGAGTGTGGAGAAACCTCACCCTCATCCTCATCCCAGGGGCTGTGAGAGGAGGAGAAGCAGGGGAAAGAGCAAAGTGGCTGGAGTGTGTCTTAAGGGGTGTTACATAGATCTGGGAAAGCCAGAGGAATGAGGGTTCTAACCCTGTTCCTGTCCAGGGCTATAGAAAGACATGACCTCTCAGGTTGCCCCATTCCAAAGTCAATGTGGAGGCAGTTAGGCAGAGAGACAGCTTGGAGTGTAGCTTTTCTAAGCACCTCTTGGTTGCCTGTGGGAACCATTGTGGTAGGCTGGGATCTGGGGGTTCACAGCTCCCTAAGGGGGGAAATTAGAAAGTAGCTGAGCTTAGAGCCAGTATGCCAGCCTGGAGAGGAAAGAGATGGTGCCCTATCAAAGGCTGGGTGTGGAGAGTCCATTCAGGGGCATCCAACCTCTGTTCCTGAAGGAGGACAGGGATTCAGAGGGCCTGTGATACCACTGAGAATAAGATGATACCCAGCAATCCAGGGAGACTGCCAGACCCTAATCAATCCCGAAGACACCAGAGTCCTTGTTACACCAGCTCAGATCTCAGCCAAGAACGCCAGTGGACCACGCAGCAAGTGGGGGGACGAGTGGTCAATGAACCCCAGGCCTAGGGCTGTGGACTCCTCCCTCCCACCAAGACTGCCTCAGCCCCTCCCCTCTCCCACATACTTGCATCTCATCTTGGAGAGGAGCCCAGAAAAGCCTGGAACATTGAGAGATATGAAAGTCTGAGCACTTTTTCCTAGACATAGAGCTTTATCTAAAATCAATACAGCAGACCACGATTTAAAACAATTTGGACATTCAATTAATTTTCCTTCTAATCAGCAAGAGTTTGTTGAGGAGGAAGATCACATTAGTGAAAATCAAAATTAAGGAGCTACATATTCTCTGCCCATCCAGATGTGGTGGGAGAGAAATTTGTGACTCATTACAAGTGCTTTACACTCATCATCTCATGCAATCCTCAGAACAACAATAAGAAAGCATCACTCTGAATTTCTTCCCCATCTTACAAGGAGGAAAGTGTCAGGTTCAACAAACTGATGAAGCTGACACAACCCCTGAGTGTCAGAGCCACCAAAGGTTTGAGTGCTTGACCAATGCAGGGTTTGCCTCATCACTCTTGGTCCAGAATTCCTGTTAATGTGATGGCAGTGAGCATCACAAGTGTATATTTAATTTAAAATCACAAGGCACTTAACCATGGGGAAGGCACTGTTCTTACTGCTTTGCAAATATGGACTCTTTTAATCTTCTCGCCAATCACATGAAGTAGTTAGTGTTATCACTCCCATTTTACATATAACACTGAGCTCAGAAAGTGGAATAATTTGACTCAGGTCAATTTTTCAGCTAATAAATGGAGGAATTGATACTTGAACCCAGACCACAGAGAATGAGAAATGAGCTATTAACTGCTGCACTAGACAAAGAATCAAAAAACTTTTCAAATTCTAACTTTTTCAAGTTACATTGATTCTAGGTTGTAATAAAACTTACAATGGTTTAATCTTCATGGCTAATAAAAAGTTATATATTATCCTAGGGATGCAAGGATTTTTCAATATCCACAATCAATGTAATACACCACAATAACAAATTGAAGAATAAAAACCGTATGATCATCTTAATAGATGCAGAAAAAGCTTTTGATAAAATTTAACATCCATTTATGATAAAAACTCTCCAGAAAGTAGGCATAGAGGGAACATACCTCAACATAATAAAGGCCATATATGACAAACCCACAGCTAACATCATACTCAATGGTGAAAAGCTGAAAGCATTTCCTCTAAGTTCAGGAATAAGACAAGGATACCCACTCTCACTACTTTTTTCAACACAGTTTTGGAAGTCCTAGTCATAGCAGTCAGACAAAAAAAGGAAATAAAAGAAATCCAAATTGGAAAGGAAAAAGTAAAACTGTCACTATTTGCAGATGACATAATACTATACATAGAATATCCCAAAGATGCCACCAGAAAACTACTAGAGCTCATCAATGAATTTGGTAAAGGTGCAAGATACAAAATTAATATACAGTAATCTGTTGTATTTCTATATACTATCAATGAAATATCAGTGAATTATCAGCAAGAGAAATTAAGGAAACAAGCCCATTTACCATCACCTACCTAAGGAGGCAGACTACCTGTGCTCCAAAAACTATAAGACACAGATGAGAGAAATTGAAGATGACTCAAACAAATGGAAACAAATGGATATACCATGTTCTTGGATTGGAAGAATCAATAATGTTAAAATGACCATACTAGCCAAGGCAATCTACACATTCAATGCAATCTCTATCAAAATACCAATGGCATTTTTCACAGAACTAGGACAAATTTTTGTTAAATTTGTATAGAAACAAAAGACCCTGAATAGCCAAAACCATCTTGAGAAAGAAGAACAGAGCTGAAGAAATCATGCTCCCTGACTTCAGACTATACTACAAAGCTACAGTCATCAAAACAACATGGTATTGGCACAAAAACAGAAATATAGATCAATGGAACAGGATAGAAAGTCCAGAAATAAACCCATGAACTTATGGTCAATTAATCTAAAACAAAGGAGGCAAAACTAAATAATGGAGAAAAGACAGTACCTTCAGTAAGTGGTGCTGGGAAAACTGGACAGCTATATGTAAAGGAATGAAATTAGAACACTCTTGAATAACATATACAAAAATAAACTCAAAATGGATTAAAGACCTAAATGTGAAAAAAAAAAAAAAAGACCTAAATGTGAGACTGGATACTATAAAACTCCTACAGGAAAACATCAGCAGAACACTAACATAAATAGCAGCAATATAACATAAATCGCAGCAATATCTTTTTGGATCCATCTCCTAAAGTAAAGGAAATAAAAGCAAAAATAAACAAGTGGGACCTAATTAAACTTAAGCTTTTGCACAGCAAAGGAAACCATCAACAAAATGAAAAGACACCCTATGGAATGGGAGAAAATATTTGCAAATAATATGACTCATAAGGGATTAATATCCAACATATATAAACAGCTTATATGACTCAACATCAAAAAAAAAAAAAGAAAGAACCAAACAACCCAATTTAAAAATGGCCAGAAGACCTGAATAGACATTTTTCCAAAGAGGAAATGCAGATGGCCAACAGACACATGAAAAGATGCTCAACGCTGCTAAGCATCAGGGAAATGCAAATCAAAACCACAATAAGGGGCTTCCCTGGTGGCGCAGTGGTTGAGAGTCCGCCTGCCGATGCAGGGGACACGGGTTCGTGCCCCGGTCCGGGAGGATCCCACGTGCCGCGGAGCGGCTGGGCCCGTGAGCCATGGCTGCTGAGCCTGCGCGTCCGGAGCCTGTGCTCCACAATGGGAGAGGCCACAGCAGTGAGAGGACCGCGTACCGCAAAAAAAAAAAAAAAAAAAAAAAAAAACCACAATAAGATATCATCTCATTAGAGATGGCTATCATCAAAAAGTCTGCAAATTACAAATGTTGGTGAGGATGTGGAGAAAAGGGAGTCCTCCTCCACTGTTGCTGGGAATGTAAGTTGGTGTAGCCACTGTGGAAAATGGTATGAAGTTTTCTCAAAAACAATAAAAATAGCACTACCATATAACCCAGCAATTCTACTCCTGAGTTTATATCTGAAAATAACAAAAACCCTAATTTTAAAAGATACATGCACCCCAGTGTTCATAGCAACATTATTTACAATTGCCAAGATATGGAAGCAGCCTAAGTGTCCATCAACAGATGAATGGATAAAGAAGATGGGGTATATTTATACAATGGAATACTACCCATTTATAAAAAAGAAAGAAATTTTGCCATTTGCAGTAACCTGAATGGACTTGGAGGGCATTATGCTAAATGAAATAAATCAGACTAAGGAAAACAAATACTGCATGATATCACTTATATCTTGATTCTAAAAAATACAACAAACTAGTGAATATAACAAAAAGAGAAATAGATTAACACATATAGAGAACAAACTAGTGGTTACCAGGTTGTGTGGTGGTGGAATATAGGGTTGGAGAAATGGGAGGTACAAACTATTGGGTGTAAGACAGGCTCAAGGATGTATTGTACAACACGGGGAATATAGCAAATATTTTGTAGTAACTGTAAATGGAAAGTAACCTTTAAAATTGTATAAAAAATATAAATAAATAAAAGTAATATAATTTCCAGAAGTGTTCATTTTCCATTCACTGTGAAAAATCTATCTGAAGATAGTTACAACTGGGAGCTAGATGTAAGTAAGTTATGGCATTTAAAGGAAAGATGGACTAAAAGACTAGCTTAAGTAGAAAGAAAGTTCTTTAAGGACTAGAGCTATCCTGGACTCTCAAGTACACTATTACCAGAGCTGTAGGAGATAACAGAAGAAAGTCAAATCACAAGAGCAAGAACCACATAAGTGTTAGCTAATTTCATTGTCATCAACATTAGCATCATTACTGCAGTTATAATATAAAACCAAGACATCACAACATAGGAAAGTGATAGTTATGTAAAGGGAATTTTCTCAATGGAGTCATTCATTTCACACCAAGAGCAAGGAATTTCAAATTTTAACATATTTCTGAACATTTTAGTCCAGTCCAAACCATTTAGTTCTGAAAGAGTAAAATGATGGAGGTTGCTGGATGTGTGTAACACTGTCCATGTTCACTGTGTGCCTAAAGACTCCACAAGGCAAATCACGTTATTAGAAACAACTCGCTGACTTAATGAAACAGTAACTATTAGAGTAACTATTTCTTTTTAGCTGAGTATTTTTAATCCAGTGAAGGAGCTGGGATAAATGCTGGCTGGCTCGCTTTTTTTTCTTTTGTCTTCCTTGAGGCCTTCACCATGCCTGGCTAGATCCACCTGCACAATCAGTAAGATGCCAATACGTCTGCAATTAGGTATGTCTTCCAATAACACTGGGAAGGTGGTATCTCTGTTATTTCCACCTTACGAGTAGAGCAATCAGGACACAAAGAACTGGGGGAGAAATGCAGCCATAGAAAACTCACCGCAATCAATTTTGTTGCTTCCAATTACCCCCAAAATGCATCTCTTTTAAAAAAGACCTATTTGTACACCACACAAAAGGATAGTCCAGAAGAAATGGAAAATCAGTCAACACATTTTTCTTTTAATTTTTAAATTTAAATTTATTTATTTATTTATACAGCATGTTCTTATTAGTCATCAGTTTTATACACATCAATGAATACATGTCAATCCCAATAGCCCAATTCATCACAGCACCAGCCCCACCCACAACACCCACCCCCCACGGCATTCCCTGCTTTGTGTCCATACATTTGTTCTCTACATCAATGTCTCAATTTCTGCCCTGCAAACCAGTTCATCTGTACCATTTTTCTAGGTTCCACATATATGCGTTAATATATGATATTTGTTTTTCTCTTTTTGACTTACTTCGCTCTGTATGACAGTCTTCAGATCCATGCACGTCTCAACAAATAACCCATTTTCATTCCTTTTTATGGCTGAGTAATATTCTATTGTATATATGTACCATATCTTCTTTATCCATTCATCTGCCAATGGACATTTACATTGCTTCCAGGACCTGGCTATTGTAAATAGTGCTGCAATGAACATTGGGGTGCATGTGTCTTTCTGAATTATGGTTTCTCTGGGTATATGCCCAGTACTGGTATTGCTGGATCATATGGTAATTCTATTTTTAGTTTTTTAAGGAACCTCCATACTGTTCTCCATAGTGGCTGTATCAATTTACATTCCCACCAACAGTGCAAGAGGGTTCCCTTTTGGGCCTCCCTGGTGGCGCAGTGGTTGAGAGTCCGCCTGCCGATGCAGGGGATACGGGTTCGTGCCCCGGTCTGGGAGGATCCCATATGCCGCGGAGCAGCTGGGCCCGTGAGCCATGGCCGCTGGGCCTGCGCATCCGGAGCCTGTGCTCCGCAACGGGAGAGGCCACAACAGTGAGAGGCCCGCATACCGCAAAAAAAAAAAAAAAAAAAAAAAGAGGGTTCCCTTTTCTCCACACCCTCTCCAGCATTTGTTGTTTGTAGATTTTTGGATGATGTCCATTCTAAGTGCTGTGAGGTGATACCTCATTGTAGATTTCATTTGCATTTCCCTAACAATTAATGATGCTGAGCAGCTTTTCATGTGCTTCTTGGCCATCTGTATGTCTTCTTTGGAGAAATGTCTATTTAGGTCTTCTGCCCATTTTTGGATTGGGTTGTTTGTTTTTTAAATATTGAGCTGCAGGAGCTGTTTATATATTTTGGAGAATATTCCTTTGTCCATTGATCCATTTGCAAATATTTTCTCCCATTCTGAGGGTTGTCTTTTGGTCTTGTTTATGGTTTCCTTTGCTGTGCAAAAGCTTTTAAGTTTCATTAGGTCCCATTGGTTTATTTTTGTTTTTATTTCCATTACTCTAGGAGGTGGATCAAAAAAGATCTTACTGTGATTTTATGTCAAAGAGTGTTCTTCCTATGTTTTCCTCTAAGAGTTTTATAGTGTCCGGTCTTACATTTAGGTCTCAAATCCATTTTGAGTTTATTTTTGTGTATGGTGTTAGGGAGTGTTCTAATTTCATTCTTTTACATGTAGCTGTCCAGTTTTCCCAGCACCACCTATTGAAGAGACTGTCTTTTCTCCATTGTATATCCTTGCCTCCTTTGTCATAGATTAGTTGACCGTAGGTGCGTGGCTTTATCTCTGGGCTTTCTATCTTATTCCATTCATCTATGTTTCTGTTTTTCTGCCAGTACCATATTGTCTTGATTACTGTAGCTTTGTAGTATAGTCTGAAGTCAGGGAGCCTGATTGCTCCAGCTCCGTTTTTTCCCTCAAGACTGTTTTGGTTATTCGGGGTCTTTTGTGGCTCCATACAAATTTTAAGATTTTTTGTTCTAGTTCCATAAAAATTGCCATTGGTAATTTGATAGGGATTGCATTGAATATGAAGATTGCTTTGCGTAGTATATTCATTTTCACAATATCGATTCTTCCAATCCAAGAACATGGTATATCTCTCCATCTGTTGGTATCATCTTTAATTTCTTTCATCCGTGTCTTATAATTTTCTGCATACAGGTCTTTTCTCTCCCTAGGTAGGTTTATTCTTAGGTATTTTAATCTTTTTGTTACAATGGTAAATGGGAGTGTTTCCTTCATTTCTCTTTCAGATATTTCATCATTAGTGTATAGGAATGCAAGAGATTTCTGTGTATTAATTTTGTATCCTGAGACTTTACCAAATTCATTGATGAGCTTTAGTAGTTTTCTTGTGGCATCTTTAGGATTCTGTATGTATAGTATCATGTCATCTGCAAATAGTGAGAGTTTCACTTCTTCTTTTCCAATTTGTAGTCCTTTTATTTCTTTTTCTTCTCTGATTGCCGTGGCTAGGACTTCCAAAACTATGATGAATAATAGTGGTGAGAGTGGACATCCTTGTCTTGTTCCTGACCTTAAAGGAAATGCTTTCAGTTTTTCACCATTCAGAATGATGTTTGCTGTGGGTTTGTCATATATGGCCTTTATTTTGTTGAGGTAGGTTCTCTCTGTGCCCACTTTCTGGAAATTTTTTATCAAAAATGGGTGCTGAATTTTGTCAAAAGCTTTTTCTGCTTCTATTGAGATGATCACGTGTTTTTTATTCTTCAATTTGTTAATATGGTGTATCACATTGATTGATTTGTGTATATTGAAGAACCCTTGTATTCTTGGGATAAATACCACTTGATCATGGAGTGTGATCCTTTTAATGTGTTGTTGGATTCTGTTTGCTAGTATTTTGTTGAGGATTTTTGCATCTATATTCATCAGTGATATTGGTCTGTAATTTGTTGTTTTTCTTTTTTTGTAGTATCTTTGTCTGATTTTGGTATCAGGGTGATGGTGGCCTCATAGAATGAGTTTGGGAGTGTTCCTTCCTCTGCAATTTTCTGGAAGAGTTTGAGAAGGATGGGTGTTATCTCTTCTCTAAATGTTTGATAGAATTCACCTGTGAAGCCATGTCATCCTGGACTTTTGTTTGTTGGAAGATTTTTAATCACAGTTTCAATTTCATTACTTGTGATTGGTCTGTTCATATTTTCCCTTTCTTCCTGGTTCAGTCTTAGAAGGTTATACCTTTGTAAGAATTTGTCCATTTCTTCCAGGCTGCCCATTTTATTGGCATAGAGTTGCCTGTAGTACTCTTAGGATGCTTTGTATTTCTGCGTTGTCTGCTGTAACTTCTCCTTTTTCATTTCTAATTTTATTGATTTGACTCCTCTCCCTCTTTTTCTTGATGAGTCTGGCTAATGATTTATCAATTTTGTTTATCTTCTCAAAGAACCAGCTTTTAGTTTTATTGATCTTTGTTGTTGTTTTCTTTGTTTCTATTTCATTTATTTCTGCTCTGATCTTTATGGCTTCTTTCCTTCTGCTAACTTTGAGTTTTCTTTGTTCTTCTTTCTCTAGTTCCTTCAGGTGTAATGTTAGATTGTTTATTTGAGATTTTTGTTTTTCCTTGAGGTACGCTTGTATAGCTATAAACTTCCTTCTTAGAACTGCTTTTGCAGCATCCCATAGGTTTTGGATCATCGTGTTTTCATTGTTATTTGTCTCTAGGTATTTTTTGATTTCCTCTTTGATTTCTTCAGTGATATCTTGGTTATTTAGTAACATATTGTTTAGCCTCCATGTGTTTGTGTTTTTTATATTTTTTCCCTGTAATTGATTTCTAATCTCATAGCATTGTGATCAGAAAAGATGCTTGATATGATGTCAATTTTCTTAAATTTACTGAGGCTTTATTTGTGACCCAAGATGTGATCTATCCTGGAGATGTTCCATGCACCCTTGAGAAGAAAGTGTAATCTGCTGTTTTTGGATGGAATGTCCTATAAATATCAATTAAATCTATCTGGTGTGTTGTGTCATTTTACCCCCACTATTATTGGTTTACTGTCAATTTCCTCTTTTATAGCTGTTAGCAGTTGCCTTATATATTGAGGTACTCCTATGTTGGGTGCATATGTATTTATAATTGTTGTATCTTTTTCTTGGCTTGATCCCCTGATCATTGTGTAGTGTTCTTCCTTGTCTCTTGTAACTTTCTTTATTTTAAAGTCTATTTTATCAGATATTAGTATTACTACTCCACCGTTCTTTGATTTCCATTTTCATGGAGTATCTTTTTCCATCCCCTCACTTTCAGTCTGAATGTGTCCCTAGGTCTAAATTGGGTCTTTTGTAGACAGCATATATATGGTTCTTGGTTTTGTATCCATTCACCAAGAGTGTGTCTTTTGGTTGGAGAATTTAATCCATTCACGTTTAAGGTAATTATCGACATGTATGTTCCTATGACCATTTTCTTAATTGTTTTGGGTTTGTTTTTGTAGGTCCTTTTCTTCTCTTGTGTTTCCCACTTAGAGAAGTTCTTTAGCATTTGTTGTAGAGCTGTTTTGGTGGTGCTGAATTCTCTTAGTTTTAGCCCATCTGTAAAGGTTTTGATTTCTCCATTGAATCTGAATGAGATCTTTGCCAGGTAGAGTAATCTTGGTTGTAGGTTCTTCCCTTTCATCACTTTAAGTATATCATGCCACTCCCTTCTGGTTTGTAGAGTTTCTGCTGAGAAAGCAGCTGTTAACCTTATGGGAGTTCCCTTGTGTGTTATTTGTCATTTTTCCCTTGCTGCTTTCAATAATTTTTCTTTGTCTTTAATTTTTGCCAATTTGATTACTATGTGTCTTGGCGTGTTTCTCCTTGGGTTTATCCTGTATGGGACTCACTGCACTTCCTGGACTTGGGTGGCTATTTCCTTTCCCATGTTAGGGAAGTTTTTGACTATAATCTCTTCAAATATTTTCTCAGGTCCTTCCTCTCTCTCTTCTCCTCTGGGACCCCTATAACGAGAATGTTGTTGCCTTTAATGTTGTCCCAGAGGTCTCTTAGGCTGTCTTCATTTCTTTTCATTCTTTTTTTCTTTTTTCTGTTCCACAGCAGTGAATTCCACCATTCTGTCTTCCAGGTCACTTATCCGTTCTTCTGTCTCAGTTGTTCCACTCTTGATTCCTTCTAGTGTAGTTTTCATTTCAGTTATTGTATTGTTCATCTCTGTTTGTTTGTTCTTTAATTCTTCTAGGTCTTTCTTAAACATTTCTTGCATCTTCTCGATCTTTGCCTCCATTCTTATTCTGAGGTCCTGGATCATCTTCACTATCATTATTCTGAATTCTTTTTCTGGAAGGTTGCCTATCTCCACTTCATTTAGTTGTTTTTCTGGGGTTTTATCTTGTTCCTTCATCTGGTACATAGCCCTTTGCCTTTTCATCTTGTCTAGCTTTCTGTGAATATGGTTTATGTTCCACAGGCTGCAGGATTGTAGTGCTTCTTGTTTCTGCTCTCTGCCCTCTCAGTCACCACCTTTCTGGAGAGCCTTACTGCATCTGGCTACCTTTGGGTGGTCTCAAATATTTTCATGTAGTGCCTGTGTTTCACCTCATCTCATTTTTGTCTTTTTTCTGCATTTCTGGATCACTATCAAGGATGATGAGTGATCTGTATTATTTTCAGGAAGATAGAAATGTTTCCCAAATCATCCTGACTATTTCCTGCCCAGTTCAAACCCTACCTGTTTTATATACTGTCATAGGTACTTTTAGCAAAAGAAGTCTCTCACTCACAATTCTGTTACTGGTCTTAGCAAAGTACAATAGCCATTATATCTTCAGTGATGACTGTGAGGTGCTCCAAGATCTTAAGGTACACACTGAATCATTTTTTAAAAAACTGTTTTTATGTTAAGTTCATGTTAATTACCCTGGTTATTTACAAATAGGTAATCCAGTCTTTAATAATAACAGATAGCTATACCTGTATATTTATCTATTTGCCAAAGGCTATAGCATTGTTTCATATAAACCTTACAAAAACTACATGAGACAGGTTTTATCAAATACTTTTTATAGCTGAAGAAACTGAGGCGCGGCTGCAGGTGGAGTTGCTTGCTTAAGCTTATGCAGCTATTAAGTCATGATACCAGGATTAAAGCCCACTTCAGTGCGATTCTGAAACCATGCTTTTAACCACAACATTATGAAGCTTCAAGTATGGAATGCACATTTAATTCATCAACCCAATTTATTTAATAAAAGCAAGCAGTGTCTTTCCCTTGCCAGTTGAGCTTACAAACAGATAATTTTCATGTTATCACCAGCTTCATTTATTCCTGGTCATTCTTCCCAGACTACATTCCCAATGACTGGTATAGACTTGTTTTTTACTTCATTGCTTCAAAAACCCTCAGGATTTTTGGAGAGCAATATACTATAATATTACTTCATCAGACCCACAGGCAGAAAATGTTTGAACATGACATCTACTTTCATTTAAATCAATCTTCTTTCTGATCTTGAAAGGAAAGCATATTTTGCATTCATATTGCTCTGTGTTTTATATGGTCCCATAGATACTAGTACATAATGGGCTTCCAGAGCCTTTCATTTTTTGAAGATGAAAGTAATTGCATGAGAAAAGGGAAGGAACAAAGGACTTAGGAGATAGGAAGGCTACACAGAATCAGGCACACAGTGGTACATTTTTACTAAAAAGGACACAATGTGCATTTTATACTATGCATGAAGCCTAATCATTTCTCTCACGTGCATAAAATCAGATTCCAAAGAAATCAATGTAGTAGCCTATTCTCATAAACTCAGAAAGCCAAGACTATAAGAGGATTTCAGGGTGGCTTATTTTAATTAAAAAAAATTATTTGGAGAGAACAGCTGAGGAACTTCAATTTGGTACAAGTATCATGAGGTCTTATGTTGGATTGTCTCAGCCCTGTGTTAAATCCCACGGTAACAAATGATCCTAATATAACTACCCTTCAGAAGAATGAAACACAACCACCTAGTTGAAGGCATCTCCTAACTCATAGGGACATTCTAGATTTTTCCAGCTGCTTTACTGGAGTTAGAGTTTACTTTTTCAACCTTGCTTTACACAGCTCTAGAGAAAAAGAGAACCATGAGCTATGTTTTACAATTTACTTAACTAATTTCATGTACTTTTGTTTTTTCTATCTAGCTTCTTGACAGTTATAATTTCTCCCCTTTGGAAATTAAGGAGAAGGGATCATAGTTCACAGCACATGCCATGCTGACAGCCCTTGTCTACCACATGTGCTAGGACCCACTTTAAGACTAATCTTGGGACCTCCCTCGTGCCACAGTGGTTAGGAATCCGCCTGCCAATGCAGGTGACATGGGTTCGAGCCCTGGTCCAGGAAGATCCCATGTGCTGCAGAGCAACGAAGCCTGTACACCACAATTACTGAGCTCTAGAGCCCGCAAGCCACAACCACTGAGCCCAAGTGCCACAACTACTGAAGCCTGGGCACCTAGAGCCTGTGCTTCGCCACAAGGGAAGGCACTGCAATGAGAAGCCCATGCACCACAATGAAGAGTAGTCCCCGCTCACCACAACTAGAGAAAGCCCGTGCACAGAAACAAAGACCCAACACAGCCAAAAATAATCTCCTCAAAGAAACATTCCAAACCAAAACTTCTGTATACTGAGCAGTCCCTAGCTTTCCACGCCATATCAATTATATGTCACTTATGGAACTTTGTCTATCCGTTGCTTTTATATTCTTTAAGTAGTTCTTGTATGTCAATCTGTCTCCAGACATAAAGAATGGAAAGAATAGTCATAAAAATGAAATTTGATTTTACTGAGTATTTTATGGGTCCAAATTTACACACTATTGAGATATACATTGCCCCTCCAGAAATAAAGCCACTTTATTTTAAAAAAAAAATATATATATATATATATACATCAATACAGGCAACTATAACCTGGGTCTATTACGAAAATTCTCCCTGGAATACTCAGGGATATATTTAAGTTAAAGATCAGTGAAGGGGGGCTTCCCTGGTGGTGCAGTGGTTGAGAGTCCGCCTGCCGATGCAGGGGACATGGGTTTGTGCCCCAGTCTGGGAAGATTCCACGTGCCGTGGAGCGGCTGGGCCCGTGAGCCATGGCCGCTGAGCCTGCACGTCCGGAGCCTATACTCCACAACGGGAGAGGCCACAACAGTGAGAGGCCCACGTACCACAAAAAAAAAAAAAAAAAAAAAAAAAAAAAAAAATCAGTGAAGGGTTTGCTTTAGAGAGAAAGAAAAAAAATCTGGAACCTGTTTCTGTTGGTACAAACAGACCATGAAGCAGTTTACTGTCATTCAACACTCTGGGAAGCTCATGTAAACCAATCCTAACAATTTTTTGAATGCTCTGTTTTAAGTGTTATAAATACTGACAGTAATGAATAACCAAGAAATAAAGTGAGTGCCTCTTATGAGAACATAGTTGCAATCTAATTACATTAAATCCAGGTAAGGAGTCATCCCATGTGACAGCCTGCACTCACCTGCCTGAGATCATATCGCCAAACCAAGATGCACCCACCCACGCAAGTCCAAATCTAAGGTGCCTGTGTGTCTCTGGTACATATGTTTCAAAATTCCTCCTTGGTTAAGAAGCAAGAAGAGAGCAAAGGGAGTTTAGGTCTTAGAATAGTCACTTGGTTTCAGGTAGACATACATCAAGCCAGCTGGCAATACCAGGTCACATGGAAGGAATGACTAAGTGGTTGTGCTCAATCTGGATGAGGCAACTGGCCTAAACATAAGGCAAGACTCTGGAGCCCTAGAAGATGGTGAAGCCACTATATACAACGAGCTTGGATATCTGAATGACTTCGTGGAGCATACCGAGCCCCCTCCCCCAACCCACACTGCACTGTGATGTGAGCAAGAAATAAGTGTGTGTGTTAAGCCATTGAAATTTAGGTTTTAGTTTGTTACAGTCTTTGTGCTATCTTGACTAATCATACTGTGTGTCTCCATCTACAAATGGCCAATATGGGTATCCATTAATCAAATATCCAAGTTACTTGAAGTAGAAGGTGTCCAGACTTTTTTTTTTAACTGCCAGTACTTGAATTGGCCATGGTATAGCCACAGCGGTGTTCAGCAGCTGGATTTTAAAAAATGATTGACAACCATTGAAAAGACCGTAAAAAGCAAATGTTCCCAGAGAAACAATCTTTCCGAGTTCTGAGGAGAATTCTCCCCACAGATTATGCTCATTTAATGTGTGCAATAAGTACAATTATTACACAGATGACAGAACTGAAGCTTAGTGCACCTCATCCAAGATTGTCCAGACTACGTCTGTCTGCTTAACTTCAGATCCTGTGTTCTCAACCATTACACTCCTTGAGGGCAAAAACCAGACTCCTCAATTTTTTATTTTATTTTTAGTTCTCCTCACACAGTTCTAAGCCTAGCACTTAATGAACACTGGTAGTGTGGGTTAATGCATTCTCCAAAGTAGGTGATATACTTCTTTCTCAGTGGAAAAATCAACTATATTTTCAAGATCTTCTCAAGTCATTCAATTACAATCTTGCATGATAACTTTGTACAATAGGTCAGTAACGGTATTTGGCAGAAAAATACAGAGTCAAAGGCAGTTAGCAATAGGAATCTCAACATGCAGCAGAGGAAACAAGCTTTGGAATATAAAGAAGAAATTTTTTTAGAACGCAGTTACCAAGATGAAAAAAAATGTTAATGGGGTCTTTTCAGTGTGCATACTTTGGGTACATTACATTACAACCGAGTGATGAGAGCATACAGCAGTGAAACACTAACAGGTATGCCTGTTAAGTATAGAAAAGACAAATGAGAAATTTCTATGATATTTAAATGGATGGGGTTTAAAGTGAATGCTAAGGGGGAAAAGTCCCAATATTAGCATTTATTTATAGAAAATAAAAATAGATTCTAATATTAGAGATAGATTCTTTCATATTTCACAGCAATGAATTTACAATTTGCTTTCCAGCAGACTGTAAAAAGACAAGGAAGCTGAAAATTCAAAGAGACACCTGAAATACCTAAAGACAACTTTATGTTGTAGGAAGTAAAGAAACTCTAAGATAGCCTCTCTTTCCACAGAAAGGGATTGATTTGGAATGTTCAATGAATAGCTACACTTTGTGCCAGACACACTTCACTTCTCAAATTCAGAGGAGCAAGTCAGGTAAAGGAAAACAGAAGAAAGAAAACAAGCTAGAAAGCTCAAAGGACATGATTCCATAAAGTATTAATAAATTTAGACTGTGCATTTGGAAGGTACAATCCAATTCAGAATGGGGAACAAGCTAGCATATGCTCTACCCATATTTTTAAAGTACAAAAAAAGGAGAATTCTTTGCAAATGGAAATAAAATTTTATTTCCAAAATGGAAATAAAATTACACTATCACAATGGAAATTATCAGCTGGTATCTGTCCTAGAATATTAAGGAAATGAACCACAGCAGTAATAATAATAATGCCATCTCTAATTTGTATAAATCACGGTTGCTCATCTCATTTGTTGTAACAAAAAATGGGTAAATTAATCAGCAAAAGATTATTAACTGATTTATTGAGAATAAAACACAAGAATAAAAAGCAGAAGCCAATTTTCAGATGCATCATAGAGAAAATGAACACTGGGGGCACAATAAAAATGTCAGCATCCCTCTGATATTGTGTTGGTGGGACTATAGATGCTATGGAGGGAAATTTGGCAATATTTAACTAAATAACAAACGTGCATATCTTTTGAGGGAGCAACTGCACATTTATGAATTTAACCTACAGAAATACTGGCTTGTACCAAATGGTGTGTTCAAGGTAGTTCATGGGGCATTCTTTATAATAACCAAAAATAATAATAATAAATAGGAATTTAGTGAAATAATTTATGATGTATTTGAATGAGTACATCATAAATGTATTCATTTATGAATACATATGTATTCAATGAATATGTACATAAATGTATTCAATGAATATCATGGAGGCCCAAAAGAGAATGGAAAAATTATGTATTAATATGTATAGACTCCAAGGTTTATAATTAAGTGGAAAAAATGTAAGGTACAGAAAAATATATATATATATACTACCATTTATGTGAGAAAAAGAAGATATGATATATTATATATTAACAAGATATATATTAATATATACATTAATAAAATAAGAGAAGATATAATATAAATATATATTTAATATAAATATATAAAATATATATCTTGTCCCTCTTATTTTTACTCAAGATATATAGTATCTCTAAAAGAGTACAAGAAACTAATAATATCTCTCATTTCTGAGGAGAGGAACTATGCTACTAGGTTAGAAGGGAGATTTTTCAATATATATTCTCCTGTAACTTTTGAATTTTCCCATGTGAATGTATTGGTCTCTGATCAAAAATTACGTAATTTAAATTACAAAAAAAAATTTAAGATAGGCAGCATGCATTCTAAGTTACAAACAATTGCAAGTCAAATGGATAGCCAGTGCAGTCACGTTGAACTGAGGAGGTAGAGATCAGGGTTCAAGGCGGCTGAAGTGGCTGGAACCTATAAGGCAGGGTCCTAGAGAGTAAAAAGTTATGCAGAGAGAACTTCCCAGAAGTCTAAGTGGGAGTTCTCCCTAGGTCTGTGGCTTACATATGGTCCATACTTTGCAGGATGAGAACACCTGAGGCTTACCAGATAACAAATGTTATGGAGTGGAAAGAACAGAGATACTACAGGTCAAGTTGTGCTAGAAGAAGAATAGTGCTGGACATCACTGGAGCTCAGGTGCTATGAGAGTGGGAGAACTCATTAACATTCCATTAACACCTTTAGCAGCTACCTGAGACACAGGAAGTTAGTGCATTCTATAAAGAGGGCCTGTCCTAAAGTAAGTCCTAGGACCCCCACAAAGCCTAAAACAAAGCCTATCCTCAAGGAAAGCAGTGTCTCTTGTATGTTGAATACTGCCAAGTTGAAGGGGATCAGGAAGCACTTTGGCTTCCAAGAGATTTGCACTAACAAAGCATAAAACCATGTTCAAGATAATCAACCAATAATCCAACAGAATGCTCAAATAAGAATCAACATTTTTCCAAAGAAGATAACAGAATCCAGAAGCTTTATAACCTATTACCCCAAATTTCCCATAGCTAATCAAATATCACTAGACAAACAAAGAAATAGGAAAATGTGATACACAGACAAGCAAAGAAGTATTAAATACAAAAAAAAAAAACCTTAATGGCCCAGATATTTGGCCTAACAAAAACTTTATAGCAGCTATTATAGATATTTTCAAAGGATTAAAGAAAAAATTACTCAAAGAAATAAAGGAAATATATTATCATAAAGAGTAGACAGAGAGGAAACCTAAGCAGAGAAAAGAACCAAACAGAAATCCTAGAACTGAAATGAAAAATTTAGTGGGTGAGCCTAAACAGCTGATTGGAGATGGAAGGGAAAAAGTCAGAACTTAAAACATGTCGATAAAAATTATTCAACCTGGGAAATGAAGAAGGAAAACACGTTAAGAAAATGAACTGAGCCTCAGGAATAGGTGGGGCAATTTCAAATAGTCTTACATAAGTATAATTGTAATTCCAGAAGGAAAAGAGAATGAGATGAGCCAGATAAAATACTTGAAGGAATAATGGCTGAAAACTTCTCAAATTTGATGAAAAACACTAGCTTACATATCCAAGAAGTTTAGCAACCCCCCAAAAGTATAAACACAAAGAAAACCAGACCCAGGCACTTTGTAGTCAAACTTCAGAAAATGAAAATTAAAAAGAAAATATTAAGAGCATCCAGAGAAAATGTCCATATTATATATAGTGGAACAAGGATAAGAATGATCATGGACTCATCAAAAACAATGGAGACTGAAAGAAATCGATGAAATAGCAACTTTAAATTGCTAAAAGGAAAAAAAAATTGTTATCTTGGAATTCTATATCCAACAAAAATATTCTTCAAAGATGAAACAAAGGCACTTTCAGATCAACAAAAACTAAGAATATTAATCACCAGCAGATCTACACTGCAAGAAATGCAAAATTTAAAGGCAAATGATACCAGATGGCAATTCATATCTGCAGTAAAGTATAAAGAGCATTAGAAATGTTAAATAAACTAGTAAATATAAATAAGTTTATTGTCTTTTAATAGACAATCAAAAGACCACTAACTATTAAAAGCAAAAACAGTAACACTCTAAGGTGGGGTTTATAACATATGTTGAAATAAAAGATATGGCAATAATCATACCAAGAAAAAGGGATAAGTAAATTGAATTATATTGTGATAAGATTATTATTGTATACTTGTGAGATGCTATTTGTAAAGGTGAAAAGGTAAAATATTGACTCTAAATAGTTAAAAGTGCATATTTTAAGCCCTAGAGCAATCAATAAAACTAAATAAAGATAGATAGACAGATAGACAGAAAGACATTGATTCATTCATAATGACAGAGACTATAACTAAAAGCTAATAGAAAAAATAAAATGGCACACTTAAAAATATTGAATTAACTCAAAGAGGGCAGGAAAGAAGCAACAGAGGAACCAAAAATAAGAGATAAATGAGGAAAAAAACTTTAATACCTGATGTTTAGTGGGACTCACTCAACAAATTCATTCAAAAAATGCGAGCAAGCCTACAATGCTGAGGCCTTAAGAAATACAAACATGAATAAGACATTCCTCCTAACATCAAAGATCTTACAATTGTACATAGATATACAACAATTATCATATGAGAAACACAAAGAATATTATAGTTACCACCAAGCACTTCCTATACACTAGATCTTTGACTAAATGCTTTATAAATATTAATTCATTTATTTCTCACAATCCATAATGTAGGTGTCCTTAGCCCCATTTTGTAGGTAAAATTGGATGCAAGCTCCATGAGGGCAATGACCATAAGTATTATTTATCTTTGTGCTACCATATCTCACTCATTGCAGAGCATCTAATAGGTGCTTAATAAACAGCTGTCAAAAGAATGAATGAATTTTTAAAGACACAATAATTTTCCTCATGCAGAGAACCAGAATTGGGAGTCAGACGGATTTGAGTTCAAAGTCCTTGATATTAACAGTTAGGATCCCAAACAACAATAACCTGGGTGACAAATACATCCAGTTGGTACACGACAGTTCTAGTTTATGACTATTGTCCCAATGTGATTACTAACAGGGTCCTCACTCACTTCCAAAAAAAGCCAAATTTGAATAATAAAATATATGGTTACTCTAAGATTTCAGAGAAGAAATCTCCTTCTCTTCTCTGGTTGGGATAATCAGGAACTCTTCTTTCAACAGAGGGCACTTGAAATCAACTTTTTAACAGATGAATAGCGTTTGCTAGACAGAAAAGAGAATAAGGTTTAAAAGGTGAAAAGGATTCTGTGACTTTAAAAAAACACGACATATGAATGAATGTGTAAATCGTTGTGAGATTTGGCACTCGAAGAAACTCTTTAAATAAAATTTTTTTTTCACAGATGTTCACAAGCAATGGAGATTGAAAGCTTCCTAAATGACTGGAAAACAAAAGACAATGACAAATAAGAACGTGTCACTGGGCTGAAGTGAAAAAACAGGAGTGTTTCTCTTTTGCTCAATCTTTATGTAAGAGTCTTAAAAGGCAGAGCTAATAACATTCATTCTGTAGATCACCCTAATTTCGAGAGTAAAGGTTAAAAAGACTTAATAGATTTACATGGATACAAAAAGAGATAAATTAAACCAAAGTGATTTTCAGTTTCATGAAACAACTTAAGTTTTACTTCAAAAAAAAAAATCCCGTAGTTCAGATACTTTGTAAGCAGAAAATTTCCAAGGAAAAGGAAAATGATGTCGAGGTGTGCATTTAAAGAAGAATATTCAACAACTAGACCAATTACTATCAATATGATTGCTACTGTTACAAACTATATCTGTTGAGCATTGACTACATCAGGCACACTGTTAGACGTCTTACATAACTAAGTTAATGCTCACAGTAATTCGTAATGTATTACAATTCTCTCTATTATACAGATGCAAAAGACATAGCTCATAGAAACCCTAACGGTTTTTAATGGTAGAACTTGAATCCGTTCTGAGATTTCCCTGATTCCAAGCAGCTCTCACTCCTGCCTCCGGGTTTCATTGCATTAACAGTGATCCCAAATACGTTGAAGGTGAACAATCAAGGTACAGAAGAAAGTGCTTGCCTCTGTCCTGCTAGCTCTGGGAGACAGTTCTGTATGTCAAACAAATGGCCTTAGCACATTGCAAAGAAAATGTTGAAGGAGATGCAGAAATGGAAAAAAAAAAAACAGTTAAATAAATCTCACTTACCAATAAATGATTAATGATTGGGGAAAATAATGGTTTACAAATATGAACAGAATATACTTTGCCCAAAGCACAGACTATGTAATAGTTAAAAGGAAGTAAACATGGGTTGAGAACACTGGAAGGAGAACTGTGAGTTGTGTTTGCTGTTAGATTATAAGCTCCTAAACCAGAACCGTTTTCTAAGAGATGCAAAAGTAGTTCCTTCACCTATGGGATGTAAAACTGAACTTGAAAAACTATCTAAGAATATTCAGTGTAGATGGTTCCTTTCAAGTGGTGGGGATTATGGAAAGAATATGTTATGTGTTTTTCAACTCATTACTAAATCTCTCTATCTTGAATTTCCTTGACATAAGCATTTTAAATCAAACTATTAGAGCATAAGTTAAGTTGCTTAAATCTTCCCTTTTCCTAAAATACTTGTTTCATAAACATAAATAAAATGTTTAAATTTCAAGAGAATCTTTGTTAAGACATTTTAGAAAGTTTAAAGCTTTCACTTTGTTTTTCTTACTCCTAAGTAGAAGTTTAGGTTTACATTTAGATGTTTTATGATAACATCTAAATATATTAGTTAAGGCTTCAACCAAGAATATGAATGTCTCTTGACTCTCTTGGCTTAGAAGTCTATGAGGGCACGTTACTGTCAAGATTTTCTTCTAGAAGCTAAAGTCCAATATATTATTTCAAATTTGGGAATATCTCCTTCCATTTCATTTTATTTCTACTTGAATAAATTAAAGAACTATTTAGGACAAATTGAGGGGTTTTCCACAGTAGACCTTCTTAGTTATAAGAAAATGAAAAGACTGATTTCTAATTTTTCAGAGCCTCCAGGTTTAGTTTATAGCTTTCAGGATGTATAGCTAAGAAATCTTCCAAAGCTAGTAGGGAAATGGAACACAGCAAAAATAATTGTTACATAAAAAATAGTTAAGGTAGATAAATAGATAATAAAATTCTAAAGAAGTCTGCCATGGTAGTTTTTTTTTCTTTCTCTTTTTCTTTCTTTTTTTTTTTTGCAGGCAAATTCATCTGAATCTATCAGAATATTGAATATTGATAATTTGTGAATTAAAGTTATCTGATTATTCTAAAACTCTTTCAGGAGAATGTTAATGTAAAAAACTTCTTGAGAATGAAAACGAAATTCCACTGAACTTAAATAGTATCCATTTATTAGGAACCAGATAAAGCTATATTTGTTCTGAAATTACTAAAACTGTCTTACTATATGGAATAATGGAATAGCCCATAAGCAAAGTGAAAAAATTAAAGTGTGTTGCAAATTCCCAATATGAATTCTCAATAAAGATTTTAGAAATCTATCAGCTTTCATTTATTTCCCTGCTCTCTCTCTATTGAATATCTTTAAGAAATTAACAGACTTTCTCCTATACAATGTCCTATGCTTTGAATACTAGAGCATCATACTTGTATTTAAAAATTAATAATGATAAGTTAAAATTCATGATGTTTTTCAAGTAGACTTCAAAGTAGATTGAGATCAAGATCAAGAATTCATTTAATCTAATTCTAGCTTCCAAAGGAAATAAGAAGAGAGTTGACCAAAATGGCAATATGGAAGGCTCCTGAGTTCCCCTTATCCCACAAATACACTGAATATATAGCTACACGTGGAGCAATTCACTCTGAAAGAAATTCAGAAACTAGCTGAGTAACTCCTACATATCAGATGAATGAGAAAATACCCACATTAAAATAGGTAGGAAAGGCTTGAGACATGCTCTCACCATAAACTCTCTTGATACCATGCCATACAATTGGGAGGAAACCCCCCAATTCCTAGTTTCTCCCTGAGGAGTGAAGGGTTTGGATCCCACATCTAGCACCCTAGGTTTTAATAAACCCACCAGAGGGAGGGGCTCCCCAAACACCTAGCTCTGAAAGCCAATGGGGTTTGTGTCCGTGAGACTCACAAGAATATGGCAAACAATGAAGAAATCCTTAACTGTTGCACAGCACTCATCATGGCTATCCCCTCAGAGCTCAGTGCAGTGGGGGCAGGCGAAATCTCCCATCTCCCAGTCTTTCCCAAAAGAATTTTATCCAAATACGTTAAAAGTTGCTGCCTAAGGGCCAGGCTTCTAATTCAGTAAGCACTGGGAGCTATCTGTAATCATCTCCAGAAACCAGAGAAGTCAGTGTACACCACTCCCACTTCCCCCTCCAGCCCACTCCAAGTTGCCAGTATCTCTCTAGAAGGAGCTTGTACACATGTCCATGCTCCAGCTTTTACAGCTGCCACCTGAGAGATAGGACCTGGATTGCTGGGATCTGATAGCAAAGAGGCTTCCATTCATGAGTGCCACAGAATTGTAGCAAACAAAGAAGCAATTCTTAACTAACTATCCCCCAACCCAACCACCCAGAGCTCAGCACAATGAAAGCAGGCAAAATTGCTTATCTCCTAGTCTTTCTCTGAAAGGGATTTATACACATACTTTAAAAACTGCTGCATGAAGGCCAGGCTCTAATTTAGACAGCATCTAGTGGTTGGCTGAACTCTTCCTCAGAGACCAGAGAAGCTGATGGATACCTCTTACACCTTCTCCTTTCACCTCACTCCAATTATAAAAACAAATCACCAGTATCTCCCTGGAAGGAGCTGGTGCACACATCTGGCAACCCAGCTTTTGCAACAATTACCCAAGGAATGAACCCTTGGGTTGCCTGGCTCTAACTGTCAATGGGGCTTGCATACACAAGTTCTACAGGACTATAGCAAACAAAAAAATAGTTTTTAATAGACATAGGAGTTATTCTCCACCCACATAGCTATACACCTAGGCCCAGAACAGAGGAAGCAGGTAAAATGCCCATCTCCCAGTTTCTCCCTAGAAGGAGATTAACTACATACTTCCCCAGGGGCTGCCTGAGGTTCCAGTATCTAATCAGCCTGCATCTAGGTTCTGATTGCAATACTCCCCTTTGGGACACTGAAAGATCTTGGCACATCCTTAATGACTGGGAGTCACTAAAAACAAAGAAGGAGGCTTGAACAATCACAAAAGTTTGAGGGACAACTAGGAGCTCAGGCCAGGCTGATCAACAAGATTCATCTCCTACACTAGGCCATTCTGTCAAAACTGGGACAGGTGGCTGTTTTATCTAATATGTGAAAACCAACACAGAGAGTCAAAGAAAGTGAAGAAATAGAGGAATATGTTGCAAGCAAAAAAACAAGATAAATATCCAGAAACAAATCTTAATTAAACAGAGATCTGTGGTTTACCTGAGAGTTCAAAATAATGATCATAAAGATCAGACTCACCAAGGTCAGGAGAACAATGTATGAAAAAAGTGAGAATTTCCACAAAGAGATAGAAAATGTTAAAGCAAATCACAGAGCTGAAGAATACAATAGCTGAACTAAAATATTAAATATTTGGGTTCAACAACAGACTAGATGACGCTGAAGAAAGGATCAGTGAACTCAAAGACAAAGCAGTGGAATTTATCCAATTAGAGAGGCTTTTAGAAAAAAGAATGAAAAGGAGTTATGATAGCTTAGGAGACTTATAGACCAATATATGCATTAGTGGTCCCAGAAAGAGAAGACAGAGGGAAAGGGGTAGAAAGCTTATCCAAAGAAATAATGGCTGAAAACTTCTCTAACCTGGA
This sequence comes from Mesoplodon densirostris, assembly GCF_025265405.1. Classification (NCBI taxonomy): domain Eukaryota; kingdom Metazoa; phylum Chordata; class Mammalia; order Artiodactyla; family Ziphiidae; genus Mesoplodon; species Mesoplodon densirostris. The sequence continues at coordinate 48,633,689 of NC_082663.1, forward strand.
GAAAAACCCTGACATCTAGGTACAGGAAGCACAGAGAATGTCAAATAAGATGAATCCAAAGAGGCTCACACTGAAATACATTATAATTAAAATTTCTAAAGTTATAGACAAGGAGAGAATCTTAAAATGAGCGAGAGAAAAGCAATTTATTATATACAAGGGTACTCCCATAAGACTTTGAACCAATTTTTCAGCAGAAACCTTGCAGGTCAGAAGAGAGTGGCATGATATATTCAAAGTGCTGAAATGAAAAAAATGCCAACCAAAAATACTCTACCCAGCAAAGCTGTCTTTCAGAATTGAGGGAGAGATAAAGAGTTTTCCAGACAAATAAAAATGGGGCTTCCCTGGTGGCGCAGTGGTTGAGAGTCCGCCTGCTGATGCAGGGGACATGGGTTCGTGCCCCGATCCCGGAAGATCCCACATGCCGCGGAGCGGCTGGGCCCGCGAGCCATGGCCGCGGAGCCTGTGTGTCCGGAGCCTGTGCTCCGCAACGGGAGAGGCCACAGCAGTGAGAGGCCCGCGTACAGCAAAAAAATAAAAAATAAAAAAATAAATAAAAATAAATAAAAATGAAGGAGTTTATCACTACTAGACCACCCTTAAAAGAAATGTTAAAGGGAGTTCTTCAAGCTGAAGCAAAAGGATGCTAATTAGAAACTGGAAACTATATAAAAGCATAAAATTCACTGGTACAAGTAAATATATAGCTAAATTCAGAATGCTCTCATGATGTAATGGTGGTGGGCAAATAACTTATAGCTCTAGTATGAAGCTTAAAAGACAAAAGTACTTTAAAAAACTATAACTACAGTAAGCTGTAAATGGATACACAATGTAAAAAGATGCAAACTGTGACATAAAAAACATAAAATGTGGGAGTAGAAGACCTTTGCTCTGCATTTGAAGTTATTATCAGCTACAAATAGACAGTTATAAATATAAGGTGTTTTATATAGGCCACATATAATCACAAAGCAAAAGCCCACAGTAGATATATGAAAGAGAAAGAGAAAGGAATATAAGCATACCACGACAGAAAATCATCAAATCACAAAGAGAGCAAGAGAAGAAGAAACTAACAAAAGAATTACAAAACAATCAGAAAGCAATAAAAAGAATGGCAATAGAAAGTCCATAACTATAAATAATTACTTTAAAAATAAATGGACTAAATTCTCCAATCAAAACATATAGAATACCTGAATGGATTAAAAATACAAAAACAAAAACACAAGACCCAACTGTATGCTGTCTACAAAAGATTCACCTCAGATTTAAGGATACATATGGATTGAAAGCAAAGGGATGGAAAAAGATATTCCATGCCAACTGAAACCAAAAGAAAACAGGGATAGCTATATTTATATCAAACAAAGTAGACTTTAAGCCAAAGACTGTAGCAAAAGACAAAGAAGATCATTATATAATGATAAAGGGGTTAATTCATTAAAAGGATATAACAACTATAAATATTTATGCACCAAACATAGGAACACCTAAATATATAAAGCAGATATTAGCAGACCTAAAGGGGGAAAGAGACAGCAATTCAATAATAGCAGAGGATTTCAATATCCCACTTTCAACAAGAGATAGATCATCCAGACAGAAAATCAATCAGGAAACAATGGACTTAAATTGGATTTAAATCACACATTAGATCAGAGAGAGTAAACAGACATATACAGAACATTCTATCCAAAAGGAGCAGAGTACATATTCTTCTCAGGTGCACATGGAACATTCTCCAGGATAAATAATATGTTAGGCCACAAAATAAGTTTTAATAAATTTAAGAAGATTGAAATCATTAAATATATTTTCCTGGGCTTCCCTGGTGGCGCAGTGGTTGGGAGTCCGCCTGCCGATGCAGGGGACGCGGGTTCGTGTCCCAGTCTGGGAGGATCCCACATGCCACAGAGTGGCTGGGCCTGTGAGTCATGGCCGCTGAGCCTGTGCATCTGGAGACTGTGCTCTGCAACAGGAGAGGCCACAACAGTGAGAGACCCGCATACTGCAAAAAAAAATATATATATATATCTTTTCCTACCACAATGGTATAAAACTAGAAATCAGTTACAAGAAGAAAACTGGAAAATTCACAAATAAGTAGAGAGTAAACAACATGCTCACGAACCACCAATGGATCAAAGAAGAAATCAAAAGAGAAATTTAAAAAAATCTAGAAACAAAAGAAAATGTAAACACAACATACCAAAACCTTGGGGATGCAGCAAAGGCACTTCTAAGAGGGAAGTTTATAGCAATAAATGCCTACATTTAGGGTGAAAAAAAAAGTTCAAATAAACAACCCTACTTTACACTTCAAGGAATTGGAAAAAGAAGAACAAAATAAGCCCAAAGATAGCAGAAGGAAGGAAATAACAAAGATCAGACCAGAAATAAATAAAATAGAGACTAAAAAGACAATAGAGAAGATCAATGAAACTAAAAAACGGATTCTTTGAAAAGATAAACAAAATTGACAAAACTTTAGCTAGACTCTCTAAAAAAAGAGAGAGAAATGAGTCAAATAAATAAAATCAGAAATTAAAGAGGAGATATTACAACTGATACTGTAAAAATACAAAAGATCACGAGACTACTATGAACAATTAAATGCTAGCAAATTGGACAACCTAAAAGAAACAGATAAATTCCTAGACACATACAACCTATCAAGACTGAATCATGATGAAATAGAAAATCTGAACAGATTGATTACTAGTAAGGAATCAGTAATTAAAAACCTCACAACAAACAAAAGTCTGAGACCAGATGGCTTTACTGGTTAATTCCATAAAACATTTAAAGAAGTACTAGTACCAATCCTTCTCAAACTCTTCTAAAAAAATAGAAAATAACACTTTCAAACTCATTCTACATGGCCAACATTACTCTGATACCAAAGTCAGACAAGGATATTACAAGAAAAGAAAATTAGAGGTCAGTATCCTTGAGGAATATAGATACAAAAATCCACAACAAAATATTAGAGAACAAAATATAACAATATGTTAAAAGTATCATACACTATGATCAAGTGGGAACTATTCCAGGGATGCAAGAATGGCCCAACATCTGCAAATCAATCAATGTGAAAAATAATACAATCATCTCAATAGATGTAGAAAAAGCATTTGACAAAATTTAACATCTTTACATAATAAAAACTCTCAACAAACTGTGTTTAGATGGAATGTGCCTCAACATAACGCAGGCCATATATGACAAGCCTACAATTAATATTATACTCAATGGTGAAACACTGAAAGCTTTTTCTCTAAGATCAGGAGCAATACAAGGATGCCTACTCTTACCGCTTTTATTCAACAAAGTACTAGAAGTCCTAGCCAGAGCAATTAAGAAAGAATAAGAAATAAAAGGCATCCAAATCAGAAAAGAAGAACTAAAATTGTCTCTATTTGAAGAAACATGATAGTATATATAGAAAACCTATAAAGATTCCACCAAAAGACTATTAGAACTAATAAGTAATTTCAGAAAAGTTTCAGGATACAAAATCAATACACAAAAGTCAGTTGTGTTTCTAAACACCAACAACTAACTGTCAGAAAGATGAATTAAGAAAACAATCCTATTTACAACAGCATAAAAATGAATAAAATTACTTAAGAATAAATTTAACCAAGGAAGTGAAAAATCTGTACACTGAAAACTACAAGATATTGATAAAAAAAAGTGAAGAGGATACAAATAAGTGGAAAGATAATCCATGTTTATAGGTTAGAAGAATTAATGTTGTTAAAATTTCCACACTAATCAAAGCAATCTATCTACAGATTCAACACAATCACTATTAAAATTCTTACCAAAATTTTTCACAGAAAACGCAAAATTCAATGCTAAAATTTATTTGAAACCATAAAAGAACCTGAATAGCCACAGCAATCCTAAGAAAGAAGATCAAAGCTAGAGGCATCATTCCTGTTTTCAAACTATATTACAAAGTTATGGAAATCAAAGCAGTAAGATAGGGTTTCCCTGGTGGCGCAGTGGTTGAGAGTCCACCTGCCGATGCAGGGGACACGGGTTCGTGCCTCGGTCCGGGAAGATCCCACATGCCGTGGAGCGGCTGGGCCCGTGAGCAATGGCTGCTGAGCCTGCGCGTCCGGAGCCTGTGCTCCACAACACGAGAGGCCACAACAGTGAGAGGCCCGTGTACCACAAAAAAAAAAAAAAAAAAAAAAGCAGTAAGATACTGGCATAAAAACAGACATACAGACCAAAGGCACAGAATTGGGAGCCCAGAAATAAACTCATGCATATAAGGTCAATGAATTTTCACCAAAGGACTCAAAAATATACAATGGTCAAAGGATAATTTCTTCCATAAATTGTGTTAAGAAAACTGGACAGCCACATGGCATTGAATGCAACTGGACCCTTATCCTACACAATACACAAAAATCAACTCAAAATGGATTAAAGACCTGAACATAAGACCTGAAACCATAAAACACCTGAAAGAAAACATGGGAGATTAGTCCTTGATATTGGTCTTGGTGATGACTGTTTCAATTTGATATCAAAAGCAAAGGTGTCAAAGCAAAAATAAACAAATGTGACTACATCAAACTAAAAGTCTTCTGCACAGCAAAGGAAATCACCAACAAAGTGAAAAGGCAACCAATGGAATGGGAGAAAATATTTGTAAACCACATATCCAATGTATACTTTGGCTAATACTCAAAGTATACAAGGAACTCATACAAATCAATAGCAAAAAAGTAAATAATTCAAATTTAAAATGAGCAAAGGACCTAAATAGACATCTTTCCAAAGAAGATTTTCAAATGGCAAACAGGTACATGAAAAGGTTTCAACATCACTTATCATCAGGGAAATGTAAATTAAAGCCAAAATGAGATAACATCTTACATCTGTTAGAAGGTCTATTATCACAAAGACAAGAGATAACAAATGTTGGCAAGGATGTGGAGAAGAGGGAACACTTGTACACTGTTGGTGGGAATGTAAACTGGTATAGCCACTGTTGAAAACAGTATGAAGGTTCTGCAAAAGATCAAAAATAGAACTATCAAATGATCTAGCAATCCCATTTCTGAGTATATATCTAAAGGAAATGAAATCAGTATCTCAAAGAAATACCTACACTCCTATGTTCATAGCAGCATTATTCACATTATTCACAAATACCCAAGTATTTGTCAACAGATGAATGGACAAAGAACATGTGATATATATATATATACACACACACATACATACACACACACACACACACACACACACAAAATGAAATATTATTCAGGCTTAAAACAAGAAGGAAACCTTGTTATTCACAACAACATGGATAAACCTGGAGAATATTATGCTACGTAAAATAAGCCAGACAGAGAAAGAAAAATACCACAGTGTTATTTATAATGGAATATTTTTTTTAAGTTCAACTCGTAGAAACAAAGTATAAAATTGGTTTCCAGGGGCTGCAGTTGGGGGAAATAGGAAGAGGTTGGTAAAAGGGTATAAACTTTCAGTTATAAGATGAATAGGTTCTGAAGATTTAATGTTTAACATGGTGATTATAGATGAAAACACTGTATTGTACAATTGAAATTTGCTAAAAGAATTGAACTTAAACATTGTCATAAAAAAATAGAAGAAAAAAGAAAAGAGGCAAAGGTGTGAAGTGATGGTTGTGTCAATTAAGTCAATGGGGGAGAATCCTGTCACAATGTATATCAAATCATCACATTGTAAACTTTAAATATCTTTTACTTTACTTACCAATTATACCACAAAAAAGTTGTGGGAGAAAAAGGAAATCAGAAAATCCCCATCCATTCTAAGCTCTTCAGAATTGAAGTCTGTCCACCCACTGCTTAAGCTACTTGCAGGTGGCAGCCATTATTCATACATGTTTAGGAGCAGTATGAGTCTTCTTGGGTCATCAAGATGCCATTTAGTTCACTGAATCATACTGAACACTACCCACAGAACTCATACTGTTTCTAGAAGTACCAAATTAGATTCAGCAAGGTAATGGGCTAAATGATGGGAAAAAGCCAGCATGGGTTTTACAAGTGCAGATATTTGACACCTTTCTCCTAGGAATCTCTGCTAATTATCACCTTACCTGAAAGGAGCAGGCAACTGGAAGAATAATATCATGATCATTATGCAGACAGAGAACAGGCTATAATATAGTAAAGAAAGGGAGGCGGGGAGGAGAGAGAAAAAGCTGGATTTAGAGACACGGGTCTTGATTCATATTCTGACTTCAGCTTCTTCAGGACCTTTTTTTTTTTTTAGATTCCATATATATATATATATATATATATATATATATATGTTAGCATATGGTATTTGTTTTTCTCTTTCTGACTTACTTCACTATGTATGACACTCTCTAGGTCCATCCACCTCACTACAAACAACTCAATTTCGTTAATTTTTAAGGCTGAGTAATATTCCATTGTATATATGTGCCACATCTTCTTTATCCATTCGTCTGTCGATGGACACTTAGGTTGCTTCCATGTCCTGGCTATGGTAAATAGAGCTTCAGTGAACATTGTGGTACATGACTCTTTTTGAATTATGGTTTTCTCAGGGTATATGCCCACTAGTAGGATTGCTGGGTCATATGGTAGTTCTATTTTTAGTTTTTGAAGGAACCTCCATACTGTTCTCCATAGTGGCTGTATCAATTTACATTCCCACCAACAGTGCAAGAGGATTCCCTTTTCTCCACACCCTCTCCAGCATTTATTGTTTGTAGACTTTTTGATGATGGCCATTCTGATCGGTGTGAGATGATATCTCATTGCAGTTTTGATTTGCATTTCTCTGTTAGTGATGTTGAGCATCCTTTCATGTGTTTGTTGGAAATCTGTATATCTTCTTTGGAGAAATGTCTATTGAGGTTTTCTGCCCAGTTTTGGATTGGGTTTTTTGCTTTTTTGATATTGAGCTGCACGAGGTGCTTGTAAATTTTGGAGATTAAACCTTTGTCAGTTGCTTCCTTTGCAGATACTTTCTCCCATTCTGAGGGTTGTCTTTTTGTCTTTCTTATGGTTTCCTTTGTTGTGTAAAAGCTTTTAAGTTTCACTAGGTCCCATTTGTTTATTTTTGTTTTTATTTCCATTCCTCTAGGAAGTGGGTCAAAAAGGATCTTGCTGTGATTAATGTCATAGAGTGTTCTGCCTATGTTTTCCTCTAAGAGTTTTATAGTGTCTGGCCTTACATTTAGGTCTTTAATCCATTTGGAGTTTATTTTTGTGTATGGAGTTAGGGAGTGTTCTAATTTCATTCTTTTACATGTAGCTGTCCAGTTTCCCCAGCACCACTTATTAAAGAGGTTGTCTTTCCTCCATTGTATATTCTTGCCTCCTTTATCAAAGATAAGGTGACCATATGTACATGGGTTTATCTCTGGGCTTCTATCCTATTCCATTGATCTATATTTCTGTTTTTGTTCCAGTACCATACTGTCTTGATTACTGTAGCTTTGTAGTATAGTCTGAAGTCTGGGAGCCTGGATTCTTCCAGCTCCGTTTTTCTTTCTAAGCACTGCTTTGGCAATTTGGAGTCTTTTGTTTCCATACAAATTGTGAAATTTTTTTTTCTGGTTCTGTGAAAAATGCCATTGGTAGTTTGATAGGGATTGCAGTGAATCTGTAGATTGCTTTGGATAGTATACTCATTTTCACAATGTTGATTCTTCCTATCCAAGAACATGGCATATCTCTCCATCTGTTCATAACACCTTTAATTTCTTTCATCAGTGTCTTATAGTTTTCTGCATACAGATCTTTTGTCTCCTTAGCTAGGTTAATTCCTAGGTATCTTATTGTTTTTGTTGCAGTGGTAAATGGGAGTGTTTCCTTAATTCCTCTTTCAGATTTTTCAACACTAGTGTATAGGAATGCAAGAGATTTCTGTGCATTAATTTTGTATCCTGCTAATTTACCAAATTCATTGATTAGCTCTAGTGGTTTTCTCGTAGCATCTTTAGGATTCTCTATGTATAGTATCATGTCATCTGCAAACAGTGACAGTTTTAGTTCTTTTCCTATTTGGATTCCTTTTACTTCTTTTTCTTCTCTGAGTACTGTGGTTAGAACTTCCAAAACTATGTTGAATGAGAGTGGTAAGAGTGTGCAACCTTGTCTTGTTCCTGATCTTAGTGGAAATGCTTTCAGTTTTTCACCATTGAGAACAATGTTGGCTGTGGGTTTGTCATATATGGCCTTTACTCTGTTGAGGTAAGTTCCTTCTATGCCTACTTTCTCGAGGGTTTTTAACATAATTGGGTGTTGAATTTTGTTGAAAGCTTTTTCTGATCGATTGAGATTATCATATGGTTTTTATCCTTCAATTTGTTAATATGGTGTATCACACTGATTGATTTGCATATACTGAAGAATCCATGCATTCCTGGGATAAACCCCACTTGATCATGGTGTATGATCCTTTTAATGTGGTGTTGGATTCTGTTTGCTAGAATTTTGTTGACGATAACTGCATCTATGTTCATCAGAGATATTGGCCTGTAGTTTTCTCTCTTTGTGACATCTTTGTCTGGTTTTGGTATCAGAGTGATGGTGGCCTTGTACAATGAGTTTGGGAGTATTCCTCTCTCTGATATATTTTGGAAGATTTTGAGAAGGATGCACGTTAGCTCTTCTCTAAATGTTTGACAGAATTCACCTGTGAAGCCATCTTGTCCTGGACTTTTGTTTGTTGGAAGATTTTTAATCACAGTTTCAATTTCATTATTTGTGATTGGTCTGTTCATATTTTCTATTTCCTCCTGGTTCAGTCTTGGAAGGCTGTGCTTTTCTAAGAATTTTTCCATTTCTTCCAGGTTGTCCATTTTATTGGCATACAGTTGCTTATAGTAATCTATCATGATCTTTTGTATTTCTGCAGTGTCAGTTGTTTCTTCTTTTTCATTTCTCTTTCCATTGATTTGAGTCTTCTCCCTTTTTTTCTTGATGAGTCTGGCTAATGGTTTATCAATTTTATCTTTCAAAGAACCAACTTTTAGTTTTATTGATCTTTGCTATTGTTTCCTTCATTTATTTTTCATTTATTTACGATCTGATCTTTATTTCTTTCCTTCTGTTAACTTTGGGAGTTTTTTTCTTCTTTCTCTAATTGCTTTAGCTGTAAGTTTAGGTTGTTTATTTGAGATGCTTCTTGTTTCTTAAGGTAGGATTGTATTGCTAAACTTCCCTCTTAGAACTGCTTTTGCTGCATCCCATAGGTCTTGGGTCGTCGTGTTTTCACTGTCATTTGTTTCTAGGTATTTTTGCATTTCCTCTTTGATTTCTTCAGTGATCTCCTGGTTATTTACTAGCATATTGTTTAGCCTCCATGTGTTTCTATTTTTTACAGGTTTTTTTTTTCCTGTAACTGATATCTAGTCTCATAGCATTGTGGTTGGAAAAGATACTTGATATGATTTCAATTTTCTTAAATTTACTGAGGCTTTATTTGTGACCCAAGATATGATCTATACTGGAGAATGTTCCAGGAGCATTTCAGAAGGAGGTGTATTCTGTTATTTTTGGATGGAATGTCCTATAAATATCCATTAATCCACCTTGTCTAATGTGTCATTTGAAGCTTCTATTTCCTTATTTATTTTCATTTTGGATGATCTGTCCTTTGGTGAAAGTGGGGTGTTAAAGTCCCCTACTATTATTGTGTTACTGTTGATTTCCCCTTTTATGGCTGTTAGTATTTGCCTTATGCACTGAGGTGCTCCTATGTTGGGTGCATAAATATTTACAATTTTTATATCTTCTTCTTGGATTGATCCCCAGATCATTATGTAGTGTCTTTCTTAGTCTCTTATAATAGTCTTTATTTTAAAGTCTATTTTTTCTGATATGAGAATTGCTACTCCAGCTTTCTTTTGATTTCTATTTGCATGGAATATCTTTTTCCATCCCCTCACTTTCAGTATGTATGTGTCCCTAGGTCTGAAGTGGGTCTCTTGTAGACAGCATATATACGGGTCTTATTTTTGTATCCATTCAGCCAGTCTATATCTTTTGGTTGGAGCATTTAATCCATTTACATTTAAGGTAATTATTGATATGTATGCTCCTATTACCATTTTCTTAATTATTTTGGATTTGTTATTGTAGGTCTGTTCCTTCTCTTATGTTTCCTGCCTAGAGTAGTTCCTTTGGCCTTTGTTGTAAAGCTGGTTTGGTGGTGCTGAATTCTCTTAACTTTTGCTTGTCTGTAAAGGTTTTAATTTTATGTTGAATCTGAATGAGATCCTTGCTGGGTAGAGTAATCTTGGTTGTAGTTTTTTCCCTTTCATCACTTTAAATATGTCCTGCCACTCCCTTCTGGCTTGCAGGGTTTCTGCTGAAAGATCAGCTGTTAACCTTATGGGTATTCCCTTGTATGTTATTTGTTGTTTTTCCCTTGTTGCTTTTAATATTTTTTCTTTGTATTTAATTTTTAATAGTTCGATTAATATGTGTTTTGGCGTGTATCGCCTTGGATTTTTCCTGTATGGGATTCTCTGTGCTTCCTGGACTTGACTATTTCCTTTCCAATGTTAGGTAAGTTTTCAACTGTAATCTCTTCAAATATTTTCTCAGAACCTTTCTTTTTCTCTTCTTCTTCTGGGACCCCTATAATTCGAATGTTGGTGTGTTTAATGTTGTCCCAGAGGTCTCTGAGATTGTCCTCAGTTCTTCTCATTCTTTTTTCTTTATTATGCTCTGTGGCAGTTATTTCCACTATTTTATCTTCCAGCCCACTTATCTGTTCTTCTGCTTCAGTTATTCTGCTATTTATTCTCTCTAGAGAATTTTTTATTTCATTTATTGTGTTGTTCATCATTGTTTGCTCTTTAGTTCTTCTAAGTCCTTGTTAAATGTTTCTTGTATCTTCTCCAATCTATTTCCAAGATTTTGGCTCATCTTTACTATCATTACTCTGAATTCTTTTTCAGGTAGACCGCCTATTTCTTCTTCATTTGTTTGGTCTGGTGGGTTTTTACCTTGCTCCTTCATCTGCTGCATATTTCTCTGTCTTCTCATTTTGCTTAACTTATTGTGTTTGGGTTCTCCTTTTTGCAGGCTGCACGTTCATAGGTCCTGTTGTTTTTTGTGTCTTCCCCCAGTGGGTAAGGTTTGTTCAGTGGCTTGTGTAGGCTTCCTGGTGGAGGGGACTGGTGCCTGTTTTCTGATGGGTGGGACTGGATCTTGTCTTTCTGCTGGGCAGGGCCACGTCCAGTGGTATGTTTTGGGGTATCTGTGAAGTTAGTATAATTTTAGGCAGCCTCTCTGCTAATGGGTGGGGTTGTGTTCCTGTCTTGCTAGCGGTTTCGCATGTGGCATCCAGCACTGGACCTTGCTGGCCGTTGGGTGGAGCTGGGTCTTAGTGTTGAGATGGAGGTCTCTAGGAGAGCTCTCACTGATTGATATTATGTGGGGCCAGGAAGTCTCTGGTGGTCCAGTGTCCTGGAGTTGGTTCTCCCACCTTGTAGACTCAGGCCTGACACCCAGCTGGAGCACTAAGACCCTGTCAGCCACACGGATCAGAAGAAAAGGAAGAAAAAAAAGGAAGAGAAAAAATAATAAAATATAAAAAATAATAAAATAAAAGAATATATAATAAAAAATAAAGAGAGCAACCAAAGCAGTAAACAAATCCACCAATGATAACAAGCACTAAAATCTAAACTAAGATAAACATAATAATCAGAAACTAATCAGTTGCAGACAGCAAACCCCAAGTCTACAGTTGCTCCCAAAATCCACCATCTCAATTTTGGAAACACTCATTTTCTATTCAGGTATTCCACAGATGCAGGGTTCATCAAGTTGACTGTGGGGATTTAATCCACTGCTCCTGAGGCTGCTGGGAGAGATTTCCCTTCTCTTCTTTGTTCTCACAGCTCCTGGGGTTCAGCTTTGATTTTGGCCCTGCCTCTGCATGTAGGTCACCTGAGGACATCTGTTCCCCACCCAGAGAGAATGGGGTTAAAGCAGTGGCTGATTAGGTCTCTCTTGCTCACTCAGGCCAGGGAGAGGGTGGGGTACGGTAGTCATAATTGGAATGCGGGGTGAGCCTGTGGCGGCAGAGGCCCATATGACACTGCAACAGCCTGAGGCGTGCCGTGCATTCTCCCAGGGAAGTTGTCCCTGGATCTCAAGACCCTGGCAGTGGCATGCTGCACAGGCTCCCAAGTTGGGAGGGAGTGTGGGTAGTGACCTGTGCTTGCGCACAGGATTCTTGGTGGCAGTGGCAGCAGCATTAGCATTTCATGCCCGTCTCTGGGGTCCACACTGATAGCCATGGCTCGCGTCCATCTCTGGAGCTCGTTTAGGCAGTTCTCTGAATCCCCTCTCCTTGCGCACCCTGAAACAATGGTCTTTTGCCTCTTCAGCAGGTCCAGACATTTTCCCTGACTCCTTCCCAGCTAGCTGTGGCACACTAGCTCCTTTCAGGCTGTGTTCACACAGCCAACCCCAGTCCTCTCCCTGGGGTCTGACCTCCAAAGCCTGAGCCTCAGCTCCCAGCCCCCATCCGTCCCAGCTGGTGAGCAAACAAGCCTCTCAGGCTGATGAGTGCTGGTCAGCACTGATCCTCTGTGCAGGAATCTCTCTGCTTTGCCCTCCGCACCCCTGTTGCTGCACTCTCCTCCATGGCTCCGAAGCTTCCCCCACCCCGCCCAACCCCCGTCTCTGCTAGTGAAGGGGCTTTCTAGTGTGTGGAAACTTTTCCTCCTTCACAGCTCCCTCCCAGAGGTGCAGGTCCCATCCCTATTCTTTTGTCTCTGTTTTTCCTTTTTTCTTTTGCCCTAGCCAGGTACGTGCAGAGTTTCTTGCCTTTTGGGAAGGCTGAGGTCTTCTGCCAACTGTAGCAGTTGTCCACATGTAGACGTATTTCTGATATATTTGTGGGGAGGAAGGTGATCTCCATGTTTTACTCCTCCTCCATCTTCCAAACAGCCTGTATTTTTTTTAAGCTAATTTATTTATAGTATGCTTTCAGAAATTCCCTGGTGGTCCAGTGGTTAGGACTCTGTGCTTTTACTGCCCAGGGCACGGGTTCAGTCCCTGGCTGGGGAACTAAGATCCCACAAGCCATGCCATGTGGCCAAAAATGAATAAATATATAAATAAATATAGTATGCTTTCCCCTTAAGAATGCAAGCTCCATAATGGCAGGACTTTGCGCCTATTTTGTTCATTGACTATACCTCCCCAAGTGATAGGACAGAATCTAGCATACAGTGTGCATTCAATAAATATGTATGTGGAAGGAATAGGGACCATTAGCTGAGTAACCCAAGTCGGCCTCCACAAGACTGGAAATTGAGGCTTCTAGTCAATTCCCAGAGAGATGTTAGGAAAAATAGGCAAATCTTCCTTTTGATACTCACCACTTTCTCACAATTTCAGAGGCTCAAAAGTAGCTAATGGTGGGAAAAGAAAATAAATGTTAACTTGGAGAAGGTGCTCGATTATACTCATGATAGAAGAAACAGCTAAAATAAGAATGAGGCAGTATTTTTTCCTGTCAGATTAGCACTCAGTGTTGCTGGGGGCATAGGAGAAGCAGTGACTCACAGACATTGCTGGAAGGGTAGATTGCTGCAACTTCTATGGCGAAAAATTGTGTAATTACTTTCATCTAATAATTCTACCCTTAAGACTTTGTCCTGCAGATATACTTGCGCATGTGTGCACCGTTGGGCATAGGAAAAGATTAAAACAATCTAAATATCCACTAGAAGGGAACTGGTTGTATAAATGATATGACATATAAGCAACAGAACTCCTTTCAGCCTTTAAAAAAGAATAAGGTAGACCACTATATTTCACCTCTCCAGAAGCTCACAGTTGGTACTGCCAAACATTTTTTGAATTTGCAGACTACCTTACAGTTTTATTAGTGAACATTATTTTTACTCCAATAGCAAAGCTTTTATAATTGTGAAAATATCTGTTTTATCTAGAATTATAGGCATCTCAGAAAACTAACACAAATGGACTGTAGATGGTGGACATGAACTTTACTTCATCTCCAATAATTTTAAATTTAGTTTGTTATACTTTCCAGATCCACTTCAAGATACATTTTCTCCATGAAGGCTTCCCCTGGTCCCCTGTGAATACTGTATGACAAGCACCCCCAGAGCCTTAGTCTCAGGAGGCAGTACAGGAACTAGTCATCCTACCCCTGATGGCATCAGACTTTTGCATTAAGTCAGGAAAAGTGGTATCTAAGGATGTAGAGAATTATCTACTAGATGAAATCTTACTAAGCCCATGAGCTAAATGAGAATAATGATGGCCATACCACGCACCCAGATGTTTGAATCAGAAACCTAGAGATCATACCAGATTGTTCTTTCTTTCCCCATACAACACTTCATCAACAAATTCTGTCCACTCTATTACCAAAATAAATCTCCACTCCCTTCCTCCATCTCCATTGCCTACATGTGAGACTGCAAGAGCCCCCTAATCATCCTCTTTCCTTTCATTCACCCTCCCACTCCACTTTGTACCCCAAATTTCTCTGACTTCTGCTCAAGAATCCACGGGTAATATAAGAGTAATAATAAAATATAGACTAAGTACAATAGTTAAAAAAACAGAAGGAGAGAAAGGGAAATCAGCTCTGCTTAAGGAGATTAGGAAAGTTTTCACAGAAGAGAACACCCTTTGATCATTTCTTGAAGGACAAGCAGCAATTTTCTAGATGAGTAATGTGTGTGGGGGAGAGCTTGTCGGCAGCAGGAATAGCACGTACAAAGGCACTGAGGCATGAATCAGCAGACTGTTTAGTAAATTGAAAGCAGTTCAGGATGGGTAGGGAGCAGGATGGATGTGGGAGGGTGGTAAGGAAGGTAAGCAAAGTCCACCCATGGAGAGCCTACGCCTTATGAGCCATTTTGAAGGATCTGACCTCCTTCATGGAGTCCAGTGGTTATCAATGCTTTGGGGTCATAAATCTTTAAAATCTAGTGAAACTATGAACCAAATTCTCAGGAAAAAGAGGGAAAAAAGCACACTCACCAAAATAATGCACTGTCCACAGACACTCTGAAGCCCAGAAATAGCTTGGACTTTAGGTTTAAAATCCTGCTATAGGCAACATGCCCATTTTCAGTTTTTTTAAATGGCTGGAAGTATATACAACAATCAGGAGAGTAATATTATCCAATTTGTGTTTCAGAGCAATAGCCAGCTCTGTTGTGAACAGATTAAAAGCAAGTGAGATTAATGGTAGAATGAGAAAAAGGCACAATGACAACCATCTGGTCAGGAGATGATAAAAGAAATTGTCAAGAAATTTTTGGAAAGATGAGTGATTCAACCTATCAGATATTTAAATGCATTACAATAGTTAATGTGATGCTGATCAAAAAAGAGCTAAAGAAATCAATAAAAAAGAGAACATCTACATACAGAATTTTGTATTATGTTTTTTCAAGATAAAACTTGAAAGGGAAAGGACAGATTATTCAGTAAATCATTGTCAGGACAAGTGGAAAACTATTTGGAAAAGATATAAACTTAAATTCTCACACTGCCATACAACAAAATCAATTCCAGGTGGATCACAATCTAAATGTAAAATAAAGAAACCAAAAAAGTACTGGAAGAAAATGTAGGGAAAGTGTATATAATCCTGGGATGGGGAAGATTTCTAAATCTTTCTAAACACAACAAAGGCAAAAACTTTAAAAGAAAAAGAGGCAAAGACTCAACTACATACACAAAAATTTCTCATGTTAAAATATACCAAGGGAAAAAATTCAAAAGCTGACTAAGCAAATGGGGAAAATGATAGAAGACGCATAGCCAAATGAATACTATCTTGCTGCATAAAGAATTTCAATAAGATTAATTGGAAAATAAGCATCACAAAAGAAATATAAGCAAGGAATACTAGTAGGCAATTTATACAGGAAAAAATGTCCAACTTCATTAGTATTTTAAGAAATACAAATAAAACCACCGTGAGGTACCATTTCCCTTGCATCAGACTGGCAAGGTTTTTATTTAAAAACAATACTACTTAAAGCAGGATACAAAATTAATGCACAGAAATCTCTTGCACTCCTATACACTAATAATGAAATATCTGAAAAGGAAATTAAGGAAACACTTCCATTTACCATTGCAACAAAAAAATAAAATACCTAGGAATAAACCTACCTAAGGAGACAAAAGACCTGTATGCAGAAAACTATAAGACACTGATGAAAGAAATTAAAGATGATACAAACAGATGGAGAGATATACCATGTTCTTGGATTGGAAGAATCAACATTTTGAAAATGACTATACTACCCAAAGCAATCTACAGATTCAGTGCAATCCCTATCAAACTACCAATGTCATTTTTCACAGAACTAGAACAAAAAATTTCACAATTTGTATGGAAACACAAAAGACCCTGAATAGCCAAAGCAGTCTTAAGAAAGAAAAATGGATCTGGAGGAATCAGGCTCCCAGACTTCAGACTATACTACAAAGCTACATTAAGCAAGACAGTATGGTACTGGAACAAAAACAGAAATATAGATCAATGGAACAGGATAGAAAGCCCAGAGATAAACCCATGCACATATGGTCACCTTATCTTTGATAAAGGAGGCAAGAATATACAATGGAGAAAGGACAACCTCTTCAATAAGTGGTGCTGGGGAAACTGGACAGCTACATGTAAAAGAATGAAATTAGAACACTCCCTAACTCCATACACAAAAATAAACTCCAAATGGATTAAAGACCTAAATGTAAGGCCAGACACTATAAAACTCTTAGAGGAAAACATAGGCAGAACACTCTATGACATAAACCACAGCAAGATCCTTTTTGACCCACTTCCTAGAGAAATGGAAATAAAAACAAAAATAAACAAATGGGAACTAATGAAACTTCAAAGCTTTTGCACAGCAAAGGAAACCATAAACAAGACAAAAAGACAACCCTCAGAATGGAGAAAATATCTGCAAACAAAGCAAATGACAAAGGATTAATCTCCAAAATATATAAGAAGCTCATGCAGCTCAATATCAAAAAAGCAAAAAACTAAATCCAAAAATGGGCAGAAAATCTAAATAGGCATTTCTTCAAAGAAGATAGACAGATTGCCAGCAAACCCATGAAAGGATGCTGAATATCATTAATCATTAGAGAAAAGCAAATCAAAACTACAGTGAGGTATCACCTCACACCAGTCAGAATGGCCATCATCAAAAAATCTACAAACAATAAATGCTGGAGAGGGTGTGGAGAAAAGGGAATCCTCTTGCACTGTTGGTGGGAATGTAAATTGATACAGCCACTATGGAGAACAGTATGGAGGTTCCTTCAAAAACTAAAAATAGAACTACCATACCACCCAGCAATAGCACTACTGGGCATATACCCTGAGAAAACCGTAATTCAAAAAGAGTCATGTACCACAATGTTCATTGTAGCTCTATTTACAATAGCCAGGACATGGAAGTAACCTAAGTGTCCATCAACAGACGAATGGATAAAGAAGATGTGGCACATATATACAATGGAATATTACTCAGCCATAAAAAGAAACAAAATTGAGTTATTTGTAGTGAGGTGGATGGACCTAGTGAGTGTCATACAGAGTGAAGTAAGTCAGAAAGAGAAAAACAAATACCATATGCTTACACATATATATGGAATCTAAAAAAAAAAAAGTTCTGAAGAACATAGTGGTAGGACAGGAAAAAAGACCCAGACTTAGAGAATGGACTTGAGGACATGGGGAGGGGGAAGGGTAAGCTGGGACGAAGTGAGAGAGTGGCACTGACATATATACACTACCAAATGTAAAACAGATAGCTAGTGGGAAGCAACTGCATAGCACAGGGAGATCAGCTCAGTGCTCTGTGACCACCTAGAGGGGTGGGATAGGGAAGCTGGGAGGAAGGCACAAGAGGGAGGGGATATGTTGATATATGTATACATAAAGCTGATTCGCACTGTTGTACAGCAGAAACTAACAAACCATTGTAAAGAAATTATACTTCAATAAAGATGTTAAAAATAAACAAATAGGGCTTCCCTGGTGATGCAGTGGTTGGGAGTCCGCCTGCTGATGCAGGGGACACGGGTTCGTGCCCCGGTCTGGGAGGATCCCGCGAGCCGCGGAGCGGCTGGGCCCGTGGGCCGTGGCCGCTGGGCCTGCGCGTCCGGAGCCTGTGCTCCGCAACGGGAGAGGCCACAACAGTGAGAGGCCCGCATACCAAAAAAACAAACAAACAAACAAATAAAAATAAAAACAATACTATTTAAGATATGCAAAAATATGTCTTCTCATGCACCAGTAGTAGGAGAATAAATTGAAGGGAAAAAAAAACTTTCTGGAGGGCAATTTAACAAAAAGAATGAAACCTATATAAGCACATATACCCTTTAGTCTACCAGCTCTGCTTCTAGATGTGTATCCTAAGAAAATAATTCTGTTTTAGCTATAAGGAAATACATAACAATTTTTACTCTAACAAATAATTTAAATTTGATTGAATAGGTGAATGCCATCTAATCATTAAAAACTAACTATAAGAAAGTATGTTGGGGGCCTCCCTGGTGGCGCAGTGGTTGAGAGTCCGCCTGCCGGTGCAGGGGATACGGGTTCGTGCCCCGGTCTGGGAGGATCCCATATGCCGCGGAGCGGCTGGGCCCGTGAGCCATGGCCGCTGAGCCTGTGTGTCCAGAGCCTGTGCTCCGCAACGGGAGAGGCCACAGCAGTATGAGGCCCGCGTACCGCAAAAAAAAAAAAAAAAAAAAGAAAGTATGTTGTAGAAAAATATTTAGAGGCATGATCTGATGTTCACACCAGTTTGTTAAATGGAAAAACAAAATAAAAACAAAAGCAGGTTATAAAACCGTATTATCACATACTAGCCTAGCACAACCCCACTACCATCCTATGCTACCATACATAAACAAGAAAATATATGTTGGTTGAGATATTAATTTGAAGTACATTGGTACAACAAATGATAGCTAATTATCAGTAGTAGTAGTAGCAGTAATAGAAACAATACACAACACTAAGCAAATGGCAGCCTGACTCACAGTTAACATGTCAGTAATGGAATTTAGTTAGGGAGCCAGGTTTCTAGCATTCCTTCTCACTGGTCTGCTGCAATACCGCTGATGTAACATGATTATCCTTGTTATATCTCCTCACACTGGTCGCTTCATCCTAATCCTGCCCCTTTCCCTGCCAAATTTTGGCCCAGAGATTTCAAAAGGAAGAACACAGAGAGGAAAACTACATGCAGTTGGACATGGAAACTATGAAGGGACAGAAAAAGAGGTTTGGGGTTGCTGCTGCATCCCCTGGAGGCGTCAATAATTTCTCTAGTAGTCGTACTGATTGACATGAGTTGGAAAGCATTGCTCCGGATTGATGGGCTGACAGCTACGTGGTGATAGTCCTGGCATAACTTAGCACAAGAGTGCTTAGATGCCATCCTGTGGCCTCTGGCTCACTAACACATGCTGATTTCTAAGTATCCCGGTTTGTATGGCTCATGGCAAGTACCATGTTTTCATCCATTTCCAATATAATGTTTTCATTTCAAAAGGTCCACATGGGGCCCCTGAAAATTTACAGCTTTCATATAAATCAGTTTACCATGCATTCAAACCATATCATATACACTTTAGAACAGCATCTCAACAAATCTGTACTTCATTTTGAGATATGCTAGCATGGAAGTTACAATGAGTAATATTTAAGCCTAATTTGCAATGGAGAAAACATGTTTCTATTTAGTTCACATTTGCAAACTTATCTTTGTGACTGCTAATTCCTTTGCTTCTGATTCCCTCCTTTCAAAACTATAGACAAGAGGTTCATCAGAAGACCTTACTCGGTACTGAAAGCAGTTGAATGTGAGGCAGAAAAAAATGGAGTAGCTTTTGAAATTGGGGAAAAATAGAAAGGAAGAGAACTAATGCCCACATAAATGAGTGGATGTTTAACAAAGGAAGTTATCCCAAAGGTCAGAGATTGGCAGAGGAAATATGCTATTTACCAATGGTGGGGAAGGAAAAAATCCCAAAGACACATAAAACTTACTCTAAATATTTGCCATTCTGTTTTATTTAAGACCAGGGTACATTAGCAGGGGAGAGCTGTGTACACAGTGAGGACACGAAGCTACAGGGTCCAGTTCCTTAATCAGCAGCGAGAAGTTACTCTCACCAGTCCTGATCAGTTTCAGCAGAATTCCTATTCTGAGAGTGGTAATCTCAGAGAATATCTGTTTTACTATCAACAGTTCTTTAGTTCTTCATAATTTTTTAAATTTATTTTATTTTGTTTTATTTATAGTATATTCTAGCTCAATTATTTTGTTGGATTTATCTCACAATTTTGCTTACTATCATTTGTTTGGAACCTCACTCCTAAAAGTTGCTGGAACCTATTTGGTTGACATTTACAGTCATTCCACATAGTAGAAAATAATAAATTACATTTTGTTAAGAGAAACTGCAATTATTAGTCCATTTTGACAGTTTTCATTGATGAAAAAGGCATACTCCTCATAAATTAAAGTTTATGTGAGTTTCCTTTATATTTGGAAATTCCAGGAGTGATTATTTAAAAGCGAAATCATCCATTTACCAGAATAACTCAGAACAAACCCGTGGTGTTATAAGACCTGACAGTATTTCTTGGAACAGAATGTTATTAGCTCATAAATTTAAGGCAGGCACACAGACGCCTGCCCCACACATAACATAAAACATTTTGCTTCAAAAAACCCTCAGTCACATTTTGACCATAAACACTACATACTTGATAATCTCACCAGTGGGAGGTTTAGGTTGGAAAGGGTTTACCATTTCTCACACATTCAGGCAGAAAGATGTACTTTTTCATTCTGAAGATCCTCATTTGGTTTCCCCCACACTTCATCAACAAACCCATGCTTCACTCCTGAAATTTCTTTTCTAACTTACCTTGGGCATACAAATCTGGAACGGGAGAGATGCTGCAATACAGGCAGCATCAGCATGTGGCCAAGGGAAATGAAATCTCAGTTCCTACCAACAATACAAATCTCTGACATTTAATAGCAGGGAAAAAAAGGGGGAGCTAATGTCCCATCTAATCTAAGTGCTTTCGCAGCAGATATTTAAATGAAAACAGTTCAAGCTCCTGACGCCACAGAGGGTAGACTTTGCATAATGTTCAGTTTCTAATGCCTCCAGAAGGTATCTGATATTTATTTATAAGCCAAATATATTAAGCCTGAAATGAAAAAGCTTCTAGAATTTCCAAAAAGCCTACATAAAATTGCCTGAATATGTATTAGCGTAAAAGTTGGAAGAAAACATTTTTTAATCCTACTTAGGTTTTTCTGGTTATTATTTGCCCTCCCCACCCCATCCCATACACTGGATCATGAAAACACGATTTTAAAGATTTTTTAACACAGACATCATTGACTTGATTGTTCAGATCTCCCTGAAGTCCGTTTTTTAAAGATCACCTGGGAAAAAAATCTTTGGAGATTTTGTAAACTGTCCCAGGTTGCAAAAAAGCAGAGAGGTGAGTGCAAAGACCCTTTGAGATTATGAGATGGCAAGTGTGGAGGCTTCAGGAGGTGCTCTGAAAGAAGCAAGTCCCTCACAAACGCAACTGAAAAGCAAGAAGTCATTTTTCTCCCTGATCATAACAAAAGAAACTGAAGCAAACTCCTGCTTAACTGGAATTAAACCATCAGAAGTTCACATAACCATTGTTTTATTAAGTCGCCTTTCATGAGAAAGAGACAAATGAAGCATAAACAAGCTGGCTCAGAGACATTTTTAAAAGCAGCTATTAGGATACGATCAGTGGAGATTGAACCTGAAGTAAATAGCCTCATAAATATGAAAAGGATTCTAAAGTTGTGAGTCATGTTCATATGACAATGTTAGTAGTGAGTGTATTTTATCATTTGCTAATCATTTGAAAAGTGGTTTTGCCCCAAATGGATAAAAGTTCTAACCCCAAGTTAATTTTAATATATGTGTTTTTTTTCTTTTCTTTTTTTTTTTTTTTTTTGCAGTGTGTGGGCCTCTCACTGTTGTGGTCTCTCCCGTTGCGGAGCACAGGCTCCGGACGCACAGGCTCAGCGGCCATGGCTCACGGGCCCAGCCGCTCCGCGGCATGTGGGATCTTCCTGGACCGGGGCACGAACCCGTGTCCCCTGCATCGGCAGGCGGACTCTCAACCACTGTGCCACCAGGGAAGCCCAATATATAAGTTTTTAATTAACCTATCCCCAGTCTATTTTGGACAAATTGAAATCACAACAAAATGAAGAATGAGGGTTATTTATTTTACTTGGGGAGAGAGGGACAAGGAGACTGAGTTATTTTAAAAACGTAACTTTAATATGCATTTCTTTGTAGAGCAATTAGATGAGAATACAAGGTTAGAGACTGAAAAATCTGTATCTACAATATAATTTACTTTATAGCAGAATAAATTTGGGGAAAATTCACAAACTCAATTTTACTAAATGTAAGTTAAGGGTGTCAGTATGCTTTCTATATCTTCCACAATACAAAATTACGAGGTTCACTGACCTGGTCAAATTGAGCTGGATAAAGGTAATTGGCCATATAAATGGTGAAACCTATTTTTACGTGGAGAAAGTAAGACTGACAATTGATTTGACCACAAATATATAAATGCTGTCCTTATGTCTTTATATGGATTTATTTGAATAAGATGCTCATCCAGTAATCAACCCTAAGTTTCTTGTGAAGGTACCAGACCATTACTATTACTATCTCCTACCTATAAATGAAAAAGTGAAAGTAGAAATCATAAAAACAAGTTGCCCGACATATAGTATGAGGTTAAAAATAGGACTTAGAATTGTAAAAGTATTGAAAATAGTTCTCTGCATTCAGTAAGCACTTAACACATATTTGTGGAGTAAATGAATGAACTGACACTCCACAGCCCAGATCACCAGGCTTTCCAAGCACCCTGTGGTTCTTGCTAAGACCTTTAGATGTTCATATAAGATGAAAATTACAGGAGGCACACATTTCTGCTACTGTCTTTAAGCATCTCTTTTTGCCCCTGTCTCTCTTGGGTCTCCTTGCTACCTCTAGGATAACCCAAGTTTGCTCCAAGGGAGTTCACAATGTAATATATGCATAGTAGGAGAAACCTAAGTTCTAAACATAGTCTTCCCAGCTCTCCCAATAACTATGGGCCTTAGGGAAGTCATAAGACATGCCTTTATTTCCCTACCCACAGAAGGATTAAAGGCTGAATTTGACCCATAGTCTGTTGGTGTTAAGGATGTCAGAACCACACTATTCCTCTCAATGGGGAAAACTTCCAGGAGTTTAAATGGTGTTAAGAGATTTGGAAAAACCAAAAGAAGAGTTTCCTTTCATCCCTAATTCCATAGCACCTACCGCTGGACTCTCTACCAAGCCAAGAGAGGGAAGCTGAACTGACCCCACTATCAGCTCAGTCATGTTCAGTAACATGACTGATAACAGCATCTTTACTGACCAGGATGTATGGGTGATGTCTTGCTAGGCTTGCTGCAAAATTAATACTACATAAAAGTGAAATGAAATTGGAATTAGTATTATTAAATATATAATGACAATAATAAAAGAACTCTTCTTATCACTCTCAAAGGCCCAGGAAAAGTGTCCACACAGTTTTTCTCATTAGCACAAAAGGAGTCTAAATGGTTTCATGGGAAGGTTTAAATAACAGGAAAAAAAATCATATTTCTCATTCCTTCTCTTGGAAAAATTAATATCAGTTAAATGAGAAATAGTAAGAAGAAATCCTCAGGATGTTCTCTAATGGAGAATACTCAGCCTTTGGAATTTAAATATCTGAGAAAAAATTGAAAGGTCACTTGTCCAAAGACCCAAGGGCAAAATCTGGAATTTTCTTCAACTAATCTAAGTGCCATCATATTTCCTGCTCATTTTCAACATAATCACACTGAATTACATTTTCAATCACACTGAAAAAAAAGGCTAGAACAGAGATCCACATTTTCACTTCATTCTTGTTCAAAGAAACAACATAATCTATAGGACATTATGAACATGCTGTCTCTGAATCCTAATCCTCACCTAGGTGTAAACTGGCCAGCCAGCTTTCCAGCCAACAGTCAGCCATACATCTGTACACTATTAGAGAGCAATGTATGCCTTATCTTCATTCACTGAGTCCATAAACATTTCACCAACCAAATGAAAAGCCCTGGGTAAAGAAGAAGATACAGACCCTGACCTCAAAGAGCTTAAAACTTAGTATGGAAGACATATTTGCATGCCAAATTACTAGAACATGAAGTAAAATGTACACACTGCCATCAATAAGGTTCTTTAAAAAATCCAACATCTATGACATTTCAGAGGCCACAGCTATGCTAAGAAAGTGAGAACATTGCCCAGCATTTAAAAAATCACTCCAGGGACTTCCCTGGTGGCTTAGTGGTTAAGAATGCGCTTGCCAATGCAGGGGACACGGGTTCGAGCCCTGGTCCAGGAAGATCCCACATGCCGCGCAGCAACTAAGCCTGTGCACCACAACTACTGAGCCTGAGCTGTAGAGCCCGCGAGCCACAACTACTGAAGCCCACGAGCCTAGAGCCCGTGCTCCGCAACGAGAGAAGCCACCGCAATGAGAAGCTCGCGCACCGCAAAGAAGAGTAGCCCCTGCTCACCGCAACTAGAGAAAGCCCGCGCGCAGCAACTAAGACCCAATGCAGCCATAAATAAATCAATTAATAAATTTTTAAAAATCACTCCAGAAAATATTCCAGATTATTAAACAGATCTGAGAAAACAAAGCATCACAGCTGAGGGAGGAAAAAACAAAATTAAAAAACAGTTTCAGGTCTTCCCTGGTGGTGCAGTGGTTGAGAGTCCGCCTGCCGATGCAGGGGACACGGGTTCCTGCCCCGGCCCGGGAAGATCCCACATGCCGCGGAGTGGCTGGGCCCGTGAGCTATGGCCGCTGAGCCTGCACGTCCGGAGCCTGTGCTCCGCAACGGGAGAGGCCACAACGGTGAGAGGCCCGCAAACCGCCAAAAAAAAAAAAAACAGTTTCAAAGTAGCATCTTCATTTTTTCATTCAACTACACACACACCAGAAAAACATAAAATGAGACCAGATTTCTCCAATCCAACTTTGCCTAGTCTCTGTGAGAAAGCTAGTTTCAAATGCACCAGCAGCTTTGAGATTAAAATGTGAAGTGAGTGAACTTCACATCATTATACAGGTACAGTGTTCAAATTACCCTTAGGATTAAAAATCACATTTTAGCTTTTTCAATGAACACTGTAAACATGCACAGTCAGAAGCCTCTTACCTTTGCTGTTTAATTATCCATCTGATTGCAGCTCAGATCAGCTCTTTATAATCCAATTTTGAGAAAACAATGCATCTATTTAAAAGCATAATTTGTTCAAGTAGAAAGTTGACTGAACTCTCCTAGTCTAGAAAGAACTTGGCATGTTTGCTTGTGTATATCAAATTATTTAATTGCAAAACTGGGAATTATTCCATAGATGTGAATGGATATCTAGTTTATGTCACAAAGGAGAGATTATACTCTTAGGAAAAGCTATTTACTTACTCATTTTCCTAACTAGATTACCATGCACATGAGAATTTCACGTCAGGAAACTATTGCCAACAATGTCCACCAGAGACAACCAAAAAAAGATCATAAACGTCTTGTTAGCTGTAAATAATGATAAAATGGAGATCTTTGGGAATATTATTACAGCTGGTCTAGCCTAAAGAGTTTTAAATTTATATTAAGCCAAGTAAACTACATTTTACTGATTTAAGCTGATGCATTAAAACAGGTTTGTTGTATGCCTTGTCACAAAACAAGAAAAATCAAGGAAAAGCATCAACTCCTATTTTCCCAAAATATTTTTCCAATTATAAGGTCTATAGCTCCTCCTTCTCTGCATATGCTGACAAATGCACCTTTCCTGCCCCCCTAACTTAAGTACATTATTCCCTGCAGTAACTTGTCTGACCTTGTTTGTCTGTAGTTCTTACTGGCAATTTCTAAGTTATCTTTAGAGATCTTCTGAGGAAATGACTTATCAGGGCATCTCATGTATTCTTTTGTGTTCATGCCCCCTCCCCCTTTATTTTCCTTCCTTGGCACCATAGGAGGAAACATACAAAAGTCTATAACTGATGGTGGCTTATTTGTTTTTACTTGAATGTATTTGGAAACTATTTTTTAGAAAAGGACTGAACTGGGAAATAGGAGATTTGGAGCCTGGTCATTGTGTAGCCTTGGGCCAGTTATATAATTCACCGGGCCTGTCTTCTCTGGCACAAAATGAAGAGGACCTTATTAGATGATCAATCTCAAAAGTTCTGACAACCCTGACATTGGAGGACATTCTAGCTCTTGGACTTGGGGCCTCACACTTGGATGCCATTTGTTACATTAAAAATATGGTTGGCTCTTCTCTCAGTGGATATAAACCCAGGCAAGAACAAAGGGCACGTACCTGAGGAGGGAGTGTAAACAAGAGAGAAGCAGGCAGACAGGGATGTGTGGGAAGAGCAGGAGAGGAGAGGGGAGAGGAAGAGAAAGAGGAGGAGAAAGAGAGAATAATGAGGAGAGAGAGGAAAACTCCAGAGACATGGTGGCGGGGGCTGGTAAGTGGGGAGCAGGGCAAAGTGTTTAGAGAAAAAGAGGAGACACCACAAAGGTACGCACAGTTAAGAGAACTCAAGAAGAGACCCAAGTAACAGTACACAACTCTAATTACAGAGCATAACATCTGAAAATCTTCACATGTACTTTTTGCATGGTAACAGATACCTCCAGTTATTTGTTTCTCTCCAGAAAAAAAAAAGCACAATATTTGGATATTGAAATGATAACTTTAAAGCTCTATAAATATTTGTGAAGGAACAAAGTTATCTTCTATTATGTGTTTACTACACACTAGATAATGACATTTTAAACAATCATATGTTATTATTTAAAAATTAGCATGAGAGAAATTCTAACACAGGGCCTGGGAGAGGGTAGGCATAAATATACCTCAGAGGAAGAGAAAGGGGAAGGAAAGAGAGAAAGAAAGGTAATATTTTAAAGTGACATATAAATATAATCTTCCTGAGCTCGAAAGCCATACATTAGAGTGGAGAGAGGACAAAAGGATAAAATATGCCCATGCTAAAGTGCTTAAGACTCTGAACAAGCTCCAAGTACAAACTTCAGTAATAAAAAGTTAAGTAACCAGAACTCAACAACCAGAATCCTGAATTTACTAGAACTGTAATTTACCTTTAAATTTAAATTAGAACAGTAATTTACCTTTACTGTCCAGTATTCAAGGAGAAACAAATTTACAAGAACATAAGATATTTCGGTGTTCATGAAATAAT
The DNA here is from genome assembly GCF_025265405.1 of Mesoplodon densirostris. Taxonomy (NCBI): domain Eukaryota; kingdom Metazoa; phylum Chordata; class Mammalia; order Artiodactyla; family Ziphiidae; genus Mesoplodon; species Mesoplodon densirostris. Next base: position 48,661,136 of record NC_082663.1, read on the forward strand.
AGTGATCACCAGCAGTAGCAACTTCCTAGGAGTGTCCCTGGAGAACAGTTAGTTATCCCTGGTTCCTACGTATCCACAGAACAATAACCACTGTTACTCCACATGCAGACCAGAGATCAGGAAGCCACTCAAGGACCCAGTGGTCAATGAAACCCTAGTTACTCAAAGTAGTGAATTTCATAGTCAGAATGAGCTGACTGTTTGCAACAGTTTCCCACTAGAGAGTTTAAAACACAACCTCATCCATAAAGTTTGTGGAGTAGCCCCAGCCAGTAGCCCCACTCCCCTTCTCTTTCCCAACTTCAGCTCTGTTCCACAATTCAAGGAGCCCCGCACACACTCATGAGAACACTCCAGCCCGCCCATCCAAGATGCGCACACAGCTCCACACTCTTTGGTCCTAGTAGCACTCGTACTCAAGTAGTGCAGTTCACACCTGGGAGATCTGACCCCAAGACAGGCCCTCACAGGCTCTGGAAGTAATATGGGGGTCACTTAAGCTGGGGGCTGTGGAGTCCTGAGTGGTTTAGCAGTGGGGGTGAGGGTGCCTTGCACAAACCCCGTCCCTGCAGAACCCTCTCTTCGTGGAACATGGAACAAAGCCAAGAATCTTTCTTGTCCAAGGCCAAAGGGTGTTACTGTTGATATGACATTTCTGCCTTAATCTGGGTTAGCCAGAAAATCTAATTAGCTGTATCTCATATCCCAAAAGCTGGACTAGATAGTATTGGTTATACTATTTAGTGAAAGTAACCATCCTAAGTGCTAACGTTACTTTAGCTCAGTTGGTCAAATGATTTTGGTTTTAATACCATGGAGTCCACAGTGAGCACAAGAGGATGCATTTCTTCAGCGAGAAAAGTCTAGACACAACTAAAAAAATAAGCCAGCATGAAGAGAAGCTTTGTGAGCTGTTAGGCAGTGACCAGGTAGAGAGAAAAGCTTTTGTCTCAAGTTCTACTTCCTTACGCTCAGTCTACAAAACATCACAGGTCAAGCCTGTGAGCCAAACTGAATGATGAATCTTCCCTTTCATTCTCCCTTCTTTTAGCACCTCACCCTACCATACCTGAGTTGTTCTCCATAGGAACACAAAAAGATCCCCTTGCCCAAGAATGTGTCCTGTGCCTCTACTTCCCCCTTTCTACCACCAGACAATTCTTTTTCTCATCTTTTCAGGGCTTTATCCATTGGTGGTGGTCGCCCAACTAATAGAATAAACTACCTACCATGTACCAATGGGCTAGTGAGTGTTATCAGTTGAATAGGTCATTTGTGCAAGTTAATTAACACTGTAAACAGGGCCTTGAAAACATATCATTCCTTAATAAGTAAAATGACTCCAGTAGAAGGTATGTATTGCAGAAATGAGATCAGGCCAGTGGGGGACACACAAGCTTCTTGGAGCACTTTGAACATATCATGCAGGCAACTGCCTGCTGCGCTGAGAGGTCTCTCTATGTACCTAGAGTACAAGGAAGAGATGAGAGAAAAGAAACTTGTCCTAATAGTTTTTCAGGGCAATTGAAAAGACAGAATCTATGTATAATGAAAACTCTTTAATAATATTACAAAGTAACACAAGGATGCGAATGGATGAGTTATAAGGCCTTTTCCTCCTGATTTCTAATACTCTTCCAAACATCTGATCTGCTGTGAGCTTTCCCTGAAATTTTGATTAAGAGACAGAACACCTGGCTTGAGTAGCAAAAGAAATAGCTTGGAAGAACTTAGACACGTTTCCCCTCTTCTGCTCTCACATTCTTCTAATTCCCCAAATTTGGGCCTTTTGGAGGTAAACATCCAGTGTCCCTACATCCAGTGTGCAGTGTCCCTACACATTCCATGTGCCTCTATTTTTTAAGTCTTTTAATGTATCAAGGTTCTCGAGAGTTAGCTTTATTCTCCTCTATATAAGGGTGAATACTGAGTCCACTTCAGTTTTTTCCAGCTGCTTGGAAAATGGCAGTTTTGCCATTGTTCTGGCCCATGATTTCAAAAAGGCAGGTAATCCCTGAAATCCCAGAACCCTCAGCTTAGTGTCAGAAAACTCCAATTCCAGCTCTAATGCTCAGATGCCTCGAGGAAGCTGTTGAACTCTTCTTTGAGCCTCAATGTCATCTATAAAATAGGGATTTGTTTCAGCCAAGACCAAATCAACTAGCTTGTATGGGAGAGCACACAGCCCAGTGGGGCTCAGTATGTGTGGTTGATGTGAACATTCATGTCAGGTATTCTTCGCTTCAGAATTTCTCAGAACAAGATCAGATCCATCTATTTATTCAGTTAACAAATGCTTTGTTGAGCACCTAATAAGCATCTGACTCTCCACTGAGCGCTTGTGAGAACCACAGTAGCTATGAGCCATCCCGTTGCTACTGGAAAGTTTCTATTTTCAAATCACCTCTCTTCTAGTATTTTCCCTTTTGGAAGATAGTTAAGAATGTACGTCATGTTTGCTTGCTTAAATTATATCTATTGGCAACATCTTGGAAAGGAGTCCATCCCTCCCTGGGCTTCATTATACATCAAAATTCCCACAGTTGGTGTTTTTTCAAGACACATAGATCAGCACAGTCTCTAAGAAGTTCTCTCTTGGGTTTGATAAAGAAGAATTAAAATACACCTGGACTTTATCAAGCCTGGTTTTCAGGCTGTCAGGGGAGGCTGGAGTTGGTAGGGATAAATTAAATTATTAAGAATGGAAGTTTCCAATAATCAAAGGAGAGAAGCGGTAATGAGCAGCACACAAAGATAATGAGTGAGCACATACACTGCACACCAGGACTCATCCAATAATTATTCTGCCGTTCAAATGCACCCCTCCTCAGTCTACCACCACTGAAAACCAAAAATGTAGCAAGAAAATATCTGGATAGTAATTCCTGCTCAGTTGAGTCTCTAGTTATGACCAAATAAAGACAGACAGTTAGACAATTAATTACCCAAAACAGTGTGACTTAGTGTAACTTTCATTGATTACAAATGGGCAATAACGCATAGATATTTGAAGCATCACTTTATGCTCTTAATTCCAGGAAAATCACATACTGAACCATCTATTAAAATGGAAAAGTCATAGTTGTTCAGACCCCAGGGAAGCTAACTGACAGGATAGAACAAGAGTTTGAAAACATATTTTTGGGACAATTGTTGGCCAAAATCATTGATTATATAAAAATTAGTTCTGTACATCCTTAGTGGCTTCTATTTTCCCTGATCTACATTAACATTAAAAGGAGAATGAGTACCCTCAAAAAATGGAGAAAAGTATAGAAAATAGCATGTTTTTCGACTCCTCTCTCCAAACACCCATCTTCTCCATATACTTACGATGAATGAGAAAGAGGAAAACAACAGGCCTGCTGGGGAGTGCACAGTTAGGAGGAATTCCCAACCAAAATCTTCACAGGCAGGGCCGCCACTTTACACAATCCCATTCATACTCTTTGTGAAATCCACCTCCAGGGCTGTGCAAGGCTCAATCTCTGTGCTATATAGAGCGAGCCTATCTAAGAGTACACAAGGATCCACAAAAAACCTGAGCACTCCTAGTCCAGGAAAATACCACGTTGCCCTGTGACCTAGTTCAATCCTAATGAGATAAGGAGAAAAAAGAGAGAGTGTTTATTGACTTTAAAACTACTCAAGAAGTTCCACAAACAGACTCAGAAGTATCTGAGAATTGTAAAAGATTTGACTGCAATCACAAGAAAGGAAAGTCTTTCCATTTGACTGATCCTCAGATAAACAAAACCACAGTGGGAATGGCTGGGCAAAAGACTTTCCTATCTTCACACCCACACACCCAGTAGAACATATCAGCAAGCAAAGAAAACATTCACCAAATTTCCATTGATGAAATATGCCATGCCTTCTCTTTGGTTGACTTTGAAAACATTAAGCCGTATAATTTAAGGTTTTGTTTCAATCTGAAACATGGAGTTGATACCCTAAATATAGGGCATTTGAGGACACGCCAGCTTGAAAGTAGGATAAGGGATTTCTATCTGGCCAGATAAACAACACCTCTGGATCTCAGTCACTTGACCAAGCTGAATTCATGTCTGAAGTGTGCTTATCCCACATGGCATAGTGAGCCTGCTCTCCCAGGATGCTCAAGGATGTGCTAGAAGCAGGATCTCTGAAAAGGAGGAGTGAAAAGGACAGGACCATCCTAGGGCCGGGTAACCCTAAATTAAGGCTCCCCTCTTCCTCTTCTAGCCACCCCTTCCCATGGGACTAGGAGTCTGCAGGGTTGGAGTATATACCTCCCTATAGCAACAATCTCCCTTCTAGACCATTCCCCAAGTTCCCATGTCCCTGGAATTCCCTGTCTCACATGGTCCAAAGCCAGCCTCCAAGGCCCATGTGGGTCTTTACTCTCCCAAGGGCAGACCACCTTACAGCCAGTGTGTGTACCCCTAGGCCTGAGGGGTGATCATGGGCAGCTGTCTGGCTATGGGTGTGGATAAAGCTCGAATGAGCAGATTGGTTGGTCCACACATATTCCTACAGTTGCACAGTGGAGTCAGGGAAGGAAGAGAAAGGACAAGGCTGTGGGACAGAAGGGTCTCTTGTCCTGGGCCTGCAAATGTTAGGGGTGGGCCTGGAATGAGATAAATCACAGACTGAAACGTGTGCTATTCAGTGATCCCAGGAAATGTCTTTCTCTCTCCTATCCTCACAGTGACGACACAACTTATTATCTGAACCAGGGCACTGTTGAGTATAAAACGGACCCTAACCAAATGGGATACCAGCTCAATAGGTGAAGCCAAGACTGTCCTGTAAATTGGGATATAAACTCATCCCAGCTACACCAAACTACAGGTAGTAGCCTCCCCTGTAATGATCCCTCACTAACACCAAGCCCAGAGTTCCAAAACAATTGCCACCCAGTAGCATCCAGCACTTTTCTTCCCGTAAGGTTTTTTCCCCTCATAGTGAGTGTTTATGCTTGGTACACTCAAGAAGTAAATAAAACTTCACCTTTGTCATGTACAACAGACTTTGGGTATATAATAGAAAGCATCAGATGTAGTTCCAGCTTCTGTTGTTTATCTGCAAAGGTTGTTCAATCTGTTAAATCTGTAGATTGGCATCCTAATAAATAGAAAATGAAATAAAAGGAAAACCTAAGAAACCAGAGAACTGTCGGAAATCTGCAAACACACCAAAGAAAATTGGATACTAGGATTCCTGACTGAGGTAGAAAATCAAAGATAAACAGTAAACAGAACCTTAAAGAAAATGTTGTGATGGCCTTTTCTGGAGCCAATCCTACACTAGGCCTGGGAATGCAGGATTTAACCCGGACCAGTCAGTGTTTTCCAGAAGCTCACACCGTAGAGGAGGGAGTTTCTGGTAAGGCCTGAGGCCACATCCTTGGCACCTGGTTACTGTGTCTCCCTTGCTGCCTCTTGGCAAATTCCAGTAGCCTGATTTCCACTCATAGCTGTTACACAACACACACACACAAGCACACACACACATACACACACACACACTTTTTTCCTATAGTGCCTCCCGTCAGTCTGTCCTACTGTCTGCCATTATTTACATTAGAAGTTCTTAAACATGACCACTCAGCACAATTACCCTGGGAGCTTCTCTAACATACAGATTCCCAAGCAGCACCCCACAGAGACTGAATCAGCAGGTCTGGGGTGGAGCCAAGACATTTCTACCCTTAGTAAACAATCCAGATGACTATGAAAGCAAAGCATTCGAGCCTGAAGGGGATGCAGCCGCGCCCTCAGGCTCTGTTTGTCCCAGCCTGCTCCTCCGTGGGGGTCTTCCCAGAGAGAAGTGAAGATGTTTTACCCAACACCCTGGCAAAAAGCACCACAACGAAAAGCTGTCCTTTCCTGCCGTGGCCAAGCTCCAACCAACTGCCAATTCCAACACATCCTGGAAGATTTCTGTATTCATTCCCTTTCATGAGAAACTGTTTGAGCTTTACTCAGAAATAAAAGTACACACATGCAACAAGTTTATGCAAACTTTAGAATGGTCCATTTTTTATTGACAGTCTTTATTTCCTAATCCAATGTTGAAACTTTTCCTTTGAATGAAATGTTAACCCATTTCTTTCCCTTCTCTCCCTCTTCCTCCCCATCCTCCACACACCCATATTGTAATCTGTGAGTTTTTGGTTAAATGAATAATTCCCAAGGGCCTAACACTTCTAAGAGAACACATCAGCATCTCCAGGAAACCATGTAATTTTCCATTTGTGAAAATTAGCCAAATGTTTTCAAAGGATAAGAAACACTGCTGGCTTCGTTTTTGGTTCATCCAGAATACGGATGGGAAGAAATTATTGCAGTCAATCAACCTGAATTTTGTGTTTTACAAATAGCCTAGCATAATCAGAAATAAACCTAAATTTATAAGAGAAATGCTATCAGGTAGAAATCCCTCCTTGTCAATGGAAAGACTGACCACAGGAGTTCAGGCATCACTCTGGATCTTATCATCACAGGCAAATCCACAGATAAGTCAGCTTTTGCAGGAGCAGAAGAGGTAAAAAGAGCTCTACTCGCCCAGCACAGTTCCAAGGTTCAGCATTACCCAGCTCACTAGAGTCGGGGCTCTGACTGCCACTTCCCTTGGGAGCAGCTGCTGCCTGTCTCCAGGGATGTTCCCATAGATCTCAGGGATGGAGCCTTACAAGAGAGCTCTCTGATCTTGACACTGGAAAATCTCAATATGCTGCAAGGAAGTAAGTCAGCGCTAAGCATGGAATCCCAGTTCCATCCCGCTGATATGCTTTTGCAGGGTATGAAGCTAAAAAGGTAAAAATAAAAAGACCAGACTCAAATGTGGAAAATGAACCCACTCACTTCCTGAACATGAGCTAAGCTGAAGAAATACTCCTCAATATACTAGTCCCCAGCATGCTGTTATGTGATTAACTTAAGTCTCACTTCTCTTGCTTTATTATTCTTTTCACTAAGCTTCAGATAATTTTCCTAAGGTAGTTTAAAAGTAAGGCTAAATGCTTACCTTCCATAAATCATAACTTCCATAAATCATAAGAAACAAGCTGTGTATAATCTCATTTTTGTAAACACAAATTTGTCACGAAATAGCTTAAAACAAAGTTTGGAAGAACGTGCACACAGACTTTCCCATTGGTCAGTTTGGGATGGTCCAAGATTTCTATTCCTCTTACTTAACTCTTTTCTTCTATAAACATTTATTACTTGTACACCTTTCGAACTTAAAAAAAAGAAGTGGGAAGTATTGAAGGCATTTACCAATGGAAATTATCAACATCAGACAGTGAAATTAATTATTTCAAAACTCTAGGGACAAATGGCTAACATTAGACTTCTGACAACATCGCTTCTTTGGCTGCAGTATCCACCAGTGCCAAAAGTCCATCCACTAGTTGGATGGAAGTACTGTTGACTCTTGAACAACATGAGTTTGAACTGCAGGGGTCCACTTACACATAGATCTTCTTCAGGAACTACTTACTACAGTACTACAGTATCTGGGGTTGGTTGAATCCATGGATGTGGAACCACGGATACATAACCACGGATACGGAGGGCCTGCTGTAAAGTCATATGTGGATTTTTGACTGCTTAGGAAGTCGGCACCCCTAACCTCCAGTTGTTCAAGGGTCTACTGTATTTGCCTGCAACATTATTTTGAAACAAGATGGGCACAAATGACAGCTTACTTACTCTCCTTAAATAGCCACTAGTTCCACAAATTATCTGCCTGTTGTTCAAGACGGAGACCGCCACAGATAAAGTAAATAAGGATGTCTCCTATCAATTAACTGGAAAATGCATTCATTTAAAAATTACTGAGTGTCACAATTGACATTTCAATTGTACACTTCTTCTTGCTTCCACTTTTAATGGAGGCTATAAGGCAACAGGCAGATAACAGATGTTCCCTAAGGGGATTTAAATTGGCTCTATTAATCTCTCTGACTTCAAGACAATGTTTAAAAATAAATGTCCGGCTTAACATTTTACAAAATCTTCTTTTTAAACATTAATTTTTCTTTGTGTACCACAAGAGAGAAATTTTGCATTCAGGTTCTAAGTCAAGAGCAACTCAATGAGACTGAAATCACCCAAGGCAGCCTCCACCTCTTCATCTGAATCAGTAAGTGGCTTGCTTGATCACACTTGAGACCCACTATCACTTACAACTCTTTTATCTTTAAGATCTGACATTTTGACAAACCTCCCTATAGCTACCATCTCAAAATTTTCCACCTTGCCTCCCGCTGAATTTATCTTTCCCTGTTCTCTCCAGTTAATTTTGCTTTTTCTTCTTGTTTTAACCTCAGGCTTCTTAAACTAGGATATATACCCCCACCCTCATCCCAGTATAGGGCCTAGTCATGGAAAAATGTGGCATATATTTTTTAACTCTTTATTTTACTTAATAATAAATAGCTTAATACTTAAAATTAAAATAAATACAGATACATCATGGAATTTTAAATATTTTTAAAATAAAGCTCAGGACTTTAGAACTTACAAAGGCTTCTGATAGGCTACTTTAAGACTCCATGCCCTGGAGACAAGCTTCTCTTCTCTGTCATTATGAATATTTCATAGGAAACGTTTGAGAAGCATTAACCTAACCTATTCAGCCTCCTCTTGGCTTCACAGCCTATGGTTAACCATTCCCAACCAAATTCTCTCTGACCTCTGAGAATGCCGAGTACTCTTGACTCTCCATTAAAACCCTTACTTGGACTGACCCAATCCATCTCTTCTCAGTTAATTCCAGGGTGTCACTAGAGAAAGTCCCGTTACAATACTTTGTAGAACCATGCCACTCAATCAGTCCTAGGCACTGGCCACCACTAGACAAGCCCCCGTTTTTATCTCTAATATACATCCTAACTTTCATCAATTCTTTCACTTTCTCAAATGTACTTCTAACTTCCCCAAAGAGCACCTTCATTGCCCACTCTACAAAGATTGAGATGATTTTAAGTGAACTGCATCAACTTTCTCTCTCTCTCCATGAAATGTCATAGGACATGGCACATAGTTTCTTTCTTCCCTCCCATCTTAAAGCAGTATCCCTATTCTTTTCTGAGACCAAACCCATGCTCCTGACCTACCTCTGACAGCCTGCTCTTTCCATCTTCCCCACTATTTCTTGTATCTTCAGACTTTGTCTTTCCCCTCCTAGATGACAAAGACAATTGCCTCTTTTGAAAAGGGATCATTTCCTAATCCTGCTTCTCCCCAAGTTCTCCTCCTTTCATTATCAAACTTCTTGAAAGAATAGTTCATGTTCATGGAATTCACTTCTTCTCTTCCCATTGTCTTCTTGAGCCCCAGTAAATAGGCTTCTGCCTTCACCAAGCCAAGGCAACCATTCTCACTAAGGTGATAGGGACCCACTCATTACTATCCCAGCTCTCTGCTTGGAATTTGTCCCACTTCAACTCCCAAAGAATGGGCAGGTTGTCCTTAACCCTCTCTTCCTTTTCTTCATTTCACACCCTGTTTTATCACTTACCTCTCTGACTGCTCCTACCCAGTCACATTCACCGGCTCCAACCTTCAGTCTTTTCTTCTATAGGCTCTCTCTTGTGAACTGCATGCATCCCATGTCCTCAACAATCACCTCAGTGCAGAGGACTTTCAACTCCAGAGCCTTCAGCCCTTAGCCCAATACTGAGTCACTAGCCCATTTCTACTGCCTGCTGGGTAATCTCAAGCGGAAACCCAAGAATGGTCTGGTATGTGGAAAAGAATGAGTTTTCTATATGAGCAGTGGTTTGGCCTTGGCAAACCATGTAACATGAGTCCCAGTTAGTAAAAATAGTAGTACTTACCTCATAGGTTTGCTAGTGAGGATTCAGCGACATAAAAGTAGGAAATTCAATTTATTTATATTGATTTAAATAGAGCACTTACAGTTTGTCAGGAAGCCTTATAATACAGGACTTTACAAATAATAACTTATTGAATCCCTACAAGGACGCTGTGAGGCAAGTAGTACTATTATCCCCATTTCACAGATGAAAACACTGAGACACAGCCGATTTGGGTAACCTCCCCAGGTCACACAGCTAATAAGTGGCAAAGCCTGATTCCAATCCAGGCAGTCTAGCCCCAAAAGCTACGCTAAGCTGCCTCTCTTTATACTGCCTATCTGCCTTTTAATGCACTGCAGAAATCAAATTATTATTATTAAATAAAAAATCCAGAACATCAGGCCACCCCTGCAATTCAAATTTTTTTCATGAGTTCCTGGTGAATGATACCAATCATATAAACTACCACCCCTCATCAGCTTACTTCCTCTCTCACCCTCAGAACATATTGCTGCCAAATCCTATTCCATCCACCTCTGAAATGGTTGACTTATTCACACCATCAGTGCTTTAGCTCCAGCCTATTTCATTAATACATGGGAAAAAAAAAAGAAAGAAAGAAAAGACCTCCTATATATTGGGACAATTAGTAAAATTTGTATAACAGCCAGCAGTTGTATATCAATACTAAATTTCCCAATTTCAATCACTGTACTGAAGTTACGTAAATGAAAGCTCTTATTTTTAGGCAACGCACACTGAAATATTTAAGGGTAAAAGAGGCATGATGTCTGCAACTCACTCTCAAATGGTTTAGAAAAAACTCTTAGTAATATGTATATGTTAGAGAATGAGAGAATGGTAAAGCAAATGTGGCAAAACTTTAACAACTGGTAAATCCAGTGGAAGGATATTTCAAAGCTCTTTGGTTATTCTTGCAACTTTTCTCCAAATTTTGAATTAGTTCAAAATACAAAGCTTAAAACAAAAAAACCACCAGTCTCCTTGCTGCCCCTGACCATGGCCCTCTCCTGCCACTCCACTTCCCAAGTCCCTCCACCAGAATGTGGAAGGCAATCAAGTTCAAAGTACCCAGCTGGCATGCAAAGCAATGCATAACCTCCCCCATTTCTATTCCAATCTTCTGGCACCCTTCCCAACAGCATGCACAAACTCCCTCCCCACTGCTGGATTCCCCATGCCCCCTGACCCCACCCCAGCCTCAGCATTTTCCTGCATCCAGGCCTTTGAAGAGGCTGTTACCTTTGCCTAGACTAGAACCCCCTTTCTTCCGAAAGATAAACATCAAGGTCATATCTTTCCCTCAAAGCCTAATTGGAATCCTGTTTCTTTCAAAATGGCTTCCCAGATCCACCCAGTTAGAATCTGTTCATCTTACCCAGCCTCCTAAAGCAGGCGTTTACCTCTCTGTAGAGCTTACCTCCATTCAACCTTGTACTAGAAATTTTATGTCTTTCATCTAGGAGATTGGGAGTTTGCAGAAGATGATAATAACGTAGTTTTCATCCTTACGCCTCCACCTTCTCTTACATAATTCTGCAGAAACTATTTATTTCATAACTCAGAAAATGTGTACTGCCAGGGCTGATCAGGGACACAGGGCAGCAGATAGGAAGGGATAGGAGAAGGACGCAGCTCTGGCAGTGAGCACGAAACCTGGCAAGTTCTTATTCGGGCACACACCCTACTCTCTGCAGCTCCCACCTCTGCAAGGAAAGGAAAGAAGAAAAGGAATGGCCTTCTGTGCTCAGTAACACCCTCCTGGGCTCGCCTTTAGAGAGCTCCTGTCCCCTACCAGGAGCCCTGTTTTCAGTCAGTTCGGTCTGTCCCCCTGCCTCACACAGACCTCCCAACATTTCTGCCCTGTGCTGGCCATGCACCCAGCTGCTGCCAGCAGAGAGAGTATGTGTGGAGCTTCCCTGGCTGCATGTGAGAGCTTCACCCAGGAGTCTAAGTGCTTGAATGACTTTGCTTTCGATACTTTGCCTTTTCTACTTTTTTTAAGCAAAATAAATATCAAGGCTTTAGAGAAAACTTACCCAAAACAAGAGTAGTAAACTTTTTTTAAAGTTCTAGGTAAAAAACAAAGAAAGGATGCTCAAGAAAAATGAAACCTGAATGTCATTCGCCTTTCAAGTCATCTTTCCCCTAATGCCATTCTCCCTAAGAATCTTGGTCCTCTCCTTCTGGCACACACTGGTTCCTCTCAGATCAGGGCTCAGACCCAGCGTCCGTCTCTTCCTCTTACTGACAGAGACTTGGGCTCAATGGAGGTTAAGTAACTTGCCAAAGCTTAAGTTGCCCTAAAGTGGTTCCGAGTTTGTCAGCAGGTTTATTTGTTCTTCGGTTAGAGTTGAGGACCATAGTCTGATATTTGGGAGATGCACAATTATACCCAGAGGAGTGGATGAGATTCTTAAGAGAGAATAGGAGAAAAATACAAGGGCAAGACTAGGATGCTGGGAAAACCTGCATTTAGGGGGCACAGTAAGCACCCTACTGTCCCCAAATATGGCCTTTCCATGAAAAGTTCAGGTGATTACTTCCTAAATCTCATCCTGTTGTGAGAAACGCCAATATTCACCACTCTTGAATCAGACTTAAATAAGACTCACTGCTATATATAAAATAAATAACCAGCAAAGACCTACTATACAGCACAGGGAACTATACTCAATATCTTGTAATAACCTATAATGGAAAAGAACCTGAAAAAAGAATACATATGTGTGTGTGTGTGTATAACTGAATCACTTTGCTGTACACCTGAATCTAACACAACATTGTAAATCAACTACATGTCAATTAAAAAAAAGAAAACACCCCACTGTTTTTTTCTTTCATTCATTCAGCAAGTATAGATTGAATGTCTGGCACATATCAGAAGCTATTTTAGGTGCTAAGGATACAGTAGTGTACCAAACAGACTAAGTCCCTGCTTGCAGAGAATTTACCAGAACTACACATCACTTCCATAATATTGCAATATCTGAAAACTCAGAGACTTCCTAGAACAAGTGATTTATTCCCTATGAACTTCATTTCTCTCATCTGTTAAATGGGAATATCAAAACTCTACCACCAGGCTTCCCTGGTGGTGCAGTGGTTGAGAGTCCGCCTGCCGATGCAGGGGACACGGGTTTGTGCCCCGGTCCAGGAAGATCCCACATGCCGCGGAGCGGCTGGGCCCGTGAGCCATGGCTGCTGAGCCTGCGCATCCGGATCCTGTGCTCCGCAATGGGAGAGGCCCGCATACAGCAAAAACAAAAAAACAAACAAAAAAAACTCTTCCACCTATATCACATAGGATTGCAGTGAGAATTGGGTGAAATAGCATCTATAAGGTGCCTAGTACAGAGCCTCACATTCAGTAGATAATCAATAAACGGTAACATGTGATTATGATTACACACTACCCTAAATCAGAGTCATCATTCACTTGTCTCTCAGGACTAAACCTTACAAGTAATACTGTCACTATGTCCTAAATCTAGTCATTCAGATACATCCCTCACAATTGTTTCTATTTCTGTACTCAACTGTGTAGTATACTCAATACTTTATCTTCAATTCAAGTGTAATTCAAAACTGTAGAATTACAAGTTTTCTATTTTTCCTAATATATATTAAATTCATAAGCAATTGTTAAAATTTAAAAGGTTCCATTCATGTGACATAGCACCTAAAATTAACTCAGATATCACTGGAAATATGCTGGGTCTACTTTGGGAAACACTTCTCCATATGCTCAACTTTACAGAGCTGATCTCAATATCTAAATTTGGCTTATTTAAATGAAACACATTTTGGAGAGTTCCAGAGTCTGCCATCCTCTCACAGTTTCCCCTGCTGCTCCCCTAAGGCAGCTTCCCTTTAACATGACTGTCATAGTTTACCAGCTTCTACCCTTGAAACTAGATCATGTCTCTCCCTTGCCCCAAATCCACCAATGGATTCCCATCTCCTTAGAATAAATGCAAAGACCTTACTGCACTCTACCAAGGCCCTACATGATCTGGCCTCTGCTTGTCTCCCCACCGCACTTTCTACCACTCTTCCCGCTGGGAACATAGCTGCAGCTTTACTGGATATTATTCAGGCAGCCTTTGCATCTGTTTTTCCTCTGCCTGCAGCATCCTTCCCAGGTCATCACAGCTCACTCCCTGCCTTCAGAGGTCTTCCGTGAATACTTGCTCACTCCTCATCACCATCATTCTTGCTCACCTTGCTCTGTTTTCTCCATAACACTTATCACTACTAAACATCAAATGACGTGCATTCATGCACGTGTTTCCTGTCTTTCAAGCCCCTTTAGACTGCAAGCTCCAGGAGGGCCTGCATTTTGTCTGTATTGCACTCTACTGTATTACTAATGCCTGAAATACTATGGAAGCCACTCATCAAATATTTGGTGATTGAAGGCATGAGCAAATGCACAAAGCGTGGATAATGAGTATTCTTTGAAACATGTTCGGTTTGAGGTTTCTTGAGGACTCATAGAGTGGGCAGTAAGAAATGCAAACATGGAGTTTAGGACAAAGGAAAGCAAAAAGCAAGAACACCGGAAAGCAAGACTAAAAATGCACAGACCCACCCACCAAAATCCTCCAAATGCTACTGGAATGTTGGCCCCAAAATACAGAAATTAGTTGGAAACAGAACTCATGGATGGATATTGATAGAATTGGAAAAGAACTCACTTCATTATACAAGAATTTGTGGTGCTTAATTTGGTTTAAAAGGGGGGGGAGGCATAGAAGTAAATAAAGTAAATTTTTTTATTTTAGCCTTTAATGACAAGCTACTCCCTCATCAAGCTTTGAAAACAAGTAACAAGATAGCATTTGGTTTTTTTTCTTTCTGCCCAGTCTATAAAAGTGCTAATGAACAGTAAAACTTCCAAAATGAAGGCCGCAAAGATGGAGAAAGAAAGTGAAATGACATCTGGGAGATTGAGGTCCCAATTCATGGCCTCCCTATATATACACCTTTGACCCATAGCTTTGTATTCATTCATTGTGACCCTGAGTTACACCATGACTTGCTTTGGCCAATGGGATATTAGCAAATGTGACAGTAATCGAGCCTTGAAAAGCACATGTGTCTTGCCACCTACCTGCTTGCATGACTGGGCTTTCATGCTTTTGGACCCCAGCCACCACCATGAGGACATGCCTGGACCAGCCTGCTGGAGGTATGAGATCAGGGATGAGAGAAACATGGAAGAGTATTGACTTTCCTCAATCAAGGGCATCATAGACTCCCAGATAACCACTAATGCATGAGGAAGCCCAGCTAAAATAATCAGAATCTGGCTTCAATAAACAGAACTTCCCTACCCAACCAGTAGACTCATAAAAAATAATAAATGGTTGTCATTTCAAGATACTATGCTTTGGAGTAGTTGGTTACCCAGCAATAGCTAACTGATATAACTTGCATAATTACCCTCCAAATAACTGAGATTAAAAATGGACAAGTTACAATGGACAAGCTAAAATGACATTACCTAAGCAAAAAAGGGCTTAAGTTTCTAATTAAAGTTTTTTAAATCATTTGAAAACAACAGGAATATGAGGAACTATGTGCAATGTAATTTCAATTCAAAGCTAAATTATTAGCATCCTCTTACATTATAAAAGTGGGGTGATCTTTTACAAGCATAAATATCTGACACACAGTAGACTGGTGGTTCTCTTTGTGGGCTCCAATAAAAACAAAATGGAGGGCTTCCCTGGTGGCGCAGTGGTTGAGAGTCTGTCTGCCAATGCAGGGGACACGGGTTCGAGCCCTGGTTTGGGAAGATCCCACATGCCGCGGAGCAACGATGCCCATGAGCCACACCTACTGAGCCTGTGCGTCTGGAGCCTGTGCTCCGCAACAAGAGAGGCCACGACAGTGAGAGGCCCGCGCACCGCGATGAAGAGTGGCCCCCACTTGCCGCAACTAGAGAAAGTCCTAGCACAGAAATAAAGACTCAACACAGCCAAAAATAAATAAATTAGTTAATTAATTTAAAAGAAAATGGAACCGCATGTTTTCTTCACCCTTCAGTCATTCTACCCTAGCCTCATCACTGGGGACTTCTATTTTCCACAGCACTAGAGTCTATTTTCATTAAACTATTCCTTCTTTCATATCAAAAAAATTAACAACCTTCCTGTGCACATATGAAACTCATTCACAGAACTGTAGCTAAAATAAACCAACCGTAATTTGCTTCTATTCAGACTTTTGTACTGACATAAGCACTATCTTTTTCCTCTTCCAAGGTTACCCTTCTTCCTTTTTCCTTTACACGTTTCCCACGAGGTCTGCACGAAAGCATAAACTTTCACATTAGACAGGTGAATAAGGAAGCAGACACAGAGCAATGAATACACTGTTTGAAGAGGTTTTCCCACCCAACCTCCTTCACTCTCACAGCCTCGCACCCAGCCACAATTTTAGTCTCACAGAATCCATTTTATATTCTGTTCCATAAACATATATATCTTTGTATAAAAAGAAACCGGACAAAATTGAGAATGTTATTAAAGATACAAGTAATAATACACTGGTAGAGTCCGCTCTGTGCTCAGACCCACACTGCCCCTCACATGGTGTCTTAGTCCATTCAGGCTGCCATACCAAAATACCACAGGCTGGGGGGCTCATAAACAGCAGAAATTTATTTCTCACAGTTCTGGAAGCTGAGATCAGGGTGCCAGTATGGCTGAGTGAGGGCCCTCTTCCAAGTTGCAGACTTCTTGTTTTATCCTCAAGTGGCAGAAAGGGCTAGAGAACTCTATGGGGCTCTTTAGAAGGGCACTAGCCTCATTCATCAGGGCTCTGCCCTCATGACTGATCACCTCCCAAAGGGCTCACCTCCTAATACCAGCATATTGGGCACTGGGATTTCAACATATGAATTTTGAGGGGATACAAAGATTCAGCCCATAGCATGTGGTCAGCAGAGCCTGGATTCTTGTCTCCCTTTTACAGGCAGGGACACTGAAGCTGGGGGTGGCAGTGTGACACTTCCTCGAGGTTTCTCTTCCATAAAGTGACTAAATCAGAATTCAAACCCAAGTTCAGAGTCCTTTTTCATACACTATGCTCCAGAGTAATACATTGTTGGAAAACTCAAAACAAGTTTTTCACAGAAAAGAAAAAGAACAGGGATATATGTAAGAAGAAAGATAAAGAACAGAGATCTATATGTGACAAAAGAGACAACAGAGGCATTTACATTTACATTTACATAGGACAATTGTGTAAGAAAAGCAGCTACTAACTGCTAACATTTCTAGAACATTCTACAGAACACAATGGAAAGCCACATAATTTTATGTCATGTTATGTACTGATAATAGTAGAACAACAAATACCAAATGAGGATTCCCCCACAACTTTGCACACATTTTTACCTCCTCTTAATGTTCTAACTGTGCTGTTGTAGGCTGTTTATTCCTTAGCCAACACAGACTACTGCAATAAATTCTTTTTTGTGTGTGAATTTTTGAATATTATTTTATTTATTTTTTATACAGCAGGTTCTTATTAGTTATCCATTTTATACATATTAGAGTATAAATGTCAATCCCAATCTCCCAATTCATCACTCCACCACCTGCCCCCTGCCACCTTCCCCCCTTGGGGTCCATATGTGTGTTCTCTACATCTGTGTCTCAACTTCTGCCCTGCAAACCAGTTCATCTGTACCATTTTTCTAGGTTCCACATACATACGTTAATATACGATATTTGTTTTTCTCTTTCTGACTTACTTCACTCTGTATGACAGTCTCTAGATCCATCCATGTCTCTACAAATGACCTAACTTCACTCCTTTTTATGGCTAATATTCCATGTATATATGTACCACATATTCTTTATCCATTCATCTGTCAATGGGCATTTAGATAGCTTCCAGGACCTGGCTATTGTAAATAGTGCTGCAATGAACATTGGGGTGCATGTATCTTTTTGAATTATAGTTTTCTCTGGCTATATGCCCAGTAATGGGATTGCTGGGTGATACGTTAATTCTATTTGTAGTTTTTGAAGGAACCTCCATACTGTTCTCCATAGTGGCTATATCAATTTACATTCCCACCAGCAGTGCAAGAGAGTTCCCTTTTCTCCACACCCTCTCCAGCATTTGTTGTTTGTAGATGTTCTGATGATTCCCACTCTAACTGGTGTAAGGTGATACCTCATTGTAGTTTTGATTTGCATTTCTCTAATAATTAGTTATGTTGAGCAGCTTTTCATGTGCTTCTTGGCCATCTGTATGTCTTCTGCCCACTTTCTGATGGGGTTGTTTGTTTTTTCAATATTGAGCTGCAGGAGCTGTTTATATATTTTGGAAATTATCCTTTGTCCATTGATTTGTTTGCAAATATTTTCTCCCATTCTGAGGGTTGTCTTTTCATCTTATTTGTAGTTTCCTTTGCTTTGCAAAAGCTTTTTAGTTTCATTAAGTCCCATTTCTTTATTTTTGTTTTTATTTCTATTACTCTAGGAGGTGGATCAAAAAAGATCTTGCTGAGATTTTTGTCAAAGAGTGTTCTTCCTATGTTTTCCTCTAAGAGTTTTATAGTGTCCAGTCATACATTTAGGTCTCTAATCCATTTTGAGTTTATTTTTGTGTATGGTGTTAGGGAGTGTTGTAATTTCATTCTTTTACATGTAGCTATCCAGTTTTCCCAGCACCATTTATTGAAGAGACTGTCTTTTGTCCATTGTATATCCTTGCCTCCTTTGTCATAGATTAGTTGACCATAGGTGCATGGGTTTATCTCTGGGCTTTCTGTCCTGTTCCATTGATCTATATTTCTGTTTTTGTTCCAGTACCATATTGTCTTGATTACTGTAGCTTTGTAGTATAGTCTGAAGTCAGGGAGTCTGATTCCTCCAGCTCCATTTTGTTCCCTCAAGTCTGCTTTGGCTATTTGGGATCTTTTTTGTCTCCATACAAATTTTAAGGCTTTTTGTTCTAGTTCTGTAAAAAATGTCATTGGTAATCTGATAGGGATTGCATTGAATCTGTAGATTGCTTTGGGTAGTAATTTTCACAATATTGATTCTTCCAGTCCAAGAACATGGCATATCTCTCCATCTGTTGGTATCATCTTTAATTTCTTTCAGTGTCTGATAGTTTTCTGCATACAGGTCTTTTGTCTCCTGGGTAGGTTTAGTCCAAGGTATTTAATTCTTTTTGTTGCAGTGGTAAATGGGAGTGTTTCTTTAATTTCACTTTCAGATTTTTCATCATTAGTGTATAGGAATGCAAGAGATTTCTGTGCATTAATTTTGTATCCTGCAACTTTACCAAATTCATTGATGAGTTCTAGTAGTTTTCTGCTGGCATCTTTAGGATTCCCTATGCATAGCATCATGTCATCTGCAAACAGTGAGAGTTTTACTTCTTCTTTTCCAATTTGGATTAATTTTCTTTTCTTTTCTTTTCTTCTCTGATTGGCATGGCTAGTACTTCCAAATCTATGTTGAATAGTAGTAGCAAGACTGAACATCCTTGTCTTGTTCCTGATCTTAGAGGAATTGCTTTCAGGTTTTTACCATTGACAACGATGTTTGCTATGGGTTTGTCGTATATGGACTTTATTATGTTGAGGTAGTTTCCCTCTATGCCCACTTACTGGAGAGTTTTTTTTTTTTATCATTAATGGGTGTTGAATTTTGTTAAAAGCTTTTTCTGCATCTATTGAAATGATCAAATGGTTTTTATTCTTCAATTTGTTAATATGGTGTATCATATTGATTGATTTGCGTATATTGAAGAATCCATGCATCTCTGGGATAAATCCCACTTGATCATGGTGTATGATCCTTTTAATGTGTTGTTGGATTCTGTTTACTAGTATTTTGTTGAGGATTTTTGCATCTATATTCATCAGTGATATTGGTCTCTAATTTTCTTTTTTTGTAGTATCTTTGCCTGGTTTTGGTATCAGAGTGATGGTAACCTCATAGAATGAGCTTGGGAGTATTCCTTCCTCTGCAATTTTCTGGAAGAGTTTGAGACAGATAGGTGTTAGCTCTTCTCTAAACCTTTGATAGAATTCACCTGTGAAGCCATCTGGTCCTGGACTTTCGTTTGTTGGAAGATTTTTAATCACAGTTTCAATTACATTACTTGTGATTGGTCTTTTCATATTTTCTATTTCTTCCTGGTTCAGTTCTGGAAGGTTATACCTTTCTACGAATTTGTCCATTTCTTCCAGGTTGTCCACTTTATTGGCATAGAGTTGCTTGTAGTAGTCTCTTAGGATGTTTTGTATTTCTGTGGTGTCTGTTGTAACTTCTCCTTTTTCATTTCTAATTTTATTGATTTGAGTCCTCTCCCTCTTTTTCTTGATGAGTCTGGCTAATGGTTTATCAATTTTGTTTATCTTCTTGAAGAACCAGCTTTTAATTTTATTGATCTTTGCTATTGTTTTCTCTGTTTCTATTTCATTTATTTCTGCTCTGATCTTTATGATTTCTTTCCTTCTGCTAACTTTGGGTTTTCTTCGTTCTTCTTTCTCTAGTTCCTTTAGGTGTAAGGTTAGATTGTTTGAGATTTTTCTTCTTTCTTGAGGTAAGCTTGTATTGCTATAAACTTTCCTCTTAGAACTGCTTTTGCTGCATCCTATAGGTTTTGGATCATTTTGTCTTCTTTGTAATTTGTCTCTAGGTATTTTTTTTTTTTTTCTTTTTGCGGTATGCGGGCCTCTCACTGTCGTGGCCTCTCCCGTTGCGGAGCACAGGCTCCGGACGCGCAGGCCCAGTGGCCATGGCTCACGGGCCCAGCCGCTCCGCGGCATATGGGATCCTCCCAGATCGGGGCACGAACCCGTATCCCCTGCATCGGCAGGCGGACTCTCAACCACTGCGCCACCAGGGAGGCCCTCTAGGTATTTTTTGATTTCCTCTTTGATTTCTTCAGTGATCTCTTGGTTATTTAGTGATATATTGTTTAGCCTCCATGTGTTTGTGGTTTTTCCCTGTAACTGATTTCTAATCTCTTAGCGTTGTGGTCAGAAAAGATGACTGATATGATGTCAATTTTCTTAAATTTACTGAGGCTTGATTTGTGACCCAAGATGTGATCTATCCTGGAGAATGTTCTGTGCGCATATGAGAAGAAAGTGTAGTCTGCTGTTTTTGGATGGAATGTCCTATAAATATCAATTAAATCTATCTGGTCTATTGTGTCATTTAAAGCTTGTGTTTCCTTATTAATTTTCTGTTTGGATGATCTGTCCATTTTTGTAAGTGAGGTGTTAAAGTCCCCCACTATTATTGTGTTACTGTAGATTTCCTCTTCTATAGCTGTTAACAGTTGCCTATGTACTGAGGTGCTCCTATGTTGTGTGCATATATATTTATAATTGTTATATCTTCTTCTTGGATTGATCCCTTGATCATTATATAGTGTCCTTCCTTGTCTCTTCCAACATTCTTTATTTCAAAGTCTATTTTATCTGATTGCTACTCCAGCTTTCTTTTGATTTCCATTTGCATTGAATATCTTTTCCCATCTGCTCACTTTCAGTCTGTATGTGTCCCTAGGTCTGAAGTACGTCTCAAGTACACAGCATATAGATGCATCTTGTTTTTGTATCCATTCAGCGAGTCTGTGTCTTTTGGGTGGAGCATTTAATCCATTCACATTTAAGGTAATTATCTATATGTATGTTCCTATTACCATTTTCTTTGTTGTTATGAGTTTGTTATTATAGGTCTTTTTCTTCTCTTGTGTTTCCTGCCTAGAGAAGTGCCTTTAGCACTTGTTTTGAAGCTGGTTTGGTGGTGCTGAATTCTCTTAGTTTTTGCTTGTCTGTAAAAGTTTTAATTTCTCCCTCAAATCTGAATGAGATGCTTGCCAGGTAGCATAATGTTGGTTTTAGGTTCTTCCCTTTTATCACTTTAAACATATCATGCCACTCCCTTCTGGCTGGTAGAGTTTCTGCTGAGAAATCAGCTGTTACCTTATGGGAATTCCCTTGTATGTTGTCATTTTTCCCTTGTTGCTTTCAATAATTTTTCTTTGTCTTTAATTTTTGTCAATTTGATTACTATGTGTCTCAGCATGTTTCTCCTTGGGTTTATCCTGCCTGGGACTCTCTGTGCTTCCTGGACTTGGTTGGCTATTTCCTACTTATGTTAGGGAAGTCTTTGAGTATAATCTCTTCAAATATTTATTCAGGTCCTTTCTCTCTCTCTTCTCCTTCTGGGACCCCTATAATGTGAAGGTTGTTATGTTTAATGTTGTCCCAGAGGTCTCTTAAGCTGTCTTCATTTATTTTTCTTTTTTTTCTTTTCTTTGCAGTATGCATGCCTCTCACTGTTATGGCCTCTCCCATTGTGGAGCACAGGCTCCGGACGTGCAGGCTCAGCGACCATGGCTCAGGGGCCCAGCTGCTCCGCGGCATGTGGGATCTTCCCAGGCCGGGGCACGGACCCATGTCCCCTGCATCGGCAGGCGGACCCTCAACCACTGTGCCACCAGGGAAGCCCCATTCTTTTTTCTTTATTGTCTTCTGCAGCAGTGAATTCCACCATTCTGTCTTCCAGGTCACTTATCCGTTCTTCTGCCTCAGTTATTCTGCTATTGATTCCTTCTAGTGTGGTTTTCATTTCAGTTATTGTATTGTTCATCTCTGCTTGTTTGTCCTTTAATTCTTCTAGGTCTTTGTTAAACATTTCTTGCATCTTCTCAATCTTTGCCTCCATTCTTTTTCTGAGGTCCTGGATCATATTCACTATCATTATTCTGAATTCTTTTTCTGGAAGGTTGCCTATCTCTACTTCTTTTAGTTGTTTTTCTGGGGTTTCATCTTGTTCCTTCATCTGGTACATAGCCCTCTGCCTTTTCATCTTGTCTGTCTTTCTGTGAATGTGGTTTATGTTCCACAGGCTGCAGGATTGTAATTCTTCTTGCTTCTGCTGTCTGCCCTCTGATGGATGAGGCTATCTAAGAGGCTTGTGCAGGCTTCCTGATGGGAGGGACTGGTGGTTGTTAGAGCTGGGTGTTGCTCTGGTGGGCAGAGCTCAGTAAAACTTTAATCCGCTTGTCTGCTGATGGCTGGGGCTGGGTTCCCTCCCTGTTCGTTGTTTGGCCTGAGGCAACCCAACACTGGAGCCTACCCAGCTCTTTGGTGGGGCTAATGGCAGACTGGGAGGGCTCACAGCAAGAAGTACTTCCCAGAACTTCTGCTGCCCGTGTCTTTGTCCCCACAGTGAGCCACAGCCACCCCCCGCCTCTGCAGGAGACCCTCCAACACTAGCAGGTAGGTGTGCTTCAGTCTCTTATGGTGTCACTGCTCCTTCCCCTGGGTTCCAATGCACACACTACTTTGTTTGTGCCCTCCAAGGGTGGATTCTCTGTTTCCCCCAGTCCTGTCAAAGTCCTGCAATAAAATCCCACTAGCCTTCAAAGTCCGATTCTCTAGGAATTCCTCCTCCCATTGCCGGACCCCCAGGTTGGGAAGCCTGATATGAGGCTCAGAACCTTCACTTCAGTGGGTGGACTTCTGTGGTATAAGTGTTCTCCAGTTTGTGAGTCACCCACCCAGCACTTATGGCATTTGATTTTATTGTGATTGCGCCCCTCCTATCATCTCATTGTGGCTCCTCCTTTGTCTTTGGATGTGGGGTATCTTTCTTGGTGAGTTCCAGTGTCTTCCTGTTGATGATTGTTCAGCAGTTAGTTATGATTCCAGTGCTCTCACAAGAGGGAGTAACCACACATCCTTCTACTCTGCCATCTTGAACCAATCTCTCCCAGTAAATTCTAGTTTATCAAAAATATATCTAGGAGAGACAATGCTCCAGATAACTGAATTTGCCAATTAAGTGAGACTACTAAACAAACTAACATCTCATTTATTTCAGACTCTGCCCAGATTAAAAGATTGAGTACAGGGTTTGGTAAACATTTTCCGTAAAAGGTCAGATGGTAAATTCTTTAGGCTTTGCAGGCCATATGGTCTCTGCAGCAACTATTCAACTCTGCCCTGGTGTGAAAGCAGCAGCAGACAATGTACAAACAAATGAGTGTAGATATATTCCAATAAAGCTTTATTTATAAAAACAGGTTTGGCCCACAAACAGTAGTTTGCCAATCCCTGTTGTGAAACATATCCCTCACCCAGAAGGGAAAAATGCACTCATGTTCTTATTTACTCTCAAGGGAGGACTGACATCCTAAGTGAAGTCTTATTCTCTCATTTTGTACACAATTTTTAAAAACTGGGCTATATATATTCTTGCTTACAACCTGTAGCAAAATTGAAGCAGGTATTTCAAATCAAGGGTGCTAGTGTAGGCCAGTATAGAGAAGGCCAAAATCCATCAGAACACAGCCAGAGGACTAAAACAGCAGAGCAGTCTGTATCAGCTAGTTTAGGGGCAAAACACTCTCCCTAAGCACTTTAACATCATCTTAATGATTTCAATATCACATGACTCAATATCACTTACTTAGAATGATGACTCTGAATCAACAGAGGAGAGATTCCGTTTAATCTCTTTAAGACAGAAGAAACATGGAGACACATAAGATCCATTTAGAAAGACCCATGAAAACTGGCCAACAGGAGTTTTCGAACTAACTGAAGAAACTTTAGGCATCTAGAATATATATTTTATTAAATAATTCCCCAGATAATAATAATAGGAAGACAAACATTTATAAAGCACTTACTATGAGTCATGCATCCTTCCAAGTGTTTTACATATATTAATTTATTTAATATACACAACAATCCAACCAAATAGTTACTATTATTATCCCATTTTTCAGATAAAGAATGGAGGTACAAGGAGACTGAATAACTTACCCAGCCACTAAGTGTGGGACCTGAACCCACGCAGTCTGGCTCCAGACACCAGTTTTCCAATTACTACACTATGCCAAGTAATTACCTTATAACTATATGTGGGCTGCCTTATTTCAAAGACCATGAACATGATAAGATATATGTAAAATCTCTACTAAATACAATATAATCTTCACAGTCTAACAATTTAGAATTGTCACTGTTTTTCAATGCCTCGGGGTAAAGATTCTAAGTGTCTATTATTTTTGTTCAGTTCCACCAAAATAAAAAGATTGCTTGAATGTTAGATGAAGATATTTTATGCTTTTTCAGTGTTGCCTTTAAAATTGTTTTTGGAATGTGCCAGAAAATAAATGGAGTTATGGGAAAATTCTTTTTAGGCATTCCTAGTTCTATCAGATAAATAAGAGGATGTGAAATGAGTAAGTCCTTCTATTTCTTAGGTCAGGACTTGAAGATTAAAACAGATATTTAGGGGCTTCCCTGGTGGCACAGTGGCTGAGAGTCCACCTGCCGATGCAGGGGACACGGGTTCGTGCCCCAGTCTGGGAAGATCCCACATGCCACGGAGCCGCTAGGCCATGAGCCATGGCTGCTGAGCCTGCGCATCTGGAGCCTGTGCTCCGCAACAGGAGAGGCCACAACAGTGAGAGGCCTTCATACCACAAAACAACAACAACAACAAAAAGAAACAGATATTTATTTGTTGTCTTTATTTCTTAAATAACTTAATTATAAATTTGGCTTATATTGGAGGAAAGTAATTTGGTAAAATAACTGAGGTTACTACTGACTTAACACCCAACAAAAATATTTGACCCTAATATATCCAGAGTAAAGGACTAAAATTGGTTTATGATGTTCATTAAAAGAAAATTACAGGTTTGTGGGAGTTTTTTTTTAAATAGCAATGATCTGAAAAATATTTTTGGTTACTGAGTAGGCATCTGTGTTCTTTTTTGTTTGTGATATAAATATTTTTGCTAATCTCCAAAAGTTCAGAGGGGAGAGAAATCTTTGTAGCCTCTAGAAAATAGAGAGGCTACAAAAAAGTTTATATTAATTCCACCATATGTTCAACCCCAGGCAAGAAACATTTCTCCAAAAGCTGTACACTCTCTTTATAGCACTCTTCCTCAATAAAAAACTAGCATTCACTGCAAAATTTACACCATACTCAAGGAACAGGAAAAAGTGGAGAAGTTTTGATCAGGCATTTTATAGTTGTTTCCTGTTTTCCAATTTCTTCCTACCTTTTTCTGTAACTACAAAGCAAGATATTCAAACACCTGACACAGAAGAGGATGGGCTAGGTGGGAGGAGAAAAACATTCCATTACCACTTTCTTCACTATTGGACATAAATGTTAAATCAATGGTAATCTCTATAATCATCATTTTCAATCATATGTAAATAGCCTTGGAAAATTGTTAACATATGGGATTAAGAATTGAAAAGTTAAATCGTATTCTTAATTTTTTCTAGATGGTGAAGATTATAATTTTTAAAATCTAACTTATACATAGTGGTCAGACTCAAGGCTTAGATCCTATGTAGCCCTATTAAATAACAGAGAAGAAAGGAGAGAAGAGGAGAGGGTAGGAGACAGTAAGAGAGGGAAGGGAAAGGGAGGGGAGGGGAGGAGAAGGAAAAAATAAAAGGAAAGAATAGAAAAGAAAAGAACAAAAGATATGGCATAAATTGGTGAGTTGACCAATAAACCAACTTTCTATTTTTCCTAGAGACAAATAGGACTCATGTCCCAGCCTCCTTTATATTAGGTGAGGCCATTAGGTGACCAAACTCTGGCCTAAAGAATGTGAGCAATCCTCTAGGTGTTTCCCCCTTTGCCAAAGCACAAGGACCTGGAAACTGGTGATAATTAGGTGATGAGACAAGTGCCACAAGAAAACCACTTGAATGGGAGAAATTTGCCCATCAGGAATATCCATTTTGGTAAATTGGTTAAACCACTATGGAAAATAGTACAGAGGCTCATCAAAAAATTAAAAATAGAACCACCATATGATCCATAAGTCCCACTTCTGGGTATATATCTGAAGGAAATGAAATCCCTATCTCTAAGAGATATCTGCACCCCATGTTCATAGCAGCATTATTCACAATGACCAAGATATGGAAACAACCTAAATGTCAATCCATGGATGAATGGTTTTTCAACAATGATAGATACACACACACACACACACACACACACACACACACACACACACACATACAAACACAGAGTAGAATATTATTCAGCCATAAAAAAAGAAGGAAATTCTGCCATTTGCAATAATATGGATGAACCTTGAGGGCATTGTGCTAAGTGAAATAAATGAAAGACAAATATTGTGTGACCTCACTTATATGTGAAATCTAAAAAAGCTGAATTTATAGAAATAGAGAGTAGAATGGTGTTTGCCAGGGTCTGGGGAGGTGGAGGAAAGGGGGAAATGTTAGTCTAAGAGTACAAACTTCCAGTTATAATATGAAAAAGTTACAGGGATCTAATGTACAGCACAGAAATTATAGCTAATAATACTGTATCATATACTTGAAAGTTGCTAAGAGGGTAAATCTTAAACATTCTCACCAAGAAAAGAAAAATGGCACCTAGGTGACATGATGCAGATGTTAGCTAATACAATGGTGGCAATCATTTTGCAATACAGTAGTCCCCTCTTATCCTTGAGAGATATGTTCCAAGACCCCCAGTGGATGCCTAAAACCACGGATAGTACAAACTCTATACATAATATTTTTCCCTACACTTACTTACCTATAATAAAGTTCATCTGAATTGTCAGCATCACTACTCTTGCACTTTGGAGCCATTATTAAGTAAAATGAAAGTTACTTGAACACAAGCACTATGATACCTTTACAGCTGATCTGATAATCAGATGGCTACTAAGTGACTAGCAGGTAGGCAAAGTGATGATTCACATCCTGGGAGGGAGGAGAAGCAGAATGGCATGAGATTTCATCACGCTACTCAGAGTGGCGTGTAATTTAAAACTTATGACTAGTTTATTTCTGGAATTTTCCATTTAATACTTTTGGACCTTGGTTGACCTCGGGTAACTGAAACTGCAGAAAGTCACACCTTGGACAAGGGAGGACTATTGTATCTAACTGTATCAAGTCAACTCATTGTATGCCTTAAACTTACACAATGTTATATGTTAACTATATCTCAGTAAACCTGGGGGGGACAAAGGAGTTAAAAACATTCTTTAATTATAATTTTAAATTACTGGAGAGTGGTCTTATCCAATTATTAAAGGTACTAAAAAAGTATTAAAGTACTAAAAGGTATTAAAATTATTAAAGAAAGTCAGGACAATGGTTACAGACGGCAGTTTTCAAACTGTACTATAATCATCTCAGTAGATACAGAAAAAGGTTTTGATAAAAGTTAACATCCATTTATAATAAAAGCTCTCTAGAAAGTCTTTATAGAGGGAACATGCCTCAACAAAATAAAGGTCATATATGACAAGCCCACAGCTAGCATCATATTCAACAGTGAAAAGCTGAAAGCATTCCCTCTAAGATCAGGAACAAGAAAAGGATGCCCACCCTTGTCACTTTTATTCAACACAGTAGTGGAAGTCCTAGCCACAGAAATCAGACAAGAAAGAGAAATAAAAGGAATCTAAAATGGAAAGGAAGAAGTAAACCGTGTCATTATGACATGATACTATATATAGAAAATCCTAAAGACACCATCAACAAACTACTAAAGCTCATCAATGAATTCAGTAAAGTTGCAGATTATAAAATTAACATATAGAATCTGTTGCATTTCTATACACTAACAACAAACTATCAGAAAGAGAAATGAAGAAAGCAATTCCATTTACCATAGCATCAAAAAGAATAAAATAACTAGGAATAAACCTACCTATGGAGGCAAAAGACCTGTACTATAAGAAACTGATGAAATAAACTGAAGACACCACAAACAGATGGAAAGATAAATCATGTTCATGGATTGGAAGAATGAGTATTGTTAAAAATGACCATACTACCCAAGGCAATCTACAGATTCAATTCAATCCCTATCAAAATACCAAGGGCATTTTTCACATAACTAGAACAATAACTGTAAAATTTGTTTGGAAACATAAAAATCCCAAATAGCCAAAAACAACCTTGAGAAAGAACAGAGCTGGAGGTATTATGCTCCCTGGCTTCAGACTATACTATAAACCTACAGTAATCAAAACAGTATGGTATTGGCACAAAAACAGACACACAGATCAATGGAACAGAATAGAGAGCCCAGAAATAAACCCATGTACCCTTGGTCAATTAATCTATGACAAAGGAGGCAAAAACATACAATGGAGAAAACATAGTCTCTTCAACAAGTGGTGATGGGAAAACTGGACAGACACATGTAAAACAATGAGATTAGAACATTCCCTCACACCATATACAAAGATAAACTCAAAATGGCTTAAATACCTAAATGTAAGCCCTGAAACCATAAAACTCCTAGAAGGGAACATAGAACACTCTATGACATGAATCATAGCAACATTTTTTTGGATCTCTCTCCTAAGGCAAAATAAATAAAAGCAAAAGTAAACAAATGGGACCTAATTAAACTTAAAAGCTTTTACACAGTAAAGGAAACCATCAATGAAATGGAAGACAAACTATGGAACGGGAGAAAATATTTGCAAATGATGTGACCAACAAGCAGTTAATATCCAAAACATAATATATAAACAGCTCATACAACTCAATATCAAAAAACACAAACAAACTAATCAAAAAATGGGTAGAAGACCTAAATAGACATTTCTCCAAAAGAGACATAAAAATGGCCAACAGGCACATGAAAAGATGCTCAACATCACTAACCATCAGAGAAATGCAAATCAAAACCACAATGAAATATCACCTCACATCTGTCAGAATGGCTATCACCAAAAAGACCACAAATAACAAATGTCAGTGTGGAGGAAAGGGAACTGTTGTACACTGTGGGAGGGAATGTAAATTGGTGTAGTTACTGTGGAAAACAGTATGGAGGTTTCTCAGAAAACTAAAATAGAACTACCATAAGATCCAGCAATTCCACTGCTGGATATATAAAAAACAAAACAAAACAAAACATTGTTTTGAAAAGATACATGCACTCCAATGTTCTTAGCAGCACTATCTACGATAGGCAAGATATGGAAGCAACCTAAGTGTCCATCAACAGATAAATAGATAAAGAAGATGTGGTGTGTGTGTATCTCCTGGGAGAGGGAAGGGGGAGGAGCAAGATAGGGGTAAGGGATTAAGAAATATAAATTACTATGTATAAAATAAATAAGCTACAGGATATATTATATCCTGTAGATAATATATATATTATCTACAGGATATAATATATCCTGTATATAATATATAATCCTGTATCCTATATATATAATATATATATATTATATATATAGCACAGGGACTATAGCTTATATTTTATAATAACTTTAAATGAAGTATAACCTTTAAAAATTATAAATCGCTATGCTGTACACCTGAAACTTATATAATATTATACAACTATAGCTCAATAAAAAAATAAATTTTAAAAATTAAAAAAAATTGTTTAACTATATTACAAATGAAATTCCTTCATTTCTGTAAAGTCCTCTCATAAATTGCTGGGTAAAGTATGTAGGATAAAGATAAGAGAGGATTCATTTCATTTTTATATTTGTTTTACTTATTGTGCTCCCTGTATGGTTTCATCTTTAAAAAAAAAGAGAGAGATCCTATAGGTGGTAGAACTGTCTCAGACTAACCAATAGTACTATTAGAAAATAATCACTCTTAACAACAGTGCACTTAAGCAGCCGAAACGTAGGACACACCTGTGGCCAATCTTCCAAAAAGTGTGATGACCTTCCAGAGTAGAACTAGTTAAAAATTTGGGATTCAAAACTGCTGACTGAACTTTCTAAATCATTCAGAAAGTCATTTTGACCATTCATTTTATTCCTGGGATGAAAAGACCTAGGAATAAGCATCACCTCAACCTACATGTTTATTTCATTAGTTAAATTTAATAAAGAGAGTCAAAACAGGAATAAAAAGCCAAGAACATCTGTCAGTCTAAATTTTCTAACTCATTTTTTCCTCTGAGGAAACTATGCCCTCTAAAACCTTGTCATTAACAGTTCTAAATATAGACTGTGAGGGAATGCTTATCTGACTATTGGCTTTGTGCTATATCTAAGTGGAAGGAAAGTCATGGCACCAGCTTAACCAACAAGAAAATCCACCCTGTTTGAGGGAAGCAGACATAGCTTAGAAAGCTAATCAAACTAATCAGTAAGAAATGTATGTCTATTAGCAGTCACTCCCCATGCATTCTCCCCCCAGTTCCTGGCAACAATTAATCTATTTTCTGTCTCTGTGAATTTGCCTACTTTGTATATTTTATATAAATGGAATCATATGATTTTTCAGAAAAGAAATGTGTGTGATATTTTCCATTTTAAAAACTTGACAATTATACCTTTTATTAATATTCTGATAACAGTTGTCATAAGTAAGATTTACATGGCACTTAGAAGTTTACTAAATATATTTTCACATATAATATCACTTTTTTATCGTCACGGTAACCATACTGGTATTTTTAACACTCAAGCAACAGACAGATGAGGACTGAGACTCTGAAAACCTTTGTAATTTTTCAAGATCAAACAGTGAAGACGTTCTTTGCTTTAAAAAGTACTTATCCGATACCGGGAACACGCTTTTAGAAGTAAAGGAAGCTAACTAGTGCTAAGATCTTCTGCAACGATAATAATGTATAGCTGTACAGTAGATCACAATGCACAAAGAATTAAAACGTTCTTTAATCAGCACTTTCTCATCATGCTGCTGATATTCACCAATACAGTAAAATACCAGGACATATATCATTATTTTCATTTTATAGACATAGAGACTGAGGCTTAGAAAAATTTAATGACCTGAGCATGATCTCACTGACTCCAAGATTAATTCACTAAGTCTTTCTGCTTCTTGAAATTGGAAGGATACAATTCTGGCTGGTGACTAATATACTGAAAAATTGTATCACCTGCATACACTATATAATTAAAGTGGAAAAAATGATTTTTTTAATTAAATGAAAGCTCCTCCTCTTCCAGTGGGTAGTGGCGAGCTCCACAAACAGAGGGAGTCATACAATTCTAAAGCGTTTAACTCTATGTGGTAGTGAGGGGGGGGGGGATTGTTTCATTTGGTTTGCTCCACCTTCTTTAAAACATGCTCCAGGTGGGACAGTGAGTCTTTTGAAAACGCCAACTAAGAACAATTAAATTCTTTGGCAAGAGTAAGCAATAAGATTAGTCCTATATATAACAGTGGAAAAAATGTCTTAGAGAAGAGTAAGTCTTTCCAAAAGCAAAATTTACCAAATGAAACACTGGAAAATGTAATTCAATCAAGGAATAATATTTTCTTTCAATTTGGATTGATGTCATTGCTTTAGTAGGTAGTGTTAATAGTTGCCAAAAAACGATTTGTATTCATGGAGCTTTGCAAGTTCATGATGTAATACATTCCTTTTTGGATATATCTTTTGTTAAATCCATCTGTCTATGGCAGATATGCATAGTTTACCGAACCTTATCTGCAAAAGAACTTCCACAGTCAGACAAAAATGGCTATAGAAAATAAAGAGGAGGGGAGGGAAAACAGATCAACTACTGCTATTTGGAAAATGTTTCCTTTTTTCACAACGCCTTGCTCATGGATACCTGTCCACTGGACACCTGGCACACCTCTACTCTTTCTTTTCTTAATATTCTGCCCTTTCATGAAAAAGAGATGTAACCCTGGCATCTCAGGAAGAACTGAAAGATGAAGGTCCTGGAGGAAGCACCAATGCAAGATGTCAATACTCTCACCAGAATTTCCCTGAGCCACGTTCTGAACACCTTCTGAATTGCATGAGCAGCTGATTCACGTTTGATAATTAAGCATAAGTCATTTTTTATTTGATTCATCTCAATAAGAGCTCAAGCAAGTTAATGCTATAAAGAATGAGGGCACAAAAAGCTGGAAGGGAATGTGATTATTACACCGAGAAAGCAACACTGACCCTATGGCAAGAAAGCAACACTGACCCTATGGCAAGAAAAAGAGCCGGCTTAGAGGTCAGAAACTAGTTCAGAGAAAGCAGTTTCCACCCTTACCATTTCTCACTGTAGATGGATCCCGAACCACCTGGAGGGGCGAGATCATAGTCCCTCAACAGATGCACTACTTTCTTCCACTGTTACAGTCAGTTAGGAATGTAGAACAGTGAATGTCAACTATTACTATTAGCGTCTACAGCCACAGAAACCCAATAAGTGAACTCACTATACTATCGCGATAAAGAAGCTTATGCTGTTTCTTCACAAAGTAAATGTATTTCTGAAAGAATGTACTAGAATTACACTTTTTAAAACTATTTCACATACACTTGGCTGATACAGAAAAGGATTCTATGTTCATTATTTTTCTCTTCTTTTATAAACCTCATCCATTGCTGTGACCTAAAAGGGGTCATATTTTAGAGGGCAAAAATATTTTAACAACAAAACTTTGCACTTCAGTGTGACCAAACATAAAATTTTGCAAAAAACACAACTACTATTTCTTTCCTACTGACTAAATCATGTCATTTAAATAGGTGCAACCAAAAATAAACCACTCTTGGGTATAAAAATAATATTTTTATAGGAATTGGCAAGTAACTACTCTAGCTATTAGAAGTTTATATTTGCCACAGAAACCTGTGATTTTAAAAACTGTTCAAATGATTTATGCTTGAGGCTTATACATAGCACAAATATATACATTTGTATCTCTAAGTCTAAAGAGGAAAAATAAGACAAAAAGCAAACTGGAAAACAACCCCAAATTATAAGAAATTACCTAACTTTGTGCTGTATTGAGAAAAGGTATAAAAATGATTTGGGAGGAAGAAAAATTATTTATTTTTACACATTAACTTCATAGACAAAAGCCTGATTTTTTTATGATAGGTTAGGATAAAATCAATAATGTTTTCAAAGTAAAAAGTGAACTACTTACACTCACTAGTCTACACTCGTATTAATTCTATCCTGCAGTGTATGCTATAGAGGGTTAAAAAATGCTGATGTTTGCTAGTTGCTCATTTCAGTCTGCTCCGGCTTTATCTTCAACCTGGTTAGCAACAGAAGCCACCCCCAGCAATTACACAAACCTAACAACGGCTTCCGTTCCCACCACACATCCCAATCCACATGCTTTCTTCTGCTACCACTGTTGTCTGTGTGTGCTTAATGTGCTTCTTAAAAGGCCTTTTAAAAAACAACCTAGGGATTTCTCATTCAGCTCCCTACCACATAAACAGGACCACTGAGGAACATTTTTATACATGTAAAAATGTTCTAGTTATCCATAGACTATGTCTCAGTACAGCTTCAGATGACTGCAAAGAAAAGCTCTGTTGTCATTTCATGTTTTTCCTCTTTCTGTGCTCTAACTGCTGTGTACCTGTG